>NC_091285.1:431367279-433767279 GCF_032444005.1 Ranitomeya imitator
CTGGGGCTGGGAAGCTGCTCAGGCTATTGATAAGTACTGCAGAGTAAGTGGCGGCTTCTCAGGTCTGAAGGACGTGTACTCGTCGGGCCCCACGTACGATGACGTCCAGCAGAGCTTCTTCCTGGCCGAGACTCTTAAGTACCTTTATCTACTCTTCTCCAGTGACGACCTTCTACCATTAGACAATTGGGTGTTTAACACGGAGGCGCACCCGTTACCGGTCATCCGCACGGCCAACAGCACGCTGCCGGGAAACCATGTGGCACGATAGGACCATTATCCTGGGACCACTTCTTCAGACTTGCAGGCATATGGGTGCTATTCCCAGAGACCCCCCTCTTACAGGACTGGGGCGAAAAGTCGTTCCCGGCACAATTCCATTTTCTGTCATATTTCTTTCTCTGTCGCCTCCGTTGGCTGCCAGCGGCAGAACAGCGCATTGGAAGGAGGCGATCACTGACCAAACTGCTCTGCTTGACCAGGCTGCTACTGCAGGGGATTAATATGGGGCCAAAATCCAGGGCTGGGGCTTTTATGAGGGTAAATAGGGGGTCCGGAGAGAGTTTCAGGACAAGATGATTACCTGCACTTTGCAGCAGATTTGCACTGTCTGGTTTCTATCCTGCGCCATTGCCAAAGTTTACTTCTATCCCAGCGACTGTGGAGAAGAGGAAGCCGCAGCGCCCCCCGCTGGAGGGCACTGGAACGACTTCTGAAAACCAAGGAAGGGTCTTCATGTAAGCGACAGTCATCAGGAATTTTAGTAGGGGGTCTGTGTAAAGCGGTCCTCAACTCTGACACCGCACCCCGGGACATAGTTCTGGGAACTATGGAACCACATGGACACCAAAGACAAGAAAAACAACAACCATATCCAAAATGGCAACCTCTGGCTCCAATACTTCAGAGACCTCTATAAAGACATTCCAAAGGAAGGACTAAGCCAAGAACAGGAAAACATAATGGCGAAACTAAAAGCAATGGAGGAAAAAATCAAAAACTTCCAAAACCCGGTGGATACACCTATAACACTACAGGAAGTAACCGAGAGACTCTCCTCCATAAGAAGTAGAAAAGCCGGTGGCCTAGATGGAATCCTACCAGAAATGCTGAAGTACAGCCCACCAGAAATACAGGCTGCAATGGTTAAAATCTTCAATATTGTACTGAGTGCCGGCTACTTCCCTCGTACCTGGAACCAAGGCCTCATCACACCCATCCACAAGAGTGGGGACAGGTATGACCCAGCCAACTACAGAGGCATATGCGTCAGCAGCAACCTGGGAAAACTGTTCAACAGTATCCTGAACAAGAGGATCCTCACCTTCCTCACCGAGCACAACGTCCTCAACAAGAGCCAAGCAGGGTTCATGCCGAACCACCGCACCACTGACCACATCTATACTCTGCACAGCCTCATTCAGAGACACATCTACAATACAAAGAATGGGAAGATATACGCCTGCTTTGTGGACTTTAAAAAGGCCTTTGATTCAGTGTGGCACCCGGGCTTATTCCTGAAACTGCTGGAGAGTGGAATAGGAGGAAAGACCTACGATGTCATCAAAAGCTCCTACACCGAGAGCAGCTGCAGCGTGAGTGTGAGCGGCAAAAGAACGGCTTTTTTCCAGCAGAGCCGCGGAGTCAGACAAGGCTGCAGCCTAAGCCCAACGCTCTTCAACATCTACATCAACGAGCTGGCTACCGCCCTGGAATCCTCCTCAGCACCAGGACTCACCCTCCACGATGCTCAGGTGAAATTCCTGCTGTATGCAGATGACCTGCTGCTGCTGTCACCAACCGAGAAAGGCCTCCAGGACAACCTGAAAATCCTAGAGAAATTCAGCTCCACCTGGGCCCTACCGGTCAACCTAAAGAAAACCAACACCATGGTGTTCCAGAGGAGAAAGAGAAGATCAGACCAACACCCATCATTTATCCTCAACAACTGCGACCTCACAGGAACGGACAAATATACCTACCTGGGCCTAGAGATTCACCGGTCAGGGAACTTCAAACAAGCCATAGAGACCCTGAAAGACAAGGCCTGCAAAACCTTCTATGCCATCCGAAGGACACTCTACCATCTGAAGCCACCAGTGAGGGTCTGGCTAAAAATCTTCGACTCCATCATCGCCCCAATCCTCCTGTATGGCAGCGAAGTCTGGGGTCCTCACACCTACCCAGACTGGTCAAAGTGGGACTCCAGTCCAACAGAAATATTCCACCTGGAATTCTGCAAGCACCTTCTCCAGGTCCATCGGAGCACCTCCAACAGTGCTTGTCGGGCCGAGCTGGGCAGATTCCCTCTACACCTGACAGTTCTAAAGAGGGCGCTGTCATTCCGGGCTCACCTGCATAGGAGCAATCCAAGCTCCCATCCCTGATACATGAAGGTGAAACAGAAAAACCAGAACCCCCGGAACAGCCCAGCCAAACCCAACCGGAGCAGAACACCAATCACAACAACCTGACAAAAGCCGGAATTAGGAAGATGGCAGATGAAGGCCAGGAGAGGTATGTCAGTGACTGGAAGAATGATATCATCAGCTCACAGAAACTGACCATGTACCGGAGCCTACAGAGAGACTACAGACTGGCCCCATATCTGGAGAAACTCCCGGACCCCAGAGACCGCCAGATCCTGAGCCGATATAGACTCAGTGCCCACAGTCTGGCCATCGAATGTGGCCGACACAGGCAGAGCTACAAGCCCAGGGAGGAAAGACTGTGCCAACACTGTGACCAGGAGGCCATAGAGGACGAAACCCACTTCCTGCTACACTGCTCCAAATACTCAGCAGTGAGGGACACTCACTTCAGGAGACTCTCACATCTCTTCCCAGACTTCATCACCATGAAGGAGGAAGAGAAAACATATATCTTGCTGGGAGAAGAAGAGAGAGCGGTGGAGATAGCAGCGCGGTATGTGAGCGAATGCCATAGACTGCGAGAAAGAGAACTATGATGCCATGGACTATAGCCCCCAACCTGGATCTGCCCCATCCACCTCCCCTATGCCATGGACTATAGCCCCCACAATGGACCTGCCCCATCCACCTCCCCTATGCCATGGACTATAGCCCCCAACCTGAACCTGCCCCATCCACCTCCCCTATGCCATGGACTATAGCCCCCAACCTGGATCTGCCCCATCCACCTCCCCTATGCCATGGACTATAGCCCCCAACCTGGATCTGCCCCATCCACCTCCCCCCACAGCTCCTACCCAACATCCCCTCAGTCCCTATCCCTATTGCCTCTATACACTTGCTTTGGCAAAACTGATGTGTATTTGGTCCTGCCAATAAAGCTTCTTTGAATCTTTGAATCTTTGAATCTATATATATATACACACACATATATGTATATATATATATATATATATATATATATATATATACACATACACACACACATATGTATATATATATATCTATCACCTACTTTAAAATACTTTAGTAACAGCAGCTGATAGAAAAAGTTGGCATAATTGTTGGATAAGTACAGTGCCTTGCAAAAGTATTCGGCCCCCTGGAACTTTTCAACCTTTTCCCGTATATCATACTTCAAACATAAAGATACCAAATGTAAATTGTTGGTGAAGAATCAACAAGTGGAACACCATTGTGAAGCTGAACGAAATTTTTTGGTTTTTGGTTATTTTAAAGTGGGGCGTGCAATATTATTCGGCTCCTTTACTTTCAGTGCAGCAAACTCACTCCAGATGTTCATTGTGGATCTCTGAATGATCCAATGTTGTCCTAAATGCCTAATGATGGTAAATATAATCCACCTGTGTGTAATCAAGCCTCCATATAAATGCACCTGCTCTGTGATAGTCTCAGTGTTCTGTTTGAAGCACAGAGAGCATCACGAAGACCAAGGAACACAACAGGCAGGTCTGTGATACTTTTTTGGAGAAGGCAGGTCTGTGATACTTTTGTGGATAAGTTTAAAGCCGGATTTGGATACAAAATTGAAATGGAAGGAGTATCATACCACTGCAAATCTACCAAGACCCGGCCGACCCTCAACTTTCATCTCAAACAAGGAAAAGATTGATCAGAGATGCAGCCAAGAGACCCACGATCACTCTGGATGAACTGCAGAGATCTACAACTGAGGTGGGACAGTCTGTCCATAGGACAACAATCCATCGTACACTGCACAAATCTGGCCTTTATAGAAGAGTGGCAAGAGGAAAGCCATTTCTCAAACATATCCATAAAAAATGTCGTTTAAAGTTTGCAACAAGCCACCTGGAAGACACACCAAACATGTGGAAAAAGGTGCTCTGGCCAGATGAAACCAAAATCAAACTTTTTGGCAACAATGCCAAACGATGTTTGGCCTAAAGGCAACACAGCTCATCACCCTGAACACACCATCCCCACTGTCAAACATGGTGGCAGCAGCATAATGGCTTGGGCCTGCTTTTCTTCAGCAGGGACAGGGAAGATGGTTAAAATTGATGGTAAGATGGATGGAACCAAATACAGGACCATTCTTGAAGAAAACCTGTTGGAGTCTGCAAAAGACCTGAGATTGGGATGGAGATTTTTCTTCCAAGAAGACAATGATCCCAAACAAAGCAAAATCTACAATGGAATGGTTCACAAATAAACGTATCCAGGTGTTAGAATGGCCAAGTCAAAGTATAGACCTCAATCCAATCGAGAATCTGTGGAAAGAGCTGAAAACTGCTGTTCACAAACGATCTCCATCAAACCTCACTGACCTCGAGCTGTTTGCCAAGGAAGAATGGGCAAGAATTTCAGTCTCTCGATGTAAAAAACTGATAGGGACATACCCCAAGCGCCTTGCAGCTGTAATCGCAGCAAAAGGTGCGCAACAAAGTATTAATTTAAAGGGGCCGAACAATATCACTCGTCCACTTTTCAGTTTTTGAATTTCAAATTTTTTTTTAAAATAACCAATAAATTTCGCTCAACTTCACAATTGTGCTCCACTTGTTGTTGATTCTTCACAAAAAATTTACATTTGGTATCTTTATGTTTGAAGCATGATATGTGGCAAAAGGTGCAAACGCTCCAGGTAGCCGAATACTTTTGCAAGGCACTGTATATGTGTGACCAAGGAATTATTTTCAGCATTAATTGTTAATGAACCTACCACTCAGACAATGTATCTTTTTCCAAAATTTCAAAAGAATATCCATACACAACCTGGTCGTCCCATTATTTCGGGAGGAGGTGAATTACTTGGAACATGTGAATAGGCGGATTGACTCTAAATTACAAGCTTTGGTAGTCAATCTTCCTTCATAAATAAAGGGCACGGGTGAACTTCTCTGTAAGGTCGATGGTCTTTATTTGAACACTTACACTATATTAGTGACGGAGGACGTTGAGTCCTTTTAAACTATCATTCGACATAGTGACAGCCTTAGAGCCACGAAGGTATTCTTAAACATGTCCAATATAACCCCTACATTGTACCATCTGATATTGGAATTACTCGAGTTTACATTGACTCAATATTTTTTTGTTATCAAGGGGTCATTCTTCCTACAGCTCCAAGGTACTGCTTGGGGGCTGCCTTTGCATCCTCATATACAAATCTGTTCTTGGGGCTGTGGGAGAGGGACCTCTTCCTGTCAGATCAACAGGTGTCGATGGACAGCGTCCTCTTCTGGATGAGGTACATCGACGGCATCCTCTTGAACTGGCAGGGCAATTCTTCCTCCCTTTGTGAATTTATTACCAAGTTGAACAGCAGTGACCTCAATATACACCTCACCTATAAATGTGATACTGAAAGAATTGAATTTCTAGATGTCACACTAAAGAGACATCAGCATGACATGATCCAAACTTAGTTGTTCAGGAAACCTACGTCCACCAATTTGCTTCTACGCGCTTCTACGGCTCACCCGCAGCATATTATTAGATCGGTCCCCATTGGTCAGTTCCTCTGCCTTCGGAGGATATGCTCTATGGACCATGATTTTGAAAAACAAGAGATGGAATTAAAACTTAGGTTCAAGGAACGTGGCTATAGTAATAGGATGATTAAGAAGTCCTATAATAAAGCCAGGCACTCGAACCAAAATAATCTGCTATATAAAAATAATAAGACTATGGAGATACTAAAGAACAAATAAGATCTATTACTAACCATCATTCACAATTTGATTTGATGAGTGCAGCTCCTGATAAATCTTGGCCCTTACTAAAAATTGACCCCAATCTTTAAAAAAATATTGTCCGATAGACCTGCCATCACTGTCAGGCGCTCTAAAAATCTTCGTGACCATTTGGTCTAGAGTCACTATGTGGGAGAAAATAAGACAACATTCCTTGATGGTGTTGCCTTTTGGCGTGGATGAGGTCCGTTTGGGCGATATGTAGCTTGTTCCAATACTGACACTTGTGATTCTTTTACAAATTCTTATGGCTCTAAGATGTACAGGATTAAAAAATATGTAACGTGTACATCAACAAATGTCATCTATTATGCAGCATATCCCTGTACATTAATTTATGTGGGCCTTATTTCACTCCAACTTAAAGTGCGTGAGCATTTAATAGGTATACAGGCTGCCATAAACCATACGGACGACTCCACCCTAAAGACAATACCACGCCATTTTAAACTTTACCATCAATGTAATAGTGATCTACTTAAGAGTTAGAGGCAGATACACTTGCCACCAATATTTGTGGCAGGGGGATAACCCAACATTTGGCCCGTCTTGAATCTAAATGGATTTGGATGCTACAGACTGTCCGACCTCGATGCCTCAATGAGAGCCTGAGCTTTGCCCCATTTTTGTGATTACTGGTCTGCTGTGTTGACATGTTTGCCATCTTACATAGACAAAGTTTTTATTAATTTTAATTTTGTGTGTCATTATAATCACTTCAGATCTTTATTACTTCTACCGTCATCTTATATTTGTGTCTTTTTGGTGGTGCTCATCAGAACAAACAGCTGCATGCATGGATTCTTCATATGCTCGCTATCAAGACTACACACGAATATTTCCCATTGTCTAATGTTGTAAAGATAATTGCTTTCTATTTTTGTTATGCTTATACATCTTTAATATTGTTGCTATTTAGCAAGTTTTTTTCTGCTATATATAAATTACAATAATGGAGTTTTGTAGTACTGTTCATATTTGGCCAAATCTTAACATGCTGGCATGCTATACTGTTTGAATACACTGCTAATCTAATATATAAAGCGGAGTGTGTGTGCGTGTGTGTGCGTGTGTGTGTGTGTGTGTCCGGGATTGGCATCTGCACCGTCGCAGCTACAGCTACAAAATTTTGCACAGTCACACGTCTGGACCCCGAGAGCGTCATAGGCTATGTTGTGAGGCGAAATTTTAACCCCGCGCTTTCCAATTCACCAAACAATTTTGCCCCTATCTACATAATGGGGAAAAGTGAAAGGAAAAGTGTTGGAGGCAAATTGACAGCTGCCAGATGTGAACAAGGGGGTCTTAAAGAATGAGAGCGATGGCGCCAGAGTAATAATAATAATAATAATAATAATTTTTTATTTATATAGCGCCAACATATTCCGCAGCGCTTTACAAATTATAGAGGGGACTTGTACATACAATAGACATTACAGCATAACAGAAATACAGTTCAAAACAGATACCAAGAGGAGTGAGGGCCCTGCTCGTAAGCTTACAAACTATGAGGAAAAGGGGAGACACGAGAGGTGGATGGTAACAATTGCTATAGTTATTCGGACCAGCCATAGTGTAAGGCTTGGGTGTTCATGTAAAGCTGCATGAACCAGTTAATTAATTTTTTTTTTTTTTTAATATAGGCCACACAGGGATCGTTAGGTTAATGCATTGAGGCGGTAGGCCAGTCTGAACAAATGAGTTTTTAGGGCACGCTTAAAACTGTGGGGATTGGGGATTAATCGTATTATCCTAGGTAGTGCATTCCAAAGAATCGGCGCAGCACGTGTAAAGTCTTGGAGACGGGAGTGGGAGGTTCTGATTATTGAGGATGCTAACCTGAGGTCATCAGCGGAGCGGAGGGCACGGGTAGGGTGGTAGACTGAGACCAGAGAGGAGATGTAGGGTGGTGCTGAGCCATGGAGTGCTTTGTGGATGAGGGTAGTAGTTTTGTACTGGATTCTTGAGTGGATGGGTAACCAGTGTAATGACTGGCACAAGGTAGAGGCATCGGTGTAACGGTTGGTGAGGAATATGATCCTGGCAGCAGCATTCAGGACAGATTGGAGCGGGGAGAGTTTGGTAAGAGGGAGGCCGATTAGTAGAGAGTTACAATAGTCCAGACGAGAATGAATAAGTGAAACAGTAAGAGTTTTTGCAGAGTCGAAAGTAAGAAAAGGGCGAATTCTAGAAATGTTTTTGAGATGCAGGTAAGAAGAGCGAGCCAGTGATCGGATGTGGGGGGTGAATGAAAGGTCAGAATCAAGGATGACCCCAAGGCAGCGGGCATGTTGCTTTGGAGTAATGGTGGAACCGCAAACGGAGATGGCAATGTCAGGCAAAGGTAGGTTAGTAGAGGGAGAAAACACGAGGAGTTCAGTTTTTGACAGGTTTAGTTTCAGATAGAGGGAGGACATGATGCTAGAGACAGCGGTAAGACAATCACTGGTGTTTTCTAATAAGGCAGGCGTGAGATCAGGAGAAGAAGTGTATAGTTGGGTGTCGTCAGCATAGAGATGGTACTGGAAGCCAAATCTACTGATTGTTTGTCCAATAGGGGCAGTATACAAAGAGAAGAGGAGGGGGCCTAGGACTGATCCTTGAGGAACCCCAACAGTAAGGGGAAGGTGAGAGGAGGAGGAACCAGCGAAACATACAGTGAAGGATCGGTCAGAGAGATAGGAGGAGAACCAGGAGAGAACGGTGTCCTTGAGGCCGATGGAGCGGAGCATAGTGAGGAGGAGCTGATGATCCACAGTATCAAATGCTGCAGAGAGATCCAAGAGAATTAGCATGGAGTAGTGACCATTAGATTTAGCTGTTAGTAGGTCATTAGAGACTTTAGTGAGGGCAGTTTCAGTAGAGTGTAAAGAGCGGAAACCAGATTGAAGAGGGTCGAGAAGAGAGTTATCTGAGAGATAGCGGGTAAGACGGGAGTGGACCAGGCGTTCGAGGAGTTTAGAGATGAAGGGAAGATTAGAGACAGGTCTATAATTAGCGGCACAGTTTTGGTCGAGGGATGGTTTTTTAAGTAATGGATGTATGATGGCATGCTTAAATGAGGAGGGAAAAATACCGGAAGTGAGGGAAAGGTTGAATATTTTTGTTAGGTGAGAGGTGACAGCCGGGGAAAGGGACTGGAGGAAATGTGACGGAATGGGGTCACTGGTGCAAGTGGTCGGGCGAGAAGATGCAAGGAGCCTGCTTACTTCTTCTTCTGTAACTGGTTCAAAGTCAGAGAGTGAACTAGATGCAGTGGGGGAGGGAGGACAGTGCATGGTATGAAGAGATTGGGAGATGATTTCCTGTCGAATATGGTCAATTTTTTCTTTGAAGTAATTGGCCAGATCGTCAGCACGGAGATCCGTGGTTGGGGCCTGCGCTCTTGGGTTGAGTAGGGACTGGAACGTGTCAAAGAGACGTTTAGGGTTATTGGACAGGGAGGTGATGAGGGTGTTGAAGTAGGTTTGTTTGGAGAGGTGAAGGGCAGAATTGTATGTCTTTAGCATGAACTTATAATGGATGAAATCTTCGGGTAGATTAGATTTTCTCCACAGACGTTCTGCGCACCTGGAGCACCGCTGCAGGAAACGTGTTTGCAGCGTGTGCCACGGTTGTTGCCGTCTGTGCCGAGTTGTTTTATGTATAGGAGGAGCAGCTTCATCCAGGGCACTTTGCAGGGTTTCATTGTAATGCTTCAGAGCAGAATCAGGACATGAGATGGAGGAGATTGGGGCCAATGAGGACTGCAAGTTCTTCATAAGTTCCTGGGTGTTAATGGCCTGTATGTTTCTATAAGTGTGGAAAGTGGGGGTGACCTGAGCGGGATGGCAGTTCTTGATAGAGAATGAAAGAAGGTGGTGGTCAGAGAGTGGGAGAGGGGAGTTTGTGAAATCATCCACTGAGCAAAGCCGGGAGAAGACCAAGTCAAGGGAGTTTCCATCTTCATGTGTTGGCGAGTTAGTATGCTGCGAGAGGCCGAAAGAGGAGGTTAGAGCCAAAAGGTGAGAAGCAGATGGGGAGAGGGGAGAGGCAATAGGGATGTTGAAATCACCCATGATAAGGGTGGGGGTGTCACAGGAAAGAAAGTGTGGAAGCCAGGTGGCAAAGTGATCCAGGAACTGATGAGAGGGGCCGGGAGGACGATACACCACCACCACTCGCATGGAGAAGGGGACGTAGAGTCTGACCACATGGACCTCAAAGGAAGGGAAGACAAGTGAGGGTACTTGGGGGATAACTTGGAAAGTACATTTTGGTGAAAGGAGCAGACCAACGCCTCCACCTGCTCTGAGTATATACCGTACAGTTGCTACGGTGGGGCCCCGACATGGGATACTCACCACACACGGGGATATGAACACACACACAAAATGTGCTTGAACACATATCACCCTCAGCACACATTTCACCACACATACACCAACCTCGCCATATAAAAGTCGAAACACAAAAGTCGCCGCTCAAAACTCGCCACGCGCAAAACTCTCCACATGCAAAAACTAGGCTCACGCAAAACTCGCCACAAGTGCAAAACTCACCTCATGGAAAACTCGCCACACGCAAAACTTGCACACGCGGAAAAATTGCCACATGCACAAAAGTTGCAACACATGCAAAAGTTGCCTCACACAAAACTTGCACATACTCAAAAGGTACTACATATAAAACTCACCACGCGCAAAACTTGCTGCACACAACTTGCTACACTAACCTGTCACATGCAACTCGACACACAAAAAGTTGCTACACGCATGTTGCCACACAAAACTCATCTCACAAAAGTCGCTACATGCATGTCGCCACACGCAACTCAACACACACAACTTGACAAACGAAACTCGCCCTAAAACACACACAAGTCTGGTATTATCCTTCAAAAATAAAAATCTGATTAATAAGCAAACTACAAGAGCAACAAATGTACCATATAGGAAATACGGCAGCTGTCAGTCACATGACCTGTCTATTATGTATATGTGTGAGCCAATATATACTGCCAGGGGGAGGGCTTCCTGTTGGCTGGGGATTTATCAGGCTGCCAATTTAGCTTACAAATACTGAGGTAAAAATACTGACCAAATAACGTGTGAATGCGGTCTAATACAGGGGGAGATGACACAGGTATATACTATATACAGGAGAGATGGCACACAGGTATATACTATATACAGGAGGGGATGACATACAGGTATATACTATATACAGGGGAGATGACACACAGCAGGTATATACTATATACAGGGGAGATGACAAACAGGTATATACTATATACAGGAGATGACATACAGGTGTATACTATATATAAGGGAGATGACAAACATGTATATACTGAGGTGAAAATGAGAGGTGTGAGGTGAAAATGAAAAGGTGTGATTGCAAAATGAGAGGAGTGAGGGAAAATAGTGGAGTGATCGGAAAATGACAGATGTGAGGTCGAAATGACAAGTGTTAGGGGGGAATGAGAGGTGTGAGGGAGAAAATGAAAGATGTGATTGGGAAAATGAGAGGCATGATGGGAAAATAAGAGAAGTGAGGTGCTATAACTAACCACAGATATTTACTATGCCCAGGCAACGCCGGGCTCTTCAGCTAGTCTCTAATATATTTGATATAGGTGCACTTTAGATATGCATTGTGGATCAATAGTCTTTACCAATAGTCTTTTATTCTGTTCTCCATGCAGTGGTTCTGTACGCATTCGTGCCCGGGTGCCGCTGCCACGGCGGACTCTCTGCATCTTTATGTGGCAGAGACATCAGGTCATGCAATTCCCCGCGTGAGTGTGGCATTGCCACGTCATTGGCTCCATGATGTGGACTCCGGCCGGCGTCGCCGTTGACCCGGAAATGGTATGCGTCACTTCCGGGCATTGGCTGGAAGCACTTCCGGCGGTCTATAAGCACTATTTGTTATAGTTACTTTACGCCCCCGGACGAATGCTTCCGAAACGCACGTGGGGCGGGCACGTAGGTGCTGTAGACTCTGACCGTTCTTGTGTAGGTGTATATGTTCCTACTATGGTAATAATGTTGCAACTCAGGATACTACTACCCACATGACGTGATTGCCACATATAACTGTGGTTACTGCATTGCGCTACACTGGCAGCAAGATCCTTGCTCTCTTTCTTGTGATGCACACCCAGACCACATGGTCTGACTAGTAGGGCTGTATAAGTGTTCTACTGTTGCAGTGTGCCATGATTATATGTTCACATTGATCTAATTCAGTATGTGTGACCACTGTTTTTCCACCGCCTCCTGTGGCCCGTGTTGTTTCTGCCTATTCCTAGACATCCATGTACTTTCCCTCACCTGTATATAAATTATCGTTATGCTTTAAAATACTTTAGCGGCAACGCAATTATTTTCCTGCACTTTTATCAACTTTTACCGACTTTTTCCAATTATAAAAAATGCTTGTGTTCACAAATCCGCATGTGCCATATTCATCCCAAATTCACGTTTGGCGATAGTTTTCAAAACATATTCGCTCATCTCTAGTCATAACATTCCACATCATTCCCCCCCCCCCCCCCCCTTTCCTTTTGTTAGAGTGTGTTTCTTTGTAAAATTTCACTCTTTATCTACTTGAAAATGTTTAACTATTATTATAGTAAAAGGTTGGTTGTTAACCTACAAATGATTGTTCACTATCTAAAATGCCTAATTATTTTCCTTTTCCTGTCAAATTTGAAAAATTTCAATAAACATTACATAAAAAAAAAAAGATGCCTTGGTTGATGAAATCCATCTTGTGGTTGTTGTTTAATCTTTATTTTCAGATAATGATTATGCTCATGCTCCGGGGCGGCCTGTGGGCGGTGGAATTTGGGGGTCTTGTCCACTACCAGGGCAACCCCTTATACTCCATGCTTGGGCCTGAAAATAAAAAGCCTATACTAACCTCCCATGCTGGCGCCATTCTTGCAGTGTTGGCACTTGTTCTTACCAGGGCTCTCATACGGTTGTTGTGACCCCAGCACCCAATCAGCACTGGTGTCAATGTCCCCGACTTCCTACGAACTGAAGATGAAGGGGCAATCCAGGCTGCAGCTGATGTCTGACATCCTTTTCATGTTCAATACGACAGAAAACCATGACAATGACGCCAGCGTCATGTGTCACAACAACTGCATGGGAGCCCCGGGGAGAGAGTGTTCTGTCACTGAGTGAGAGCATAGGCTTTTTTTTTTTTTTTTTTTTTTATTGGAGCCACTTGGACAACTTCTTTAAGTTTAATCCAACGGGGCTTCTCCAACTTTCAGTCTTGGCTACAGTCACTGTTCACAACACTGATAGCAGCAGCTGTAAGCATGCACTGGTACTTGGATAGCAGCTCTGCAGAGCTAGTTGTCAAGTTTAAAGCGTTATTTAATGAAGAATTAGGTCCCCTTTAAGAACAAAGCAATTGGTTTTCATCATCGCATTTCAGTAACCATATTTTTAGTTTTTTGCTGATGTAAGGAATGAAAGCTTGTTTTTTTTTTTTGTTCCAGGAATTTTATTTGGCAGTTGCCGCATTTTGGGGCACATATAATTTATTACACAACTTTTAATAGCTCTTTATAGAGAGAAAATGAAAACAGTTGTCTTTTGACATCTAACCTTTTCCTGCAGCACAAATAAAGTTGTCAGCAAAATATAGTTCTATTTAGGTTTTACTACTTTTGCCCATTAAATATTGATTGAAAAAAATAATTTGTTGTTAAGCTGCTATATTCTGAGAGCTAGAAGTCTTACAATTTTCCATCAATAGAGCTGTATGAGGGCTTATATTTTGTGTTATAGGATGTCATTTTCAGTGGTACTGATTCTTGGTGCATATGCCTTTTTGATTGTACATTCCAATTTAAAAAAAATGTGTAAAAGAAACTATTTAGGATTTATATTTTTTTAAACAAGGTTTTCTATTTGACATATGCTAACTTTATTCTGGGCAGCCTGGTCGCTCAGTGGTTAGCACAGTAGTCTTGCAGTGTTGGAATTTCTGACATTTTATTTTTCTTATGGCATGCACCATACAGGATAAATAATGACAATTTTATAGAAGAGGGTCAGTACGATTACATCGATAACCAATTTATATACTTTTTTTTACATTTTACTATTTGCACAACAAAATGACTAATGAAAATTTACATTTTTTTGCATCATGTTCTGAGAGTTATAATCTTCAGTTTTCAATATAAAGTGCTGTATGACAGTTTGATTTTTTTGTTTAACAAGCTGTAGTTATCTACAATTTTTGGAACTTTTTGATCAATTTTTGTCTTGAGAGGCAGGATGAACAAAAATACAGCAAGTCCGACGATATTTGCAATTATTCTTTGTTGTGTTCACCAATGTAAAGGATAAATAGTGTTATATGTAAATTATGGATGCGCCACACCCAATATGTGATATTTTTAATCTTTCACATGAAACCATTTTTTTAGTTCAGAAAACTAGAATTTTGAGTTTCTCAAATACTTATAGAATGTAAAAAAAAAAAAAATTTTAATAGTCCATCAAGGGGACTTTAACATACGATCTAATAGTCACATTAGTGATGCACACTACTTCAGCAGTGCTGTGTATTACACCGTCTTGTCAGTGCTTAACTGTCAGGTAGTGTAGCAGGCCTCATCTCCAGAGGGATCTGGCAGGGGTGCCTATGAGCTGACATAGGGATGCTTTCCTTCTGTTCAACTCCTCATGTCCGCTGTTCCATGGCATATGAGAGGTTAATCTGCTAGGATGGGTCAGTAACAGCAGAAGCCCTTCTGTGTATATTAGTCACAGGAGTTGACCAATTGTGATCTGCATGATGTACAGTACATATCCATCATGCAACACCAAGTAATATGTGCTCAGGGCGGAAATATAAGTCATGTAGATATAGGATTTGTGTCATGTTACATAAATTTGCATTTCTACAAGTAAGGATTGGTGAAGAAATTTGGAAGACTGTCTTGAATACAAAAACATCATGATTCTTCATTTACAAAGGAATGCTCTTTAATAAAGGCATACATTAACATTTCTCTGCATGTTGGAAACTTGTCACTGAAAATGAGGATACTTAAGTTACTGTGAGACAGAACAATTGGATCCATAGCTGTAGACACTAAAGAAAACAAAACAAAACTATGTACCAGACAGGTTTGGAAAGCAGCAAAAGGATTTCTGAAGGCTTGTCCCGCAAATACCACATACAGGCAAAAGTACTACTGTAGACCGCACCCCAATGTCATTCTTTTCTGTTCAACAAATGCTACATGGAGAATATTGGAATGCACGTTCTGTAATGCCACTTCAGGAGATACAGATCGTTCAGATACTCCTCTTATAATACACAAACAATTAAATGTACGTGGATGATTGAACCATTTATGTGAATAACCGCATACATGTTTCTATCAAGAAATTAATATTATGCCGTAATGTTTACTTGTAAGTTATGGTAGACTTACACTGCCATATTTTCAGTATATATATATATATATATATATATATATATATATATATATATATATATATATATATATATATATATATATATATATATATATATATATATATCTTAGTTGTAGCTTTGTTTTCTTATTTTTGCCAAAAATGGGGACAGAATGGATTGGAGGGTAGTTGGTTGGAATACAAATTTCTATTGCATGTTATACGGACCAAAAAAGTGGCCATATAAATGCAGCCTTACTCTAAAGTCACATACAATCTGCCAAAGCTTTTTCATAAGCTCAGAATAAGAACAAGGTTTCAGTGGAAGCAACCAAATCACTACAGTTTCACCATCAGAACATTTAGATGCAATGCCAGATCTTGTGCTTCAACTATTCTCCGGATTCAGTATCTGAAGAGGAGTGCACATCCACACGGCCGAACGACGCAAACACTGCAGGATTGTACCCATATTTCCATAATCGTGGCTAGAGTTTCTCTTTACATAAACAGAATATGGCAATGATAAGTGGCAATTGCAAAAGCTTTATAAAATGCACAAACCTAAAATAAACATTTTATATAAAAATAATTTCCAAAGCATTCACAAATATGCAGAAAGGACACTAAACTGGAGCGGCTTTTCCCCATATATTTACGCTCCAGAAAAACAGTGTAGTCAGCCTCTCCATAATGCAACATGCACAGTAGTACAGATGACACTCCACTATATATTAACACCTACAGCACTGCAAGTGCTCTAGACGAAGGGGACCTTGCACACTTACTGGTGACATGTTAATTATATTGTATATTCAGTGAAACGTAAACCGGTTGCCCTGAACTAGAAAAAGGTACGGTTTTTGCTTGCTTTTGTAAGTTAACCCCTTTCTGCCATCAGACGTACTATTGCGTCCATGGGGGGTGGGCCCTACTTCCCAAGGACGCAATAGTACGTCATATGCGATCGGCAGCGCTCACGGGGGGAGCGGCGCCGATCGCGGCCGGGTGTCAGCTGCCTATCGCAGCTGACATCCGGCACTATGTGCCAGGAGCGGTCACGGACCGCCCCCGGCACATTAACCCCCGGCACACCGCGATCAAAGATGATCGCGATGTGCCGGCGGTGCAGGGAAGCACCGCGCAGGGAGGGGGGCTCCCTGCGGGCTTCCCTGAGACCCCCGCAGCAACGCGATGTAATCGCGTTGCTGCGAGGGTCTTGCCGCCCTCCCTCCCTGCTCCAGGTCTCGGATCCAAGATGGCCGCGGATCCGGGTCCTGCAGGGAGGGAGGTGGCTTCACAGAGCCTGCTCAGAGCAGGCACTGTGAAGCCTGCACTGCTGCATGTCAGATCAGTGATCTGACAGAGTGCTGTGCAAACTGTCAGATCACTGATCTGTGATGTCCCCCCCTGGGACAAAGTAAAAAAGTAAAAAAAAAAATTTCCAAATGTGTAAAAAAAATTAAAAAAAAATATTCCTAAATAATGAAAAAAAAAAAAAAATATATTCCCATAAATACATTTCTTCATCTAAATAAAAAAAAAAAAAAACAATAAAAGTACACATATTTAGTATCGCCGCGTCCGTATCGACTCGCCCTATAAAACTGGCACACTAGTTAACCCCTTCAGTAAACACCGTAAGAAAAAAAAAAAAAAAACGTGGCAAAAAACGACGCTTTATTATCATACCGCCGAACAAAAAGTGGAATAACACGTGATCAAAAAGACAGATATAAATAACCATGGTACCGCTGAAAGCGTCATCTTGTCCCGCAAAAAACGAGCCACCATACAGCATCATCAGCAAAAAAATGAAAAAGTTATAGTCCTGAGAATAAAGCGATGCCAAAATAATTATTTTTTCTATAAAATAGTTTTTATCGTATAAAAGCGCCAAAACATAAAAAAATGATATAAATGAGATGTCGCTGTAATCGTACTGACCCGAAGAATAAAACTGCTTTATCAATTTTACCAAACGCGGAACGGTATAAACGCCTCCCCCAAAAGAAATTCATGAATAGCTGGTTTTTGGTCATTCTGTCTCACAAAAATCGGAATAAAAAGCGATCAAAAAATGTCACGTGCCCGAAAATGTTACCAATAAAAACGTCAACTCGTCGCGCAAAAAACAAGACCTCACATGACTGTGTGGACCAAAATATGGAAAAATTATAGCTCTCAAAATGTGGTAACGCAAAAAATATTTTTTGCAATAAAAAGCGTCTTTCAGTGTGTGACGGCTGCCAATCATAAAAATCCGCTAAAAAACCCGCTATAAAAGTAAATCAAACCCCCCTTCATCACCCCCTTAGTTAGGGAAAAATAAAAAAATGTTTTTATTTCCATTTTCCCATTAGGGCTAGGGTTAGGGCTAGGGTTAGGGCTAGGGTTAGGGCTAGTGTTAGGGTTAGGGCTAGGGTTAGGGCTAGGGTTAGGGCTAGGGCTAGGGTTAGGGTTAGGGCTAGGGTTAGGGCTAGGGTTAGGGTTAGGGCTAGGGTTAGGGCTAGGGTTAGGGCTAGGGTTAGGGCTAGGGTTAGGGCTGGGGCTAGGGTTAGGGTTGGGGCTAGGGTTAGGGCTAGGGTTAGGGCTACAGTTAGGGTTGGGGCTAAAGTTACAGTTAGGGTTTAGATTACATTTACAGTTGGGAATAGGGTTGGGATTAGGGTTAGGGGTGTGTCAGGGTTAGAGGTGTGGTTAGGGTTACCGTTGGAATTAGGGTTAGGGGAGTGTTTGGATTAGGGTTTCAGTTATAATTGGGGGGTTTCCACTGTTTAGGCACATCAGGGGCTCTCCAAAAGCGACATGGCGTCCGATCTCAATTCCAGCCAATTCTGCGTTGAAAAAGTAAAACAGTGCTTCTTTCCTTCCGAGCTCACCCGTGTGCCCAAACAGGGGTTTACCCCAACATATGGGGTATCAGCGTACTCAGGACAAATAGGACAACAACTGTTGGGGTCCAATTTCTCCTGTTACCCTTGGGAAAATACAAAACTGGGGGCTAAAAAATAATTTTTGTGGGGAAAAAAAAGATTTTTTATTTTTACGGCTCTCCATTATAAACCTCTGTGAAGCCCTTGGTGGGTCAAAGCGCTCACCACACATCTAGATAAGTTCCTTAGGGGGTCTACTTTCCAAAATGGTGTCACTTGTGGGGGGTTTCTACTGTTTAGGTACATTAGGGGCTCTGCAAACGCAATGTGACGCCTGCAGACCATTCCATCTAAGTCTGCATTCAAATGGCACTCCTTCCCTTCCGAGCCCTCCCATGCGCCTAAACAGTGGTTTCCCCCCACATATGGGGTATCAGCGCACTCAGGACAAATTGGACAACACATTTTTGGGTCCAATTTCTCCTGTTACCCTCGGGAAAATACAAAACTGGGGGCTAAAAAATAATTTTTGTGGGAAAAAATTTTTGTTTTATTTTTACGGCTCTCCATTATAAACCTCTGTGAAGCCCTTGGTGGGTCAAAGCGCTCACCACACATCTAGATAAGTTCCTTAGGGGGTCTACTTTCCAAAATGGTGTCACTTGTGAGTGGTTTCTACTATTTAGGTACATTAGGGGCTCTGCAAACGCAACATGGCGTCTCATCTCAATTCCTGTCAATTTTGCATTGAAAAGTCAAACGGCGCTCCTTCCTTTCCGAGCTCTCCCATCCGCCCAAACAGTGGTTTACCCCCACATATGGGGTATCAGCGCACTCAGGACAAATTGTACAACAACTTTTGGGGTCCAATTTCTTCTCTTACCCTTGGAAAAATAAAAAATTGGGGGCGAAAAGATAATTTTTGTGAAAAAATATGATTTTTTTATTTTTACGGTTCTGCATTATAAACTTCTGTGAAGCACTGGGTGGGTCAAAGTGCTCACCACACCTCTAGATAAGTTCCTTAGGGGGTCTACTTTCCAAAATGGTGTCACTTGTGGGGGGTTTCAATGTTTAGGCACATCAGTGGCTTTCCAAACGCAACATGGCATCCCATCTCAATTCCTGTCAATTTTGCATTGAAAAGTCAAACGGCGCTCCTTCCCTTCTGAGCTCTCCCATCCGCCCAAACAGTGGTTTACCCCCACATATGGGATATCAGCTTACTCAGGACAAATTGTACAACAACTATTGGGGTCCAATTTCTTCTCTTACCCTTGGAAAAATAAAAAATTGGGGGCGAAAAGATAATTTTTGTGAAAAAATATGATTTTTTATTTTTACGGTTCTACATTATAAACTTCTGTGAAGCACTTGGTGGGTGAAAGAGCTCACCACACCTCTAGATAAGTTCCTTAGGGGGTCTACTTTCCAAAATGGTGTCACTTGTGGGGGGTTTCAATGTTTAGGCACATCAGGGGCTCTCCAAACGAAACATGGCGTCCCATCTCAATTCCAGTCAATTTTGCATTGAAAAGTCAAATGGCGCTCCTTCGCTTCCGAGCTGTGCCATGCGCCCAAACAGTGGTTTACCCCCACATGTGGGGTATTGGCGTACTCAGGACAAATTGTACAACAATGATTGCGGTCCATTTTCTCCTGTTACCCTTGGTAAAATAAAACAAATTGGAGCTGAATTAAATTTTTTGTGAAAAAAAGTTAAATGTTCATTTTTATTTAAACATTCAAAAAATTCCTGTGAAGCACCAGAAGGGTTAATAAACTTCTTGAATGTGGTTTTAAGCACCTTGAGGGGTGTAGTTTTTAGAATGGTGTCACACTTGGGTATTTTCTATCATATAGACCCCTCAAAATGACTTCAAATGAGATGTGGTCCCTAAAAAAAAATGGTGTTGTAGAAATGAGAAATTGCTGGTCAACTTTTCACCCTTATAACTCCCTAACAAAAAAAAATTTGGGTTCCAAAATTGTGCTGATGTAAAGTAGACATGTGGGAAATGTTACTTATTAAGTATTTTGTGTGACATATCTCTGTGATTTAATTGCATAAAAATTCAAATTTGGAAAATTGCGAAATTTTCATAATTTTCGCCAAATTTCCGTTTTTTTCACAAATAAACGCAGGTACTATCAAATAATTTTTACCATTGTCATGAAGTACAAAAAGTCACGAGAAAACAATGTCAGATTCACTGGGATCCGTTGAAGCGTTCCAGAGTTATAACCTCATAAAGGGACAGTGGTCAGAATTGTAAAAATTGGCCCGGTCATTAACGTGCAAACCACCCTTGGGGGTAAAGGGGTTAATGATCTGTCTATTCACTTGAGTTGCAACACCAGCTATAGCCTGGGAGCATCTTCAGAGCCTATTCTGGGAAACAAAAAGGTGCATGTTATTTTTCAATTCTGGATGTCCCATTTAAAAAAAAAATATAATATATATATAGCTGGTGTTGCAACTCAAGTGAATAGAATATAATGTATATATATATGCGCATTTTTTGACTATTGTATTTCTCCAGTGCCTGGAGGAAATTGAAATTAAAAAAAAAAAAAATCCATCAATTGTATTACAGATTTTGCAAAATGAAACGTCAAGAATATGAACTCTAAGTTTCTTTGACTCAGACAGGTGGAAAAACCTCCACTAGCACGTAATTTGTCATTTTGCTGACAGTAAGACAATGAGCAAAAATTAGAGTGCAATCTTACAGTCAGTAAAATGTAATTTCGCTGCATGGTTTCAGACTGTTCAGGGCTAGTGTCAGATTATCGCACATACGCTAATTCGTAGGCACTTCCGAATAAAAGGTTGAGAGGCTTCACAATTTAAACAATAAAGGACTTTGGTTTGAAATTTAAATATTAAAAAAAGTAAAAAACAAAACAAAACAAAAAAGTGCAGAATCTTCTGACTGGCCCACAAGAGGTCACGGAGGTAGAGAAGCCGTGGCAGAGATCCGGCCGATGTTAAACACTCCATTCCATCTCTGCATTTATTAAAACTGAGCACATAGACACATGTAGAAAAAGAAATACTGGTTTCAAATGTAAAACTTTACACTAGATGAGGTCTGTCCTTTAATAACTCTTGCTTGGATAAGCTGCAGCCACACTGAATCTGTAGATTTTCCCCCAAACGTCCATTGTGTTATTCTCGATGGACGAGGACAAACAGTCCTAGCAGAAATAAGACAGCATACTGGAAAAAAGAAAAACCATTGAATTAAAATCAGTTTAAAGCTACGTCAGTTGACACTTTTTACACTTCAGCCAAAGGCGAACAAGAATTAAAAAAAAAAAACTCTTTCAAAATGGTTTGTTTTACATGATTCACTGTCCGATTTCTCTCCTAAAAGCAATACTTGAGAAGGAGAATAATCCCATAGTAAAAGCACCCAAAAATAGCGCACACCGTTCCATCGGCTTTATGGTATGACGAGTAATTGTTGTTCTATTGATTGATATAAAATATAACACATAAAAATCAGATATTTTGTAATTAGTGATGGGAAAACCTGCGATTCGCAACTCTCGGGTCATCGTTTGATGAGCCAAGATGGCATGATGGCGCCATAGCATACACAAAAAGTTGCACCAGCCTGGCTATATATAGGGTTGTGATAACTTGTCTTTTATTCCCTAGCATTTGCATGTATAGGAACCCACTGGGCGGTCTAAGTGATTCACAGCTATCTTTATACACACTCATACAAGGAAAACTGTCAATCACTGAATAGGACCTCCCATTAGACACATGTACAGTCATGGCCAAAAGTATTGACACCCCTGCATTTCTGTCAGATAATACTCAGTTTCTTCCTGAAAATGATTGCAATCACAAATTCTTTGGTATTATTATCTTCATTTAATTTGTCTTAAATGAAAAAACACAAAAGAGAATGAAGCAAAAAGCAAAACATTGATCATTTCACACAAAACTCCAAAAATGGGCAAGACGAAAGTATTGGCACCCTCAGCCTAATATTTGGTTGCACAACCTTTAGCCAAAATAGCTGCGACCAACCGCTTCCGGTAACCATCAATGAGTTTCTTACCATGCTCTGCTGGAATTTTAGACCATTCTTCTTTGGCAAACTGCTCCAGGTCCCTGATATTTGAAGGGTGCCTTCTCCAAACTGCCATTTTTAGATCTCTCCACAGGTGTTCTATGGGATTCAGGTCTGGACTCATTGCTGGCCACCTTAGAAGTCTCCAGTGCTTGCTCTCAAACCACTTTTTGAAGTGTGTTTTGGGTCATTGTCCTGCTGGAAGACCCATGACCTCTGAGGGAGACCCAGCTTTCTCACACTGGGCCCTACGTTATGCTGCAAAATTTGTTGGTAGTGTTCAGACTTCATAATGCCATGCACACGGTCAAGCAGTCCAGTGCCAGCAAAGCATCCCCAAAACATCAGGGAACCTCCGCCATGTTTGACAGTAGGGACCGTGTTCTTTTCTTTGAATGCCTCTTTTTTCTCCTGTAAACTCTATGTTGATGCCTTTGCCCAAAAATCTCTACTTTTGTCTCATCTGACCAGAGAACATTCTTCCAAAACGTTTTAGGCTTTTTCAGGTAAGTTTTGGCAAACTCCAGCCTGGCTTTTTCATGTCTCGGGGTAAGAATTGGGGTCTTCCTGGGTTTCCTACCATACAGTCCCTTTTCATTCAGATGCCGACTGATAGTACGGGTTGACACTGTTGTACCCTCGGACTGCAGGGCAGCTTGAACTTGTTTGGATGTTAGTCGAGGTTCTGTATCCAACATCCGCACAATCTTGCATTGAAATCTCTTGTCAATTTTTCTTTTCCATCCACATCTAGTTAGGTTAGCCACAGTGCCATGGGCTTTAAACTTCTT
This sequence comes from Ranitomeya imitator, assembly GCF_032444005.1. NCBI lineage: Eukaryota > Metazoa > Chordata > Amphibia > Anura > Dendrobatidae > Ranitomeya > Ranitomeya imitator. The sequence goes on from NC_091285.1 coordinate 431,390,647, forward strand.
GATGACACTGCGCACGGTAGACACAGGAACATTCAGGTCTTTGGAGATGGACTTGTAGCCTTGAGATTGCTCATGCTTACTCACAATTTGGTTTCTCAAGTCCTCAGACAGTTCTTTGGTCTTCTTTCTTTTCTCCATGCTCAATGTGGTACACACAAGGACACAGGACAGAGGTTGAGTCAACTTTAATCCATGTCAACTGGCTGCAAGTGTGATTTAGTTATTGCCAACACCTGTAGGTGCCACAAGTTACAGGTGCTTTTAATTACACAAATTAGAGAAGCATCACATGATTTTTCAAACATTGCCAATACCTTTGTCCACCCCCTTTTTTATGTTTGGTGTGGAATTATATCCAATTTGGCTTTAGGACAATTCTTTTTGTGTTTTTTCATTTAAGACAAATTAATTGAAGACAATACCAAATAATTTGTGTTTGCAATCATTTTCAGGAAGAAAAGGAGTATTATCTGACAATTGCAGGGGTGTCAATACTTTTGGCCATGACTGTACATGCAAACACCAGAGTTTTCAGTACATAAAATTCAAGTTTTACTGAAAAAATTCCCACAAAAATGTATATCAATGAGTTTCTGCTGCTCTATAACAGGTCAGATACCATTTCCAATAGGATACGTTCCCTTTAATAATGATTTGCAACTCAGCACAATTATAGAATCTTAAGAAACTTTAGGCTTAGACCTCTTACTTCACCCCAAATAAGGTTGCCTATAGTGCTCATGTCCTGTTGGTCTCAGCTCAGAGAGAAGATTACGTGATCATTTACTGGTCAATGCAGATTTTACTCTAACAATACCAGGTCATAATAGATCCTACTCATCACAGCTGAAAACAAGACAAGAAATGAGACGTCATAAAATCGGCAGTGACTAGCTGCAGCGGTATTGTGATGTCAGTTGGAGTAGTAAGAACAGAATGTCAGGGAGCTATATACTTATAATAATAGACCTGCTTCAAGAATTATACACTATAGGAAAAAAAAAAACACAGCATAAAGTGCCCCTGCTGAAATTATTTTACACATATTAAGTCATCAAAATGGCTCACCTTAAACTTGGGATAGTCATTCATGAGTATTGTGACAATGCCAATGTAAGGTACAAATCTGAAAAGTAAAATCATCATTAAATAAAACTGGACTGCTAAGAAAAAAAAATACAATAACCTACTAAAACAACTGTTCAGTATGGCACAAAGTACAGAAGTGGCTGGCATAAAGCAATGATAAGAGTGATAGTTGGACTCATTCATACACTGGGCAGTCGTCCCCATGTACCAGGTCCTAATGGTCAAATAGAATATGACATAATCACACATTTCATACTCTAACAGCCGGTCATTTGGGAAAGCTTTTTACATTTAAGGCTATGTGCCCATGTTGCAGAAATGCTACGGAAATGTAAGCAGCATTTCCGCAACTCACTGCCACAGGTAAAACGCATGCAGAATACGCATGTGTTTTCCTGCAAAACACAAGCGTTTTTTAGCTTGCATTTTCCAAGCGATTTAAAGCATCGCTTGGAAGGGATTGACAGGTTGGTCACACTTGTCAAGCATAGTGCTTGACAAGTGTGACCAACTTTTCACTATTGATGCTGCCTATGAATAGTTAAAGATAGAATTTTAAAAATAATAAAAAATATGGTTATTCTCACCCTCCGACGGCCCCCGATCTCCTTAGCGGCGCTCCCGGTACGTTCCGTTCCCAGTGATGCTTTGCGCGAAGGACCTTTATGACCGCGATGTCATCCCAGGTCCTTTGCGCAATGCATTCCTGGGAACGGAAGCCGCCACGTGCACCGCTGAGAGGCGGGAGGACTCTGGGGATAGTATATCACTATTTTTTATTTTCTTTTGTTTTTTAAACAGAAATATGGTTCCCAAGGGCCTGGAGGAGAGTTTCCTCTTCTCCAGACCTGGGTACCATCCGCACATGAAGTGCTCATTTTACGCATGGTGCGCATAGCCACATGCGTAAAGTGAGCGTTTCAATGCAATCTTATGGCTGCAGAATCGCCACGATTCCGCAGAAATAATGAACACGCTGCAGATTTTACCGCTATGCTATTCCACTGCGGGAAAATCCGCATCATGGGCAGAGCAACTGTGGAATCCCATAGGACTGCATGGGAATACGGTTTTTAAACGTTTCCACTGCGGCAAAAAACGCGGCGGAAACGCATATAAAATGCAACGTTGGTACACAGCTTTAAAAAGATAAACGGGGTATTTGTGCCTTATTAGAATATGCTGTCTAACTATTCAAAGGTGGTCTCATCACCAAGACCCCATGATCAATGGGAATAAAGTGAATGGAGCGGTGCTGCAGTATACGCACAGAATTGGGGTAACCATACTCAAATTATTGAAGAAGCTGCACAGCCCAAGAGAGCACCACAGACTGATATTTATTTTACTCATTTATATAGCGCCATTAATTCCACAGCGCTTTACAGACAGACATCATCGCTGTCCCTGATGGGGCTCACAATGCAAATTCCTTATCAATAGGTCTTTGGAGTGTGGGAGGAAACTGGAGAACCAGGAGGAAACCCACACAAACACAGGGAGAACATACAAACTCCTTGCAGATGTTGTCCAGCAATCTGAAGGCTACAGAATGTCATGAGCGACAGCATCTCTTAGTAATATCGTGTAATTTGCTGCTACTAAAAGACTCCTTTATGCATAGTGACCTGTTAGAAAGGCGATATACTATTCTACCTTGTTGTAGAATGGGCAGTACGGTGGCTCAGTGAATAGCACTATTGCTTTGCAGCACTGGGGTCCTGGGTTTAAATCCCCCCAAGGACAACATCTGCAAGGAGTTTGTATGTTCTCCCCATGTTTGGTGGCTTTCTTCAGATAATTCTGGTTTCCTTCCAAACCTCAAAGACATACTGATAGGGAATTTACACTGTGAGCCCCTATAAAGGACAGCAATGATATCTGTAAATCGCTGTGGAATATAATGGCTCTGTATAAGCAAAGCATAATAAATAACAAATAATAGTTGCTATTGCTTATGTTTTCAACTATAGCACCTGAGTGGCACTGAAATGGCAGAAAGCACCATGTAGCGGCTTTGTCGATGTATACATATAGTGTATTTAGAAATATAGTGTGTTTTAACTTTACGTTCAAATTTTAGTTTGACACTTTTGGGCAATAATTACATGGTACTAAGTGGTAGAATAAAGGTTACATTGAATTAGCCTGAATACTATATGCAAGAAGTTTCTTGAAGACAAAAGGTAGTACTGAAGAATATTTATCATGGCTGAGGAAGCAGTAGAGTGGAATACTAAAATATGACAATGCTTCTGACTCTGCCGGCAGGACCCCGGGGATCAGCGAGTAGTGCTTTGTATTCAAATGTTTGCCTCAGCTGATGATGCAAGTATGAAACGTTCTGATGTTTATGTGAGAATTATTCATGGCGTGCTAATGATGTGAGTCAGTGACAGTGACCTATGGATGCATCATTGCAGAAGTGCTAATGATTCTCCGTCTCCTTCAATATATCGAATATGCGTGGCTTCCATGTAACAGATTGTTGGGTTAACATTAGGGGGTTAAGAGGTAGCAAGTCATTAGGATTGACATAACACTATACTCTCACTTAGCAGACTCACTCAAAAGTCTATGTGCATAATTGACTCCAAAATGACAAATTAAATTCTGTCAGTATTCTGAATTTAAAAAAACAGTAATATTCAGAGCACCAAATATCTGGATTGAACTTTGCAGAATAAGGCATCTGATACCCCAAATGGTCTGAGCAGCAGTGTTGCTTACCAGTGTGTCAGTTCTTACCATAAGAGTTTTGGTCAGAGTTTCATCAGTTTTTCTTAGATGAATAAAATAAACTCATGGGGGGTTTCCTAAACTTCTATTAACCCCTCTGTGACCTTAGACGTACTATCCCGTCGAGGTGCCCTGGGCTTATCTGACCCTGGACGGGATAGTACGTCATAGCCGATCGGCCGCGCTCACGGGGGGAGCGCGGCCGATCGCGGCCGGGTGTCAGCTGCTTATCGCAGCTGACATCCGGCACTATGTGCCAGGAGCGGTCACGGACCGCCCCCGGCACATTAACCCCTGGCACACCGCGATCAAAGATGATCGCGATGTGCCGGCGGTACAGGGAAGCACCGCGCAGGGAGGGGGCTCCCTGCGGGCTTCCCTGAGCCCCCCGCAGCAACGCGATGTGATCGCGTTGCTGCGAGGGTCTCCTCACCTCCCTCCCTGCTCGAGCCCCGGATCCAAGATGGCCGCGGATCCGGGTCCTGCAGGGAGGGAGGTGGCTTCACAGAGCCTGCTCAGAGCAGGCACTGTGAAGCAGCCTGCACTCCTATCAGATCAGTGATCTGACAGAGTGCTGTGCAAACTGTCAGATCACTGATCTGTGATGTCCCCCCTGGGACAAAGTAAAAAAGTAAAAAAAAAAATTTCCAAATGTGTAAAAAAAATAAAAAAAAATATTCCAAAATAATGAAAAAAAAAAAAAATATTATTCCCATAAATACATTTCTTCATCTAAATAAAAAAAAAAAACCAATAAAAGTACACATATTTAGTATCGCCGCGTCCGTAACGGCCCGACCTATAAAACTGGCCCACTAGTTAACCCCTTCAGTAAACACCGTAAGAAAAAAAAAAAAAAAACGAGGCAAAAAACAACGCTTTATTATCATACCGCCGAACAAAAAGTGGAATAACACGCGATCAAAAGGACAGATATAAATAACCATGGTACCGCTGAAAGCGTCATATTGTCCCGCAAAAAAAGAGCCGCCATACAGCATCATCAGCAAAAAAATAAAAAAGTTATAGTCCTGAGAATAAAGCGATGCAAAAATAATTATTTTTTCTGTAAAATAGTTTTTATCGTATAAAAGCACCAAACCATAAAAAAATGATATAAATGAGGTATCGCTGTAATCGTACTGACCCGAAGAATAAAACTGATTTATCAATTTTACCAAACGCGGAACGGTATAAACGCCTCCCCCAATAGAAATTCATGAATAGCTGGCTTTTGGTCATTCTTCCTCACAAAAATCGGAATAAAAAGCGATAAAAAAATGTCACGTGCCCAAAAATGTTTTCAATAAAAACGTCAACTCGTCCCGCAAAAAACAAGACCTCACATGACTCTGTAGACCAAAATATGAAAAAATTATAGCTCTCAAAATGTGGTATTGCAAAAAATATTTTTTGCAATAAAAAGGGTCTTTCAGTGTGTGACGGCTGCCAATCATAAAAATCCGCTAAAAAACTCGCTATAAAAGTAAATCAAACCCCCCTTCATCACCCCCTTAGTTAGGGAAAAATAAAAAAAAATGTATTTATTTCCATTTTCCCATTAGGGCTAGGGTTAGGGCTAGGGCTAGGGTTAGGGCTAGGGTTAGGGCTAGGGTTAGGGCTAGGGTTAGGGTTAGGGCTAGGGTTAGGGCTAGGGTTAGGGCTAGGGTTAGGGCTAGGGTTAGGGCTAGGGCTAGGGCTAGGGTTAGGGCTAGGGTTAGGGCTAGGGTTAGGGCTAGGGTTAGGGCTAGGGTTAGGGTTAGGGCTAGGGTTAGGGCTAGGATTAGGGTTAGGGTTAGGGTTGGGGCTACAGTTAGGGTTGGGGCTAAAGTTAGGGTTAGGGTTTAGATTACATTTACAGTTGGGAATAGGGTTGGGATTAGGGTTAGGGGTGTGTCAGGGTTAGAGGTGTGGTTAGGGTTACCGTTGGAATTAGGGTTAGGGGTGTGTTTAGATTAGGGTTTCAGTTATAATTGGGGGGTTTCCACTGTTTCGGCACATCAGGGGCTCTCCAAACACGACATGGCGTCCGATCTCAATTCCAGCCAATTCTGCGTTGAAAAAGTAAAACAGTGCTCCTTCCCTTCCGAGCTCTCCTGTGTGCCCAAACAGGGGTTTACCCCAACATATGGGGTATCAGCGTACTCAGGACAAATTGGACAACAACTTTTGTGGACCAATTTCTCCTGTTACCCTTGGGAAAATACAAAACTGGGGGCTAAAAAATAATTTTTGTGGGAAAACAAAAAGATTTTTTATTTTCACGGCTCTGCGTTATAAACTGTAGTGAAACACTTGGGGGTTCAAAGTTCTCACAACACATCTAGATAAGTTCATTGAGGGGTCTAGTTTCCAATATGGGGTCACTTGTGGGGGGTTTCTACTGTTTAGGTACATTAGGGGCTCTGCAAACGCAATGTGACGCCTGCAGACCAATCCATCTAAGTCTGCATTCCAAATGATGCTCCTTCCCTTCCGAGCCCTCCCATGCGCCCAAACGGTGGTTCCCCCCCACATATCGGGTATCAGCGTACTCAGGACAAATTGGACAACAACTTTTGTGGACCAATTTCTCCTGTTACCCTTGGGAAAATACAAAACTGGGGGCTAAAAAATAATTTTTGTGGGAAAACAAAAAGATTTTTTATTTTCACGGCTCTGCGTTATAAACTGTAGTGAAACACTTGGGGGTTCAAAGTTCTCACAACACATCTAGATAAGTTCATTGAGGGGTCTAGTTTCCAATATGGGGTCACTTGTGGGGGGTTTCTACTGTTTAGGTACATTAGGGGCTCTGCAAACGCAATGTGACGCCTGCAGACCAATCCATCTAAGTCTGCATTCCAAATGATGCTCCTTCCCTTCCGAGCCCTCCCATGCGCCCAAACGGTGGTTCCCCCCCACATATCGGGTATCAGCGTACTCAGGACAAATTGGACAACAACATTTAGGGTCCAATTTCTCCTGCTAACCTTGGAAAAATACAAAACTGGGGGCTAAAATATAATTTTTGTGGAAAAAAAAATATTTTTTATTTGCATGGCTCTGCGTTATAAACTGTAGTGAAATACTTGGGGGTTCAAAGCTCTCACAACACATCAAGATGAGTTCCTTAGGGGGTCTACTTTCCAAAATGGTGTCACTTGTGGGGGGTTTCTACTGTTTAGGTACATTAGGGGCTCTGCAAACGCAATGTGACGCCTGCAGACCATTCCATCTAAGTCTGCATTCCAAATGGCGCTCCTTCCCTTCCGAACCCTCCCATGCGCCCAAACGGTGGTTCCCCCCCACATATGGGGTATCAGCGTACTCAGGACAAATTGGACAACAACTTTTGTGGTCCAATTTCTCCTCTTACCCTAGGGAAAATACAAAACTGGGGGCTAAAAAATAATTTTTGTGGGAAAAAAATTTTGTTTTATTTTTATGGCTCTGCATTATAAACTTCTGTGAAGCCCTTGGTGGGTCAAAGTGCTCACCACACATCCAGATAAGTTCCTTAGGGGGTCTACTTTCCAAAATGGTGTCACTTGTGGGGGGTTTCAATGTTTAGGCACATCAGTGGCTCTCCAAACGCAACATGGCGTCCCATCTCAATTCCTGTCAATTTTGCATTGAAAAGTCAAACGGCGCTCCTTCCCTTCCGAGCTCTCCCATGCGCCCAAACAGTGGTTTACTGCCACATATGGGGTATCAGCGTACTCGGGACAAATTGGACAACAACTTTTGAGGTCCAATTTCTTCTCTTACCCTTGGAAAAATAAAAAATTGGGGGCAAAAATATAATTTTTGTGAAAAAATATGATTTTTTATTTTTACGGTTCTGCATTATAAACTTCTGTGAAGCACTTGGTGGGTCAAAGTGCTCACCACACCTCTAGATAAGTTCCTTAGGGGGTCTACTTTCCAAAATGGTGTCACTTGTGGGGGGTTTCAATGTTTAGGCACATCAGTGGCTCTCCAAACGCAACATGGCGTCCCATCTCAATTTCTGTCAATTTTGCATTGAAAAGTCAAACTGCGCTCCTTCCCTTCCGAGCTCTCCCATGCGCCCAAACAGTGGTTTACTGCCACATATGGGGTATCAGCGTACTCAGGACAAATTGGACAACAACTTTTGAGGTCCAATTTCTTCTCTTACCCTTGGAAAAATAAAAAATTGGGGGCAAAAATATAATTTTTGTGAAAAAATATGATTTTTTATTTTTACGGTTCTGCATTATAAACTTCTGTGAAGCACTTGGTGGGTCAAAGTGCTCACCACACATCCAGATAAGTTCCTTAGGGGGTCTACTTTCCAAAATGGTGTCACTTGTGGGGGGTTTCAATGTTTAGGCACATCAGTGGCTCTCCAAACGCAACATGGCGTCCCATCTCAATTCCTGTCAAGTTTGCATTGAAAAGTCAAATAGCGCTCCTTCCCTTCCGAGCTCTCCCATGCGCCCAAACAGTGGTTTACTGCCACATATGGGGTATCAGCGTACTCAGGACAAATTGGACAACAACTTTTTGGGTCCAATTTCTCCTGTTACCCTTGGTAAAATAAAACAAATTGGAGCTGAAGTAAATTTTTTGTGTAAAAAAGTTAAATGTTCATTTTTATTTAAACATTCCAAAAATTCCTATTAAACACCTGAAGGGTTAATAAACTTCTTGAATGTGGTTTTGAGCACCTTGAGGGGTGCAGTTTTTAGAATGGTGTCACACTTGGGCATTTTCTATCATATAGACCCCTCAAAATGACTTCAAATGAGACGTGGTCCCTAAAAAAAAATGGTGTTGTAAAAATGAGAAATTGCTGGTCAACTTTTAACCCTTATAACTCCCTAACAAAAAAAAAAATTGGTTCCAAAATTATGCTGATGTAAAGGAGACATGTGGGAAATGTTACTTATTAAGTATTTTGTGTGACATATCTCTGTGATTTAATTGCATAAAAATTCAAAGTTTGAAAATTGCGAAATTTTCAAAATTTTCGCCAAATTTCCGTTTTTTTCACAAATAAACGCAGGTACTATCAAAGAAATTTTACCACTATCATGAAGTACAATATGTCACGAGAAAACAATGTCAGAATCACCAGGATCCGTTGAAGCGTTTCGGAGTTATAACCTCATAAAGGGACAGTGGTCAGAATTGTAAAAATTGGCCTGGTCATTAACGTGCAAACCACCCTTGGGGGTAAAGGGGTTAAACAGTCTGAAAAATGAACAGCACACATAAGGCATACGAGTGATGTCTGATTTTTTTTTCACGAACTCGTAGACTTGCATTGTTGTGTCGGACTGCAAAAATACACAGACCTGTGAACAACTCCATAGACTTTCATGGATAGCATTCGTATCTGAGTTAAACAATGATAGAACTCATGAGAAAAATGGACGGCTGAATGAGCCATTATGAAGGAAGATCAAGACTTGTCATGGAGAACAGATTTCGTGGGTGGTGACAGATCCTTAAATGTGAAAAATATTTCCCAATTCCAGCTAAGTCACAAAATATAAGTTAGCAAGACGTAAGAGGCGAACAGAAGGGAGTATAACAAATAAAATTCCTATGGTGTGTGTTCATGCTGCATGTTACCATGTAGACACACAATTGCACACAGAAGCTGTAGATACAATATGGTAAAATATCTTTCCGAAATTTTGGTGACGGACAAATGTTTTTTTTTTTAAAAAAATCAAAACTAAAAACTTACCCCCTTGCCCTTCCGACAACATCCTTCTTTTCCAGCCAGTTCTGACCCTGCTTGTAAAGTCCTCGATCATCTACGGCATTGTTGTCTCCCTTAGTTAAAAATTTGATATCTCCATTATCCCTTTAAAATAAAAAGGAAATATCAATCAAACATTAACAATCTAATATGAGCAGTGCTTGTGTATAATATGCATATATATTATCCTAAGAATGGCAGCCCTCCACTAAGTGAAAACTAGAAGGTGCCTTTATTAGTGCACCTCCAATAGCAATGTTTCAGTTCCTCCTGGAAACTTGGCATAGGCTTCTATTCAAGTGAATGGAGACCTATGGATATGCTTTTGTGTATGCTGGAAACGTTTCCTCATATATGCTAAGCATAAGGCCATAATGTGAAGAGGACCTTATTGTAGGATTTCAGTTTTATGTCAATACTAAATCATAGTAGCACATCATTAATCCCAAAGATATTTTTGCTGCTGATGTATTTAGCACATAGGACCGATTGCCTACGCTGACAATTGTATCCAAAGCTGTTTTTGTGTGGATTCAAACTCAGTGACAGCAAGCAAAACACCAAGGTTACTTACTGGTAGCTGGTTTTTCCGGAGCCCATGACAGCACACATGAGAGAGGGGATCTGCCCAGTCAGGACAGGAAACCTACTGAAATAAAAGGGCGGTACCTCTCCCTCGCTTCAGTTGGTTTTCAGAGCATGAGAGGCCTCCTTGGTTAGTACACATGGTAATCCACCACCACATTATAATAATAACAAAAACACCCAACTAAAAGTGCACACCAAAGGGTGAAAAAGAAGGGAGGAAATAAACAGGTGCTGTCATGGGCTCCGGAAAAACCGGCTACCAGTAAGTAACCTTGGTGTTTTCCCGTCTCCCATGACAGCACACGAGAGATTTTTGGAGAAAGGAACACCTTAGGGAGGGACCACCGCTTGCAGCACCCTTCTACCAAAAGTCAGGTCAGTAGAGGAAGACAAGTTCAGTCGGTAGTGTTTAAAAAAGGTAGATGGTGAGGACCAGGTAGCAACCTTACATATTTGATCAAGCGATACCTCTGCTTTTTCTGCCCAGGAAGTAGCCACGGCCCTGGTGGAGTGAGCCTTGATGCCTTCAGGGATCGGAACGCCACATGCAGTATAGGATAAGCTAATGGCCTCCCTAATCCACCTGGCAATAGTACCTTTAGACACCCCATGACCTTTCCTGCTACCCTGGAAAGCTACAAATAGAGACTGATCCTTCCTCCACTGACAGGTCAAGGATATGTACTGTAACATAGACCTTCTTACATCAAGAGTGTGAAACCTCTCCTCAACTGGATTTTTTGGATTAACACAAAAAGAGGGCAAAACAATTTCCTGACTCCTATGAAATTTAAGGACTACCTTACGTAGGTAAGCCGGGTCTGGTCTTAGAACCACCCTGTCGTCATATATCTGAGTGCATGGAGGACAAACAGACAGGGCTTGCAAATCACTCACCCTACGTGCAGACGTCAAGGCTACCAATAGCACTGTTTTTAGAGAGAAATTTTATTGATCATTCTTGCAAGGGCTCAAAAGGTTTCTTGGTTAGAGCATCTAAAACGAGATTTAAATCCCAGGGAGGAATTTTTTGAATTACTACAGGTCTAGACCTACTACATGATCTAATGAAACGGGCAACCCATTTATTGGAAGCTAAATTGCAATGATATAAAGCTCCTAACGCTGACACTTGAACCTTAAGTGTATTGGTAGCCAGTCCTAGCTGTAAGCCTGCTTGCAGAAACTCTAAAATGGCACCCACAGGAGCCTCATCTGACAAAGGTTGTCCTAAAAACTCTAGAAATCTCTTCCATGTCCTACCATAAATTCTTGATGTAACCGGCTTCCTGCTTTTCAACAGGGTGGAGACTAACCCTGGCGAGAATCCCTGTCGGTTCAGTAATGCCCTCTCAAATTCCAGGCTGCCAGATGGAAGCCCTTCACTTGAGAGTGGCATACTGGACCCTGGGTAAGCAGGTCCAGGACCTCTGGTAGGATCCATGGATCGGTTACCGACATTTGTCTTAGGAGAGAGAACCATGGCCTTTTCAGCCAGAATGGAGCAATCAGAATCACTCTTGCCTGCTCCGTCCTGATCTTCCTCACTACAACCGGTATTAATGCTATTGGGGGAAACACGTAAGCGAGGCTGAACTTCCATGGTATGCGGAGGGCATCTACTGCAACCGGGTTCCCCCTCGGGTCTAGCGAACAGAACCTCTTCACCTTCCTGTTGTGAAGCGTGGCAAACAAGTCTATTACCGGTTCTCCCCAGGCCTGCACTATTTGTCGGAATACCCTGGGATTCAGTGACAATTCTCCCTGTCTTAGCTTTTTTCGACTTAAGTAGTCCGCCTTCGTGTTTTCGACCCCCTTTATGTGTAGAGCTGTGAGGGACAGTTGGATGAGATTATGCTAATTGAAGGAGCGCCGATGTTGCCTTCATGAGTGAAAAGGATCTCGTTCCCCCCTGATGGTTGATATAGGCTACTACCGCGTAATTGTCGGACATTACTCTGGCATGACAACCCTGAAGAATTGGAAGGAAATGTTTTACTGCCCTTTCTACAGCCCATAACTCTCTTATATTGGATGTTTGATGTTTTTCTGTATGGGACCAGGACCCCTGGACGGAAAGGGACCTCAGATGTGCACCCCATCCTGTACCACTCGCGTCTGTTGTGATCACGTCCTCTATTGGAGTCAGCCACTGAACCCCTGAGCTCAAGTGATCCCTTACTGACCACCAGACTAGGGAATCTCTGACGCGTATTGATAGGTGAATTTTTCCCTCTAAATGCCCTTCTAACAACCTCTGTTGACACGACCTCCCACTGTAATTGCCTCAGGTGAAGTTGTGCCCATTTTACAGCGGGAATACAGGATGTTAGTGACCCTAGCAGGGACATCGCCTTTCTTAGTGTCATCACAGGTTGATGTATCGCCAGTTCCACAAGACTTTGTATTTTGGAAATTTTGTTCTCCGGCAGGAGACAGCGTTGATGCGTGGAATCCAGAATCAACCCCAGGAAGGATTAAACCTTCACTGGTGTTAATCTCGACTTGGCAACATTTACCTCGCAACCTAATACTGCTAGGGTCGTAGTCACTTCTTCTATTTGCGCAAGACAGTGATCCACTGATCTGCCTATTATCAGGAAGTCGTCTAGGTATGGAACGATGACTATGTCCTGGGAACGGAGGAAGGACATGACCTCTGACATTAATTTTGTAAATATCCTTGGCGCTGTTGATAGACCAAATGGAAGGGCAGCATACTGGTAGTGTTTGAGCTGACCTTGGACAAACCGTGCTACCCTCAGAAATTTTTGATAGTCTTGGTGAATTGGGACATGGTAGTACGCGTCCTTTAAGTCTATAGCTGCCATGAAGCAGTCTGGAAACAGCATCTTTATCGCTGAGCTTACCGACTCCATCTTGAAAGAGTAATTTTTTATTGACCGATTTAGTTTTTTTAGGTTGACAATAGTCCTTAGTGAGCTATCTGGTTTTCGTATTAAGAAGAGCGGGGAATAAAACCCTTCTCTTTCCTCTACTTTTGGAACTTCTACTAGGACCTTTTTTAGAACTAGCCCCAATACCTCCGTTTCCAGAGCTAGCTGTTCTTCTGGAAGTTTCCTGCATGGTGTTAACACAAAAGTCTCTCGAGGTAGATGAATAAACTTTATTTTTAGTCCGTCGTTGACAACATTCAACGCCCAACGACTGGGGGAAATATTCAACCAGGCATGAAGATAGAAAGAAAGCCTTCCCCCTACTTCTAGCATGGCGTCATTTGGGGAGGGCGATCTCTATTGAATTTTCCCCTCCGAAAATAAGGCCGTCTGATATCCACTGGAAAACGGGGAAAACCTTTTTTCTTGTCGCCAGCTTTTTCTAAAATGTCCTCCAGTTTCTGACCGAAGAGGAATTTGCCGTCGCACGGAATGGAACAGAGTCTATTTTTTGAGGGTAAGTCCCCTGGGCACCCTTTCAACCACAAGGCACGTCTTGCCGCGTTAGACAATCCCGCTGCCCTAGCTGCAAGTCTTACAGAGTCGGCTGAGGAATCCGCTATAAAGGCCGCTGCTCCTTGTGCCATTGCCATATTGGCTAGGATTTCATCTCTCGGCACTCTAGATTTTAACTGATCCTCTAATTGTTGCAGCCAGACTATAAGGGAGCGGGCAACACATGTACCAGCTATTGCCGGCTTTAAACCTCCTGCGGCTGCCTCCCAGGTATGTTTTAAAAAAGCATCAGCCTTTTTATCTAGAGGGTCTCTAAGGACGCCTGAATCATCCAAGGGTAGGGAAAGATCTCTTAGAAGATCTGGCCACTGCACCATCAATTTTAGGGGCTTTATCCCATATTTCTGAATCCTTATCATCAAAAGGATAACGTCTCTTGGAAGCTGAGGGAAGGCTACCCGACTTTTCAGGCTTTTTCCACTCCTTTTCTATAAGGGTTTTAACTATTATTTACAGGGAAGGTACGCTTCCTTTTCTCCTCCAAACCACCAAACATAACATCCTCTACTGATCTGGACTCCTTCTCGTCCTTAAGGCCCATTGTAGCCCTAACAGATTTAACCAGTTTATCTGTATTCTCAGTTAGGAAGCATGGTCGGCCCCCAACATAACTATCCGAAGAGGAGCCAGAGAACACAGAAGAGGATGAACAGGGAGACAGAGGTCCTTCTTGATATTCCTCATCAGATTGAGGGGTATCAGAATCTGGAACAGTCTCTAAGATCTTGCTTCTCTTTTTAAGGGCTGATTTTAAAGACCCTTTAACCTCTGCCCTAATCATGGCCCTGAGGCTAGCGGCAAAGTCAGGGGATTCATCCTGAATAGTTTTTTGAATGCAGTCCGCACAGAGGCTTTTCTGCCATTGGACTGCTAGTGGGTCTTTGCAGAGGGCACATTCTTTGTTCTTGAACTTGGCACTAGCCTTCCTCGGCGCCTGATAAGCAAGCAGAGATATGCAGCCCATTAACACCATGTGACATTCACGAAGATCACTCACCACCCGCTGACACTCAAGGGTACTGGCTTTTGAGGCTGATCTGGAGTACGGATAACGTCCCTCCTAGAAGCTGAGGAGTCCTGTGACTTCCGATCCGGACGACTGCCACTTCTCCTCCAAGCATGCTGGTGAGCAGACATAACTCCTGATAAGCTCTCCTGCTGCTGCTGCTGTGGTGATGACTGATTTGAGTGTTGCTCCATACAGTCCTCCATAGCTGAGCTCTGTATATGCGAGCACTTTCCCTGTGGATCCACTCCCTTTTAAAGGGTGATCCACTCTGCTCACCGCCTCCTCCGGTACCATTTTCTGCCCCTCCCCCGCCTCTGCGCCCACCGGAGACCGCCAGGGGATTCCTGAGACGCCGCAGCGTTTGTTCATGGGCGCCGCCATCTTGGATCCGGCGCGCAGCAGCGACGTCACAAGGCCACGCCTACTCCCAGCATGCCCCGCGCGCATCACCGCCGCGCACCCGGAAACCAGAGCCGGCGGCAGCAGAGGGGGAAGAGAGCGGCGTGGCAGCCACAGAAGAGCCACAGGACTCCGGACTGCGCTGCCAACGCCCGCAAATGCGCTAAGGCCCCAGGACCTGCGAACGGCGCTTCCACACCCTGAAGGCCGGCCTACAGGCATTCTGCCTGTTCTTCCAGAGCCGGGACAGGAGTGGGTGAGTGGAATCTTCAATCAACATACCGCCGTACATTCAGCACAAGTGTTCCCCTCAGGACAGGAAACCCAACTGAAGCGAGGGAGAGGTACCGCCCTTTTATTTCAGTGGGTTTCCTGTCCTGACTGGGCGGATCCCCTCTCTCATGTGTGCTGTCATGGGAGACGGGAAAAATATCTTAAAATAGGAGCCTGTCAACAGATTCATGCTGCCCAAACCACGAGTACCATGAATCAGAGCCTGGTTGCGTGATTGCAATTGGTATATTTTTTTCTGACAGGCTCAGGTATCTCAGAGAAAACAGTTATTAGGCCAGGAAGGGACTGGAGGAATAGAAGAAACTAATCTGGTGGGTCCATGGAAAACGTCACTCTGCATAGCTCTAGTTGAATCACAGGTTTCTCCCAATGTACACACATGGGAGTGCGCTGTCAATAAACGTGAGTGGTGCTGGCCAGGGTCATCCTGGACGAGTCTCTTCTACTCCTTAAATACCCGGCTGCATCTTCCAACTATGTTTTCTTGGAAATTAAAAAAATAAATAAATAAACAAATATATATATATATATATATATATATATATATATATATATATATATATATATCTATCTCTCTATCTGGCTGCAATTGTGTAGCCAGGGCCTAATTCATGCGGTTCATGGTTGGGTTAGCATGGATCACTCTCCCTTCCCCCCCCCCCCCCCCCCCCCCCGACAGTCTTCCTTTAACCTCTTCACCCCACAAGTTTCATGTGTGGTGAAATTAAAAAAAAAACAATTGTGGAATTGCACTTTTGTTTTGCTACCATGTTCATTAAATGCTAAAACTGACCTGCCCATGTCATTATGAGTTCGCAGATACCAAATATGTATAGGTTCTATTTTTAATTAGTTGGTGAAAAAAAGCCAAAATTTGTATTTAAAAACAAACAAGAACAAAAAAACAAACAAAAAAACAAAACAAAACACACACTTATTGCAGTGTTGCGGTGACCAAAAAAAAACAATTCTGGCTTTTTAATTTGTTTTCTCGTTATGCCTTTTACTGACTGGATTAAATATTTTAATATTTAGATAGATCAGGCGTTTCTGAATGAGGAAATAAAAAATTATTTTTTTTAATGGTTTTATTTTGAATGGGGCAAAAGGGGGGGGGGGGGGGTTATTTGAACTTTTATTTTTTTATATTTAAAAAAAAATACATATATTTTTTACAGGCTTCAGTGGTCTTAAAAATTTTTGTGAACTGAGAAGTTTTATGCCAGAACATCTACAGCCTTGATACATACATCAAAACTTGCGATTTTCTCACCGGTCTTGATAAGGGGGCATGGGCAAGCGAGAAACTCCTGATTCAGTAAGCAATCAGGAGCATCTGACGAGCGGCATGTGCCCCTGTGCACCATGTCGTAAATGTTAAATCTGAGGGCCACAGTAATGAAATAGATGAACTGTGGTGTAACGCCCCCACTGCACCACAGCGCTGCCCATTTTGGCAGAGCTGGGACAAAATGGAGCCAAGTGTCGAAATGTGCAAAATTTTTGTACAACCCAAAGTATTCACACAAATGTCATGACAATTCAAAGCAATTTATGCCAGAATTCTGGAGAAACGGTTTTGAAGATATCTATTTTAGGTGCTCCAGTTTGCCTTCTTGCAACCATAAAAATTCAGACATTTCTTTCTGGCTGTTTCTTTTAAGTTCAATACGACCTGTATAAATCAGTACTTGCTATTCCCCCCATTTATATGTACTGTATATACTAGAGTATAAGCCGACCCGACTATAAGCCGACCCCCCTAATTTTGCCACAAAAAAAACTGGGAAAACTTATTGACTCGAGTATAAGCCTAGGGTGGAAAATGCAGCAGCTACCGGTTAATGTCAAAAAATAAAAATAGATACCAATAAAAGTAAAATTAATTGAGACATCAGTAGGTTAAGTGTTTTTGAATATCCATATTGAATCAGGAGCCCCATATAATGCTCCATACAGTTCATGATGGGCCCCATAAGATGCTCCATATTAAAATATACCCCATATAATGCTGCACAAAGGTTAATAATTGCCCCATAAGATGCTCCATAGAAACATTTGCCCCATACAGTACTGCATAAAGGTTGATGGCCCCATAAGATGCTCCACACATTATGGCCCCATAAGATGCTCCACACATTAGGGGCCCCATGAGATGCTCCACACATTATGGCCCCATGAGACGCTCCATACATTATGCCCCCATACATTGTGGCCCCATGAGATGCTCCACACATTAGGGGCCCCATGAGATGCTCCACACATTATGCCCCATACGATGCTCCATACATAGTGGCCCCATGAGATGCTCCACACATTATGCCCCATAAGATGCTCCTCATATATGCCTCATAAGATGCTCCATACATTTGCCCCATTTGCGGTTGCTGTGATTAAAAAAAAAAAAAAAAAAAAAATCACATGCTCACCCTTCTTCGCTCAGGCCCCCGACACTTGCGATAGTCACCTTCCACGTTCCATCGCTGCGCGCTGCTCTGTCTTCCATCCTCGGCACTGACTGTTCAGGCAGAGGGCGGAGCGCACACTAATCGCGTCATCGCGCCCTCTGACCTGAACAGTCAAAGCCAGAGGACGGAAGACAGAGCAGCGCACAGCGATGGAACATGGAAGGTGACTATCGCGCATATACTCACCTGCTCCCGGCGCGGTCCCTGGCAGCGTCTCACTGTCAGATGTTCTACGGGAGCCCGCGGCATCTTCCTGTGTTCAGCGGTCACGTACCGCTCATTAGAGTAATGAATATGTGTGCATATTCATTACTTTAATGAGCAGTACCACGTGACCGCTGAACACAGGAAGCGCTGCCCGGAGACCATGGGACATGTAGGAACAGCGCTGGGAGCAGGTAAGTATATCACAGCCGCCGCTCCCCCTTACCCACCGACCCCACACCGACACTGACTCGAGTATAAGCCGAGAGGGTCACTTTCAGCCCAAAAAAAGTGGGCTGAAAATCTCGGCTTATACTCGAGTATATACGGTAATTTGATTTATAAATATACAGATCATTGATCACTTTATCCATTACACAGCATGTGAAATACCAGTTTTGACATTGAATTGAAGTTTCATTGAACATTCTTGTAGATGGTGAAGCAGGCAAATGCTGTCCTGAGGACTTATTTTGCTGTTGATATGCCATATTCCATCTTTAGGTGCATTATTTGTTTTATGTGCTAATATTTGACTGACAATCTATTCCTATGTATTGGAGTGGTGGACCTTTGCTATCATGCTATAACATGGTATGTTTGGACCTGCCTAATCTTCAAACACCGTCTGGTTATGTACCTTTCTAGCCCAATTGGTGCCAGTGATATAAGGGAGATAAAAAGACAGTGGCAGAAGTGGTTTTAAGAATTGGATTACTCTCCTTAATTGTAAGACATGGAAATAGTATAGGACATGGGTAATGGTTACAACTCACTTCTCATGAATTTTCAAAACACGATGAACAATTGGTATCTCTCGCCCTTCTATTCTGAAGACCACAATTTCCCCAACCCGAATAGGATCATCAACTCGATTGGTCAAGAAGAGCAAGTCCCCGCGATGAAAAGCTGGTTCCATGCTGCCACTGTGATAAGAAAAAAAAAAGTATCAATCACCTTTGGCACAATGAGGAGCAACATAACAGATCTAATCACAGAAACAGTATAGTGCAGTCCACAGTTTTCCACATACTGACAATGATAAATGGCTGCAAGACCTGTATCCAAAATGTGAAATTTCTGAGATAGAAAATGTTAGTATTTACTTAACCATATGTTGGTATGTAGCTTAAAAAAAATAATACATTTTAAGTAGCTTAAATCTTTCCACAAAACATGCACTTTGTATGTATAGTGGAACAACACACATATCGGTGATAATTCCCCTCTCCTTTGGATAGGGGATAACTAGCTTATCGCTAGGGGTCCAACCGATGGAACCCCCAGCAATTCAGAGACCGAGAATTAGAGCACATGCCCAACATCCACCACATTGTCAATGGGACTGCCAGAAATAGCCGACCTGCAATCTCCTAGATGTTGTGTCATGATTAAGACCATGGATACGTACAAATGTTCAAGGACAGTCCTCCTTAATAACCATTGCTAACTGAATACACGTTCAGCTGAAAGCCATATCTAACAAACTCCCCATACACATGTTATTATAGTGCAATTTGTTCCATGAAGCTTTACATGTGACAAGGGGTATACACAATAAAACACAAGTATAACAATCTTTAACAAAACAAGTGGCTGACTGGTAGAGGAGCAGAGAGGCCTCTGCCCCTGAGGGCTCACTGTCTACAAGGGATGGGTGAGGATACAGTAGGTGAGGGCAGAGCTGATCATGCAGCGGTATGGTGAAATGAGGGTTACTACAGGTTGTACGTTTGTTGGAAGGTGTGGGTCTTCAGGTTCCGTTTGAAGGATTGTATGGTAAGCGAGAGTCTGATATGTTGGGGTACAAGGATCCAGAGTAAAGGGGATGCATGGGAAGAAATCTTGCATATAATTGAGGGAAGATGAGCCAAGATGGGAGTAGATAAGGAGATCTTTGGAGAATCAGAGGTTGTGTGAAAGCAAGGACTGGAAGACTAAGGGTACCGTCACACAGTGCCATTTTGATCGCTACGACGGTACGATTCGTGACGTTCCAGCGATATCGTTACGATATCGCTGTGTCTGACACGCAGCAGCGATCAGGGGTCCTGCTGAGAATTGTATGTCGTAGCAGATCGTTTGGAACATTCTTTCGTCGCTGGATCTCCCGCTGTCATCGCTAGATCGGTGTGTGTGACACCGATCTAGCGATGCGTTCGCTTGTAACCAGGGTAAACATCGGGTTACTAAGCGCAGTAACCCGATGTTTACCCTGGTTACCAGCGTCAATGTAAAAAAAAAAAACAAAACAAAAAAAAAACCATTACATACTTACATTCCGGTGTCCGTCAGGTCCCTTGCCGTCTGCTTCCCGCACTCACTGACTGCCGGCCGTAAAGTGAAAGCAGAGCACAGCTCTATACGATTTACCAACGATCACGACCACCGATACGACCTGGCCGTGATCGTTGGTAAGTCATAGTGTGGTCGCTGGAGAGCTGACACACAGACAGCTCTCCAGCGACCAACGATGCCGAGGTCCCCGGGTAACCAGGGTAAACATTGGGTTACTAAGCGCAGGACTGCGCTTAGTAACCCGATGTTTACCCTGGTTACCAGCGTAAAAAACAAAAACAAAACAAAACAGTAAATACTTACATTCCGGTGTCTGTCCCTTGCCGTCTGCTTCCCGCACTCACTGACTGCCAGCCGTAAAGTGAAAGCACAGCACAGCGGTGACGTCACCGCTGTGCTCTGCTTTCACTTTACGGCCGGCAGTACACCGGAATGTAAGTATGTAGTGTTTGTTTTTTTTTTACATTTACGCTGGTAACCAGGGTAAACATCGGGTTACTAAGCGCGGTCCTGGTTACAAGCGAACGCATCGCTAGATCGGTGTCACACACACCGATCTAGTGATGACAGCGGGAGATCCAGCGACGAAAGAATGTTCCAAACGATCTGCTACGACGTACGATTCTCAGCAGGATCCCTGATCGCTGCTGCGTGTCAGACACAGCGATATCGTAACGATATCGCTGGAACGTCACGAATCGTACCGTCGTAGCGATCAAAATGGCACTGTGTGACAGTACCCTAAGGGTTAGTGTGTGCAATACAGAAAAAAACCTCTGTAGTGAAATTGCGTGCATTTGAAGTTTTCCCATGTGGCTTTTATTTCAGGCCAGTCATGGCTATTTTTTTTTTTAAGTGGGTGGAGCTTAGCCAAGAGGGGTGCGATTAAGAAATTCATCATGACAAACCACAAAAGTAAAAGTCTGCGATTGGGCTACATTATTTTTTGCTGTGGCACATGGAGGCCAAAGTACTTAGGAGAGTCACATCTCTTCAGTGCAGGCCTTATGTTTCACCTGTACAAACCACATGTCAAAAAAGTCTTCCAAGGCACTGTGGTATAAAGTGTGGTTCTGTTGTGCACTCTAAAGGTACCTTCACACTAAACGACGCTGCAGCGATCCAGACAACGATCCGGATCGCTGCAGCGTCGCTGTTTGGTCGCTGGAGAGCTGTCACACAGACCGCTCTCCAGCGACCAACGATGCCGGTAACCAGGGTAAACATCGGGTTACTAAGCGCAGGGCCGCGCTTCGTAACCCAATGTTTACCCTGGATACCATCCTAAAAGTAAAAAAAAACAAACGCTTCATACTTACCTTCCGCTGTCTGTCCCCGGCGCTGTGCTTCTCTGTACTGGCTGTGAGCACAGCGGCCGGAAAGCAGAGCGGTGACGTCACCGCTCTGCTTTCCGGCCGCTGTGCTCACAGTGAGTGCAGGAAAGCAGAGCGCCGGGGACAGACAGCCGAAGGTAAGTATGAAGCGTTTGTTTTTTTTACTTTTAGGATGGTATCCAGGGTAAACATCAGGTTACTCTAAGCGCGGCCCTGCGCTTAGTAACCCGATGTTTACCCTGGTTACCAGCGAAGACATCGCTGAATCGGTGTCACACACGCCGATTCAGCGATGTCTGCAGGGAGTCCAGCGACCAAAGAAAGTGCTGGCCCTCTAGCCCCGACCAACGACATCACAGCAGGATTCTGATCGCTGCTACGTGTCACACTGAACGATATCGCTAGCGAGGACGCTGCAACGTCACGGATCGCTAGCGATATCGTTTAGTGTGAAGGTACCTTAAGCAGATCCCTGCAGACAAGGGAGGATGGTGATTAACTGCATTACAATGATCAGAGGGGGGGGGGGGGGGGGGGGGGGAGTTCATGTTACACCCACATTGCAGGACAAAAAAAATACAACAAGACAGCATACTATTGAGTGAACCCACCTTGATAGTGAAAGATCTTACAGCTGTCCGACCATGCTTAATGTGGCAGAGGATTACAGACAAGTTACACACACACACACACACACACATCACCTCTCCAGCTTTTTCCTCCATGAACAAACCTCATTTCAATGAAAGTTCAAAAGACCAAGTTCAATGATAAACTGCTACTGAGAAGTCTCAGACAGTAATTAGCCCCAATATAGGTTCAAAGTGACAGCATTTCCTGCGCTTAATGTTCGTAAAAAAAGATCTATAGATTTGAGAGCAAAACCTATTTGAAGGCACTTATTTTAGGACATTACACCTGTCCTTTTCCTATGGCACAAGTCAAGTGTATTTACTTTTCCTATCCACGCTTAAGGAAAAATACATAAAACCTTTGGTTAGCCTTTTACAGGCTCCTCTCCCGATTGCTCTTTAAGACAGAACATGCCGCCACCTCACATACACACTTCTTGATATTTACACAAACATCCCAAGAAGACCAGTACAACACATCTGAGTGACCTTTAAAGGTAATCTCCACTAATTTAGAGGAGATGTCAGGTTCACCAAGTATTTGCTTTATTAAGCCATCAATCAAAATAAATATGTCTGAGCAGCCGACAGCGGAAAGAGAAAGAAATAAATGGGCAATTGTGATAAGGAAAAGGGTAAGGCGATTAGCAGAGAAACCTCGACGACAGGACTGGGTGATCTTACAGCAGGAAAAAATATGGTTATCTGGGAAATTTACATAATTCTGATTAGATGACAGTTGATGAGGCAAAAATTACTATATTAATAAAAATCTGGATTATTAACTCGAGAAGTAGAGTGATAATTCATGAGCGCTTCTACTATAAATATTTCTTGCGGTTACTAGCCACCGATTACGGTCCTCTAGCTGGAATACCATTAACCCCTTATCGTAAAAGGACAAACGCATATAAGGGGAGGAACACAAAAATGCGGTTTTACCATAATTTGGAGGGGTTTTCAAATGAGTAATTGTAATCAAATTGCATGAAAACCGCAAAATCAAATGGTTTCTGACAATATATTGCCTTATCCCGAGTAGGAGAAAGACCCTACATAAAATGAACATCCCAATACAACATGGGGGCACACTAGGTAACAGAGCGCCTCATTCCTTTATAAACAGAGTGATAAATGTTGAAGGGGTCTGTCAGAATAAAAATCCCACCTCGCACACAGAATCTCCAGTAGGAGGAAGAACTTACAATCTACAACCCTCCTTGAAAAAGAATTACACATTTGATATATGGAGTAGAAAGGAAATTAGTGGTAGCCAAGTAGTAACCTAATTAAAACTCCTTTTGAAGCACGGGGAGAGTGGACAGGTAAGTAAGACTGCTATATTTGCTGGAATAGACATGAAGTCTGGGGTTTTGTTTGGTAAAAGGAGAAATAGTAGGGTTTTCTTTGGGATGAGCTGCTATGATGAAAGAACTTCCCCAGACTTTGTGTCTCCAATGTGCAGTTATGAATATTGGGGTTAACATTGATCTGATATTGCTGGGGAATACATTTTCAACTTCAAGACTAATGGGAGAAGAACGTGCATATTTTTTCATAACTGAGACATGCCATTCAACCCCAAATTGATAGTGGCCAGATAGTAAACAAGTCACAGCTGTTGTCAGCCAACTATGAAAAAGTAAACGACTGATTTAAAAAAAAAAAATATATGGCTGCGACATCGAATGGCTTCCAACTCTCCGGAGCAAAGAGATCGCAAATGTTGGTAATATCATAATTTTCTGAAACTGAAGCCACATTCCATGACCAGCCCTGTTACGAGTCGTCAAGGGTATGTGTGTTTAGGTGTAATTTAGGTGCAGATAAAAAAAATAAAAAAAACACGGCAAATTATGATCTGTGTTCAAAGCTAAGGAAGATATAAATCAGTGTAAGTTTGATCCACGCTAACCAGATGTTTCGGATTGCTTTTAGAAAAGCATTTAGAAAATCCTTTGTTAATTGTTACTTTATGTACGGTAATTGTATATGCTGTAATATTTTGTCCCCTTTGTAAAAATTTGTGTATATTTTTTTTTTTTTTTTTTTTATAAACACAGCCTATCTTTCTGGGTTAAATATAAAATTTAACACTTCTGCTCCTTTTATTCTGTAAACCACACACCTGAAAACCACATGCTACCTGTCAGGTGTCCAATCAGCCTGTAACGATTGGTGGTGCCAGCAGGTAGTTGATTTTGTTACTGTGGAGCTGGCAATGACCGTACTGGGGGTATATACATATATTCCATGCCTTGGAATCGGAGGTGTATATACCATACGCTCCATGTTACTTCTCCAATAACCGTTCCATTAGAGGAAACGGTCTGCGGCCCCCTACGTTGATCGTCGGTCAATTGTGTAATTGTCCTGAAGATAGAGGGCAGCGGGGATCTTTTTTGTGACAAAAAGTTAATGTGGTGGGTTCAACACAACCCCCCTCCCCAGGCTGTGATTTTTTTACAGGGTCGTCTCAACTGCTTAAACGTATACAATTTCAGTGTGCTTTAAACAAAAAGTCAAGCAACTTTGCAATTTACTTAAACATTTTCATTGTTCTCAGGAATGTGCGGATTTTTAATTTTACAGTATACAGCAGTTTTATCAGAGGTGGTGGGTTTCCTAGGCAGCGAGCTGATGCTTCATCCGACCAGCTTCAGTGGCCCCATGCTCGGGTAATGCAGCACAGGCAAAGCAGCCTCGGCAAGCAGCGCGAGAGACTGTACGATTTATACCAACGGCGCATGCTTGCCACTGCTCTGAACTGTCAATCTTCTAAGAGTGCACTGACCCCAGCAAAGCAGGAATCCAGGAGGCAGAGGAGTGGTGAAAATAGAATAGATATCTTTATTTAGTGCATTGAAGTTATCACTTACCTTTGATACAAGTTGGCACAGCCACATGGTTACTTGGATGAACATGTACACAGGTATCGGGAAATAATTTCTGATTGTGGCATACATGACTTGTTTAGCAGAAACCGGTTAAAATGAATCTAAAAAATTTTGTCTAGGCCTCAAGCTGTCCTCTATGCTGTTGAAAAGGATGGGGGCATATGTTGCATGCCTAGGAATTGAAAAGCCATCCATCTGGGAAATGAATGATGGCCTCAGAAATAGCTGAAGAGTTTATTTGGCCATTTCCAGTACTCCCCACAAATGAATAAATATATATCTCCCCTTGTGTACAAGTGTGTGTGTAACAGAGGTTGAACCATCCGCCTAACTCAATTTTATGACCATCTCATTGTATATTCTTGTGTTTGTTTTCTAATACCAAATTCACTGACTGCAGAGACATCAGTTTTTCATGTGGTATAGTAATGGTGCAGTTCTGTAAACCTATTTGTATGCAGTGTGGTTGCCCCCTCCTTAAAAAAAAAAGGAAGTCTTCAGAACCCCAATAGCCACAGCAGATATAATCACTCCAGAAACCTCTTATCACTAGTTACAGACACAATCAAAACCTTCTCAGCTGTCACAACTGCAGCTCTATATCCCCCTCCAGGTTTAGGCAACAGAAATTGATTTTATTTTTTCAGTTAATCTTTTGGTGTGAGCGGGGCTGTGGAGTCAGTCGTGGAGACTGAGTCGGTGTCTGTATAAAATTGACCGACTCCTAAAATATATAATAAATTGGGTACAGTAGTAGAATGCGGGATGTGATGTCAATGTTTTCATAAGAATTTGGGAAAGTTATCAAATGTCCTATAGAAATATCTATTCTGTTCCTGATCTCGGCTTCTAGTTGAGATTAATCTGTGCTGCACTTTATATACATGTTCAGTAGTGTTGTGGGGTCGGGAGTCAGGAAAATTGAGGAGTTCGAGGTTTGGCTTCCCGACTCCACAGCCCAGGGTATGATGTTTGTACTTACTGTACCTTATAGCTGTATCGTGCATTCAGTATGTACAGTCATAACCAAAAGTATTGACACCCCTGCAATTCTGTCAGATAATACTCATTTTCTTCCTGAAAATGATTGCAAACATAAATTATTTGGTATTATCATCTTCATTTAATTTGTCTTAAATGAAAAAACACGAAAATAATTGTTCTAAAGCCAAATTGGATATAATTCCACACCAAACATAAAAAAGGGGGTGGACAAAAGTATTGGCACCCTTTGAAAAATCATGTGATGCTTCTCTAATTTGTGTAATTAACAGCACCTGTAACTTACCTGTGGCACCTAACAGGTGTTGGCAATAACTAAATCACACTTGCAGCCAGTTGACATGGATTAAAGTGGACTCAACCTCTGTCCTGTGTCCTTGTGTGTACCACATTGAGCATGGAGAAAAGAAAGAAGACCAAAGAACTGTCTGAGGACTTGAGAAACCAAATTGTGAGGAAGCATGAGCAATCTCAAGGCTACAAGTCCATCTCCAAAGACCTGAATGTTCCTGTGTCTACCGTGCGCAGTGTCATCAAGAAGTTTAAAGCCCATGGCACTGTGGCTAACCTCCCTAGATGTGGACAGAAAAGCAAAATTGACAAGAGATTTCACTGCAAGATTGTGCGGATGTTGGATAAAGAACCTCGACTAACATCCAAACAAGTTCAAGCTGCCCTGCAGTCCGAGGGTACAACAGTGTCAACCCGTACTATCCGTCGGCATCTGAATGAAAAGGCACTGTATGGTAGGTGACCCAGGAAGACCCCACTTCTTACCCCGAGACATAAAAAAGCCAGGCTGGAGTTTGCCAAAACCTACCTGAAAAAGTCTGAAACGTTTTGGAAGAATGTTCTTTGGTCAGATGAGACAAAAGTAGAGCTTTTTGGGCAAAGGCATCAACAGAGTATACAGGAGGAAAAAAAAAGGCATTCAAAGAAAAGAACACGGTCCCTACAGTCAAATATGGCGGAGGTTCCCTGATGTTTTGGGGTTGCTTTGCTGCCTCTGGCACTGGACTGCTTGACCGTGTGCATGGCATTATGAAGTCTGAAGACTACCAACAAATTTTGCAGCATAATGTAGGGCCCAGTGTGAGAAAGCTGGGTCTCCCTCAGAGGTCATGGGTCTTCCAGCAGGACAATGACCCAAAACACACTTCAAAAAGCACTAGAATATGGTTTGAGAGAAAGCACTGGAGACTTCTAAGGTGGCCAGCAATGAGTCCAGACCTGAATCCCATAGAACACCTGTGGAGATCTAAAAATGGCAGATTGGAGAAGGCACCCTTCAAATATCAGGGACCTGGAGCAGTTTGCCAAAGAAGAATGGTCTAAAATTCCAGCAGAGCATTGTAAGAAACTCATTGATGGTTACCGGAAGCGGTTGGTCGCAGTTATTTTGGCTAAAGGTTATGCAACCAAGTAATAGGCTGAGGGTGCCAATACGTTTGTCTGGCCCATTTTTGGAGTTTTGTGTGAAATGATCAATGTTTTGCTTTTTGCTTCATTCTCTTGTGTTTTTTCATTTAAGACAAATTAAATGAAGATAATAATACCAAATAATTTGTGTTTGCAATCATTTTCAGGAAGAAAATGAGTATCATGTGACAGAATTGCAGGGGTGTCAATACTTTTGGCCATGACTGTTTGAATACTGATGCTCGCTCTCATTTGTGAATCTGACATCTATTCAATCCTGTGTTCATCATCAAGTACACAAGAATCAGGGATACTTTACTAATCATTTAACTAAAGGAAAATTGCACTTTAAGGATATTCCCTGTTGACTCTATGATAGAAAATAGATAAGGTGCTATTTATTGCACTTTATGGCTATATTCACACTTAGCGGTTTTTACCGCGGAACCACCGCGATTTTGATGCTGCGGGTCCGCAGCAGTTTCCATAGCGTTTACAGTAACATGTAAACCCTATGGAAACCGCAAACCGCTGTGCACATGCTGCGGGAAAAACCGCGCGGGAACGCAGCGGTTTACAACCCGCAGCATGTCACTTCTTTGTGCAGAATCGCTGCGATTCTGCACCCATAGGAATACATTGAACCGCTTACTTCCCGCATGGGGCTGTGCCCACGTTGCGGGAAGTAAGCGGATAATGTGCGGGTGGTACCCGGGGTGGAGGAGAGGAGACTCTCCTCCAGGCCCTGGGAACCATATTTGGGGTTAAAAAATAAAAAATCTGGTTATACTCACCCTCTGATGTCCGGAGCTCCTGGGCGCTGCACGCGGCTGTCCGGTCAGAGTTGCTGTGCGACCAGGACCTGCGGTGACGTCGCGGTCACATGACCGTGACGTCACGAAGGGTCCTTCTCCCACAGCATCTTAGGAACCGGACCGCCGGGTGCAGCGCCCAGGAGATCCGGACATCAGAGGGTGAGTATAACCAATTTTTATTATTTTTAACATTACTATTGATGCTGCATATTGCTGCATATGCAGCATCAATAGTATAGGCGGAAACCCGCAGCGGAAAACGCGGAACAAACCGCGATAAATCTGCAGGGAAAACCGCAGTTGTTTTGCCCTGCAGATTTATCAAATCCGCTGCGGGAGAACCCGCAGGGACCCGACGCAAGGTGTGAACATAGCCTATATGTACTCATAACAGAATGTGTGTATATGCGTGACATTGTAACTAATTGTAAACATCTGTACCGCTCACCATTGGATGTAATTACGAATTTTAATATATTTGCAGCATTTAACCCCCTATTATGTTTAATATAGGCATATTGAATAAAGAATATCGTCAATATTTCGACTAATTTTGGTCATGTATCTTCTTGTTGGCTGGTATATGCGATTTTGGTACATGACCACAAAGTGTTCATGTTATATTTTGTGCTAATAATTCTTCATAATCTATTGATGATTATTATGTTATATATAACGGAGTAGGTGTATACAATCTATATACATAATTGTCTAAGGGTCACTTCCGTCTGTTTTTCTGTCCTTCTGTCATGGTTATTCATTCGTTGATTGGTCTCGGCAGCTGTCTGTCATGGCTTCCGTGACCAATCAGCGACGGCTACAGTTTGATTAGTCCCTCCCCTACTCCCTTGCACTCACTGCCCGGCGCCCGCTCCGTAATCCCCTCCACTCACCGCTCACACACGGTTAATGGCAGCGGTAACGGCCCGTGGTGTAACGCACTCCATTACCGCTGCTATTAACCCTGTGTGTCCCCAACTATTTACTATTGATGCTGCCTATGCATCATCAATAGTAAAAATATGTCATGTTAAAAATAATTTAAAAAAAAACCTGCTATACTCACCCTCCGCCGCCTTTCCTGCTTCTCTGCACGCTCCCGGGATCGCTCCATTGCAAGCGGCAGCTTCCGGTCCCAGGGCTGGTGTGCGGTCATGTGACCGCGACATCATCATAGGTCCTGCTCACACCAGCTCTGGGACAGGAAGCTGCCGCTTGCAATGGAGCGATCCCGGGAGCGTGCCGAGGAGCGGGAAAGGCAGCGGATGGCGAGTATAGCAGGACTTCCAACGGGCCTTCGGAAGGTGAGTATATGTTTATTTTTATTTTTTTTAAGTCTCTATACTACGTGGCTCTGTGCTGGGCCATATACTACGTGGGCTGGGCCATATACTACGTGGGCTGGGCCATATACTACGTGGGCTGGGCCATATACTACGTGGGCTGGGCCATATACTACGTGACTGGGCAATATACTACGTGACTGGGCAATATACTACGTGACTGGGCAATATACTACGTGACTGGGCAATATACTACGTGGACATGCATATTCTAGAATACCTGATGCGTTAGAATCGGGCCACCATCTAGTATAGTACATATTTATCTTTCTGCAGGAAATTAATCACATAATTTTGGCTGCATGTAATAAGTAACTAGTTAGAGCTGCTTAATTAATGACTTCTCATGCCTTTCTGTGACAGTAATCATCAGCCACATCAGCAAAGAAGTGTTTGTAGATGAAAAATTCAAGATTTTTTTTATAAAAACAAAACAGAAAAACAATGAGTCCTGGGGCAATTAATTAATTCCATAGTCCTATTAAATGACGGCTAGGTCACTCCAAAGAAGTATGATAAACATGGTCTATTGTGAAAGGAATGCCACAAAAGACAGAAGTGAAACAAAGTAAGGGAAATTCAATATAAAAAATTAATACATATTACAAATATTGCAACAATAAAACAGACAGGGGTATGGGACCTCCAAAAGAAAGGGGAAACATGACCAGCATCAATAAAGCAATAAAAAAAAACGACAAATAATGAGTCTATTATGAAATGATAAAGTACACCGTGGTATTAGTCTATTAGAATTTTAATATCCTACTTTTTAATCCACCCAGATTTTAATAATTACTACGGTGCAGTGCAGATTCAGCCGCGGCAACTACTTTGCTAACCGTGCTGCGCAGTGAAAGTTACACTAATTGCACAGAGTATGCTAGTTTTTAATCCAGCCGTATAGTGCATATTCAGCTGGTACGCCCCCGGAAGAAGCCAATTGCGAAACGGCGTTCGTCGGGCATGGGGAAGCATCACCAGCATTTACCTGAGTGCACTGCTCCTGGCACTTGCCTCTATTCCTAACATCTTCTTTAACAGGTATCTCTATTGGAATTTTTGCCTATCTTTTAGTATCTAACTTTTCTTCTCCTCCCCTATGGTTATATTTTGTGCAATTAGTATAATTTTCACTGCTCAGCACGGTCAGCAAAGTAACTGCCCCAGCTGAATATGCACTATTCGGCAGTAATTATTACTTAAAATCTGGATGGATTAAAAACTAGCATACTTTGTGCAATTAGTGTAACTTTCACTGCGCAGCACTGTTAGCAAAGTAATTGCCCCGGTTGAATATGCACTATACGGCAGTAATTATTACCGTATATACTCGAGTATAAGCAGAGATTTTCAGCCCATTTTTTGGGGCTGAAAGTCCCCCTCTCGGCCTATACTCGCGTCATACCCAGGGGTCGGCAGGGGAGGGGGAGCGGGGGCTATCTAATTATACTCACCTACTCCTGGCGCGGTCCCTGCACGTCCCTGCTTCTTCCAGCGCTGCATATTCTTCCTGTAGTGAGCGGTCACATGGTACCGCTCATTACAGTAATGAATATGTGGCCCCACCTCCCATAGGGGTGGAGCCGCATATTCATTACTGTAATGAGCGGTAACGGTGACCGCTCAGTACAGGAAGAATATGCAGCGCCGGGAGAAGCAGGGACTGCAACGCGCCAGGAGCAGGTAAGTATACGGGGAGGGGAGCGCAGCGCTGCGCGATATTCACCTCTCCTCGTTCCGGTGCGGCTCCGTCATCAGCGTCCTCTGGCTGTGACGCTTAGGTCAGAGGGCGCGGTGACGTGGTCAGTGCGCGCCCTCTGCTGAACGTCAGTGCTGAAGATGGAGCCGCACCCGAACGAGGAGCAGGTGAAAGTGCCGGGGTCCTGAGCGACGGAGAGGTGAGTATGTGATTTTTTTTATCACAGCCACAGCATATGCGGCAAGTGACTGTATGGAGCCATAACGATTGGGCAGCACTATAATGGGGCAAGTGACAGTATGGATCATCTTATGGGGCCATAACATTTGTGCTGCATTATATTGGGCAAATGTGTCTATGGAGCATCTTATGGGGCCCTTATTACCCTTTATGCAGGATTATATGGGGCATATTTTAAAATGGAGCATTTAATGTGGCCCATCAAACTTTTTGGAGCATTATATGGTGCCCTTGATTCAATATGGATATTCAAAAACACTTAACCTACTGATGTCTCAATTAATTTTACTTTTATTGGTATCTATTTTTACTTTTGACATTTACCGGTAGCTGCTGCATTTTCCACCCTAGGCTTATACTCGAGTCATTAAGTTTTCCCATTTTTTTGTGGCAAAATTAGGGGGGTCGGCTTATACTCGGTTCGGCTTATACTCGAGTATATACGGCACTTAAAATCTGGATGGATTGAAAACTAGCATACTCTGTGCAATAAGTGTAACTTTCACTGCGCAGCACGGTTAGCAAAGTAATTGCCCAGGCTGAAGCTGCACTGCACCGTAGTAATTACTTAAAATCTGGGTAGATTAAAAATTGGGATATTAAAATTCTAATAGACTGATTAATACCACAGTGTACTTTATCATTTCATAATAGACTCATTTGTCTTTTTTTGATTGCTTTATTGATGCTGGTCATCTTTCCCCTTTCTTTTGGAGGTCCCATACCCCTGTCTGTTTTAGGCTATGTTCACACGTTCCTGATTTCCCTCCTTTTTTTTCAGGACTAAAAACCGCAGCTCTTGGCAGAAAACGCAGGTCCTTTTTTTGGTGCGTTTTTTGATGCTTTTTTTAGGCAGTTTTCTATGCAGAGTGTGTGTTTTCTAGGAAGTTTTTTAGGGTTAAAATGGCTGAAAATACCCTACCCCTACCCCTATTCTAACCTTAGTGGAAAAAAAAAAAAAAATTCTTAATTTTTTTTTATTGTCCCTACCTATGGGGGTGACAAAGGGGGGGGGGGGGGGGTAAATTTACTATTTTTTTTATTTTGATCACTGAGATATAACCTCTCTCAGTGATCAAAATGCACTTTGTAACGAATCTGCCGGCCGGCAGATTCGGCGGGCGCACTACGCATGCGCCCGCCATTTTGCAAGATGGCGGCACCCAGGGAGAAGACAGCCGGACGGACACCGGGAGGCCGGGTAAGTATGAGGGGGGGGGGGGGGGGGGGGGGGAAGATGAGGGTACGGGGGTGGGGGGGTAGGGTGGGATTGGGGCACGAGGGGGGGGCAGCCACACTGCAGCGGTTCTGCACCACAAACCGCAGAAAACCCGCAGATATTTTTTTCATCTGCGGGTTTTACCTCACAATGGAGGTCTATGGGTGCAGAACTGCTGCAGTTCCGCAAAAAGTAGTGACATGGTACTTCATTTTTACCGCGGCTATTCAGTGCGGCTTTTTTTGCGATTTTCCGCAATGTGGGCACAGCAGTTCCTGTTTTCCATAGGGTACATTGTAATGTACCCTGCATGGAAAACAGCTGCGGACCCGCAGCGGGAAAATCGCGGCGATTCCGCATGAAAAAAAGGATGGTGTGAACATGGCCTTATAGTTGCAATATTTGTAATATTTTTATATTGTACAAATAAAATTTATTAATTTTTATATTGAATTTCCCTTACTTTGTTTCACTGGGGCAACTAATGTAGACAGCTGCATACAGAAGTAAGCAGTCCACACCAGTATACAAAAAAAAAAATCCATATATACACTGGCACAAAAATCAGTTGCACATAGCCCGTGTAAATGGGTAATGTGCTGATGACATCATGCATGCTGTATGGGGACCAAATGATCGTATTAAACAAGCTTTGATTAATGTCATACAACTTCACACAAAAAAAAACAAAAATAAGGAAACAAGTTGACAAATGTCAGTATTAGTTACAGAGGGTAATTGTATATGTAACAGCTCATGTTCTCACTTCTTTAGGAGAAAAAAAAAATACACACCTTCCTCCGGAGAATCAGAAGGCACATAATTTGTCTTATTGAGGGCATGAAACATAAAATAACGTTTTTGTATCTCTCCTGGGGTGACTGAAGGATTTACAGGGGGGAGAGATGACCGTAACAGGCTACGATCCCTCTTCTTGCTGACACTTTGCAACTTCTCGGTAACAGAAGTGTTATGCTGTTACCATACTTCAAATGAGTGACAACACAAATGTTGCACCTACAATTTTGATCCTGGTATTATTCGAAAGCTGCAATATGATACCCTGATCTGGGCTCTATCCCTTATATTCTAGTGTCGGCAACAGCATTAAGTCATGACGGATTACGCATTTCCTTCATAGTGTACGGAATAAAACTGCTACAGCATTAGTTTATGTAGCTTTAACCATATAAAATAAATGGATGTCTTAGACATGTTATACGCTGACCTGTGGGATTTATGTATAAAGCCTGGAAGCGGAGGAAGATCAGCCATTAGAAAAAAATAAATAAAAGCCATTGAAAGCTCTAGACACAGTGATGCTGACAAACAATGGCAACGTATGGAAGGGAGCAGACTTGCTTACCTTAGGACAACAACTATTGGACTCTCACTGCCAGTAATCACCATCAGGCCTTTCCATATCATCAGTGCAGAGGACACTATCATACCAAAGTTTAACACTTGGTAATAAAGCTAAAAAAAAAAAAAAAAAAAAAAAAAGAAGAAACTATTAGATCCTGATCACCCAGGTAACATAATACAGTATTAAGAGTAATCATTTTTTATAATGCTTGATACTTGTATTCATCCTGCAAAAAAATAAAAAATACCATGCCGGTTCCCATTTCTTTAAAGGGAAGGTGCCATCAAAAAAAATTTTTTTTCAGAAATTGTAAAAATGTAAAGAATTAATGATTACATTTTCTTAAAAAAATATTATCATTTGTTTATAATTTAGTAAAATATGAAAAATAATTTGAAAAGTTTTGGAATTTCCACTTTTCAACACTAGGGGGAGCAGCTGCTGAAATTTCAGAAAAACCTAGTGTAGAAATAGCTCACATTACTGCACTGCAGTAAATATGGGCGGAGTCTGCTGACCTGTGTGATGTCTCCTCTCCTCCCCTTCTGGGTGTTTGCTAAGGGATTAGAGAGGATGATATTCAGGAACCCAGTGAGCAGCCATTTTGTTGGTGACTGCAGAGTATGGCTGCCGTCCACTATCAGTATTTGGTCAGTATTTTACCTCAGTATTTGTAAGCCAAAACCAGGAGTGGAACAATTAGAGGAAAAGTATAATAGAAACATATGCACCACTTCTGCATTTATCACCCACTCCTGGTTTTGGCTTCCAAATACTGAGGTAAAATACTGACCAAATACTGATAGTGGACGGCAGCCTTAGGCTACTTTCACACTAGCGTTTTTGGCTGTACGTTGCAATGCGTCATTCAGGAGAAAAAACGCATCCTGCAAAGTTGTCTGCAGGATGCGTTTTTCCCCATAGACTAACATAACCGACGTATTGCGACGTATTGCCACACGTCACAACTGTCGTGCGACGGTTGCGTCATGTTTTGGTGGACCGCCGTCACAAAAAAAGTTACATGTAACGTTTGTGCGTCGAGTCCACTATTTTCGACCGCGCATGCACGGCCGAAACTCCGCCCCCTCATGCCCAAACCTTACAATGGGGCAGCGGAAGCGTCGTAAGACTGCTTCTGCTGTCCACATCGGACATTTCTTTCACAGCATACGTCGGTACGACGCACTGCGAAAGGCCCGTACCGACGCTAGTGTGAAAGCAGCCTTATACTGACAAGTAGACAGTCACCGAGGATGGCAGGCAGCATGGATTCTGGGAGATAGGTGGTGGAGGGAGCAGGGTGACAGCAGCACAGAGTATTTCAGGAGAGCAGTGTGCTGGTCTATGGGGGCCCCCTGTTCGGTGCGCGGAGCAGCCAGGGATTGTACATAGAGCGCTGTCTTTTATACACATGGATGGACCATCTGCTCCACAAAATCCAGGAAACATTTCTGCGGATTGATGGCCTGGTCTGATCCAGACTTTGCATGCAGACCCCATTCCCCTCCTCAGATCCTGTCTTCTCCATCCTGTCCTGGCGATGTGTGAAAGCGAGGCGACAGGCGCAGTCTGGGGTGATGCTGGGATGGAAATGTAGCCATATAGTAACGATAAAAATGAGACCCCTCTCTTCAGCTACCTCACCAGCCTTCCCCTGACTACACCTAACTGGAGGTCATGCTGTCCCCTCTATTACCCCAGACCCGCGTGCAGGTGCTCAGCCAGAACCACCATAGAATGGGTCCGCTTTCTGAAGATAATACTGCCATAGTGTTCTCACATAATACCGCCATATAGATCACACACAATACTATCAAATAGATCACACAATACTGTCATACAGTTCTCACATAATACCACCATATAGATCACACATAATACCGCCAGTGTTCTCACATACCGCCATATAGATCACACATAATACTGCCATAGTGTTCTCACATAATACCGCCATATAGATCACACAATACCGCCAGTGTTCTCACATACCAC
Source organism: Ranitomeya imitator (assembly GCF_032444005.1). Taxonomy (NCBI): domain Eukaryota; kingdom Metazoa; phylum Chordata; class Amphibia; order Anura; family Dendrobatidae; genus Ranitomeya; species Ranitomeya imitator. The sequence goes on from NC_091285.1 coordinate 431,426,888, forward strand.
CATATAGATCACACATAATACCGCCAGTGTTCTCACATACCACCATATAGATCACACATAATACTGCCAGTGTTCTCACATACCACCATATAGATCGCACATAATGCTGCCAGTGTTCTCACATAATACCGCCATATAGATCACACATAATGCTGCCAGTGTTCTCACATAATACCACCATATAGATCACACACAATTCCACCATATAATTCTCACAATACTGATCAAGCATAATACCACCATACAGATCACATAATACCGTCATATAGATCTCACATAATGCCATAATACAGCATGACGCTCGCAGCTCCTGTTACCGCACGCATTGAGTTGTGTGTGCAATGGGGAAAGATATGCAGGGGGGAGAGGAGTGCATAGAAGTGGATTAGATACACAGTTCACCAGACAGTATCACACAGGAGAGGATTAGATACACGGCTCAGCAGTCAGTATTCCACAGGAGGATTAGATACACGGCTCAGCAGACCGTATCACACAGGAGATGATTAGATACACGGCTCAGCAGACAGTATTCCACAGGAGGATTAGATACACGGCTCAGCAGTCAGTATTCCACAGGAGGATTAGATACACGGCTCAGCAGACAGTATCACACAGGAGAGGATTAGATACATGGTTCAGCAGTCAGTATCACACAGGATAGGATTAGATACACGGCTCAGCAGACAGTATCACACAGGAGAGGATTAGATACACGGCTCAGCAGTCAGTATCACACAGGAGAGGATTAGATACACGGCTCAGCACAGTATAGTAATAGATGCAGGGTCTGATGTCCTGTGAGGAGCTGCAGTGAGGTCGGAGCAGCACAGAGCCTCCCCCATCCCCCTCTGTTACCTCTCTGCAGCTCCTGATAAGAGAACATCAGACCACAGCACTTCAGACTCTCTAGCGATTCTAGAGATTCAGCCACACACCAGGCAGCAGAGGACAGGGAACGGCCGCTGAGTGTGAGGGGAGACAGATGGAGCTGCCCCTCCAACAGCACGGCTCTCAGTCACAGTGGAGCTCACAGGTACACTCCACTGTAGGCTGAAGCAAGATGGCGCTGATCTCCTGCCTTTGCTGTGATGTGGAGACAGCCCAGGGGGCGTGGCCACATCAGAGCAGAGAGCAGACAATGCTAGGTATGGAGTCGCCTCCCGACTGCAGCTGTCTATGTCCAGGGCAGCCGTATGTGAAGACTAAGTGTCGTGCAGCTACACTTACAGTCCTGCAAATGAAAATGGTGGCGCCCAGTGGCAGAAAAAAAAATGAATAAAAAAAAAAAACAATAAATACTATGCACTTGAAAATAACATAAAAATAAGGAATTAAAGAGTTTTTTTTGTTTTTTTTTTTACAATATTAAAACGCGGCACCTTCCCTTTAAGCAATGGGGCCCACTGGTAATAAAGTGTGCCCCCAAGCCATAGATGTATAGTTCATTAGTTTTTTTTTTACCTGAGCATACAAATAACACTAGCTTTTTATAGCTTTTCTGGTCTTGCCTATTACAGTATATTCTAATTAATAGTTTAGTCATAAACAGAGGGCTTGTCACAACACAGATATTCACTTTAATTAGCCTATTTGTGGAAAAAATAAAACACAGGAATTACATGTACAGTAGGTAGGTCTATGTAATATGCATGGCAGATTTTCAGACTATCTTGTTACTGGTTTCTAGAAGATTTGTAGAAAGAAGAAGGATAGAACATTTGGAATTGTTTTTTTACTTGTATTTACAGAATTTTATAAAATATGAAAATAAGGAGCAAAAACAGCCAGTAAAGTATAATGTAAAGTGTTACAAGCAAAGTTAAAATTAAGATACAGTATGGTAAGACTAAGCATTGATGGTAGCTTCTTGATGAGATGGGATTTAAAGAAGTACTCCTTCCCCCAAAGCTTTTATCCTCTTAATATACTGCAGTCATCATATTATATAGCACTGTGTTGCTCATTTGCCTTTCTATCCAGCTAATCCTTCTCTTTTCTCTGCTGTGTAGAAACTAGAAGTCTCTTTTCCCTCCATTTATCAGTCCTCTTTTCAACTCCTGACCCAGCTGTTCCATCCTCCCCCTACCAAGGACTTTTGCAGTGTCTCATGACTCACAGGGAAAACGGACCTCCTGTTTCTACATAGACCTTAATCACTCTCCGCAAGGAGAAAATACTTCTTGGATCCCGGTCAGATGCCTCTCAATCAGCCAAGCCCGATCTCCACTTTGCACTCAAAAGGGGCAGTACCCGAAACACAGTGTCTGCAAATTGAGATTCTGGTTTGGCTATTATCCTACGTCATGTGACAAGGCTCGTTAAAGGGTCAACATTGACCGTTAGGATTTCTACTTCCAATAGGTGGCATTAGAGTTCTAGTTCTCTTCCTCTCTGAAGAGACAATTTGCATACATAAACCTTAGAAAGCTTCAGCCAGTCAGTTTTTAAAGGGAACCTGTTACCCCAAAAATGGAAGATGAGCTGCGGCCACCGGCATCAGGGGTTTATCTACAGCATTCTGGAATGCTGTAGAAAAGCCCCCGATGTAACCAGAAAGATGAGAAAATGAGGTTAGATTATACTCATCCAGGGGTGGTCCCGCTGCGGTCCGGTCCGAAGGGCGTCGCAGTCCGGTGCGAGGCCTCCGATCTTCATGCGATGACGTCCTCTTCTAAGCTTCTTGTCACGGCTCCTGTGCAGGCGTACTTTGTCTGCCCTGATGAGGGCAGTGTAAAGTACTGCAGGGCCTCTCTGACCTTTCCCGGCACCTGCGCACGGCAGTAGTTTGCTCTGCCCTCAACAGGGCAGACAAAGTACGCCTGCGCCGGAGCTGCGGTGTGAAGACAAGAAGAAGACGTCATCGTAAGAAGATGGGAGGCTCCGGACTGGACCGCGACACCCATCAGACCCGGACCGCAGCGGAAATGCCCCTGGGTGAGTATAATACAGTGGTCCCCAACTCCAGGCCTCGAGGGCCGCCAACAGTGCAGGTTTTCTGGATTTCTTTAGTATTGCATCGGTGGTAATGTGATCATCTGCACAGGTGATGATTCCAACCCCTGTGCAATACTAAGGAAATCCTGAAAACCTGCACTGTTGGCGGCCCTCGAGGCCTGGAGTTGGGGACCACTGGTATAATATAACCTCTTTTTCTTATCTTTCAGGATACATTGGGGGGCTTATCTACAGCATTCCAGAATGCTATTCCAGAATGCTATTTTGGTCCTCTGCGGATTTTTCCGCTGCGGATTTGATAAATCCGCAGTGCTAAACCGCTGCGGATTTATGGCGGATTTACCGCGTTTTTTCTGCGCATTTCACTGCGGTTTTACAACTGCGATTTTCTATTTGAGCAGTTGTAAAACCGCTGCGGAATCCGCACAAAGAAGTGACATGCTGCGGAATGTAAACCGCTGCGTTTCCGTGCAGTTTTTCCGCAGCATGTGTACAGCGATTTTTGTTTCCCATAGGTTTACATTGAACTGTAAACTCATGGGAAACTGCTGCGGATCCGCAGCGTGTGCACATAGCCTAATTCTAAAGGTATGTGCACACGGTGCGGATTTGGCTGCAGATCCGCAGCGGATTGGCAGCAGTGTTCCATCAGGTTTACAGTACAATGTAAACCTATGGAAAACCAAATCCGCTGTGCCCATGGTGCGGAAAATACCGCGCGGAAACGCTGCGTTGTATTTTCCGCAGCATGTCAATTCTTTGTGCGGATTCCGCAGCGTTTTACACCTGTTCCTCAATAGGAATCCGCAGGTGAAATCCTCACAAAAAAACACTGGAAATCCGCGGAAAATCCGCAGGTAAAACGCAGTGCCTTTTACCCGCGGATTTTTCAAAAATGATGCTGAAAAATCTCACACGAATCCGCAACGTGGGCACATAGCCTTAGGGTTAGAATTAGGGTTGTGGTTAGGGGTGTGATTAGGGTTATGGCTACAGTTGGGATTAGCGTTAGGGGTGTGTTGGGGTTAGTGTTGGAGGTAGAATTGAGGGGTTACCACTGTTTAGGCACATCAGGGGTCTCCAAACGCAACATGGCGCCACCATTGATTCCAGCCAATCTCGTATTCAAAAAGTCAAATGGTGCTCCCTCAATTCCGAGCCCCGACGTGTGCCCAAACAGTGGTTTACCCCCACATATGGGGTACCAGCATACTCAGGATAAACTGCGCAACAATTACTGTGGTCCAATTTCTCCTGTTACCCTTGTGAAAATAAAAAAATGCTTGCTAAAACATAATTTTTGAGGAAAGAAAAATGATTTATTTTCACGGCTCTGCGTTGTAAACGTCTGTGAAGCACTTGGGGGTTCAAAGTGCTCACCACACATCTAGATAAGTTCCTTTCGAGGTCTAGTTTCCAAAATGGGGTCACTTGTGGGGGGTTTCTACTGTTAAGCCACATCAGGGGCTCTGCAAACGCAACGTGACGCCCACAGAGCATTCCATCAAAGTCTGCATTTCAAAACGTCACTACTTCACTTCCGAGCCCCGGCATGTGCCCAAACAGTGGTTTACCCCCACATATGGGGTATCAGCGTACTCAGGAGAAACTGGACAACAACTTTTGGGGTCAAATTTCTCCTGTTACCCTTGGGAAAATAAAAAATTGCAGGCTAAAAGATCATTTTTGAGAAAATATTTTTTTTATTTTTTTATTTTCATGGTTCTGCGTTATAAACTTCTGTGAAGCACTTGGGGGTTCAAAGTCCTCACCACACATCTAGATTAGTTCCTTTGGGGGTATAGTTTCCAAAATGGGGTCATTTCTGGGGGATCTCCAATGTTTAGGCACACAGGGGCTCTCCAAACGTGACATGGTGTCCGCTAATGATTGGAGCTAATTTTCCATTTAAAAAGCCACATGGCGTGCCTTCCCTTCCGAGCCCTGCCGTGCGCCCAAACAGTGGTTTACCCCCACATATGGGGTATCAGCGTACTCCGAACAAACTGGACAACAACATTTGGGGTCCAATTTCTCCTATTACCCTTGGCAAAATAGGAAATTCCAGGCTAAAAAATCATTTTTGAGGAAAGAAAAATTATTTTTTATTTTCATGGCTCTGCGTTATAAACTTCTGTGAAGCACCTGGGGGTTTAAAGTGCTCAATATGCATCTAGATAAGTTCCTTGGGGGGGGGGGGGGGTCTAGTTTTCAAAATTGGGTCACTTGTGGGGGAGCTCCAATGCATAGGCACACAGGGGCTCTCCAAACGCGACATGGTGTCCGCTAACAATTGGAGCTAATTTTCCATTCAAAAAGTCAAATGGCGCGCCTTCCCTTCCGAGCCCTGCCGAGTGCCCAAACAGTGGTTTACCCCCACATATGAGGTATCGGCGTACTCGGGAGAAATTGCCCAACAAATTTTAGGATCCATTTTATCCTATTGCCCATGTAAAAATGAAAAAATTGAGGCGAAAAGAATTTTTTTTGTGAAAAAAAAGTACTTTTTCATTTTTACAGATCAATTTGTGAAGCACCTGAGGGTTTAAAGTGCTCACTAGGCATCTAGATAAGTTCCTTGGGGGGTCTAGTTTCCAAAATGGGGTCACTTGTGGGGGAGCGCCAATGTTTAGGCACACAGGGGCTCTCCAAACGTGACATGGTGTCCGCTAAAGAGTGGAGCCAATTTTTCATTCAAGAAGTCAAATGGCGCTCCTTCCCTTCCAAGCCCTGCGCCCAAACAGTGGTTTACCCCCACATATGAGGTATCAGCGTACTCAGGACAAATTGGACAACAACTTTCGTGGTTCAGTTTCTCCTTTTACCATTGGGAAAATACAAAAATTGTTGCTAAAAGATAATTTTTGTGACTAAAAAGTTAAATGTTCATTTTTTCCTTCCATGTTGCTTCTGCTGCTGTGAAGCACCTGAAGGGTTAATAAACTTCTGGAATGCGTTTTTGAGTACCTTGAGGGGTGCAGTTTTTAGAATGGTGTCACTTTTGGGTATTTTCAGCCATATAAACCCCTCAAACTGACTTCAAATGTGAGGTGGTCCCTAAAAAAAATGGTTTTGTAAATTTCGTTGTAAAAATGAGAAATCGCTGGTCAAATTTTAACCCTTATAACTTCCTAGCAAAAAAAAATTTTGTTTCCAAAATTGTGCTGATGTAAAGTATACATGTGGGAAATGTTATTTATTAACAATTTTGTGTCACATAACTCTCTGGTTTTACAGAATAAAAATTCAAAATGTGAAAATTGCGAAATTTTCAAAATTTTCGCCAAATTTCCGTTTTTATCACAAATAAACACAGAATTTATTGACCTAAATTTACCACTAACATGAAGCCCAATATGTCACGAAAAAACAATCTCAGAACCGCTAGGATCCGTTGAAGCGTTCCTGAGTTATTACCTCAAAGGGACACTGGTCAGAATTGCAAAAAACGGCAAGGTCTTTAAGGTCAAAATGGGCTGGGTCATGAAGGGGTTAAACAAAACCTACACTTACACAAAAAAAGATTGGGGGAGGAGGTGGATAGAAAGGTGTTTGCCAATGAATCCCTGCATGAGCCTATTTTTTAAAGCTTTTTATGCGAATTGAAAGCTCCCTTTCCAATTACCAGTTTGTGTTCTGGTAGTGCATTTTGACTTTGTTCTGGATTGCAGATGGTAGTATGATTAATAGACTTTTCCATGTGTTAAAGAAAAATTAAATTGAAGATTCTCTAAAAGGAACCTCTCAGCTGATAAAAAAAAACCGCCACGGTATGGCAGTATGTGTGTGTTTCTTCAGCATTTTCCATCATCCATTCATTTCAATGGGTGAAAAACGCTGAAAAACACTGAAAGTGACACACACGTGGTCAAAATTGTTGGTACCCCTTATTTAATGACAGAAAAACCCACAATGGTCACAAAAATTATTTGAACAGGACAAAAGTAATAATAAAAAAAAAATCTATGAAAATGAACAAATGAAAGTCAGACATTTCTTCTGCAATGGTTGAAAAGCAATGTGGCAATGCGACTATACACGTGGTCAAAATTGTTGGTACTCTTCATTTAGTGACAAAAAACCCACATTGGTCACAGAAAACTTGAATCTGACAAAAGTAATAATAAATAAAAAAAATCTATGAAAATGAACAAATGAAAGTCAGACATTGCTTTTCAACCATGCTTCCACAGATTAAAAAAATAACTCATGGCCTGGACAGAAATGATGGTACTCTTAACTTAATATCTTGCTGCACAACCTTTTGAGGCAATTACTGCAGTCAAACGATTCCAGTAACTGTCAATGAGACTTCAGCGCCTCTCCACAAGTATTTTGGCCCACTCCTCAAGAGCAAACTGCTCCAGTTGTCTCGTGTTTGAAGATTGCTTTTTCCAGACAGCATGTTTCAGCTCTTTCCAAGGATGCTCAATAGGATTTAGATCAGGGCTCACAGAAGGTCACTTCAGAATAGTCCAATGTTTTCCTCTTAGCCATTCTTGGGTGTTTTTAGCTGTGTGTTTTGGGTCATTATCCTGTTACAAGACCCATGACCTGTGACTTAAGGTACCTCCACACATAACAATATTGTTAACGATATCGTTGCTATTTGTGACGTAGCAACGATATCGTTAATGAAATCGTTATGCGTGACAGCGACCAACGATCAGGCCCCTGCTGGGAGATCGTTGGTCGCTGAATAAAGTCCAGAACTTTATTTCGTCGCTGGACTCCCCTGCTGACATCGCTGGATCGGCGTGTGTGACACCGATCCAGCGATGTCTTCACTGGTAACCAGGGTAAACATCGGGTAACTAAGCGCAGGGCCGCGCTTAGTAACCCGATGTTTACCCTGGTTACCATGCTAAAAGTAAAAAAAAAACAAACAGTACATACTTACCTACCGCTGTCTGTCCTCCAGCGCTGTGCTCTGCACTCCTCCTGCACTGGCTGTGAGCCGGAAAGCAGAGCGGTGACGTCACCGCTCTGCTTTCCGGCTCACAGACAGTACAGGAGGAGAGCAGAGAAGCAGAGCGCAGCGCTGGAGGACAGACAGCTGTAGGTAAGTATGTAGTGTTTGTTTTTTTTACTTTTAGGATGGTATCCAGGGTAAACATCGGGTTACTAAGCGCGGCCCTGCGCTTAGTTACCCGATGTTTACCCTGGTTACCGGCATCGTTGGTCGCTGGAGAGCGGTCTGTGTGACAGCTCTCCAGCGACCAAACAGCGACGCTGCAGCGATCCGGATCGTTGTCGGTATCGCTGCAGCGTCGCTTAATGTGAAGGGGCCTTTAGACTAAGCTTTCTGACACTGGGCAGCACATTTCTCTCTAGAATCCCTTGATAGTCTTGCGATTTCATTGTACCCTGCACAGATTCTAGACACCCTGTGCCAGATGCAGCACAGCAGCCCCAGAACATAACAGAGCCTCCTCCATGTTTCATAGTAGTGACAGTGTTCTTTTATTGATATGTTTCATTTTTCCGTCTGTGAACATAGAGCTGATGTGCCTTGTCAAAAGGTTTCATTTTTGTCTCATCTGTCCATGGGACATTCTCCCAGAAGCTTTGTGGCTTGTCAACATGTAGTTTGGCAAATTCCAGTCTGGCTTTTTTTTTTTTTTTTTTTTAACAATGGTGTCCTCCTTGGTCATCTCCCATGAAGTCCATTTTGGCTCAGACAACGAAGGATCCGACACTGATGTTCCTTTAGCTTGAAGTTCACTTTTGTCACCATTCATATTATCTGTCTCTTTGATTTGTCATCAATTTTCCTCCTGCGGCCACGTCCAGGGATCTTAAATTTCTGAATAATATATGCAAGTGTAGTCACAGGATCATCAAGCTGCTTGGAGATGGTCTTATAAATTTTGCCTTTAATAAGTTTGTCTATAATTTTCTTTCTAATCTCCTGAGACAACTCTTTCCTTTGCTTCCTCTGGTCCATGTTCAGTGCGATACACACCATGTCGCCAAACAGCACAGTGAGTATCTGTAGCCCTATATCAAATCTAAATCAAAACCGATATCAAATCTTTGTAGAGGCTGAAGATGGCACACCTAAGGATGAAGCAATACCAGCAAGCAAAAAAGAAAAGGGCACACAGCAACAAGTGACAGCAAAAAGTACAGCCAAGAAGCAACGAAGAGTGGTGGTGGTGGGAGACTCACTACTGAGAGGCACAGAAGCAGCCATCTGCAGACCGGACATAACTGCAAGAGAAGTATGCTGCCTTCCAGGTGCGATGATCAAGGATGTGACCGATAGGATACCAAAGCTCTTCAGCTCCAAGGACGTCAACCCATTTCTTCTGATACATGTTGGCACCAATGACACGGCAAGGAAGGACCTACCGACAATCTGCAAGGACTTTGAAGAGTTGGGAAAGAAAGTAAAGGAACTGGATGCACAGGTCGTTTTTTCTTCTATCCTTCCAGTAGACGGGCATGGCACCAGGAGATGGAACAGGATCCTTGATGCAAACAACTGGCTAAGACGATGGTGCAGACAACAAGGATTCAGATTCCTGGACCACGGTGTGAATTACTTGTACGATGGACTCCTCGCCAGAGACGGACTACACCTCAACAAACCTGGGAAACACACATTCGCCAGAAGACTCGCTACACTCATCAGGAGGGCGTTAAACTAGAAGAAGAGGGGACGGGAAGAAAAACATTAGACTTGAACAAAGAAGACCCAGGAAAACATACTCAGAAGGGAGGTAAGAACATTTCTAAAACAATCCACAGCTAGGAGATTGGAACAAAACAAAATCCTCTAAACTGCATGCTCGCAAACGCCAGAAGCCTGACAAACAAGATGGAAGAACTAGAAGCAGAAATATCTACAGGTAACTTTGACATAGTGGGAATAACCGAGACATGGTTAGATGAAAGCTATGACTGGGCAGTTAACTTACAGGGTTACAGTCTGTTTAGAAAGGATCGTAAAAATCGGAGAGGAGGAGGGGTTTGTCTCTATGTAAAGTCTTGTCTAAAATCCACTTTAAGGGAGGATATTAGCGAAGGAAATGAGGATGTCGAGTCCATATGGGTCGAAATTCATGGAGGGAAAAATGGTAACAAAATTCTCATTGGGGTCTGTTACAAACCCCCAAATATAACAGAAACCATGGAAAGTCTACTTCTAAAGCAGATAGATGAAGCTGCAACCCATAATGAGGTCCTGGTTATGGGGGACTTTAACTACCCGGATATTAACTGGGAAACAGAAACCTGTGAAACCCATAAAGGCAACAGGTTTCTGCTAATAACCAAGAAAAATTATCTTTCACAATTGGGGCAGAATCCAACCAGAGGAGCAGCACTTTTAGACCTAATACTATCTAATAGACCTGACAGAATAACAAATCTGCAGGTGGTCGGGCATCTAGGAAATAGCGACCACAATATTGTACAGTTTCACCTGTCTTTCACTAGGGGGACTTGTCAGGGAGTCACAAAAACACTGAACTTTAGGAAGGCAAAGTTTGACCAGCTTAGAGATGCCCTTAATTTGGTAGACTGGGACAATATCCTCAGAAATAAGAATACAGATAATAAATGGGAAATGTTTAAGAACATCCTAAATAGGCAGTGTAAGCGGTTTATACCTTGTGGGAATAAAAGGACTAGAAATAGGAAAAACCCAATGTGGCTAAACAAAGTCGTAAGACAGGCAATTAACAGTAAAAAGAAAGCATTTGCACTACTAAAGCAGGATGGCACCATTGAAGCTCTAAAAAACTATAGGGAGAAAAATACTTTATCTAAAAAACTAATTAAAGCTGCCAAAAAGGAAACAGAGAAGCTCATTGCTAAGGAGAGTAAAACTAATCCCAAACTGTTCTTCAACTATATCAATAGTAAAAGAATAAAAACTGAAAATGTAGGCCCCTTAAAAAATAGTGAGGAAAAAATGGTTGTAGATGACGAGGAAAAAGCTAACATATTAAACACCTTCTCCACGGTATTCACGGTGGAAAATGAAATGCTAGGTGAAATCCCAAGAAACAATGAAAACCCTATATTAAGGGTCACCAATCTAACCCAAGAAGAGGTGCGAAACCGGCTAAATAAGATTAAAATAGATAAATCTCCGGGTCCGGATGGCATACACCCACGAGTACTAAGAGAACTAAGTAATGTAATAGATAAACCATTATTTCTTATTTTTAGGGACTCTATAGCGACAGGGTCTGTTCCGCAGGACTGGCGCATAGCAAATGTGGTGCCAATATTCAAAAAGGGCTCTAAAAGTGAACCTGGAAATTATAGGCCAGTAAGTCTAACCTCTATTGTTGGTAAAATATTTGAAGGGTTTCTGAGGGATGTTATTCTGGATTATCTCAATGAGAATAACTGTGTAACTCCATATCAGCATGGGTTTATGAGAAATCGCTCCTGTCAAACCAATCTAATCAGTTTTTATGAAGAGGTAAGCTATAGGCTGGACCACGGTGAGTCATTGGACGTGGTATATCTCGATTTTTCCAAAGCGTTTGATACCGTGCCGCACAAGAGGTTGGTACACAATGAGAATGCTTGGTCTGGGGGAAAATGTGTGTAAATGGGTTAGTAACTGGCTTAGTGATAGAAAGCAGAGGGTGGTTATAAATGGTATAGTCTCTAACTGGGTCGCTGTGACCAGTGGGGTACCGCAGGGGTCAGTATTGGGACCTGTTCTCTTCAACATATTCATTAATGATCTGGTAGAAGGTTTACACAGTAAAATATCGATATTTGCAGATGATACAAAACTATGTAAAGCAGTTAATACAAGAGAAGATAGTATTCTGCTACAGATGGATCTGGATAAGTTGGAAACTTGGGCTGAAAGGTGGCAGATGAGGTTTAATAATGATAAATGTAAGGTTATACACATGGGAAGAAGGAATCAATATCACCATTACACACTGAATGGGAAACCACTGGGTAAATCTGACAGGGAGAAGGACTTGGGGATCCTAGTTAATGATAAACTTACCTGGAGCAGCCAGTGCCAGGCAGCAGCTGCCAAGGCAAGCAGGATCATGGGGTGCATTAAAAGAGGTCTGGATACACATGATGAGAGCATTATACTGCCTCTGTACAAATCCCTAGTTAGACCGCACATGGAGTACTGTGTCCAGTTTTGGGCACCGGTGCTCAGGAAGGATATAATGGAACTAGAGAGAGTACAAAGGAGGGCAACAAAATTAATAAAGGGGATGGGAGAACTACAATACCCAGATAGATTAGCGAAATTAGGATTATTTAGTCTAGAAAAAAGACGACTGAGGGGCGATCTAATAACCATGTATAAGTATATAAGGGGACAATACAAATATCTCGCTGAGGATCTGTTTATACCAAGGAAGGTGACGGGCACAAGGGGGCATTCTTTGCGTCTGGAGGAGAGAAGGTTTTTCCACCAACATAGAAGAGGATTCTTTACTGTTAGGGCAGTGAGAATCTGGAATTGCTTGCCTGAGGAGGTGGTGATGGCGAACTCAGTCGAGGGGTTCAAGAGAGGCCTGGATGTCTTCCTGGAGCAGAACAATATTGTATCATACAATTATTATGTTCTGTAGAAGGACGTAGATCTGGGGATTTATTATGATGGAATATAGGCTGAACTGGATGGACAAATGTCTTTTTTCGGCCTTACTAACTATGTTACTATGTTACTATATACAGGACCACTCACTGATTCCAAGATTGTAGACACCTGTGATGCCAATTAGTGGACACACCTTGATTTAACATGTCCCATTTGTCACATTATTTTCAGGGGTAACATCATTTCTGTCCAGGCCTATTTCATGAGTTTTATTTATTTATTTTTAATTCTGTGGAAGCATAGTTGAAAAGCAACATCTGACTTTCATTTGTTCATTTTCGTAGATTTTGTATTTATTATTTTTGCCAGATTCAAGTTATTTCTGTGACCACTGTGGGCTCTTCTGTCATTAAACGAGGGGTACCAAAAATTTCGACCACGTGTGTACAAAAAAAAAAAAAAAAAAAAAAAAAAAAAAACACGCAAAGCACAAACTCCTGATGACAAAAAAAAAAAAAAAGCTGTGTGCATGAGATTTCTGAAATCGCATTGGGACTTTACTGGAACTGTAAAAAGCAGCTGAAAATTTGCATAAAAAAAAAAAAACACTGCAAAAATGCCTAGTGTGAACTTAAGGTACCGTTACACTAAACGACTTGCCAACGATCATGACCAGCGATACGACCTGGCCGTGATCGTTGGCAAGTCGTTGTGTGGTCGCTGGGGAGCTGTCACACAGACAGCTCTCTCCAGCGACCAACGATCAGGGGAACGTCTTCGGCATCGTTGAAACGGTCTTCAACGATGCCGAAGTTCCCGGGTAACCAGGGTAAACATCGGGTTACTAAGTGCAGGGCCTCACTTAGTAACCCGATATTTACCCTGGTTACCATTGTAAAAGTAAAAAAAAACAAAACACTACATACTTACATTCCGATGTCTGTCACGTCCCCCGCCGTCAGCTTCCCTGCACTGACTGTCAGCGCCGTCGGCCGTAAAGCAGAGCACAGCGGTGACGTCACCGCTGTGCTCTGCTTTACGGCCGGCACGGACACAGTCAGTGCAGGGAAGCTGATGGCGGGGGACGTGACAGACATCGGAATGTAAGTATGTAGTGTTTTGTTTTTTTTTACTTTTACAATGGTAACCAGGGTAAATATCGGGTTACTAAGTGAGGCCCTGCGCTCAGTAACCCGATGTTTACCCTGGTTACAAGTGAACACATGACATGACAGCGGGTGATCAGCGACCAAAAAACAAAAGGTCCTGATCATTCCCCATGACCAACGATCTCCCAGCAGGGGCCTGATCGTTGGTCGCTGTCACACATAAGGAGATAGTTAGCGAGATCGTTGCTACGTCACAAAAAAGCGTGACGTTGCAACGCGATATCGTTATGTGTGAAGGTACCTTTAGCCTAAAAGAGTTCACACTAGAATATATATTTTTAGTACTGCTATTACTATGGTCGCTGCCTGGTAAAAATAACCTAGAAACATTATTTTCCAGGTCAGTAACATTACAATAGTACAAAACCCCCATAATTTTTTTTTAAAATTACCGTATATACTCGAGTATAAGCCGACCCCAGTAGAAGCAGAGACCCTTAATTTTGCCACAAAAAACTGGGAAAACCTAATGGCTCGAGTATAAGCCTAGGGTGGAAAATGCAGCAGCTACCGGTAAATGTCAAAAATAAAAATAGATACCAAGAAAAGTAAAATTAATTGAGACATCAGTAGGTTAAGTGTTTTTGAATATCCATATTGAATCAGGAGCCCCATATAATGCTCCATACAGTTCATGATGGGCCCCATATAATGCTCCATACAAAAATATGCCCCATATAATGCTGCACAAATGTTGATTATGACCCCATAAGATGCTCCATAGAGACATTTGCCCCCATATAATGCTGCACAAATGCCGATTATAGCCCATAAGATGCTCCATATAGATATTTGCCCCCATATAATGCTGCACATGGCCCCATAAGTTGCTCCATAGATATTTGTCCCATATACTGTTGCTGTGATTAAAAAAAAACAAAAAAAAAAACGAAAAAACAACATACTCCCCTCTCATCGCTCACGCCCCCGGCACTTGCTAGATTCACCTGTTCCCCGTTCCACCGCCACTCCGTCTTCCGCATCCTCTGCACTTACTGTTCAGGCAGAGGTCGGCGCGCACACTAATCGCATCATCGCGCCCTCTGACCTGAGCATCACTACAGAGGACGCAGAAGACAGCAGCGCCGACGGTGGAACATGGGACAGGTGAATATGCCGTTATACTCATCTGCTCCTGGCGCGCCGGCAGCTTCTTCCTGTATTGAGCGGTCACATGGTACCGCTCATTACAGTAATGAATATGCGGCTCCACCCCTATGGGAGTGGAGTCGGGTCCATATTCATTACTGCCCTATGGGAGTGGAGTCGGGTCCATATTGATTACTGTAATGAGCGGTACCATGTGACCGCTCAATACAGGAAGAAGCTGTCAGCGCCCAGAGGAACAGGGACCGCGCCAGGAGCACATGAGCATTATTAGACAGCGGCCGCTCCCCCTTCCCTGCCGACCCCTGGGAATGACTTGAGTGTAAGCCGAGAGGGGCAATTTCAGCCTAAAAAGTTGGGCTGAAATTCTCGGCTTATACTCGAGTATATATGGTAAATGGTGAAAAATTTAAGAAGTGTGTGTGTGTGTGTGTGTGTGTGTGTGTGTGTGTGTGTGTGTGTGTGTGTGTGTGTGTGTGTGTGTGTATATATATATATATATATATATATATATATATATATATATATATATATATACATATACACACACACACGCATCTCACAAAATTAGAATATCATCAAAAAGTTAATTTATTTCAGTTCTTCAATACGAAAAATGAAACTCATTATATAGAGTCATTACAAACAAAGTGATGTATTTTAAGTGTATTTCTGTTAATGTTGATTATTATGGCTTACAGCCAATGAAAACCCAAAAGTCATCTCAGTAAATTAGAATACTTTATAACACCAGCTTGAAAATAGGGATTTTTGTGTACTCACTGTAAAATCCTTTTCTCAGAGCCAATCATTGGGGGACACAGGACCATGGGGTGTTATGCTGCTGCCACTAGGACACTAAGTGAACACAAAAGATTAACTCCTCTGCAGTATACACCCTCTCGCTGGCTGAAATTCAACCAGTTCGGTAACAAAGCAGTAGGGGTATTAAACAAAGGACAATAAACTATGTCAAAACTAAGGAACTTAACAACACAAGCCATAGGCTAACCGGGTGGGTGCTGTGTCCCCCAATGATTGGCTCGGAGAAAAGGATTTTACGGTGAATACACAAAAATCCCTATTTCTCCTACGCCTCATTGGAGGACACAGGACCATGGGACGTCTTAAAGCAGTCCCTGGGTGGGGAGCAACACAACTGCTAATAACCCATGTACCACTGGCTTACAGCTGTGGTACTGCAGATTGCGCCTGCCAAGAGCTGCGTCTGCAGAAGACTGAGAATGAATGTGGTAGTGTTTTGTAAAAATATGCAAGCTGGACCAAGTCGCAGCTTTGCAGACCTGTTGTGCTGACGCGTGATGCTGAATGGCCCAAGAGGCGCACACTGACCGAGTAGAATGCACCTTAAGCCCTGCTGGGACAGGAGTGCCCCTGATACAGTAGGACTCCTGAATAGCTGAGCAAATCCACTTGGCTAGTGTGGCCTTTGAAGCAGCTAGACCCTTCCTATGCCCCTCTGAAAGCACGAACAAGAAATCTGACTTGCGGAAGGGAGCCATCCGCGAAATGTACTGTCTAAGAACCCTAACCACATCGAGTGTGAAGAGCTGTCTTGATACGATGGACCAGTGTCAGACAATGTGGGTAGAACAATCTCCTCATTGAGGTGAAAAGAGGAAATAACCTTGGGCAGGAAAGAGGGTGACGTCCTCAAGACTGCCTTGTCTGGATGAAAAATGAGGAACGGGGTCGGCAGGAAAGGGCTGCCAACTCAGAGACTCGTCCGATTGACGTAATTGCCACTAAGAAAACCACCTTTCAGGAAAGAAAGGTTAGCGATACCTCCTGCAGTGGTTCGAAAGGGGCCTCCTGTAGGACCAAATTAAAGATCCCATGAATCCAACGGCATTTTATAGGGAGGCACCATACGGGAAACTCCCTGAATGAACGTCTATACTGGTAATCTGGAGGCTATCTTGCGTTGGAATAGACCTGACAAGGCCGAAACTTATCCTTTGAGCGAACTAAGCGCGAGACCCGACTAATCCTGATTGGAAGAATTCCAGTATGGAAGGAATGGAGAACACCAGAGGAGATTGTTCATGGGAATTGCAACATGAGAAGAAGATTCGCCTGGTGCGATGATAAATGCGCATGGACACGGGCTTTCTAGCACTAATCATGGTGGCGGTCACTGCAGGAGAGAATCTAGCTTGGGCTAAAAATCCAGGATTCAATGGCCACGCCGTCAAACACAGGGCCCCGGAGCTCTGATGGTAAATCGGGCCCTTCGAAAGTAGACCAATGCGATCTGGTAGCCGCCAGGGAACGTCGGCGACCAGTTGAACTAGTTCCGCGTACCATGCCCGGCGCCAGCCAGTCTGGCGTGACTATGAACACTGGTACCCCCTCTGCTCTGATCTTCTTGATGACCCTGGGGAGCAAGGGGAGAGGGGGAAAAAAGTACAGGAGTCGGAACTGATGCCACGGCAGGACCAAGGAGTCTACCCCGATGGCACATGGATCGAGTGATCGGGCAATGAACAGGGGAACCTTTTTGTTTAGCCTTGATGCCATGAGATGCACATCCGGAGTCCCCCAGCGACAACAAATCTGCTGAAACAGTTCCGGATGAAGAGACCATTTTCCCGAGGCGAGGCCCTGGCGGCTGAGAAAATCCGCCGTCCAACTCTCTACACCCGGGATGTGGACCGCCGAGATGGTTGAATGGTTGCTCTCTGCCCAGCGAAGGATGTGACTCACTTCGTGCATGGCCGTCCTGCTGCTGATTCCCCCTTGACGATTGATATACGCCACCGCAGTGGCGTTGTCGGATTGGATCCTGATGGGATGACCTGCGAGGAGATGGTGAAAACTCAGTAGGGCTAGTCTGATTGCTCGTATCTCTAAGATGTTGATGGGGAGACGCGACTCTCGAGTGGACTAATGACCCTGTGCCGTGTGGTGGCTGAAAACTGCACCCCAGCCCAAAAGGCTGGCGTCGGTGGTCACCACCAGAGTACCGGGAGAAAAGACTTCCCTTGGTTCAGGGAGGACTTCAGCGTCCACCACCTGAGGGTCTGCCTGACCCGCAGAGACAGACGGAACCGGCGGTCGAGAGAGAACGGGTTTCTGTCCCAGGCCAAAAGCAGCGCATGTTGCAAAGGGCGTAGATGGAACTCCGCGAACGGAACCGCTTCCATTGCTGCACCATTTTTCCAAGAATGCTCATGCTGAAGCGAAGAGAGTGAGGGGGACTGGGCGGTAAAGACTCAGTGTTCCCTGTTGTAAGGCCAAGGCCTTTTCTGGAGGGAGAATGACCAACCCGCGGGAAGTATTCACGATCATGTCCAAGAAGGAAATTCGCTGAGCCAGTAGCGGAGAAGACTTTTCGAAGTTTATTTCCCAGGCAGAAAGTATCCACCGTGATACCGACAGACTCCTCCCAGGCTGGAAAGGACGGGCCCTTGATCAGTAAGTCGTCCAGATACGGAAGTACCACCACTCCCCGAGCGTGAAGAATGGCCACGAGAGCTGCCATGACCTTGGTAAAAACACTGGGGGTGGTGGCGAGGTCGACGGGCAAGGTGACGAACTGAAAGTGTTCCTCGCGGAATGTGAGGCGTAGGAACGGTTGATGGACAGGGAAAATTGGGATGTGAAGGTATGCATCCTTGATGTCCACGGATGCTAGGAACTCTCCTTTTTCCATGGACGCGATGACAGAATGGAGGGATTCCATTCTGAAGCATCGAACCTTGACAAACTTGTTTAACAGCTTTAAGTCTAGTATAGGCCGCAGCGATCCGTCCTTTTTTGGGACCATAAATAGGTTAGAGTAAAATCCCTTGAACCCTTGGTCCTGAGGAACCGGAATAATGACTCCGTCGATTCACAGCGCCTGTACGGCCTGAAGAAACTTTGTTTTATGAGAAGACCGGAAAAAAAAAAACGTGCCGGGGGTGAGAAGAAAACTATCTTGTATCCAGAGGACACCAGCTCTTACCCACTCGTCGTGGACGACCGAGAGCCAGGCGTGACGGAACAAAAGGAGGCTGCCGTCTACCTTGTCAGTGTCCGCCAGATATCTCGACGAGTCATTGTGTAGAAGATCCCTTAGATCCAGAAGACCTCGGTCTGGGTTTCCAGGTACTGTTAGGCCTGAATAAGACCTGGGAACCTCTGTCTCCACGCAGAGCTCATCCTGATCCAGAAGAGAAGGTGTAGGGGGACCAACTGGAGTTGTTGCGAAAGGGCCGGACCTGAGGCTGTTGATTCCAAAACAGCCGGGGAGGCCTTTGTTGAGGAAGAAATTTACTCTTTCCTCCGGTAGCGTCAGAAATGATTTGGTCCAGTTTCTCACCAAATAAGCGACCAGCTTGGTAAGGCAGAGAGGTCAACGATTTTTTGGAAGCAGAATCTGCTTGCCAATCTCGGAGCCACAGGACCCTTCTGATGGAGACTGCTTTTGCAGCTGCCTGTGCAGCACAATTGGCCGCATCTATGGAAGCGTTAACTACAAAGTCCCCGGCTTGGGCTATCTGACTAGCGAGGTTGGCCGCCTCCGGGGAAAGATTGCTGTCGTGGAAGGTTGCGGCTAACACCTCTGCCCAAGCGACCATTGCCTTAGCCACCCAGGTTGCGGCAAAGGAAGGAAAGAGTGCTGCTCCTGAAGCCTCAAAGACAGAGCGAGCCAGGTAGTCAATTTAACGGTCAGTGGGGTTTTTGACTAAGGAACCATCAGACAAAGATAGGAATGTTCTGGATGCGAGACGCGATACGGCAGGGTCCACTGAGGGGGACTGTAGCCAATCCTTCATTAAATCCGGGGCGAAAGGATATTTGGACTCTATGGGCTTTTGGCCCGTGAATCATTTATCTGGTCGGTCCCTATGTTTCTGGACAATGTCCTTAAACACAGAATGATTGGCAAATACTTTTTGGACGCGTTTAGTCTTCTTAAAAGACACATGTTCCTGAGTGGAAGTGGATTCCTCGTCCTCTCTCAGGATCCTGTTGACTACCTCAATGAGGAAATCAAGCGTCTCCTGACAAGTTGAGGAATCCTGGCCTAGAGATGCATCAGACTCGCATTCAGAGTCATGTGCGCTGCGACCCTCAGGAGAAGGGGAGCGAGAAATTGAGCTTGCAGATGCAGAAGCATGATCGGGGGATGCGACATGGGTCCTTTTTTTAGAGACCTGAGCTCCCTGCAACTGATTACGCCCCCTGCTGGTGGACGGTTCCCTACAATCACCAGAGTCCTCTGCGGTCGGCAAGTTGACGTTCTGACTAAGAGGGTCCCCGCAGAGAGTCTATTGCCTTGGCCAGGGAAGCCATAGAACGTGACAGGGAAGCGGCCCACTCAGGGGGACTAGGCTCCGCAGGGTTTGTGGTGGCGGGAGGCAGCTGCACACAGGCCGGGTCACAATCCGTGCATAACGGAGTATTGTGAGCATGGGGCAAGGCAGTATTGCAAGTCGCACATGAGGTAAAAAAACACTTGGTAACTCGTTGGTCCTTCGATTGAGACAGAGTGTGCTAGAGAGTTAAAGGCAGAGGGTGCGCTCTAGGTGCAGAGGAGGGGTTAAGCTCTCTTCCAGAGACTGTATGAAGCTTACCCAAGGTCCTGTGCCTGTGTCCCCAGGGAAAGAGTCGTGGTCTGAAAGAAAACCGCAGAAGGATGTGTGGCAGTCCTGTAGCGTTGCGGGCTGTCAGTCAGCGTGGTCCCGCAGCAGTAGGCTAAAAGGACATGGCCCCCCGAGATTAGCAAGGCGCTTCTCGTTCAGGATGAAAAGCGCCAGGAACGTGGGCGGCGCCATTAAAAATTGCGGCCTGATCCGGTTAAAAGCCGGGGGCTAAATTTCTGGAGCCTGCCGGCGGCGCGTGCCAGGTGGGAGGAAATGATGTCTTCAAAGGGAGATTTGTAGTTAAAGTTCCGCGCTGCCGCTAAGATGAATTTCAGGAGAGTATAGTTGATTCACAGTGGTTTTATTCTACGCGTTTCAGGGGTCTCATGCCCCCTTCATCAGGAAATACCACACAGAATATACAGGCATCACAGGTATAAATAGTTTTGCTAGGTTACAAAAAAAAAAAAAAAAGGGCACCAACAGGTCAGATGACTCAGTGTCAAAGTTCAATGATAACACAATTAACAATTCAAACGATTAGAGAGGTGTATATATATATAATGAAAAAATACAATGTTTTCTTATTTATTGCTAGACAATAGGTCCAAATTTGCAGCATTTAGGAATAAAAAATAAAAAAAATAAAGAAACGATCTCTACTTAAATGGACAAGAACCTGCAAGAAAAGGAGTTATTCCAGTTCAGAAGCGAATGCCTTACAGATGAACTACCGTATGGAATGAACAAGCTGCTTTTTCTTATCAAAAATCCATTGGAATCTTTACATTAAATGTGGAATAAAATCATGCTTTATTATTTTACATTAAAAAAAATATAAATATATATGAAAATTAATTTGTGGTGGTTTGTAGTGATCTAAAATTACGAAAATTATAATTAGTGAGTTTAAAACTGCATCACGTACATAAGAGTAACAATTTAAGCAATGAACCAGCGCTCGAAGTGAGCGCAGAAACAAAGTGAAAGTAACACTTCACCTGTCCAAGGACCAATGATAGATGTCATATGTAACAAGAGACAATATAGCATTGCCAAGGGAGGGGAATGAATGAATAAACATACACTTAGTGATCACAAAGAACCGCAGCATGAGAAGGGACGTGCAGCAGAGTAAAGAAGGATCACATTTAGGGTACCGTCACACTCAGCAACTTTCCAACGATCACAACCAGCGATACGACCTGGCCGTGATCGTTGGAAAGTCCTTGTGTGGTCACTGGAGAGCTGTCACACAGACAGCTCTCCAGCGACCAACGATGCCGAGGTCCCCAGGTAACCAGGGTAAACATCGGGTTACTAAGCGCAGGGCCGCGCTTAGTAACCTGATGTTTACCCAGGTTACCATTGTAAAAGTTAAAAAAAAAAAAAAACAGTACATACTCACATTCCGGTGTCTGTCACGTCTCCCGGCGTCAGCTTCCCTGCACTGTGTCAGCGCCGGCCGGCCGTAAAGCAGAGCACAGCGCTGACAGTCAGTGCGGGAAGCTGACGCCGGGGGACGTGACAGGCACCGGAATGTGAGTATGTACTGTTTTTTTTGTTTGTTTTTTTTAACTTTTACAATGGTAACCTGGGTAAACATCGGGTTACTAAGCGCGGCCCTGCGCTTAGTAACCCGACATTTACCCTGGTTACCAGTGAACACATCGCTGGATCGGCGTCACACACGCCGATCCAGCGATGACAGCAGGTGATCAGCGACCAAAAAAAAAAAAAGTCCTCATCATTCCCAGCGACCAACGATCTCCCAGCAGGGGCCTGATCGTTGGTCGCTGTCACGCATAACGATTTTGTTAACGATATCGTTGCTACGTCACAAAAAGCAACGATATCGTTAATGAAATGGTTATGTGTGAAGGTACCTTTAATGTGGTCCTCCTTTAGGGTATATTTCCACCTTCAGGATGGCCGGCGGTTTAGTCGGAGCGGCTTTGCCGCTCTGCGCTAAGCTCCACCCCTTCCGGGGACGCGATGATGCCGGATGTGTTCATAGCACACATCCGGGATCATCACACCCATCGCATAGGGCCCTGTGCTATATCTTGCGGCGCCGCAGCGTCGCCGCAAGATATACGGACATGCTGCGATCTGAAAAGACGCGCAGCATGTCCGGAGTCGCAGGGCCGCCGCGTGCGTGTTACCACGCATAGTGGAGATGGGATTTCATTCAATCCCCTCCACTATGCTGTAACATCTGGACGCTGCGTGTTTGACGCTGTGTCTCTATGCAGCGTCAAACACGCAGCATTTACTGCACGTGGAAACATACCCTTACTCTGCTGCTGGGCGTCCCTTCTCATGCTGCGGTTCTTTGTGATCACTGAATGCTGTCTATTCATTCATTCCCCTCCCTTGGACAGGTGAAGTGTTACTTTCACTTTGTTTCTGCGCTCACTTCGAGCGCTGGTTCGCTGCTTAAATTGTTACTCTTATGTATGTGACGCAATTTTAAACTCACTAATTATCATTTTCGTAATTTTAGATCACTACAAACCACCACAAATTAATTTTCATATATATTTATTTTTTTTAATGTAAAATA
Source organism: Ranitomeya imitator (assembly GCF_032444005.1). Classification (NCBI taxonomy): domain Eukaryota; kingdom Metazoa; phylum Chordata; class Amphibia; order Anura; family Dendrobatidae; genus Ranitomeya; species Ranitomeya imitator. The sequence continues at coordinate 431,449,826 of NC_091285.1, forward strand.
ATAAAACATGATTTTATTCCACATTCAATGTAAAGATTCCAATGGATTTTTGATAAGAAAAAGCAGCTTGTTGATTCCACACAGTAGTTCATCAGTAAGGCATTCGCTTCTGAACTGGAATAACTCCTTTTCTTGCAGGTTCTTGTCCATTTAAGTAGAGATCGTTTCTTTTTTTTTTTTATTCCTAAATGCTGCAAATTTGGACCTATTGTCTAGCAATAAATAAGAAAACATTGTATTTTTTCATTATATATATACACCTCTCTAATCGTTTGAATTGTTAATTGTGTTATCATTGAACTTTGACACTGAGTCATCTGACCTGTTGGTGCCCATTTTTTTTGTAACCTAGCAAAACTATACCTGTGATGCCTGTATATTCTGTGTGGTATTTCCTGATGAAGGGGGCATGAGACCCCTCAAACGCGTAGAATAAAACCACTGTGAATCAACTATACGCTCCTGAAATTCATCTTAGCGGCAGCGCGGAACTTTAACTACAAATCTCCCTTTGAAGACATTATTTTCTCTGGTCGGTGAAGACCTGTGGATCTGCAGCAGCCGCTATCTATATGCTCTTATCCAGTGGTCCCCAACTCCAGGCCTCGAGGGCCGCCAACAGTGCAGGTTTTCAGGATTTCCTTAGTATTGCACAGGGGTTGGAATCATCACCTGTGCAGATGATCACATTACCACCGATGCAATACTAAAGAAATCCTGAAAACCTGCACTGTTGGCGGCCCTCGAGGCCTGGAGTTGGGGACCCCTGCTCTTATCTCATCCTAACCAGGTGAGCAAATTTGGTGTATATTCTCCTCTGTGTAACGTAGATAAGACCCTATTGCGCTCTTTGTCTCCCCATTGTTTTGCAATAGTTACCTACTAGCAGGAAGGGACGCGAGGAGCGCGACGGGACGCCTATCGACTGCGGCTGGCACCAGGCCAGCGGCACCTCTCCTTGGGGACAAGGACCCATACCATCCATCGCAGGGAAGCGCAAGGGGGCTCATACTCATGGATGTGATGTAGCAGAGCCGGAGTTGTGCTGTGCCTCCTCTCTGTGTAAGAGTATGAGCTCAATCCATCCTCCCTATAGCGGGGAATGGAGAGGACCTCGCCAGTGGTCGTGGGGCTGCTGCCATTAGTGCCTATGTCCATACAGTTGTGGGTTCTTCTCTGCCACGGAGAGGAACATGAAGGGAAAAAATGCCATGTGCTCGCAGTCTTTCAGGGGTAGGGAGATCGGGACCAAGAAGGAACCGTCACCCCAAAGTGAGGTTAGGCATGCCCCAGTCGTCGCAGGAGAGGGTACGGGAAGATATACTTCGCATAGTCGCCTGTTGATGGTTCGGGGGAAAGCAGACCCTTGGAAAGGGATTCGTCACCCCCTTCACTCCGTTAAGTAAAAAAAAAAAAATAACGTTGGGGTCTGAAACAGACCCAAGTGCCTCCTACAGACACTAAGCAAGAACTGGTTGAATTTCAGACAGCGAGAGGGTGTATACTGCCGAGGAGGAGTTAATTTGCATAACACAACATGGTCCTGTGTCCCCCAATGAGGCGTAGGAGAAAATATGATTTTAAAATCCAAAATGTTGGCCTACTGAAATGTTTGCTCAGTAAATGCTCTCCATACTTGGTCGGGGCTCCTTTTGCATAAATTACTGCATCAATGGAGGCGATCAGCCTGTGGCACTGCTGAGTTGTTATGGAAGCCCAGGTTGCTTTGATAGCAGCCTTCAGCTCATCTGCATTGTTGGGTCTGGTGTCTCATCTTCCTCTTGACAATACCCCATAGAAGTTTTCACAATCAGTAATGGTTTGGGGAGCCATGTCATCTGCTAGTGTAGGTCCACTGTGTTTTACCAAGATCAAAGTCAGCGCAGCCATCTACCAGGAAATTTTAGAGCACTTCAAGCTTCCCTCTGCCGTCAATCTTTTTGTAGATAGAAATTTCATTCTCCAGCAGGACTTTGCACCTGTCCACACTGCCAAAAGTATCAATACCTGGTTTACAAACAACAGTATCACTGTACTTGATTGGCCAGCAAACTCACCCGACCTTAATCCCATAGAGAATCTAGAGGAAGATGAGACACCAGACCCAATAATGCAGACGAGCTGAATGCTGCTATCAAAGCAACCTGGGCCTCCATAACACCTAAGCAGTGCCACAGGCTGATCGCATCCATGCCATACCGCATTGATGCAATAATTGATGCCAAAGGATCCCCGACCAAGTATTGAATGAATTTAATGAACATACATTTCAGTAGGCCAACATTTGGGATTTTAAAATCATTTTTTCAAGTTGGTGTTATAAAGTATTCTAATTTACTGAGATAATGACTTTTGGGTTTTCATTGGCTGTAAGCCATAATCATCAACATTAACAGAAATAAACACTTGAAATACATCACTCTGTTTGTAATTACTCTATACAATATAGGAGTTTCACTTTTTGTATTGAAGAACCGAAATTAACTTCTTGATGATACTCTAATTTTGTGAGATGCACCTTATTTGGTTTCAGTCATTTCTTATACAAGTTTGAGGACATTATGATTGCTTTTTAATGCACAATTTTAGGAAAATGTGGTGCCAAATAATTTAATTCTTGAGTTGTAATTGTTATTGCTTTACTGTGTTTAGTGTATGGGTCACCGAATTGTTGTATTTTGATAGCCTGGACTTTTATGGGCATAGCAATATCAGATAGACACGTTTTTACATTTCTTTATATTTATTTTTGAAAAAGGGAAGCTATTCAACTTTTTATATATTTTAAAGGGAACCTGTCACCCCCAAAATGGAAGTTGAGCTAAGCCCACCGGCATCTGGGGCTTATTTACAGCATTCTGAAATGCTGAAGATAAGCCCCCGATGTATCCTGAAAGATGAGAACGAGAGGTTAGATTATATTCACCCAGGGGCGGTCCGATGGGTGTCGCGGTCCGGTCCGGGGCCTCCCATCTTCATAGGATGATGTCCTTTTCTTGTCTTCACGCTGCGGACCTCTCTGACCTTTCTCGGCGCCTGCGCACTGCAGTACTTTGCTCTGCCCTCAAAAGGTCAGACAAAGTACGCCTGCGCCGGAGCTGCGGCGTGAAGACAAGAAGAGGACGTGATCGTAAGAAGATGGGAGGCCCCGGACTGCGACGTCCACCGCAGCAGGACCACCCCTGGGTGAGTATAATCTAATCTCTTTTTCTCATCTTTCAGGTTACATCGGGGGCTTATCTACAGCATTCGAGAATGCTGTAGATAAGCCCCTGATGCCGGTGGGCTTAGCTTAAATTCCATTTTGGGGGTGATAGGTTCCCTTTAAAAATTATCTTTTATTCCCATCAGGAAATTTACACCTGCGTTCTTTTGACTGATTTTACAGTATACTACAATAGCAAGGTATAGGATAGATGGGGCGTGGGGGGAGGAGCACGGCCAACTATCGCAGCTGACATCCGGCACTATGTGCCAGGAGCGGTCACGGACCGCTCCCGGCATATTAACCCCCGGCACACCGCGATCAAATACGATCGCAGTGTGCCGGCGGTATAGTGAAGCATAGCGCAGGGAGGGGGCGATGTACTCACCTTGTACCGAGCGTCTCGTCCCTGCAGGCCCCAGATCCAAAAAGGCCACAGGGCTACTTCCGGGTCCTGCAGGGACTGCTTCCGGGTCCAGAGCAGGCTCTGGTAACCAAGGAGCAGGGCACGCCAGATAGCTGATCTGACACAGTGCTCTGCAAAGTGTCAGATCAGCGATCTGTCACTATACAGTGATGTCCCCCTGGACAAAAGTAAAAAAAAATATATATATATATATATATATATATATATATATATATATATATATATATATATATATATATATATATATATATATATATATATATATATATATATATATATATATATACACTACAAGTAGTATTCAACCCCCTGCAGATTTAGCAGGTTTACACATTTGGAATTAAATTGGCATTGTGACATTTGGACTGTAGATCAGCCTGGAAGTGTGAAATGCACTGCAGCAAACAAGAATGTTAATTCTTTATTTTTTTTTTTAAATTGTGAAAAGTCTTTTCAGAGGGTCATTTATTATTCAACCCACCAGAATTCTGTTTGGTTCACCTAAAGTATTAAGAAGTAGTTCAGGCACAAAGAACAATGAGCTTCACATGTTTGGATTAATTATCTCTTTTTCCAGCCTTTTCTGACTATTTAAGACCCTCCCCAAACTTGTGAACAGCACTCATACAGGGTCAACATGGGAAAGACAAAGGAGCATTCCAAGGTCATCAGAGAAAAGATCGTGGAGGGTCACAAGGCTGGCAAGGGGTACAAAACCCTTTCCAAGGAGTTGGGCCTACCTGTCTCCACTGTTGGGAGCATCATCCGGAAGTGGAAGGCTTATGGAACTACTGTTAGCCTTCCACGGCCTGGACAGCCTTTGAAAGTTTCCTCCCGTGCCGAGGCCAGGCTTGTCCGAAGAGTCAAGGCTAACCCAAGGACAACAAGGAAGGAGCTCAGGGTAAGATCTCATGGCAGTGGGGACATTGGTTTCAGTCAATACCATAAGTAATGTACTCCACCGCAATGGTCTCCGTTCCAGACGAGCCCATAAGGTACCTTTACTTTCAAAGCGTTATGTCAAGGCTCGTCTACAGTTTGCTCATGATCACTTGGAGGACTCAGACTGACTGGTTCAAGGTTCTCTGGTCTGATGAGACCAAGATCGAGATCTTTGGTGCCAACCACACACGTGACGTTTGGAGACTGGATGGCACTGCATACGACCCCAAGAATACCATCCCTACAGTCAAGCATGGTGGTGGCAGCATCATGCTGTGGGGCTGTTTCTCAGCCAAGGGGCCTGGCCATCTGGTCCGCATCCATGGGAAGATGGATAGCACGGCCTACCTGGAGATTTTGGCCAAGAACCTCTGCTCCTCCATCAAGGATCTTAAGATGGGTCGTCATTTCATCTTCCAACAAGACAACGACCCAAAGCACACAGCCAAGAAAACCAAGGCCTGGTTCAAGAGGCAAAAACCGGTTTTTACGTACCGGTAATAGGATTTTACAGAGTCCACGACAGCACCCACAACGAGAGAGGGGATCCGCCCACCTTCCGGACAGTAACCTACAGGTTAAAAAGGGGCGGTCCCCCTCGCCCTCCAGTTTGTGTTCCAGAGTACAAGGGTTACCGCCAATGAATCAGTACATGACAATATTATATTAAACAATACTAAATACCACCACCTCTATAGAGTGATCTCTAAGGCACACCTTCCAACAGAGTGCAGGAATAAGAAACTAAATACGGGGGGGAATGTATGGGTGCTATTACCGGTACGTAAAAACCGGTTTTCCTATCGCCACGACAGCACCCACAACGAGAGACTTTCAAAGACTATTTAACTGGGAGGGACCACAGCACTAAGTACTGAACGGCCAAACTGTAAGCTGGAATTAGCAGATAGATCAAGGCGATAGTGCTTATAAAAGGTGGAAGGTGATGACCAAGTTGCCGCCTTACATATCATTTCAATGGGGACATCCGCCTTCTCCGCCCAGGATGATGCCATGGCCCGAGTGGAGTGCGCCCTGATGCCTTCTGGTGGTGTTACTCCCCTGGCAGAATAGGCAAGACATATCGCTTCTCTAATCCATCTAGCGATAGAGTTCTTCGTGACACCAGAACCCTTTTTCCGATTCTGGAAAGAAACAAACAGAGCCCTACTCTGTCTCCAGCTTTGTGTCCTATCCAGGTATTCTAATATCGCCCTCTTTACATCTAGATTATGATATTTTTTCTCCTCTTCTGAACCTGGATTTTCATAGAAAGATGGTAAATAAATCTCCTGACTTCTATGAAATTTAGTTACTACTTTTGGTAAATATGCAGGATCGGGTTTTAGGACAATCTTATCCTGGAGAATTATTAGATAGGGAGGATCTACTGATATACATGCGTTATCACTGACCCTCCTGGCAGATGTTAATGCTAAGAGTAGAGCTGTTTTTAAGGTTAAAATTTTTATTGAAATAGAGTCTAATGGCTCGAACGGAGGTTCAGTCAACGCCTCAAGCACCAAATTTAAATCCCAAGGTGGGTATTCTTACAATATGGATTGGGTTAGACCACTGACATGCCTTAATAAATCTAGCAACCCATCTATTACCAGCTATATCACTGTTATATAGAGCTCCCAAGGCTGAAACATGAACTCTAAGGCTACGTTCACATTGGCGTTCCGCCAATGTGCGTCGCTGTTGCGCCGGCGACGCGCCCCTATGTTTAACATAGGGGACGCATGCGTTTTTTGGGTGGCGTTTTTTGACACTTGCGTCGTTTACGACGCTAGCGTCGGACGCAAGAAAATGCAACAAGTTGCATTTTCTGTGCGTCCCTCGTCAAAAAACGACGCACGCGTCGCAAAACGCGCGCGTTTTTGCGTGCGTTTGTGCGCGTTTTTTCGTGCGTTGCGTCGCCGACGCAGGGCGGCGCAACGCTAGTGTGAACGTAGCCTTAGGGTGTTGACTGCTAAACCCAATTCCCAGCCTTTCTGAAGGAATTCTAAAATAGCTGAAATCGGAGCTTTATCTCCTAATGGTTGCTGATAAAACAAAAGGAATTTTTTCCAAATTTTTGTGTAGATCTTTGTAGTGACCTCCTTTCTACTTTTCAATAAGGTATCTATTAAAGCATTAGAGAACCCCCTCTCCTTCAGAAGCTCCCTCTCAAGTTCCAAGCCGTTAAGTGAAGAGTCTCCAAATTTGGATGACGAAATGGCCCTTGAGAGAGGAGTTCCGGAACCACTGGCAACACCCAGGGATCGGTCACAGACATTGTCCTGAGGAGAGAGAACCAAGGCCTCCTGGGCCAGAAGGGGGCGATTAAGATCACTCTGGCTCTTTCCTCCCGGATTTTCCTGAGAACTATCGGAATCAGACACATTGGGGAAAAGGCATTTGCCAGCTGGAAGTCCCAACGGACCCTAAGGGAATCCACTATAAATGGTTGGTCTGCTATCTGTAAAGATGCGAACCTTCTGACCTTCCTGTTCTTTCTCGTAGCAAACAGATCTATTGTCGGCAACCCCCACAGATTGACTATCTGATCGAATATCTGATGGTTCAGGGACCACTCTCCCTGACGAAGGGAATGGCGACTGAGGTAGTCCGCCTCTATATTGAGTTCCCTTTTTATATGAACTGCCGACAGGGATTGTAAGTGTTTCTCGGCCAGAGACAATATCTGTGCTGTAGTGGTCATCAGGGATCGAGATCTTGTCCCCCCCTGATGATTGATGTAGGCTACCACAGTCATATTGTCTGTTTGTATCTGTACATGCATATTCCTCAGGGATGGTAGTAAGGAAAGAAGAGCCTGATTGACTGCCGTAAGCTCTCTTAGATTTGAGGAATTCTGGGACTCTTGAATCGACCATCGCCCTTGGGTTAGAATGTCTCCCATATGGGCTCCCCAACCGAACGGACTGGCATCTGTTGTAATTATGTTGTCCGGAGTGATGGTCCAGAGAACTCCTTTTGACAAATGTGCTAGATTGAGCCACCATCTCAGATCCTGAAGAGTGGCGGGTGATAATTTGAACCTTCTGCTCAGAGCACCGTGAAGATCTTTTTCTGCTTGAAGAACTTCGTACTGAAGCATTCGGGTATGAGCCTGAGCCCATCTTACCGCCGATATACACGCAGTCAAAGATCCTAGAAGCGACATTGCGTCTCTTAGACTTAAGTTTGGAGCTTTCCTTACAGCCGTGATCCTTTGAACGATCTTCCGCTTCTTCTCTTCTGGTAGGAAGGATGACTGATCTTCTGAGTCTAGAAGAACTCCTAGGAACATTTGACGTCTTGTGGGTTCCAGTTTTGACTTTTCCCAGTTGATAATCCATCCGAGCTCCTGTAGGGATGATATTATGGCATTTACCCTAGCCGTACACTGAGCAATTGAATTTCCTACTATCAAAAAAATCGTCTAGATAGGGCACCACAAGGGTCTCTCTCTCCCTGATATGTGCCATTACTTCTGAAACAACCTTAGTAAAAACTCTAGGTGCCATGGACAGGCCAAAGGGCATTGCCAAAAATTGAAAATGCTTAATTTGATGGTTTACCCACACTGCCATCCTGAGAAATTGCTGGTGATTTCTGTGAACTGGAAGATGGTAGTACGCATCTTTTAGATCCAAGACCGACATGTAGCACCTAGGAAACAAAAGCTTAGTTGTTGACTTAATGGATTCCATCTTAAAAGCGTGGTACTGAAGATATTTATTCAATTTACGTAAATTTATGATAGTCCTAAAGGACCCATCAGGTTTAGCGATTAAGAATAGCGGAGAATAAAAACCCGTCTTCTCCTGATGTTTTGGTACTTCTTCAATAACTCGCTTTGTAAGCAATTGTTGAATCTCTAATTCTAAGGCCTGTTGTTGGGCCGGAGTGTCCAGTGATGTTATCACAAACTGATCCGGGGGAGTTCTCAAAAATTCTAATTTTAATCCGGACTCAACCACCCCCATTATCCAGGCACTAGAAGTAATTTTTTTCCATCTATCTGAGAAGAACTTTAGTCTTCCGCCTACTGGTAGATCTGTCTTATCTGTAATTACGCCTACGTCTTGAGAAAGATGAAGGGTTCTTATAGTATCCACCTTTCTTCTTATGATCTGATGTTTCCCAGTCGCGATTATATCCCTGCTGGTCTGGCTGGAATCTCCTGAAGGGCATGCGTCTTCGGAAGGCGTTCCTAAAAGTGGGATTAAACGTTTTAGGAAATCCCTTCTTCCTATCTTCTGCCTTTGCAAGGATGTCATCCAGCACCGGGCCGAATAGGTACTCACCCCTACATGGAATGGAGCAAAGTTTGGCTTTAGCCTGGGCATCCCCCTTCCAGGTCTTTAGCCATAGAGCCCGTCTGGCTGCATTCGAAAGACATGCCGATCTTGCGGCCAATTTCAGAGAATCAATTGAGGCGTCTGCTAGATAAGCTGCTCCTTCTCTGACCTGAGACAGGGAATTCAGCAACTTATCCCTGGGTACCTTCGCTTTAAGCTGCTCCTCCAGCTGAGTCACCCAGACCATGATTGATCTGGCCGTACAGGTGCCTGCGATAGCAGGCTTAAAGGCTCCAGATGATGACTCCCATAGTTTTTTAAGGAGCATGTCCGCCTTTCTGTCTGAAGGATCTTTGAGGAGCCCTACATCTTCTAACGGAAGTGAGGCTGTTTTTGAAGTAGAGGCTACTGCCGCATCTATTTTAGGAACCTTCATCCACTGTGATAAGGTGTCATCTTCAAAGGGGTACCTTCTTTTTGCAGCTGAAGGTAAAAACCCTTTATCCAGCTTGTCCCACTCTCGTTTGACCAGATCTTTAACAGAATCCACCACTGGGAAAGCTTTTCGACTTCTCTGGCTCAGCCCTGCGAACATGATCTCCTGGGTTGTTTTTGGTTCTTTACTCTCTGCAACCCCCATAGTTGCACGGACTGCCTTAATTAAGGTTTCCATACCATCCGTGGAAAAGCAAGGTCTTCCCTCCTCATCTGAAGAGGATGCCGAAGAACTTTCCGAACACTCGCCCTCTTGTACCGAAGGGCTGGAATCGGACACCAACTCCACACTGCTTTTTTCATGCCGTCTGGTTTTAAGGGATGATTTTATTTCTTCCCTAATTACCTCCCTCAGATCCGATACTCGGAGAGGGGCCTCTTCTTCTAACATACGACATATGCATAATTGGCATAACTTTTTAACATAGGTGTCAGGTAGAGGCTCTGTGCATACAGCACACTGCTTATGCTTGGATTTGGAGACCTTTTTCCCCTATAATAAAGCATAGTGTAGAAAACGGCTGTATCAGGCAATGGTCTACATATTACACTCACCACTGCTGAAAAAATGTAGAGTACCGGTTTTTGAGGGGGTGAGGCGCGACGTGACGCTGGTTTGCCAGGATCCTGCTGCCCACGTTCGCCGCTATGAGACCTGTGCTCTCCTGCCTGTCGGTGTTCAGCGTCTCCTGCCGAAGACATATTGCCGCACACACATCTCACCTGAGCGCTGCTCCTTTTCAAAAGTCCCGCGCTCCTCCTCCCGGTCTCCTCCGGAAGTTGTTCGCTCTACTTCCGGGTCATAAGCGCCGACCTGCTCCTGCAGCGTCGCGCGCGAGTGGACGACCCAGGGCGGCGTGCCTTCCCCCGGGAACGCCACCGCTCCTTGCCAGACGAGGGGGGAAGCTGACACAAGACTTCCCCCGACGCTGCTTCCGGGCCCCCGACTCTGCCGTTCTCCCCGGACACCGCACAGAGGCTTGGCGGACCCGGGTAAGAGGAAACGACCTGTAGGCTCCCGCCGTCCGGACAGGAACCCAAACTGGAGGGCGAGGGGGACCGCCCCTTTTTAACCTGTAGGTTCCTGTCCGGAAGGTGGGCGGATCCCCTCTCTCGTTGTGGGTGCTGTCGTGGCGATAGGAAAAATCAAGGTGTTGCAGTGGCCTAGTCAGTCTCATGACCTTAACCAATTGAAAACTTGTGGAAGGAGCTCAAGATTAAAGTCCACATGAGACACCCAAAGAACCTAGATTTCTTGGAGAAGATCTGCATGGAGGAGTGGGCCAAGATAACTCCAGAGACCTGTGCTGGCCTGATCAGGTCTTATAAAAGACGATTATTAGCTGTAATTGCAAACAAAGGTTATTCCACAAAATATTAAACCTAGGGGTTGAATAATAATTGACCCACACTTTTATGTTTAAAATTTATAAAAATTTAACTGAGCAACAAAACTTTTTGGTTTGTAAGATCTATGCATCTGTTATATATATATATATATATATATATATATATATATATATATATATATATATATATATATATATATATATATATATATATATATAGAGAGAGAGAGAGAGAGAGAGAGAGAGAGAGAGAGAGAGAGAGAGAGAGAGAGAGAGAGAGAGAGAGAGAGAGAGAGAGACATATAGATATATATAGAGATATATATATTATACTCACCCAGGGGCGGTCCCGTTTCAGTTCCGATGGGTGTCACGGTCCGGGCCCAGCGCCTCCCATCTTCATACGATGACGTCCTCTTCTTGTCGCGGCTCCGGCGCAGGTGTACTTTATCTGCTCTGTTGAGGGCAGCGCAAAGTACTGCAGTGCGCAGGGCCTCTCTGACCTTTCCCGGCGTCTGCGCACTGCAGTACTTTGCTCTGCCCTCAACAGAGCAGATAAAGTACGCCTGCGCTGGAGCCGCGACAAGAAGAGGATGTCATCGTATGAAGATAGGAGGCGCCGGACCGTGACACCCATCGGACCAGATCGCACCGGGACCGCCCCTGGGTGAGTATAATATAACCGGTTTTTCTTATCTTTCAGGATACATCGGGGGCTTATCTACAGCATTACAGAATGTTGTAGATAAGCCCCTGATACCGGTGGCCGCAGCATATAGGAGAAAAATGGGGTGACCAATTCCCTTTAAGTACTGGATTGACCACATTTTTTGCTTCAGTTTTTTTCTCTCCCAATTTCCTCCTCTAAAACCTAGGTGCGTCTTATAGTCCGAATAACACGGTATGTAATAACCAGAGAGCAGCACACCATGGTATTTATTTCACAGCTGGATTGGTGTCACTAATGTAAGTTCCCTGCCCCTAGCATTATAGTCACCAGTTGCCATCTTCATCCGTTACTGGCGCCGCTCCGTCTTCTGCAGGTTGTCACCAGATGGTTCGTGCCAGTGTTTGCTGGGTGATTTGAAAGTCACTACTCAAGTGAGCCCGAACATACAAAGCTCCCATAGACTTACACTGGAAGCGTGTGATTGACAGCTGTGACTTCTGGGAAGAGCAGAAAACGGCAACTAGTAAGTATTCTCCTAGGGGCAGGGAGCAGACAGAAGGGATACCACAAATAGCCGGAGATGCGCCTTAACCATTTACTCTTTAGAAACGTGTGTGTGTGTGTGTGTGTGTGTGTGTGTGTATGTGTGTGTATGTGTGTGTGTGTGTGTGTGTGTGTGTGTGTGTATGTGTGTGTATGTGTGTGTATGTGTGTGTATGTGTGTGTATGTGTGTGTATGTGTGTGTATGTGTATATACACACATACATCTCTGGTGGAGAATAATTGCGAGAAATAAGAAAGAATCCGTTGTATATACGGTTTTTCTGGTCAACTATGTTTCGATGTACGTCCCAAATATTGCAATGGGAAACACTAGTAAAGAAAATGTTACATTTATTCCACACTATGTACCAGAGCGAACCTGCAAGTGACCCTCAGGTACAAACTGTATAGTATATACAACATATAGTGACCGCTCCCATGGAAGTCTATGGGGACTATGGCTATGCCGCCATATACGGCTGAACACAGCCCCTAGCCCAGTCACCGTGGCCCAGTGCGACCTCTAATACCAGAGATAGAGTGCCCCATGGCGACCACTCCCGGCTCACATGAGGTAAGCAGAGGGGCTCTGTCCTGGGAGAAGGTAATGGCGCGGTCAGCTCTGCCCGCCGGCGGGTGACATGGCAGCATCCCGCTCCTCACTGCCGCACGCTCTCCTCCGCGCTACGGAGTCGCCTCGCTGTGGTGTCAGCTCTCCTTACCTGTCTCTTGTTCATCCGCCGGACATCGTCCAGAAAGTCCATAGACAGCATCGTCCACTCTCCAGTTTACCCGGCACCGACCAGAGAGACCGGAAGCTACCCAGGGGAAAGTAAATACTTCCGCTACCAAACCGGAAAAAGCTCGGCGGCCATCTTATGTGAGGGCAGCACAAAGACTGCCCGAAATGTTAGGCAGCACAGGAGGACTGTGTGCACTGTGCAGATACACACATAACTATGTGGAATATGAATATATGAGCCCATATCATAAATGTATGGCTATATATATAAATATGTGTTTACCCACATCCACTTACGTGCGCCGCTGTACCATATACATGTACGCATAGTAATACGCAAGGTACGACAGCGCACATAAATGTGTGTATACGTATATTTATGACTAGCTTTTGAACCTGTTGGCAGACATTTTTATTGGTACATTTCTAACGCCATTTTTGTAACTCCTTTACCCCCGAGGGTGGTTTGCACGTTAATAACCGGGCCAATTTTTAAAATTCTGACCACTGTCCCTTTATGAGGTAATAACTCTGGAACACTTCAATGGATACCGGAGATTTATTTGTAAAATAAAAAACGGAAATTTGGCGAAAATGTTGAAAATTATGCAATTTTCCAGCTTTGAATTTGTATGCCCTTAAATCAGAGCGATACGTCACACAAAATACTTCATAACTAACATTTCCCACATGTCTATGGATCACCCCCAGAGAAAAGGGGCGATGGGTACTCGGCACCAGGTCCTTCGGTTCGGGGGAGGTCACAGTGGCTGACCAGGTCCGTGGCCCTCAGGGGTGTCCAGTAAAAGAGTTTATATATGGGCAAGGTGCAGTAAAGTACGAGGAGACGGGTTTGCAGTCTTTTACCTTGTTTACTGAAGGCTTTAGACGGTATCCTCAGCCCGGAGCGCCAGATGACAGGGCAGGCGGAGTCCGGTCGGTCTGAAGGCAATTCCAGAGTCCCCTTGTCCAGGTGGAAATCAGTAACCTTCCTCTAGCGCCTGTGTGTTGTAGTACCTCCCTGCTGAGCTTCTCGGTAAGGTCCTCACAACTATTGGAGATGGAATGTCTCTTTCTCTCTGTCCCCCAGATGGTATGGATAGGACAAATCCGTATGGCTGGTGACTTGAGACTTTGGTTAGGGACTCTAGCACGCCCCGGCCTCTGAGCGGTGTCACCGTGCTTCCTGGGTATATAAAGGCGGACAGGCAACTTGGAATCACCTGCCCTGCCAGTCTCTGAAGCAAAGCGTAGAGCACTTACTTCCACGGTGCGCTGGCTACCGGATTCTGCGCCTCAGATGGAAGCAGCTTGCTCCTGGCTGAACTCCCTCTGATATTCTTCTCCTGTGCTCTGCTTTCCTGCGCACTCTCTGGAATATATTCACTTTTGTGTCTTCTTCCAGGAGCTGCAGCCTTCAGGCTCCAGGACTCCTTCCTCTCCCTCTGTCCTGAAGGAACTGAACTCTGAACCCCTTATCCCTCCAGATCAGGATGTCACCCTAAACAGGCCTAGAGCTCCCCCTTCTGGTCTGGAGTGTGAACATGTTGCATGTGTGTGATACCTGAATGTAGTTGTCTTTCATTGCCTTCAGACATGACATCACTTCTTCCCTTGAAAGGATAATGACATCACTGCGACGACCAGGACACTGGGGCTCCGCATCTACATCAGCACAATTTTGGAACCAACATTTTTTTTTGTTAGGAAGTCATAAGGGTTAAAAGTTAAACAGCGATTTCCCATTTTTTCAGCATTTTTTTTAGGGACCACCTCACATTTGAAGTCACTTTGAGGGGTCTATATGATAGAAAATACCAAAAGGTGACACCAATCTAAGGGTATGTGCACACGTTGTGGATTTGGCCCTGCATATCCACGGCAGTTTCCAATGCGGTGTACAGTACCATGTAAACCTATGCAAAACAAAAACCACTGTGCACATACTGCGGAAAAGTCCACGCTGAAACGCAGCGGGTTATTTTCCGCAGAATGTCAATTCTTGGAGCGGAAACACAGCGTTTCTGCACCCATGACTATACATTGAGCAAGGCAAATCCGCACATCAAAAAAACGTAAGACAATCCGCAACAAATCCGCAAGCAATCCACATGAAATCCACATAATTTCCGCGTTAATTGGCTGGAATTAAGATTGGATGCAATGTCGCGTTTGGAGAGCTCCTGATGTGTCTAAACAGTGGAAATCCCCCACAAGTGACACCATTTTGGATACTAGACCCCATAAGGAACTTATCTAGATGTCTGGTGAGCACTTTGAACCCCCAAGTGCTTCACAGAAGTTTATAATGTATAGCCGTAAAACTAAAAATCATATTTTTTTCACAAAAATGATTTTTTGCCCCCAATTTTTTTTATTTTCCCAAGGGTAACAGGAGAAATTGGACCTCAACAGTTGTTGTGCAACTTGTTCTGAGTACGCTGATACCCCATATGTGGGGGTAAACCACTGTTTGGGCACATGGTTGAGCTCGGAAGGGAAGGAGCCCCGTTTGACTTTTTCAACGCAAAATTGGCTGGAATTAAGATCGGACACCATGTCGTGTTTGGAAAGCCCCTGATGTGCCTAAACAGTGGAAACCCCCTACAAGTTACACCATTTTCGAAACTAGACCCCCTAAGGAACTTATCTAGATGTGTGGTGAGCACTTTGAACCCCCAATTACTTCACACAAGCTTATAACGTAGAGCCGTAAAAATAAAAAATATTTTTTTCACAAAAATTATCTTTTCGCCCCCAATTTTTTTTATTTTCGCAAGGGTAACAGAAGAAATTGGACCCCCAAAAGTTATTGTGCAATTTGTCCTGAGTACGCTGATACCCCATATGTGGGGATAAACCACTGTTTGGGCACATGGCAGAGCTCAGAAAAGGAGGAGCGCCAGATTTTACTGTTATGGTTTGCAGGTGCCATGACCCACTGGGAGAGCCCATGAGGTGCCAAAACAGCAGACCCCCCCCACCCCATAAGTGATCCCATTTTACGAACTACACCTCCCAATGAATTCATCTAGGGGTGCAGTGATCATATTGACACCGTGGGTGTGCCACAGAATTTTATACCATTGGGCAGTGAGGACAAAATAACTACATTTTTACCACCAAAATTTAGTTTTAGATAAAAGGTTTTACATTTTCACACAAGAAGTGGGTAAAAATGGCAACAAAATTTGTCCCACAATTTCTACTGAACGTGGCAATACCCCATGTGTGGCTGTACAGTACTACTTAGCCATGCGGAGAGACTCGGGAGGAACTGAGAGCTATTTGCCTATTCAAGTGAATGGGCAAAACACGCTGACATGTCCATTTTTTAACGTCAGTATGGGCCATAAAACATCCCACACACGTGCATAAACATAACACAAATGGATGTCATCCATATAACATGCATCAGCGCAGGGGAGGAAGCGTTACCGTAAGTGCTGTTCCCCGGCGCCGCTTGCTGAACATGACTCTCCTCATTCTTCCCTGCTCTGCCGGCGATAGGGGAGAACGATGAGAGTTACATTTAAGTAAAAGAGACAACAGGTGGTGGCTGATTGGACTATTAGGCCGGCCTCACACTAGCGAGTTTTACGGACGTATGAGAGGTGCAGAAAATACGGATTGCATACGGTACAATGATTCTCTATGGCCCAGCTCCTATCAGCCGTATTTAACGGATCCGTATTATACGGTCTTCTACGGCCGTAGAAAATCGCAGCATGCTGCGTTTGTCATCGTATTGCACAAAAAATACGTCAATGAAAGTCTATGGGGGCGAGAAAAATACGGATTACACACGGACCATGCGTGTGACTTGCGAGAAATACGCCAGACATCTCCAGACATCGCCAGGTGCAAGGAATTGTGCCAAGCCCTCAATCAGGAAGCTGAGACATGCTAATTAGCTCAAAAAGCCACACAGAGATCCCAGAAGTCTGCCGCTCGCCTACACGGAGTTGCAAGCAGCATGGCCAGCATAATAAACGTGGATATGCTCCTCATCCTGGTCCAAGAAAGGTCAGAAATATGGGACCAGCGGGATCCTAATTATTCGAACCATGCCAGGAAAGAGGCAGCTTGGAGGAACATCTGTGGGATCATATTCCCAGATTATGCCCAACGGCCACGTGCGGAACAGACACAACTTTGTAAGTACACTAATGTATTGACATTAATTTATCTTGAAAGATGCTTTCCCTACATAAATACAGGAATAGTCTTATTTTCTCTTACTATGTTATTTTTTGGCATTTTGGACAAAAAACAAAGCTGATTAACATGATAAAGTGTTTAGGTACATAGCTAATATTGATTTTGCGTTGGGTACTCTTTTTTTTTTACTCAAAACTCATCCAGAGGGGTGTTGACCCTGTTCTTTTTATTTCCATACATTTTTACTTTATGATAATTAGTTAATAAGGCATTTTATTATTCTCGTTCAAATATTATATAATGTAAGTCCGCAAGGACAGGGTCCTCTCCCCTCTGTACCAGTCTGTCACTGTAAAGTTGTTTACTGTGAACGATATCTAGAACTCAGTATGTAACCCCTTTCTCATGTACAGCACCATGGAAATGGAGCGCCCCCAGACGCAGGGCCACGGGGTACTTGGTACCGATCCTCTCTGTCTCGGCTCTAGGGTTGTCACGGTGGCTGGACCCGCTGTGTGACTCTGCTAAGGGGCGTCCAATGAAAGGGTGATGAAAGTCGGTCAAGGTTTCGTGATGCCACCTGTAGTATTCGGTCAGTGTGACCGACGCTGCTTGGGGCCCACTGGGGTGGTGTTATGGCAGCTAGATGGTATACCTTCCCACAGGTGAAGTATAACCCCAGGGCTTCCCAGTAGTGTAGATGGTGATGATGTGAGGCGCGGTTAATAACGAGGACACAAGGTTGCAGTCTCCTTACCTTTTACTGAAGGCTTCGGGATCCGCAATCTAGAGCACTGCTAACAGGGCTGGCTGAGTCCGGCCGGTCCAAAGGCACATCCAGAGTTCCCTTTGCAGGTGGAAATCAGTGCCTACCAACTAGCGCCTGTGTGTTGTAGTCCTTCCCTGCTGAGCACCACGGGATAGTCCTCACAACTTTCGTATCAGTTCTTTCTCTTCTCCGTCCCCCATGTTTATCTGGATAGGACGCACCCGTATGACGGGTAGGCTCTGAGCTATTCTGGGACCCTAGAGATGCCCCTCTCCACGTTTGCCCCCAATGTCTGCATAGGTGATTTTAGGTAGACAGCCAACCTGTAATCAACTGTCCTGCCTGTTGTGAATTCCGCTCTTGGGCTCCCTCCGGTGGTTGTAAGTGGCACTTTTGTGAGTGCTGCTCTTGGGCTCCCTCCGGTGGTTTTAAGTGGAATGACTGCTCCTTGGATTTAGCTGTCAGCAGCTGCTTCCACTGATTGTCTATTCTGCTCGGCTATTTAGCCTGGCTCTTTCCTTCAGCTTGTGCCACTTGTCAATGGTTCCTGGTTGGATTCACATCTCTTTGGATTTCCCTGTTATCCTGACCAGTTCAGCAAAGCTAAGTCCTTGCTTGCTCTTTTCTGTCCACAGGTTGTGGACTTATCCGTTCTGTGCTTTTTATGTTTGTCCAGCCTGTCAGTATGAATTAATTCAGTGATGCTGGAAGATCTGGGAAGCAGATTTACCCTCCACACCTTTAGTCAGGTGTGGAGATTTTTGTAAACTCTGTGTGGATTTTTTGTAGTGTTTTATACTGACCGCACAGTATTCCATCCTGTCCTACCTATCTAGCTAGACTGGCCTCCTGTGCTCATCCTGGTTTCATTTTGTGTATGTCTTTTCCCTCTCCACTCACAGTCATTACTTGTGGGGGGCTATCTATCCTTTGGGGATTTTCTCTGAGGCAAGATAGTTTTCCTGTTTCTATCTTTAGGGGTAGTTAGTTCTCAGGCTGTGACGAGGTGCCTAGGGAGTGTTAGGAGCATCCCACGGCTACTTCTAGTGTTGTGTTGAGCTTAGGGACTGCGGTCAGTACAGGTACCACTTCCTTCAGAGCTCGTCCCATGTTGCTCCTAAACCACCAGATCATAACACCTGCCGCTGTTTGAAGTAATGCTTGGAGTCAGTTACTTCCTCGGCGTTCCGTCCACCGGCTACGCGCCTCAGTAACATAGTAACATAGTAACATAGTAAGGCCGAAAAAAGACATTTGTCCATCCAGTTCAGCCTATATTCCATCATAATAAATCCCCAGATCTACGTCCTTCTACAGAACCTAATAATTGTATGATACAATATTGTTCTGCTCCAGGAAGACATCCAGGCCTCTCTTGAACCCCTCGACTGAGTTCGCCATCACCACCTCCTCAGGCAAGCAATTCCAGATTCTCACTGCCCTAACAGTAAAGAATCCTCTTCTATGTTGGTGGAAAAACCTTCTCTCCTCCAGACGCAAAGAATGCCCCCTTGTGCCCGTCACCTTCCTTGGTATAAACAGATCCTCAGCGAGATATTTGTATTGTCCCCTTATATACTTATACATGGTTATTAGATCGCCCCTCAGTCGTCTTTTTTCTAGACTAAATAATCCTAATTTCGCTAATCTATCTGGGTATTGTAGTTCTCCCATCCCCTTTATTAATTTTGTTGCCCTCCTTTGTACTCTCTCTAGTTCCATTATATCCTTCCTGAGCACCGGTGCCCAAAACTGGACACAGTACTCCATGTGCGGTCTAACTAGGGATTTGTACAGAGGCAGTATAATGCTCTCATCATGTGTATCCAGACCTCTTTTAATGCACCCCATGATCCTGTTTGCCTTGGCAGCTGCTGCCTGGCACTGGCTGCTCCAGGTAAGTTTATCATTAACTAGGATCCCCAAGTCCTTCTCCCTGTCAGATTTACCCAGTGGTTTCCCATTCAGTGTGTAATGGTGATATTGATGGTGTTCTTGGGGCACGACTCCTACTGGATGCCGCCGCAAGGTAGTGCAGGCTCCGTCACGTTCTGTCTTTTCTGTCTTTTCTGCTAGGTACCTTCCAGGAACCCACCCCTGACAGGTCCTCCCTGGACTCTCCCAGGCTGCGTTCTGTTCTAACTTCCTATACAACCCCCAGTTTTACCAGTGTGAAGAGTGGCCTAATACATAGTGCCTTTTGCTCCCCCTGGTGGCCGGAGTGTGAAGTGTAATGTGTGACTGTGATACCTGGTCAGGTGAACTCCTTTAGTGCAATCAGACATAACATCACCCCCCTTAGTGGCAGAGCAACATTACTGCAACAACCAGGACTCTGGGGCGCTGCACTCCCCCCCCCCCCGGTTAAATCCAGTACTCCCGGACTGGGAAAAGAAGAACAACAATAGATGTTAGAACAAAGACATACAAAATTTTGAAATGCTTTGAACAATGTAAACATTACAATACTTCCCTTTATGGGAGGTGAGGTCACTTGAACGTTACAAACAGAAACATGTTTAAATATTTTAATTAACATTCTAATCTACTGACTATAAATAATTTCTATCACCCAGCCGGGTATTCTACTAAGTGCAAATCTTAAACAATAATTTAACTTCTCCTTTAAGGGCGTATAAGCTGAACCCACTAAAGGCTTACTATAAAACGCTATAGTACAAATTTAACTTCTTCTTTATCTCTCTGACTTCACATATGCAGGACCGCCTAGCTACTCGTCTGGGCCTACTGCATCGCTTCTTCTTGGTTCACAATATGAGACCTATCAACCATCTCTCTATGGCTTTCAGGAGGACTCACTAACCCCTATGGGTTCACTTTCTAGCTTTCCAGCTACACATTATCTACTATGTAAACGTTATTACTATCTCACTACTTAAGGCAACATTATCAAAAGGCAACAAATAACATTCCCTTTAAGAGGGAAAATCAGTCTTCTTTGAGGTAGTGCAAACAATCACCAAGTCACTAATGAACTGTAAGACACAAGAAACTTCCACGTCGTCATCAGGAATCGTTTCTTCGCAAAGTCTTCTTTCCTTGTAAAACCAGTAGAGAGCACCTTTAAGAAGGTGCGAACTATGTACAAAACCAGTTTGTGAATCATTCACCGTCCATGATTCGGCAGTCTCTGGAAACAATAATAAACTTGTGTAAAAACATAAAACAATTGGGATCCCGGGTCAACAAAGGGATCCCTTTAAGGATTAACCCTAAACGGGTTTTAAGCAGCAGGAAACAAACAGTTAACTATTTACATGTTCAAGGCTTCGAGGTTTATTCCTATAGTAGATGACAAGACATCAGCCGGTAGTGAACACTTCCTGGCCGGGGAAGGTCTGGCGCTGTGCTCTCATCCGATACTGTATTGACGTCTTCGGATTGTCTCTCAGGCACAATCAAGTCATTAATGGTCTGGGTACGGACGGCAGTGCTAGTGGCAGACTCCGCAAGCAGGACACCACACGCCGGGGTAGTAGTACTGGGTTCCGCGGGTTCGGGGATCGGCGGGGTACCGTCACTAGTTTCGGTCGTGAAGGTAGATGGCGCTACCACAGGCTCACATCGTTTGACTCTCTTGGCATACCATCCCCGCTCACTCCAGTGGCGGGTGTAGGTCACATGGTCCCCTCTGTACAAGTTTCGGGTAGGAGGTACGCTGTGGGACTGGGCCTCCACGTTACAGCTAGTCACAAAAACTTCAGTCGCCAGCCCTGGCTCCAGTATGAAGCCACAACCCCTTCTCAGGTGGAAGGCCAGTACTATCCCTTGTTTCACCGCACTCTCAGGGCAGCAGTTAATGAGGGGCGTGCGTACCCCTGGTCGGGCAGTCTGTTCCGTTCGTTCCCGGTCTTTCCACTGTGAAATTAAGCATTGTCTATACTACTGAGAGGCACAGAAGCAGCCATCTGCAGACCGGACATAACTGCAAGAGAAGTATGCTGCCTTCCAGGTGCGATGATCAAGGATGTGACCGATAGGATACCAAAGCTCTTCAACTCCAAGGACGTCCACCCATTTCTTCTGATACATGTTGGCACCAATGACACGGCAAGGAAGGACCTACCGACAATCTGCAAAGACTTTGAAGAGTTGGGGAAGAAAGTAAAGGAACTGGATGCACAGGTAGTTTTTTCTTCTATCCTTCCAGTAGACGGGCATGGCACCAGGAGATGGAACAGGATCCTTGATGCAAACAACTGGCTAAGACGATGGTGCAGACAACAAGGATTTGGATTCCTGGACCACGGTGTGAATTACTTGTACGATGGACTCCTCGCCAGAGACGGACTACACCTCAACAAACCTGGGAAACACACATTCGCCAGAAGACTCGCTACACTCATCAGGAGGGCGTTAAACTAGAAGAAGAGGGGACGGGAAGAAAAACATTAGACTTGAACAAAGAAGATCCAGGAAAACATACTCAGAAGGGAGGTAAGAACATTTCTAAAACAATCCACAGCGAGGAGATCGGAACAAAACAAAATCCTCTAAACTGCATGCTCGCAAACGCCAGAAGCCTAACAAACAAGATGGAAGAACTAGAAGCAGAAATATCTACAGGTAACTTTGACATAGTGGGAATAACCGAGACATGGTTAGATGAAAGCTATGACTGGGCAGTTAACTTACAGGGTTACAGTCTGTTTAGAAAGGATCGTAAAAATCGGAGAGGAGGAGGGGTTTGTCTCTATGTAAAGTCTTGTCTAAAGTCCACTTTAAGGGAGGATATTAGCAAAGGAAATGAGGATGTCGAGTCCATATGGGTCGAAATTCATGGAGGGAAAAATGGTAACAAAATTCTCATTGGGGTCTGTTACAAACACCCAAATATAACAGAAACCATGGAAAGTCTACTTCTAAAGCAGATAGATGAAGCTGCAACCCATAATGAGGTCCTGGTTATGGGGGACTTTAACTACCCGGATATTAACTGGGAAACAGAAACCCATAAAGGCAACAGGTTTCTGCTAATAACCAAGAAAAATTATCTTTCACAATTGGTGCAGAATCCAACCAGAGGAGCAGCACTTTTAGACCTAATACTATCTAATAGACCTGACAGAATAACAAATCTGCAGGTGGTCGGGCATCTAGGAAATAGCGACCACAATATTGTACAGTTTCACCTGTCTTTCACTAGGGGGACTTGTCAGGGAGTCACAAAAACACTGAACTTTAGGAAGGCAAAGTTTGACCAGCTTAGAGATGCCCTTAATCTGGTAGACTGGGACAATATCCTCAGAAATAAGAATACAGATAATAAATGGGAAATGTTTAAGAACATCCTAAATAGGCAGTGTAAGCGGTTTATACCTTGTGGGAATAAAAGGACTAGAAATAGGAAAAACCCAATGTGGCTAAACAAAGAAGTAAGACAGGCAATTAACAGTAAAAAGAAAGCATTTGCACTACTAAAGCAGGATGGCACCATTGAAGCTCTAAAAAACTATAGGGAGAAAAATACTTTATCTAAAAAACTAATTAAAGCTGCCAAAAAGGAAACAGAGAAGCACATTGCTAAGGAGAGTAAAACTAATCCCAAACTGTTCTTCAACTATATCAATAGTAAAAGAATAAAAACTGAAAATGTAGGCCCCTTAAAAAATAGTGAGGAAAGAATGGTTGTAGATGACGAGGAAAAAGCTAACATATTAAACACCTTCTTCTCCACGGTATTCACGGTGGAAAATGAAATGCTAGGTGAAATCCCAAGAAACAATGAAAACCCTATATTAAGGGTCACCAATCTAACCCAAGAAGAGGTGCGAAACCGGCTAAATAAGATTAAAATAGATAAATCTCCGGGTCCGGATGGCATACACCCACGAGTACTAAGAGAACTAAGTAATGTAATAGATAAACCATTATTTCTTATTTTTAGGGACTCTATAGCGACAGGGTCTGTTCCGCAGGATTGGCGCATAGCAAATGTGGTGCCAATATTCAAAAAGGGCTCTAAAAGTGAACCTGGAAATTATAGGCCAGTAAGTCTAACCTCTATTGTTGGTAAAATATTTGAAGGGTTTCTGAGGGATGTTATTCTGGATTATCTCATAGTAACATAGTAACATAGTTAGTAAGGCCGAAAAAAGACATTTGTCCATCCAGTTCAGCCTATATTCCATCATAATAAATACCCAGATCTACGTCCTTCTACAGAACCTAATAATTGTATGATACAATATTGTTCTGCTCCAGGAAGACATCCAGGCCTCTCTCGAACCCCTCGACTGAGTTCGCCATCACCACCTCCTCAGGCAAGCAATTCCAGATTCTCACTGCCCTAACAGTAAAGAATCCTCTTCTATGTTGGTGGAAAAACCTTCTCTCCTCCAGACGCAAAGAATGCCCCCTTGTGCCCGTCACCTTCCTTGGTATAAACAGATCCTCAGCGAGATATTTGTATTGTCCCCTTATATACTTATACATGGTTATTAGATCGCCCCTCAGTCGTCTTTTTTCTAGACTAAATAATCCTAATTTCGCTAATCTATCTGGGTATTGTAGTTCTCCCATCCCCTTTATTAATTTTGTTGCCCTCCTTTGTACTCTCTCTAGTTCCATTATATCCTTCCTGAGCACCGGTGCCCAAAACTGGACACAGTACTCCATGTGCGGTCTAACTAGGGATTTGTACAGAGGCAGTATAATGCTCTCATCATGTGTATCCAGACCTCTTTTAATGCACCCCATGATCCTGTTTGCCTTGGCAGCTGCTGCCTGGCACTGGCTGCTCCAGGTAAGTTTATCATTAACTAGGATCCCCAAGTCCTTCTCCCTGTCAGATTTACCCAGTGGTTTCCCGTTCAGTGTGTAATGGTGATATTGATTCCCTCTTCCCATGTGTATAACCTTACATTTATCATTGTTAAACCTCATCTGCCACCTTTCAGCCCAAGTTTCCAACTTATCCAGATCCATCTGTAGCAGAATACTATCTTCTCTTGTATTAACTGCTTTACATAGTTTTGTATCATCTGCAAATATCGATATTTTACTGTGTAAACCTTCTACCAGATCATTAATGAATATGTTGAAGAGAACAGGTCCCAATACTGACCCCTGCGGTACCCCACTGGTCACAGCGACCCAGTTAGAGACTATACCATTTATAACCACCCTCTGCTTTCTATCACTAAGCCAGTTACTAACCCATTTACACACATTTTCCCCCAGACCAAGCATTCTCATTTTGTGTACCAACCTCTTGTGCGGCACGGTATCAAACGCTTTGGAAAAATCGAGATATACCACGTCCAATGACTCACCGTGGTCCAGTCTATAGCTTACCTCTTCATAAAAACTGATTAGATTGGTTTGACAGGAGCGATTTCTCATAAACCCATGCTGATATGGAGTTAAACAGTTATTCTCATTGAGATAATCCAGAATAACATCCCTCAGAAACCCTTCAAATATTTTACCAACAATAGAGGTTAGACTTACTGGCCTATAATTTCCAGGTTCACTTTTAGAGCCCTTTTTGAATATTGGCACCACATTTGCTATGCGCCAGTCCTGCGGAACAGACCCTGTCGCTATAGAGTCCCTAAAAATAAGAAATAATGGTTTATCTATTACATTACTTAGTTCTCTTAGTACTCGTGGGTGTATGCCATCCGGACCCGGAGATTTATCTATTTTAATCTTATTTAGCCGGTTTCGCACCTCTTCTTGGGTTAGATTGGTGACCCTTAATATAGGGTTTTCATTGTTTCTTGGGATTTCACCTAGCATTTCATTTTCCACCGTGAATACCGTGGAGAAGAAGGTGTTTAATATGTTAGCTTTTTCCTCGTCATCTACAACCATTCTTTCCTCACTATTTTTTAAGGGGCCTACATTTTCAGTTTTTATTCTTTTACTATTGATATAGTTGAAGAACAGTTTGGGATTAGTTTTACTCTCCTTAGCAATGTGCTTCTCTGTTTCCTTTTTGGCAGCTTTAATTAGTTTTTTAGATAAAGTATTTTTCTCCCTATAGTTTTTTAGAGCTTCAATGGTGCCATCCTGCTTTAGTAGTGCAAATGCTTTCTTTTTACTGTTAATTGCCTGTCTTACTTCTTTGTTTAGCCACATTGGGTTTTTCCTATTTCTAGTCCTTTTATTCCCACAAGGTATAAACCGCTTACACTGCCTATTTAGGATGTTCTTAAACATTTCCCATTTATTATCTGTATTCTCATTTCTGAGGATATTGTCCCAGTCTACCAGATTAAGGGCATCTCTAAGCTGTTCAAACTTTGCCTTCCTAAAGTTCAGTGTTTTTGTGACTCCCTGACAAGTCCCCCTAGTGAAAGACAGGTGAAACTGCACAATATTGTGGTCGCTATTTCCTAAATGCCCAACCACCTGCAGATTTGTTATTCTGTCAGGTCTATTAGATAGTATTAGGTCTAAAAGTGCT
The DNA here is from genome assembly GCF_032444005.1 of Ranitomeya imitator. Lineage (NCBI taxonomy): Eukaryota > Metazoa > Chordata > Amphibia > Anura > Dendrobatidae > Ranitomeya > Ranitomeya imitator. The sequence continues at coordinate 431,475,856 of NC_091285.1, forward strand.
GCTCCTCTGGTTGGATTCTGCACCAATTGTGAAAGATAATTTTTCTTGGTTATTAGCAGAAACCTGTTGCCTTTATGCGTTTCACAGGTTTCGGTTTCCCAGTTAATATCCGGGTAGTTAAAGTCCCCCATAACCAGGACCTCATTATGGGTTGCAGCTTCATCTATCTGCTTTAGAAGTAGACTTTCCATGCTTTCTGTTATATTTGGGGGTTTGTAACAGACCCCAATGAGAATTTTGTTACCATTTTTCCCTCCATGAATTTCAACCCATATGGACTCGACATCCTCATTCCCTTCGCTAATATCCTCCCTTAAAGTGGACTTTAGACAAGACTTTACATAGAGACAAACCCCTCCTCCTCTCCGATTTTTACGATCCTTTCTAAACAGACTGTAACCCTGTAAGTTAACTGCCCAGTCATAGCTTTCATCTAACCATGTCTCGGTTATTCCCACTATGTCAAAGTTACCTGTAGATATTTCTGCTTCTAGTTCTTCCATCTTGTTTGTCAGGCTTCTGGCGTTTGCGAGCATGCAGTTTAGAGGATTTTGTTTTGTTCCAATCTCCTCACTGTGGATTGTTTTAGAAATGTTCTTACCTCCCTTCTGAGTATGTTTTCCTGGGTCGTCTTTGTTCGAGTCTAATGTTTTTCTTCCCGTCCCCTCTTCTTCTAGTTTAACGCCCTCCTGATGAGTGTAGCGAGTCTTCTGGCGAATGTGTGTTTCCCAGGTTTGTTGAGGTGTAGTCCGTCTCTGGCGAGGAGTCCATCATACCAGTAATTCACACCGTGGTCCAGGAATCCAAATCCTTGTTGTCTGCACCATCGTCTTAGCCAGTTGTTTGCATCAAGGATCCTGTTCCATCTCCTGGTGCCATGCCCGTCTACTGGAAGGATAGAAGAAAAAACTACCTGTGCATCCAGTTCCTTTACTTTCTTCCCCAACTCTTCAAAGTCCTTGCAGATTGTCGGTAGGTCCTTCCTTGCCGTGTCATTGGTGCCAACATGTATCAGAAGAAATGGGTGGACGTCCTTGGAGCTGAAGAGCTTTGGTATCCTATCGGTCACATCCTTGATCATCGCACCTGGAAGGCAGCATACTTCTCTTGCAGTTATGTCCGGTCTGCAGATGGCTGCTTCGGTGCCTCTCAGTAGTGAGTCTCCCACCACCACCACTCTTCGTTGCTTCTTGGCTGTACTTTTTGCTGTCACTTGTTGCTGTGTGCCCTTTTCTTTTTTGCTTGCTGGTATTGCTTCATTCTTAGGTGTGCCATCTTCATCCTCTACAAAGATTTGATATCGGTTCTTCAGTTGTGTGGTTGGTGATTTCTCCATGGTCTTCTTGCTTCTTTTGGTCACATGCTTCCACTCATCTGCTTTTGGAGGTTCTCTGACACTTTTTGCACCTTCTGTGACCAGTAGAGATGCTTCTGTTCTGTCTAGAAAGTCTTCATTCTCTTTGATGAGTTTCAAAGTTGCTATTCTTTCTTCCAGACCCAGCACCTTTTCTTCTAAAAGGGCCACTAGTCTACACTTCTGACAGGTGAAATTGGATTCTTCTTCTGGTCGATCTGTGAACATGTAGCACATGCTGCAGCTCACCATGTAGGTTGTCACATCTGCCATGTTGCTCCTAGATCCTGCTGACTTGCTGTGTGTTTTCCTTCTTGTGTAACATAGTAACATAGTAACATAGTTAGTAAGGCCGAAAAAAGACATTTGTCCATCCAGTTCAGCCTATATTCCATCATAATAAATCCCCAGATCTACGTCCTTCTACAGAACCTAATAATTGTATGATACAATATTGTTCTGCTCCAGGAAGACATCCAGGCCTCTCTTGAACCCCTCGACTGAGTTCGCCATCACCACCTCCTCAGGCAAGCAATTCCAGATTCTCACTGCCCTAACAGTAAAGAATCCTCTTCTATGTTGGTGGAAAAACCTTCTCTCCTCCAGACGCAAAGAATGCCCCCTTGTGCCCGTCACCTTCCTTGGTATAAACAGATCCTCAGCGAGATATTTGTATTGTCCCCTTATATACTTATACATGGTTATTAGATCGCCCCTCAGTCGTCTTTTTTCTAGACTAAATAATCCTAATTTCGCTAATCTATCTGGGTATTGTAGTTCTCCCATCCCCTTTATTAATTTTGTTGCCCTCCTTTGTACTCTCTCTAGTTCCATTATATCCTTCCTGAGCACCGGTGCCCAAAACTGGACACAGTACTCCATGTGCGGTCTAACTAGGGATTTGTACAGAGGCAGTATAATGCTCTCATCATGTGTATCCAGACCTCTTTTAATGCACCCCATGATCCTGTTTGCCTTGGCAGCTGCTGCCTGGCACTGGCTGCTCCAGGTAAGTTTATCATTAACTAGGATCCCCAAGTCCTTCTCCCTGTCAGATTTACCCAGTGGTTTCCCGTTCAGTGTGTAATGGTGATATTGATTCCCTCTTCCCATGTGTATAACCTTACATTTATCATTGTTAAACCTCATCTGCCACCTTTCAGCCCAAGTTTCCAACTTATCCAGATCCATCTGTAGCAGAATACTATCTTCTCTTGTATTAACTGCTTTACATAGTTTTGTATCATCTGCAAATATCGATATTTTACTGTGTAAACCTTCTACCAGATCATTAATGAATATGTTGAAGAGAACAGGTCCCAATACTGACCCCTGCGGTACCCCACTGGTCACAGCGACCCAGTTAGAGACTATACCATTTATAACCACCCTCTGCTTTCTATCATTAAGCCAGTTACTAACCCATTTACACACATTTTCCCCCAGACCAAGCATTCTCATTTTGTGTACCAACCTCTTGTGCGGCACGGTATCAAACGCTTTGGAAAAATCGAGATATACCACGTCCAATGACTCACCGTGGTCCAGTCTATAGCTTACCTCTTCATAAAAACTGATTAGATTGGTTTGACAGGAGCGATTTCTCATAAACCCATGCTGATATGGAGTTAAACAGTTATTCTCATTGAGATAATCCAGAATAACATCCCTCAGAAACCCTTCAAATATTTTACCAACAATAGAGGTTAGACTTACTGGCCTATAATTTCCAGGTTCACTTTTAGAGCCCTTTTTGAATATTGTGTAATCTACTCAGCCAAGCTCTCTTGCAATAATGTCCTACAGGCAAAAATTCGCGCGCCGTAAGGCTTTCGAAGCAGCTGGTCCCGGCTGTACCCAACGATCTTCTAGCTTAGGGAGACTTCGCTTCTCCCAGAAGGCACCTGGAATATGCAAATTAGCCTCCTGAAGCTTGAATCCCTGGTTTGGTGATGCTTTCAATGAGAATAACTGTGTAACTCCATATCAGCATGGGTTTATGAGAAATCGCTCCTGTCAAACCAATCTAATCAGTTTTTATGAAGAGGTAAGCTATAGGCTGGACCACGGTGAGTCATTGGACGTGGTATATCTCGAGTTTTCCAAAGCGTTTGATACCGTGCCGCACAAGAGGTTGGTACACAAAATGAGAATGCTTGGTCTGGGGGAAAATGTGTGTAAATGGGTTAGTAACTGGCTTAGTGATAGAAAGCAGAGGGTCGTTATAAATGGTATAATCTCTAACTGGGTCGCTGTGACCAGTGGGGTACCGCAGGGGTCGGTATTGGGACCTGTTCTCTTCAACATATTCATTAATGATCTGGTAGAAGGTTTACACAGTAAAATATCGATATTTGCAGATGATACAAAACTATGTAAAGCAGTTAATACAAGAGAAGATAGTATTCTGCTACAGATGGATCTGGATAAGTTGGAAACTTGGGCTGAAAGGTGGCAGATGAGGTTTAACAATGATAAATGTAAGGTTATACACATGGGAAGAAGGAATCAATATCACCATTACACACTGAACGGGAAACCACTGGGTAAATCTGACAGGGAGAAGGACTTGGGGATCCAAGTTAATGATAAATTTACCTGGAGCAGCCAGTGCCAGGCAGCAGCTGCCAAGGCAAACAGGATCATGGGGTGCATTAAAAGAGGTCTGGATACACATGATGAGAGCATTATACTGCCTCTGTACAAATCCCTAGTTAGACCGCACATGGAGTACTGTGTCCAGTTTTGGGCACCGGTGCTCAGGAAGGATATAATGGAACTAGAGAGAGTACAAAGGAGAGCAACAAAATTAATAAAGGGGATGGGAGAACTACAATACCCAGATAGATTAGCGAAATTAGGATTATTTAGTCTAGAAAAAAGACGACTGAGGGGCGATCTAATAACCATGTATAAGTATATAAGGGGACAATACAAATATCTCGCTGAGGATCTGTTTATACCAAGGAAGGTGACAGGCACAAGGGGGCATTCTTTGCGTCTGGAGGAGAGAAGGTTTTTCCACCAACATAGAAGAGGATTCTTTACTGTTAGGGCAGTGAGAATCTGGAATTGCTTGCCTGAGGAGGTGGTGATGGCGAACTCAGTCGAGGGGTTCAAGAGAGGCCTGGATGTCTTCCTGGAGCAGAACAATATTGTATCATACAATTAGGTTCTGTAGAAGGACGTAGATCTGGGGATTTATTATGATGGAATATAGGCTGAACTGGATGGACAAATGTCTTTTTTCGGCCTTACTAACTATGTTACTATGTTACTATACTGCTCCCAGGTGAGCCCGATGACGTAAGAGCCCTCCTGTCTGGACCCGTCTGGTTGGATCCTTGGAACATCCCATTCAAAGATCACCCCCTCGTGACTCACGTCTAACGGCTCGCCCATAGATGTCGGTAGCGGGGGCAGTATCCCCTTCATGGCGTAAAGGGCTGCCACCACAATCTCGGCAGCTGAAGACCAGTCATAGATGGGATGGGGAGCGGTCACTGGAGCTGGATCGGTCGGTGGGGCAGGGTCGTTTTTGGTACCTGCGTCTGATGTGGTTGCACCGATGTCGATCGGCTCCGCTGATGAGGACACTGGAGTCCGCTGCGGCTCTGACCACGACTCTCCCTGTGCGATTTTCTTGCACAGCTCTGACTTCCATTTCTTCGCCGTCGCCGACCCCATGTCCGGAGTCGGGAGGTCTGACACCTCCAGTAGCGGCAGGCTCTGGTTCGCCTCCGGTGGGCATGGTCGACCCTGGGCCACTCCGCCGTCGTCCTGGCTGTGACGGGGTGTACGGCAGAGCAAGAAGGGACAACAGGCCAAGGGATGATTCCACAGATTCCACAATTAGTCCAAGGGATCCCAAAACAATCTCACGAACGACGAGATATGTCCTCAGCTCCAGTCTCGCCCCGTTCGCTTCCGCAGTCCCAGATGGGCGTGGGGTCTTGCCTCAGCTAAGAATCCCCACTCCTTCTCCTTCAAGGATCATCTCACATCTGATCTCAAAATAAGAATGGATTGTCTGAGCTCCTGGGATCCGCCCATGAAGGGGGGTAGGGGTCACACCTTCTATTCAATGGTTGGGTCCACCAGAAGATTCTAGACTGGTGGGCTCCGCTTAATCTATGTAGTATGTACATTTGACTAGCCACCTGCTGTGAGGAAGAATGGCTATTCCTCCACTAGTGATGTTGACAAAGCTTAATTACATTAGAGCTTAGGGCTGCAAGTATTGGGGGAAGGAGACATATTGTTACAGGTGAACTCCCAGCACAAGAGAATACATAAATTACAGCTAATAGAAACCAGAGAACAGTTACATACATCAAATGGCATATTATTCAAATACAGGACAGGGCAAAAGTACATATCATGACACTGGCACCCGCTGGTCGCCGTCTCTGCTCCTTGATCTGCGGCGGCACACACACGCGGCTCCTCCATTTTCTGGGGTTTGAGCTCCTGCACTCCTGAGCTCGTCATCCTGCAGCCGTAGTCGGAAGGGGCGGTCGCTACTTTTGGCGCCGCTTTCGCGATCTCCTCCCATGGCACGCCCTCCTTCTTCTCCTGCGCTCCTCAAGGCGCGGCAATGGCGGCGGTTTTGGCGGGAATCTTTGCGGCAGTTAGCAATGCACAGTCTTTGCAATAAGTCACAGTTCAGGCACAATTCCAACACAGTTCCAAGGCACACATGACCTGATTCCTCAGGCTTAAGTAAGATCCTGTTCGTGACGCCAAGTTGGAGTGCCCCCAGACGCAGGGCCGCGGGCTACTCTGTACCGGTCCTCTCTGTCTCGGCTCCAGGGTTGTCACGGTGGCTGGACCCGGTCCGTGACTCTGCTAAGGGGTGTCCAATGAAAGGGTGATGAAAGTCGGTCAAGGTTTCGTGACGCCACCTGTGGTATTCGGTCAGGGTGACCGACGCTGCTTGGGGCCCACTGGGGTGGTGTTATGGCAGCTAGATGGTATACCTTCCCACAGGTGAAGTATATCCCCAGGGCTTCCCAGTAGTGTAGGTGGTGATGATGTGAGGCGCGGTTAATAACGAGGACACAGGGTTGCAGTCTCTTTACCTTTTACTGAAGGCTTCGGGATCCGCAATCCAGAGCACTGCTAACAGGGCTGGCTGAGACCGGCCGGTCCGAAGGCACATCCAGAGTTCCCTTTGCAGGTGGAAATCAGTGCCTACCAACTAGCGCCTGTGTGTTGTAGTCCTTCCCTGCTGAGCACCACTGGATAGTCCTCACAACTTTCATATCAGTTCTTTCTCTTCTCCGTCCCCCAAGTTTATCTGGATAGGACGCACATGTATGACGGGTAGGCTCGGAGCTATTCTGGGACCCTAGAGACACCCCTCTCCACGTTTGCCCCCTATGTCTGCTTAGGTGATTTTAGGTAGACATCCAACCTGTAATCAACTGTCCTGCCGCTGTTTGAAGTAATGCTTGGAGTCAGTTACTTCCTCGGTGTTCCGGCCACCGGCTACGCGCCTCAGTAGGATGTTGCCGATCTCGGGGCACGACTCCTACTGGTTCTCCTTTGAGCTGTGATCTCGTTTCTCACTTCTCCACAATATACTTCGCTTCGTGTCCTTTCTTAGGATGCCGCCGCAAGGTAGTGCAGGCGCGGCTCCGTCACGTTCTGTCCTTTTTGCTAGGTACCTGCCAGGAACCCACCCCTGACAGGTCCTCCCTGGAGCTCTCCCAGGCTGCGTTCTCCCTAACTTCCTATCCAACCCCCAGTTTTACCAGAGTGTGAGGAGTGGCCTAATGCATAGTGCCTTTTGCTCCCCCTGGTGGCCGGAGTGTGAAGTGTAATGTGTGACTGTGATACCTGGTCAGGTGAACTCCTTTAGTGCAATCAGACATAACATCACTCCCCTTAGTGGCAGAGCGCAACATTACTGCAACGACCAGGACTCTGGGGCGCTGCACTCCCCCCCGGTTAAATCCAGTACTCCCGGACTAGGAAAAGAAGAACAACAATACATGTTAGAAAAAGACATACAAAATTTTGGAATTCTTTGAACAAGTAAATATTACAATGCTTCCCTTTATGGGAGGTGAGGTCACTTGAACGTTACAAACAGAAACATATTGAAATCTTTTAAATAACATCCTAATCTACTGACTATAAATAATTGCTATTACCCAGCTGGGTATTCTATCTACTAAGTGCAAATTTTGAACAATAATTTAACTTCTGCTTTAAGGACGTATAAGCTGAACCAACTAAAGGCTGTCTATAAAACTCTATGGTACAAAGGTAACCTTTTTCTTCTTCGACTTCTCATATGCAGGACCCCCTAGCCACTTGTCTGGGCCTACTGCATCTCTCCTTCTCAGTTCGCAACATGAGACCTATCAACCATCTCTCTATGGCTTTCAGGAGGACTCACTAACCCCTCCGGGTTTAGGCAGCAAAAGAGCAGGAAACAAATAATTAACTATTTACATTTGTCGGGGTTTCGAGGTTTATTCTCGCGACGGTAGGTTGCAAGGCATCAGTTGGTAGTGAACACTTCCTGGCCTGGAAAGATCTGTGTTTGACTTCTCATCCGATGTGGTATCAATATCACTAATCGGTTTTTCAGGTATAATGTCAATTTTGGTAGTAGGTTCAGTAGCGGCAATAATGCCCACTGTGGTAGTAGTATTAGGATTTGTCAGTTCAGAGTTAGTCTTAGTCATGGCAGCAGGTGGCGCTGCTACGGGGCCTACCAGTAGGTCGTCTGTCACTGGGGCAGGGTCGGCGTCCTTACCTCCCACCACGGTGTCCTGGGGGTCGGCCGACTCCGTCTCCGCTGGGATCTGGAACGCTGACTGCGGGGCCTTGTGCTGTGGCGTTGTTATCTCTGTTTGCAATATCTCGCTTTCCGGCAGGGCCTTGCTTTCTGGCTTCGGAGAGCTGGAACTTCTTTCTTGCTCCGGACCAGACGAGGCCGCCGACAGACGTCAGGTGAGGCCCCCGATGACGGTCTCCTTCCACCCGGCCTCAGTGCTCAGCTGCGTCCACCGGAGTTGATCGCTGAGCTCGTCCACTCTGGCCTGCAGGAAGTCGGGGCCAACAGGTGATGCTCGGCCGCGGTATCTCTCTGGGTAGCTGGGGGAGTCCTCTACTCCGACCCCACGCTCCGATCCTGGTCGGCTGGCCATGGCATCTCCTACGTGGCTCACTTCTTCTCCCTCGTCCTTTTCCCGCTCTCTCCTCCGTGGGCGGTTTCATTTTCTTTGTCTCCGCCCGCCATTGAGGATCGGGAGGCGGATCTCGGCTGCTGACGGACACGTCCTCAAGGTACAAAAGTACTTGGACTGGGCGGCCATTGCTCTTCGCGCTTCTCAGTTCGTCCACGCCCACAACTCCACGCCCTTCTTCTTCTCCTGCGCTCCTCGTGGTGCTGTATTGGCGGCAGTTTTGGCGGGAATCTTGGCGGCAAATAGCAATACACAGTCTTTGCAATGAGTCACAGTTCTAGCACAATTCCAACACAGTTCTAAGGCACACATGACCCGATTCTTCAGGCTTAAGTACATCCTGTTCGTGACGCCAAGTTGGAGCGCCCCCAGACACAGGGCCGCGGGTTACTCGGTACCGGTCCTCTCTGTCTCGGCTCCAGGGTTGTCATGGTGGCTGGACCCGGTCCGTGACCCTGCTAAGGGGCGTCCAATGAAAGGGTGATGAAAGTCGGTCAAGGTTTCGTGACGCCACCTGTGGTATTCGGTCAGTGTGACCGACGCTGCTTGGGGCCCACTGGGGTGATGTTATGGCAGCTAGATGGTATACCTTCCCACAGGTGAAGTATATCCCCAGGGCTTCCCAGTAGTGTAGGTGGTGATGATGTGAGGCGCGGTTAATAACGAGGACACAGGGTTGCAGTCTCTTTACCTTTTACTGAAGGCTTCGGGATCCGCAATCCAGAGCACTGCTAACATGGCTGGCTGAGACCGGCCGGTCCGAAGGCACATCCAGAGTTCCCTTTGCAGGTGGAAATCAGTGCCTACCAACTAGCGCCTGTGTGTTTTAGTCCTTCCCTGCTGAGCACCACGGGATAGTCCTCACAACTTTCGTATCAGTTCTTTCTCTTCTCCGTCCCCCAAGTTTATCTGGATAGGACGCACCCGTATGACGGGTAGGCTCGGAGCTATTTTGGGACCCTAGAGACGCCCCTCTCCTCGCTTGCCCCCTATGTCTGCTTAGGTGATTTTAGGTAGACAGCCAACCTGTTATCAATTGTCCTGCCGCTGTTTGAAGTAATGCTTGGAGTCAGTTACTTCCTCGGCATTCCGGCAACCAGCTATGCGCCTCAGTAGGATGTTGCCGATCTCGGGGCACGACTCCTACTGGTTCTCCTTTGTGCTGTGATCTCGTTTCTCACTTCTCCACAATATACTTCGCTTCATGTCCTTTCTTAGGATGCCGCCGCAAGGTAGTGCAGGCGCGGCTCCGTCACGTTCTGTCCTTTCTGCTAGGTACCTGCCAGGAACCCACTCCTGACATGTCCTCCCTGGAGCTCTCCCAGGCTGCGTTCTCCCTAACTTCCTATCCAACCCCCAGTTTTACCAGAGTGTGAGGAGTGGCCTAATACATAGTGCCTTTTGCTCCCCCTGGTGGCCGGAGTGTGAAGTGTAATGTGTGACTGTGATACCTGGTCAGGTGAACTCCTTTAGTGCAATCAGACATAACATCACTCCCCTTAGTGGCAGAGCGACATTACTGCAACGACCAGGACTCTGGGGCGCTGCACTACCCCATCCTATTAAATGCTTTCCAATCCTGGTATATGCTCCACCATCCTATTATTGGGTCCCCATCTTTGTACCCCACCCTATTATATGGTCCCCCATCCTGCCTGTGCTACTGTTGTTCCATACAAACATGCATAACAAGAAAAACAAACACACTCCTTCTCACCTTTCCCCCACTCCCCTGCAGTACATAGTCAGCGTTAAATATTTAAATAAATATTGCACTGTGTGTAAATTTGTCTTCGATGAAATGGCACAGGAGATTGATCTATGCGCAGGCACTGACTCCGGAGCCACACTCCTCCTCCAGCCTCGCCGGCAGGGCCGGTTTTAGACAAAATGGGGCCCTAGGCAAAATTCAAAGTGGGGCCCCCATGTCCATATAAAACACATACATGTTGCACCGATATCGGTGTCACCAGTGTTTTCAATCAGTGTGCCATCCATGTGCCATCTGTGCTTTTCCGGTATGGATAATGGAAATGAAATAATAAAGCTTTTCACATGCTTTCCATGTTAAACACGGACGGCACATGGACGGCACACATACAGCACAAGGACGGCACACAGACGGCATGTTTACACGGACTCATAGACTTGTATTGGCCCTTGTCATCGGTGCTGCTGGGAAAACACAGACATGAGTGCAGCACCGTAGGTCAAATAGGGCACACGTGGCATCTGTGAAAAACATGATAGGTCGTGTGAAGGGGGCCGTATAGTCACATAATAGAAAACAGCAGAATTGCCGTCTTTCCTACATCATACCTCACAAACAGCAGAATAAAAAGCGTTTAAAAAAAGTCCCACTTGTCCCCAACCTACTCTGCTAAGTCCCCTCTGGCTCCATGGCCGATTGTTCGGGGTCCCTGACGCTTATTATTCAATTTGCAGCTATAATATAAGGTGAAGCCACAACACCCCTGCAGCCCAGTGCTAAGACTGGCGGAGACCCCCGGAACCACAAGACCCCTGCAGCCATGCGCTGAGATTAGCGTAGACCCCCGGAACTACAACACCCCTGCAGCCCAGTGCTAAGACTGGCAGAGACCCCCATCAGTGCTGGAGCCACAGGGGATTTATCATTTCATGCTAATTATTTTTACATTCTCAGAAAACCCCATGTAGAGACTGCTCACACGCACCATTTTGCTGCGGATTGATCTACAGTTTTGGCAGGAAATATTCAGCGTTTGTGCAGCCTTTTCACTTTTTTGTGTCCCATTCATTTGATTAGGGAAGAAACGCTGAAAGACGACGGCAACAGATTTCTAAAAAAAAAAGTGTCTTCTGGCCGCTGTCCGTGTCTGGCAGAATGCATTGGGAGCAGTAAAGAATGTGTGAACAGGCCCTAATATAAGACACAGGTATTAGACATACTGTATTTTTCGGATTGTAAGACGCACTTTTTTCCCCAAAAATTTTTGGGGAAAATGGGGGTGCGTCTTATAATGCAAATATACCTTACCAGCCGAGGTGGAGCAGGGTCCAGGGTCTCTGCTGGCCGCAGGCTGGGATGAAGGGGTGATCGCATGTGCGGTGCGCCGCTGCGGGTGCTATACAAATGGAGGTTTGGTCAGGGTCTTAATTATAATTTTTTTTTAAGTTTATACCTCTCATCTTTTCAGCAGCCATAACTTTTTTATTTTTTCATTGAGCTATAAGGCAAAAAGACGGACGGCACCATCAGTCCTGCTGATTTCTGTGCTGTCAATTTCATACCATACTTCAGGCTTAGCCTTATGACCCCGGGTGCTAGTCCAGGAAAACACAGTGTCATAAATCCTCCAAAGAAAAGCAGATAACACTCACCGGTCTTTTGCAGAAAAATATTTAGAATTGAGAGTCCTCAGTGGTTGATACCATTTAATGGCTAACTGAAAAGATGGTAACAAATTGCAAGCTTTCGAGACTACACAGGTCTCTTCATCAGGCAAAGACTAAAATAAATTCTGAAGAATCACATATTTATGCACAACATAGCACAGAAAAAAAAAAGGAGAAAAACCATGTGTAAGACAGGTGACATGAAGCAGAATTACCATGGGTGATAAACAGTTACGTCCATAAATATTGTATAGTAATGTCCTACATACACTTACTGTAATTAAAGGGGTTGTCCAGGCTGAAAAGTCCACAGTCCCTCTATGTGACTACAGAATCATGAGCGGGTGATGTGCTCACTGTCATGATTCCCCTGCGTGACCAGCAGGAGCGGGCAGTGGTCACATGACCAGCAGGAGCGGCGGTGCTCACATGACCAGCAGGAGTGGGCAGTGGTCACATGACCAGCAGGAGCGGCGGTGCTCACATGACCAGCAGGAGCGGGCAGTGGTCACATCTTTTTTGTGAATCTGCAGCGTTTTTGTACCCATTCCATAATAGAAAACCGCAGGAAATAACGCAGAAAAAACGCACAAAAAACGCTGCGGAACCGCACAAAAAAAGCGACAAATCAGCAGGTGCGTTTTCTGCCAGGAGAGACAGAATCCGCGCCAGAAATTCCTAAGCCTAATCCGCAACGTGTGCACATAGCCTTGTGTTTCCCTCCACCCTGTAGAATGTAAGCCAGAAAGGGCAGGGTCCTCGCCCCTCTGTACCAGTCTGTCATTGTTAGTTTGCTTCCTGTAAGTGATATCTGTAACTTGTATGTAACCCCTCCTCATGTACCTCACCATGGAAGCAATGGCGCTATATAAATAATAATAATAGATACACTAAAGGTGGAATCAGACTGGTTGCTATGGGCAATGGCTAAAGTTTTGTTACTAGTTTTGTAAATGAGGTCTTCCTATGGTAACATTGTAATGCTGTAAAAAGGGGGAAGTGTTGTCATAGGGCCTAGAATTTAATTACGTTTGAGGTAAATTATTATCAAGCCCTTTATTTTTTTCAGACGCAGTAAATGCTTTTTACTTTTGGGAACTTTTGCTTAATCGCCGGCTACTCCTGCCTTGATGGTAACCAATGTGATGTGCCATATTATTACTATTTGTTGTTAATATTAATTAATACCTGTGGAGATTTCACTCATAGTCATATGTGACATCATCAAATACAGGTGACATCATCAAATACAGGAGGTCATTGTTACCTCACAGCATGATGTCACAATGACTGTGGGTCTATACAAACGGGTGTTCTGGGGGCAGAATCTTATTCCAGAAGATGAAGACGACGAGAGCAGAGGATTCAGGATCGAGGACACAGACTGTCATTTCAAGAGATGAAGACGAGGAGAGCAGAGGATCCAGGATCAAGGACACAAACTCTCATTTCAATCCTCTGGATTGAGGATACAGGTAAATAAGAAACCTTTCAGGGATTTAAGTTAGTGAACTTAGCGCCAACATGGACCCTCCAAGTCTACAGATTGTGGCTGGAAGGTTCTAGATTTCTTCATTCCTTGCTGGTAGAATCTCTAGACTTGGGTGATGAAGGTTTTATGTGAGGTCACACAGCGGCATGTTGGACACAGAGTTCTATGCAGCAAACATGGGGACATCAGAGAGGTCAGCACAAAGATGGCACCTCGGATGGAGACACCACTGTCGCTACTATGGTCAGTGACACTTGAAGTTGTATCTGTGGCTGGCACAGATTGTTGGTGGTTCTGTCACTTTAATTTAAGATTATTGGGGCAAAAAATGTACCATTATTCCCCCACATGGGACAGAGGTTGGTGTACATACATTGGGGGAAATATATTTATTTGTTTACTTTACTTTATTTCTTTTTAATTTATTTATTTTACCATTTTATTTTATTTATTTTACTTATATATAACTGCATTTGCAACTTAAAAAAAACAAATTTATTACACCATTTTAAGTGTTTACGTCAAAACTTAAAAATGGAGAGAAAAGGGGGCTTGTTTATCTGCATAAAGTACAATATATTTATGACGCTTTCTACAGGTTTTATACTGATACTTCCCCTCATATTATTTTTTTACTTACCAGGGAGAGAATCTGGATCCTGGAAGGAAGACTGAAGAATCTAAAAAGAGCCACACGATTGTTTAGTTTTAATAATTTAATATGTCTGTACATTATATTTGTTGTCTTATGATGTCATTATATGGTGATTGTATGGATCTAATCCTGGAATCAGTGCATCATGACATCATATTGTTTAGGTGTCTGCTATATAACCAAACTGTGTAAGGAGTAGAACATACATATATATGTATATATGTATGTATATATATATGTATACATGTTTTAGCACTATAGAGTGCAACTTTATTTGTTTGCCAACTGTATAAGGGTCCTGATATGATGCAACAATCCTATGTCTGTATATTAAGGGTTAGTGTTCTGTGGGGGGGTAGTGTTCTGTGTGGGGGGTAGTGTTCTGTGTGGGGGGGGGTAGTGTTCTGTGTGGGGGTAGTGTTCTGTGGGGGGGTATTGTTCTGGGTTTTTTTTACAGGGAATATGAACATAGCCAAGCTATGAGCTTCAGGGTCTGGTCTGATGAGGAAAGGTGAGGCGACTTACCAGGACAAAGAAGATCTGCTATCCAGAAACGAGTCACCATATTGAATATCATTGTTGTATGTATATCAGTTAGTTAGTTGTAGTATGGCCTTGGTCCAGGGTTCTCGAACTGATCGCCTTTTCTCGGGGTCATGAAGGAATTTTTTCACTGTCACACACATTGGCTGAACGTGTTCAGGTTTTTTGCCTTCTTCTGGATCATTGGCTTTAGGTAGAGGTAAAGATTGTATTTAATAAAATATGTTTAAAATAAATGATCGGTCTCCTTATGTCTTTATTTTATACAGCACTCAGGTAGTTGTATATGAGAGTTCTCATTTTTATGATCCATGACTGCCACAATATGAAGGCAGTCCAAAAACTGTGGTGCACTCTGTATTGAGAAGCGAAAAAGGTGCAGGCTGAACAAAAAGTCACAATGTTTATGGAAAAACAGCCGCACACATGAAGCTTGAAGGTTTTATGCAGAAATTACACTTTTTATTAGTACAGTCATCACCGAGTGCTCATTAGCATAAGAAAAAAATGATGGACATTTTGAGTTAGGGTTAACGTTTAGACTGTCGGGGTCGTCACGACAATACCCTTCCTTCACCAGTCATTCCAAATCAGAATAAGAGCATTGGTACCGGAGTGAAGAATGAGTCAGACAAAAGCTGGTTCAATCTCAGTGTATACTCGAGCTTCCACACGTAGTGGTAACGTCACAGCAACTGACTTTATTTTCTAATACACAACATTATATGATCTATTGGGGGAAGGTGTGCAGAGGGCGGGGATAGGCAGGGTTTAAGCAATATATCTAGTATTCAGTCTTTCTGGTTGGCTCTGACATCATCTGATGGATCTTCCCTTCTCCACGTCGCTTTAAGTATCATTTCAAGAGAAATGATACTTGGCTTCTGGAATGTGAAACTTGCTTCTTTAGCAGAATCAGAATTTAGGGCAAAGGTGAATACTGGCAGCCATGTTAAATACAGTTACATTTGCATTAGCAAGCATAAAGGGGAAAAACTTATTGTTTCACAGCATAAGAATACATAAAAGTACAAAGGAGTATAAAAATATATATTTTCACCTTGACAATCCCCCCTAAACACTAAGTTTTTCCCTAAAAAGAAAAATCCTTCGAGACTGTCCATGTGATGGGGAAAGGGGAGGTGGATTTCTTCATCCAGACACCTCAGAAGCTCACCCCTTGTGAGAGGCCTCCAGGCAGCTGAACCCTTCACTAGTCTCACATGGAGTTCTTCCGCTGTCCCTAAACTAAATTTCTTAGCATCATCTGAGAGTAGTGGGTATTGTCTAACTTCTTGAGGGGGGCATACTTAGGGATCTCCCCTGGATCAGTGCCATCGCACTCTGGTGGGTCTACTTCTTGGTTGAGGAAGGTGCCAGTCGGAGTTGCCTCAGTGATAATCTTTTTATACAGGGGAATAACACAACAGAGGATTATCGATCCAACTACAAGAAGGGCAATCAGTACCAGACAAGCTTGTTGAAGAAATCTTTTGAGCCCACCCAACCAACCGGAAAAGAAAGATGTGTCTACTCCAGCATTAGTTTTTAATTCTGCTGCTAACCCATTTATCTTTTTAAGGGCTATCATGGTCTTTCCATTTACCCCAGAGTCCTGAGGGATATAGGTACAACATTCCTCTCCCACCATCCCACAGACTCCTCCTTTCTCAGCTAAGATCATATCAAGGGCTAGTCGGTTTTGGAGGGTCATTCTAGTGTTAGGGCCCAATTCCTCAACTATACCCTGGAAAGCATCACAGATAAAATTGACAAACCTTTGTTCACTGTAATATATGTAATTGATCCCATCAACATTTTTATTAATCTGCACTTGTGGATTAAAGAAGCAAAGCTAGAATAGATCTGGTTCTGGGCTTTAAATTGGTCAGGCACCCCCCTTGGCACTCCAATGCCATCGACATATACCAATGGATTTTCTTCATAACTCATATGGAGCTGATCGAGACTTCTCCTCTTTCTGGTATATTCATCAGGTGTCTCTGGATCCCAAGGTAAAATCTTGAACTGCACAGCTAGTTTAACAAGGGTACATTGACCTGTCCAGGCATTAGGCAACCTAGGACGGAGATTACCATCTCCACATAACCAATAAATGTTGTACATATACTGTGTATGATTAGCTAGCAAGTCAGTATCTAGGGAACTGTTCTCTTTGCAGAAACCTGTCTCGAAGACCCCTACTGTGCTGTACACGTATCTAAATGTGACATAATTTGACAAAATATTTACATATTAACATCAAAACCTATTATCGGAAATACATACATGTATTAACTTACAACCTAATATATACAACATGTAGTGCTGACTAGAACACTTTAATAAAGGGACCCTGTAGGGTGTCCCTGGAGCTAAAAAATCCTCCAGAAGCAGGAAAAGCAAGAGGACCATGGGAAGGGCTGCCAGATTGGCCCCAGTTGCAATATTCATATATGCTAATACCCAATATCAGAATTCCTACCCCTATAATTCTCCTTCAATAACTGTTCTGGTATATGGGGGAGGAGACCACAGCAGCCTAGAATATGGGAAATAGGATCACCTAAACAATACACTTACGCAGAGGCATAGCTAGGGTTTCAACTTAGGGGGGGCAAAACATCTGAGTGGGCCCCTAACAAGCTAACCCTGATTACAGCTACGGTTGCGCACTCTAATTATGATTATAGTGGAACCTCAGAATATGACCGCGCTGGTATTGAAAATAAATATATATACAACAACGAACATTGACTTTACTGCCATATTGTGACCACATGCAACTTTGATGGTCACAATACTCTGAGTGCCCCTATAACAATGATGCTTAATTGCCCACTTAACATTTAATAATGTCCCCTAAGTTCCCACATGTACTGCTCCATTATACACAGTATGGTGAGCTTAAAGCTTCCATAGACACAGTATAAGGCACCCACAGCTCCCCTATACACAGTATGATGATTCTATAACTCCCCGATACACCGTATGATGTTTCCACTGCTCCCCTATACACAGTGTAATGCTGCCAGAACTCCACTATAGAAAGTATAATGCCCCCCAGAGCTCCCCTATATACAGTGTAATGGGCCAACAGCTCCCATATGCACAATATGCCTTCACAGTTCCCTATACACAGTATGATGGGCCTGCAGCTCCTGTCAAACAGTATGATGTCCCCCACAGTTCCCCTGTACACAGTATGATGGGCCCACAGCTCCCTGATAAACAGTATGATGGGGCCCGCGGCTCCCTTATACACAGTATGATAGGCCCGCAGCTCCCTTATACACAGTATGATGGGCCCACAGCTCCCTTATACACAGTATGAAGAGCCCGCAGCTCCCTTATACACAGTATGAGGGGCCCGCAGCTCCCATATATACAGTATGATGTGTGCACAGCTTCCTTATACATAGTATGTTGGACTCACAGCTCCCTTATACACAGTATGATGGGCCCACAACTCCCTTATACACAGTATGATGGGCCCACATCTCCTTTATACACAGAATGATGGGCCCACAGCTCCCTTATACACAGTATGATGGGCCCACAGCTCCCTTATACACAGTATGATGGCCTCACAGCTCCCTTATACACAGTATGATGGGCCCACAGCTCCCTTATACACAGTATGATGGGCACGCAGCTCCCTTATACATAGTATGATTGGCCTGCAGCTCCCGTATACACAATGTGATGTGCCCGCAGCTCCCTTATACACAGTATGATGGACTCACAGCTCCCTTATACACAGAATGATGAGCCCGCAGCTCCCTTATACACAGTATGATGGACTCACAGCTCCCTTATACACAGTATGATGGGCCCGCAGCTCCCTTATACATAGTATGATTGGCCTGCAGCTCCCTTATACACAGTATGATGAGCCCGCAACTCCCTTATACACAGTATGATGGGCCCACAGCTCCCTTATACACAGTATGATGGCCTCACAGCTCCCTTATACACAGTATGATGGGCCCGCAGCTCCCTTATACACAGTATGATGGGCCCGCAGCTCCCTTATGCACAGTATGATGGACTCACAGCTCCCTTATACATAGTATGATGAGCCCACAACTCCCTTATACACAGTATGATGGGCCCACAGCTCCCTTATACACAGTATGATGGACTCACAGCTCCCTTATAAGCAGCCTGATGAGCCCGCAGCTCCCTTATACACAGTATGAATGACTCACAGCTCCCTTATACACAGTATGATGGGCCCGCAGCTCCCTTATACATAGTATGATTTGCCTGCAGCTCCCGTATACACAGTGTGATAGGCCCGCAGCTCCCTTATACATAGTATGATTGGCCTGCAGCTCCCATATACACAGTATGATGGACTCACAGCTCCCTGTCATGATTTGGATGTCCCGGTCATTTACACATCCTCCGGTGTATTCACTATTTTGTGGCACTGCTGCAGTGCCGCTGCTCAAACTTATGAGCTTCTGACAGGCCAGAAGTTAGAAGCTATGTCACAAGCGCTCAATGTAAGGCTATGAGGCTATGTGAATTTAAATTAAAAAAAAACTGACATTCACATCCAAACATAGACTAAGTGTGAACAGGTGCTGAACCTAGAGTCAGCAACTCATATACAGTCAAATAAATAAGGCAGCACACTGCGGCGCCAAAACATGCAAACATGAAACATGAAACTTGAACTGCATTACTGCACTAGAAATATGAAAAAATGAGAGCGTTTAGCGCATAAATTGGCCAATCCATGTGTACCTGGTAGCCACATGAATTGGCCAATTTATGCGTTAAACGCTCTCATTTTTTCATATTTCTAGTGCAGTAATGCAGTTCAATTTTCATGTTTCATGTTTGCATGTTTTGGCGCCGCAGTGTGCTGCCTTATTTATTTGACTATGAGGCTATGTGCACTTGTTGCGGTTTTGTGAGCGTAATTACCGCGGATTTCCTGTGTTTTTTTGTGCAGATTTCACCTGCGTTTTACCACCTGTGGATTCCTATACAGGAGCAGGTGTAAAATGTTGCAGAATCCGCACAAAGATTTGACATGCTACGGAAAATACAACGCAGCGTTTCCGCGCAGTATTTTCTGCACCATGGGCACTGCGGATTTGGTTTTCCATAGGTTTACATGGTACTGTAAACCAGATGGAAAACTGCTGCGAATCCGCAGCGGCTAATCCGCAACGTGTGCACATAGCCCAAGGGTATGTGTCCATGTTCAGGATTGCATCAGGATTTGGTCAGGATTTTATGCAGGTAAAATCCTGACCAAATCTGCACCTGAGGTCACTGGCAGGTCACCTGCGTTGTCCTTGCATTTTTTCTGCAATGTAAGGACATGCTGCGTTCTTAAAAGACGCGCTGCATGTGCGTTTCCGCGGGTCTGCCGCATGCATCTTTTAATGCATAGTGGAGACGGGATTTCATGAAATCCCCTCCACTATGCTGTAACATCTGGATGCTGCGGGTCTGATGCTGTGGCTCAACGCAGCGTAAAAAACACAGCTTTTCCTGAACGTGGAAACATACCCTAAGGCCATGTTCACACTTTGCGGTTTTTACCGCGGAACCGCGGCGTTTTTGCAGCTGCGGGTCCGCTGCAGTTTCCATTGCGATTACAGTAACCTGTAAACCCTATGGAAAACGCAAACCGCTGTGCACATGCTGCGGGAAAAACAGCGCGGGAACGCAGCAGTTTACAACCCGCAGCATGTCACTTCTTTGTGCAGAATCGCAGCGATTCTGCACACATAGAAATGCATTGATCCGCTTACTTCCCGCATGGGGCTGTGCCCACCATGCGGGAAGTAAGCGGATAATGTGCGGGGGGTATCCGGGTGGAGGAGAGGAGACTCTCCTCCAGGCCCCGGGAACAATATTTGTGTAAAAAAAAAGAATTAAAATAAAAAATAATGCTATACTCACCTTTCAGCGCTGCACGCGGCCGTCCGGTCTCAGGTTTGCTATGCGACCAGGACCTGCGGTGACGTCGCGGTCACATGACCGTGACGTCACGAAGGTCCTTCTCGCACAGCATCTTTGGAACCGGAACGCCGCCTGCAGCGCCGAGGAGATCGTCCCGAGGGTGAGTATATCATTATTTTATTATTTTTAACATTACTATTGATGCTGCATATTGCTGCATATGCAGCATCAATAGTAGGAGTAAATCCCGCAGCGGAACCCGCAGGACAAAACGTGATAAATCTGCAGGGATAACCGCAGCGGGTTTGCCCTGCAGATTTATCAAATCCGCTGCGGGAGAACCCACAGGGACCCGACGCTACGTGTGAACATAGCCTAAGAGTGAGAAAGAGGCCAGAACAATGCTCCCACAGACTACATTGATTAGTGACCTCTGCGCTGCTCCATCAAACACGGGAGCAGCGGACAGGTCACAAACTGCAGGAGACAGAGACGAGCAGAGACAACAACAGATGAAAACGCCCCGGGCTCTGCGCTCTGAGGGGGCCCACCCGGAGCTACGCTACTGTAACTGCATCGGCGCGCTCAGCGCGCCGATGCAGTTACATTCTGCGACAGGGCAGGGAGAATCGATCTCCCTGCTCTGCCGCTATACGGCCCCTGAGCAGGCGGGGGGGCCCGGTGCCAGCAGTGGGCCCCCCGCCCACTATCCCAATGTGAGCTTTATCGGCATCTAGCCGATACAGCTCACCGCAGTGATGAGGGAAGGAGCGCTGCGCTGCGCTCCTTCTCCCATCATCCCCCACACTGACAGCGGGTGCGATGACGTCACTGTCCGGCGCCCGCTGCCAGTGTAGATGTGAGCGGGAGCAGGGAGCGCCGCTGGAAGAACAAGGAGGAAGAGAGGTGAGTATTTGTTTATTTATAGGATCTGTCTATTGGGGGGGTGTGCTGCCTTATTTATAGGATCTGTCTATTGGGGGGGTGCTGCTGCCTTATTTACAGGATCTGTCTATTGGGGGGGGTGTGCTGCCTTATTTATAGGATCTGTCTATTGGGGCAGCACCCCCCCCCCAATAGACAGATCCTATAAATAAGGCAGCACACACCCCCAATAGACAGATCCTATAAATAAGGCGGCACCCCCCCCAGTAGACAGATCCTATAAATAAGGCAGCACACCCCCCCAATAGATAGATCCTGTAAATAAGGCAGCACACCCCCCAATAGACAGATCCTATAAATAAGGCAGCACACACCCCCAATAGACAGATCCTATAAATAAGGCAGCACACCCCCCCCCCCCAATAGACAGGTCCTGTAAATAAGGCAGCACCCCCCCAAATAGGCAGATTCTGTAAATAAGGCAGCACCCCCCCAATAGACAGATCCTATAAATAAGGCAGCACCCCCCCCAATAGACAGAGCCTGTAAATAAGGCAGCACCCCCCCAATAGACAGATCCTATAAATAAGGCAGCACACCCCCCCAATAGACAGATCCTATAAATAAGGCAGCACACCCCCCCAATAGACAGATCCTGTAAATAAGGCAGCACCCCCCCCAAATAGGCAGATTCTGTAAATAAGGCAGCACCCCCCAATAGACAGATCCTATAAATAAGGCAGCACCCCCCCAATAGACAGATCCTATAAATAAGGCAGCACCCCCCCCCCAATAGACAGATCCTATAAATAAGGCAGCACCCCCCCCAATAGACAGATCCTGTAAATAAGGCAGCACCCCCCCCAATAGACTGATCCTATAAAAAAGGCAGCACACCCCCCCAATAGACAGATCCTATAAATAAGGCAGCACATATCTCGATTTTTCCAAAGCGTTTGATACCGTGCCGCACAAGAGGTTGGTACACAAAATGAGAATGCTTGGTCTGGGGGAAAATGTGTGTAAATGGGTTAGTAACTGGCTTAGTGATAGAAAGCAGAGGGTGGTTATAAATGGTATAGTCTCTAACTGGGTCGCTGTGACCAGTGGGGTACCGCAGGGGTCAGTATTGGGACCTGTTCTCTTCAACATATTCATTAATGATCTGGTAGAAGGTTTACACAGTAAAATATCGATATTTGCAGATGATACAAAACTATGTAAAGCAGTTAATACAAGAGAAGATAGTATTCTGCTACAGATGGATCTGGATAAGTTGGAAACTTGGGCTGAAAGGTGGCAGATGAGGTTTAACAATGATAAATGTAAGGTTATACACATGGGAAGAGGGAATCAATATCACCATTACACACTGAACGGGAAACCACTGGGTAAATCTGACAGGGAGAAGGACTTGGGGATCCTAGTTAATGATAAACTTACCTGGAGCAGCCAGTGCCAGGCAGCAGCTGCCAAGGCAAACAGGATCATGGGGTGCATTAAAAGAGGTCTGGATACACATGATGAGAGCATTATACTGCCTCTGTACAAATCCCTAGTTAGACCGCACATGGAGTACTGTGTCCAGTTTTGGGCACCGGTGCTCAGGAAGGATATAATGGAACTAGAGAGAGTACAAAGGAGGGCAACAAAATTAATAAAGGGGATGGGAGAACTACAATACCCAGATAGATTAGCGAAATTAGGATTATTTAGTCTAGAAAAAAGACGACTGAGGGGCGATCTAATAACCATGTATAAGTATATAAGGGGACAATACAAATATCTCGCTGAGGATCTGTTTATACCAAGGAAGGTGACGGGCACAAGGGGGCATTCTTTGCGTCTGGAGGAAAGAAGGTTTTTCCACCAACATAGAAGAGGATTCTTTACTGTTAGGGCAGTGAGAATCTGGAATTGCTTGCCTGAGGAGGTGGTGATGGCGAACTCAGTCGAGGGGTTCAAGAGAGGCCTGGATGTCTTCCTGGAGCAGAACAATATTGTATCATACAATTATTAGGTTCTGTAGAAGGACGTAGATCTGGGTATTTATTATGATGGAATATAGGCTGAACTGGATGGACAAATGTCTTTTTTCGGCCTTACTAACTATGTTACTATGTTACTATGTTACATCCCCCCCAATAGACAGATCCTATAAATAAGGCAGCACACCCCCCACGATAGACAGATCCTGTAAATAAGGCAGCACCCCCCCCAATAGACAGATCCCATAAATAAGGCAGCACCCCCCCCCCCCCCCAATAGACAGATTGTGCTGCCTTATTTATAGGATCTGCCTATTGGGGGGGGGGGGGTGCTGCCTTATTTATAGGATCTGTCTATTGGGGGGGTGTGCTGCCTTATTTACAGGATCTGTCTATTGGGGGGTGCTGCCTTATTTACAGGATCTGCCTATTGTGGGTTGCTGCCTTATTTACAGGATCTGTCTATTGGGGGGGAGTGCTGCCTTATTTACATGACCTGCCTATTGGGGGGGGGTGTGTGCTGCCTCATTTACATGGTCTGTCTATTGGGGGGGTGCTGCCTTATATACAGGATCTGCCTATTGGGGGGGCGCTGCCTCATATACATGATCTGCCTATTGGGGGGTGCTGCCTTTTACACAGGATCGGCCTATTCGGGGGGTGCTGCCTTATATACAGGATTGCCTATTGGGGGGTGCTGCTTTATATACAGGATCTGCCTATTGGGGGGTGCTGCCTTATATACAGGATCGGCCTATTGGGGGGGTGCTGCCTTATATACAGGATTTGCCTATTGGGGGGTGCTTCCTTATATACAGGATCTGCCTATTGGGGGGGTTCTGCCTTATACACGGGATCTGCCTATGGGGGTGCTGCCTTATATACGGGATCTGCCTATGGGGGGTGCTGTCTTATATACAGTATCTGCCTATGGGGGATTCTGCCTTATATACAGGATCTGCCTATAGCGGGGGGTACTGCCTTATTCTACAGGATCTGCTTATGGGGGGAGTGTTGCCTTATATAAAGGATCTGCCTAGAGGGGGGATTGCTGCCTTATTCTACAGGATCTGCCTATAGGGAGAGTACTGCCTTATTCTACAGGATCTGCCTATGGGGGGAGTGCTGCCTTATTGTTATGAAAGGTAATTCAGTACCACAATGGACATAGAGGTCAGCGCACATACAGTGACCTGGCAATAACCCAAAAAACAAGAACGAGCTCTGAGACGTGGGAACTCTGTTGGTCGCAATCCCTAATCCTCTCCAACCACACTAAAGGCAGCCGTGGATTGCGCCTAACGCTCCCTATGCAACTCGGCACGGCCTGAGAAACTAGCTAGCCTGAAGATAGAAAATAAGCCTACCTTGCCTCAGAGAAATACCCCAAAGGAAAAGGCAGCCCCCACATATAATGACTGTGAGTTAAGATGAAAAGACAAACGTAGAGATGAAATAGATTTAGCAAAGTGAGGCCCAACTTTCTGAACAGAGCGAGGATAGGAAAGGTAACTTTGCGGTCAACACAAAACCCTACAAAAACCACGCAAAGGGGGCAAAAAGACCCTCCGTACCGAACTAACAGCATGGAGGTACACCCTCTGCGTCCCAGAGCTTCCAGCAAGCAGTAAAAAACAAATTGACAAGCTGGACAGAAAAAAACAGCAAACAAATAGCAAAGAGGAACTTAGCTATGCAGAGCAGCAGGCCACAGGAACGATCCAGGAGGAAACAGGTCCAATACTAGAACATTTCAAAAACCTGACCTGCACATCCAAACATAGACTGAGTGTGAACAGGTGCTGAACCCAGAGTCGCCAACTCGTATATAGTAAAGTAAATAGGGCAGCACACTGCAGCGCCAAAACATGCAAAGTTGAAAACACGAAATTTGAACTGCACTACTGCACTAGAAATATGAAAAATGAGAGCTTTTAGCGCATAAAAATGGCCATATTTATGTGTACCTCGTAGCCACTTTACGGCACCTCTCTTATACGAGGTCCTACGCTTGACCTACCTCGCTGAGAATAAACGTCTCCATCTGAATGGGTACATGTGAAACCTCTTCTTGGACTCAAATTCTCTCAGAGTAGGTCAGGCGTAGGACCTCGTATAAGAGAGGTGCCGTAAAGTGGCTACGAGGTACACATAAATATGGCCATTTTTATGCGCTAAAAGCTCTCATTTTTCATATTTCTAGTGCAGTAGTGCAGTTCAAATTTCGTGTTTTCAACATTGCATGTTTTGGCGCTGCAGTGTGCTGCCCTATTTACTTTACAATACTAGAACATTGACTGGAGGCCAGGATCAAAGCACTAGGTGGAGTTAAATAGAGCAGCACCTAACGACTTCACCACACACCTGAGGAAGGAAACTCAGAAGCCGCAGTACCACTTTCCTCCACCAACGGAAGCTCACAGAGAGAACCAGCCGAAGTACCACTTGTGACCACAGGAGGGAGCTCTGCCACAGAATTCACAACAGTACCCCTCCCTTGAGGAGGGGTCACCGAACCCTCACCAGAGCTCCCAGGACGACCAGGATGAACCATATGAAAGGCACGAACAAGATCGGGAGCATGGACATCAGAGGCAAAGACCCAGGAATTATCTTCCTGAGCATAACCCGTCCACTTAACCAGATACTGGAGTTTCCGCCTTGAAACACGAGAATCCAAAATCTTCTCCACAATATACTCCAACTCCCCCTCCACCAAAACCGGGGCAGGAGGATCAACAGATGGAACCATAGGTGCCACGTATCTCCGCAACAATGACCTATGGAATACGTTATGTATGGAAAAAGAATCTGGAAGGGTCAGACGAAAAGACACAGGATTAAGAAACTCAGAAATCCTATACGGACCAATAAAACGAGTTTTAAACTTAGGAGAGGAAACCTTCATAGGAATATGACGAGAAGATAACCAAACCAAGTCCCCAACCCGAAGTCGGGGACCCACACAGCGTCTGCGATTAGCGAAACGTTGAGCCTTCTCCTGGGACAAAGTCAAATTGTCCACTACATGAGTCCAAATCTGCTGCAACCTGTCCACCACAGTATCCACACCAGGACAGTCCGAAGACTCAACCTGCCCTGAAGAGAAACGAGGATGGAACCCAGAGTTGCAGAAAAACGGTGAAACCAAGGTAGCCGAGCTGGCCCGATTATTAATGGCGAACTCAGCCAAAGGCAAAAAGGACACCCAGTCATCCTGATCAGCAGAAACAAAGCATCTCAGATATGTTTCCAAGGTCTGATTGGTTCGTTCGGTCTGGCCATTAGTCTGAGGATGGAAAGCCGAGGAAAAAGACAAGTCAATGCCCATCCTACCACAAAAGGCTCGCCAAAACCTCGAAACAAACTGGGAACCTCTGTCAGAAACGATATTCTCTGGAATGCCATGTAAATGAACCACATGCTGGAAAAACAATGGCACCAAATCCGAGGAGGAAGGCAATTTAGACAAGGGTACCAAATGGACCATCTTAGAGAAGCGATCACAGACCACCCAAATGACTGACATCTTTTGAGAGACGGGAAGATCTGAAATAAAATCCATAGAGATATGTGTCCAAGGCCTCTTCGGGACCGGCAAGGGCAAAAGCAACCCACTGGCACGAGAACAGCAGGGCTTAGCCCGAGCACAAATCCCACAGGACTGCACAAAAGTACGCACATCCCGCGACAGAGATGGCCACCAAAAGGATCTAGCCACTAACTCTCTGGTACCAAAGATTCCAGGATGACCAGCCAACACCGAACAATGAACCTCAGAGATAACTTTATTCGTCCACCTATCAGGGACAAACAGTTTCTCCGCTGGGCAACGATCAGGTTTATTAGCCTGAAATTTTTGCAGCACCCGCCGCAAATCAGGGGAGATGGCAGACACAATTACTCCCTCTTTGAGGATACCCGCCGGCTCAGATACACCCGGAGAGTCGGGCACAAAACTCCTAGACAGAGCATCCGCCTTCACATTTTTAGAGCCCGGAAGGTATGAAATCACAAAGTCAAAACGGGCAAAAAACAACGACCAACGAGCTTGTCTAGGATTCAACCGCTTGGCGGACTCGAGATAAGTCAAGTTCTTATGATCAGTCAAGACCACCACGCGATGCTTAGCTCCTTCAAGCCAATGACGCCACTCCTCGAATGCCCACTTCATGGCCAGCAACTCTCGATTGCCCACATCATAATTTCGCTCAGCAGGCGAAAACTTCCTGGAAAAGAAGGCGCATGGTTTCATCACCGAGCAATCAGAACTTCTCTGCGACAAAACAGCCCCTGCTCCAATCTCAGAAGCATCAACCTCGACCTGGAACGGAAGCGAAACATCTGGTTGACACAACACAGGGGCAGAAGAAAAACGACGCTTCAACTCTTGAAAAGCTTCCACCGCAGCAGAAGACCAATTGACCAAATCAGCACCTTTCTTGGTCAAATCGGTCAATGGTTTAGCAATACTAGAAAAATTGCAGATGAAGCGACGATAAAAATTAGCAAAGCCCAGGAACTTTTGCAGACTTTTCAGAGATGTCGGCTGAGTCCAATTATGGATGGCTTGGACCTTAACAGGGTCCATCTCGATAGTAGAAGGGGAAAAGATGAACCCCAAAAACTAAACCTTCTGAACACTAAAGAGACACTTTGATCCCTTCACAAACAAAGAATTAGCACGCAGGACCTGAAACACCGTTCTGACCTGCTTCACATGAGACTCCCAATCATCCGAGAAGATCAAAATGTCATCTAAGTACACAATCAGGAATTTATCCAGGTACTCTCGGAAGATGTCATGCATAAAGGACTGAAACACTGATGGAGCATTGGCAAGTCCGAATGGCATTACTAGATACTCAAAATGGCCCTCGGGCGTATTAAATGCAGTTTTCCACTCATCGCCTCGCTTAATACGCACAAGATTATACGCACCACGAAGATCTATCTTGGTGAACCAACTAGCCCCCTTAATCCGAGCAAACAAATCAGATAACAATGGCAAGGGGTACTGAAATTTAACCGTGATCTTATTTAGAAGGCGGTAATCTATACAAGGTCTCAGTGAACCATCCTTCTTGGCTACAAAAAAGAACCCTGCTCCTAATGGCGACGATGACGGGCGAATATGCCCCTTCTCCAAAGACTCCTTCACATAACTCCGCATAGCGGCGTGCTCAGGCACAGATAAATTAAACAGTCGACCTTTTGGGAATTTACTACCAGGAATCAAATCGATAGCACAATCACAATCCCTATGCGGAGGTAGGGTATCGGACTTGGGCTCATCAAATAAATCCCGGTAATCAGACAAGAACTCAGGAACCTCAGAAGGGGTGGATGACGAAATAGTCAGAAATGGGACATCACCATGTACCCCCTGACAACCCCAGCTGGACACAGACATGGATTTCCAATCTAATACAGGATTATGGACTTGTAGCCATGGCAACCCCAACACGACCACATCATGCAGATTATGCAACACCAGAAAGCGAATAACCTCCTGATGTGCAGAAGTTATGCACATGGTCAGCTGGGTCCAGTACTGAGGCTTATTCTTGGCCAAAGGCGTAGCATCAATTCCTCTCAATGGAATAGGACACTGCAAGGGCTCCAAGAAAAACCCACAACGCCTAGCATACTCCAAGTCCATCAAATTCAGAGCAGCGCCTGAGTCCACAAATGCCATGACAGAATACGATGACAAAGAGCAGATCAAGGTAACAGACAGAAGAAATTTTGACTGTACCATACCAATGGTGGCAGACCTAGCGAACCGCTTAGTGCGCTTAGGACAATCAGAGATAGCATGAGTGGAATCACCACAGTAGAAACACAGCCCATTCAGACGTCTGTGTTCTTGCCGTTCAACTCTGGTCAAAGTCCTATCGCACTGCATAGGCTCAGGTTTAAGCTCAGGTAATACCGCCAAATGGTGCAGATTTACGCTCGCGCAAGCGTCGACCGATCTGAATGGCCAAAGACATAGATACATTCAGACCAGCAGGCATAGGAAATCCCACCATGACATCCTTAAGGGCTTCAGAGAGACCTTTTCTGAAAATAGCTGCGAGCGCACCTTCATTCCACTGAGTGAGTACGGACCACTTTCTAAATTTCTGACAATATACCTCTATTTCATCCTGACCCTGACACAGAGCCAGCAAATTCTTCTCTGCCTGATCCACAGAATTAGGCTCATCGTACAGCAATCCGAGCGCCAGGAAAAATGCATCGATATTACTTAATGTAGGATCTCCTGACGCAAGAGAAAATGCCCAGACCTGAGGGTCGCCACGCAAAAAAGAAATAACGATCCTAACTTGTTGAACTGGGTCACCAGAGGAGCGAGGTTTCAGAGCCAGAAATAGTTTACAATTATTTTTGAAACTCAGAAATGTAGTTCTATCTCCAAAAAACAAATCAGGAATAGGAATTCTCGGTTCTAACATAGAATTCTGAACCACAAAGTCTTGAATACTTTGTACTCTTGCCGTGAGCTGATCCACACATGAAGACAGACCTTTAATGTCCATTGCTACACCTGTGTCCTGAACCACCCAAATGTCTAGGGGAAAAAAAGGCAAAACACAGTGCAGAGAAAAAAAAAATGGTCTCAGAACTTCTTTTTTCCCTCTATTGAGAATCATTAGTACTTCTGGCCTCCAGTACTGTTATGAAAGGTAAGTCAGTACCACAATGGACATAGAGGTCAGCGCACATACAGTGACCTGGCAATAACCCAAAAAACAAGAACGAGCTCTGAGACGTGGGAATTCTGTTGATCGCAATCCCTAATCCTCTCCAACCACACTAAAGGCAGCCGTGGATTGCGCCTAACGCTCCCTATGCAACTCGGCACGGCCTGAGAAACTAGCTAGCCTGAAGATAGAAAATAAGCCTACCTTGCCTCAGAGAAATACCCCAAAGGAAAAGGCATCCCCCACATATAATGACTGTGAGTTAAGAAGAAAAGACAAACGTAGAGATGAAATAGATTTAGCAAAGTGAGGCCCAACTTTCTGAACAGAGCGAGGATAGGAAAGGTAACTTTGCGGTCAACACAAAACCCTACAAAAACCACGCAAAGGGGGCAAAAAGACCCTCCGTACCGAACTAACGGCACGGAGGTACACCCTCTGCGTCCCAGAGCTTCCAGCAAGCAGTAAAAAACAAATTGACAAGCTGGACAGAAAAAAACAGCAAACAAATAGCAAAGAGGAACTTAGCTATGCAGAGCAGCAGGCCACAGGAACGATCCAGGAGGAAACAGGTCCAATACTAGAACATTGACTGGAGGCCAGGATCAAAGCACTAGGTGGAGTTAAATAGAGCAGCACCTAACGACTTCACCACATCACCTGAGGAAGGAAACTCAGAAGCCGCAGTACCACTTTCCTCCACCAACGGAAGCTCACAGAGAGAACCAGCCGAAGTACCACTTGTGACCACAGGAGGGAGCTCTGCCACAGAATTCACAACACCTTATATACAGGATCTGCCTATAGGGGGAGTGCTGCCTTATTATACAGGATCTGCCTATGGGGGAGTGCTGCCTTATTCTGCAGGATCTGCCTATGGGGGGAGTGCTGCCTTATTCTAAAGGATCTGCCTATGGGGGGGTGCTGCCTTATACTACAGAGTCTGCCTATGGGGAGTGCTTTAAACTACAGGGTCTGCCTATAGGGGTGCTGCCTTGTGCTATATTGAGGACTATCTGGCACATTATACTATATGGCGTTTATCTATGGGGCCATCATACAGTATGGGGATTACAGTGTTGGAGCCATCAAACAGTTTGGAGGCTACTAAGGCGTCAGTATACTGTGTGGGTGGTACTATACAGTTAGGGGGCATTATACTGTGTATAGGGGAGCTGTACGGGGGGGGGAGACTCGGGACATTATTAAATGTAAAGTGGGCACTTATTGAAATAGGGGAACTCAGGTTACTGTGACTATCAAAGGGGCACAAAGAGGGCATTATTACTTTCTAGGGGGCAAAATGTGGGCTCTGTTTTCTAGGGCACTTGCACCCGGCATTTCTATATTATAGAAGGGTGCTTTAGAATTTAGAGGGTACAGAGAACCACAGAGAAGGTGCAGTAATAGGGTTACATACAGCAGCAGCGGCTCAGTATTGGGGTATCAGGTGCAGTAATAGGGACACATACGGCAGCAGTTGCTCAGTATTGGGGTATCAGGTGCAGTAATAGGGACACATACGGCAGCAGCGGCTCAGTATTGGGGTATCAGGTGCAGTAATAGGGACACATATGGCAGCAGCGGCTCAGTATTGGGGTATCAGGTGCAGTAATAGTGACACATACGGCAGCAGAGGTTCAGTATTGGGGTATCAGGAGCAGTAATAGGGACACATAGGGCAGCAGCGGCTCAGTATTGGGGTATCAGGTGTAGTAATAGGGAAATATATGGCAACAGGGGCTCAGTATTGGGGTATCAGCAGGATTAGGGGTTTGTGCAGGTTGAGAATAGATGGTGATGGCTGGAATGTGAGAAGTGAAACGTGTCTTTGTTGTTTTCTCTGCAGACAAGTTGTAGCTGGAAGAAGTTGTCATGTCAGTCTGGGCTAGATGGAAAAGACGGGAAAAGTGACGATTCCATCATAAAGAACGTCAATGGTAAGCCCTTATCTGTAACTGTGCTGTGATCTCTTACATGCTCTGTAGGGCTGGTATTTACCACTGACCATATGGCGGTAATATCCATGTCGGTCGTTATATAGAGATTATCTTCAGTAACAGCGCGGTCATCTGCTGAGGTTCCCCACTATTAGGGGGCGTCATCGAGTTGTAATCAAGGTTACCTGGTTAGGGGCCCACTCAGAAGCTTCGCCCCCCCTGGACCAAAACCCTAGCTACGCCTCTGCTAATACTCATAAAAGACCCCGGTGGTATGTTTCAATAGCGTGCACAGAGTGAAGAAAAACTGCAGCCAGGAAAAGCTTCATGATCAGGTCAGACGGGCAAAACCATTCACTGCAGGAGGGAGACTGCAGCCAGCCACTGTGCTAGCAGCGTGCAGTCTCCATAAGACAGGAGCAGACATCATATTGCTCTGCTCCTATGCGGTGTTCTGCCTCCTCACAGAAGTGGCTCTGCCCTGTCTCCCAGTGGGCCCCTTCATGTGACAGGGCCCGGGGCGATGGCCCCCTCTGCCCCCCCAGTAGCTACGCTACTGTCCAGCTGCTTATCCTGATTTTGTCTTGCTAGCTGGAAGCTCTGGAATGCAGAGTGGCCCCCCCCCCGCACCGTGAGTCGGTGCGGAGGTCTTTTTTGCACACTCTGCGTGGTCTTTTGTAGGTTTTTGTGCTGACCGCAAAGTTTCCTTTCCTATCCTCTGTCTATTTAGTAAGTCTGGCCTCTCTTTGCTGAAACCTATTTCATTTCTGCGTTTGTGACTTTCATCTTTTCTCACAGTCATTATATGTGGGGGGCTGCCTATTCCTTTGGGGAATTTCTCTGAGGCAAGGTAGGCTTTATTTTCTATCTCTAGGGCTAGCTAGCTCTGAGGCTGTGACGAGGCACCTAGGGAGCGTCAGGAGCGCTCCACGGCTATTTTTAGTGTGTGTGATAGGATTAGGGCTTGCGGTCAGCAGAGCTCCCACATCCCAGAGCTCATCCTGTATGAGTTTAACTATCAGGTCATTCCGGGTGCTCCTAACCACCAGGTCATAACACATCACCATGGAAGCAATGGCGCTATAGAAATAAATAATAATAATAGATACACTAAAGGTGGAATCAAACTGGTTGCTATGGGCAATGGCTAAAGTTTTGTTAATAGTTTTGTAAATGAGGTCTTCCTATGGTAACAGTGTAATGCTGTAAGAAGGGGGAAGTGTTGTCATAGGGCCTAGAATTTAATTACGTTTGAGGTAAATTATTATCAAGTCCTTTATTTTTTTCAGATGCAGTAAATGCTTTTTACTTTTGGGAACTTTTCCTTAATCGCCGGCTACTCCTGCCTTGATGGTAACCAATGTGATGTGCCATATTATTACTATTTGTTGTTAATGTTAATTAATACCTGTGGAGATTTCACTCATAGTCATATGTGACATCATCAAATACAGGTGACATCATCAAATACAGGTGACATCATCAAATACAGGAGGTCATTGTTACCTCACAGCATGATGTCACAATGACTGTGGGTCTATACAAACGGGTGTTCTGGGGGCAGAATCTTATTCCAGAAGATGAAGACGACAATAGCGGAGGATTCAGGATCGAGGACACAGACTGTCATTTCAAGAGATGAAGACAAGGAGAGCAGAGGATCCAGGATCAAGGACACAGACTCTCATTTCAATCCTCTGGATTGAGGATACAGGTAAATAAGAAACCTTTCAGGGATTTAAGTTAGTGAACTTAGCGCCAACATGGACCCTCCAAGTCTACAGATTGTGGCTGGAAGGTTCTAGATTTCTTCAGTCCTTGCTGGTAGAATCTCTAGACTTGGGTGATGAAGGTTTATGTGAGGTCACACAGCGGCATGTTGGACACAGAGTTCTATGCAGCAAACATGGGGACATCAGAGAGGTCAGCACAAAGATGGCACCTCGGATGGAGACACCACTGTCGCTACTATGGTCAGTGACACTTGAAGTAGTATCTGTGGCTGGCACAGATTGTTGGTGGTGGTTCTGTCACTTTAATTTAAGATTATTGGAGCAAACAATGTGCCATTATTCCCCCACATGGGTCAGAGGTTGGTGTACATACATTGGGGGAAAATATATTTATTTGTTTACTTTACTTTCTTTTTAATTTATTTATTTTACCATTTTATTTTATTTATTTTACTTATATATAACTGCATTTGCAACTTTAAAAAAAAAACAAATTTATTACACCATTTTAAGTGTTTACGTCAAAACTTAAAAATGGAGAGAAAAGGGGGCTTGTTTATCTGCATAAAGTACAATATATTTATGACGCTTTCTACAGGTTTTATACTGATACTTCCCCTCATATTAATTTTTTTCTTACCAGGGAGAGAATCTGGATCCTGGAAGGAAGACTGAAGAATCTAAAAAGAGCCACACGATTGTTTAGTTTTAATAATTTAATATGTCTGTACATTATATTTGTTGTCTTATGATGTCATTATATGGTGATTGTATGGATCTAATCCTGGAATCAGTGCATCATGACATCATATTGTTTAGGTGTCTGCTATATAACCAAACTGTGTAAGGAGTAGAACATACATATATATGTATATATGTATGTATATATATATGTATACATGTTTTAGCACTATAGAGTGCAACTTTATCTGTTTGCCAACTGTATAAGGGTCCTGATATGATGCAACAATCCTATGTCTGTATACTAAGGGGTAGTGTTCTGTGGGGGGGTAGTGTTCTGTGGGGGGGGGGGGGGTAGTGTTCTGTGGGGGGTGGTATTGTTCTGTTTTTTTTTTACAGGGAAGATGAACATAGCCAAGCTATGAGCTTCAGGGTCTGGTCTGATGAGGAAAGGTGAGGCGACTTACCAGGACAAAGAAGATCTGCTATCCAGAAACGAGTCACCATATTGAATATCATTGTTGTATGTATATCAGTTAGTTAGTTGTAGTATGGCCTTGGTCCAGGGTTCTCGAACTGATCGCCTTTTCTCGGGGTCATGAAGGAATTTTTTCCCTGTCACACACATTGGCTGAACGTGTTCAGGTTTTTTGCCTTCTTCTGGATCATTGGCTTTAGGTAGAGGTAAAGATTGTATTTAATAAAATATGTTTAAAATAAATGATCGGTCTCCTTATGTCTTTATTTTATACAGCACTCAGGTAGTTGTATATGAGAGTTCTCATTTTTATGATCCATGACTGCCACAATATGAAGGCAGTCCAAAAACTGTGGTGCACTCTGTATTGAGAAGCGAAAAAGGTGCAGGCTGAACAAAAAGTCACAATGTTTATGGAAAAACAGCCGCACACATGAAGCTTGAAGGTTTTATGCAGAAATTACACTTTTTATTAGTACAGTCATCACCGAGTGCTCATTAACATAAGAAAAAAATGATGGACATTTTGAGTTAGGGTTAACGTTTACACCAAGGCTGGTCTTTGTCAAAACCACACTGAAAAATAAATACACAACATAAGTACATAGTATAGATGTGCTGTACACGTATCTAAATGTGACATAATTTAACAAAATATTTACATATTAACATCAAAACCTATTATCGGAAATACATACATGTATTAACTTACAACCTAATATATACAACATGTAGTGCTGACTAGAACACTTTAATAAAGGGACCCTGTAGGGTGTCCCTGGAGCTAAAAAATCCTCCAGAAGCAGGAGAAGCAAGAGGACCATGGGAGGGCTGCCA
Source organism: Ranitomeya imitator (assembly GCF_032444005.1). Taxonomy (NCBI): domain Eukaryota; kingdom Metazoa; phylum Chordata; class Amphibia; order Anura; family Dendrobatidae; genus Ranitomeya; species Ranitomeya imitator. The sequence continues at coordinate 431,511,660 of NC_091285.1, forward strand.
GATTGGCCCCAGTTGCAATATTCATATATGCTAATACCCAATATCAGAATTCCTACCCCTATAATTCTCCTTCAATAACTGTTCTCGTACATGGGGGAGGAGACCACAGCAGCCTAGAATATGGGAAATAGGATCACCTAAACAATACACTTACGCAGAGGCATAGCTAGGGTTTCAACTTAGGGGGGGCAAAACATCTGAGTGGGCCCCTAACAAGCTAACCCTGATTACAGCTACGGTTGCGCACTCTAATTATGATTATAGTGGAACCTCAGAATATGACCGCGCTGGTATTGAAAATAAATATATATACACCAACGAACATTGACTTTACTGCCATATTGTGACCACATGCAACTTTGATGGTCACAATACTCTGAGTGCCCCTATAACAATGATGCTTAAGTGCCCACTTAACATTTAATAATGTCCCCTAAGTTCCCCCATGTACTGCTCCATTATACACAGTATGGTGAGCTTAAAGCTTCCATAGACACAGTATAAGGCCCCCACAGCTCCCCTATACACAGTTTGATGATTCTATAACTCCCCGATACACCATATGATGTTTCCACTGCTCCCCTATACACAGTATAATGCTGCCAGAACTCCACTATAGAAAGTATAATGCCCCCCAGAGCTCCCCTATATACAGTGTAATGGGCCAACAGCTCCCATATGCCCAATATGCCTTCACAGTTCCCTATACACAGTATGATGGGCCTGCAGCTCCTGTCAAACAGTATGATGTCCCCCACAGTTCCCCTGTACACAGTATGATGGGCCCGCAGCTCCCTTATACACAGTGTGATGGGCCCACAGCTTCCTTATATACAGTATGATGGGGCCCGCGGCTCCCATATACACAGTATGATAGGCCCGCAGCTCCCTTATACACAGTATGATGGGCCCACAGCTCCCTTATACACAGTATGAAGAGCCCGCAGCTCCCATATTTACAGTATGATGTGTGCACAGCTTCCTTATACACAGTATGATGGGCCCACAGCTCCCTTATACACAGTATGAGGGGCCCGCAGCTCCCATATTTACAGTATGATGTGTGCACAGCTTCCTTATACATAGTATGTTGGACTCACAGCTCCCTTATACACAGTATGATGGGCCCACAACTCTCTCATACACAGTATGATGGGCCCACAGCTCCCTTATACACAGAATGATGGGCCCACAGCTCCCTTATACACAGTATGATGGGCCCAAAGCTCCCTTATACACAGTATGATTGGCCCACAGCTCCCTTATACACAGTATGATGGGCCCACAGCTCCCTTATACACAGTATGATGGGCTCACAGCTCCCTTATACACAGTATGATGAGCCCACAGCTCCCTTATACACAGTATGATGGGCCCGCAGCTCCCTTATACACAATATGATGGGCCCACAGCTCCCTTATACACAGTATGATGGGCCCACAGCTCCCTTATACACAGTATGATGGGCCCGCAGCTCCCTTATACATAGTATGATTGGCCTGCAGCTCCCATATACACAGTATGATGGGCCCACAGCTCCCTTATACACAGTATGATGGGCTCACAGCTCCCTTATACACAGTATGATGAGCCCACAGCTCCCTTATACACAGTATGATGGGCCCGCAGCTCCCTTATACACAATATGATGGGCCCACAGCTCCCTTATACACAGTATGATGGGCCCACAGCTCCCTTATACACAGTATGATGGGCCCGCAGCTCCCTTATACATAGTATGATTGGCCTGCAGCTCCCATATACACAGTGTGATGGGCCCGCAGCTCCCTTATACATAGTATGATGGACTCACAGCTCCCTTATACACAGTATGATGGGCCCGCAGCTCCCTTATACATAGTATGATTTGCCTGCAGCTCCCGTATACACAGTGTGATAGGCCCGCAGCTCCCTTATACATAGTATGATTGGCCCGCAGCTCCCAAATACACAGTATGATGGACTCACAGCTCCCTGTCATGATTTGGATGTCCCGGTCATTTACACATCCTCCGGTGTATTCACTATTTTGTGGCACTGCTGCAGTGCCGCTGCTCAAACTTATGAGCTTCTGACAGGCCAGAAGTTAGAAGCTATGTCACAAGCACTCAATGTAAGGCTATGAGGCTATGTGAATTTAAATTAAAAAAAAACTGACATTCACATCCAAACATAGACTAAGTGTGAACAGGTGCTGAACCTAGAGTCAGCAACTCATATACAGTCAAATAAATAAGGCAGCACACTGCGGCTCCAAAACATGCAAACATGAAACTTGAACTGCATTACTGCACTAGAAATATGAAAAAAATGAGAGCGTTTAGCGCATAAATTGGCCAATCCATGTGTACCTGGAATTTATGCGTTAAACACTCTCATTTTTTCATATTTCTAGTGCACTAATGCAGTTCAATTTTCATGTTTCATGTTTGCATGTTTTGGTGCCGCAGTGTGCTGCCTTATTTATTTGACTATGAGGCTATGTGCACTTGTTGCGGTTTTGTGAGCGTAATTACCGCGGATTTCCTGTGTTTTTTTGTGCAGATTTCACCTGCGTTTTACCACCTGTGGATTCCTATACAGGAGCAGGTGTAAAATGTTGCAGAATCCGCACAAAGATTTGACATGCTACGGAAAATACAACGCAGCGTTTCCGCGCAGTATTTTCTGCACCATGGGCACTGCGGATTTGGTTTTCCATAGGTTTACATGGTACTGTAAACCAGATGGAAAACTGCTGCGAATCCGCAGCGGCTAATCCGCAACGTGTGCACATAGCCCAAGGGTATGTGTCCATGTTCAGGATTGCAAAAGGATTTGGTCAGGATTTTATGCAGGTAAAATCCTGACCAAATCTGCACCTGAGGTCACTGACAGGTCACCTGCATTGTCCTTGCATTTTTTCTGCAATGTAAGGACATGCTGCGTTCTTAAAAGAAGCGCTGCATGTGCGTTTCCGCGGGTCTGCCGCATGCATCTTTTAATGCATAGTGGAGACGGGATTTCATGAAATCCCCTCCACTATGCTGTAACATCTGCATGCTGCGGGTCTGACGCTGTGGCTCAACGCAGCGTAAAAAACACAGCTTTTCCTGAACGTGGAAACATACCCTAAGGCCATGTTCACACTTTGCGGTTTTTACCGCGGAACCGCGGCGTTTTTGCAGCTGCGGGTCCGCTGCAGTTTCCATTGCGATTACAGTAACCTGTAAACCCTATGGAAAACGCAAACCGCTGTGCACATGCTGCGGGAAAAACAGCGCGGGAACGCAGCAGTTTACAACCCGCAGCATGTCACTTCTTTGTGCAGAATCGCAGCGATTCTGCACACATAGAAATGCATTGATCCGCTTACTTCCCGCATGGGGCTGTGCCCACCATGCGGGAAGTAAGCGGATAATGTGCGGGGGGTATCCGGGTGGAGGAGAGGAGACTCTCCTCCAGGCCCCGGGAACAATATTTGTGTAAAAAAAAAGAATTAAAATAAAAAATAATGCTATACTCACCTCTCAGCGCTGCACGCGGCCGTCCGGTCTCTGGTTTGCTATGCGACCAGGACCTGCGGTGACGTCGCGGTCACATGACCGTGACGTCACGAAGGTCCTTCTCGCACAGCATCTTTGGAACCGGAACGCCGCCTGCAGCGCCGAGGAGATCGTCCCGAGGGTGAGTATATCATTATTTTTTTATTTTTAATATTACTATTGATGCTGCATATTGCTGCATATGCAGCATCAATAGTAGGAGTAAATCCCGCAGCGGAACCCGCAGGACAAAACGTGATAAATCTGCAGGGATAACCGCAGCGGGTTTGCCCTGCAGATTTATCAAATCCGCTGCGGGAGAACCCACAGGGACCCGACGCTACGTGTGAACATAGCCTAAGAGTGAGAAAGAGGCCAGAACAATGCTCCCACAGACTACATTGATTAGTGAATTCAGCAGGAAAAAAGAAAGAAACCAAAACGTATCGTTCCTAATCACGTCTGACCACTTTTAACTAACAACCCAGCATAGCCAGCCACTAGACTCTAAAACTTAACATTTAATATGTATACCTCTAAAATTATGTGTACTTTAAAAACAATTTGGTGCTCATGTTTAAACGTGCACTAGACAAGAAAAATGGCATGATCTCACCCAATTGCTGTCTCTCTTCTTGTTATAGATTCTTGTGCTTATTGAGAGCACGGCATGGGACGGAGACCAATAGACCTTTTCCAATGGGGGGGAGAAAAAAAAAATATATATATATAGGTAGGTGGGGGGGAAGGGTTTGAAGCTATCTTCCCTGTCGTGCCCCGTGTATAAGACTCCCGCCCTAACAAGGGCAGTCCCCAAGTTTGAGCCTACTTAGTGAAGCCCTTTAGTTAGTATAACCACCCTGGATGATATGTCCTCTTTCTCTTCCCAACGCGTTTCCCTCCCCGTTACGGGGGTTCATCAGGGGAATAAAATGTCCAGGTTAAATGTCCAGGTTAGTGGAGGTATTCTGCAGTGGCAGACATAGCCTCATTCAGCAGCGTCCTCCATGTGCCTTATCCTCACATGGAGGACGCTGCTGAATGAGGCTATGTCTGCCACTGCAGAATACCTCCACTAACCTGGACATTTAACCTGGACATTTTATTCCCCTGATGAACCCCCGTAACGGGGAGGGAAACGCGTTGGGAAGAGAAAGAGGACATATCATCCAGGGTGGTTATACTAACTAAAGGGCTTCACTAAGTAGGCTCAAACTTGGGGACTGCCCTTGTTAGGGCGGGAGTCTTATACACGGGGCACGACAGGGAAGATAGCTTCAAACCCTTCCCCCCCACCTACCTATATATATATATATATATATATATATATATATATTTTTTTTTTTTTTTTTTTTTTTTTTCTCCCCCCCATTGGAAAAGGTCTATTGGTCTCCGTCCCATGCCGTGCTCTCAATAAGCACAAGAATCTATAACAAGAAGAGAGACAGCAATTGGGTGAGATCATGCCATTTTTCTTGTCTAGTGCACGTTTAAACATGAGCACCAAATTGTTTTTAAAGTACACATAATTTTAGAGGTATACATATTAAATGTTAAGTTTTAGAGTCTAGTGGCTGGCTATGCTGGGTTGTACATTGATTAGTGACCTCTGCGCTGCTCCATCAAACACTGGAGCAGCGGACAGGTCACAAACTGCAGGAGACAGAGACGAGCAGAGACAACAACAGATGAAAACGCCAGAAGGTGAGTATCAGACGGAGGGCAGGGGACGTGGATTTTCAGCACCACTCCAGCAATGAAATAAAAAATAATGCTGGAGTGGTGCTGTAAATGTGATGCAGCTCTTGGTTACTGTATGCGGGCTCCTTATACTAATACTCATAAAAGACCCCGGTGGTATGTTTCAATAGCATGCACAGAGTGAAGAAAAACTGCAGCCAGGAAAAGCTTCATGATCAGGTCAGACGGGCGAAACCATTCACTGCAGGAGGGAGACTGCAGTCGGCCACTGTGCTAGCAGCGTGCAGAGTCTCCATAAGACAGAAGCAGACATCATATTGCTCTGCTCCTATGCGGTGTTCTGCCTCCTCACAGAAGTGGCTCTGCCCTGTCTCCCAGTGGGCCCCTTCATGTGACAGGGCCCGGGGCGATGGCCCCCTCTGCCCCCCCAGTAGCTACACTACTGCACTTACGTACAGTACTGATTGACAAAGAACAGCGGTAAAGTCAAGGAGTAAGGCTGTGTGCACAAGTTGCGTTTTTTCCTGATAAAAACGCTATAAAACCGCAAAAAAACGCATACAATAAGCATCCCATCATTTAGAATGAATTCTGCATGTTTTGTGCACATGATGCGTTTTTTTTCCGCAAAAAAAACGCATCGCGGTAAAAACCGCAGCATGTTCATTAATTTTCCGTTTTTTTTGTGGATTTCCCACTCCAAAATGCATTGGGAAGTGTCCGGAAAAAACCGCGGCAAAAACGCATGCGGTTTTCTTGCGGATTTCTTGCAGAAAATGTCCGGAATTCTCAGGAATTTTCTGAGAGAAATCCTGAACGTGTGCACATAGCCTAATAGTCATCCCCTGCCCCATATAAGTTAGTGATATGGATGCACTATATATCTTGAGCATATATAACACATTAAATGACCTGGAGCACTGACTTTTTAGTAAAAGGTAGACTGTGCCAAGCAGAAAAGCAGTCCGGAATGGGCTGTGAAAGATAAAGGGTATTTTTAAGTAAAATAGAGCAGTAGAGAGGATTAGGGATCCGCAAAAGCCCAAGTAGTTACAGGAGTACGTAGAGGTCCAGGGGCGCTATGTCCGTTTCATTGGTGATGCAGTGTGCAGCGGTGGATGCTGCCAGTGCTTTTATGCTGGTGGAGTCTGATGTACCGTATATACTCGAGTATAAGCCGACCCGAGTATAAGCCGACCCCCCTAATTTTGCCACAAAAAACTGGGAAAACTTATTGACTCGAGTATAAGCCTAGGGTGGAAATGCAGCATTTACCGGTGAATTTCAAAAATAAAAATAGATCATTATTTCCCCATAGCTGTGCCATATAGTGCTCTGCACCGTTCATATTTCCCTATAGGTGTGAACCATATAGTGCTCTGCACCGTTCATTGTGCCCCATAGATGTGCCATATACGGTGCTCTGCACCGTTCACTGTGCCCCATAGCTGTGCCATATACGGTGCTCTGCACCGTTCACTGTGCCCCATAGCTGTGCTGTGCCATATACGGTGCTCTGCACCGTTCACTGTGCCCCATACATAGCTGTGCTGTGCCATATACGGTGCTCTGCACCGTTCACTGTGCCCCATAGCTGTGCTGTGCCATATACGGTGCTCTGCACCGTTCACTGTGCCCCATAGCTGTGCCATATACGGTGCTCTGCACCGTTCACTGTGCCCCATAGCTGTGCTGTGCCATATACGGTGCTCTGCACCGTTCACTGTGCCCCATACATAGCTGTGCTGTGCCATATACGGTGCTCTGCACCGTTCACTGTGCCCCATAGCTGTGCTGTGCCATATACGGTGCTCTGCACCGTTCACTGTGCCCCATAGCTGTGCCATATACGGTGCTCTGCACCGTTCACTGTGCCCCATAGCTGTGCTGTGCCATATACGGTGCTCTGCACCGTTCACTGTGCCCCATACATAGCTGTGCTGTGCCATATACGGTGCTCTGCACCGTTCACTGTGCCCCATAGCTGTGCCATATACGGTGCTCTGCACCGTTCACTGTGCCCCATACATAGCTGTGCTGTGCCATATACGGTGCTCTGCACCGTTCACTGTGCCCCATAGATGTGCCATATACGGTGCTCTGCACCGTTCACTGTGCCCCATAGCTGTGCTGTGCCATATACGGTGCTCTGCACCGTTCACTGTGCCCCATAGCTGTTCCACATAAATTTGTGCCGCCGCTGCCGCAATAAAGAAAAAAAAACACATACTCACCTCCCTTGATTGCAGCTCCCGGCGTCTCGTTCCGGCGCCTCCATCTTCCCGGCGTCTCTGCTCTGACTGATCAGGCAGAGGGCGCCGCGCACACTATATGCGTCATCGCGCCCTCTGCCTGAACAGTCAGAGCGCAGACGCCGGGAAGATGGAGGCGCCGGCCGGGAAGATGGATCGGCGCCCGGCGGCTGGAACGAGGACAGGTGAATATGCTATACTCACCTAGTCCTGGCGATCCTCGCGCTGTCCCCTCCTGTCTTCGGTGCCGCAGCTTCTTTCTCTATCAGCGGTCACCGGCACCGCTGATTAGAGAAATGAATAAGCGGCTCCGCCCCTATGGGAGGTGGAGCCGCTTATTCATTTCTGTAATGAGCGGTCCCACGTGACCGCTGAAGAGAGGAAGAAACTGCAGCGCCGAAGCCCGTGGGACGGCAGGGACAGCGCGAGGATCGCTGGGACTAGGTAAGTATACCTCAGCACCCTCACCCCCTCACCCGCCGACCCCACCGCTACCGTGACTCGAGTATAAGCCGAGGGGGGCACTTTCAGCCCAAAAATTTGGGCTGAAAATCTCGGCTTATACTCGAGTATATACGGTAACTTCCGGGCATGCGCAGTGAAGCGCTAGTTACCCGTAGTTGAGGAGTGGGGGCCGGCATGCAGGAGTGTGTCCGACTTTACTTGCGCATGCGCTCGTCTCCTGTAGCCGGTAGATGGAGGCTGACATGTGTGTGCATCGCTCTGCTGCAGCGGCGCGTCCAAGCATGCAGGAGCGTGTCAGACATTATACGCGCATGCGCAGTGTAGCGCTTGTCCCCTGTAGCCGGTAAAATGGAGGCTGACACGTAGGGGTGTGTATGGCGATCTGCTGCAACTGCGCGTCTAGGGAGGGAAAATGTGCGCCTGGGCTGTGTGTGAGTAGAGCGAGCGTGTCGGGCCCAGCTGTACGGTCTCCAGTAGCGTCGCTACTGGGGGGGGAAAGGGGGCCGTCGCCCCGGGCCTTGTCACATGAAGGGGCCCACTGGGAGCCAGGGCGAGCCCACTTCTGTGACGAGGCAGAACACACACATAGGAGCAAAGCATTATGTCTGCTCCGGTCTGACAGAGACTCTGCAAGCTGGCTAACACAGTGGCCGGCTGCAGAGTCTCCCTCCTGCAGTGAATGGTATTGCCTGTCTTTTCCTGGGCTGCAGCTCTGAATCTTCACTCTGTGCAGTGTGCACGCTGGGTCCTAGTGCCATTTCACTGACACAGACACTTCCTGGTCCTGCCTGCAAACTTCATCAGTAAGTGGGGATGGAACTTATTAGCTTTCCTAAATTCAGGTATGTCACTGTGAGGTGAATGTGAGACCATTGGGGTATTGTGGGAGAGGGGAGACAGGGTACTGGGGGGTGAATGTGAGACCATGGGGGTATTGTAGGGGCTGAAAGTAGGTGAGGGAGAACAGGGTACTGGGGGGTGAATCTTAGACCATGGGGGTATTGTGGGAGAGGGGAGACAGGGTACTGGGGGGTGAATGTGAGACCATGGGGGTATTGTGGGGGAGGGGAGACAGGGCCCTGGAGGGTGAATGTGAGACCATGGGGGTAATGTGGAGTAGGGGAGACAGGGCACTGGAGGGTGAATGTGAGACCATGGGGGTAATGTGGGGGAGGGGAGACAGGGCACTGGAGGGTGAATGTGAGGCCATGGGGGTAATGTGGGGGAGGGGAGACAGGGCACTGGAGGGTGAATGTGAGACCATGGGGGTAATGTGGGGGAGGGGAGACAGGGCACTGGAGGGTGAATGTGAGGCCATGGGGGTAATGTGGGGGAGGGGAGACAGGGCACTGGAGGGTGAATGTGAGACCATGGGGGTGTTGTGGGTGAAGTGAGGACAGGGCACTGAGGGGGTGGATGTGAGGTGATGGGGGTATTGTTGGGGCTGAAATGGGGGAGAGGGACAGGGCACTGGGGGCTGGATATTATGTTTTATGTTATTTTATTATATGTACTCCATGACATGTAATATTTGCTGTGGAAGGGGGGGCTTTTGATACGTACCACTTGGGTCTTTTATGAGTATTAGTATAAGAAGCCCCATACAGCAACCAAGAGCTGCATCACATTTACAGCACCACTCCAGTATTTTTTTTTTATTTAACTGCTGGAGCGGAGCTGAAAATCCAAGTCCCCTGCCCCCTGTCTAAAACTCACCTTCAGGGGTTTTCATTGGTTTTCACCTCGGCCCCGTCTCCTGCAGTGTTTCATGGAGCGGTGCAGAGGTTACTAATCATGTAAGTCTATGGGAGCCTCGTTCTGGTATGTTCCTCGCTCTCATAGTCTTACATTGAGCTCTTGTGACATAGCTTCTCACTTCTGGCCAGTCAGAAGCTATGCTCACAAGTTTGAGCCGCCGCAATGCAGCAGTGCCACAAAATAGTGCGCTTAAAGCACCATTCCAGTGGTAGAAAAAAAACTCTGCTAGAGAGGTGCTTTAATAATTTAATAATAAGCAATTTTTTACTATAAAGTTGATAAAGGCTTGGAATAAGTCACTTTATATGACTGCAGACTGCCAAATCATGATCGGGTGCTGCGGGCCCATCCTATTGTGTATGAGGGAGCTGCGGGCCCATCATACTGTGTACAAGGGAGCTGCGGGCCCATCATACTGCGTATACGGGAGCTGCGTGCCAATCATACTGTGTATAAGGGAGCTGCGGGCCCATCATACTGTGTACAAGGGAGCTGCGGGCCCATCATACTATGTATACGGGAGCTGCGGGCCAATCATACTGTGTATAAGGGAGCTGCGGGCCCATCATACTGTGTATACAGGAGCTGCGGGTCCATCATACTGTGTATAAGGAAGCTGCAGGCCTATCATACTATGTATAAGGGAACTGCGGGCCCATCATACTGTGTATAAGGGAGCTGCGGGCCAATCAAACTGTATAAGGGAGCTGTGGGCCAATCATACTGTGTATAAGGAAGCTGTGCACACATCATACTGTGTATAAGGGAGCTGCGGGCCCATCATACTGTGTATAAGGGAGCTGCGGGCCCATCATACTGTGTATAAGGGAGCTGCAGGTCCATCATACTGTGTATAAGGGAGCTGTGGGCCTATCATACTATGTATAAGGGAACTGCGGGCCCATCATACTGTGTATAAGGGAGCTGCAGGCCAATCAAACTGTGTATAAGGGAGCTGCGGGCCCATCATACTGTGTATAAGGGAGCTGTGGGCTATCATACTGTGTATAAGGGAACTGTGGGCCAATCATGCTGTGTATAAGGGAGCTGTGGGCCCATCATACTGTGTATAGGGGACCTGCGGGCTATCATACTGTGTATAAGGGAGCTGTGGGCCAATCATACTGTGTATAAGGGAGCTGTGAGCTATCATACTGTGTATAAGAGAGCTGTAGACCAATCATACTGTGTATAAGGGAGCTGTGGGCCCATCATACTGTGTATAGGGGACCTGCGGGCTATCATACTGTGTATAAGGGAGCTGTGGGCCAATCATACTGCGTATATGGGAGCTGCGGGCCAATCATACTGTGTATAAGGAAGATGCGGGCCAATGATACTGTGTATACGGGAGCTGTGGGCCAATCATACTGTGTATAAGGGAGCTGCGGGCTCATCATCTACTATATAATTGTCTAAGGGTCACTTCCATCTTTCTGTCTGTCCTTCTGTCTGTCACGTATATTCATTGGTCGCGGCCTCTGTCTGTCATGGAATCCAAGTCGCTGATTGGTCTCGCCAGCTGCCTGTCATGGCTGCCGCGACCAATCAGCGACGGCAACAGTCCGATTAGTCCCTCCCCTGCAGTCAACAGGATTTTAAGTCTTTTTTAACCTGTTACATACGTGGCTGGGCAATATACTACGTGGTTGGGCAATATACTACATGGCTGGGCAATATACTATGTGACTGGCCAATATATTACGTAACTGGGCAGTATACTACGTGTCTGTGCTGTATACTACGTGGCTCTGCTGTATACTACGTCGCTGTGCAATATACTATGTGGCTGGGCAATATACTACATCACTGGGCAATATACTACGTGACTGGGCAATATACTTTGCCACTGGGCAATATACTACGTCACCGGGCAATATACTATGTCACTGGGAATTATACTACGTAGCTGGGCAATATAGTACGTGACTGGGCAATATACTACGTGGCTGGGCAATATACTACGTGAATGGGCAATATACTACGTGAATGGGCAATATACTACGTGGGCATGCATATTCTAGAATACCCGATGCGAGCTGCGGGCCAATCAAACTGTGTATAAGGGAGCTGCGGGTCCATCATACTGTGTATAAGGGAGCTGTGGACCCATCATACTGTGTATAAGGGATTTGCGGGCCAATCATACTGTGTATAAGGGAGCTGTGGGCCAATCATACTGTGTATAAAGGAGCTGTGGGCCCATCATACTGTGTATAAGGGAGCTGTGGGCCCATCATACTATTTATAAGGAAACTGTGGGCCAATCATACTGTGTATAAGGGAGCTGCGGGCCCATCATATTGTGTATAAGGGAGCTGTGGGCTATCATACTGTGTATAAGGGAGCTGTGGGCCCATCATACTGTGTATAAGGGAGCTGTGGGCCCATCATACCGTGTATAAGGGAGCTGTGGGCTATCATACTGTGTATAAGGGAGCTGCGGGCTATCATACTGTGTATAAGGGAGCTGCAGGCCCATCATGCTGTGTATAAGGGAGCTGTGGGCTATCATACTGTGTATAAGGGAGCTGTGGCCACATCATACTGTGTATAAGGGAGCTGTGGGCTATCATACTGTGTATAAGGGAGCTGCGGGCTATCATACTGTGTATAAGGGAGCTGTGGGCCCACCATACTTTGTATAGTGAACTGTGAAGGCATTAAATTGTGCATATGAGAGCTGTTGGCCCATTACACTGTATATAGTTGGCTCTGGGGGTCATTATACTTTCTATAGTGGAGCTCTGTCAGCATTATACTGTGTAAAAGGGAGCATTGGGCTTATACTTTCTATAGGGGAGCAGTGGGAACATCATACTGTGTAAAGGGGAGCAGTGGGAACATCATACGGTGTATAGGGGAGCTGTGGGTGCCTTATACTGTGTCTACGGAAGCTTTGAGCTCACCATACTGTGTATAATGGAACAGTACATGGGGAACTTAGGGGACATTATTAAATGTTAAGTGGGCACTTAAGCATCATTGTTATAGGGGCACTCAGAGTATTGTGACCATCAAAGTTGCATATGGGGTATTATTTCTAGGTCAAAAATGTGGAGGGCACTAGCAAAGGGCATTAATATTTTCTAGGAGGCAATTTTACTCTCTACAGAGCACAAAGGAGTCATTATTACTATGTAAGGGGCTCAGTGGTGGCATTATTATGTGGGGCGGTAAGAGGAGCCGTTATTGTACCACACAGTAGGTGCAGTAATAGGGACACATACGGCAGCAGCGGCTCTGTATTGGGATATCAGCAGGATGAGGAGTTTGTGCAGATTGGGGATAGATGGGGACAGTGCAGGAAATGTGAGGAGTCAGATGTGTTGTCATGTCAGTGTGTGCCAGATGGGAAAGTGAATGACTCCATCAGAGAAAACGTCAACTGTAAGTCTCCATCTATGACTGTAGTGTAATCTCTTATATGGTCTGCAGAACTGGTATCTACCACTATATGGTCACAATATGGCAGTAAAATCAATGTTTGTTTTTGTATATAGATTTATTTTCAATAACAGCGCGGTCATATTCTGAGGTTCCACTATATTCACAACTAGAGTGCGCAACCGTAGTTGTAATCAGGGTTAGCTGGTTAGGGGCCCACTCAGGTGTTTTGCCCCCCCTAAGGTGAAACCATAGCTACGCCTCTGACGGTCTCCATGTGTGAAACTAGGTTGATGATAGTGAGGAGGAACCTAGTAGCATACTAGTGGCGCCTGGGAATGAATTATGGTAGGGGAAGGAGAGGGGACGCAGAGTCCCCCAAATGCTATTAATGACAGAGAAGGATAGCACTGAGTAAAAGGAAAAAAATTAAATAAGAAAATCCACAGAGAAAAATGATATGAAGAAAATGAGAAGTCAATAATGAAAAATGAAAAGTAAAAAAATGAAATAAAAGTTAAAAAATAAAGAATAAAAATAAATATGAAAATAATGAACAAACAATAAAAATAAAAGGGTAATGGGAGAGGTGATGAAAAAAAATAATAATCAAATAGAGGAGATATGTGGGAAATGAACCCAAGTTGGAATATCAAAAAATAATAAATTGACAGAGAATTATACTTATTGAGGAATTTTTTTTTTTTTTATATATACAAGATGATGGGAAGGGGATATGAAATAAATACCTAAAATAAGAGTGAAAAGACAAATGAAAGAAAAAAATGAAAATGTAAATAAAAAAGAATAAAAAAAATAATTAAAAAATAAATAAATTAAAAAAATAATAAAAAACAAAAATAAAGAAAATTAGATAAACAAATGAAAGAAATTATGAAAAAAATTAACAAAATAAAGTGATAAACAAATGAAAAAATGAAAAAATAAAAATTATGGAAAAAAGGGGAAATACTGAGAAGTGAACAAAAATAAAAAAAACAAAAATAAAAATAAAAGATAAAATAAATTAATAAAAAAATTGCTGAAAAAATAAACCATTGGATATCCATGAGGACTTACCCTAGAGGTGCAGTAATGAGAGAAAAAGGGTTCAGCCGCCCTGCTCCTATGCATATTTGTCATGAAGTCTAAGGCGTGCTGAAGAGGAAGGAAAAAGGGTTAGTTGTTATAGCATAAATACAAGGAACCTGTAGAGCATAATGAATGCAAAAACCTATATCGTACATGTCTAATTAAATGACAAGCCAAGTTCCCTATTGAGACCCTTTGGCGATAGGGTCTGAAGCATATAGATCCAGAAGGCCTCTCTTTAAGGAGTTTCACATGATCACCCCCACACCTAGGTTTCTCAACTTTTTCGATCACCTGAAATCGTAGTTGTGATACCGAATGATTGGCCAAGGTAAAATGATAGGGAAGTGGGAGCCATGTTTTCTTTAGTCTAATGGTAGACTTATGGCTCGAAATCCTGTCTCTCACGTGCTGTGTGGTCTCGCCTACATATATAAGGCCGCAAGGGCATTTTACCAGATAAACTACAAAGTTGGAATTACACGTGTAAAATCCCTTAATTCCAAACCTCTTGCCCGTATGTGGGTGTATGATGTCACTAGATTTGATCACATTGGCACAGCAAGCACATCCTAAACAAGGAAATGTGGCAGTTCTTTGAGAACCTAGAAATTGCTGTTTGGGGTGTCTGGTGAAGCTGCCCACATCAGCCTTTACCAAATAATCTCTGATGTTTTTAATTCTACATTTGCACAGCAGGGTAGGGGATTGGAAGGGAGTTATCTGTGGGTAGGCCTCGGACAGGAGGGGCCAATGTTTATTGATTACCCTGTAGACCATGGGCATAATGGGGTGATGGGTGTGTATAAAAGGAATCCTATCATTTTTGGGGGGTTGGTTAGCACGAGGAGGGTTTTGCAGGATTCTTTGTTTTTCATTTTGAAGAATACTGGCTGGATAATCCCTCTCCCTGAACTTTTGGGACATGTCGTCCAGTCGGGTCTCAATCAGATTGGGGTCTGAAACTATGTTAGTGACCCTGTGAAACTGTGATCGCGGTAAGCTATTTCTGGTGGATTTGGGGTGGCAGCTCGTATAGAGAAGTAAATTGTTGGAATCCGTAGGTTTCACAAAAATGTCCATATCGAGACCACCAAGCCCGTTTTTGATCACCAGGGTGTCAAGAAACGGAATTTTTAGGGGGTCGCTGTTGGGTACACACTATAGCTTAGGTCTTACCGATTAATTTGAGTGACGAAAAGAGAAAAGGTTTCAGCTGGTCTGTCCCATAGACAGAAGAAGTCATCTATGTAGCGGAGTCAGCATCTTGAGTGTGTTTGGAAGAGGAGGTTATCGTAAATATGATTTTGTTTGAAGTTGTCCATGTACAGATTGGCATAAGCTTGCGCCATATTGAACCCCATGGTGGCCCCACAGGTTTGTAGATAAAATTGGTCACCAAAAGGAAGTAATTTTCCTCTAGGACTAATGATAAAAAGGTCCAGAATGAATTGTTGTGACCATGGGCTAAGGTTAGAAGTCAGCAGGACATTACTTAATGATCTGGTAGAAGGTTTACACAGTAAAATATCGATATTTGCAGATGATACAAAACTATGTAAAGCAGTTAATACAAGAGAAGATAGTATTCTGCTACAGATGGATCTGGATAAGTTGGAAACTTGGGCTGAAAGGTGGCAGATGAGGTTTAACAATGATAAATGTAAGGTTATACACATGGGAAGAGGGAATCAATATCACCATTACACACTGAACGGGAAACCACTGGGTAAATCTGACAGGGAGAAGGACTTGGGGATCCTAGTTAATGATAAACTTACCTGGAGCAGCCAGTGCCAGGCAGCAGCTGCCAAGGCAAACAGGATCATGGGGTGCATTAAAAGAGGTCTGGATACACATGATGAGAGCATTATACTGCCTCTGTACAAATCCCTAGTTAGACCGCACATGGAGTACTGTGTCCAGTTTTGGGCACCGGTGCTCAGGAAGGATATAATGGAACTAGAGAGAGTACAAAGGAGGGCAACAAAATTAATAAAGGGGATGGGAGAACTACAATACCCAGATAGATTAGCGAAATTAGGATTATTTAGTCTAGAAAAAAGACGACTGAGGGGCGATCTAATAACCATGTATAAGTATATAAGGGGACAATACAAATATCTCGCTGAGGATCTGTTTATACCAAGGAAGGTGACGGGCACAAGGGGGCATTCTTTGCGTCTGGAGGAGAGAAGGTTTTTCCACCAACATAGAAGAGGATTCTTTACTGTTAGGGCAGTGAGAATCTGGAATTGCTTGCCTGAGGAGGTGGTGATGGCGAACTCAGTCGAGGGGTTCAAGAGAGGCCTGGATGTCTTCCTGGAGCAGAACAATATTGTATCATACAATTATTAGGTTCTGTAGAAGGACGTAGATCTGGGGATTTATTATGATGGAATATAGGCTGAACTGGATGGACAAATGTCTTTTTTCGGCCTTACTAACTATGTTACTATGTTACTATGTTACTATGTTACTTACCGCCGCCACACCCAAATCATGTTTGATCAAGGTGTAGAGGCTTTGACATCCAAGGTGGTCAACAGACACTCTGTTGAGGTAATGGAAAGTTGTTTAATTGCCCTAATAAAGTGGCCAGTGTCTAAGATAAAAGACCTGGTATTTTTAACCAATGGGGTAAGGTATTTCTCAAGGAAGATGGATAGTGGAGATAGAATAGAGTCCGTGGACGCCACTATAGGGCGGCCTGGGGGGTTGGTCAGAGATTTATGTATTTTGGGAAGAATGTAGAATATTGGTATTACTGGGTGTGGATTTGATAAAAAGGTAGCCGTTTTCTGGTCAATACAGTTGAGGGTTGTATACTTGTGGAGTATTGTATCAATTTTCTTTTTGATTTTAGCTGTGGGGTCATGGGCAATTTTCTTATAACTAGAGGTGTCCGAGAGTTGGTTATTGATTTCCCTCACATAGACACTAGAATTCATAATGACTATGGCCCCATCCTTGTCTGCTGTTTTAATTGTTATACTTTTGTTATTCCTTAAAGATTCAATGGCCTGTTTTTCCAGAGGTGTTATGTTGTTTTTTGTAGGAAAGTGGCCCTTCTGGTGTCGCTTAAGAAAATCTTGTATGTCCCGGTGTATTAGATCAATGCATGTTTCGGTTGCATGATACGTGTGAGGAGGGTTAAACGAACTTTTGTTAAATAAGCCCAGAGAAGAGATAGATAATTCAGGAATAGGGGTCCCCACAATGGGGGCAGCCCTGTTCCCAATGGTGTCTGTTGTGAATTCCGCTCTTGGGCTCCCTCCGGTGGTTGTAAGTGGCACTTTTGTGAGTTCTGCTCTTGGGCTCCCTCCGGTGGTTATAAGTGGAATGGCTGCTCCTTGGATTTAGCAGTCAGCAGCTGCTTCCACTGATTGTATATTCTGCTCGGCTATTTAGCCTGGCTCTTTCCTTCAGCTTGTGCCACTTGTCAATGGTTCCTGGTTGGATTCACATCTCTTTGGATTTCCCTGTTATCCTGACCAGTTCAGCAAAGCTAAGTCCTTGCTTGCTCTTTTCTGTCCACAGATTGTGGACATATCCGTTCTGTGCTTTCTATGTTTGTCCAGCTTGTCAGTATGAATTAATTCTGTGTAGCTGGAAGCTCTGGGAAGCAGATTTACCCTCCACACCTTTAGTCAGGTGTGGAGATTTTTGTAAACTCTGTGTGGATTTTTTGTAGTGTTTTATACTGACCGCACAGTATTCGATCCTGTCCTATCTATCTAGCTAGACTGGCCTCCTGTGCTCATCCTGGTTTCATTCTGTGTATGTCTTTTCCCTCTCCACTCACAGTCATTACTTGTGGGGGGCTATCCATCCTTTGGGGATTTTCTCTGAGGCAAGATAGTTTTCCTGTTTCTATCTTTAGGGGTAGTTAGTTCTCAGGCTGTGACAAGGTGCCTAGGGAGTGTCAGGAGCATTCCACGGCTACTTCTAGTGTTGTGTTGAGCTTAGGGACTGCGGTCAGTACAGGTACCACTTCCTTCAGAGCTCGTCCCATGTTGCTGCTAAACCACCAGATCATAACAGGTGTCATGAAGTAGACCAAAGTGTGTTTTTAGTCTAATACTACAATAAAAATACTGCAAATCTTGTTCAAGTTTGAAACTATCCCAAGGAGGGGTTGGACAGAATGAGAGACCACGTTTTACTACTACAAGTTCCAGTGGGTTCAGTGTGTAAGATGGTATATTGATCACAGATTTATACTCCCTACCTGTGACCTTGTTACCATATGTTCGGTTGTATTTACATTTGGACCTCCTTGTCGGTCTCTTCCTTGCTGTCTCCAGTTGCCCCTCGTGGGTTGTTTCTTCCCTAAAAAAGTCCCTGGTTGTTGATATACGTAGAGCCACTGCTGTCCGAGCTGAAGGAGCCGGGACGTCTTGAAATGTATTGTCCTCGCCTTTGTCCAGAGTTTGTGGGCTCGTTCCATCGATACACGCGTTCAAGTCTATAGTCCTCTGAGTCTCTGTGAAATTTACTTCTCTTGGTTTCCTGTAGAGATTTCCGATTCTCCTCTATGATCTTGTCAGTTTTTGTTTTCAAATTCTGCCAGTCAGTGGCGGAAATGGTTGAGCTGAGTTGTTCCTCAATGGACTTGACCTTTGCTTCGGATTCGAGAATGGCCGTGTGCAGGGTCTCTATTGTTAGAAGGATTAAGTCCAGTGAACACTTATTGAGGATTTGTTGGTATTTCTCGCAGTAGTCTGGTTTATCCGCGAATAATGTAGGGCGGAGGTTGCACCGCAAACCTCTTGGAATACGGCTCAATTTAAAATATTCAGCTAAAGTAATGGAGTGGAGATCATATGACATCAGTCTCCGGCGTTCCTTCTCATAGTCTTTGCTTCTGATTTCCTGTGTTGGAGTGTGGAGAAAATCACTGGATTTCGTAATCTGACAAGATGGTCGAAGCGGTTGTTTCATCAAATGCAAAAGTTTGCGTAGACATTAGGTGGCGGGTGCGACCATCAACAAAAATCGTTAGACAGTCCAAAAAATGTGGTGCACTCTGTATTGAGAAGCGAAAAAGGTGCAGGCTGAACAAAAAGTCACAATGTTTATGGAAAAACAGCCGCACACATGAAGCTTGAAGGTTTTATGCAGAAATTACACTTTTTATTAGTACAGTCATCACCGAGTGCTCATTAGCATAAGAAAAAAAATGATGGACATTTTGAGTTAGGGTTAACGTTTAGACCAAGGCTTGTCTTTGTCAAAACCACACTGAAAAATAAATACACAACATAAGTACATAGTATAGATGTGCTGTACACGTATCTAAATGTGACATAATTTGACAAAATATTTACATATTAACATCAAAACCTATTATCGGAAATACATACATGTATTAACTTACAACCTAATATATACAACATGTAGTGCTGACTAGAACACTTTAATAAAGGGACCCTGTAGGGTGTCCCTGGAGCTAAACAATCCTCCAGAAGCAGGAGAAGCAAGAGGACCATGGGGAGGGCTGCCAGATTGGCCCCAGTTGCAATATTCATATATGCTAATACCCAATATCAGAATTCCTACCCCTATAATTCTCCTTCAATAACTGTTCTGGTATATGGGGGAGGAGACCACAGCAGCCTAGAATATGGGAAATAGGATCACCTAAACAATACACTTACGCAGAGGCATAGCTAGGGTTTCAACTTAGGGGGGGCGAAACATCTGAGTGGGCCCCTAACCAGCTAACCCTGATTACAGCTACGGTTGCGCACTCTAATTATGACTATAGTGGAACCTCAGAATATGACCGCGCTGTTATTGAAAATAAATCTATATACAACAACGAACATTGACTTTACTGCCATATTGTGACCACATGCAACTTTGATGGTCACAATACTCTGAGTGCCCCTATAACAATGATGCTTAAGTGCCCACTTAACATTTAATAATTTCTCCTAAGTTCCCCCATGTACTGCTCCATTATACACAGTATGGTGAGCTTAAAGCTTCCCTATACACAGTCTAAGGCCCCCACAGCTCCCCTATACACAGTATGATGATTCTATAACTCCCCGATACACCGTATGATGTTCTCACTGCTCCCCTTTACACAGTATGATCCCACTGCTCCCCTATAGATAGTATGAGCCCAATGCTCCCCTATACACAGTATAATGCTGACAGAACTCCACTATAGAAAGTATAATGCCCCTAGAGCTCCCCTATATACAGTGTAATGGGCCAACAGCTCCCATATGCACAATATGCCTTCACAGTTCCCTATACACAGTATGAAAGGCCTGCAGCTCCTGTCAAACAGTATGATGTCCCCCACAGTTCCCCTGTACACAGTATGATGTGCCCACAGCTCCCTTATACACAGTATGATGGGCCCGCAGCTCCCTTATACACAGTATGATGGGCCCACAGCTCCCTTATACACAGTATGATGGTCCCACAGCTCTCTTATACACAGTATGATAGGCCCACAGCTCCCTTATACACAGTATGATGAGCCCGCAGCTCCCTTATACACAGTATGATGGGCTTGCAGCTCCCTTATACACAGTATGAGGGGCCCGCAGCTCCCATATATACAGTATGATGGGCCCGCAGCTTCCTTATACATAGTATGTTGGGCCCACAGCTCCCTTATACACAGTATGATGGGCCCGCAGCTCCCTTATACACAGTATGATGGCCTCACAGCTCCCTTATACACAGTATGATGGGCCCGCAGCTCCCTTATACATAGTATAGCATAATCCTCCAGAAGCAGGAGAAGCAAGCATGGGAAGGGCTGCCAGATTGGCCCCAGTTGCAATATTCATATATGCTAATACCCAATATCAGAATTCCTACCCCTATAATTCTCCTTCAATAACTGTTCTGCTATATGAAGTGGGGGAGGAGACCACAGCAGCCTAGAATATGGGAAATAGGATCACCTAAACAATACACTTACGTACAGTACTGATTGACAAAGAACAGCAGTAAAGTCAGAGAGTAATAGTCATCCCCTGCCCCATATAAGTTAGTGATATGGATGCACTATATATCTTGAGCATATATAACACATTAAATGACCTGGAGCACTGACCTTTTAGTAAGAGGTAGAGTGTGCCAAGCAGAAAAGCAGTCCGGAATGGGCTGTGAAAGATAAAGGGTATTTTTAAGTAAAATAGAGCAGTAGAGAGGATTAGGGATCCGCAAAAGCCCAAGTAGTTACCGGAGTACGTAGAGGTCCAGGGGCGCTATGTCCGTCTCATTGGTGATGCAGTGTGCAGCGGTGGATGCTGCCGGTGTTTTTATGCTGGTGGTGTCTGATGTAACTTCCGGGCATGCGCAGTGAAGCGCTAGTTACCTGTAGTTGAGTGGGGGCCGGCATGCAGGAGCGTGTCCGACTTTACTTGCGCATGCGCTCGTCTACTGTAGCCGGTAGTTGGAGGCTGACATGTGTGTGCATCGCTCTGCTGCAGCTGCGTGTCCAAGCATGCAGGAGCATGTCAGACATTATACACGCATGCACAGTGTAGAGCTTATCCCCTGTAGCCGGTAAAATGGAGGCTGACACGTAGGGGTGTGTGTGGCGCTCTGCTGCAACTGCGCGTCTAGGGAGGGAAAATGTGCACCTGTGCTGTGTGTGAGGAGAGCGAGCGTGTCGGGCCCAGCTGTACGGTCTCCATGTGTGAAACTAGGTTGATGATAGTGAGGAGGAACCTAGTAGCATACTAGTGCAGCGCCCCAGAGGGGCAAGGTACCCCATATAGCTATGCTACCATTAATACACAAATATTTAAGGGAGAATCCCATATATATAAAAGGGTTGAACCTGATTTATGCCTGCATAGCGGTGATAAGCGGCACGAAAGAGTTGTACCAACCTGCGGCCCCTCTTTCCACGCACGGCCGCAGGTTGGTACAACTCTTTCGTGCCTCTTATCACCGCTATGCAGGCATAAATCAGGTTCAACCCTTTTATATATATGGGATTCTCCCTTAAATATTTGTGGCCATGTATTAATGGTAGCATAGCTATATGGGGTACCTTGCCATATTAAGTTTGCATTAGGCACTTTATCTGTACTTCTAATTATACTCACTACCTCCCTGCACCTGCACATTATCTGAGAGCATCCGTCTTTTGATTATTGTTACCATTTGCCCGGTTATTTATATTACATCTTAATTTTTTATTGCCTATTTGTATAATGCACTGCCCTATTTATTGATGTATGCTACTTATATGTGTATATATGCACCCGTGGTATGAATACAATTTGATTCTCTTGCTCTTCAGTTGAGTATAACGTCCGTGTGTGGCACTAGTGTCGCCTTTCCGTTTTTTCATTGCATCCCTTTTATTCTGGTTCCTATTTGTATTATTTATGTATTTTTAATACAATTCATTCAATAAAATTGTTCATTTTTAGCTCTAGTGTCCATTTTTCTTTTGGGTTTCTAATATTTATGATGGCGGAGCATTTACCTCTGGTGCCCTCTCTATAGGTTTATTTATTTATTTATTATTATATTACTTACATCACCTAAGCAGACATAGGGGGCAACGCGTGGAGAGGGGCATCTCTAGGGTCCCGGAAGAGCTCCGAGCCTACACGTCAAATGGGTGCATCCTAGCCATAACATACCTGGGGGACGGAGAACTAGAAAGAACTGGAACGAATTAGAAAGAACGAGAATAGAAGTTGTGAGGACTATCCCGAATGCTCAGCAGGGAAGCACTGCAACACACAGGCGCTAATGGTAGGCACTGATTTCCACCTGCAAAGAGAACTCTGGATGTGCCATCGGACCGGCCGGTCTCAGACAGCCCTGTTAACTGTGCTCTGGATTGCGGATCCTGAAGTCTTCAGTAAAGAGGTAAAGAGACTGCAACCCTGTGTGAGCGTTATTGTCTGCACCTCACACCATCACCATCCACCTTACTGGGAAGCCCTGGGGATATACTTCACCTGTGGGAAGCTTCACCATCTAGCTGCCATCACATCACCCCAGTGGACCCCAAGCAGCGTCGGTCTCCCTGACCGAACACCACAGGTGGCATCACTAACCCTTGACAGACTCGCATCACCTTTCATTGGACGCCCATTAGCAGGGTCACGGACCGGGTCCAGCCACGGTAACATCCCCGGAACTGAGCCAGCAGAGGACCGGTACCGAGTAACCTGCGGCCCTGCGTCTGGGGGCGCTCCTATTTGGCATCATGAACAGGATTGTACTTAAGCCTGAAGAATCAGGTCATGTGTGCCTTGGAACTGTGATTGAATTGTGCTTGAACCGTGATTTATTGCAAGGACTGTGTATTGCTGATTGCTGCAAGATTCCCACCAAAACCGCCACCATTACAACGCCACGAGGAGCGCAGGAGAAGAAGAAGGGTGTGGAGTTGTGGGCGTGAGAGAACTGAGAGCGCAAAAAGCAATGGCCGCTCAGTCTAAGTATTGCTGTATTCTGAGGGCGTGCCCGTCAGCCGCTGAGGTCCGCCTTCTCATCCTCTATGGAGGGTGGGGACAGAGCCGTCCCCGAAAAAGAGCCCGGGAAGAAGATCCAGAGGAGGGGACAAAGATGGCGACTTCCAGGACCCCGCATGGCGACATCCCGGCCCAGCGTGGGGCTACAGCACCCGTACCAGCCCCGGAACCACCGACGCTGCAGGGGTTGACCGTTGCGGAGCCGCCTAGAGAGATACCCGGCAGGCGGATGATGCCTGATGGCTGGGTGGCCGCAGCCGAGGCCCGGAGGCTGGCGCGTTGCAGAGAGGCCCGCGCTAGTGTGAGTTCCCGGTTGGGCCACCCAACAGAGATCCGTCTTTCGCCTGTGTCCCCTCCTTTATCCGCTCCGACCGCGGCAGACTCCCGAACCTGGCCAGGGGATCGCGCACCGCAGGAGCCGGACCTGAGGATCCTGCCAGTGACGGAACACCAGCGACGCCTGGTGGCGGCATGGAGGAAGCAGCCACGACCTGTGACCATAATTGACCTCACAGAGGAGGTGAAGGTCCCACCATCGCACTGGGGGGTAGGGGTCCTCTTCAACCCCAAGGAAGAGAGGGTAGTCATTCAGGAGATCGGAGAGCCCCTGCAGGTCCATGTCACCCGGAGCGAGGTGGAGCCCTGCTATGGAGCGGTCGATGAGGACCGTGACCTGAAGCCTGGAGATGCCGTGACTTACACCCGAAGGATGGCCAGGGGCGTCCAGCGGTGCGCAGTCCTTCAGGTTGCAGCTGAAACTCCAGAAGGAGAAGCCTCCACTACAGACCATCAGACTGACCAGGCCCCTCGTGTAACTGTGGGATCCACCCGTTCCCGACTAAGAGGGGTGGTCTGCGAGGTAAGGCCACAGCCTTCGCAGAAATAAACCTCGAAGACCTGAATTTGTACATAGTTACCTAACTGTTTGTTCCTCTTGCTGTTGCTGCTACAACCCGTAGGGGTTAGAGAGAGAGTCCTCCTGAGAACTGTGGAACGATAGCTGGTTGCGACAATGACAGTAGGCCCAGCCAAGGAGCTAGGCGGTCCTGCATTGGTGAGGTTAGAAAGAAAAGAAAAAGTTGAGTTTTTAGTATAGTACTTTATAGTAGGCCTTTAGTGGGTTCAGCTAATACGCCCTTAAAGGAGAAGTTAAATTATTGTTCAGAATTTGCACTTAGTAGAATACCCGGCAGGGTACTAGAAGTTATTTATAGTCAGAATGTTATTTAAAAATATTTAACCTTGTTTTTGTTTGTAACGTTCAAGTGTTCTCACCTCCCATAAAGGGAAGCATTGTTCCATTTACTTGTTTCAAGCATTCAAAAAATTTGTATGCCTTTTGCTAACATGTATTGTTGTTCTTCTTCCCAGTCCAGGAGTACTGGATTTAACCGGTCGGGAGTGCAGCGTCCCAGAGATCTGGTCGTTGCAGTAATGTCGCTCTGCCACTAAGGCTGGTTTCACACTTGCGTTTTCATCTGCAGCGTTTTTACCGCAAAAAAACGCATGCGTTTTTTTTCCTATCTTTAACATTAAAAACACATGCGTTCTTTTGTATACGCGTTTGGTCGCGTTTATGAACGCATGCGTTTTTTTCTGCATGCGTTCATGTGCAGAAATGCAACATGTAGTAATTTTAAGAGGCTTTTTTTGACGCATAAAAACGCATGCGTTCGTATGCGGTTTTTTTGCGGCAAAAAATGCATTGGAGTCAATGGAAACGCATGCGTTTTTGAGGTACATGCGTTTGCATGCGTTTTTGAACGCATGCGTTTCAATTAAGATAAGGATGTCTAGACACTGATAAGCCACCCCCTAGCTTCAAGATGATAAAAGGGAGCTTGGGGGAAGTTTCAGGACACTTCTCATCAGACTCCCAAGAAGACAAGACACTGTCGGACAGCATTTTAGAGGACAAGACACAGGACAATGTGAGTATATCCTAACCAATGCCTTTATTTTGTAATTTTTTGCTCTACATGTCCTAATTTCTTCCAAATATTTTTTTCCAAATGCGTCAAAATTTCTTCTTCGGAGTCTTCATCTGGTGAGGAGTTTGAGCCACGTCAGTCGGAAGTGGATCATGTTAGTGAGGTTAGTATTTGACCCGTCAGCTTGGTAAGTATTCACTGTCACATCGACACATGTGACAATTTGATTTTTCCTTTTTTTTATTTAGAGCACTTCTACTGAGGCACAGACAGGGCCGGAGCAGCGGAGTCAAGGTCCGGTGGAAAGACGGCAGCGGGTATGTATACAAGGCAGACTGTCCTCATTGTAATATTCTTGAATCTTCTTTTCTTTACACTCGTATTTCTTTTAATTTTTCTTCTGGAATCCTTTTGTATGTTGACTTTTGTATTCATGCCTTTTCTCAGCATCTGTTCTCTTTCTTTTCCTTATGTGATTGATCAAACTTTAATTATTAGGTTTCACGACGGGACGATGACCGGATTGACAACGACCTCCTGATAACCCTTGTCCAGGAGCGAGTCCCGTTGTGGGACAGCCGGGATCAACAGCACGCAGTGAACAGCACGTTCCGTCGGTTGTGGAGTGAGGAGTGAGGTGGCCCAAGCGTTGTGGGATGGCTGGGACAATGCCCCGCCACGGGCCTGTAGTGCATTTGGTATTGCAATGCAGTGTGAAGCAGCAGAGACCTTGGCCGTGCTCTCTTGACTGTGTGTGATGAAAGGCTACGTTCACATTAGCGTTGTGCGCCGCTGCGTCGGCGACGCAACGCACAACGCACGCTAAAACGCACCAAAACGCGCGCAAAAACGCTGCGTTTTGCGACGCATGCGTCGTTTTTTGCCGAAATTTGGATGCAAGAAAAATGCAACTTGTTGCGTTTTCTTGGTCTGACGCTTGCGGCAAAAAAGACGCGTGCGTCGCACAACGCAGCACAAAAAGACGCATGCGTCCCCCATGTTAAATATAGGGGCGCATGACGCATGCGTCGCCGCTGCGTCGCCCGACGCAAACACGACGCAAAACGGGAAACGCTAGTGTGAACGTAGCCAAAGAAACTCTTCGGAGTTTCTTTCATCACACATAGTTGTTTTTGCACGGCCAAAAGTCCATTTACTGATCATTATATTTTATTTTTATTTAACAGTGGACAAACTAAGAACACATTCGCGTTCCATGAAGGACCGCTTCAACAAGGACCTTCGCGAAGAGAGTCGTGTTGCCAGTAGTTCTGCAGCAAGGATAAGACCGTACAAGTACCATCGTGTGCTGTCATTTTTAAGACTGGTCCTTCTCATGAGAACGTAAATATTTCTCACATGCTTTCGGTTGTATTACATTGACATAATATGTATTTTCAAATTCCACAGGATTTAGCGTCTGGTTAGTTTTTGGTATTAATTTTATGTTTCCTTTTTTCACAGCACACACAGCACGACTGTCGCCCCAGGTTCTGGAGCGGTCCTTCAGCCGGCAGCCACGGACCCGTCCCAGCCATCCAGCAGCGCAGCAGCAGGTGGGCCTTCCACACTAACTGGAGACCAGGGAGCTGGCCCATCAGGTATTCCCCTTTCGCAGACCTCTTCCACTGCACCCTTTTTTACGGGCACATCCCGGCAGCGACAGAGGGCTTCGGACAAGCCTTGATCAAGTTAAAGCCGACCTCCAGAGGCCAGCTCATCATTTTTTCAACCAAATTGAGCAGGGCATGTCGGAACACCTTAGCCCTGATCTCCAGCTCAGTGTGATGCGGGCCTGCAATGCTGCTTTTGTGCAGGCTATGCAGCAGAGTCGCAATTTACAGCAGACAGTGGCGGCATATCCAACTATGCCGTCACTGTCACGATTTACATCCCTTCCTACCTCTGCTACATACCACTGCACGGCCACCTCAATTCCTTCCACAGGTGGACTTCACTACAGCGGCAACACCATTATCAGTGCTGTTGGACATCCCACTGCCACCACCGTGACAACCGCTGCTCCGACTTGGACCTCCTCCACTGACCCCCCGATGCAGCAGGACCCTGGCGTGGCTTTCCTGGCCGGACCCCCCCCCCCCCGATGCAGCACGACCCAGGCATGGCTTTCCGGGCAGGCCCCCCCCGATGCAGCAGGACCCAGGCATGGCTTTCCGGGCAGTACCACCCCATGCAGCAGGACCCAGGCGTGGCTTTCCGGGCAGGACCCCCCCCCCCATGCAGCAGGACCCAGGCATGGCTTTCCGGGCAGGCCCCCCCCATGCAGCAGGACCCAGGCATGGCTTATCGGGCAGGACCCCCCCCAAGAAGCAGGACCCAGGCATGGCTTTCCGGGCAGGACCCCCCCATGCAGCAGGACCCAGGCATGGCTTATCGGGCCGGCCCCACCACGATGCAGCAGGACCCTGGCAGGGCTTTATGTTCCCCCCCAACAATGCAGCAGGACACTGGCAGGGGTTTATGGTCCCCCCCAACGATGCTGCAGGACCCTGGCAGGGCTTTATGTTCCCCCCCCACTACGACGCAGCAGGACTCTGGTGAGGCCGAGCAATCGTCAAGCGCAATGGACTTTGACACAGTGCAGCCGGACCCTGACGTGTCTCCCGCCACCACGCTACAGCATATGAGCCCACCAAGACGTCCCCCTACCAGGCAAACCCAAACAAAAACTCATAAAAAAAAAACACTTAGTATTCCCCCCTTCACCTACCGATGTCTCTGTATTGTCAGTTTTGTCTCACCCTTCCAGTGTGTCTCAAGCCTCTCATGTGTCAAGCCCCATCCCTGAGCTTCCAGACCCATCCAGTTTCATTGCCCCTTCTCCTGCCACCTCAGCGTCGTCCACGGTTAGCCAGGCATCAGTTCTGCACACCCCCCGTTTACATCACTCAACCCCAAGCCGTCGCGGCACAAGCCGTCGTGGTACCAAAAAATAAGTTTTACATTTTGTTAAATAAATAAAAAAAGTTTTATTTGCCACAATTATGTTTGGTTTATTGTGTCTATCGCCCACGGCAATACACACCGTGCGCCACGAAACTTTGCCATACACATATTCTTTGGGCCACAACGTATCTCCAGTAGTTAAAAATACAAGACAGCAGCTATAAGTGTGTCTTTAGTATGGAGATATGAGGTGGCACAAAAAATAAAACTTTAATTTCCATACTCTGTTTTTGTATATGCCTAGTGTGACAGTACAAAGAGAATATGGTGAATATACAAGGCAGTAATCAACTCAATAGATCAGGTGTCAAAAAAAGTCATAAGTTAGGACACCTGAACTATTGAGTTGATAACTGCCTTGTATATTCACCATATTCTCTTCTTTATACCTCATGTATTACACACCAATTGAGGTGACAATGGTTGTCACACGATACATATCTATGCTCGCCTGCCCATGGGTAAGAATTAGTGAATTCATGAGCCTGTATATGTTTATCATGAATTCATTATTTCTGACACTTGACTTGATGAGTATAGATAGCGTGACAGCGATTGTCACAGTGTCGACGCAATGACGTCAACAAGCTTACCAATAAATCATCATGGTTGCCATTATTAGAAGTATGTGGACAGTGTTTGATATCATTATTTGTAAAACAAAATAGGGAGTGAAACTATAAGAGGTAAATTATGATAATAAAATAATAACTAATACCTATGCCTTTATCACCCACTCCTAGTTTTGGATTACAAAAAATGAAATTACATACATATGTACTGGCCGTTTTTGGCCAACCTTGGTTTGGAGAGGAAAAAGATAGGAGACACGGTTAACACAACCAACACTAAAGTTTATTTATTTGAATTTTTTTTTTCATTGTAGAAAATTACTGTTAAAGATAAAGATACAACAGGACATTTATACAACATTGTCCTGCCATGACACACGTCCAATATCTGATACAAAATAGGCCGCAAATTAGTCCCGCATGAGACCAACGGCTGCAGTTGACCGCAACGGGTGATGCTGAAAATCAGGCAGTGGGTGTGCAACTGGTTTATCCAGTTCAATGTGGGGTCGCTCCTTAGTAATTATGTAATTGTGGAGAACCACACAGGCTTTGACCACCTCGTCAACTGTTTCCACTTTTAGATTTATGGTGGTTGCAAGAATGCGGCCATTTAGCAACCAGAATGCCAAAGGTACACTCTACTGTTCTCCGGGCCCTGGTCAGTCTGTAGTTGAAGATCCTTCTAGTGTGGTCCAAGTCCCGACTGGAATATGGCTTCAGTAGATTTTCACACATCTGGAAGGCCTCATCCCCAACCATAACAAATGGCAGTGGTGGGCCTTGAGTGTTGGGGAGAGGCTGTGGAGGAGGAAAATTAAAATTGTTGCCATACACACGACGGCCCATATCAGAGCTCTTGAAAGTCTGGGAATCATTGCCACGGCCAAAAGCTCCAATGTCCACGGCGATGAAGCGACAGTCCGCATCAGCTATTGCCATGAGCACTACAGAAAAATATTTTTTGTAGTTGAAAAACTCTGATCCGGTTCTGGCAGGTTTGATAATGCGGATGTGTTTTCCATCCACCGCCCCTATACAGTTTGGGAAATCACACACATTCAAAAATTTATCTGCAATTTCACGCCACCTGTCCACGGTGGGTACTGGTATAAACTCCTCACGTAGTACGTTCCATAAAGCCCGACAGGTGTCCACAACTATTCCGGAGAGGGTGGATATTCCAAGCCGGTATTTGAAGTGCAGGGAAGATAAACTCTCCCCTGTCGCAAGAAATCTAGAAGAAAAACACACAAAAAATTACAATCTACTCTTTTTTTATGGTGTGGTTTAAAAGAAAAAAAAAAGAAGAAAACATAAAAAAAATGTCATAATAAAAAAAAAAAGGACTGTCATTGGTTTAGATTTTGAACGTACCTTAATGTCACCAGCAGACATTCCTCTGGTGGTATCGCTCTACGGAGCTGGGTGTCCTGGCGCCGTATGACTCCTTGGACACGAGACAGCAAATCCCGGAACGATGCTTGTGACATTCTCGTGTACTTCTGGAATTTCTCCGGGTTGGCATTCAGCTCGGCATAGAGCGTGTGATAGGCTCCACGGCTCTCACGCGCTTCTATTATGGGGTGCCTCCAAAAACGCCGACGTTGTCTCCTCCATCTTTCGCGGTTTCGGTCTTGCTCCCAAGCAAAAGCACAGGCCAGAAAAATCTTGAAGCTGAAATCCAGGTTGAAATAAAAGCTAAGATCCATCATGACACAGGAAACTGTAGCAAGCAGTTAACATTTCAGTAGCCCTAGGGTCTATATATAGAGAGCCCATCATATACGCCCTCTCTATTCCCAATGGTGGTGTCACTTTATCTTTTTTTGGCTCCTGTGATATTTTTGGACTTGTGCAAAAAAAAAAGCAAACGCATGCAAAAACGCATGTAAACGCGTGTAAACGCTGCGTTTTTGTAGACGCATGCGTTAACGCATGCGGCAAAAAAATGCAGCGCTGACATGCATTTACATGCGTTTTTGCATGCGTTTAAAACGCGTTAAAAACGCATGCAGATGAAAACGCAAGTGTGAAACCAGCCTAAGGGGAGTGATGGTACGTCTGATGGCACAAAAGGAGTTCTTCTGACTAGGTATCACCAGCACACATTACACTTCACACTCCGGCCACTAGGGGGAGAAAAAGGCTTTATTTATTGGGCCACTCCTCACACTGGTAAAACTAGGGGTTGGATAGGAAGTTAGTCAGAAGCTGACTGGGTTGGATTGAGGCAACATCCCGTGGCAGGGGGTGTTGCAGGGAGAAGATTCAGGGGGGTCCCTGTCAGGCGTGGGAACCTGGCAGGTACCTAGCGACCAGAATAGAACGTTACGAAACCGCACCTGCACTACCTTGCGGCGGTATCCTAAGAAAGAGACACGAAGCAAAGGATATTGTGGAACAGTGAGAAACGAGATCAAGCACAAAGGAGAGCCAGTAGGAGTCGTGCCCCGAGAACGGCAACTTCATACAGAGGCGTGTGGCCGGAACACCGAGGAAGTAACTGACTCTATGCCTTACTTCAAACTCCACAGGACAGTTAATTATAGGTTGGCTGTCTACCTTACATCACCTAAGCAGACACAGGGGGCAACGCGTGGAGAGGGGCATCTCTAGGGTCCCGGAAGAGCTCCGAGCCTACCTGTTATGAAAGGTAATTCAGTACCACAATGGACATAGAGGTCAGCGCACATACAGTGACCTGGCAATAACCCAAAAAGCAAGAACGAGCTCTGAGACGTGGGAACTCTGTAGACCGCAATCCCTATTCCTCTCCAACCACACTAAAGGCAGCCGTGGATTGCGCCTAACGCTGCCTATGCAACTCGGCACGGCCTGAGAAACTAGCTAGCCTGAAGATAGAAAATAAGCCTACCTTGCCTCAGAGAAATACCCCAAAGGAAAAGGCAGCCCCCACATATAATGACTGTGAGCTAAGATGAAAAGACAAACGTAGAGATGAAATAGATTTAGCAAAGTGAGGCCCAACTTTCTGAACAGAGCGAGGATAGGAAAGGTAACTTTGCGGTCAACACAAAACCCTACAAAAACCATGCAAAGGGGGCAAAAAGACCCTCCATACCGAAATAACGGCACGGAGGTACACCCTCTGCGTCCCAGAGCTTCCAGCAAGCAGAAAAAAACAAATTGACAAGCTGGACATAAAAAAACAGCAAACAAATAGCAAAGAGGAACTTAGCTATGCAGAGCAGCAGGCCACAGGAACGATCCAGGAGGAAACAGGTCCAATACTAGAACATTGACTGGAAGCCAGGATCAAAGCACTAGATGGAGTTAAATAGAGAAGCACCTAACGACTTCACCACATCACCTGAGGAAGGAAACTCAGAAGCCGCAGTACCACTTTCCTCCACCAATGGAAGCTCACAGAGAGAACCAGCCGAAGTACCACTTGTGACCACAGGAGGGAGCTCTGCCACAGAATTCACAACAGTACCCCCCCTTGAGGAGGGGTCACCGAACCCTCACCAGAGCTCCCAGGACGACCAGGATGAGCCATATGAAAGGCACGAACAAGATCGGGAGCATGGACATCAGAGGCAAAGACCCAGGAATTATCTTCCTGAGCATAACCCTTCCACTTAACCAGATACTGGAGTTTCCGCCTTGAAACACGAGAATCCAAAATCTTCTCCACAATATACTCCAACTCCCCCTCCACCAAAACCGGGGCAGGAGGATCAACAGATGGAACCATAGGTGCCACGTATCTCCGCAACAATGACCTATGGAATACGTTATGTATGGAAAATGAATCTGGAAGGGTCAGACGAAAAGACACAGGATTAAGAACCTCAGAAATCCTATACGGACCAATAAAACGAGGTTTAAACTTAGGAGAGGAAACCTTCATAGGAATATGACGAGAAGATAACCAAACCAAGTCCCCAACCCAAAGTCGGGGACCCACACAGCATCTGCGATTAGCGAAACGTTGAGCCTTCTCCTGGGACAAAGTCAAATTGTCCACCACATGAGTCCAAATCTGCTGCAACCTGTCCACCACAGTATCCACACCAGGACAGTCCGAAGACTCAACCTGCCCTGAAGAGAAACGAGGATGGAACCCAGAGTTGCAGAAAAACGGTGAAACCAAGGTAGCCGAGCTGGCCCGATTATTAAGGGCGAACTCAGCCAAAGGCAAAAAGGACACCCAGTCATCCTGATCAGCAGAAACAAAGCATCTCAGATATGTTTCCAAGGTCTGATTGGTTCGTTCGGTCTGGCCATTAGTCTGAGGATGGAAAGCCGAGGAAAAAGACAAGTCAATGCCCATCCTACCACAAAAGGCTCGCCAAAACCTCGAAACAAACTGGGAACCTCTGTCAGAAACGATATTCTCCGGAATGCCATGTAAATGAACCACATGCTGGAAGAACAATGGCACCAAATCAGAGGAGGAAGGCAATTTAGACAAGGGTACCAAATGGACCATCTTAGAGAAGCGATCACAGACCACCCAAATGACTGACATCTTTTGAGAGACGGGAAGATCTGAAATAAAATCCATAGAGATATGTGTCCAAGGCCTCTTCGGGACCGGCAAGGGCAAAAGCAACCCACTGGCACGAGAACAGCAGGGCTTAGCCCGAGCACAAATCCCACAGGACTGCACAAAAGTACGCACATCCCGCGACAGAGATGGCCACCAAAAGGATCTAGCCACCAACTCTCTGGTACCAAAGATTCCAGGATGACCAGCCAACACCGAACAATGAACCTCAGAGATAACTTTATTCGTCCACCTATCAGGGACAAACAGTTTCTCCGCTGGGCAACGATCAGGTTTATTAGCCTGAAATTTTTGCAGCACCCGCCGCAAATCAGGGGACATGGCAGACACAATTACTCCCTCTTTGAGGATACCCGCCGGCTCAGATACACCCGGAGAGTCGGGCACAAAACTCCTAGACAGAGCATCCGCCTTCACATTTTTAGAGCCCGGAAGGTATGAAATCACAAAGTCAAAACAGGCAAAAAACAATGACCAACGAGCTTGTCTAGGATTCAACCGCTTGGCGGACTCGAGATAAGTCAAGTTCTTATGATCAGTCAAGACCACCACGCGATGCTTAGCTCCTTCAAGCCAATGACGCCACTCCTCGAATGCCCACTTCATGGCCAGCAACTCTCGATTGCCCACATCATAATTACGCTCAGCAGGCGAAAACTTCCTGGAAAAGAAGGCACATGGTTTCATCACCGAGCAATCAGAACTTCTCTGTGACAAAACAGCCCCTGCTCCAATCTCAGAAGCATCAACCTCGACCTGGAACGGAAGCGAAACATCTGGTTGACACAACACAGGGGCAGAAGAAAAACGACGCTTCAACTCTTGAAAAGCTTCCACCGCAGCAGAAGACCAATTGACCAAATCAGCACCTTTCTTGGTCAAATCGGTCAATGGTTTAGCAATACTAGAAAAATTGCAGATGAAGCGACGATAAAAATTAGCAAAGCCCAGGAACTTTTGCAGACTTTTCAGAGATGTCGGCTGAGTCCAATTATGGATGGCTTGGACCTTAACAGGATCCATCTCGATAGTAGAAGGGGAAAAGATGAACCCCAAAAATGAAACCTTCTGAACACCAAAGAGACACTTTGATCCCTTCACAAACAAAGAATTAGCACGCAGGACCTGAAACACCGTTCTGACCTGCTTCACATGAGACTCCCAATCATCCGAGAAGATCAAAATGTCATCTAAGTACACAATCAGGAATTTATCCAGGTACTCTCGGAAGATGTCATGCATAAAGGACTGAAACACTGATGGAGCATTGGCAAGTCCGAATGGCATTACTAGATGCTCAAAATGGCCCTCGGGCGTATTAAATGCAGTTTTCCACTCATCGCCTCGCTTAATACGCACAAGATTATACGCACCACGAAGATCTATCTTGGTGAACCAACTAGCCCCCTTAATCCGAGCAAACAAATCAGATAACGGGCAGCACGGTGGCGCAGTGGTTAGCACAGCAGCCTTGCAGCGCTGGAGTCCTGGGTTCTAAT
The DNA here is from genome assembly GCF_032444005.1 of Ranitomeya imitator. Taxonomy (NCBI): domain Eukaryota; kingdom Metazoa; phylum Chordata; class Amphibia; order Anura; family Dendrobatidae; genus Ranitomeya; species Ranitomeya imitator. Next base: position 431,546,821 of record NC_091285.1, read on the forward strand.
CCCACCCAGGACAACATCTGCAAAGAGTTTGTATGTTCTCTCCGTGTTTGCGTGGGTTTCCTCCGGGCACTCCGGTTTCCTCCCACATTCCAAAGACATACTGATAGGGATTCTAGACTGTGAGCCCCATCGGGGACAGTGATGATAATGTGTGCAAAACTGTAAAGCGCTGCGGAATATGTTAGCGCTATATAAAAAAAATAAAAAATAAAGAAGAAGAAGAAGATAACAATGGCAAGGGGTACTGAAATTTAACCGTGATCTTATTTAGAAGGCAGTAATCTATACAAGGTCTCAGTGAACCATCCTTCTTGGCTACAAAAAAGAACCCTGCTCCCAATGGCGACGATGACGGGCGAATATGCCCCTTCTCCAAAGACTCCTTCACATAACTCCGCATAGCGGCGTGCTCAGGCACAGATAAATTAAACAGTCGACCTTTTGGGAATTTACTACCAGGAATCAAATCGATAGCACAATCACAATCCCTATGCGGAGGTAGGGTATCGGACTTGGGCTCATCAAATAAATCCCGGTAATCAGACAAGAACTCAGGAACCTCAGAAGGGGTGGATGACGAAATAGTCAGAAATGGGACATCACCATGTACCCCCTGACAACCCCAGCTGGACACAGACATGGATTTCCAATCTAAAACTGGATTATGGACTTGTAGCCATGGCAACCCCAACACGACCACATCATGCAGATTATGCAACACCAGAAAGCGAATAACCTCCTGATGTGCAGGAGCCATGCACATGGTCAGCTGGGTCCAGTACTGAGGCTTATTCTTGGCCAAAGGCGTAGCATCAATTCCTCTCAATGGAATAGGACACTGCAAGGACTCCAAGAAAAACCCACAACGCCTAGCATACTCCAAGTCCATCAAATTCAGAGCAGCGCCTGAGTCCACAAATGCCATGACAGAATACGATGACAAAGAGCAGATCAAGGTAACGGACAGAAGAAATTTTGACTGTACCGTACCAATGGTGGAAGACCTAGCGAACCGCTTAGTGCGCTTAGGACAATCAGAGATAGCATGAGTGGAATCACCACAGTAGAAACACAGCCCATTCAGACGTCTGTGTTCTTGCCGTTCAACTCTGGTCAAAGTCCTATCGCACTGCATAGGCTCAGGTTTAAGCTCAGGTGATACCGCCAAATGGTGCACAGATTTACGCTCGCGCAAGCGTCGACCGATCTGAATGGCCAAAGATATAGACTCATTCAGACCAGCAGGCATAGGAAATCCCACCATGACATCTTTAAGGGCTTCAGAGAGACCTTTTCTGAAAATAGCTGCGAGCGCATCTTCATTCCACTGAGTGAGTACGGACCACTTTCTAAATTTCTGACAATATACCTCTATTTCATCCTGACCCTGACACAGAGCCAGCAAATTCTTCTCTGCCTGATCCACAGAATTAGGCTCATCGTACAGCAATCCGAGCGCCAGGAAAAATGCATCGATATTACTTAATGCAGGATCCCCTGGCGCAAGGGAAAATGCCCAGTCCTGAGGATCGCCACGCAAAAAAGAAATAACGATCCTAACTTGTTGAACTAGGTCACCAGAGAAGCGAGGTTTCAAAGCCAGAAATAGTTTACAATTATTTTTGAAACTCAGAAATTTAGTTCTATCTCCAAAAAACAAATCAGGAATAGGGATTCTCGGTTCTAACATAGAATTCTGAACCACAAAGTCTTGAATACTTTGCACTCTTGCCGTGAGCTGATCCACACATGAAGACACCTTTAATGTCCATCGCTACACCTGTGTCCTGAACCACCCAAATGTCTAAGGGAAAAAAAAAGGCAAAACACAGTGCAAAGAAAAAAAAATGGTCTCAGAACTTCTTTTTTCCCTCTATTGAGAATCATTAGTACTTTGGCTTCCAGTACTGTTATGAAAGGTAATTCAGTACCACAATGGCACATACAGTGACCTGGCAATAACCCAAAAAACAAGAACGAGCTCTGAGACGTGGAAACTCTGTAGACCGCAATCCCTAATTCTCTCCAACCACACTAAAGGCAGCCGTGGATTGCGCCTAACGCTGCCTATGCAACTCGGCACGGCCTGAGAAACTAGCTAGCCTGAAGATAGAAAATAAGCCTACCTTGCCTCAGAGAAATACCCCAAAGGAAAAGGCAGCCCCCACATATAATGACTGTGAGCTAAGATGAAAAGACAAACGTAGAGATGAAATAGATTTAGCAAAGTGAGGCCCAACTTTCTGAACAGAGTGAGGATAGGAAAGGTAACTTTGCGGTCAACACAAAACCCTACAAAAACCACGCAAAGGGGGCAAAAAGACCCTCCATACCGAACTAACGGCACGGAGGTTTACCCTCTGCGTCCCAGAGCTTCCAGCAAGCAGAAAAAAACAAATTGACAAGCTGGACATAAAAAAAAAGCAAACAAATAGCAAAGAGGAACTTAGCTATGCAGAGCAGCAGGCCACAGGAACGATCCAGGAGGAAACAGGTCCAATACTAGAACATTGACTGGAAGCCAGGATCAAAGCACTAGGTGGAGTTAAATAGAGAAGCACCTAACGACTTCACCACATCACCTGAGGAAGGAAACTCAGAAGCCGCAGTACCACTTTCCTCCACCAACGGAAGCTCACAGAGAGAACCAGCCGAAGTACCACTTGTGACCACAGGAGGGAGCTCTGCCACAGAATTCACAACACCTACCCATCAAACAGGTGCGTCCTAGCCATAACATACCTGGGGGACAGAGAACTAGAAAGAACTGAAACGAATTAGAAAGAACGAGAATAGAAGTTGTGAGGACTATCCCGAATGCTCAGCAGGGAAGCACTGCAACACACAGGCGCTAATGGTAGGCACTGATTTCCACCTGCAAAGAGAACTCTGGATGTGCCATCGGACCGGCCGGTCTCAGACAGCCCTGTTAACTGTGCTCTGGATTGCGGATCCTGAAGTCTTCAGTAAAGAGGTAAAGAGACTGCAACCCTGTGTCCTCGTTATTGTCTGCACCTCACACCATCACCATCCACCTTACTGGGAAGCCCTGGGGATATACTTCACCTGTGGGAAGCTTCACCATCTAGCTGCCATCACATCACCCCAGTGGACCCGAAGCAGCGTCGGTCTCCCTGACCGAACACCACAGGTGGCGTCACTAACCCTTGACAGACTCGCATCAACTTTCATTGGACGCCCCTTAGCAGGGTCACGGACCGGGTCCAGCCACTGTGACATCCCCAGAACTGAGCCAGCAGAGGACCGGTACCGAGTAACCCGCGGCCCTGCGTCTGTGGGCACTCCACTAGTGGCGCCTGGGAATGAATTATGGTAGGGAAAGGAGAGGGGACGCAGAGTCCTCCAAATGCTATCAATGACAGAGAAGGGTAGCCTCTGAGTAACACCATGAAGTAATTGGTCATGCCAAACATGAAAAAATTAATTAAAAATTAAATAAAAGGAAAAAAATTAAATAAGAAAATCCACAGAGAAAAATGATATGAAGAAAATGAGAAGTCAATAATGAAAAATAAATGAAATAAAAAGTAAAAATATAAAGAATAAAAATATTATATAAACAATAAAAATAAAAGAGTAATGGGAGAGGTGATAAAAAAAAATAATAAATAGAGGAGATATGTGGGAAATGAACCCAAGTTGGAATATCAAAAAATAATAAATTATTATTATTATTATTTTTATTATTATACATTTTTATAGCGCCATTTATTCCATGGCGCTTTACATGTGAATACGGGGCAAATATAGACAAATACATTAAACATGAGCAGATAACAAGGCACACGAGTACATAAGGAGGGAGGACCCTGCCCGCGAGGGCTCACAGTCTGCAGGGGGTGGGTGAGGATACACTAGGAGAGGGAAGAGCTGGCTGTGCGGCTGTTCAGTAGGTTGAGGATCACTGCAGGCTGTAGGCTTGTCGGAAGAGATTGACAAAGAATCATACTTATTGAGGAAAAAAAAAAATTTTTCAGTGTGGTTTTGACAAAGACCAGCCTTGGTCGAAATGTTAACCCTAACTGAAAGTGTCCGTCAGTTTTTTCTTATGCTAATGAGCACTCGGTGATGACTGAGTGTAATTTCTGCATAAAACCTTCAAGCTTCATGTGTGCGGCTGTTTTTCCATAAACAATATGAAGGCAAACAGAAATATGAGGGCAGTAATTTTGTGTCTGCTAATGTAATGTCTGTATTTGAGCTTCCTAATACCACTGCTAATGGCACATCCCTCCATAACACTCCTAGTGGCACGTCCCTCCTGATAACACTCCTAGTGGCATGTCCCTCCTAATAACACTCCTAGTGGCATGTCCCTCCTAATAACACTCCTAGTGGCACGTCCCTCCTAATAACACTCCTAGTGGCCCGTCCCTCCTAATAACACTCCTAGTGGCATGTCCCTCCTAATAACACTCCTAGTGGCATGTCCCTCCTAATAACACTCCTAGTGGCATGTCCCTCCTAATAACACTCCTAGTGGCACGTCCCTCCTAATAACACTCCTAGTGGCATGTCCCTCCTAATAACACTCCTAGTGGCACGTCCCTCCTAATAACACTCCTAGTGGCACGTCCATCCTAATAACACTCCTAGTGGCACGTCCCTCCTAATAACACTCCTAGTGACATGTCCCTCCTAATAACACTCCTAGTGGCATGTCCCTCCTAATAACACTTCTAGTGGCATGTCCCTCCTAATAACACTCCTAGTGGCATGTCCCTCCTAATAACACTCCTAGTGGCATGTCCCTCCTAATAACACTCCTAGTGACATGTCCCTCCTAATAACACTCCTAGTGGCATGTCCCTCCTAATAACACTCCTAGTGGCATGTCCCTCCTAATAACACTCCTAGTGGCATGTCCCTCCTAATAACACTCCTAGTGGCATGTCCCTCCATAACACTTCTAGTGGCATGTCCCTCCTAATAACACTCCTAGTGGCATGTCCCTCCTAATAACACTTATATATACCTAATATATTAAACACCTTCTTCTCCACGGTATTCACGGTGGAAAATGAAATGCTAGGTGAAATCCCAAGAAACAATGAAAACCCTATATTAAGGGTCACCAATCTAACCCAAGAAGAGGTGCGAAACCGGCTAAATAAGATTAAAATAGATAAATCTCCGGGTCCGGATGGCATACACCCACGAGTACTAAGAGAACTAAGTAATGTAATAGATAAACCATTATTTCTTATTTTTAGTGACTCTATAGCGACAGGGTCTGTTCCGCAGGACTGGCGCATAGCAAATGTGGTGCCAATATTCAAAAAGGGCTCTAAAAGTGAACCTGGAAATTATAGGCCAGTAAGTCTAACCTCTATTGTTGGTAAAATATTTGAAGGGTTTCTGAGGGATGTTATTCTGGATTATCTCAATGAGAATAATTGTTTAACTCCATATCAGCATGGGTTTATGAGAAATCGCTCCTGTCAAACCAATCTAATCAGTTTTTATGAAGAGGTAAGCTATAGACTGGACCACGGTGAGTCATTGGACGTGGTATATCTCGATTTTTCCAAAGCGTTTGATACCGTGCCGCACAAGAGGTTGGTACACAAAATGAGAATGCTTGGTCTGGGGGAAAATGTGTGTAAATGGGTTAGTAACTGGCTTAGTGATAGAAAGCAGAGGGTGGTTATAAATGGTATAGTCTCTAACTGGGTCGCTGTGACCAGTGGGGTACCGCAGGGGTCAGTATTGGGACCTGTTCTCTTCAACATATTCATTAATGATCTGGTAGAAGGTTTACACAGTAAAATATCGATATTTGCAGATGATACAAAACTATGTAAAGCAGTTAATACAAGAGAAGATAGTATTCTGCTACAGATGGATCTGGATAAGTTGGAAACTTGGGCTGAAAGGTGGCAGATGAGGTTTAACAATGATAAATGTAAGGTTATACACATGGGAAGAGGGAATCAATATCACCATTACACACTGAACGGGAAACCACTGGGTAAATCTGACAGGGAGAAGGACTTGGGGATCCTAGTTAATGATAAACTTACCTGGAGCAGCCAGTGCCAGGCAGCAGCTGCCAAGGCAAACAGGATCATGGGGTGCATTAAAAGAGGTCTGGATACACATGATGAGAGCATTATACTGCCTCTGTACAAATCCCTAGTTAGACCGCACATGGAGTACTGTGTCCAGTTTTGGGCACCGGTGCTCAGGAAGGATATAATGGAACTAGAGAGAGTACAAAGGAGGGTAACAAAATTAATAAAGGGGATGGGAGAACTACAATACTCAGATAGATTAGCGAAATTAGGATTATTTAGTCTAGAAAAAAGACGACTGAGGGGCGATCTAATAACCATGTATAAGTATATAAGGGGACAATACAAATATCTCGCTGAGGATCTGTTTATACCAAGGAAGGTGACGGGCACAAGGGGGTATTCTTTGCGTCTGGAGGAGAGAAGGTTTTTCCACCAACATAGAAGAGGATTCTTTACTGTTAGGGCAGTGAGAATCTGGAATTGCTTGCCTGAGGAGGTGGTGATGGCGAACTCAGTCGAGGGGTTCAAGAGAGGCCTGGATGTCTTCCTGGAGCAGAACAATATTGTATCATACAATTATTAGGTTCTGTAGAAGGACGTAGATCTGGGTATTTATTATGATGGAATATAGGCTGAACTGGATGGACAAATGTCTTTTTTCGGCCTTACTAACTATGTTACTATGTAACTATGTAACTATGTTACTATGTTACTTCTAGTGGCATGTCCCTCCTAATAACACTCCTAGTGGCATGTCCCTCCTAATAACACTCCTAGTGGCATGTCCCTCCTAATAACACTCCTAGTGGCACGTCCCTCCTAATAACAGTCCTAGTGGCACGTCCCTCCTAATAACACTCCTAGTGGCACGTCCCTCCTAATAACACTCCTAGTGGCATGTCCCTCCTAATAACACTCCTAGTGGCATGTCCCTCCTAATAACACTCCTAGTGGCATGTCCCTCCTAATAACACTCCTAGTGGCATGTCCCTCCTAATAACACTCCTAGTGGCATGTCCCTTCTAATAACACTTGTAGCCCTCCATGTTTCATAACAAGTTTAGGGGCATTGCGCCTGTCTGGCACAGGGTACAAAATTGCCTATATTTTCCTTTTTTAAACATTTCAATGCTCTAAAAGTGATCAGTTACCTTAATAGGAATGTAATAAATGAGAATACACATAATCAGGTGGAAAAAAGTTTAATAACCAGAAAAGTAATATGTTTCTATGTCTGAAGCTTCCTCCTCACTCTCTCCATATTGATCTGTATCAGACACATCTGGACATTCTTCCACATCATCTTCTGAATCAATGTCACTTTCTTCCCCTAAATCTAGCTGTAAGGGGTCTGTCTAATCATCAAGCAGTATATTTTGCACTTGCTCAACATGAAGGGCATTGGACAAGTCAAATATTCTCCTCGCCATTTCATAAGAAAAGCAGAAGCAAGAGAGAGAATATGTGTTAGGGCGCAATGTGCCTGAGAAGCACACTCTTATTTCTAACAAAACCTTCTATGACAAATCCACAAATTTAGCACTTGCTATTCATAAAACAAGCTAAAAAAAACAATTGGGATGAATAAAGACAGCACATTCTAACCGTCAAAGGTGTGACGCATTCAGGGGCAATGAGCCGGAGAAGCCAAAACACTGATATCTGATCTCCTGCAGCTCAGCAGCACAAGAGGCTTCTCAGGTCTCACACAGCCTTTAAAGTTAGGAAGGTACTGGGAGGATGGTATTTCCCAGACAAAAAACTGAAAATAGAGAAATTAAACTAAGTGAGCTGCGCCTGTCAGATCAGTTGCCCCTGATGGAGGGCTAGTGGCACGTCCCTCCTAATAACACTCCTAGAGACATGTATCCCCTAATAACACTTCTAGTGGCCCGTCCCTCCTAATAACACTCCTAGAGACACGTATCACCTTATAACACTTCTAGAGCCATGCCCCTATGCCCCTCCTAATAGGTATAAATTGCTGATTGCCGGTGGTCTGACTACTGAGACTGGAGCTTTGGATCCCCAATATTGGGGCTCTGCTATCCTGTTCTGAATTGACAGGAGATTAATTTTCTATGGGAGAGCCAAGTACAGTGCTCGGCTATTTTCAGCAGTCTTATAAACAATTAATGGAGTGAAGACCGAGCATGACCACTGTCACGTACACACTTTTCAACACATGACGTGGCATGCACCTGCAAGGGTTAATGTATCTCCTCTCATTCAATCCAACTCTCAACCTCTGTGTTAGGCTACAAAGTGAGCATAAATCACTATTTTTGTATAAAGTCCTGAGGAAGGACAGTGGTATCTGAAAGATGTTGATAATAAAACTGCCATTTTATCTATTTATCTACTATGACTCATGTCATAACTCCAGAGAGTGCAGAAACACTTCCAATTCAGCTACTTTTATAAATCACATCCTACAAAGTCCACACACCCCGATTACTTAGTGTGCTGCCACCACTCATCAAACACACAGGGTGATAAGTCCTGAAAATATATAACTGTCTGACAATCAAAAGGTCACACAGTCTCTGAAAGTCTATGGATTCTTTAAAGCATACAAGGATCAAGCTTATTAAGGATTTTAAACTTTAATATAAAAATATACAGTGCTTAAAATAAAAGATATAAAAAGGGTAAAAATAAAGGGACAAAATGATGCAAAACAGTTATAAAACAAAAAGGGAGAAAAAAAAGAAATATCTAAATGTTTCCGTCTAGAGTTATCTTCTGTTTCCTTGAGGGAAGGAGAAATGAGTTATGGGTCACATCAGCATACACAGCACCCACATGTGAACAACTTCTTTTTGTGCCACCCAGCCTTTTTTAGTCCTGACCATAGGATCATATTTCCAGGATGACCCGGATGGGCCAATTTAAAAATTGCTGTATGTGAATGGATGATGGGCTAAGTTGTGGCATTTCAAATATCCTGTGTCTCCCACTTCCTCTCTATACAGTCTAGAGGAAATATTCTGTCCTGCTACAAACCATTTGCTAACCCCTTTGAAGCTCAGGATCCAGGAGCTAAGTTTAACACCTCCCAGTATTCTTCCAGGAGACCCCCCTGTGGTTCTGAGTACTTGCAATAAGAGTGGGAAGATGTTATATCCTTTGTGTGGAGACAGTCATTTGGATGCAGCCTTAAAGGAGTTGTCCACTACTAAGACAACTCCTTCTTGATTCAAATGATTGACCCTAAAAAATTATAAAACCTATACTCTCCTCCCGTGCCAGCGCCGTTCCAGTGGTGTCTGCACTTGCGGTCATGGGGCTAGAGTGCGTTGCGACACGTGATGACGGAGCCCAATCAGTGCTGGCATCATTGTCCCCGCCTTCGGACAAATCAAACATGAAGAGGAAGTCCGGAGTGCAGCTGATCTCTGACTTTCTCTTCATGCTCAATTTGACAGGAAGCCGGGACACTCATTGGGCACCTGCATCACGTTTCACAACAACCGCAAGAGGAGCACCAGGAGACAGAGTGCCAACATCGTGGGAGCGGCGTAAGCACGGGATGAGATTATAAGCTTTATTATTTTATGGTGACCAAGCGAGGGGTATGAGAAGAAGTTGTGCAAGTAGTGGATAACTTCTTTAACTACGGTAGTTATTTTGCTGATATTATAGTTTCCCTTAGGATTATATATTTCCTTCACAAACATCTCCACTTAATTCAGGACAGGGGCTCACTAGGAGGTCTGGTGTTCGGACCCAGCAATAAGCAAATTATCCCTTATCCAATAACTGGGGATGTGGAGACACAGCACTGTATATTAATTAACCGCGTTATGCCTACGTTAAAAGGAGAGCAGGCATTTGGCGGGATGATCCCTGGTCCATGCGGTTTTGGCTAGCGGACGAGGGCGCCTGCCAACCTCCCATGTCTCCACATGGGAAAAAATTTATTTTTTAGGGGAGTAACCTTTTAAACTATCCAAGCTCATAGCATGGTTTACAGCTCCTGAGTGTCATCCCTGCTCTTGAGCATCCCCTTTCTAGTGTTCACATAATATCTATATCAGAAAAGAAGGTTCAGAGACCTGCGGGCACCTGGGTTGCACTATGAAAGGGGATCCGCAGGTGACTATATATAATTTATATTATTTTTGGACAATGCTGGGGTATTTAATAGAGAATAAAGCATGGCAGACAGCGCCTTTATGAAATACAGGTTATCCCTCTGTGTCTGACACATGCAAAAGAAAGTGTTAAAAAAAAGAACAGAATTGGGAAAAAAACCTAGAATAGTAATGTCCTACATACACTTACTGTAATTAAACGGGTTGACCAGGCTGAAAAGTCCACAGTCCCTCTATGTGACTACAGAATCATGAGTGGGTGATGTGCTTACTGTCATGATTCCCCTGCATGACCAGCAGGAGCGTGCGGTGGTCACATGACCAGCAGGAGCGTGCGGTGCTCACATGACCAGCAGGAGCGGGCAGTGGTCACATGACCATCTGGTATCGCTGTTGCCGAAGAATCCTGACAGCGCGCACTGTGAGAATTCACAATTCTGCAGACACAAACCTGGACAACCTCTTTAAGCCCCCCTTACACTCACCCCTCCACAGAAGATCCACAAATCAATTCTGAAATTGACAATATTGGGTAAAAATGTCTTTGTTGCCTGCAGCAACTAATCACAACACAGCTTTCTTTTGACGATCACTATAAGAAAACAGCACTGTGATTGGTTGCTATTGGCCACAAAATCAGAACTTTTTTTCATACACAGGGCCACCATCAGGGCATTACTGCCCTTACTACAGTATGGGGCCCGGTGATTAAGAGCAAAAAGTGGGGCCCGAGCACGCTGGCAGCCCGGTCCAAAATACTGGTCTCTTACTAGAAGTATTCTAAAGTAGCCTTTCGAATTCTTCAGCTACTGTTATCGTTGTACCATCCAAGAAGTAGCATGTGACTTCTTTTTTGTGAATCTGCAGCGTTTTTGTACTCATTCCATTATAGAAAACCACAGGGGTAGAAAAAACGCAGAAAAAACGCTGCGGAACCGCACAAAAATCGCGACAAATCCGCTGGTGCGTTTTCTGCCAGGAGAGGCAGAATCCGCACCAGAAATTCCTAAGTCTAATCCGCAACGTGTGCACGTAGCCTTAAGGTGTTTCCCCTCCCCCCTGTAGAATGTAAGCCAGAAAGGGCAGGGTCCTCGCCCCTCTGTACCAGTCTGTCATTGTTAGTTTGCTTACTGTAAGTGATATCTGTAACTTGTATGTGACCCCTCCTCATGTACATCACCATGGAAGCAATGGCGCTATATAAATAATAATAATAATAGATATACTAAAGGTGGAATCAGACTGGTTGCTATGGGCAATTGCTAAAGTTTTGTTAATAGTTTGTAAATGAGGTCTTCCTATGGTAACAGTGTAATGCTGTAATAAGGGGGAAGTGTTGTCATAGGGCCGAGAATTTAATTATGTTTGAGGTAATTTATTATCAAGTCCTTTATTTTTTTCAGACGCAGTAAATGCTTTTTACTTTTGGGAACTTTTCCTTAATCGCCCGGCTACTCCTGCCTCGATGGTAACCAATGTGATGTGCCATATTATTACTATTTGTTGTTAATATTAATTAATACCTGTGGAGATTTCACTCATAGTCATATGTGACATCATCAAATACAGGTGACATCATCAAATACAGGAGGTCATTGTTACCTCACAGCATGATGTCACAATGACTGTGGGTCTATACAAACGGGTGTTCTGGGGGCAGAATCTTATTCCAGAAGATGAAGACGACGAGAGCGGAGGATTCAGGATCGAGGACACAGACTGTCATTTCAAGAGATGAAGACGAGGAGAGCAGAGGATCCAGGATCAAGGACACAGACTCTCATTTCAATCCTCTGGATTGACGATACAGGTAAATAAGAAACCTTTCAGGGATTTCAGTCAGTGAACTTAGCGCCAACATGGACCCTCCAAGTCTACAGATTGTGGCTGTAAGGTTCTAGATTTCTTCATTCCTTGCTGGTAGAATCTCTAGACTTGGGTGATGAAGGTTCTATGTGAGGTCACACAGCGGCATGTTGGACACAGAGTTCTATGCAGCAAACATGGGGACATCAGAGAGGTCAGCACAAAGATGGCACCTCGGATGGAGACACCACTGTCGCTACTATGGTCAGTGACACTTGGCGTTGCATCTGTGGCTGGCACAGATTGTTGGTGGTTCTGTCACTTTAATTTAAGATTATTGGGGCAAAAAATGTACCATTATTCACCCACATGGGACAGAGGTTGGTGTACATATATTGGGGGAAAATATATTTATTTGTTTACTTTACTTTCTTTTTATTTATTTATTTTACCATTTTATTTTCCTATTTTATTGTATTTATTTTACTTATATATAATGCAACTTTTTTTTAAAACAAATTTATTACACCATTTTAAGTGTTTACATCAAAACTTAAAAATGGAGAGAAAAGGGGGCTTGTTTATCTGGCATAAAGTACAATATATTTATGACGCTTTCTACAGGTTTTATACTGATACTTCCTCTCATATTATTTTTTTACTTACCAGGGAGAGAATCTGGATCCTTGAAGGAAGATTGAAGAATCTAAAGAGAGCCACACGATTGTTTAGTTTTAATCATTTAATATGTCTGTACATTATATTTGTTGTCTTATGATGTCATTATATGCTAATTATATGGATCTAATCCTGGAATCAGTGCATCATGACATCATATTGTTTAGGTGTCTGCTATATAACCAAACTGTGTAAGGAGTAGAACATACATATACCGTATATACTCAAGTATAAGCCCCTCTCGGCTTATACTTGAGTCATGGTCGGCGGCAGGGTCGGCGGGTGAGGGGGAGAGAGGACTGTCGCATACTCACCTGCTCCTGGCGCTGTCCCTGCCTGTCCCATGGTCTTCGGGTGCCGCAGCTCTTCCTCTGTTCAGCGGTCACGTGGTAGCGCTCATTAAAGTAATGAATATGGACTCCACTCCCATAGGGGTGGAGCCGCATATTCATTCCTGTAATGAGCGGTACTAGTGACCGCTGACAGAGGAAGAAGCTGCCGGCTCCCGGAGACCATCTGTCCGGGAGAAGGAGCCAGGGACCGCACCGGAGCAGGTGAGTATTACATATTTACCTGTCCGCGTTCCACCTGCCGGGCGCCGCTGCGTCTTCCCGTCCTCTTGCTGTGACTGTTCAGGTCAGAGGGCGCGATGACGTATTAGTGTGCGCACCGCCCTCTGCCTGAAGAGTCACTGCGGAGAGACGGGACGCTGAGGAGCAGCGGGCAGCGACGAGAGCAGCGGGCACAGCTTTATATGGAGCGACGAGAGGTGAGTATGTCATTTTTTTTTATTGCAGCAGCATTATATGTGGCACAGCTTTATATGGAGCATCTATGGGGCCATAAAGAACTGCATGGAGCATTATATGTGGCACAGCTTTATTTGGAGCATCTATGGGGCAATAATGAACGGTATGGAGCATTATATGTGGCACAGCTTTATATGGAGCATCTATGGGGCAATAATGAACGGTATGGGACATTATATGTGGCACAGTTTTATATGGAGCATCTATGGGGCAATAATGAACGGTATGGAGCATTATATGTGGCACAGTTTTATATGGAGCATCTATGGGGCAATAATGAACGGTATGGAGCATTATATGTGGCACAGTTTTATATGGAGCATCTATGGGGCAATAATGAACGGTATGGAGCATTATATGTGGCACAGTTTTATATGGAGCATCTATGGGGCCATAATGAACTGTATGGAGCATTATATGGGGCATCTATGGGGCCATAAAGAACTGCATGGAACATTATATGGGGCCATAAAGAACTGCATGGAGCATTATATGGGGCATCTATGGGGCCATAAAGAGCTGCATGGAGCATTATATGGGGCATATTTGTATATGGAGCATCTTATAGGGCCATAATGAACTGTATGGAGCATTATATGGGGCTCCTGATTCAATATGGATATTCAAAAGCACTTAACCTACTGATGTAATAATAATAATAATAATCTTTATTTTTATATAGCGCTAACATATTCAGCTGCGCTTTACATTTTTGCACACATTATCATCACTGTCCCCGATGGGGCTCACAATCTAAATTCCCTATCAGTATGTCTTTGGAATGTCTCAATTAATTTTACTCTTATTGGTATCTATTTTTATTTTTGGCATTTACCGGTAGCTGCTGCATTTTCCACCCTAGGCTTATACTCGGGTCAATAAGTTTTCCCAGTTTTTTTGTTGTAAAATTAAGGGGGGTCGGCTTATACTCGGGTCGGCTTATACTCGAGTATATACGGTATATATATTTACATGCTTTAGCACTATAGAGTGCAACTTTATTTGTTTGCCAACTCTATAAGGGTCCTGATATGATGCAACAATCCTATGTCTGTTGTTGTGAATTCTGTGGTCAAGCTCACTCCTGTGGTCATGAGTGGTACTTCGGCTGGTTCTGTCCATGAGCTTCCTCTGGTGGATGTGAGTGGGGCTGCGGCTTCTGAGTTTCCTTCCTCAGGTGACGAGGTTAAGTCGTTAGGTGCTGCTCTATTTAACTCCACCTAGTTCTTTGTTCCTGGCCTCCAGTCAATGTTCCAGTATTGGTCTTGCTCTCTCCTGGATCATTCTTGTGACCTGTCTACCCTGCATAAGCTAAGTTCTGCTTGTGTTACTTTTGTTTGCTATTTTTTCTGTCCAGCTTGCTATATTGGTTTGTCTTGCTTGCTGGAAGCTCTGGGACGCAGAGGGAGCACCTCCGTGCCGTTAGTCGGTACGGAGGGTCTTTTTGCGCCCTCTGCGTGGTTGTTTGTAGGTTTTTGTGCTGACCGCAAAGCTATCTTTCCTATCCTCGGTCTATTCAGTAAGTCGGGCCTCACTTTGCTAAAATCTATTTCATCTCTATGTTTGTATTTTCATCTTTACTCACAGTCATTATATGTGGGGGGCTGCCTTTTCCTTTGGGGAATTTCTCTGAGGCAAGGTAGGCTTATTTTTCTATCTTCAGGGCTAGCTAGTTTCTCAGGCTGTGCCCGAGGCGCCTAGGTCTGGTCAGGAGCGCTCCACGGCTACCTCTAGTGTGGTGTGATAGGATTTGGGATTGCGGTTAGCAGAGTTCCCACGTCTCAGAGCTCGTCCTATGTTATTAGTAACTATCAGGTCATTTTCAGTGCTCTTAACCACCAGGTCCATTGTGGTTCTAAATCACCAGTTCATAACAGTCTGTATATTAAGGGGTAGTGTTCTGTGGGGGGGTATTGTTCTGTTTTTTTTTACAGGGAAGATGAACATAGCCAAGCTATAAGCTTCAGGGTCTGGTCTGATGAGGAAAGGTGAGGCGACTTACCAGGACAAAGAAGATCTGCTATCCAGAAACGAGTCACCATATTGAATATCATTGTTGTATACATATCAGTTAGTTAGTTGTAGTATGGCCTTGGTCCAGGGTTCTCGAACTGATCACCTTTTCTCGGGGTCATGAAGGAATTTTTTCCCTGTAATACACATTGGCTGAACGTGTTCAGGTTTTTTGCCTTCTTCTGGATCATTGGCTTTAGGTAGAGGTAAAGATTGTATTTAATAAAATATGTTTAAAATAAATGATCGGTCTCCTTATGTCTTTATTTTATACAGCACTCAGGAAGTTGTATATGAGAGTTCTCATTTTTATGATCCATGACTGCCACAATATGAAGGCAAACAGAAATATGAGGGCAGTAATTATGTGTCTGCTAATGCAATGTCTGTATTTGAACTTCCTAATAACACTACTAATGGCACATCCCTCCATAACACTCCTAGTGGCATGTCCCTCCTAATAACACTCCTAGTGGCACATCCCTCCATAACACTCCTAGTGGCATGTCCCTCCTAATAACACTCCTAGTGGCATGTCCCTCCTAATAACACTTCTAATGGCACGTCCCTCCTGATAACACTCCTAGAGACAGGTATCCCCTAATAACACTTCTAGTGGCACGTCCCTCCTAATAACACTTCTAGTGGCCCGTCCCTCCTAATAACACTTCTAGTGGCCCGTCCCTCCTAATAACCCTTCTAGTGGCAAGTCACCCCTAATAACACTTCTAGTGGCATGCCCCTATGCCCCTCCTAATAGGTATAAATTGCTGATTGCCGGTGGTCTGACTACTAGAAGAAGAGGGGACGGGAAGAAAAACATTAGACTTGAACAAAGAAGACCCAGGAAAACATACTCAGAAGGGAGGTAAGAACATTTCTAAAACAATCCACAGCGAGGAGATTGGAACAAAACAAAATCCTCTAAACTGCATGCTCGCAAACGCCAGAAGCCTGACAAACAAGATGGAAGAACTAGAAGCAGAAATATCTACAGGTAACTTTGACATAGTGGGAATAACCGAGACATGGTTAGATGAAAGCTATGACTGGGCAGTTAACTTACAGGGTTACAGTCTGTTTAGAAAGGATCGTAAAAATCGGAGAGGAGGAGGGGTTTGTCTCTATGTAAAGTCTTGTCTAAAGTACACTTTAAGGGAGGATATTAGCGAAGGAAATGAGGATGTCGAGTCCATATGGGTCGAAATTCATGGAGGGAAAAATGGTAACAAAATTCTTATTGGGGTCTGTTACAAACCCCCAAATATAACAGAAACCATGGAAAGTCTACTTCTAAAGCAGATAGATGAAGCTGCAACCCATAATGAGGTCCTGGTTATGGGGGACTTTAACTACCCGGATATTAACTGGGAAACAGAAACCTGTGAAACCCATAAAGGCAACAGGTTTCTGCTAATAACCAAGAAAAATTATCTTTCACAATTGGTGCAGAATCCAACCAGAGGAGCAGCACTTTTAGACCTAATACTATCTAATAGACCTGACAGAATAACAAATCTGCAGGTGGTTGGGCATCTAGGAAACAGCGACCACAATATTGTACAGTTTCACCTGTCTTTCACTAGGGGGACTTGTCAGGGAGTCACAAAAACACTGAACTTTAGGAAGGCAAAGTTTGACCAGCTTAGAGATGCCCTTAATCTGGTAGACTGGGACAATATCCTCAGAAATAAGAATACAGATAATAAATGGGAAATGTTTAAGAACATCCTAAATAGGCAGTGTAAGCGGTTTATACCTTGTGGGAATAAAAGGACTAGAAATAGGAAAAACCCAATGTGGCTAAACAAAGAAGTAAGACAGGCAATTAACAGTAAAAAGAAAGCATTTGCACTACTAAAGCAGGATGGCACCATTGAAGCTCTAAAAAACTATAGGGAGAAAAATACTTTATCTAAAAAACTAATTAAAGCTGTCAAAAAGGAAACAGAGAAGCTCATTGCTAAGGAGAGTAAAACTAATCCCAAACTGTTCTTCAACTATATCAATAGTAAAAGAATAAAAACTGAAAATGTAGGCCCCTTAAAAAATAGTGAGGAAAGAATGGTTGTAGATGACGAGGAAAAAGCTAACATATTAAACACCTTCTTCTCCACGGTATTCACGGTGGAAAATGAAATGCTAGGTGAAATCCCAAGAAACAATGAAAACCCTATATTAAGGGTCACCAATCTAACCCAAGAAGAGGTGCGAAACCGGCTAAATAAGATTAAAATAGATAAATCTCCGGGTCCGGATGGCATACACCCACGAGTACTAAGAGAACTAAGTAATGTAATAGATAAACCATTATTTCTTATTATTAGGGACTCTATAGCGACAGAGTCTGTTCCGCAGGACTGGCGCATAGCAAATGTGGTGCCAATATTCAAAAAGGGCTCTAAAAGTGAACCTGGAAATTATAGGCCAGTAAGTCTAACCTCTATTGTTGGTAAAATATTTGAAGGGTTTCTGAGGGATGTTATTCTGGATTATCTCAATGAGAATAACTGTTTAACTCCATATCAGCATGGGTTTATGAGAAATCGCTCCTGTCAAACCAATCTAATCAGTTTTTATGAAGAGGTAAGCTATAGGCTGGACCACGGTGCGTCATTGGACGTGGTATATCTCGATTTTTCCAAAGCGTTTGATACCGTGCCGCACAAGAGGTTGGTACACAAAATGAGAATGCTTGGTCTGGGGGAAAATGTGTGTAAATGGGTTAGTAACTGGCTTAGTGATAGAAAGCAGAGGGTGGTTATAAATGGTATAGTCTCTAACTGGGTCGCTGTGACCAGTGGGGTACCGCAGGGGTCAGTATTGGGACCTGTTCTCTTCAACATATTCATTAATGATCTGGTAGAAGGTTTACACAGTAAAATATCGATATTTGCAGATGATACAAAACTATGTAAAGCAGTTAATACAAGAGAAGATAGTATTCTGCTACAGATGGATCTGGATAAGTTGGAAACTTGGGCTGAAAGGTGGCAGATGAGGTTTAACAATGATAAATGTAAGGTTATACACATGGGAAGAAGGAATCAATATCACCATTACACACTGAATGGGAAACCACTGGGTAAATCTGACAAGGAGAAGGACTTGGGGATCCTAGTTAATGATAAACTTACCTGGAGCAGCCAGTGCCAGGCAGCAGCTGCCAAGGCAAACAGGATCATGGGGTGCATTAAAAGAGGTCTGGATACACATGATGAGAGCATTATACTGCCTCTGTACAAATCCCTAGTTAGACCGCACATGGAGTACTGTGTCCAGTTTTGGGCACCGGTGCTCAGGAAGGATATAATGGAACTAGAGAGAGTACAAAGGAGGGCAACAAAATTAATAAAGGGGATGGGAGAACTACAATACCCAGATAGATTAGCGAAATTAGGATTATTTAGTCTAGAAAAAAGACGACTGAGGGGCGATCTAATAACCATGTATAAGTATATAAGGGGACAATACAAATATCTCGCTGAGGATCTGTTTATACCAAGGAAGGTGACGGGCACAAGGGGGCATTCTTTGCGTCTGGAGGAGAGAAGGTTTTTCCACCAACATAGAAGAGGATTCTTTACTGTTAGGGCAGTGAGAATCTGGAATTGCTTGCCTGAGGAGGTGGTGATGGCGAACTCAGTCGAGGGGTTCAAGAGAGGCCTGGATGTCTTCCTGGAGCAGAACAATATTGTATCATACAATTATTAGGTTCTGTAGAAGGACGTAGATCTGGGGATTTATTATGACGGAATATAGGCTGAACTGGATGGACAAATGTCTTTTTTCGGCCTTACTAACTATGTACTGAGACTGGAGCTTTGAAACCCCAATATTGGGGATCTGCTATCCTGTTCTGAATTGAAAGGAGATTCATTTTTTTCTATGGGACAGCCAAGTACAGTGCTCGGCTATTTTCAGCAGTCTTATAAACAATGAATGGAGTGAAGACCGAGCATGACCACTGTCACGTACACACTTCTCAACACATGACGTGGGGTGCACCTCCAAGGGTTAATTTATCTCCTCTCATTCAATCCAAATCTCAAACTCTGTGTTAGGCTACAAAGTGAACATAAATCACTATTTTTGTATAAAGTCCTGAGGAAGGACAGTGGTATCTGAAAGACGTCGATAATAAAACTTGTTGTGAATTCTGTGGCAGAGCTCCCTCCTGTGGTCACAAATGGTACTTCGGCTGGTTCTCTCTGTGAGCTTCCGTTGGTGGAGGAAAGTGGTACTGCGGCTTCTGAGTTTCCTTCCTCAGGTGATGTGGTGAAGTCGTTAGGTGCTTCTCTATTTAACTCCACCTAGTGCTTTGATCCTGGCTTCCAGTCAATGTTCTAGTATTGGACCTGATTCCTCCTGGATCGTTCCTGTGGCCTGCTGCTCTGCATAGCTAAGTTCCTCTTTGCTATTTGTTTGCTGTTTTTTTTCTGTCCAGCTTGTCAATTTGTTTTTTTCTGCTTGCTGGAAGCTCTGGGACGCAGAGGGTGTACCTCCGTGCCGTTAGTTCGGTACGGAGGGTCTTTTTGCCCCCTTTGCGTGGTTTTTGTAGGGTTTTGTGTTGACCGCAAAGTTACCTTTCCTATCCTTGCTCTGTTCAGAAAGTTGGGCCTCACTTTGCTAAATCTATTTCATCTCTACGTTTGTCTTTTCATCTTAACTCACAGTCATTATATGTGGGGGCTGCCTTTTCCTTTGGGGTATTTCTCTGAGGCAAGGTAGGCTTATTTTCTATCTTCAGGCTAGCTAGTTTCTCAGGCCGTGCCGAGTTGCATAGGCAGCGTTAGGCGCAATCCACGGCTGCCTTTAGTGTGGTTGGAGAGGATTAGGGATTGCGGTCAACAGAGTTCCCACGTCTCAGAGCTCGTTCTTGTTTTTTGGGTTATTGCCAGGTCACTGTATGTGCGCTGACCTCTATGTCCATTGTGGTACTGAATTACCTTTCATAAAAGTACTGGAAGCCACAGTACTAATGATTCTATGATTCTCAATAAAGGGAAAAAAGAAGTTCTGAGACCATTTTTTTTTCTTTGCACTGTGTTTTGCCTTTTTTTTTCCCTAGACATTTGGGTGGTTCAGGACACAGGTGTAGCAATGGACATTAAAGGTCTGTCTTCATGTGTGGATCAGCTCACGGCAAGAGTGCAAAGTATTCAAGACTTTGTGGTTCAGAATTCTATGTTAGAACCGAGAATCCCTATTCCTGATTTGTTTTTTGGAGATAGAACTAAATTTCTGAGTTTCAAAAATAATTGTAAACTATTTCTGGCTCTGAAACCTCGCTCCTCTGGTGACCCAGTTCAACAAGTTAGGATCGTTATTTCTTTTTTGCGTGGCGATCCTCAGGACTGGGCATTTTCCCTTGCGCCAGGGGATCCTGCATTAAGTAATATCGATGTATTTTTCCTGGCGCTCGGATTGCTGTACGATGAGCCTAATTCTGTGGATCAGGCAGAGAAGAATTTGCTGGCTCTGTGTCAGGGTCAGGATGAAATAGAGGTATATTGTCAGAAATTTAGAAAGTGGTCCGTACTCACTCAGTGGAATGAAGATGCGCTCGCAGCTATTTTCAGAAAAGGTCTCTCTGAAGCCCTTAAAGATGTCATGGTGGGATTTCCTATGCCTGCTGGTCTGAATGAGTCTATGTCTTTGGCCATTCAGATCGGTCGACGCTTGCGCGAGCGTAAATCTGTGCACCATTTGGCGGTATTACCTGAGCTTAAACCTGAGCCTATGCAGTGCGATAGGACTTTGACCAGAGTTGAACGGCAAGAACACAGACGTCTGAATGGGCTGTGTTTCTACTGTGGTGATTCCACTCATGCTATCTCTGATTGTCCTAAGCGCACTAAGCGGTTCGCTAGGTCTGCCACCATTGGTACGGTACAGTCAAAATTTCTTCTGTCCGTTACCTTGATCTGCTCTTTGTCATCGTATTCTGTCATGGCATTTGTGGACTCAGGCGCTGCTCTGAATTTGATGGACTTGGAGTATGCTAGGCGTTGTGGGTTTTTCTTGGAGTCCTTGCAGTGTCCTATTCCATTGAGAGGAATTGATGCTACGCCTTTGGCCAAGAATAAGCCTCAGTACTGGACCCAGCTGACCATGTGCATGGCTCCTGCACATCAGGAGGTTATTCGCTTTCTGGTGTTGTATAATCTGCATGATGTGGTCGTGTTGGGGTTGCCATGGCTACAAGTCCATAATCCAGTTTTAGATTGGAAATCCATGTCTGTGTCCAGCTGGGGTTGTCAGGGGGTACATGGTGATGTCCCATTTCTGACTATTTCGTCATCCACCCCTTCTGAGGTTCCTGAGTTCTTGTCTGATTACCGGGATTTATTTGATGAGCCCAAGTCCGATACCCTACCTCCACATAGGGATTGTGATTGTGCTATCGATTTGATTCCTGGTAGTAAATTCCCAAAAGGTCGACTGTTTAATTTATCTGTGCCTGAGCACGCCGCTATGCGGAGTTATGTGAAGGAGTCTTTGGAGAAGGGGCATATTCGCCCGTCATCGTCGCCATTGGGAGCAGGGTTCTTTTTTGTAGCCAAGAAGGATGGTTCACTGAGACCTTGTATAGATTACCGCCTTCTAAATAAGATCACGGTTAAATTTCAGTACCCCTTGCCATTGTTATCTGATTTGTTTGCTCGGATTAAGGGGGCTAGTTGGTTCACCAAGATAGATCTTCGTGGTGCGTATAATCTTGTGCGTATTAAGCGAGGCGATGAGTGGAAAACTGCATTTAATACGCCCGAGGGCCATTTTGAGTATCTAGTAATGCCATTCGGACTTGCCAATGCTCCATCAGTGTTTCAGTCCTTTATGCATGACATCTTCCGAGAGTACCTGGATAAATTCCTGATTGTGTACTTAGATGACATTTTGATCTTCTCGGATGATTGGGAGTCTCATGTGAAGCAGGTCAGAACGGTGTTTCAGGTCCTGCGTGCTAATTCTTTGTTTGTGAAGGGATCAAAGTGTCTCTTTGGTGTTCAGAAGGTTTCATTTTTGGGGTTCATCTTTTCCCCTTCTACTATCGAGATGAATTCTGTTAAGGTCCAAGCCATCCATAATTGGACTCAGTCGACATCTCTGAAAAGTCTGCAAAAGTTCCTGGGCTTTGCTAATTTTTATCGTCGCTTCATCTGCAATTTTTCTAGTATTGCTAAACCATTGACCGATTTGACCAAGAAAGGTGCTGATTTGGTCAATTGGTCTTCTGCTGCGGTGGAAGCTTTTCAAGAGTTGAAGCGTCGTTTTTCTTCTGCCCCTGTGTTGTGTCAACCAGATGTTTCGCTTCCGTTCCAGGTCGAGGTTGATGCTTCTGAGATTGGAGCAGGGGCTGTTTTGTCACAGAGAAGTTCTGATTGCTCGGTGATGAAACCATGCGCCTTCTTTTCCAGGAAGTTTTCGCCTGCTGAGCGTAATTATGATGTGGGCAATCGAGAGTTGCTGGCCATGAAGTGGGCATTCGAGGAGTGGCGTCATTGGCTTGAAGGAGCTAAGCATCGCGTGGTGGTCTTGACTGATCATAAGAACTTGACTTATCTCGAGTCCGCCAAGCGGTTGAATCCTAGACAAGCTCGTTGGTCGTTGTTTTTTGCCCGTTTTGACTTTGTGATTTCATACCTTCCGGGCTCTAAAAATGTGAAGGCGGATGCTCTGTCTAGGAGTTTTGTGCCCGACTCTCCGGGTGTATCTGAGCCGGCGGGTATCCTCAAAGAGGGAGTAATTGTGTCTGCCATCTCCCCTGATTTGCGGCGGGTGCTGCAAAAATTTCAGGCTAATAAACCTGATCGTTGCCCAGCGGAGAAACTGTTTGTCCCTGATAGGTGGACGAATAAAGTTATCTCTGAGGTTCATTGTTCGGTGTTGGCTGGTCATCCTGGAATCTTTGGTACCAGAGAGTTGGTGGCTAGATCCTTTTGGTGGCCATCTCTGTCGCGGGATGTGCGTACTTTTGTGCAGTCCTGTGGGATTTGTGCTCGGGCTAAGCCCTGCTGTTCTCGTGCCAGTGGGTTGCTTTTGCCCTTGCCGGTCCCGAAGAGGCCTTGGACACATATCTCTATGGATTTTATTTCAGATCTTCCCGTCTCTCAAAAGATGTCAGTCATTTGGGTGGTCTGTGATCGCTTCTCTAAGATGGTCCATTTGGTACCTTTGTCTAAATTGCCTTCCTCCTCTGATTTGGTGCCATTGTTTTTCCAGCATGTGGTTCGATTGCATGGCATTCCGGAGAATATCGTTTCTGACAGAGGTTCCCAGTTTGTTTCGAGGTTTTGGCGAGCCTTTTGTGGTAGGATGGGCATTGACTTGTCTTTTTCCTCGGCTTTCCATCCTCAGACTAATGGCCAGACCGAACGAACCAATCAGACCTTGGAAACATATCTGAGATGCTTTGTTTCTGCTGATCAGGATGGCTGGGTGTCCTTTTTGCCTTTGGCTGAGTTCGCCCTTAATAATCGGGCCAGCTCGGCTACCTTGGTTTCACCGTTTTTCTGCAACTCTGGGTTCCATCCTTGTTTCTCTTCAGGGCAGGTTGAGTCTTCGGACTGTCCTGGTGTGGATACTGTGGTGGACAGGTTGCAGCAGATTTGGACTCATGTGGTGGACAATTTGACTTTGTCCCAGGAGAAGGCTCAACGTTTCGCTAATCGCAGACGCTGTGTGGGTCCCCGACTTCGGGTTGTGGACTTGGTTTGGTTATCTTCTCGTCATATTCCTATGAAGGTTTCCTCTCCTAAGTTTAAACCTCGTTTTTATTTCTGAGGTTCTTAATCCTGTGTCTTTTCGTCTGACCCTTCCAGATTCATTTTCCATACATAACGTATTCCATAGGTCATTGTTGCGGAGATACGTGGCACCTATGGTTCCATCTGTTGATCCTCCTGCCCCGGTTTTGGTGGAGGGGGAGTTGGAGTATATTGTGGAGAAGATTTTGGATTCTCGTGTTTCAAGGCGGAAACTCCAGTATCTGGTTAAGTGGAAGGGTTATGCTCAGGAAGATAATTCCTGGGTCTTTGCCTCTGATGTCCATGCTCCCGATCTTGTTCGTGCCTTTCATGTGGCTCATCCTGGTCGTCCTGGGAGCTCTGGTGAGGGTTCGGTGACCCCTCCTCAAGGGGGGGGGGTACTGTTGTGAATTCTGTAGCAGAGCTCCCTCCTGTGGTCACAAGTGGTACTTCGGCTGGTTCTCTCTGTGAGCTTCCGTTGGTGGAGGAAAGTGGTACTGCGGCTTCTGAGTTTCCTTCCTCAGGTGATGTGGTGAAGTCGTTAGGTGCTTCTCTATTTAACTCCACCTAGTGCTTTGATCCTGGCTTCCAGTCAATGTTCTAGTATTGGACCTGTTTCCTCCTGGATCGTTCCTGTGGCCTGCTGCTCTGCATAGCTAAGTTCCTCTTTGCTATTTGTTTGCTGTTTTTTTCTGTCCAGCTTGTCAATTTGTTTTTTTCTGCTTGCTGGAAGCTCTGGGACGCAGAGGGTGTACCTCCGTGCCGTTAGTTCGGTACGGAGGGTCTTTTTGCCCCCTTTGCGTGGTTTTTGTAGGGTTTTGTGTTGACCGCAAAGTTACCTTTCCTATCCTTGCTCTGTTCAGAAAGTTGGGCCTCACTTTGCTAAATCTATTTCATCTCTACGTTTGTCTTTTCATCTTAACTCACAGTCATTATATGTGGGGGCTGCCTTTTCCTTTGGGGTATTTCTCTGAGGCAAGGTAGGCTTATTTTCTATCTTCAGGCTAGCTAGTTTCTCAGGCCGTGCCGAGTTGCATAGGCAGCGTTAGGCGCAATCCACGGCTGCCTTTAGTGTGGTTGGAGAGGATTAGGGATTGCGGTCAACAGAGTTCCCACGTCTCAGAGCTCGTTCTTGTTTTTTGGGTTATTGCCAGGTCACTGTATGTGCGCTGACCTCTATGTCCATTGTGGTACTGAATTACCTTTCATAACAAAAACTGCCATTTTATCTATTTATCTACTATGACTCGTGTCATAACTCCAGAGAGTGCAGAAACACTTCCAATTCAGCTACTTTTATAAATTACGTCCTACAAAGTCCACACACCCGGATTACTTAGTGTGCTGCCACCACTCATCAAACATGCAGGGTGATAAGTCCCCAAAATATATAACTGTCTGACAATTAAAAGGTCACACAGTCTCTGAAAGTCTATGGATTCTTTAAAGCATACAAGTATCAAGCTTATTCAAGATTTTAAAGTGCTTAAAGTAAAAGATATAAAAAAAGTAAAAATAAAGGGACAAAATGATGCAAAACAGTTATAAAACAAAAAGGGAGAAGAAACAGAAATATCTAAATGTTTCCGTCTAGAGTTATCTTCTGTTTCCTTGAGGGAAGGAGAAATGAGTTATGGGTCACATCAGCATACACAGCACCCACATGTGAACAACTTCTTTTTGTGCCACCCAGCCTTTTATAGTCCTGACCATAGGATCATATTACCAGGATGACTCGGATGGGCCAATTTAAAAATTGCTGTATGTGAATGGATGATGGGCTAAGTTGTGGCATTTCAAATATCCTGTGTCTCCCCCTTCATCTCTATACAGTCAAGGGGAAGTATTTTGTCCTGTTACAAACCATTTGCTAACCCCTTTGAAGCTCAGGATCCAGGAGCTAAGTTTTACACCTCCCAGTATTCTTCCAGGAGACCCCCCTGTGGTTCTGAGTACTTGCAATAAGAGTGGGAAAATGTTATATCCTTTGTGAGGAGACAGTCATTTGGATGCAGCCTTAAAGGATTTGTCCACTACTAAGACAACTCCTTTTTGATTCAAATGATTGACCCTAAAAAATTATAAAACCTATACTCTGCTCCCGTGCCGGCGCCGTTCCAGTGGTGTCGGCACTTGCGGTCATGGAGCTAGAGTGCGTTGTTGCGACACGTGATGACGGCACCCAATCAGTGCTGGCATCATTGTCCCCACCTTCGGACAAATCAAACATGAAGAGGAAGTCCGGACTGCAGCTGATCTCTGACTTCCTCTTCATGCACCTTGGGAATCGGAGTACAGGAGGGACAGTCCTTCTTCCAGTGTCCTGGACTACCGCAGTAAAAGCAAAGTCTCCCTTCCTGTCGTCGTCTCCTCTCCTTTTCCTTGGTGGTGACCCCCACCTCCATGGGCTCAGAATGTGGTGTAGCATCAGGTTTACTTGGGAGTAGAGGAACATCTCTATGCATAACACCCCTCTCCCTTAATCTATGATCCATCCGGATGGCCTCAGTCATAGCCTCCTCCAAGCAACTGGGAGGTGGATGGAGAGTCAGAGTGTCCTTCAGATGATCAGACAGTCCCCTCCAGAACTGGCACCTGAGCGCAGAGTCATTCCAGGACACCTCCAGAGACCATCGTCTAAACTCCGAGCAATACCAATCGGCTGAGAGCTTCCCCTGAACAAGACCCATGATAGTGTCCTCTGCCAACCTGACACAGTACGGTTCATTACAGATAAGTCCTAAGGCCTCAAAAAACCTATCCACTGACATCCGTTCAGGGGCAGTAGGGGGCAGCGAGAAAGCCCAAGAATGGGGACCCTCCCTGAGTAAAGAAATAATTATCCTCACCCACTGACTCTCATCCCCAGATGATCAAGGTCTAAGCAAAAAAAATAATTTACAATTCTCCCTGAACGTACAAAACGTATCCTTCTCGCCAGAACAGGAGTCAGGATGTTTAACCAAAGGTTCGGGAGAGTGCAAGGAGACATCAACAGAGTCACCAAACCTACTAACAACATGAGGGGTGGTACCCTGCTCCATCCTTAGGCTATGTGCACACGTTCAGGATTTCTTGCAGAAATTTCCTGTGCAAAACCGGACATTTTCTGCAAGAAATCCGCATGCGTTTTACAGCGATTTTACCGCGTGTTTACCGCATTTTTGTTGCGTTTTTTTTAACAAATTTTTCCGGAGGTTCCCAATGCAATAATATAGTGGGAAATGTGGAAAAAAATCTGCAAAATTAATGAACATGCTATGTTTTTTTACCGTGATATGTTTTTTTTTGCGGAAAAAAACGCATCATGTGCACAAAAATTGCGGAATGCATTCTAAATGATGAGATGCATAATGTATGCGTTTTTTTGCCTTTTTGTAGCGTTTTTATAGTGAAAAAACGTGAAAAATCTGCAACGTGTGCACACAGCCTTACAGTCTCCATCAACTTTTTCTGCAATTCAGTATGGGAGGTGGCCAGGGCCCTATTTTCCATCGACAATCCCCACATCATCTGTATCAAACTGGACAGCTGATCCATGACCAGGAAAGGAAGTGGATCCATGACCATAGAAAAAAAAAAAGAAAAATCCCTTTAAATGTAAGGGTCAGCTATAATGTAAGGCTGCCACAGAGTAGTATTGTGCATGCTGGAGAGGGAAGATAGGTAGCACTCACGGCGAAAAACTTCAGTGCAGCAGCGCAGGCGCCACTAGGTGGTGACAGAGGTCAGAGAAGCCGGGTCAGGAACAGATAGGAAACGCAGTACCAGGGGAAACAGCAATACACTTGGTCAGATACAAGCCAAAGAAGTCAGCCAGTCGGGAGCAGAGATGCCAGAGACGTAAGACAAAGAAACGGGTTAGAGGACAAGCCGAGTCAGATACCAAGATCAATGCATGGGGAGCACACAGCAAGATAAGCGGGGACGCAGGAATGGGAAGGTGGGGAACTGGGTAAACGGGCAGTGGACAAATCAGGGTGTAATGGGGTCAGTCGCTCAAACCGGGGGCAAGAACTACAGCTGACATTGCCTGCAGGCAGCCATGGACTAAAATAGCAAAAAAAATCCCAAAACGAGGCAAAGGAGGTTAACCCCCGCATTACCAGACCGGGGAGAGAATAGCAAGAAACAAAACCCGGACTGGATCATAACATTAGGCTTAATTAAATAGCTAAGTATTTGCTACTGAAATGACTCACACCATCATCCCCCTTAGGGCAGAGACAGACTGCATATAACTCGTGTGATGATTGCATGCAGGGTCGGACTGGGCCACCGGAGAACCGGAGGTTTATCCGGTGGGCCCAGGCCCCGAAACCTGCTGGCATACAGGGCCAGCAGCTGCCTAGGGTCCCTGCTGCTCCAGGGGCCCCCAGCCAGTGGGGTGTCGCCAATAGCGGCACACCATGCAGCTGCTATGGGTCACCCAATGCCAGCGGAACAGCAACGGGTGACAGGAAGCCTAAGCTTGTTCCCGCTGCTAAAGTGAAATGAATATTCATGCTTCCCAAGCCCCCATGGGCGTTTAGAGGAGTGAATTCATTTCACTCTAATAGCGGGCAGTGTTTGCCCCATGCTGCATCTAACACTGCCAGCTATCAGAGCCTGCAGATCAGGGCCCCCACTCCCTCTCCCTCAGGGGACCCCAGCTCACACGGCCGCTATGGTTCCATAAGCCAGGCGGACCTGTTGTCAGTGCCACCCCAATGCGCATTAATGGAGGGGAGAGCATCAGATGACACTCCCTCTTCTGTCATTCCTCTAGCATCTGACACATAGCGGGTGCGTGATGATGTCACTTCATCGCGTACCTGCTGTGTGTGAGGCCGGTGGCAGTGCAGCTCCTGACATTGGAGCAGAGCCACTGCCGGAATCAGCGAGGGAGCGAAGATGAGAGGTGAGTGAAGCGCCCCTAGACGCAGGGCTGTGGGGTACTCGGTCCTGGGGTTGTCACGGTGGCTAGACCCGGTCCGTGACCCTGCTAAGGGGCGTCCAATGAAAGGTGGTGGTGCGTGGCGCAAGACGCGAGGAATAACGAGGACACAGGGTTGCAGTCTCTTTTCCTTTTTACTGAAGGCTTCGGGGTCCGCAATCCTGAGCACTGCTAACAGGGCTGGCTGAGACCAGCCGGTCCGAAGGCACATCCAGAGTTCCCTTTGCAGGTGGAAATCAGTGCCTACCTTCTAGCGCCTGTGTGTTGTAGTCCTTCCCTGCTGAGCACCACGGGATAGTCCTCACAACTGTCGTATCTGTTCTTTCTCTCTCTCCGTCCCCCAGATAATATGGCTAGGACGCACCCGTATGACAGGTAGGCCTGGAGTTATTCTGGGACCCTAGAGACGCCCCTCTCCCACGATTGCCTCCTATGTCCGTTTAGGTGATTTAGGTGAGACAGCCAACCTATAATTAACTGTCCTGCCGCTGTTTGAAGTAATGCGTAGAGTCTGTTACTTCCTCGGTGCTCCGGCCACCGGCTACGTGCCTCAGAAGGATGTTGCGACGGTATTAGGGGCACGACTCCTTCTGGTTCTATCTCCTTTGTACTATGATCTCATTTCTCACTTCTCCACAATATACTTCGCTTCGTGTCCTTCCTTAAGATGCCACCACAAGGTAGTGCAGGTGCGGCTCCGTTACAATCTGTCCTTTCTGCTAGGTCCCTGCCAGGATCCCACCTCTGACAGGTCCTCTCCCAAACTCTCCTGGGCGGCTTTCTGCCTAACTTCCTGTCCAACCCCCAGTTTTACCAGAGTGTGGGGAGCAGCCTAATAAATAGAACCACCCCCCCTGGTGGCCGGAGTGTGAAGTGTAGTGTGTGACTGTGATACCTGGTCAGGTGAACTCCTTTAGTGCCATCAGATGTAACATCACTCCCCTTAGTGTCAGAGCAACATTACTGCAACGATCAGGACTCTGGGGCGCTGCATGAGTACTGTGGGTTTTATATATATATATATATATATATATATATATATATATATATCAGCGAGTCTGGGGCACCATTATTCCCTATGGGGGGCGGCCAACATGAGTTTAAGATATCCCTGTATGCGGATGATTTATTGCTGTACATTACCAACCCGACCGTGGCTTTTCCTGTACTCCTCCGAGAGTTCCGTAGGTTCGGGGAGGTTTCAAACTTTAAAGTCAACTACTCCAAGACGGAGGCGCTCAATATCTCCCTGCCTGATGATCTGGTCTCTCAGCTTCAGGCGTCCTTCTCTTTTAAGTGGAAGACCGATGCCTTAAAATATTTAGGAGTCTTAATACCTGCTGACATTAGCGCAACATATGCTCTGAACTAGGTCCCGCTCCTGCAGAAAATTATCTCGGACCTTAAACGGTATGGCAGACCTCAGCTATCTTGGTTCGGACGGGTGGGAGTGGTCAAAATGGATATTTTACCCCGATTCTTCTATCTTTTTCAGACTGCTCCAGTGCAGGTTCCAGATTGCTTTTTCAGGCGCCTGCAGTCAGCTATCAATAGCTTTATTTGGGGAACTAAGAAGCCGCGGACTCGATTTTCAGTGTTAGTGAGACCCAAGACTAAAGGGGGGATAGGCCTTCCTGATTTTAAACGTTATTATCAGGCAGTCTTGCTCTCTAGGATTGTCGACTGGAGGTTCGGTGATGCTCATAAACAGTGGGTGCTCCTGGAGAAACTTTTATCGCCCTCTTCTTTGTACTGGCTGCCTTGGCTGGGGGGGACCGGACGCCCACCTGTGTCGAGTTTTGCTCCACTCACACAGATTGTTTTGAGGTTCTGGGATAGATCCTATGTGAAATTACGCCTGACCTCTCAATTGAGCAGACTGAGTCCCCTTTTTGACAATCCGGCCTTTCCCCCAGTAATGAATAGATCTACGTATCTGTGTTGGTCACGACTTGACGGGGTGGGACTGGGTCAGGTGAAGGATAAGCTTGAGGGGCTCTCCGGCATGCGGGGGTTACAAGGTTCTGATCTTACGACACCGCTGTCCTGGCTGGAGTTTCTGCAATTGCGGAGCTTTCTTTCCAGTGTGCCGATGGGGGCGCTGACACCATTTGAGTCCCTGATGCTCCCTACCGAGGGTCTCTCCCACGTGGTTTCGGTGCTCTATGGCCTGGTCTTGAATTCACTTCCCCCAACTACGCTTGGATTTATGGAGGCTTGGGAGAGGGACCTGGGGATCACCTTTTCTGAGGCGGATAGTCTAAAAATCTTCACTCTTGCACATAAGATGACGATGTCCAGTCAGGCGCAGGAGAGGAATTATAAATTACTGACACGCTGGTATAGGTGTCCCGTCCTTCTCCACAGGATTAACCCGGAGATCTCGGACGCCTGCTGTAGATGTGGCTCCGCCACGGGCTCTATGCTTCATGTTTGGTGGTCCTGTGGTCCCCTGCAACCCTTCTGGAACTCAGTCTTCGATGCCTTTCATTTGATGACTGGGGTCCGCCACGAGCCCTCCCCCCAAATGGCCCTACTGTCCCTGATACCCAGTTCGATAGCTTCCGTTAAAAAGGGGATCCTGAGATTTTGCCTCATAGCTGCCAGGGCAGTTATTCCCCGACATTGGAGGTCCACTGAGGTCCCCTCCACGGAGGAATGGATAGCTGAAATGGATAGATTACATCGTCTAGAGTCGCTGGTGGCGGGTGATGGTGATGCTGCATATGTCCAGGGACGCACCTGGTTCCTCTGGCAATCCTTCAAGGAAAGCACAGGGTTCCTGACTTGGCTGCGTACATACTCATAATTCTCAATACGTGGGCGTATACATTGCTGGGTCTCCCTTAATCCCCCCTTCTTCCCCATTCCCTCCCCCCCCCTTTTTTTTTCTCTCTCTTCTTCTCTTTCTTTCTTTTTCTCCTATCTCTACAATTGCTTTTCTTACAGGTTCTGTATCCTGTATCCATGTCCCGAGGTGATTCTCAAGATGAGAAGCATGTACCCTTTATGTGCCAGAGTCCTTGTTCAACTACACTTGTGCTGTGTTCTCAGAGGCGTAATGTATAGCTCTGGACATTGTCATGATTCGTTTTATTGTTTTTCCTGTTTAAAATTTCAATAAATATATTTACTGAAAAAAAAAAAATTCCCTATGGGGGGCATCATTATACCATATGGGCGAGGTACATTATACCCTATGGGGGAGCATTATACCCTATAAGGGGGGCAGCATTATTCCCTATGGGGGGGCAGCATTATTCCCTATGGGGGCAGCATTATACCCTATGAAGGGGCAGCGTTATTCCTTATGAGGGGGCAGCATTATTCACTATGGGGGCAGCATTATACCCTATGAGGGGGACAGCATTATTCAATATGAGGGGGCAGCATTATTCCCTATGGGGGCAGCATTATTCCCTATAGGGTAGCATTATACCCTATGATGGGGCAGCATTATTTCCTATGAGGGGGCAGCATTATTCCATATGGGGGCAGCATTATACCCAATGAGGGGAGCTTCATTGTACCCCATGTGGGGGGCAGCATTATTCCCTATAGAGGGAGCTACATTATACTCTATGGGAGGAGCTACATTATAACCGATGGGGGAGCTGCATTATACCCTATGAGAGGGCTGCATTATACTCTGGGGGAGGGCTGCACTATACCCTATGGGGGAGCTGCATTATACCCTATGAGGGGGGCAGCATTATACTCTAAGAGGGGGCAGCATGATACTCTGAGGGGGCTACATTATATTCTGTGGGGGGCTGTATTATACTATATGATGGGGCTGCATTATATCCTATGAGGGGGTAATATTATATTCTATGGGGGGCTGCATTATACCTTATGAGGGGGTTGCATTATACTCTATGAGGCTGGTTGCATTATATTCTATGGGGGTACATTATATTCTGTGGTTGGCTGCATTATATTCAATGAGGGGGCTACGTTATACTATATGAGGGGGCTGCATTGTACCCTATGAGGGGGCTATTTTATGTTCTATGAGTTGGCTACTTTATATTCTATGAGGGGGCTACCCCATCGCCTGCTACATAATTAAGACGTGTACTACCTTATATTATACCCTGATATTAGCGTGTTTTACCACACAATTGGTGGTCTTGTATTTATTTCTATGTAGCTACAGTATATAGTGGGCCCCAAGAATGATTTTCTCTGGTGGGCCCAAGATGGACCAGTCCGATGCTGATCGCATGGCACTGCACGCACTGGCTCTGCATTTCTGCTAACCTCAGCATGACAGCATGATGTATTTCTATGCAACTGTCAAACTCAGGTCAGAAGAGCAGACAGCCAGTACAAGGCTTACAATGCCATCCTCGCACGAGTTATACGGCAGTCTGTCTCTGCCCTTTTACAGAGCACATGGTCACATGCCAACAGCGGGGAAGTTTTCTTTCTGTATCCTGATAAACCCGGAAGTGAATTGGGATCGGCTGTGAAATCGAGACAGCAGGCCTGACATCATAATAAAGGTACATTAGTAAGTTTAATCAAGATATTATTTTTCGTTCTTGGCTCCCCTTTAATGACCGCCATTGCAACTTTTTTTCATTTTAACACAATTGAGGAAAAATTTTCTTGAAAGGAGAAAATGCATCAGCCATACTGTATGTCAATAGCAACAGTAGCATCTACATGGTTAACACTGGGAGGAAGCTCCCTCTTTAACCCCATGGTCACTTGATTGGCGATTTGGATGTTTCGCCCCCAGCAGTTCGCCCGCAGCAGTTCGCCCCTGGGTACATTTCGCCCCTGAACATTTCGTCCCTAGCATTTGGCCCCAATATGTTTCGCCCCCGCACATTTCACCCCTGCTCATTTCGCCCCCAGCAGTTCACTCCCAGCAGTTCGCCCGCAGCAGTTCGCCCCGAGTACATTTTACCCCCGCACATTTCGTCCCCAGCATTTGGCCCCAGGATGTTTCGCCCCCGCACATTTCACCATCGCACATTTTGCCCCAGCAGTTCGCCCCTGGGTACATTTCGCCCCCGCACATTTCGCCCCCAGCAATTGGACCCCAGGATGTTTCGCCCCCAGCAGTTCGCCCCCGGATGTTTGTACCCTTGTGATTCATGAATTTCCATCCGTCATCAATGTTTCGCCCCCAGCAGTTCGCCCCCGGAAGTTCCTCCTCAGATGTTTGTACCCTTGTGGTTCATGAATTCCTTTCTGTCATCAATCTTTCGCCCCCAGCAGAACACCCACGGCAGTTCGCCCCCGGATGTTTGTACCCTTGTGGTTCTTGAATTCCTGTCTGTCATCAATGTTTCGCCCCCAGCAGTTCGCCCCCGGAAGTTCCTCCTCAGATGTTTGTACCCTTGTGGTTCATGAATTCCTTTCTGTCATCAATCTTTCGCCCCCAGCAGAACACCCACGGCAGTTCACCTCCAGATGTTTGTACCCTTGTGGTTCATGAATTCCTGTCCATCATCAATTTTTCACCCCCAGCAATTCGCCCTCGGCAGTTCGCCCCCAGATGTTTGTACCCTTGTGGTTCATGAATTCCCGTCCGTCATCAATGTTTCGCCCCCAGCAGTTCACCCCCGGGAGTTCGCCCAGAATTTTGTGTTTGGATGTTTTGCTAGGTTGTCCTTGTGGTTCATGAATTCCCGTCCGTCATCAATCCACATGCCACAAAAGTACTGTACAGAGTGCTGCACTTTTGTGACATGTTAAATCAACTGTTTCCATCTGTTAACCTCACAACTGATTGCATTACAGTATCAGAGCATTTTGCCCGCAAATTTAACAAGACATTTTCCAAAACTTTTCTAAAACGTTTTTGTGTTACAAAAACATAACACGAAAAAACTAAACGGATTTAAAAAATCTAGTGTGAATGAGGCCTGATTTAGGTGGGGAATGTAAACCACTCTAAAATCAAAACATTTTGTGAATTTTTACCTGACCCAGCACTGACCTTCTTGTTTGCAAGTTTTGTTGCAGATGTAACAATTTTCATGTCAGGTTTCCTCCTGCAAGTTACCTTAGACTAGCTTTTATTCCATCTTTACATCAGAATATAGCAGTGTCTAAAATCTCTACAAAGAGAGAGGTGTACTAGCACAAAAAAATCAGTCAGCTTCCACAGCAATTCACTTTCTACAAGTATGAATTGAATTCTATCCAAACGTGGGAAGAATAAGTTGGTCTACGAGAATCACATTTACGTATTTTTCAAACAAACGGCTGACGATGTCCATTCCATCTGGGTGTGTGAAAAACGGTTGACTTGCAAGGGACGTGTTTGGACCAATGAAGCGGTGAAAGTAATCAATCCCCACAACCACGCAGCACAAGCAGCAAGACCTGAAGCAATCCGACTTGTCAATGAGGCGGTCACCAGGGCAAGGACAACACAGGAGACACCACAACAGATTCTCACAGAAGTCATTTCAGGAGCCCATTCTAATGTTGTAGCACTTCTCCCAAAGAAAGCATCACTGAAGAGAACAATACGATTATCAAGGCAACTTGACAATATTCTAAGGTTGCCCCAAACCCTTGATCAACATGTTATTCCCCAGGAGTTCCAGGAGATCAATATTGATGGCATCCAGCAGCAGTTCCTTCTGCATGACTCTGGTAAGCATTTAACACTTCCATTATGCAGAATTATTGCAAAGTTTATGTTACACAAATGTGAAAACTTATATACTACAAAGAGCTGATATAGAATACTATGTGATTTTTTTGCCTTAAAGGGAAACTCTGGGGATAGTATAATGTAGGATGAGACCTACTGATTCCCACTATGCCTCACTTGTTGAGTTGCAGTTTAATTCTCTGCTCAGCTTCAAAGTAGAAGTCCTGCCTTTAAGATACAGTGGTCTGCCATGTTTTTAAGCAGAGTGGTAACCTTGTCCACAAACCATGATTTGCAGGTATCCAGCCATTGTCAATCACAGCCAGAGGACAAGGTTGTCGCATCAAACCCGCATCACTAGATGTTAATTTTAGTGTAGAATTATCTGCTAGAAATTAGCTGCAGATTGTCTGCTGCAACTACTTAGTGCATGTGAATGGACCTTAAAGGGAACCTGTCACCCAATTTTCACCTATAAGCTGTTGTCACCGGCATCAGGGGCTTATCTACAGCATTCTGTAATGCATTCTGTAATGCTGTAGATAAGCCCCCAATGTATCCTGAAAGATGAGAAAAAGAGGTTAGATTATACTCACCCAGGGGAGGTCCCAGTTCTGTTCTGGTCTGATGGGTGTCCGGTCCGGCGCCTCCCATCTTCTTACGATGACGTCCTCTTCTTGTCTTCACGCTGCGGCTTCAGCACAGGCATACTTTTCCTGCCCTGTTGAGGGCAGAGCAAAGTACTGCAGGTGCCGGGAAAGGTCAGAGAGGCCCGGCGCCTGCGCACTGCAGTACAATCTTCATCTACTGGCCCAAAGTAAAGAGTGGTTTGCTGATGGCATGTTTTCCACTACACTATCCCTGTTCAAGCAACTTTATACAAATCATGTAGTCCACAGCGGCCTTGCTGTTCCTGTAGTTTACGCCTTACTGTTGGACAAGAGCCGTTCAACATACCAGAGATTGCTACAAGAGCTAAAGAACATGCAACCTGGACTGCAGCCACCCAACCTGATGTTGGATTTTGAACTAGCTGCAATCCAAGCATTTGAGAATGAATTCCTCAACCTCAAGAAGACCGGTTGCTTCTTCCACCTATCACAGTCAGTTTGGCGTAAAGTTCAAAATGAAGGACTCAAGATGCACTATCAAGGGGACCATGAATTTGCTCGTTGGATACGCATGATATCTGCCCTTGCCTTTCTACCAACACAGAATGTTGTGCCTTCATTTGAAGAGTTAGTGGAAAATCCTGATACAGGAAAGAAATATATCTTGGTACCGTGTTAGCCAGTAGATAGAAAAATATTTAGACTTGAGAGTGGTTGATACCTTTTAATGGCTATCTCTTTATTATCCGCTCTTTATTAGTAGAAAAAAGCATGTTGGCCAGGGGAGCGAAGACAGGAGTGGTTAGAAGCTTGACGACGGCAATTTCGCGCCTGCTAGCGCTTCCACGGAAGAGCGGAATTTCTACAAAAGACCAGTGAGTGCTATCTGCTTTTCTTTGGAGGATTTTTTTTTTACTTTTTCACTTACATGGCTTTTGAGGCTTTGTTTTATGTGGAACAATTTTTATTATAAATTATTGTGTAACTTTTTTTGCGACAGGGCTCAAAGGAAGAATAGACTTTATGACCCACACTACAGCTGCATGCAAATTTCTGTTAGGCATTATCCCTGTTAAGGTACCGTCACACTAGACGATATCGCTAGCGATCCGTGACGTTGCAGCGTCCTCGCTAGCGATATCGTCCAGTGTGACAGGCAGCAGCGATCAGGCCCCTGCTGTGATGTCGCTGGTCGGGGAAGAAAGTCCAGAACTTTGTTTCGTCGCTGGATCTCCCGCTGACATCGCTGAATCGGCGTGTGTGACACCGATTCAGCGATGTCTTCGCTGGTAACCAGGGTAAACATCGGGTTACTAAGCGCAGGGCCGCGCTTAGTAACCCGATGTTTACCCTGGTTACCATCGTTAAAGTAAAAAAAACAACCACTACATACTTACCTACCGCTGTCTGTCCCCGGCGTTCAGCTTCTCTGCACTCCTCCTGCACTGACTGTGAGCACAGCGGCCGGAAAGCAGAGCGGTGACGTCACCACTCTGCTTTCCGGCTGACCGGCGCTCACAGCCAGAGCAGAGAAGCAGAGCGCCGGGGACAGACAGCGGTAGGTAAGTATGTAGTGGTTGTTTTTTTTACTTTAACGATGGTAACCAGGGTAAACATCGGGTTACTAAGCGCGGCCCTGCGCTTAGTAACCCGATGTTTACCCTGGTTACCGGCATCGTTGGTCGCTGGAGAGCTGTCTGTGTGACAGCTCTCCAGCGACCAAACAGCGACGCTGCAGCGATCCGGATCGTTGTCGGTATCGCTGCAGCGTCGCTTAGTGTGACGGTACCTTTAGGGTAGGTGCACACAACTGTTTTCTCCACACATCTGAGAAAAATGGTCCTGTTATTCTGAGCAGAGTTTGATCAGTTGTTCCCGGACGTGGAGAAAAAAAAAATTCTCCACCTTCTCCATTTTATCAGTTTGTGAAAATTGGATTTGACTTGGACGTCATCTGAATGAGGTCCAATTTTTTTCATAGAGCCATAGACTTGCAATTGCATATTTTGCTCCGAAACTCGGATCAAAATCGGCAAAGTCTCTGACTTTTTCCACAGACCACTTTGTCTGTGAAAACCAGGGACAGCACTCATACACAAAAATTCGTAATCTGCACAAGTCATTAGAGTGGCTGTAAAATACCTATGGCTCCTGCTTCATGAAGCTAAAATGAGGGTGTTTAACGAGCTGGTTCTCAGCTTGCCCGCTGTCTCCTTCTCCATGCTCTACTTCATGTTTCCTGCTGCACTCACTGGTCCACTGGCATCATCCTAAGGAACATCCAGTGCTTCTTCTAGAGTGTAAGCACACATAGGGAAATTTCTGCCATAAAAAGTCTCAACATTTTAGGGTAATATGTATTGGTCAGCTCTGCCAAAGTGGGAGAGTCTAGGGCAGGACAGGGGTATGGCAGCATCCGCCCGTCTAATTCATGCTTAATTATGCCTTATTTTACAGCAGAAATCTAACCAGGGTGAGATTTATAGTGAGTCATACAGAAGCGCTTGCTACTTGTCAGATGTGCCTAATTCACCAGGATAGGTGATAACTTGTTTTATTGGTGGGGGTTGACCGCTAGAGCCTACTACGAAATACGGAAAAGAACACTTTCATCCATGTTAATATTATTCATACGGCTGCTGAGTGTTGTGTTTTGCTTTTTCTGGCGACACATATAGACAATGAATGGAGCTGTGGTCAGGCATCCAACCTGCTGCTCTATTTTGTAAAGAGAATACAAATTCCCTGTTCCACCGATTGGTGTGGATCCCTACTGTTTGACGTCCACTAATCAGCAAGTTATCACCTAGTCTGTGAATGAGTGAGAACTTGTTTTCACCGTGCAACCCCTTTAACCCGTTAAGGACCCGTACTTTTGTATTTTTGCACTTTCGTTTTATCACCGCCTTTTTCAAATTGCCAAAATATTTTTTGTTCATATGAGGGCTTCTTTAATCATATAATGTACTGAAAAACAATAAAAAAAAGTTCCAAGTGTGGTGAAATGGTAAAAAAACCCCATAAATTCCGCCATTATTTTTTGGGATTAAGTGTTTCATTGTGCTGTAAAAACTTCATCGTAACATGAATCTCTAGTTCAGTACAATTAAGACAATACTAAGCTTATAAGGTTTGTTTTATATTTTACAACCTTGTAAAAAATGTATTTGTGTCATCATTCTTCTGAGACATGGAGCTATTTTTCTTAGGTGCGGGCTTTTGTTTTGGAGGTGTAATTTTGTTATTGATACAATTTTGGGGTACAAATGAGATTTTGAATGCTTTTTGTTGTATTTTTTAGGGAAGTGTGCTGACCAAAAACATCAATTTTTTTTGCATTTAATACATGCTTTAACTAATGTTATACTTTGCTTTGCTAGATCGGACACTTTTGGACACGATGATACCAAATACAGTGGTTTTTTTTTTTTATCATTGATTTTTAACCCCTTAGCGACCGCCGATACGCCTTTTAACGGCGGCCGCTAAGGGTACTTAAACCACAGCGCCGTTAACTAACGGCGCTGTGGAAAAAGTAAATAGCGCCCCCCAGAGGCTGATTTTCTCTGGGGTCTCGGCTGCCGGGGGTAGCCGAGACCCCAGAGAACATGATTCAGGGGGTTTTTAACCCACCCCGCATTTGCGATCGCCGGTAATTAACCGTTTACCGGCGATCGCAAAAAAAAAACAAAGAAAAACAAAAACGCGATCTCTTTTTAATTTCTCTGTCCTCCGATGTGATCGCACATCGGAGGACAGAGAAAAGGGGTCCCAGGTGGCCCCCCAATACTCACCTAGCTCCCCCGATGCTCCTCGTGTCTCCCGGTGGGCGCCACCATCTTCAAAATGGCGGGCGCATGCGCAGTGCGCCCGCCGGCCGGCACCGGGAGAATCTTTGGGGTCTCGGCTGCCGGGGGTAGCCGAGACCCCAAAGAGCATGATCGGGGTCGGTTTTACCGACTCTGTTTTGCGATCGCCGGTAATTAACTGTTTACCGGCGACCGCAAAAAAAAAAAAAAAGTAAAGTGTAATTCTCTGTCCTCTGATGTGATCGCACATCAGAGGACAGAGAAATAGGGGGATTCGGGGACCCTACAATACTCACCTGTGTCCCTGGATCCTCTTGCTGCTCCTCCTGGCCGCCGGCAGAAGAAAATGGCGGGCGCATGCCCAGTGCGCCCGCCATCTGTCTCCATCTGCCGGCCGGCAGGAGAACAGCAGTTAGGGCTAAAATTAGGGTTAGGGGTAGGGTTAGGGTTAGGGGTAGGGTTAGGGTTAGGGGTAGGGTTAGGGGTAGGGTTAGGGGTAGGGTTAGGGCTAGGGTTAGGGCTAGGGTTAGGGCTAGGGTTGGGGCTAAATTTAGGGTTAGGGTTGGGACTAAATTTAGGGTTAGGGTTGGGGCTAAATTTAGGGTTAGGCTTCTTTCACACTTACGTCGGTACGGGGCCGTCGCAATGCGTCGGCCCGACATACCGACGCACGTTGTGAAAATTGTGCACAACGTGGGCAGCAGCTGTAGTTTTTCAATGCATCCGCTGCCCAATCTATGTCCTGGGGAGGAGGGGGCGGAGTTACGGCCACGCATGCGCGATCAGAAATGGCGGATGCGACGTACAAAAAAATGTTTCATTGAACGTTTTTTTGTGCTGACGCTCCGCCAAAACACAACTGATCTAGTGCACGACGGACGCGACGTGTGGCCATCCGTCACGATCCGTCGGCAATACAAGTCTATGGGCAAAAAACGCATCCTGCGGGCACATTTGCAGGATCCGTTTCTTGTCCAAAACGACGGATTGCGACGGAATGCCAAACGACGCAAGTGTGAAAGTAGCCTTAGGGCTAGGGTTAGGGTTGGGGCTAAAGTTAGGGCTAGGGTTGGGGCTAAAGTTAGGGTTAGAGCTGGGATTAGGGTTAGGGTTTGGATTAGGGTTGGTATTAGGGTTAGGGTTGGCATTAGGGTTACGCTTGGGATTAGGGTTAGGTTTGGGATTATGGTTAAGGTTAGGGTTGTGATTAGGGGTGTATTGGGATTAGGGTTAGGTTTGAGGTTAGGGTTGAGATTAGGATTAGGGGTGTGTTGGATTTAGGGTTTTGATTAGGGATATGGTTAGGGTTGACATTAGGGTTGTTTGGGGGTAAGGGTTGTGATTATGGTTAGGGTTAGTGATTAGGATTATGGATCAGGTTGGGATTAGGGTTAGGGGTGTGTTGGGGTTAGGGTTGGAGCTAGAATTGGGGGGTTTCCACTGTTTAGGTACATCAGGGGGTCTCCAAACACGACAGCCAATTTTGCGCTCAAAAAGTCAAATGGTGCTCCCTCCCTTCTGAGCTCTGCCGTGCGCCCAAACAGTGGGCTACCCCCACATATGGGGCATCAGCGTACTCGGGATAAATTGGACAACAACTTCTGGGGTCCAATTTCTCTTGTTACCCTTGTGAAAATAAAAACTTGGGGGCTACAATATCTTTTTTGTGAAAAAAAAAATATTTTTTATTTTCACGATTCTGCATTCTAAACTTCTGTGAAGCACTTGGGCATTCAAAGTTCTCACCACACATCTAGATAAGTTCCTTGGGGGGTCTAGTTTCCAAAATGGGGTCACTTGTGGGGGGTTACTACAGTTTAGGTACATCAGGGGCTCTGCAATCGCAACATAATGCCCACAGACCATTCTATCAAAGTCTGCATTCCAAAAAGGCGCTCCTTCCCTTCCGAGCTCTGCCGTGCGCCCAAACAGTGGTTTACCCCCACATATGGCGCATCAGCGTACTCGGGATGAATTGGACAACAACTATTGCAGTCCAATTTCTCCTGTTACCCTTGTGAAAATAAAAACTTGGGGGCTACAATATCTTTTTTGTGAAAAAAAAAATATTTTTTATTTTCACGACTCTGCATTCTAAACTTCTGTGAAGCACTTGGGCATTCAAAGTTCTCACCACACATCTAGATAAGTTCCTTGGGGGGTCTAGTTTCCAAAATGGGGTCACTTGTGGGGGGTTCCTACAGTTTAGGTATATCAGGGGCTCTGCAATCGCAACATAATGCCCACAGACCATTCTATCAAAGTCTGCATTCCAAAAAGGCGCTCCTTCCCTTCCGAGCTCTGCCGTGCGCCCAAACAGTGGTTTACCCCCTGTTAGGACTGGCGGAACGCACCAAGAAAGGTGATATAGATGCGTTCGCAGTCCGGGGTCCACCGTACAGGTGAAAACCTGCTGCTAGTAAATACAGACTATGTGGCGGTACACTAAAGTATATACACGTGGGTTCAACCTCACCCAGCGTGAAGGGAGCAATCCTGTTGTGTCACAGGATCGCGGTACCGCACCTAAAGCGCGAGCGAGTAGTCAGCGTACTTAACCCCAACTGGGATTGAAGTCCGATTAGACCCTCGCTGGCACTACACCGCAACTGGGTGTGAAAGGAAACTAAATATAAATATATAAATGCACAGGAGTGCGAGCAGTGCCGCACTGACGGACGCCACCAACCACACTAGCTTGGGTATGGAAAGCGCTAGGCAAGCGCACGGCGCCGTACAGGCGGACACAGCAAGAGGACGCTGTAATGTGTGTATCGTGCAGATGATTAGTCGGGCGCTAGATAGCTACCAACATCCGCGAGCAGACAACAACTCTAGGGAGGGATATTTAGGAGCTTTCATCCATCGACATACATTCATCTACACACACACATATAACATTATGAGACAATACTAGCGCATGGCCGTGCGGTCATGCGCAGTTTATATAGTTGCAGCACAGGAAGTGGCCACAGAACTTTTGCCCTTCCAAGACCTGCCAAGAGGACCAATGGAATGTGCCGCAGAGCCTGAGCACATGACCCTCGATCTCCAATGGGAGATCTTGCATGCTCAGTGTGTGCAGATAAGGACTTAGTCCCAGAGAAGTCCGCTCGCTGCTGACCAGTATTGGCTTTAAAGGCAGAAGCTGGAGAAGCAGCAGTAACTCTTCTCACAGAGTCAGACTGAGCGAGACGCTGGGATCGACGTCCCTGCTGAGCAGACTCCACTGCAGCTGGAGGAGAATGGGAGACCGCAGCGGAGACGGATCGAGATTCCCCCTGTGCAGCAGAGGAAACTCGACTCCTAACACCCCCACATATGGCGCATCAGCGTACTCGGGATAAATTGGACAACAACTATTGCAGTCCAATTTCTCCTGTTACCCTTGTGAAAATAAAAACTTGGGGGCTACAATATCTTTTTTGTGGAAAAAAAAATATTTTTTATTTTCACGACTCTGCATTCTAAACTTCTGTAAAGCACTTGGGCATTCAAAGTTCTCACCACTCATCTAGATAAGTTCCTTGGGGGGTCTAGTTTCCAAAATGGGGTCACTTGTTGGGGGTTACTACAGTTTAGGTATATCAGGGGCTCTGCAATCACAACATAATACCCACAGACCATTCTATCAAAGTCTGCATTCCAAAAAGGCGCTCCTTCCCTTCCGAGCTCTGCCGTGCGCCAAAACAGTGGTTTACCCCCACATATGGCGCATCAGCGTACTCGGGATAAATTGGACAACAACTATTGCAGTCCAATTTCTCCTGTTACCCTTGTGAAAATAAAAACTTGGGGGCTACAATATCTTTTTTGTGGAAAAAAAAAATATTTTTTATTTTCACGACTCTGCATTCTAAACTTCTGTGAAGCACTTGGGCATTCAAAGTTCTCACCACACATCTAGATAAGTTCCTTTGGGGGTCTAGTTTCCAAAATGGGGTCACTTGTGGAGGGTTTCTACTGGTTAGGTACATCAGGGGCTCTGCAAACGCAACATAATACCCGCAGACCATTCTATCAAAGTCTGCATTCCAAAACGGCGCTCCTTCCTTCCGAGCTCTGCCGTGCGCCCAAACAGTGGTTTACCCCCACATATGGGGTACCAGCATACTCAGGACAAATTGGACAACAACTTTTGGGGTCCAATTTCTCTTGTTACCCTTGTGAAAATAAAAACTTGGGGGCTAAAAAATCTTTTTTGTGAAAAAAAAAATATTTTTTATTTTCACGGCTCTGCATTATAAACTTCTGTGAAGCACTTGGGCATTCAAGGTTCTCACCACACATCTAGATAAGTTCCATGGGGGGTCTAGTTTC
Organism: Ranitomeya imitator; assembly: GCF_032444005.1. Taxonomy (NCBI): domain Eukaryota; kingdom Metazoa; phylum Chordata; class Amphibia; order Anura; family Dendrobatidae; genus Ranitomeya; species Ranitomeya imitator. The sequence goes on from NC_091285.1 coordinate 431,591,310, forward strand.
CAAAATGGGGTCACTTGTGGGGGATTTCTACTGTTTAGGCACATCAGGGGCTCTCCAAACGCGACATGGCGTCCGATCTCAATTCCAGCCAATTCTACATTGAAAAAGTAAAACGGCACTCTTTCTCTTCCAAGCTCTGCGGTGCGCCCAAACAGTGGTTTACCCCCACATATTGGGTATCGACGTACTCAGGAGAAATTGCACAACAACTTTAGTGGTCTAATTTCTCCTGTTACCCTTGTGAAAATAAAAATTTGTGGGCAAAAAGATCATTTTTGTAGAAAAAATTCAATTTTTTTTTTCACGGCTCTACGTTATAAACTTCTGTGAAGCACATGGGGGTTCAAAGTGCTCGCCACACATCTAGATAAGTTCCTTAAGGGGTCTAGTTTCCAAAATGGTGTCACTTGTGGGGGGTTTCCACTGTTTAGGCACATCAGGGGCTCTCCAAACGCGACATGGCGTCCAATCTCAATTCCAGCCAATTCTACATTGAAAAAGTAAAACGGCACTCCTTCTCTTCCAAGCTCTGCGGTGCGCCCTAACAGTGGTTTACCCCCACATATTGGGTATCAGCGTACTCAGGAGAAATTGCACAACAACTTTTGTGGTCTAATTTCTCCTGTTACCCTTGTGAAAATAAAAATTTGTGGGCAAAAAGATCATTTTTGTAGAAAAAATGCGATTTTTTTTTTCACGGCTCTACATTATAAACTTCTGTGAAGCACATGGGGGTTCAAAGTGCTCACCACACATCTAGATATGTTCCTTAAGGGGTCTAGTTTCCAAAATGGGGTCACTTGTGGGGGGTTTCCACTGTTTAGGCACATCAGAGGCTCTCCAAACGCGACGTGGCGTCCAATCTCAATTCCAGCCAATTCTACATTGAAAAAGTAAAACGGCGCTCCTTCACTTCCAAGCTCTGCGGTGCGCCCAAACAGTGGTTTATCCTCACATATGGGGTATCGACGTATTCAGGAGAAATCGCACAACAACTTTTGTGGTCTAATTTCTCCTGTTACCCTTGTGAAAATAAGAATTTGTGGGCGAAAAGATCATTTTTGTGTAAACAAAAGCGATTTTTTATTTTCACGGCTCTACGTTATAAACTTCTGTGAAGCACTTGGGGGTTCAAAGTGCTCACTACACATCTAGATAAGTTCCTTAAGGGGTCTAGTTTCCAAAATGGTGTCACTTGTGGGGAGTTTCCACTGTTCAGGCACATCAGGGGCTCTGCAAACGTGACATGGCGTCCGATCTCAATTCCAGCCAATTCTACATTGAAAAAGTCAAACGGCGCTCCTTCACTTCTAAGTTCTGCGGTGCGCCCAAAAAGTGGTGTTCCCCCACATATGGGGTATTGGCGTATTCAGGAGAAATTGCATAACAAAATTTATGGTTACATTTCTGTTTTTACACTTGTGAAAATAAAAAAAATGGTTCTGAATTAAGATGTTTGCAAAGAAAAGTTAAATGTTCATTTTTTCCTTCCACATTGTTTCAGTTCCTGTGAAGCACGTAAAGGGTTAATAAACTTCTTGAATGTGGTTTTGAGAACCTTGAGGGGTGTAGTTTTTAGAATGGTGTCACACTTCATTATTTTCTATCATATAGACCCCTCAAAATGACTTCAAATGTGATGTGGTCCCTAAAAAAAATGGTGTTGTAAAAATGAGAAATTGCTGGTCAACTTTTAACCCTTATAACTCCCTAACAAAAAAAAATTTTGTTTCCAAAATTGCGCTGATGTAAAGTAGACATGTGGGAAATGTTATTTATTAACTATTTTTCGTTACATATCTCTCTGATTTAAGGGCATAAAAATACAAAATTTGAAAATTGCAAAATTTTAAAAATTTTCGCCATATTTCCGTTTTTTTTCATAAATAATCGCAAGTAATATCGAAGAAATGTTACCACTAACATGAAGTACAATATGTCATGAAAAAACAATCTCAGAATCAGCGGGATCCGTTGAAGCGTTCCAGAGTTATAACCTCATAAAGTGACAGTGGTCAGAATTGCAAAAATTGGCCTGGTCATTAAGTACCAAATTGGCTCTGTCACCAAGGGGTTAAATGAGGTAAAGAGGTGGATGATTTAAACTTCTAAAATATGTGTTTATTTTTTATTCTTCTTAGGGAACTTGAACCTCTGAGTGTTTGATCACTTATGTAAGACTAGATTGTGGCCCGATTCTAACGCATCGGGTATTCTAGAATATGCATGTCCCCGTAGTATATGGACAATGATGATTCCAGAATTCGCGGCAGACTGTGCCCGTCGCTGATTGGTCGAGGCAACCTTTATGACATCATCATCGCCATGGCAACCATTATGACATCTACGTCGATACTGTGCCCGTCGCTGAATCAGAAACGTGGGATTTCTACGTCCTTTATGACATCATCGTCGCTGTGCCCGTTGCTGATTGGTCGAGGCCTGGCGACCTCGACCAATCAGAGACACGGGATGTCTACGTCCTTTATGACATCATCGTCGCTGTGCCCGTCTCTGATTGGTCGAGGCCTCCAGGCCTCGACCAATCAGAGACGCGGGATTTCCAGGACAGACAGACAGACAGACGGAAAAACCCTTAGACAATTATATATATAGATAATGTTATACTCTAGTGTTGCAGTATATAGTGTAATTGTTCACGGTGGCTCAGTGGTTAGCACTGCAGCCTTGCAGCGCTGGAGTTCTAATCCCACCTTGGACAACATCTGCAAGGAGTTTGTATGTTCTCTCTGTGATTGCGTGGGTTTCCTCCGGTTACTCCGGTTTCCTCCCACATTCCAAAGACATAATGATAGGGAATTTGGATTGTGAGCCCCATCGGGGACAGCGATGATAATGTGTGCAAAACTGTAAAGCGCTGCGGAATATGTTAGCGCTATATAAAAAGAAAAAAAGAAGTTACTCCCAACTCGCTCTTCCTCAGTCTCCAGGCCAGCCTCCATCCCCATCACTCCACTAAAACTGATCTAGCCAAAATTATTAACAACTTACTGCCAAACCTAGCAGACAATATTCTATACTACTATTTCTTGACCTGTCCTCTGCCTTCGTTACTGTTCACCACTCCCTCCTACTACAAATCCTCTCTTCCCTTGGCATCAAAGATCTTGCCCTCTCCTGAATCTCCTCATACCTCACTAACCGCACACTTATTGTCTCTAATTCCTATACTACCTCCTCATCCCGCCCTTTCTCTGTTGATCCCTTCTCCATCTACAGTGGGTATGGAAAGTATTCAGACCCCTCTAAATTTCACTCTTTGTATCATTGCAGCCATTTAGTAAATTCAAAAAAGTTCTTTTTCTCTCATTAATGTACACTCTGCACCCCATCTTGACTGAAAAAATACAGAAATGTAGAAATTTTTGCAAATTTATTTCATTTTTTTTTTTTAATATCACGTGGTCATAAGTATTCAGACCCTTTGCTCAGTATTGAGTAGGAGAACCCTTTTGAGCTAGTACAGCCATGAGTCTTTTTGGGAATGATGCAACAAGTTTTTCACACCTGGATTTGGGGATCCTCTGCCATTCTTCCTTGCAGATCATCTCCAGTTCCATCAGGTCGGATGGAGAACGTGGGTGGACAGCCATTTTCAGGTCTCTCCAGAGATGTCAATTGGGTTTAGGTCAGGGCCCTGGCTGGGCCAGTCAAGAATAGTCACAGAGTTGTTCTGAAGCCACTCCTTTAATATTTTAGCCGTGTGCTTATGGACACTGTTTTGTTGGAAGGTGAACCTTCGGCTAAGTCTGTGGTTCAGAGCACTCCGAAAGATGTTTTCATCCAGAATATATCTGTATTTGGCCGCATTCATGTTTCCTTCAATGACAACCAGTCATCCTGTTCCTGCAGCTGAAAAACACCCCCATAGCATGATGCTGCCACCACGTTTCACTGTTGGGATTGTATTGTACAGGTGATGAGCAGTGCCTGGTTTTCTCCACTCATACCGCTTTTAATTATCACAAAAAAGGTCTATCTTCATCTCATCAGACCAGAGAATTCTCATAGTCTGGGAGTCCTTCATGTGTTTTTTAGCAAACTATATGCGGACTTTCATATGTTTTGCACTGAGGAGAGGCTTCCATTGGGCCACTCTGCCATAAAGGCCTGAACGGCGTGACACTCTTCTCACGAAGGCTTTTCTCCCACGATTGCTGTTTGGCTGGATGGCCAGGTCTAGGAAGACTTCTGTTGGTCCCAAACATCTTCCATTTAAGGATTATGGAGGCCACTGTGCTCTTAGGAACCTTGAGTACTGCAGAAAATCAGTTGTAACCTTGGCCAGATCTGTGCCTTGCCACAATTCTGTCTCCGAGCTCCTTGGCCAGTTCCTTTGACCTCATGATATAGACAGGTGTGTGCCTTTCCTAATCAAGTCCTATCAGTTTAATTAAACACAGATGGACTCCAATGAAGGAGTAGAACCATCTCAAGGAGGATCACAAGGAAATGGACAGCATGTGACTTAAATATGTTCAAAGGGTCTGAATACTTATGAGCATGTGATATTTCAGTTTTTCTTTTTTATTAAATTTGCAAAATTTTCTACATTTCTGTTCTTTTGCAGTCAAGAAGGGGTGCAGAGTGTACATTAATGTGAAATAAAATGAACTTTTTTTAATTTACCAAATGGCTGCAATGAAACAAAGAGTGAAAAATTTAAAGGGGTGTGAATACTTTCCATGCCCTTTGTATACCTTTGTCCTGGGCAAACTTATAAAGTTCTATGGCTTTCAGTTTCATCTATTTGCTGATGACACTCAAATCTACCTCTCTGAACCAGATGTCACATTCTCTGTCCAGATTTCTAGAATGTCTATCAGCCATATCCTCCTTCTCATGACACTTTCTAAAACTTAATGTGGACAAAATCGAACTAATCATCTTTCCTCCATTTCACTTAACCCCCTACCCTTGACGCTGCCCTGTCCTTAAAGCCAAACATCCAAGTTCTTACCACCTACAACTTTATCCTTTGCTCAACTATGAATCTATTACAATGTTGGTTGATGCCCTCATTATATCCAGCCTCAACTGAGGCAACATTCCCTCACCTCTCCAGCCCAACTTTAAACCACCACCACAGCGTTTTTTTTTCTTAGTTTCAGTGCTGGAGTGGTGCTACTAAAGTAAATTCCCTGAGTCTAGTCTTATACATACCAGCTGCTGTCATCAGCTGTTCCTGGCACTGCTCCGGTGCCATGGTGCCATCTTATGACTGCAACTTCAGGCTCACCGAAAGTCAGAGGTCCCAAGTACTCAATGCAAGTCTCTGAGAGCCTCATTCTGGCTCTCAGTCTTGCATTGGGTTGTGACTTCCTATCGCTTCAGCAAACACTGGAGCGATCCGGCGAATCACAATCTGCTAGAGATTGACCGGAGTGGCGCTGATAAAAGAGAAGTCACTGTTATTTTGTTAATTGTAATTTATATTTTGTATGTAAACCCTTTTCACATATACAGCACCATGGAATCAGTGGTGATCTAAAAGTAAATAATAATAGCTGTAGTTCTCCTATAAAGCCCAGCCCATGGCTGAGCTTAAGGCTTCTTTTACACATGCCGGGTTTTTTTTACAGCCTGTTTTTGCGGGCGGTTTTGCCATGTTTTTTTGCAGTCCGCAAATAACCTTCTCGGATTGCCATTTTTCCCTGTTGTAACAAATAGCAGGGGAAAAAAACGGCGATCCGCAAATACGGTGTACTGCAAAAACAAGCTACCGTTGTTTTTGCGGTACCATTGTTTTAAATGGAAGCCATGTCCGTGAGCCATGAAAAATATCGAGCAAGCTCAATATTTTTTCACGGCCGTATGTACGGCCCTCACGGCCATACGGGACACGGCGCTATGTTGATTATTGTCGGTAGTAACAAGCATTTTTGCAATTTGTTGGCTTATTTAAATTTGCCGCTGTTCTTCAGATATTAAGATTTTTCTTTTGTTGCCAGTTCATTGCCTAGGAGACCGACTACTGCTGCTGTCTAGCTTGTAAGTACTGCATTGAAGCTGGGTGGGAAAATTTGAATAACAGTGAAGGTTCCCTCCCCAACTCTTGCCAGTATTACAGTGTTCCAAATTATTATGCAAATAATATTTCCTCATATTTTCTCTAAATTATCTGAATTGCATTGTTATTTTCTAACAATAAATAATAACAATAATTTTCCAGTCATCTACTATTCTAGTATAATTGCAATGTTTTGGAACAAACTGCCTATGAAAACAGTATCTTTTTAAAAAAAATAAACACTCAAAATGCATGTTCCAAATTAATATGCACAGCAGAGTTTTCAACCTTTTTTTTAAAATTTTGAACAAAAAAATGGTCAATTGTGAAGTTATAAGCATTATCAGCTTATTACAAAATGAAATCAAACAGTTTTCAAGTGAAAACTTTATTCTAGGTGATGTTACAAGATTGCCTTGCGCAGGCGTGTACTTCGGAGGACACAGCATGAACTTCAACCCAATGTTGCGGCCAGCATGCAGCCAGCGGGTAAGGAATCAAACACCCGAAAACCCCCCATAGGACCGCAAACCTGTCCCGCCAAATTCAGGTGACAGGTTCCCTTTAAATAACAAACAAAAAAATTCTAACCTTATCACTCCTAAACTCTTTGTGCATAATAATTTGGAACACAGTGTATATGACTTGTATGTAAAAAAGTGTTTTGTCTTGACATAACTTTTACCCTGACCATTGTCAGTCTCCTCCCAAGATCTTCTGTTTGATCACTGCCTGCTCTGATGTTGATTAGTCTCATTACAGAGCTCAGATTTTGCAGATCTGGTACAGGAATTAAAGAGCAAATAACATGAGGTCAGGGCGATACCCATTCCTCACTTTACCCTAATCTAGTCCTTGTGTCGTGTATTAAATCCAGTATAAAGACAACTATAAATAAGTATGGTGGGGAGTATGGGTCATAATTCTGGCAACATCTACTGAAATTACAAAAATTGTAGTGATTCAACAAGTGTAATACAATCTTAAAGATGTATTAGTGCCTTGTGTATGTGAAATTTCATAAAACCACATTCACTTCATAGAGCATATTTAATACAGTTTACATGACTTTCACTAATCATAAAGTACAGGCCAAAAAATATAGGCGCGATTCATCACTAAGTGCGGGGAGAATAAGCAAAAGTTAGCGATGGAAATTTAAAAAGTTCTAAACTAAACAATCACTTGTGATTTTTGTAGCAGTAATGCATGACTAAACATTGTCCATGCAGTTTAACACCTTCATGACCGGAGCTTTTCTCGGTTTTGCATTTTCATTTTTCGCTCCCCTCCTTCCCAGAGCCATAACTTTTTTTATTTTTCCATCAATTTGGCCATTTGAGGGCTTATTTTTTGCGGGACGAGTTGTACTTTTGAACGACACCATTGGTTTTAACATGTCGTGTACTAGGGAACGGGAAAAAATCCAAGTGCAGTGAAATTGGAAAAAGAGTGCAACCCCACACTTGTTTATTGTTTGGCTTTTTTGCTAAGTTCAGTAAATGCTAAAACTGACCTGCCAATATGATTCTCCAGGTCATTATGAGTTCATAGACACCTAACATGTCTGGGTTATTTTTTATCTAAGTGGTGAAAAAAAAAAATCCAAACTTTGCTTAAAAAAAAAAAAAAAAAAAAATTGCGCAATTTTCCAATACCCGTTGCGTCTCAATTTTTCGTGATCTCGGGTTAGTTGAGGGCTTATTTTTTGTGTGCCAAGTTGACATTTTTAATGATGCCATTTTGGTGCAGACACGTTCTTTTGATCACCCGTTATTGCATTTTAATGCAATGTCACGGCGACCAAAAAAACTTGCTCAACATTTTCAACCTGAATGCATTGAACAAACCAAAAGAAAAAAGGTGATCATATCCTCAAGTGTGATTTTCTAAATACAGTCTCATCCTAATTATATGTTAAAAACAAGATTAAAGGAACCAATATTTTTACCACCTATTTATACATGTAACAATTGTTTTTCTATTATATCACTAAACATGTCATTTATGAAGTGTTTAAGAAGAATAGTACAGTAGTTATATCCTCGTTCTATAAAATATGAACTAATCAAACAATAGTAGGTTTTTACACTGGCCTGTTATCATCAATGTGTCCCTTCTAGTGGGTGAAATATCATCTTCTCCATAAGCGCTTACTAGCAATGGCCGTTTCCTTTTGTGGCAGAGTGTATGTGCGGCCGGTCATGGTGTTCGGATCCACCTGAGTTATATCTGTAACTTTTACAATGTCTGGTTTTCTTGGATACACAAAAGACGGCGCTGGACCAGAAGGTGCAAAACAGTCACTTCTACTTCTTCATTTTCACAATCTTTAGAGAGTCCAGTAGCCGCCAGGGTCTTGGCACCCACACAGCTCCACTGACCTGATGTGCCTGTTAGTTTAGGACCGTCTTTTTAGGTGTTCGCACTGGGCTGGGTAAGAGACACCCTAGGATTGCTGAGGAGGGCGAATTGGTGGTAACCACTGGGTACTGTTGTGCGTTTTTCATCATATCCCCACCTAGAGACCGTGTGTATATGGGACCACGCTACTTAGTGGCCCATGAGTACTTATCCGACTGCCCAATATTTTGGAGCAGTAATCTTTACAGTGCGCACACTTGCATTATGTATGCTATCAGGATCAGTTGTTGTTTATGCTTAATGGTGATAGAGTATTTGCATTAGCTGTGTAGGGTGCACATTTTTGCCAGTATTTGTCTGTTATTATGGTGGACCCATTATTCCTATCTATGTTTTTAGATGTTTTTAATGTCTTTGTGTATGTTGTTCTCTGAATAAAGATTTTTGTAATTCTTAGTTATATTGTGGTGATCTCTATCTTTATGCATACGCTTGTTCTTGTTTGCTGCTACTGTTAATTGGTATGCATATGGTGATCCCCTTTTGTATCCGAATATTTGGATGGTGCCCGCTCAACAAAGTGTTTTTGTGTCCAGTAGCCGCCACCAGCGCCGATCATATTCACAGGTCACATAGCCAGTTGTGTCATCCATTGCCGATCTTGTGCCGCCTTCAACCACTTCATGGACTTCACCGTCTTTACTTCTGTTTCACTACATGGCATGACAGTCCGGTATTGCCGAGTCCCTGTGATGGGTTCTGCTTCCTGTAAACAATGTTTTTACAAACTCTCCTCCTCTTCGTAGTCCTGGTTTGTATACTACATGAACTGGATGGTAAGAATATTTTCTCCCTCCATTTGAGGAGTTGCCTGGGTGATAAGATTTGGTGTGAATGTGGCCTCTGGAGGCTGGAGCTGCCGGCCTGTCATCTGCTGTCTACCCCTGCTCATTCTCAGGCTGAGCCCTAACAAAGCTTTCTCCTCTGTCCTCTCCTGCTTCTAAGCTGTAACATAATTAAATAATACAAATCATGGATTATTTGGGAAATATAGACCCCACACTTTTAGACCACAGGCTAAACTGCTCTCAATTCGAGATTTTCGAATTGACACTGTAATAGTTTTATTTTTTAAAATATGATCCCATCACGATCCCAACTTGTATTTTGGTACAGATGTGGCTAGGAGCATAGCAGGCACATGTGCAGTTTTTGAAATTTTGAACTTAAACGTTTTTTTCAGAAATGCGCTTTAAAATTTTGCATTTGCGTTCGCATGGGTGAAATATTATCAAAGATACTCTTGTGACATATCTGGTGAAAGCCTGTACAGTTCTGAGTAGAATGGTGTTTATATGGTTTCTCTATCTTTTTTCTAGCCTGAGTTATGAGGAGAAATGTAAAGGCAGGCAACACCAAAATTCGCACTTTTTCCGAACTTTGAAAATCAATTAAAAAGAAAAAAAAATATCTAGAATTTTTTCTTCTTCACATTTTGCATTCTTTGACACACTATTACCAAATAACAAAATCTCAAAAGAATTAAAAATGTAGAGGTAAAAATCATTGGTTCACTTAACATGGAATGGCCCCATAGCAATCCGGCACTGACAAACATAGAGGGGTCAAGGAGACCTTTGGTTGTCATGCCGACAAACCGATGACCCCCGATCATGTGACAGGGGTCACCGGTGTGCGTATTTTCGGCCCGACGGCCGGAAGCCTGATTTAAATACCGCTGTCAGAGTTTGACAGCAGCATTTAACTAGTTAATAGCCGCGGGTGGATCCCGATTCCACCAGCGGCTATTGCGGGCACATGTCAGCTCTTCAAAACAGCTGACATGTCACCGGAAAGATGTGGGCTCACCGCCGGAGCTCACATCAAAGCGGGGGATACGGAGATCGGCGTACTAATACGTCCAATGTCAGTAAGGGGTTAAAGGTCATCTGCCATTGGAATCAACCCTCCTAAGCAGTTTATATGGGATGCAGGTCATAGAAAGTTGAATAAAATGATACCTTGATATTTGTGATCTGATATTTTTAATATGTAAAGTACCTGTTAAGATCTATGGGCCCGACATAGATGATCTTGAGAATCTGTGTTCAAAGCTTACTTTAAATAAAATGAGTGCCAGCAGTGTGAGACATGTAGATCAAGAGAACAGACTGTCAGTCATTACATGTCTCACACTGGTAACTCCACCTTTTATTTAAAGGTCCCTCCTCCCCGGGACTTTACAATGGGCAGCGGATGCGTTGAAAAACTGCATCCGCTGGGAAAGCGGTAATACCCATGGAACTTCCCAGGCTATTAATATCAGCTCACAGCTGTATAATTAGCCGTTACTGGCTATTAAAATGGGGGAACCTAAAATAAAAAGGACGTAGGGTCCCCCCATAATTAATAACCAGCAAAGGCTAGACAGACAGCTGCGGGCAGATAATAATAGTCTAGCAAGGGGTCATGGATACTGTCCCCCCCCCCGGCTAAAAACATCAGCTCTCAGCCGCCCCAGAAAAGGCACATCTCTAAGATGTGCCACTTCTGGCAATTAGCCTCACTCTTCCCACTTGCCCTATAGCGGAGGCAAGTGGGGTGATAGTTGGGGAGGTTGATATCACCTTTGTATTGTCAGGTGACATCAAGCTCTGGGGTTAGTAATGGATAGGCGTCAATAAGATGCCTCCATCACTAACCCCATAGTCACATTGTAATAAAACAAAGACACCAAGAAAAAAGTCCTTTAATTGAAAGAATGACACATACTACTTTAATATACTTAATTAAACCATACTTACGACCTTGCTAATTCCCCCGATTCCCTCGCCATCTGCAACAGAGGTAAAAACAAACAAACAACAGTATTCCTCACCTTTCTGCAGAGATACTTTTAATCCATTTGTCCCACGATGGGTCTAGCTCTGCTACATCTAGATGGCAGGCTACATACATGCATGATGCGTCCATACAGCCTGTCATCCAGTCGACACTGAGCACCGTGTACTAAGGCTAGGTTCCCATTGCGTTATAGCAATCCGTTTAGCGCCTAGCGCTAGCGGATTGCGTTAACGCAATGGGTTAACAGGGGTCGCGTTAAACGTCCCCGCTCTCGCAAATCTCCGATCTGCGAGAGCGGGGAACGAACCTCGGGCGCGCCTCGGATGCTGCAAGCAGCGTCCGCGGCACGCCACAAAGCACCAGCACATCGCTAGCGCGTGCCGAAAATGGCACACGCTAGTGATGCGCGTCCCCATTGCTGTGAATGGGCGCGCTAACGGACGCGTTGCACGGCGTTAATTTCGCCGTGCAATGCTGTCCGTTAGCGCGGTCCCATTAACGCAATGGGAACCTAGCCTAAGTGTCTTCATTTGAACCGCTATTCCCTGTCTGAGGGCACCGCGAGCATGAGAAAAGCTCTCTTGCTCGCGGTGCCATCTGACGGGTCCTATGAGTTCACGGCCAATGAACTCACTCTACTCAAGTGACGTCGGCGCGAGCGCCGAGGAAAATTTTCCCATGGCGTACGTACTGACGTCAGAACCGACCTGTCAGACAGCACCGCGAGCAGGAGAACTTTCTCTCTTGTGGTGCCCTCAGACAGGGAATAGCAGTTCACAGGGAGACCCTGAGCACACGGTGCTCAGTGTCGACTGGATGACAGGCTGTATGGACGCATCATGCATCTATGCAGCCTGCCATCTAGATGTAGAAGAGCTGAACCTGTTATGGGACAAATGGATTAAAAGCATCTCTGCAGAAAGGTGAGGTATGTAAGACAATGGTCAGCCATAATATATTGAATAGCCATGTTGACTCTAGCTGCCATCTTGTACAAAGTTAGAAACTAACTAATTCTAAAGGTACCGTCACACTCAGCAACGCTGCAGCGATATAGACAACGAGCCGATCGCTGGAGCGTCGCTCTTTAGGTCGCTGTAGAGATGTCAAACACAGCAGCTCCAGAACGATGCAGGAGCGATCCAGTGACGTAAGGGTTACTCACTTATCGTTCTCACAGGTCGTCACAAGTCGTTAGCTCCATGTAAATCATTGCAGGCATCGTTGCTTTTGCTGTCAAACACAACGATACACGCAGATCTGACGACCAAATAAAGTTCTGGACTTTCTGCTCCGACCAGCGATATCACAGCAGGATCCAGATCGCTGCTGCGTGTCAAACACAACGAGATCGCTATCCAGGACGCTGCAACGTCACGGATCGTTGTCGTTCTCGTTGTAAAGTTGCTGAGTGTGAAGGTACCTTAAGATGTACTTCTGAAAGTCATAGACAGATTGGAGACACAAGATGAGATCAAGGCCATTAGCAGGTATAGTGGACATACACACAGGTTAATTGAATAGAAAAAGGGTAAACATATGATAATATATAAGTTTATTAAGTGAGCAATGACAGTTACTAAGAGGAACATGGAGATTTATGAGTTCTAATGGAGTTTGGCGTAAAGAGCCTCAAAATCATTACATTGAACCGTTGTTTTGTCTGTGAATGTGTATTTTTTCGCAGTATGATGTTATGTATACGCCCTTTTTGCTGCAATGAGCTTTGTTTGTATCATGTATAAAAAGCCCTTGGACTGTTGCTCGGGGCCATTACATCGCCAACCTGATGCCGTGCCACAACATGGCCATTCCATCGCCATTCTGCCGCCATGTCTGCCTAGCCTTTGCTGGGTTATTAATTATGGGGTCCCCCCATTTTAATAGCCAGTAAAGGCTATGTGTGTGTGTCACTGACTATATATATATATATATACACACACACACATATATATATACACACACCTATGTGTATATATCTATTCTGTCCCTCTTTGATTATACTGTATGCAGCAGATGAATTGCCTTCTTTTAATCTAATCTATATGTATAAAGCTGTGTGTGTGTGTGTGTATGTATGTATCAAGACACACCAACTCCACAGCATCATCTACTCCACACGCAAAGCCCCATCCACATGGCCCATGTTGTTAGCGCACACCTGCGGAGACACATTGAAAGTCACCCTGCAAAACTCACCGGCTGCAACATCCCAGCCGCTGCGCGCTACAATCAGGGTCGCCGCCTTCAGAGTATCAGTGCACGGTAGGCGTAGGCCACATCTAGCTCAGTCGTGTCAAGAATGGAGTTGCTCCTGTGAGGCATGATGTCAAGGGAGGAGCCTCATGGATTACACTGCTGTGCTCATAATGGAAAATGAGTGAGGGGAAAATAGTGGAGTGATCAGAAAATGACAGGTGTGAAGGGGGAAAATGAGAGTAGTAAGGTGCTGCTGTTTGAGGCTGTGTATAGAGAAGAGTGAGGCACTGCAGTTCATTTTCATTCCAAGAATTCCACTCATTCCATCTGATTTGCCTTTTGATTTTAAACGCTTCCAGTTTCCAGGTCGACTGACATTTGCAATGTCCATTAACAAGGCTCAGGGACAGTCCTTGAAAGTAGTAGAGATCGATTTGCAAGCTCCATGCTTTTTTTCATGGTCAACTTTACGTGGCCTGTTCAAGAGTTGGAACTGCCAAAAATCTGTTCATCTTTGCACCGGAAGGAAAAAACAAAAATGTTATTTATCAAAAGGCTCTTGAATGAGTTGAAAATAAAATACTATTAATACTTGGGTAATCATTTAATTTGTGTTGCAAATCTGTAGTGTTGAATATATGATGTGAATTTTTTTTTATGTGCAATATAATCATTAGTATTTGTTATAACTAACCAGTTAGTTACTATGTCCCGGCACTGCACTCAGATGTAAATCAGATGCTAGGTGTGTGAAATTGGATTGTACTCGTATGACACTCGTGCGTCTCTCGGCAGGGAGACTCGGACAAATTTTCCATATGTTAAGTGTGACGCCGGCCTTAGAGGTAACATTCCGCTTGTGTCTGCTGCAAATATTACAATCATTTTTGTATAGTGGAATTATTTAGGCATTGGATCAGATTATTTTATCAATTTAGCTGATATTTTGTCATTGTTGGCATTACATTTTTGGCAGTGTTTACAATAATTTGAAAAACTAAGTACACCCTATTTGAATTATAAGGCCTTACGTATAAAGACTAAGGATGAGCAAATAGCTTCGGATAACTCCTTATCCGAATAGCTGTAACGCTTACCAAATAGCTGCATCGGGAACGCAGATACCTGGAGCGCTCCCGATAATCAGCTGTTTGGCGCCGCCACTGCATGTGTCGCGGCTGTGTGATAGTCACAACACATGCACGGAGAGCCCAGCAAACAGGCTTTCCATGCATGTGTTGTGACTGTCATACAGCCGTGACACATGCAGCTGCATTGTCGAGCAGCTAATTATCGGGAGTGCTCCGGATATCCGGGTTCCCGATACAGCTATTCGTTAAGTGTTTCAGCTATTCGGGTAAGGAGTTATCCGAAGCTATTTGCTCATCCCTAATCAGGACCTGTCTGCAACTTACCCTCCTATCCTTCCTACTGAAGTAGTAAGGGTGTACTTTTTTTTTTTTTTTAAACTGGACATCTCCTTTATCACCCATATGCAGAATAGGTGAGAACTTGTTTATCAGTCTGTGTACCACTGCTGGGATTTGCATCAATTGAGGGAATCAGGGAATTTTTTTTTATCACTGATTGAGAACTTTTATTCTCATTACAAAATGGAGCTACAGATTGCTTGCCTAACCAGCGTTCCATTTATTGTCTGTGGGGTATCCGGAAAAAACAGAACAAAGCTCAGCAGCCCCATAGGGAATGAATGGAGCAGACCACATTTTGGGACATTGCATTTAAGAAAAAAGACTAAAGTACTTGGGGCTAAAAATCATTTTTGCAACTGGGTTTCATAATTTTCTTTACATTATTTGTCTTCTATAGCCTTGGAGTTGCGCTGTCTATTATTGGCTGTAGAATAAGTTATCTGAGAATCTGTCAGCTTCTTCTGACAGTCTGATGCATAGGTTTGTAACTGTCTTTCTCTAGCTCCTCGCAGCTGATTTATGGCCACAGCCAACTTAAATAAAGTTGAATCTTCAAGGAAACAAAGCACATGTAAAAGTCAAATTGCAGAAATAATTTTAACCCTAAATACATGCATTTAAAGTTCCCAAACATGGACAACCCCTTTAATTCTATATTATGTACCACATTGCGGTCCATAATGCACACATGCCTGATATTGTGCAGGTCACAAATAAGCCTTTGCAGCATCTAAGTGCATTTCCAATCAGACATTAACAGCCACTCAGGCTTTCTGTTTAAGTCTTTTATTTGAAATATTCTGAAGCAAACATACATACAATCCTCTTAAGATTGAACAAAGAGAACATCCTTATAACAGAAATCTACAGACAGGTTGCTATGTACATTATAAAAGAGGGTAGAAATACTCAGATTTGTCTGTATCAAAACACAAGTAGACAAAATCCTAATCTTTAGAGGCAACACGATAAATAGCAATTATTTCTCTTTTTCATTAAATTATATGATGTATGAAAACTTGGCTCAGCAAGAAATCAAATTATTCTGCAAATAATACATTTAATAATGATAGAGAAGAAGGTGCAGTGCCACGTAGCAGCATGTCATGGTTGGCCGTGTAGGGCGTCTACCTAATCTGGACACACGAACACTACATCTACCGCCCAATCAGTGCGGAGGCTAGTGATGTCTACCATGTATCATTCTAAGGTAACATGGCCCCAGGTCAGACTCCCTTACACTTTTCCAAAAGGGGACAGGAAGAGTTAATCTTGCTAGTTCAGGTTTGATAGGATGACATAGAAGTGCTCTGGTCTAAAGAGTTCTCTTGAAAATTGGCTCATGCAGATTTTCAGGCAATGACACCAAAACATACCGTTATTTAATACTGTGTGAATGAGCTCGAAGCGGCCACAAACAGCAACTCGGAATAAGCAATAAAGGACTATAGCGATTCACAGCTTCATCTCAGATGTGTTTTCTTTAAATATATGATGTCAGGAAAATCCCTGACATTGTATTTGAAGAATAGGAATTTTAGTTATGGAGACCCCAAAGCAAGAAGATATGGGTGGTCACCAACATATATTCTATTTATTTATTTGACTTTTCATAAGATACGTTTTAGGTGAAATTCCAATTTAACGTAGCCGTTAGGATATTTAGTCTATTGGGAGGGTCTTCTCTGCAGTATTTAGTATGTTCGTAGCAGCCTATGTGCACACATTAAGTATTTACTGCAGACATTTCCGCATCAAAAACAAATCTATTGGCTTGTCTCTTTCTATTCATTAAAATGGGTGAAAAAAATGCTGCAAAAACGCTGGCGGAGTTGACATGCTACAGATCTGAAACTGCTTCAAATCTGCGAGGAACAAATAAGTATAGTGTGCATGAGATTTTCATTCACTTTGCAGGGACAGTAAAATGCTGTTTTTTTATGGTCAAAAACACGATGTGTGAACACAATCTTATACGGTTCTTGAAACTTGAAACTATTTGAATTTCCTGATTTTTGCTCATGTTAATTGGACAAAAAAAAAATCCTCCAGTTGTATACTCATTTTTTGGGGCTTCGCAAAGTGGCCTTCAAATGGGTTCATTAATGGATTTTAGATAATGCCTAGGAGGCAACAGCAGTGTAATGTATCTGACACATTTTAAAGGGATTGTCCAGGGATAGAATATTGATGACCTATCCTTAAAATAGATCATTAGTACCAAATTGGTTAGGGTCCAACATGCAGCACCCCACTAATCAGATGGTATTAACGCAGATGGAGGTAAAAATTGGATGGAGTTGAACAGCACACTTGCCTTCAATGTGTATCGGCTGTTGTCAGATACTGCAGATAAGCTATTTTTTTTCCTGAGTAGGAGCTGATCTGCAGTACTTGGCAGCAGCTGCTAAACAGTGAGTATAGCTAGAAAGTACAGCTCCATTTAAGTTTTACATCTGTTCACCGCCACAGCTAAACAGTGGGGATTTTGGGTATCAGCACCTAC
This sequence comes from Ranitomeya imitator, assembly GCF_032444005.1. Classification (NCBI taxonomy): domain Eukaryota; kingdom Metazoa; phylum Chordata; class Amphibia; order Anura; family Dendrobatidae; genus Ranitomeya; species Ranitomeya imitator. Next base: position 431,608,687 of record NC_091285.1, read on the forward strand.
TGATCTGACATTGATGATCTATCCTAAGGACAGGTCATTAATATCTTAGAGGGGGTTGTCCAGGTTTGGCATAAAAGTCTGCAGTGACTTTTTGTGACTGCATACTTGAGAATACTCCCATCAGACACAGCACGCTGCCAGAATTCTCCCGATGCCTAGAGTGGGAGATCATGTTGCCGCAATTATGCGATGTGCATACTCCCAGCCACATTCCAACTAGACGTGTGTGGACTTCCTCAATACAAGTAAATTGAGTGAGGCCACACACGTCTAGTATGAATGTGGTCAAAAGTATGGATGCCGCCCAATCTTGGCTGTGCGCGATTTGAGCATTCACAAGTCTACAATACAGACTTTCAAACCAAACATGGACTGGAGAAGACCTTAACAGCTTTAGCAGTGACACAATCAAATCCTACAAGATCCAGCAAATATTGCAACAATGCGATGCAAATATGTTGAATGCTGCAAAAAAAAAAATCCATGGTGTTTAGTATATAATATATATGAAAATTGTGCAAGGTTTACAAGTATATGGCAAATGGAGAAATAAAGGCAGTTTATAAATAGGCGACATGATTGCATACATATATGCACACGCAAATACATATACTATCGTATTCTATATACATAGTCATGCACATATGTACATATAAAACTGAATGGATATAGTATAATGTATACATGTCAAGCGAGTGAGCACCTTAAAAATTAAAAAAAGGAAAAAAAAATGTAAAAGTATATATTTATTTATATTTATATATATGTATACATAGTCAATATGACTACATTTAAATACAATAAAAACAATCTTCAATAAGTCAGAATAACATTGAAAACTGGGTTATAATAGGCTAGTCTAGAACGTGGGCAGAATACTTTGAGAAACCTTTCTGGAGGGAACAAGGTGGAGTCAGCAGCACATTGCAGACATGAACATGGAAAGTAATGTTGCATATACTGGCGTAGGAAATACAAGAACAAGCAATGCCTGGTTTCGGATTTTTCACACTTAAATGATGCAGAAAACAGGTAAATGGAAATGTTCATAGTTTCACATTTTCTGATGCACAGATTCTGCCATCAGTCACTACTCACCAGCCGGGGTATTAGACTAATCCCAAGCTTGCTCTGCAGATGTAGCGTGGGAATTACGTCGTACATGGCCACCAATGGCAACAACTGTTTGTCACATAAACGGAGAGCGCTCAGAGGCCTGGGAGAAATCATTCTACACATTAATTGGAGGTAATGTCCCCTGACAATATCTAAATAGCGGTTGAAATAATGTAGATTGTGGGACATGTTATGCTTTTATTTGTAAGGGGAATGATGGTCACAGGCAGATTTGGTCAAAGACTTTTGGTCAGAGTAAAATCGCGGCCTAGAAGAAAGATCATAAATCTACTTTGTGAAAGTTGTAACTTTCAACTGGAAATTTGACACATTTTTACCCTTATAGACCAATGACATTCAAACTTTTTTTTTGTGTCCAAGCTATTGTTTTTTAGTAATCTATGGTCCAACCTATTTTAGAACTTAGAGTTGACCTAAGGCACTCTAAACTACCTACTAATAAAACAATGAACAGTGCGGGTACTCGCTCTTCACAGATCCAATATAGGCTCCCCGTCACTGTTCAGGTCCAATTTGGCAAAAGCAGTGACGGTCACGTTGGCAGCGCACATCACTGCTGTAGCCTGGGCGCAGAAGCACGTGCTGTCTGCCTCGGAAGAGCCGCTGAGCTCAGTTATTGACGTAGCGGTGGTGCGTGCTGCAACCAAAACACCGAGATCGGAGCAACCAGCAGTGGAGAGCCTGTGCTGGACCTGGGAAAGACGAGTACTTGCTCTCTTTGTTGTAGACATTTTAAAGCTTTTGGCGTTGACTTTATTGAAAGTTGAAAACCCCCTATATCTGTCTATTGAACCTATGGATTTTTAAATAGCTGGCTATATGAGTGAGCTACATGAGTATAAGCAGCATTACCTAATGTTAACTATACTGGATCAAATCGTTGGTTATTTTCATAATTCACGTATCCAAAATAAAAGTAAAGGAACCTCATTAAGAAATTAACCAAAAGTACAACAAATGAAGCACAAATGGTACCTAACCCTAAATACTTACAATGTATAGAAATGGATACACTTGGTGAAAAGGTCTCCAGAATGTTTTTATTTTTTTGAAGCCAGCCTGTATATTTGTTCACATTGTTTTTTTTTAAATGAGGAACAATGTTTTATGATATAGTATGAAGAATATTAAAATGTGGTAGATCCCCGAACAAAAATAATCCAACGTGAGACAATCCATTGTCTGTGGCCCTTTGCAGTCACTAGGCTCAATTCACACACAGCAGTTTAGTGTTTTTCACAGCTTTGTTAGCACAATTTGCTAAGGGCACGTTACTTTAAAGGGATTGTCGGCACAGAATGACTGTTCAAATCAAGTCCCACCTGCTTGTTTTCCCTCCATCGTCAACCAGTGATTGACAGTTCTGGCTTTATAGAGCTACAGAGGGGCGTATATAGAAGTAGGTGGGAAGGTGCACTTATTTGTTTGGCCCCGCCATGATTGCCTGTACTTGGTTAGAACAGTCATTCTGGGCTGACACCGTCCTTTTAAATAATGTTGTAAAATCTAACTTTTTTTTGCAATATCTAGGTTTGGCTTTTTTTTCTTTTAGAATATATACAAAAATATAAAAACAAACAAAAAACCTGAAAATTAAGCATACCTCCAGTTTCAAGAGAGACACTATTACAGTGTAGGGTTTGCTAGTAACCTGCAGCTCGGAGCCAGAGTTTGGTGGTGCGGCTTGTTCTAAAGTATGCAGCGTCCAGTTTGTCACTCTTGGGCTGGGATCACACATGCGAGAAACACGTCCGTGTCTCGCATGTGAAATCCAAGCTCTGGCGCCGGCACTGTGGAGCGGAGCGTGCGGCCGCATAGCAACACATGGAGCTGCACGCTCTGCTCCGAAGTGCCGGCGCCACAGCTTGGATTTCACATGCGAGACACGGACGTGTTTCTCGCATGTGTGATCCCGGCCTTAGTTACCTTCAGGGAGTGAGTACTGTCAAATCCTAGGATGCTCTCTACCAAACTAATAATGGCAGGAGGACGCTGCCTAGTTTCGGGTCGACTTTCACAGTCCACGCTTCGGGTTACCAGCAAAAAAACCTCTAATAATGTAACTTAGAAAAATGATTTCTCTGACCCACACTAGGATCTTTTTACTTTTGAAACAGGAGGTACACATTAAAATGAATTTTAAAAAAAGTATACGAGTCCTTAAAGCAATGTATAATCAGGAAATGACCTATTGTTTTATTTTACATGTCACAATCTGTATTAAAAATACCGTAAATCTTGCCATTTTCACACTGGCTAAGATCCCGTCCCTAATTTTTGTACAGAAGTGTCTAATGAACATGCACAAAGGTGATTGTGAAGGTGAACTAGAGGAGACACCACCTATTGTGATGGCTGGATCCTGTGTTATTAGCTTTTTATGGAGGTTTGTGGGAAACTCTTCCTGAAAGAATAGGTAGTACGAGTGTAAAAAAAAAGTGCAAGTGTGAAAATTGCAGGATTACCTATTGTGTTTTTGTAAAATACATGTAACAAAAATCTGATTTAAACAATAGGTAGTTTTCTTACAATACACACCCGATACATTGTCCAAAAGATTCCACCATTGGTAGGACCTAGCAACAATTGACAAAGGCCTGTGGTAACCATTAGTTACTCTTCTTATATGTGTGGACACGATTGCCATTGTGCACAAGAGTAAGAGCAGAATTTAAAGGCCTGAAGAGAAGTATGTCTTGCAGTCAGGATCTGCAATGCCAGAGTCTATCCTACATCTGTTTAGTTTGCCATCTTCCGCCTGTATATACAAACGCTATGCTGTCAGATGTTTCACTACTTAGAATTTAGTATTTAAGACAGATTACAGCTACTAATATAGCCCAGAGCTGCATTTATAATTCTGCAGGCTTCAGAGTTGAAGACTGCACAGAACTTATAGATGTGTGAAACCAGCCCTGAGTCACAACCCAAGTATGACCTGGCAACGAGTCTACTGACCCCAACTTTGGCTCGAGAACAGTGGCCTGTCCATACTAGGACCATAATTCACAGATGCGTGAAAATGGCCTCTCCAGTGATTTGAATTCTGGGAAGAGTACACTATCATTAGTTGTTAATATTTAGAGATCAGTATGAGAACAGATTCCAGGAAATTTCAGCCGAGACGTGACTGCTGCTCTGGATAATACAGGCTGTAATGAGAAGTAATACAGTTACATAAACATTACACTTTCTATGTAGAACATGCCATATGTAAGATGGTGGTTAAATTGAGAACATTCCGCTCTAGGATTGGGTGATTCTGATGGCCCCGATTGTGACCACTTTCACCATCGGTGCCTGCTACAAGTGCATTCAAAGCAAGAAGTGCCTAATTGTGCTCTCCGACTGCCTGTATAGAGATTTATGGCTGGGTTCAAGCCATTAATGATAAATTCAAGCAGCACCTAATATAATATTCCTTACACGTTTCCTAGTAGCAACATAAAATATAACTTGTCATAAACTAGGGGAAATACAATAGATATTACTCTTCTTGCTGGGCAGCACAGAATGAGCCACTGACAAAGCTTTATAGTAACTGCACGGTAATTTCACGTAAACATATCTGCATAAGCAGGGTGGTACGTCACCGGATAAAGAGGCCTTGGAAAGCATTTGCTCATAGAAAATATCAATATATATCGTATATACATTAAATAATTTCTCTCTCAATTTACTGTGCCAAACGAAGTGACAGACTAATAAGGAAAAACTAAATAAAATTGGGAGAATGTACACGTTAAAAAAGAAAACGCTTAATGCTTACACGTTTCGTGTAGAATCAGTCATTTATATGTGCACATTCTGCTAATTGTTTTAAATCCTATATGATTAAAGGCTAACTTTTAACTACTTTCCTTTGATACTGGAGAACATTACCTTTTGGACCTCTGAGAGCTACTTGACCTGGAAGCCAGACTAGTGCCTACTCCGTGTATCACACCCACACCACCGACTGTCTACCCTGGAAGTCTCCTGGGATACTTATCTCTAACACATAAGTGGTGAGCTGAATTGATACTTTTTTGTATTTTTTTTATAGAATAATGAGCCCTTTTTTAAGAACCATGTCATAATCTTACATAAAGTGAAAAAAAAACTGGACAGTCTTTCTGCAGAGTCACAAAGTCTTGGTTTCCATAAGTAGACAATTCTATAAAATTAAATACCGTTTAAAATGAAATGTGATACTAAAGAGTTAGAAGGTTGGCTATTAGTTTTTTTTATGTAATAAATGTGTAAAAACTATGTAAAACTTAAAAAGTACCTATCACCAATCTGGGTCTTCCATGACCTGGAAGTTCAGACCAGACATTTGGCGGGGGTCCTTTAGGAGGACATCAGAGATGCTTGGAACCTATTTGTGAAAATGTGATATTTAGAAAAAAAATTCCAGTCTGAGGCTGCCTACTTTTCCATTAAGAGTGTAGCCAGAGACTGGTGATATATACTCTTTAAACAAAGAAATGAGCGGTCTTCCTCCCATTATCCTGCATGTTCCCACCTAGTTATTTTGTGGCTGTTAACAGAGCACCATTTTAGAGAAAAGTGCAAGTACTTGCAAATTCAGACATGAGCTGAAAGGTCCTCTATAAAGTCACTTCGTAAATCTGCCATAAAACCCCAAAGAATATTTCCACCTGTGTTCATGTAATTGAAATGTTTCCTGTGAATTGCCTTCTCCAATCCTTTGGCCATCCTCTATCTTTTAAGTTGTCTGTTATTTGGATATGACTGCACAATGTAAAGGGTTATTTCCCAACATGTCATCCCCTATGCAAGGATTAGGGTATAGCTTGCTGATCACTAGTAGAGTTGAGAACATTTGTTTGGCTTCCTGGATTGTGTCCGGCTGATCAGCTGATTTGCGCTGCAGTTCCATGTGTCGCGGCTGTGTCACAGCACATGCATGGAGAGCCTGTGTGTTGGGCTCTCCATGCATGTGCTGTGACTCTGACCCAGCCGCGACACATGGAACTGCGGCGCTGATCAGCCAGCGCGATCCAGGTATCCGGGTTCCCCCTGCAGCTTATTCGGTAAGCCCTATAGCTTGCCGAATAAGAGGGAACTAGAACAAATTCGCTCAACTCTAATCACTAGGTCCGCACTCTGCAGGCCCATAGACCATAGAATGCATGCGTACCTCTGCTCCATTCAGAATGGGGTTACAGAGCCCCATTCTCTAGGTTCTAAAGCACCAATCTTGACATCACTGGTGGTCCCAGCAGTCATACCACCAGTAAATCAGCAAGTCATCCCTTATAATGCAGGTGATAATATTTGTTTCTTTCCAGAATAACCACTTAAATATATATTTTTTCTGAAATGTACAAAACCACGTATAAAGTCCTGCATCATTTAAGTGCTTAAAATCCTACCATAATGCAGAAGAAAAAAAAAACTAAATTGAAATGGACCGTTTACAGCTTTCATTTACACAAACATACAAATCTCTTCAAAAGACAGATTAATCGATCAAACCGAACTGAACATGAATACTGGGATATTGGAGTAGAGATGAGAAGACTTGGTGTTAAAGAACTGGAAAAACAAACAACAAACTCACGTTTCACACTTTCCCTTTTTGTCTTTCTGCTGTCCCCCTCCTATTGCTGGGCCTTTCCAGTCTAAGTACAAGGGTAAACGTGTCCTAAATGAACGCTTAACAGTCCACAGAAACAAATACAGTACCCTTACTATTAATTACTATTATTTTTAATTTAAATGAACATCCCTCCCAGTTTCTCAGTAAAAATAGTTTTCGTTTCGCCCATGACAGTCATTAACATATGCTTTTTAATCACATATGTTCTGTTGAAGTCCTGTATTTATTACGCTTTTGGGGATCCTGTTTTCTGTCGGTTATCGGGGTTTGGTTTGTGAGTCCGGATGTGAGCAGCATGCGCGCTCTGAAGATCAAAGGTTAAATCACAGTGGGCACACTCCCATGACTGCTCCAACTTGGCGCTTGGAAACGGCTTTTCTGCGTCAGGGTTTGCTTGCTGCTCCTCATCCTCTTCTTCCTTGACCTTGTGCACAATAAAGAGATGTCTGTTGAGTGATATCTGGGAAGTGTAACATAAGCCGCAGTGCACACACTGGCACGTTGAGTTGTCGCTCTTGTGCTGAGGTATGTGCTCTAGAAACTCTTTGCTGCTGTCTGCAGTGAAGCTGCACTTTGCACATTTATACGCTGCTCTCAGTTTCTTCGCATCTGGACCATCTTGCGCATCAGAGTCCTCAAGCTCCTTTTTGATTGCTTTCTTTGTACCAGCAGTCTAGATAACGGAGACAAAGGAACAGAAAGCAAATGAAATCTTGTGCTACTCATTTTACTCTCCAAAATATTTTACCCACAATGTAATAATATCCATTTAATAATAAATCAGAAGTGGAAGAAATTGTTGTTTTCCATTTTGTGGATGGCCCCCCAAAAAATAATTTGTGAAGTAGTCACTACTCATAGATAAGCCATGAGGCTGGGTGGTCAAAAGCCAAGAGAGTAGGTCATAGAGGGGTGAGACGAAGGTGTACTCAGGATACAGTCAGAGGTCAATATTCCAAGAAGGTGGATTAAAGGGCAAGGCAAACGGATGGTCAAGACAAATCCCAGGTCAAGCAGTAAACACCAGACAAGGAGAACTGAGCAAGCACACACATGAGCAAAGCTACGATTGGCAGCAATCAAAGGCAGAAAGCTGGTTAAATAGCCAGGTAACTCTGGACAAGAGACACATGGATGAAGCCCCGACACACCCTGGTCCTGCTTGGAAGGTTAAACTGTCACTCCAGACACTGGCAGCTCAGCATGCCCTAGCATCCGATTGGATGGCTGAGCTGTCCATCACCATACCGACAGCTCAGCACGCCCCATTCCTAGATTGGACGAACTGTGAATCATTTTCTCAATGAACATCAAAAGTAATGAACTTTCAAACTTTGGCTTCTGATGATAAACTGATTTAGACATCCTCTATTCTAAAATTCATGTTTTATTTATGATATCATGTAAAAAGACAAAAACTGCACCTGCTCTTGAGCTCCACGTTCTGCAGGCGTATTTGTGGACTTTGAAGAGGGCATCTGAGTAAGTTCGGGGTTTTTGATGCCGTGCATTAAAATGATGTGATTGGCCAGCATGGACGGCTTGGCAAAAGTAGGCTTCTCTGTGCAATAGCTGAAAGAGACATAATATATGTAATTTATTCTTAGTAGCAGTGATCCAAGCTTTTCTAACAAAAAACAAACAAACAGAGGTGGGGCAATACAGCCACTTTTTTATTTCATTGTAAAGGTCATAAAAAACAACTAATTTTAAAGCAAATTTACTGAAAAATATATTAAAGGTTTATTTACAATACAATAGCTGTTTTTGTTCCCCTCTGGTCCATCAAATGCAAATTTAGAAAATGCTCTATACACTATAGGTCCACAGGTGACAAGTACTGCTGACACTAAGGCTATGTGCGCGTGATGCGTATTTGCTTGCAGAAATTTCTTAGACAACATATGGGAAACTCAGTACGAATTAACCCCTGAGCCCAAAGAAGAAGACCAAAGATTACTGAAATATATCTTATTTTATTGACAAAAATTAAAAGCAAACAGGTATGGTACATAAAATAAAAAAAAATGTTCTGTGGCATATATCTGTGCAATAGGATTGAGGGTGTTATTCTGGTCCCCTGGGTATTTTTTGTATTTTATGTACCATACCTGTTTAAATTTTTGTCAATAAAATAAGATATATTTCGGTAATCTTTGGTCCTCTTCTTTGGGCTCAGGGGTTAATTCGTACTAAGTTTTCCGTGTGTTGTCTAAAATGTTGTGAAGTGCCAAATTAGTATTGTGGGACATTTGTTGAGTAATTGCAGAAATTTCTGCAAGGTTTCTGCATCTCTTGGCAGAAAAACACAGTGGAAAATACTCGTGTTTTTTATGGTTTTCTTCAAGCATTTTTGTAAATCCATAGAGCTTAACAAAGATATATTACTAAAAAAAGAATTATGATGTCATTTCCTTGTTCAACCTCTTCTTTTTAATTCTCCATTGAAGACCATAATGTCATTACATACCATGTTCAAATTTATAATGTTTACACACACATTATCAAAACTTTTTCTCCACTTATGGTTAGTGGTTGAGTGAAGCCATTTATTGTCAAACTACTGTGTTTTCTCTTTTTACATCATAATGACAACCCAAAACATCCAAATGACCCTTATCAAAATTTCACATACCCTGGAGATTTTGGCACAATAACATGCACAGAAGTTGACACAAATGGGTTTGAATGGCTACTAAAGGTGACATCTTGACCTGTTTGCTTGTAATCAGTGTGTGTGCATAAAAGCGGAGTAAGTTTCTAGGATCCAGACAGATTCTTGCATCTTTCATCCAGCCACTGACATTTCTGGTTTGAGTCATGGGGAAAGCAAGAGAATTGTTAACAGATCTACGGGAAAAGGTAGTTGAACTGTATAAAACAGAAGAAAAATCAGAGGCTCTGTAAAACAAAACCACGGTTAGGTAGACCAACGAAAATTTCATCCACAACTGCCAGGAAAATTGTTCGGGATGCAAAGAAAAACCCACAAACAATATCAGCTGAAATACCAGACTCTCTGAAAACTAGCGGTGTGGCGGTTTCAAGATGCACAATAAGGAGGCACTTGAAGAAAATGGACCGCATAGTCGAGTCGCCACAAGAAAGCCATTACTGCGCAAATGCCACAAAGTATTTTGCCTACAATATGCAAAACAGCAAAGAGACAAGCCTCAAAACGTATGGAACAAGGTAATTTGGAGTGATGAGACCAAAATTTTACTTTTTGTCCACAACCATAAACGTTACACTTGGAGAGAGGTCAAGAAAGGAACACCATTCCTACTGTAAAGTACGGAGGTGGATCGCTGATGTTTTGGGGATGTGTGAGATACAAAGGCACAGGAAGCTTGGTCAAAGTTGAAGGAAAGATTAATTCAGCAAATACTAGAGGCAAATTTGCAATCATCAGCCCAGAAGCTGCGCATGGGACATACTTAGACGTTCCAACATGACAAGGATCTAAAACACAAGGCCAAGTCTACCTGTCATTCGCTACAGCAGAACAAAGTGAAGGTTCAGGAGTGGCCATCTTAGTCTCCTGACCTCAATATCATTGAGCCAATCTGGGGAGATCTCAAGGACGCAGTTCATGCTAGACAGCCCAGGAATTTACAAAAACTGGAGGCTTTTTGCCAAGAGTGGGCAGCTTTATAATCTGAGAAAATAAAGAACCTCATCCACAACTATCACAAAAGACTTCAAGCTGTCACTGATGTTAGAAGGTGCAATACATGGTATTAAGTAATGGGGTATGTGAAATTTTCATCAGGGTCATTTGGATGTTTTTGGTTGTCACCATAATTTAATAAGAAAATACAGTAATTTGACAATAAATGGCTTCACCCAACCACTAACCATAAGTGGAGAAAACGTTTTGGTGTTATCATTCATATTCTCCGAAAAAGGCCAAGAAAGCAAAACTTCTGCCGGGATATGTAAACTTTTGACCACAACTGTGTGCTGTGTAATATTATATATTATACACACTGCTCAAAAAAGTAAAGGGAACACTTTAACAACAGAATATGATGCCAAGTAAATTAAACTTCTGTGAGATCAAACTGTCCACTTAGGAAGCAACACTGTTTGACAATCAATTTCACATGCTGTTGTGCAAATGGAATAGACAACAGATGGAAATTATTGGCAATTATCCAGACACACTCAATAAAGGAGTAGTTCTGCAGGTGGGGACCACAGACCACATCTCAGTACGAATGCTTTCTGGCTGATGTTTTGGTCACTTTTGAATGTTGGTTGTGCTTTCACACTCGTGTTAGGAGACGGACTCTACAACACACACAAGTGGCTCAGGTAGTGCAGCTCATCCAGGATGGCACATTAAAGCAAGCTGTGGCAAGAAGGTTTGCTGTGTCCGTCAGCGTAGTGTCCAGAGGCCAGTGCACCAGTAGACGTGGAGGGGGCCGTAGGAAAGCAATAAACCAGCAGCAGGACCGCTACCTCCGCCTTTGTGCAAGGAGGAACAGGAGAAGCACTGCCAGAGCCCTGCAAAATGACCTCCAGCAGGCCACAAATGTGCAAGTGTCTGCACAAATGGTTAGAAACTGACTCCATGAGGATTGTCTGAGTGCCCGACGTCCACAGATGGGGGTTGAGCTCACAGCCCAACACCATGGAGGATGCTTGGCATTTGCCACAGAACACCAGGATTGGCAAATTCGCCACTGGCGCCCTGTGCTCTTCACAGGTGAAAGCAGGTTCACACTGAGCACATGTGACAGACGTGAGAGGCTGGAGACGCCATGGAGAGCAATCTGCTGGCTGCAATATCATTCAGCATGACCGGTTTGGCAGTGGGTCAGTAGTGGTGTGGGGTGGCATTTCTTTGGAGGGCCGCACAGCCCTCCATGTGATCGCCAGAGGTAGCCTGACTGCCATTAGGTACCGAGATAAGATCCTCAGACCCCTTGTGAGACAATATGCTGGTGCGGTTGGCCATGGGTTCCTCCTAATGCAGGACAATGCCAGACCTCATGTGGCTGGAGTGTGTCAGCAGTTCCTGCAAGATGAAGGCACTGAAGCTATGGACTGGCCCGCCCATTCCCCAGACCTGAATCCGATTGAACACATCTGGGACATAATAATAATAATCTTTATTTTTATATACATCATGTCTGGCACCATCCACCGTCACGTTGCACTACAGACTGTCCAGGAGTTGGCAGATGCTTTAGTCCAGGTCTGGGAGGAGATCCCTGAGGAGACCATCCGTCACCTCATCAGAAGCATATCCAGGCGTTGTAGGGAGGTCATACAGGCACTTGGTAGCCACACACACTACTGAACATCCTTGTCTTGAGGCATTTCCACTGAAGTTGGATCAGCCTGTAATTTGATTTTCCACTTTGATTTTGAGTATCATTCCAAATTCAGACCTCCATGGGATATTACTGTATATACTCGAGTATAAACCGAGATTTTCAGCCCAAATTTTTGGGCTGAAAGTGCCCCTCTCGGCTTATACTCGAGTCATGGTCGGCGGATGAGGGGGAGAGAGGACTGTCGCATACTCACCTGCTCCTGGCGCTGTCCCCTGCCTGTCCCATGGTCTTCAGGTGCCGCAGCTCTTCCTCTGTTCAGCGATCACGTGGTACCGCTCATTAAAGTAATGAATATGGACTCCACTCCCATAGGGGTGGAGCCGCATATTCATTCCTGTAATGAGCGGTACCAGTGACCGCTGACAGAGGAAGAAGCTGCAGTGCCCGGAGACCATCTGTCTGGGAGAAGGAGCCAGGGATTTGCCGGAGCAGGTGAGTATTTCATATTTACCTGTCCGCGTTCCACCCGCCGCTCCATTTTTCCATCCTCTTGCTGTGACTGTTCAGGTCAGAGGGCACGATGACGTATTAATGTGCGCGCCGCCCTCTGCCTAAACAGTCACTGCGGAGAGACGGGACGCTGAGGAGCAGCGGGCAGCGACGAGAGGTGAGTATGTCATTTTTTTTTATTGCAGCAGCATTATATGTGGCACAGCTTTATATGGAGCATCTATGGGGCCATAAAGAACTGCATGGAGCATTATATGTGGCACAGCTTTATATGGAGCATCTATGGGGCAATAATGAACGGTATGGAGCATTACGGTATATGTGACAGCTTTATATGAAGCATCTATGGAGCAATAATGAACAGTATGGAGCATTATATGTGGCACAGCTTTATTTTGAGCATCTATGGGGCAATAATGAACAGTATGGAGCATTATATGGGGCATCTACGGGGCCATAATGAACTGCATGGATCATTATAAGGGACATCTATGGGGCCATAAAGAACTGCATGGAGCATTATACGGGGCATCTATGGGGCCATAAAGAACTGCATGGACCATTATATGGGGCATCTATGGGGCCATAAAGAACTGCATGGAGCATTATATGTGGCACAGCTTTATATGGAGCATCTATGGGGCAATAATGAACGGTATGGAGCATTACGGTATATGTGACAGCTTTATATGAAGCATCTATGGAGCAATAATGAACAGTATGGAGCATTATATGTGGCACAGCTTTATTTTGAGCATCTATGGGGCAATAATGAACAGTATGGAGCATTATATGGGGCATCTACGGGGCCATAATGAACTGCATGGATCATTATAAGGGACATCTATGGGGCCATAAAGAACTGCATGGAGCATTATACGGGGCATCTATGGGGCCATAAAGAACTGCATGGACCATTATATGGGGCATCTATGGGGCCATAAAGAACTGCATGGAGCATTATATGGGGCATCTATGGGGCCATAAAGAACTGCATGGAACATTATATGGGGCATGTATGGGGCCATAAAGAACTGCATGGAGCATTATATGGGGCATATTTGTATATGGAGCATCTTATGGGGCCATAAAGAACTGTATGGAGCATTATATGGGGCTCCTGATTCAATATGGATATTCAAAAACGCTTAACCTACTGATGTCTCAATTAATTTTACTCTTATTGGTATCTTTTTATTTTTGGCATTTACCGGTAGCTGCTGCATTTTCCACCCTAGGCTTATACTCGAGTCAATATATTTTCCCAGTTTTTTGTTGCAAAATAAAGGGGGTTGGCTTAAACTCGGGTCGGCTTATACTCGAGTATATACGGTAATTTTGATTTACATTGATCATTTTTAGGTTTTATTCTTCTCAACGCATTCCACTATGTAATGAATAAAGATTTGTAACTGGAATATTTAATTCAGTGATATGTAGGATTTTAGTGTACCCTTTATTTTTTTGAGCAGTGTATATGCTTCATGAGATCGACAATGATGCAAGATTTTTGCAGAAGATTGTGTTTAGCGATGAGGCGACCTTTCATATCTGTGGACATGATCATCGCCATAATGTCCGAATATGGGCTGCTGAACATCCTCATAACTACGTTGAGTACGAACGCAACACCCCTAAAGTGAACATGTGGTGTGAACATATATTCCCCTTAACACTTTTTAATAAATATTAAAAACACCTATCCCATGAGAAAAACAATATACAGACCCTCAATGTGGCTCATGTAGAAACTTGTATCAGGTCAAAAAAGTTAAATACACAAAGGCCTTAGGACCAATACCACCAATAATCCAAATTAAATAAAGCATGCATATGAGAGACATTCGTGTAATCCTTTCGGGGAGAGGGATTGCAATCTGAATATCCACTCCACCTCCCGTCTCCATATAATCTTGTAGAGGTCCCCTCTAATTGTTGGTTTGACAAGTTCAATAATGGTGAAAGTGATGTCACCCGCCCGGCCACCAAGTGTTTCTGGATTTATGAAAAGACTCTTCATTTCTATTCTATTTGATACTGTTTTCCAACCTATATATATAGGGCTGTAACAGGGAAGTGAGGGATAGTCCACGTTGAGTGGGGGCGCCAAAAAATTGTTCCTTAGGGTGCCTGCCTCCACAGCCAGGCAGGGTCGATTGTAGGTCTACGGTAGGATATCTATATGCAAATTGTCAATATTTTGTTAGTTATCTGGGTATCTAACCCTAGTTGTTCTCACTGGGTAAGTGTTTTTTAATATTTATTATTAATAAGTGTTTTTAAGGGGAATATATGTTCACATAATGTGATAGGCCCAGTTTTTTTCACGGAGCGGTCTGTGACGGCAAACATGTATCTTAACATGTTGGAATTGTATGCAGTGCCACAATTTCCAGAAGGTGTCATCTTTCAACAGGACGGCGCTCCTCCACACTACACCACCATTGTTTTTGAGTTCCTGGATAGAACATTCCGCCGGCAGTGGATAGGCAGGGGTTCTGTCAAGCCATGGCCACCACGATCCCCGAATCTGACGCCCTTAGACTTTTACTTTTGGGGTTATGTGAAGCAACAGGTGTACACTGAACGTATCAACGACATTAATCACTTAACACAGAGAATCACAGACGTTATTCACTCTGTTACACCGGACGTCCCGTGTGTGGCAAGAACTTCACTATCGTTTGGATGTGTGTAGGGCAACAAATGGAGCCCACATCGAACTGCACTGAATAGGTATGAAACTGGGAGAGTTTTTCTTTTATTTGTTTCACATTTCTATCGTTTTTTTGTTGCTTTCCAGTGACTGGTCAAAAGTGCACCATGACTATACGGACACATTGTATTACAGATCGCTTTGTGCACATCTCTACTTTGTTTGGCTTGTGTAAGAAGACATTTAAACGACCGCTGAAAGAAGATTACAGATCAGCGGTCGTATTGGGTCACTGGTCGCTCCATGTAGACTGACCGTTACTGTACAAATGTAGTTGCCATATAATCACATCAAACTTACTCCATGTGTCCATTCACAACACTTCAAACCTTTGGTTCATATGCACCTTCGAGACTCATTGTTAAATTTCGTCATATCAGACAGGCAATAGCATGACATGCATGTTTGTGGGGGAATTTAGACAGCAATATTATATGTATAACCAATTTTAGAAGCCTTGCTAATGACAGTCTATAAAGAAATGTATTAAAAGGAAATTTGTCACCTCGTTCAGTATACTGAATGATTGCACATTTTGTAAGGCATCCATTTTACTCACTTATACAGAGGCATACATTTCTGAAGTGCTTTACAGATATCATCGCTATCCCCATCGGGGCTCACAATCTAAATTCATAATCAGTATGTGTTTAGAGCGTGGGAGAAAACCGGAGAACCTGGAAAAAAAATTCACCAAACACGGAGAGAATATACAAACTCCTTGCACATGTTGTGTTGGTGAGATTTTAACTCCGTACCCCAGAGCTGAAAGGCTCTAGTGCTAACCAATGAGCCACCGTGCTGTATTTAACCCATCAACATCGAATGATAGCAGTCATAAGCATGATGGTTCTTGCATTGTCATAATGCTCCTGTGGGTACTGTCCAGTGTATTCAGGAGACAGCAGTAGTAACACACAGCTTGACTCCTGTGGAACGCAGGATTACCCCGTCTTTACATATTTAGTATTGCCAGTTATACTCATGAGTAGAATAATATTACAGGATTATTCCCAAAATCGCATTATTTTTCACAAAACACTGTAAATGCATGCTTATTGTTAACATACAGACTAACAACATCATAATTTTTATTGTACCTTTACGCCTTTTTTAATCTTTATCTGCCCCATAACTGAATATGTGGTCTTATCTTTATCTGCTAAAACTACATTTTCCAGCAGCATTTTGCTCTCCTCAGTGCTGTACACCCCCTCCCTCTCCTGTGCACTCCTGACCTCTGAGTTATCGTTACGCTAAGTGTGGAATTCACCTAATGCTTCTGTGCATTGTCTGCCCCTGTATACTATCCCTCCAGGTCTTCAGCCATCATTATAGCTGTACTTTGGTTTTACATCATTAGCTTGTTCTAGCGGAACTCAACTCCCCTGCACTCCTCCACAACGGTGGTGGGGACTTTTGTTTTTTGCCTGCTGTGGACAGATCAATTTTGTGAAACTGCAAATGCCACTATTGATGTCAAAAGATAATCCTTTGTAATTTGCACAGACATTTGCAGTTTCATATCACTAGTCCCTCCACACTAGGAGACATGCACAGTTTAACCTCAACCCCTCTTTTGCAGAGTCCCATCCTGCAATATATCACTCCTCTCAGTCACCTGTATACAGCCCATCCTGCAGTATCTCTCTCTTCTCAGTGCCCTTTACACAGTGTTCTAAGTATATCTCTCCTCTCAGCCACCCCGTATACAGACCATCCTGCAGTACATCACTTCTTAGTTACCAGCAAATGCACACCTCTGCCTTCAGGAATGAGCTCTCTGCACTCTGATGGAGGCTCTGCCCTTTCCATAACATCATCACTCACAGTAGAAGTTCCATTGTAGACACATCAGAGAAATATTCCCAAAAAGTCAGCTGAGTGAGATTGCCCTGCTCATGGTCAACCAGGGCCAACTGAACTACTAGAAGACAGTTCCAATGGCAACTGTAGGGTAAATAAAGCCTGGAGGGCCACCCTTACGGGGGTTTTATGTGCAAAATTGAGCAGATTTAAAAAGGAGTGATATTGGTACAAATTAATAAATATATGTCTACATTAATATAAGATCACACTGTGATTTTCTGAATAACCCTTTAAGCTAAGCAAAGCAATATTCATTAGAATGCGGAAATGCGATACCTCCTTAAGAGCTGTGGAGCACTTGAGCAGGATCAATACTTCAAGTTTTGTGTCAAGGAAGAGCTAAGAGCACATGGAAAGAGTTATACTTGTCATATAAATATACCTAGCCCTGAGCATATGCCAAAATGAAAAAATACTCATCAATTACCTTTCCCTGATTATAACTGAACCTTTAGTGAACAGATCTGAAGGGGCCAAAATTGTTTATTTCAGCTGCCAAGATTTTTTTTTTTCACTGACAGGTTAGACTGAGACTTAGTTTGAGAAATTGTATTATGTTTAGGTGTATATATAAATTACAGATATACATTCTCTTTAATTTTGTTTACTTTTACAGTTTCATGCTTAAATAATCTGTTGAATACATTTGTCAGGCTTTCGTGGTAGTGTACGTACATAATTGTAGTTTTGTTTTTATGCAATGCTAATATTTTTATTTCAAAAGATCCTTTTTTATTTTTATTTATTTTTTTTTGCTAAATTTGTCCCTCAAGAGGTTTTTTGAGATTTTTTGGAGGCACAAATTATTTTCCATCAATAGGAATCCCATTTAAAAAAGAAAACATCAAACATCACTGGCATAACTGATCTAAGCCAGGAAACACCGGGCAATCAAGTAATTGTAGGGTCCAATAGAGTTGGCTACATCTATTCTCTACTTGGGGTCCTGGGTCTTTTCCAACATCTGAGGTGGGGATTGTGGGGGGTAAACAACTAGCTACTGTGCAGCTTCAAAGAAGCACTCCCATCAAAGTTTTTATTCTCTTTAAGGGGACCTGCCACCAGTTTTGCCATGTATCAACTAAAACTATCGCCTTATTCAGCACCTGTGCTGCATTCCATAAATGGTTATCTAACCCCCCGACTCTCCCTTTATGCACCTCAAAAACCATTTCAAAGTTCTCCAAAGTTCTTCAACGCTGTATGTTAATCCTGTTGGTCCGGTCTGAAGGGCATCCATTCTGGGCTCTCTACTCCTCCTCCCGGCTGCTGATCGCCGTCCTCCTGCTTTGATTAACACGTCCTGTGTCATCCACACAGCCGGGCGAAATCCCACAATAGAGAACTTGCCAACTCACGCCTGGGCACTAAGCTATACCCTACTGCGGGCAGAGTCAGAAACATCAGTGCGCATGTGCACAGGAATGGTGGTGAAATAGTTCAGGTACATGAACCGGAAAAACCGCGTACTGGAGCATGCGTACTGATGTTTTGGCTCTGCCCACAGGTGCGAGATTTGGCCCGGCTTTGTCCACATCAAAGCAGGAGGATGGAGAGTAGAGCCGGGAGGATGGGTAGAGAGCCCAGAATGGATGCCTCTGGGACCAGACTGATAGGATTAACATACAGCGCGAGAGAACTTTAAAAGGTTTTTGGGTGGGTATACAGGGGGAGTCAGGGGGTTTTATAACTATTTATGGAATGCAGCACATGCGCTGAATAAGGTGATAGGTTCCCTATAATATATTGAAATCATCATATTATATGGCACTGTGTGCTAGTTACAATTGCTCATTTTGTCTTTTTACCTAGTAAATTCTTCTGTTTTCTCTGCTCTATGTAGAAACAGGAATCCTCTTGTCCCTGCATTTATGATTCCCCTCTTCAACTTCTGACCCAGCTCATCTTCCTCCCCCCTGCCAGGGACTTTTGCAGTGACTTGACTCACACAGGGAAAATTGACCTCCTGTTCCTACATAGAGCTTAGAAGGGTACAGCTAGACTGTTTTTAACCCCTTCATGACCTTGGAATTTTCTGTTTTTCGCTCCCCTCCTTCCCAGAGCCATAATTTTTTTATTTTTCCATCAGTTCCAATCGGCTTAATACTATGGCAACATTACATCACTTCCGGTTTTCGGCCATTGGTTCGGGCCCTCTTTTTAAGCTGCACACACTGTATTGTCACCACGCCCCCTGACGAAGGCTTTGCCGAAGCGCGCGTCGGGGTGATGTGGTGACCGCTGGCTTCCTCCTGTACCCCTCCATAGCTGTTACGGACAATTCGGCACATTTTTTGATCTAGGTACGTCTTATTACTCCTCAACTGCTTTGCCTGTATTTCTATCCTAGCCACAGCCATCGACAGGTGTACTCACTAATCTTGCTATGTATAGGGGTAACGGAATGATCGATACTCTGTGATTATATTTATGTGCAGTATTGCACACATGAATATGTAATATATGTGTCAGCAGTAGCCGCGGTTCACCCATCCCGCTTGTGTTGTTTATATACACTGTGGTCTCATTCACTGTTTCGCTTGGTTTTAAAAACATAATAATTGTTTCTAATAAAAGTTGTATATTTTTATATCATACTTTGGCCTCCATATCATCTTCTGTTGTTTACATAGAGGCGAAGCATAGATCGCCTCTATGTAGTAGAATTACAGGCTTGCTATGAACGCCAACCACAGGGTGGGGATCACAGCAAGCCGGCATCAACAACAATAGAGGTCTCAAGGAGACCTATGATTGTTATGGCGACGCATCGCTGACCCCCGATCATGTGACGGGTCGGCGATGAGCACATTTCCAGCCGGATGCGGTAGTTAAATGCCGCTGTCAGCGTTTGACAGCGGCATTTAACTAGTTAATAGCGGCGGGTGGATCACAATTCCACTTGCTGCTATTGCGCGCACATGTCAGCTGTTCAAAACAGCTGACATGTCGCTGTGGGCTTCTTTATTCAAATTTCTTAAATTTTGACTTTTGAAAAAACAAAACAAAAAACCTACATGAAAAATAACTAAGGCATAGGGTATTCAGTAATGTAAGCAGAACCAATGAGCATGTACAACTATCAAGGAAATATAATTTAATATCTTACCAACAGGCATAGTCCTTTTTTGTATCGTGGTTGTTTCTAGCGTGTCGTCGTAAGCTGGTCGTAGAATTAAAGGAACGTTCACATTGCCGGCATGGGTACCTCTTCATGTTCTAAAGAAAAGCAAATATTATGGTGATTATCAAGTTGTCCAAAAATGTATTTTTTAACACTATGCTGCCTCTTGCTATTCAGTAAATCAGATCTAATTAAACTCATGTTTACCTTTTCGTTAAATTATTCTTAATCCCTTTCCGACGTTGGGTGTAATAGTACGCCCACGTCGGAATCCCTCCCTCCCTGCATCTTGTTTCGGCGCCAGCAGCTCTTCCGTTCAAGTGATCAGGTGGCCATGCTCATTAAGGTAATGGGAGTGGAGAGGGGTGAATATTCATTACCTTAATGAGCGGGGCCAAGTGATCGCTCAGCAGGAACAGCTGCTAGTGCCGGAACTAGATGCAGCGAGGGCGCGCAGGGAAGGTAAGTAGGATGTGTGATGGAAGCCGGTGGCTGCGGCTGTAACTGTGCGCACTATAAAAGAAATGAATATGTACTGCCAACGCAGTGAATATTCATTTGTCTTTAGCGGCGGCACAGGCTTTAGCCGCAGCTGCGGGCTCCTGCCTCTCTGACCCGCTGCTCCTCCACCTCTGTCTGTAAAACCAATGGTGCAGTTCAAAAATACAGCTTGTCCTGCAAAAAACAAGCCCACACATGGCCACTTTGACCAAAAACAACCTCCAGTCGTTGAGGGATTAAAAGGATTCTTCAGATTTGTTTTTCATTCCAAACTTTTTGGGGAAAAAAACCTAAGCAATTCATTGATAGCCCGCTGGTTCCTGTATTCTGCCTTCCGGTGATGGCATTTGACACAGACATGTGCGTGCTGCAGCAAGGAATAAGAGTATTGCAGGAAGTGACCGCTTTTTGCCCACACGGTTTAATCTTAGGTTTAGGAATAATGCAGTGGTCACCTATCTAGAAGTAGTGCATTTATTCCTGTGTCAGTCAGCATACAGACATCCATCAAAATTAAATAATTTCCTCACAAATACCAAGAGGTTAAAAAAACTTGTTTGCTAGGTTAAAAAAAAGAAACCCAAAAGTTATTTCAGAAGCTAGCACTGTTAAAGGGGTTCTCTAAGAATGTAATAAAAAAGGGCCCAAGACACGTGATTCCAACAGCAGCCCGTCATAACCATATGTCAGCTCCGTCCTAGCCATAGCATCATTTTCAATAGACGTAAATTGTAAAAAGGTAAAAAATACAATTTTCTTAATAAATATGATCGTGCCACAACGTTCATACACATTTTTATGTTTCTTTTAAAATTGCTACATTACAGGAGCCATTTTTTTCTCCATCAACAACTGTGTGAGGGCTTGTCTTATGTAGGATAAGTTGAACTTGGCAGGGCCATCATTTTGGGGTACATAGAACTTAATCTATATTAACTCTTTAAAAGAAAAAAAAAATGCAATTCTGCTGTTTTTTGACAGTTTAAGGCTACGTTCACATTAGCGTTGCGCGCCGGTGACGCAACGGCGACGCAACGCACGACGCACAAAAAAAGCGCGCAAACGCACGCAAAAACGCTGCGTTTTGCGACGCGTGCGTCGTTTTTTGACGAAAATCGGACGCACGAAAAATGCAACTTGTTGCATTTTCTTGCGTCCGACGCTAGCGTCGGAAACGACGCACGTGTCGGAAAACGCAACAAAAAAAACGCACACGTCCCCCATGTTAAACATAGGGGCGCGTCGCCGACGCAACAGCGACGCACATTAGCGGAACGCTAATGTGAACGTAGCCTTAGTGTAATACTTTTTACTTGCTGCACAAATAAAATGTTAACTTTATTCTGTGGGACTACACAATTATGGCGATAAATTTATGTACCGTAGTTTTAGGTTTTATTACTTTAATACATCGAATACTTCCCTCACAAAATTATTGCTTTTGTATCACTGTATGTTGAGGGCCATATGGTAAACATTTTTCGGTCAATGGAGATATAGGAGGGCTTACTTAACCCCTTAGTAACAGAGCCAATTTTGTACTTAATGACTAGGCCAATTTTTACAATTCTGACCAGTGTCACTTTATGAGGTTATAGCTCTGGAACGCTTCAACGGATCTCACAGATTCCGAGACTGTTTTTTTAATGACATATTGTACTTCATGTTAGTGGTTAAATTTCTTCAATACGACTTGCGATTATGAAAAAACGGAAAAAATGTAGAAAATTTAGCAATTTTCAAACTTAATTTTGTGCCCTTAAATCAGAGAATCATACCGCACAAAATAGTTAATAAATAACATTTCCAACATGTCTACTTTACATAAGGACAATTTTGTAAACAATTTTTTTGTTAGGGCGTGATAACGGTTAAAAGTTAACCAGCAACTTCTCATTTTTCCAACAAAATTTACAAAACCATTTTTTTATTTTTTTTTTGGGACATCCTCACATATGAAGTGAGTTTGGGGGGTCAATAACATGACAGAAAATACCCAAAAATGACACCATTCTAAAAACTGCACCCCTCAAGGTGCTCAAAACCACATTCAAGAAGTTTATTAACCCTTCAGGTGCATTCACGAGAACTAAAGCAATGTGAAAGGAAAAAATGAACATTTTACTTTTTTCATAAAAATTTTACTTTAGACCAAACTCTTTTGTTTTCACAAGGGTAACAAGAGAAAATGGACCACAAATTTTGTTGCGCAATTTCTCCTGAGTACACAGATGCCCCGTACGTGGGGGAAAGCCACTGTTTGGGCGTATGGCAGGGCTCAGAAGGGAGGGAGCACTGTTTGACTTTTTGAAGTCAAAACTCGCTGGAATCAATGGTAGGCGCTATGTCGCGTTTGGAGACCCCCTGATGTACATTAACAGTGGAAACCCCCAAATTCTTACTCCAACCCTAACACAACCCTA
This sequence comes from Ranitomeya imitator, assembly GCF_032444005.1. Lineage (NCBI taxonomy): Eukaryota > Metazoa > Chordata > Amphibia > Anura > Dendrobatidae > Ranitomeya > Ranitomeya imitator. The sequence continues at coordinate 431,631,860 of NC_091285.1, forward strand.
GCCTCAACACCACAACCCTAGCCCCAACCCCAATGGAAAAATATACATTGTTTTTATTGTGTTATTTTTACCTTAACTAAGGGGGTGATAAAGGGGGGTTTGAATTACTATTTTTTTTTATTTTGATCACTGTGATAGACCCAAACACAGTGATCAAAATCAAGCAATAGGAAAAATCTCCTACTGTTGCCAGCCAGCCTATCTTGGAGGTACTGGGGGATGCCTGAGATACTGGGGGTGCTCGGGGGACCCCATTTCTCTCTCCTCTGGTATGCTAGATCATATAACAGAGAAATAAATGGGAAATCGGTTTTTTTTTTTTGCAGTCACCGTTTTTCGGCGAATAACTGATCACAACACTGGGGACGGTAAAAAAACAACCCGAATCATGTTCTCCAGGGTTTCAGCTACTCCCTGGAGCAGAGACCCCGGAGATTATCCGAAACTGGGGGGCGCTATCCACTTATATCTCAGCGCTGTTAAAAAGCGGCGCTGAGAAATAAGTACCCTTAACTGCCACCATTAAAAGGCGTATTTGCGGTCGTTAAGTGGTTAAGATGTAGTTTTCACTGGTCCCATTTATGGTACATATAGCTTTTAGATCACTTTTTATTCCATTTATTTGCAAGATGGATAACCAAAAAATAGCAATTCTGGCATTGTATTTTGCATATATATATTTTTCTTTATATTCACAGTGTAGAAGAAGTACAGACAAATACAGTGATACCCCATATATAACATAACTTTTTTAAACAGCTTTTGCACAAGAAAATAACTTAACATTTTGTGTCACAGAGCTGAGCGAGATTTGATCCTTTAATCACAGTGACAACGCACTACTTATGTAGTGCAGTGCATTATCCAGGCTGTCCGTGTCACACGGACAGGCAGCCCAATAGCTCTTGCCTCTGGCACAATCTATGAGGCCTTGATCTATAGCACACAAAAGGCCACTTTCAGGCATAAGGTTGCAACATCAGCTCCCAGCAATGATACTACAGGAAGCCAAAGGAGTGTCATCAGGAGTGATCTACCTTTGTCAATCTCCCTACATGTTGAGGCCACTTGATAGCAGTAAATAAATGGTCGATTCAGTGGCAGCAGAGCACTGAGAGGAATCATTCCCCACCGCGGTGTCTGTGCTAAGAGCGGGGGGCGAGTCCTGTTACACAAGGAGTTCACTGCCTATTTACATCCTTACTAAAAGTGGCATTTTCTATTAGAATGTGAAAAGGCAGCACTGTGACGGAAAGTGACAGGCAGCAGGTCAAGGGAGGATATTGCCAGAGCTCTCACTTCTTACTTCATTTATAACTCTGAAATAAAAGACGAGGTTTAGCGCCAGTAAGAAATTTAAATGGCATTGTGTCTGTGCTACTGAACATACAGTGACATGTAAAAGTTTGGGCACCCCGGTCAAAATTACTGTTATTGTGAACAGTTAAGTTAAAGATGAAATGATCTCTAAAAGGGCTAAAGTTAAAGATGACACATTTCCTTTGTAATTTAGGCAAAAAAAGGTCATTTTTTAAATTTTAAAAATTACAAAAAGGAAAACAAGTCTAGGCAACAGTTTGGGCACCCTTAGAGATTTGGGTGCGAAGACAACTTTGTTCATGGTTGTGGCTTGTTCACCATCATCGTAAGGAAAGGCCAGATGATGCAAATTTACCAGCTTTACAAAAAAAAACCCCAGCCTCCGCTAACCTTGTGCCAAAAAAGAGCTGTGGGTTCTTCCAAGTAGCTGTCTAGCACTCTGAAAATGAAAATGGTGGCGGCCCACAAAGCATGAGAAGGCTATAAGAAGATAGCAAAAGCGTTTTCAAGTTGCCCTTTCCTCAGTTCAAAATGTACCATATTTTTCGGACTATAAGGGTATGTTCACACGTTCAGGATTTCCATCCTTTTTTTTTCAGGACAGTTTTTTTTAAAAAACTGCAGCTCTTGGCAGAAAACGCAGGTCCTTTTTTTGTCCTTTTTTGATGCGTTTTGTTGATGCGTTTTTTGATGCGTTTTTTTATCCTTTTTTTATGCAGTTTTCTATGCAGAGACTGTGTGTTTCCTAGGAAGCTTTTTAGGGCTAAAATGGCTGAAAATACCCTAACCCTACCCCTACCCCTAACCCTACCCCTACCCCTACTCTAACCTTAGTGAAAAAAAAAAAAAAATTCTTAATTTTTTTATTGTCCCTACCAATGGGGGTGACAAAGTGGGGGGGGTGTCATTTACTATTTTTTTATTTTGATCACTGAGATATAACCTATCTCAGTGACCAAAATGCACTTTGGAGCGAATCTGCCGGCCGGCAGATTCGGCGGGCGCACTGCGCATGCGCCCGCCATTTTGCAAGATGGCGGCGCCCAGGGAGAAGACGGCCGGACGGACACCGGGACGCCGGGTAAGTATAAGGGGGGGAGATTAGGGCACGGGGGGGCATCGGAGCACTGGGGGGGGGGCATCGGAGCACGGGGGGGGGGGCATCGGAGCACGGGGGGGGGGCAGCCACACTCCGCCCACGCACTTCCGCCCGCTACCCCGCACTTCCTGCTGCAGCGGTTCTGCACATCAAATCGCAGTAAAACCCGCAGATATATTTTTGATCTGCGGGTTTTACTGCGATTTTGACCTCACAATGGAGGTCTATGGGTGCAGAACCGCTGCGGTTCAGGAAAAAGAAGTGACATGCTACTTCTTTTTTGCCGCAGCTATTCTGCGCGGCTTTTTAAACGAAATTACGGATCATGTGCACAGCAGTGACTGTTTTCCATAGGGTTACATTGTTATGTACCCTGCATGGAAAACAGCTGCGGAACCGCAGCGGCAAAACCACTGCGGTTCCGCAGTAAAAAACGCACTGTGTGAACATGGCCTAAGACGCACCCCAAATTTTGAGGGGAAAAAATATTTTAAAAATAAATAAATAAATAAAATGGTGGTGCTTATAATCCAAGCGTCTTATTGCGGGTGGTGGCTGTGGTGAAGCATGGATGAAAATCCCTCAAACAAGAATTGAAAGACTCTTGGCTGGCTACAAAAAGCGTTTACAAGCTGTGATACTTGCAAAAAGGGGGTACTAGTAGGTACTAATCATGCAGGGTGTACAAACTTTTTCCTATTTGTAATTTTTAAATTGTGAAAGATGAAAATATATATATATTTTTTGCCTAAAAAACAAAGGAAATGTGTCATCTTTAACTTTAGACCTTTTAAACGATCATTACATTTTCAACTTGCTTAAAGGGAAGGTGCCATCAAAAAATTTTTTTTTTCAGAAATTGTAAAAATGTAAAGAATTAATGATTACATTTTCTTAAAAAATATTATCATTTGTTTATAATTTAGTAAAATATGAAAAATAATTTGAAAAGTTTTGGAATTTCCACTTTTCAATACTAGGGGGAGCAGCTGCTGAAATTTCAGAAAAACCTAGTGTACAACTAGCTCACATTACTGCACTGCAGTAATTATGGGCGGAGTCTGCTGACATGTGATGTCTCCTCTCCTCCCGTCCTGGGTGTTTGCTAAGGGATTAGAGAGGATGATATTCAGGAACCCAGTGAGCAGCCATTTTGTTGGTGACTGCAGAGTATGGCTGCCGTCACACTAGCAGTATTTGGTCAGTATTTTACCTCAGTATTTGTAAGCCAAAACCAGGAGTGGAACAAATAGAGGAAAAGTATAATAGAAACATATGCACCACTTCTGCATTTATCACCCACTCCTGGTTTTGGCTACAAATACTGAGGTAAAATACTGACCAAATAATGATAGTGTGAAGGCAGCCTTATACTGACAAGTAGACAGTCACCGAGGATGGCAGGCAGCAAGGATTCTGGGAGATATGTGGTGGAGGGAGCAGGGTGACAGCAGCACAGAGTATTTCAGGAGAGCAGTGTGCTGGTCTATAGGGGCCCCCTGTTTGGTGCACGGAGCAGCCAGGGATTGTACATAGAGCGCTGTCTTTTATACACATGGATGGACAGTCTGCTCCACAGAAATCCAGGAAACATTTCTGCGGATTGATGGCCTGGTCTGATCCAGACTTTGCATGCAGACCCCATTCCCCTCCTCAGATCCTGTCTTCTCCATCCTGTCCTGGCAATGTGTGAAAGCGAGGCGACAGGCGCAGTCTGGGGTGACGCTGGGAAGGAAATGTAGCCATATAGTAACGATAAAAATGAGACCCCTCTCTTCAGCTACCTCACCAACCTTCCCCTGACTGCACCTAACTGGAGGTCATGCTGCCCCCTCTATTACCCCAGACCCACGTGCAGGTGCTCAGCCAGAACCACCATAGAATGGGTCCGCTTTCTGAAGATAATACTGCCATAGTGTTCTCACATAATACCGCCATATAGATCACACACAATACTATCAAATAGATCACACAATACTGTCATACAGTTCTCACATAATACCACCATATAGATCACACATAATACCGCCAGTGTTCTCACATACCGCCATATAGATCACACATAATACCGCCAGTGTTCTCACATACCGCCATATAGATCACACATAATACCGCCAGTGTTCTCACATACCACCATATAGATCACACATAATACCGCCAGTGTTCTCACATACCACCATATGCTTCTCACATAATACCGCCATATAGATCACCCATAATGCCGCCACATAGATCTCACATGTATTGTAAATAAAGACTCGGCCAGAATAAAGTCCTTTATTAATCTTTTTTATACCATACCGAACGCATAATCCTCGACTCCCTCATCTCCCACAACAAAAATAATAAACCACAATGGGGAAAGACACGCAGGGGGGAGAGGAGTGCATAGGAGAGGATTAGATACTGACTGCTGAGCCGTGTATCTAATCCTGTCCTGTGTGATACTGTGCTGCGCCGTGTATCTAATCCTATCTTGTGTGATACTATACACAGGACAGGATTAGCTACACAAGACTAGATTAGCTACACAGGACAGAGGTAGCAGTGGTAGATGGTATATAGAGGCAGGCAGCAGTGGTAGATGGTATATAGAGGCAGGCAGCAGTGGTAGATGGTATATAGAGGCAGGCAGCAGTGGTATATAGGGGCTAGTAGCAGTGGTATATAGGGGCTAGTAGCAGTGGTATATAGGAGCAGGTAGCAGTGGTATATAGGGGCTAGTAGCAGTGGTATATAGGGGCAGGTAGCAGTGGTATATAGGGGCTAGTAGCAGTGGTATATAGGGGCTAGTAGCAGTGGTATATAGGGGCTAGTAGCAGTGGTATATAGGGGCTAGTAGCAGTGGTATATAGGGGCTGGTAGCAGTGGTATATAGGGGCTGGTAGCAGTGGTATATAGGGGCTAGTAGCAGTGGTATATAGGGGCTAGTAGCAGTGGTATATAGGGGCTAGTAGCAGTGGTATATAGGAGCAGGTAGCAGTGGTATATAGGGGCTAGTAGCAGTGGTATATAGGGGCTAGTAGCAGTGGTATATAGGGGCTAGTAGCAGTGGTATATAGGGGCTAGTAGCAGTGGTATATAGTGGCTGGTAGCAGTGGTATATAGAGGCAGGTAGCAGTGGTATATAGGGGCTAGTAGCAGTGGTATATAGGGGCTAGTAGCAGTGGTATATAGGGACAGGTAGCAGTGGTATATAGGAGCAGGTAGCAGTGGTATATAGGGGCAGGTAGCAGTGGTATATAGGAGCAGGTAGCAGTGGTATATAGGGGCAGGTAGCAGTGGTATATAGGAGCAGGTAGCAGTGGTATATAGGAGCAGGTAGCAGTCGTATATAGGGGCAGGTAGCAGTGGTATATAAGGGCTGGTAGCAGTGGTATATAGGGACAGGTAGCAGTAGTATATAGGAGCAGGTAGCAGTAGTATATAGGGGCAGGTAGCAGTGGTATATAGGGGCTAGTAGCAGTGGTATATAGGGGCAGGTAGCAGTGGTATATAGGGGCTAGTAGCAGTGGTATATACAGTGGTATATAGGGGCTAGTAGCAGTGGTATATAGGAGCAGGTAGCAGTGATATATAGGAGCAGGTAGCAGTGGTATATAGGGACAGGTAGCAGTGGTATATAGGGGCTAGTAGCAGTGGTATATACAGTGGTATATAGGGGCTAGTAGCAGTGGTATATAGGAGCAGGTAGCAGTGGTATATAGGGGCTGGTAGCAGTGGTATATAGGGGCTAGTAGCAGTGGTATATAGGGGCTAGTAGCAGTGGTATATAGGGGCTAGTAGCAGTGGTATATAGGGGCTAGTAGCAGTGGTATATAGGGGCTAGTAGCAGTGGTATATAGGGGCTGGTAGCAGTGGTATATAGTGGCTGGTAGCAGTGGTATATAGGGGCTGGTAGCAGTGGTATATAGGGGCTAGTAGCAGTGGTATATAGGGGCTAGTAGCAGTGGTATATAGGGGCTAGTAGCAGTGGTATATAGGGACTGGTAGCAGTGGTATATAGTGGCTGGTAGCAGTGGTATATAGGGGCTAGTAGCAGTGGTATACAGGGGCAGGTAGCAGTGGTATATAGGGGCTGGTAGCAGTGGTAGATGCATAAGAAAATAAAAACTCTGTACTTACCTTCAGTCCTCTCCCAGGAAGTGCTGAGTCATGTTCAGGGCAGAGCAGTGTGACGATCTCCCTGCTCTGAACAGGTCGGCAGTGAGCAGTGATTGCAGCCTGTGCTGTAATACTAAGTACAGGCTGCAATCACAGCTCCTGGCTGCAGATACTCACCCCGACCCTCGCTCCCAGCAGCAGCTTCTCCCTGGCAGCTCCTGCTATGATCGCACACACTGAGCTGTGTGTGCAGTGACAGAGGAAAAAAACAAAATGGCCGCGATCTCCTCTCACAGCTGTGACGTAGCAGCCCAGTGGGCGTGCCCAAGTCACAGCTGAGAGGCAGGAGGAGCAGTCGGAGCCCGACTGTTGGCTCCTATGCCCATGGCTGCCGTAAGTGAGGTGTGCAAGTGTCGTGTCCAGACACTTACACCCACACTAATGAAAATGGCGGCCTCCAGTGGCAAAAGTAAAAATGAATAAATAAAAAAGTATTAAAGTACTACATTTACTTTTGTATTAAAAATAATTGATTATATAATCAATAATTATTAATACAAAAACTAAATCACGGCACCCTCCCTTTAACTTTTCATGATGACAGTAATTTTTGCCAGGGGTGTCCAAACTTTTACATGCCACTGTAATACTCCTCTACATAACATTCTTGCACATTTTAGCTGGAGATAAGCACTCCTCAGAGATTTCAGTGCAGGTAATGCAAGAGATGAGGTGCACATCTAACCAAGTTCATATGTTCTTATTGGGCAATGTGTACAGCATTATCAGCACTACAAGGCATCATCATTTGCAACCAAAACGCATGACTACTGAGAAGGGAAAAGCTAGTTTCTGAAATCAAAATAATGATCACCTACCTACAAAGCTGTGCAATAAATGTACTCTGTAGCTTTAGGCTACTTTCACACTAGCGTCGGCCCGAGGCAGCGGATGCATTTTTCCTGCGCATCCGCTGCCCCATTGTAAGGAGCGGGGAGGTGGGGGCGGAGTTCCGGCCGCGCATGCACGGTCGGAAAAAGCGGTCCGTCAGCAGCAAAAAAACGTTACATGTAACGTTTTTTGCTCCCGGCGGTCCGCCACAACACGGCGCAACCGTCGCACGACGGTTGCAACGTGTGTCAATGCGTCGCTAATGTTAATCTATGGGGCAAAAACGCATCCTGCCAACAACTTTGCAGGATGCGTTTTTTCCCCTAAACGACGCATCGCAAAAAACGCCAGTGGGAAAGTAGCCTAAGTGAAACACACTACGACTTACAGCTGACCATTGTTTGTCAGGCATGCTTGGCTCTGCGTATGACGGCGTGTGCAGGACAACTTCCTATAAGCTTACCCTGCCATGACTTTTCTTCATGTGGAAGACATAAGTCTCCCTGTCGAGAATCCACTCGGAGCACTCTCCACACGTGTAGCCAGATAGTTTCTGCTTGTGATGTGAATCAGCGTCTCTCTTGTTGGTAGCGGAGGTGCCCTCTCCTCTGCCAGCCAGTTTTGATGCTGAAGTAGAGTCTTCATTTTTCTCTGAATTTGTATCAGACTTCGATTGTGTGTTCGATGAATCTTCTGGGATTTTGGGAAGGCCATGGACAGTCTGCTCAAGAAGAAAAAAAAACAAGAATAAACACATTACGAAAAACAAAATTATTGAATCACAGTAAATAATGCATGTAATGAACAACCTCTTTTAAGGGTATTTCCAGTAAGCATGTCGCATGGCCAATTTTTACAATTCTGACCACTGTCCCTTAAAGAGGTTATAATCCTGGAACGCTTCAACGGATTCCGGTGATTCTGACATTTTTTTCTTGTGACATATTGTACTTCATGTTAGTGGTAAAATTTCTTTGATATTACTTGCGTTTATTTGTAAAAAAAAAAAAATTTGGTGAAAATTTTTAAAATTTCGCAATTTTCCAACTTTGTCACACAAAATATTTAAGTAACATTTCCCACATGTCTACTTTACATCAGCACAATTTTGGAACCAAATTTTTTTTTTTGTTAGGGAGTTATAAGGGTTAAAAGTTGACCAGCAATTTCTCATTTTTACAACACTTTTTTTTTTTTTTAAGGGACCACATCACATTTGAAGTCACTTTGAGGGGTCTATATGATAGAAAATACCCAAGTGTGACACCATTCTAAAAACTGCACCCCTCAAGGTGCTCAAAACCACATTCAAGAAGTTTATTAACCCTTCAGGTGCTTCACAGGAATTTTTGGAATGTTTAAAAAAAAAAAAAAAATGAACATTTAACTTTTTTTTCACACAAAAATTACTCAAGATGCTATTTGTTTTATTTTACCAAGGCTAACAGGAGAAATTGGACCCCAAAAGTTGTTGTACAATTTGTTATGAGTACGCCGATACCCCATATGTGGGGGTAAACCACTGTTTGGGCGCACAGCAGAGCTCGGAAGGGAAGGAGCACCATTTGACTTTTCAATGCAAAATTGGCTGTAATTGAGATAGGACGCCATGTCGCGTTTGGAGAGCCCCTGATGTGCCTAAACAGAGGAAACCCCCCCACAAGTGACACCATTTTGGAAAGTAGACCCCCTAACGAACTTATCTAGATGTGTGGTGAGCACTTTGAACCCCCAAGTGCTTTACAGAAGTTTACAACGCAGAGCCGTGAAAATAAAAAATCATGTTTCTTTTCTCAAAAATGATGTTTTAGCAAGCAATTTTTTATTTTCACAAGGGTAACAGGAGAAATTGGACCCCAATAGTTGTTGCCAAGTTTGTAGAGCCATAAAAATTAAAAAAAAATCATTTTTTCCACAAAAATGATGTTTTAGCCCCCAATTTTGTAATTTCCCAAGGGTATCTGGAGAAATTGGACCCCAAACGTTGTTGTGCAATTTGTCCTGAGTACGCCGATACCCCATATGTGGGAGAAAACTACTGTTTGGGCACATGGCAGAGCTCGGAAGGGAAGAAGTGGCGTTTTGGAATGCAGACTTTGATGGAATGGCCTGCGGGCGTCACGTTGCGTTTGCAGAGCCCCTGATGTACCTAAACAGTAGAAACCCCCAAGTGACCCCAAATTGGAAAATAAACCCCCCAAGGAACTTATCTAGATGTGTTGAGAACTTTGAACCCCCAAGTGTTTCACTAGTTTATAACGCAGAGCCGTGAAAATAAATCTTTTTTTTTTTTTTCACAAAAATGATTTAGCTTAAAGTTTTGTATTTTTCCAAGGGTAACAGGAGAAATTGGACCCCAAAAGTTGTCCATTTTGTCCTGAGTGCGTTGATACCCCATATGTGGGGGTAAACCATTGTTTGTGCGCACAGCAGAGCTCGGAAGGGAAGGAGCACTGTTTTACTTTTTCAACGCAGAATTGGATGGAATTGAGATCGGACGTCATGTTGCGTTTGCAGAGCCCCTGGTGTGCCTAAACAGTGAAAACCCCCAATTCTAACTCCAACCCTAACCCCAACACACCCCTAACCCTAACCACACCTCTAACCCCAACACACCCCTAACCAGAACACACCCCTATCCCTAATCCCAACCCTAAACGGAACACACCCCTAATCCCAACCCCAACACACTCCTAACCCCAACACACCCCTAAACCTAATACCAACACTAACTATATCCCTAACCCTGACACACCCCTAACCCAACAGTAAAAGTAATCCAAACCCTAACCCCAACCCTAACTTTAGCCCCAACCCTAACTATAGCCCCATCCCTAACCCTAATGGGAAAATGGAAATAAATACATTTTTTTTTATTTTATTATTTTTCCCTAACTAAGGAGGTGATAAAGGGGGGGTTTGATTTACTATTTATAGCGGGCTTTTATAGCGAATTTTTATGTTTGACAGCTGTCACACACTAAAAGTCGCTTTTTATTGCAAAAAATATTTTTCGTGTTACCACATTTCCACATTCTGAGAGCTATAATTTTTCCATATTTTGGTCCACAGAGTCATGTGAGGTCTTGTTTTTTGCGTGACGAGTTTACGTTTTTATTGCTACCATTTTTGGGCACATGACATTTTTTGATCGATTTTTGTTAGGCAGAATGAACAAAAACTAGCAATTCGTGAATTTCTTTTGCGGGGTGCATTTATACCTATCCGCGTTTGGTAAAATTGATAAAGCAATTTTATTCTTCGGGTCAGTAAGATTACAGCGATACCTCATTTATATCATTTTTTTTAATGTTTTTGATCGCGTGTTATTCCACTTTTTGTTCGGCGGTATGATGATAAAGCATTGCTTTTTGCTTTTTTTTACGGTGTTCACTGAAGGGGTTAACTAGTGGGACAGTTTTATAGGTCGGACACGGCGATACTAAATATGTGTACTTTTATTGTTTGTTTTATTTACGCGCCTTGCGCAGGCGTGTACTATGGAGGACAGAGAATGAACTTCAATCCAATATTGCAGCCAGCATGCAGCCGGCGGGTAAGGAAAGGGTGAATCAAACACCCGAAAACCCCGCCTCTATCGCTGAAGATTGTTCCCTCCAAATTCAGGTGACAGAGTCCCTTTAACTCCAAAACATCCTAACAGGCCAAGTTACATGTTAACATAGGAACCCTTCTTTGATATCACCTTCACAATTCTTGCATCCATTGAACTTGTGGGTTTTTGGGGAGTTTCTGCTTGTATCTCTCTGCATGAAGTCAGAATAGCCTCCCAGAGCTGCTGTTTTGATGTGAACTGCCTCCCACCCTTATAGATCTTTTGCTTGATGATACTCCAAAGGTTCTCTATAGGGTTGAGGTCAGGGGAAGATGGTGGCCACCCCATGAGTTTATCTCCTTTTATGCCCATAGCAGCCAATGACTCAGAGGTATTCTTTGCAGCATGAGATGGTGCATTGTCATGTATGAAGATGATTTTGCTCCTGAAGGCACGTTTCTGCTTTTTAGACCATGGAAGAACGTTGTCAGTCAGAAACTCAAAATACTTTGCAGAGGTCATTTTCACACCTTCATGAACCTTAAAGCGTCCTAACAGCTGTTTCCCCGTGATTCTGGCCAAAAATGTGATGACTCCACCTCCTTGCTGACGTCGCAGCCTTACTGGGACATGGTGGCTATCCACCAACTATCCACTACTCCATCCATCTGGACCATCCAGGGTTGCTCGACACTCATCAGTAAACAAGACTATTTGGAAATTAATGTTCATGTATGTCTGGGCCCACTTTAACCATTTCTGCTTGTGAACACTGTTTAAGGGTGGCTGAATATTAGGTTTATGCACCACAGCAAGCCTTTGAAGGATCCTACACCTTTAGGTTCGAGGGACTCCAGAGGCACCAGCAGCTTCAAATAACAGTTTGCTGCTTTGTAATGGTATTTTGGCAGCTGCTCTCTTAATCCCATGAATTTGTCTGGCAGAAACCTTCCTCATTATGCCTTTATCAGCACAAATCTATAAAAAAATGAGGTGCTCACTGCCCTTAGGTAAGGTGCTCAGGAGAAAAATAGTAATATCGACAGAAAAACTCCGGCACACAATTGAAGTCAATGCAGTTTACTTGTGAGTTTATTAGGAAATTCCCATCACGTGGTAAATGATGTTGCAAATAACGTTTCAAATAATGTTAAATCCGTTGGAGGAAAAATATATAACATCGCATACGTAGTGAGATGAAGAAAACAATGCTATGCATCAATTCACAGGTAACTATTTCAACGACCGCACTACGGACCTCGCAGTGCTGGACTCCTGTCACGGATTCATATACAGGTTTTCTTGAAAAAGGCTTACAGGCCGAAACGTTGAAATAGTTACCTGTGAATTGATGCATAGCATTGTTTTCTTCATCTCAAATAATAAAATGCTACACGCATGTTGCCACACAAAACTCATCTCACAAAAGTCGCTACATGCATGTCGCCACACGCAACTCAACACACACAACTTGACAAACGAAACTCGCCCTAAAACACACACAATTTTGCACAGTCACACGTCTGGACCCCGAGAGCGTCTTAGGCTATGTTGTGAGGTGAAATTTTTAACCCCGCCCGTTCCAATTCACCAAACAATTTTGCCCCTATCTACATAATGGGGAAAAAAGTGAAAGGAAAAGTGTTGGAGGCATCGCAGCTACAGCCACAAAATTTTGCACAGTCACACGTCTGGACCCCGAGAGCGTCATAGGCTATGTTGTGAGGCGAAATTTTAACCCCGCGCGTTCCAATTCACCAAACAATTTTGCCCCTATCTACATAATGGGGAAAAAAGTGAAAGGAAAAGTGTTGGAGGCATCGAAACTACAGCCACCAAATCTTGCACAGTCACACGTCTGGACCCTGAGAGCGTCATAGGCTATGTTGTGAGGTGAAATTTTAACCCCGCGCTTTCCAATTCACCAAACTATTTTGCCCCTATCTACATAATGGGGAAAAAGTGAAAGGAAAAGTGTTGGAGGCGTCGCAGCTACAGCCACAAAATTTTGCACAGTCACATGTCTGGACCCCGAGAGTGTCATAGGCTATGTTGTGAGGCGAAATTTTAACCCCGTGCTTTCCAATTCACCAAACTATTTTGCCGCTATCTACATAATGGGAAAAAATGAAAGGAAAAGTGTTGGAGGCAAATTGACAGCTGCCAGATGTGAACAAGGGGGACGTAAAGAGTGAGAGCGATGGCGCCAAAGAGTATATACCGTACAGTTGCGCCACACACTACCACGTGCTTGAACACATATCACCCTCAGCACACATTTCACCACACATTCTCCAACCTCGCCACATAAAAGTCGAAACACAAAAGTCGCCGCTCAAAACTCGCCACGCGCAGAACTCGCCACATGCAAAAACTAGGCTCTTGCAAAACTCGCCACAAGTGCAAAACTCACCTCATGGAAAACTCGCCACACGCAAAACTTGCACACGCGGAAAAATTGCCACATGCACAAAAGTTGCAACACATGCAAAATTTGCCTCACACAAAACTTGCACATACTCAAAAGGCACCACACAAAACTCGCCACGCGCAAAACTCGCCATGCGCAAAACTTGCTGCACACAAGTTGCTACACTAACCTGTCACATGCAACTCGACACACAAAAAGTTGCTACACGCATGTTGCCACACAAAACTCATCTCACAAAAGTCGCTACATGCATGTCGCCACACGCAACTCAACACACACAACTTGACAAACGAAACTCGCCCTAAAACACACACAAGTCTGGTCTTATCCTTCAAAAATAAAAATCTGATTAATAAGCAGACAAACTACAACAAATGTACCATATAGGAAATACGGCAGCTGTCAGTCACATGACCTGTCTATTATGTGTATGTGTGAGCTAATACATACTGCCAGGGGGAGGGCTTCCTGTTGGCTGGGGATTTATCAGGCTGCCAATTTAGCTTACAAATACTGAGGTAAAAATACTGAGCAAATAACGTGTGAACGAGGTCTAATACAGGAGGAGATGACACACAGGTATATACTATATACAGGGGAGATGACACACAGGTATATACTATATAGAGGAGGAGATGACATACAGGTACATATATATACAGGAGGAGATGACATACAGGTATATACTATAAACAGGAGGAGATGACACACAGATATATACTATATACAGGAGCAGATGACCTACAGGTATATACTATATACAGGAGGAGATGACATACAGGTATATGCTATATATAGAAGATGACATGCAGGCATATACTATATACAGGAGGAGATGACACACAGATATATACTATATACAGGGGAGATGACAAACATGTATATACTGAGGTGATGAGGTGAAAATGAGAGGTGTGAGGTGAAAATGAAAAGGTGTGAGTGCAAAATGAGAGACGTGAGGAAAAATAATGGAGTGATCAGAAAATGACAGATGTGAGGTTGAAATGACAAGTGTTAGGGGGGAATGAGAGGAGTGAGGGAGAAAATGAGAGATGTTAGGGAGAAAATGAGAGATGTGATTGGGAAAATGAGAGGCGTGATGGGAAAATAAGAGAAGTGAGGTGCTATAACTAACCACAGATATTTACTATGCCCAGGCAACGCCGGGCTCTTCAGCTAGTATATATATATATATATATATATATATATTTTTTTTTTTTTTTTTTAACACATGGATCCCTTGTATAGCCGTATGTCGGATTTGCAAGCCTGCGAGAAAAACACGCAGTACGGATGCCATACGGATTACATACGGAGGATGCCATGCGCAAAATACGCTGACACACCCTGCCTACGGAGGAGCTACGGACCACTATTTGGGGACTTTTCAGCGTTTTTTAAGGCCGTAATATACGGACCGTATTGTCTTACGCTGAGTGTGACTCCAGCCTAACCCCGGTTACCGCACTAATTGGCAGCTTTCTGTGTACACTGCATAGGCAGAAAGCTGCCAATCAGTGGTGGGGGCAGGTTTATACAAAGATCATGAATATAGAGGACTACATGGCAGGTTTATTAGTTCTCTAGTGATAATCTGCTGAGAAAATAATGATTTTATGTAAGCTACAATAAGCAGCCCAGTAAGTGACATCACTGGAATCAAGGTCTCTGTACATAATGCTGCTCTCAGATTAGGTGGCAAACACCTGGTGACACATTTTTCTTAAGCAGCAAATGAATAGCATCATTGAAAAAGTGTACATAATCTTTCAACGGTGCAGACTTATCGTAGCACAATGGCACCATCAACAGTTAAAACTTCTTTCACACTTCCGTCGTTTAAGGGCCGTCGCAATACGTCGTTCTGTGCAAAAAATGCAGGATGCGTGTTTTGCACATAGACTTGTATTACAGACGCATCGCGACGTATGGACACACGTTCCATACATCGTGCACTGGATGCGTCGGTATTTGGCAGAACGTTTTTTCGTACATCGGGTCCTGCAATTCCTACCGTGCATGCGCGGCCAGAACTCCGCCCCGTCCTCCCTGGGACTATAACAGTGGGCAGCGGACGCATTGAAACACTGCGTCCGCTGCCCACATTGCACAGAATTTTCACAACGTCCGTCGGTATGTTGCGCGGATGCTTAGCGATGGCCCCGTACCGACGGAAGTGAGAAAGAAGCCTAAGCGGGATCAAACTGAAGCATGTCAACACATTGTAGCAAGAAGAAAAAAAACAAAAAACATGCATATAGTCAGGGACCACCAAAGAAATTACAATATTTATTTTGAGTATACAAAAAGCCAAAAATCTTTCAAAACACTTAAAAGAGGCATTTGAAATACATAAATTACCGTATATACTCGAGTATAAGCCGACCCGAGTATAAGCCGACCCCCCTAATTTTGCCACAAAAAACTGGGAAAACTTAATGACTCGAGTAGAAGCCTAGGGTAGGAAATGCAGCAGCTACCGGTAAATGTTAAAAGTAAAAATAGATACCAATAAAAGTAAAATTAATTGAGACATCAGTAGGTTAAGGGTTTTTGAACATCCATATTGAATCAGGAGCCCCATATAATGCTCCATACAGTTCATGATGGCCCCATAAGATGTTCCATACAAAATACGCCCCATATAATGCTCCATAGTTTATGATGGGCCCCATAAGATGCTCCATAGGCACATTTGCCCCGAATAATGCTCCACAAATGCTGATTATGGCCCCATAAGATGCTCCATAGAGATATTTGCCCCATATAATGCTGCACATGGCCCCATAAGATGCTCCATACTGATATTTGCCCCATATAATGCTGCACATGGCCCCATACAGATATTTGTCTTATATGCTGTTGCTGCGATTAAAAAAAAAAATTATATACTCACGTCTCAGGCCCCCGGCACTTGCTATATTCACCGGTCCGCGTTCCACCGTCAGCGCCGCTGCGTCTTCCCCGTCCTCTGCACTGACGCTCAGGCAGGTGGCGGCGCACACTAATCGGCGGCCGTCGGTAGAACGGGGAACAGGTGAATATCGCGCACTGGGTTATACTCACCTGCTCCTGGCGCGGTGCAGTCCCCGGTTCTCCGGCAGCTTCTTCCTGTATTGAGTGGTCAAAAGGTACCGCTCATTACAGTAATGAATATGCGGCTCCACCCCTATGGGAGTGGAGCCGGGTCCATATTCATTACTGTAATAAGTGGTACCATGTGACCGCTCACTACAGGAAAAAGCTGTCAGCGCCCGGAGAACCAGGGACCTGCAGGGACCGCGCCAGGAGCAGGTGAGTATTATTACACAGCTGCTGCTCCCCCTCCCCTGCCGACCCCTGGGTATGACGAGTATAAAGCCGAGAGGGGCAGTTTCAGCAAAAAAAAAAATGGGCTGAAATTCTCGGCTTATACTCGAGTATATACAGTACTCTGAAAAATAGTATGTCGATATCCTCTTATATGTTACCTCCCCCATAACTAGCATACCCAATATCGTTTTAGAATTATCGAAATTCGGTCACCTAAGCAATTTCAAAATTAATTCCCATAAATCCATGGCATTAAACATATCCCTACCACCATCTGAGGTGCGTGGGCTGCGAGCCTCTTTCCCGTTTGGTTGGCGCTTCGATTCACTTCCATATCTGGGGATCAGAATAACAGCCAAAACATCTGGTTTGTACGATGCAAACTTTAAAAAGGCGTTGCAAAAAGCGGAGCTGGACTTAGAGAAGTAGCATAAATTTCAACTGTCTTGGTTTGGTAGACTTAATGTAATTAAAATGGACTTATTGCCTCGCCTTTTATATTATTTCCAGACAATCCCGTTATATCTTCACGCGTCCTTCTCGCGACTCAAGAAAGCGGTCATCCGATTGGTCTGGTCTCATGCTAGATCAAGAATATCACATTTTGTATTAAGCAGGTCCAAGAAGAGGGGGGGGAATTGGCCTACCAGACTTCCTAGTATATAGTCGTGCCTCATTAGGTACTTGCATTTTAGACTTATACCACAGCAGTAACAACAAGAAATGGGTGGGCCTGGAGGGTGATCTCGTTGGCGGGGATCCTCAGACGATACTATGGAACACGGGAGGGGGGTGGGCGGGGGGGGGAGGTCGAACCTTCCATTCATGACTAGGAACATGCTTCTACTTGTACGACAGAGTGGCAGAAATACTATAACCTCTACAGCCCCGGGTCCACTAACCCCAATTTACGACAATCCTCACTTCCCCGAGGGTCTCCGTAGGGAAAATTTCCGGAGTAAAAATAGAGCTTCAAGACCCATTATATTTGACTTCATAAATCAGACAGGTATTAAGTCCCTACACGAAATATACCAGGGGGGGGGGGGGGAACCTCCTGAGGGCTCTTGGTTCTTTTACGAACAGCTAAAGAGCTTCATAGGCACATCATTTAAACTTAATAAGTCCATGGGGGTGTTAACCCCTTTCGAGAAAATTTGTCTCGCTGAGGAGCCCCCGTCTCATAAGGTGTCCCTCTTATATAATCTTTTCCAGGAGAGTCAGACCCCAACACATGACTTCCCAACGTTTTTCTCAAGATGGGAGAGTGACTTGGGGATTTCATTGTCCCAAGAGGAAAGAGATAAGATTTTTTTGTTCACCTTTAGGACTTCGCTGTCGGCTGTGTCACAGGAGAGGAGTTACAAGGTTCTGTTGAGGTGGTATAGATGCCCCTGCCGGGTTCACGCTATGTTCCCAGTGATACCGGAAATTTGTTGGAGATGCACATCAGAAAAAGGGACTTATGTCCATATCTGGTGGGAATGTCCACCCATAAAGAAATTCTGGATGCTAGTTTTCGATCTCCATAACAAATTATCCTTTCGCAAAATACAACCCACAGTGGAACTAGCCCTCTTGTCTCTGTGTGACATGTCGATCTCTGGTTTTAAGAGGAGTCTTCTCAGACATTTTCTTACGGCTGCCAGAAATTTGATTCCTAGATACTGGAAGCAGGATTGCTACCCCTCAGGCTCCGATTTTGTTGCGGAGCTTAACAACATTTACAGAATGGAACAATTGATAAGTGAATCCATGGGGGATTCGGCGAAATTTTTTAACACTTGGGCTTCATGGATTGTATTCAGGGAGACCCCGGAGTTGGACGTATGGTTGTCCAGGTCCTAATTCATATCTGGAGCCGATATGGGAGCGTTCGCGTAATGGTTGTTGCCCCTATCCTCTGGCCTGCTGTCGTGGCCTAAAGCCAATGTTGGTGACTCAATGTTGTTCTCTCCACTACATGGGGCCTGGGGTCAGCCCGGGAGGGGTGCTGCATTCCTCATACCTAACGTACCCTCTTACCTTCACCCGCTTTCCTTTCCCTCCCTCCTCCCCCCCCCTTTTCCTCCCCCCCCCTTTTTTTTTTTTAATCCTTTTCTCTTCTTTCTTTCCGTTTCTTTACTTCTTTCTACTTCTGCTTACTTCTTATATCAAGCGACATTTTATACTAATATAAACGATTAAATATAGCTAGTAATGCTTGATTGCCTTTGATGCTGTTTATATGTTTCAACTATGAAAAGTATCATTGCTAACTTGAAAGTGTTATCGTTGGCAGTGGCCAACTACATTTAATACTTGCTGAGACTTTCTCCTTTTGTACGATCTACGGGTTGTACCCCGTCGAGTTTAACAATTGTTTCAGCACTGTACCATTGCTTTTATTGTTTATTTGCTTCAATAAACCTGATTTATACAAAAAAATAGTATGTCAAAGAGATCCTATATACAGTTTTGTATACTAGGAGCAAAGAACATTGAGAGGCTTCTTTGCAAGGCCTCTATAAATCTATAGTGAGTGTGGCTGTGTATTTGGCGCCAAAATATTGATCTCTTCCACAGAGGCCAGAGTAATTTATGTTGTACTAGTATTTGGTGTCTATTCAACACCTTTATCTACATGTACATTTTGGTGCATTGCTGTCTGTTGGGCTAAATCCCACCAATGGATGTGTATTTCAAATACGTCTATGAAAGGTTTTTAACCTCTTCCCGACCTGTGACACAGCGTGACATGACGCATAGGTGAGAGGCTCTGGACTATCCTAAGGGTACCGTCACATTAAGCGACGCTGCAGCGATCTAGACAACGATGCCGATCGCTGCAGCGTCGCTGTTTGGTCGCTGGAGAGCTGTCACACAGACAGCTCTCCAGCGACCAACGATCCGAAGTCCCCGGGTAACCAGGGTAAACATCGGGTCACTAAGCGCAGGGCCGCGCTTAGTAACCCGATGTTTACCCTGGTTACCATTGTAAAAGTAAAAAAAAAAAAAAAAAAAAACACTACATACTTACATTCCTGTCGCGTCCCCCAGCGTCAGCTTCCCTGCACTGAGTAAGCGCGCTGGCCGGAAAGCAGAGCGGTGACGTCACCGCTGTGCTTTGCTTTACGGCCGGCCGGCGCTGACACTGGGAGACGCAGGGAAGCTGACGCTGAAGGACGTGACAGGAATGTAAGTACCGTATTTTTCGGACTAAAAGACGCACTTTTCCCCCCCAAAAAAAGGGGGGAAAATGGGGGGTGCGTCTAATAGTCGCAATGCAGTCTTACCGTGGCGGCAGAGGTGCGGTGGCAGAGGTCCGGTGGCAGAGGTGCGGTGGCGGGGGTGTGGAGGCAGAGGAGGCGCAGTAAGCGGGGTCCCTTTCCCCGGTATGGTGATGCAGCAGGCCCGGTATGCAGCAGAGCCGGGTGAATCCTCTTGTTATCGGTGGTGGCGGCCATTTTCCGGAGGCCGCGCGTGCGCAGATGGAGCGCTCTGCTTCCCGGGGCTTCAGGAAAATGGCCGCCGCGATCTCCATCTGCGCACGCGCGGCCTCCCGCGGCCATTTTCCTGAAGCCCCGGGAGCAGAGCTCTTCATCTGCACACGCGTGGCCTCAGGAAGATGGCCGCGCCCACCGATAACAAGAGGATTCACCCGGCTCTGCTGCATACCGGGCCTGCTGCATCACCATACCGGGGAAAGGGACCCCGCTTACTGCGCCTCCTCTGCCGCCACACCCCCGCCACCGCACCTCTGCCACCGGACCTCTGCCACCGCACCTCTGCCACCAAGGTAAGCCTGCATGGTAAGCCAGGGACCCCTCTCACGCCATACCTCTCACTGCACCTCCTGATCCCAGCACCTCCTGATCCCAGCACCTCCTGATCCCAGCACCTTCTCATCCCAGCACCTTCTCATCCCAGCACCTTCTCATCCCAGCACCTCCTGATCCCAGCACCTCCTGATCCCAGCACCTTCTCATCCCAGCACCTCCTGATCCCAGCACCTTCTCATCCCAGCACCTTCTCATCCCAGCACCTTCTCATCCCAGCACCTTCTCATCCCAGCACCTTCTCATCCCAGCACCTCCTGATCCCAGCACCTCCTGATCCCAGCACCTCCTGATCCCAGCACCTTCTCATCCCAGCACCTCCTGATCCCAGCACCTCCTGATCCCAGCACCTCCTGATCCCAGCACCTTCTCATCCCAGCACCTTCTCATCCCAGCACCTCCTGATCCCAGCACCTTCTCATCCCAGCACCTTCTCATCCCAGCACCTCCTGATCCCAGCACCTTCTCATCCCAGCACCTCCTGATCCCAGCACCTCCTGATCCCAGCACCTTCTCATCCCAGCACCTCCTGATCCCAGCACCTTCTCATCCCAGCACCTCCTGATCCCAGCACCTTCTCATCCCAGCACCTTCTCATCCCAGCACCTTCTCATCCCAGCACCTTCTCATCCCAGCACCTCCTGATCCCAGCACCTCCTGATCCCAGCACCTCCTGATCCCAGCACCTCCTGATCCCAGCACCTCCTGATCCCAGCACCTCCTGATCCCAGCACCTTCTCATCCCAGCACCTCCTGATCCCAGCACCTTCTCATCCCAGCACCTCCTGATCCCAGCACCTTCTCATCCCAGCACCTCCTCATCCCAGCACCTCCTCATCCCAGCATCACCCCACCTCTGCCGACACCTTGCCTCCTGTGACCCTGCTCTGCCACCGCCATCCCTCAGGTAAGATACTGTAAATTCGGACAATAAGACGGACCCCCATCTTATAAAAAATCTTTTTTTCTGCAATTTTCACCCCAAATTTGGGGTGCGTCTTATGGTCCGGTGCGTCTTATAGTCCGAAAAATACGGTATGTAGTGTTTTTTTTTTTTTACTTTTACAATGGTAACCAGGGTAAACATCGGGTTACTAAGCGCGGCCCTGCGCTTAGTAACCCGATGTTTACCCTGGTTACCAGTGAAGACATCGCTGAATCGGCGTCACACACGCCGATTCAGCGATGTCAGCGGGAGATCCAGCAACGAAATAAAGTCCTGGACTCTCCCCAGCGACCAACGATCTCCCAGCAGGGGCCTGATCGTTGGTCGCTGTCACGCATAACGATTTTGTTAACGATATCGTTGCTACGTCACAAAAAGCAACGAGATCGTTAACGATATCGTTATGTGTGACGGTACCTTAAGTCATATTGCATGACTCGTTAAAGAGTTGATTGTGACGTGTAGGATCGCTACTTCCAACAGGTGGCGCTATAGAGTTTAAGTCCTCTTTTTCTCAGAAGAGGCAATTTGCATATTATATTTCCCAGAGGAGTATTGCACGGCGAATAAGCCTCCTTACCTTGACAAGCCAGAGATGGTATGTCACTCTCCATAAGGACAAACGATATCCCTTAGACCCCAGTCCAGAGCCTCTCACCTAGCCAAATTAGTTCTCATGCTTCGCACTGACGAGGGCCAACAGCCCGAAACACCGTGTCTGCGAACTGAGATGCTGATTTGGCTTTTATCCTAAGTCATATTGCACGACTCGTTAAAGAGTTGATTGTGACTTGTAGGATCTCTACTTCCAACAGGTGGCGCTATAGAGTTTAAGTCCTCTTTTTCTCAGAAGAGGAAATTTGCATATGGAGTTAGAATTGACGGGGTTTCCACTGTTTAGGTACATCAGGGGCTCTGCAAACGCAACGTGACGCCCGCAGAGCATTCCATCAAAGTCTGCATTCCAAAACCTCACTACTTCCCTTACGAGCCCCGACGTGTGCCCAAACAGTGGTTTACCCCCACATATGGGGTAACAGCATACTCAGGACAAACTGTGCAACAACTATTGGGGACCAATTTCTCCTGTTACTCTTGTGAAAATAAAAAATTGCGGGCTAAAAAATAAATTTTTGAGGAAAGAAAAATGATTTTTTATTTTCTCGGCTCTGCGTTATAAACTTCTGTGAAGCACTTGGGGGTTTAAAGTGGTCACCGCACATCTAGATTAGTTCCATGGGAGGTCTAGTTTCCAAAATGGGGTCACATGTGGGGGAGCTCCAATGTTTAGGCTAACGATTGGAGCTAATTCTTCATTCAAAAAGTCAAATGGCGCTCCTTCCCTTCCGAGCCTTGCCATGTGCCCAAACAGTGGTTTACCCCCACATATGAGGTATCGGTGTACTCAGGAGAAATTGCCCAATAAATTGTAGGATCCGTTTTATCCTGTTGTCCATGTGGAAATGAACAAATTGAGGCTAAAATAAATTTTTTGTGAAAAAAAAAAAAGTACTTTTTCATTTTTACGGATCAATTTGTGAAGCACCTGGAGTGCTCACTATACATCTAGATAAGCTCCTTGGGGGGGTCTAGTTTCCAAAATGGGGTCACTTGTGGGGAGCTCCAATGTTTAGGCACACAGGGGCCCTCCAAACACGACATGGTGTCCGCTAAAGATTGGAGCCAATTTTTCATTGAAAAAGTCAAATGGCGCTCCTTCCCTTCAGAGCCCTGTCGTGTGCCCAAACAGTGGTTCCCCTTCCCCCCCCCCACATATGGGGTATCGGCGTACTCAGGACAAATTGTACAATAACTGTTGGGGTCCAGTTTCTCTTTTTACCCTTGGGAAAATAAAAAAAATTGTTGCTAAAAGAATTTTTGTGACTAAACAGTTAAATGTTCATTTTTTCCTTCCATGTTGCTTCTGCTGCAGTGAAGCACCTGAAGGGTTAATAAACTTCTTGAATGTGGTTTTGAGTATCTTGAGGGGTGCAGTTTTTAGAATGGTGTAACTTTTGGGTATTTTCAGCCATATAGATCCCTCAAACTGACTTCAAATGTGAGGTGGTCCCTAAAAAAAATGGTTTTGTAAATTTTGCTGTAAAAATGAGAAATCGCGGGCTTTATGCCTGGGAAAAGTACTTCTATCAATATCAGGCGGGTCCAATCGGTGATTCAATATAGCTCTCTAGAGCCGGATAATGGTTGGGCGTTGGCATCGCTAGATACGGCCAAGGCATTCGACTCTCTCGAGTGGCCTTTTCTCTCTGCATGTCTGCAGAAATATGGTTTTGGTGAGAAATTTAATAGGGGGATAGACACACTGTATAAAAATCCCAGGGCGCGGGTAATTGTAAATAACTCCACCTCTGATTCTTTTACCTTACATAGGGGAACCCGTCAAGAATGTCCCCTATCCCCGGCTCTCTTTGCTCTCGCGATAGAAGCCTTAGCAATACGCATAAGGTCCTCCACAGATATTAAAGGAATAAATATCGCGGATCCTGTAGATACCATCGGTCTTTATCCATAAATATTATCATGTCATCCGCATAAAGTGGAAGAAACTCTACCACAAGTGATAGCGACCATAGATAAATTTAGTAAATTCTCCGGTTTATATATAAATTGGGATAAATCTGCCCTGATGCCTTTATCTCATATTCCGGCTCCCTGTCTCGGGACTCTCACGTCGCTACCTGTGGTTTCCAATTTCAAATATCTGGGTATCCATATGTCTCAATATAGTCGGTTAGACCTACAACTTTTACATTTATCCACTGTTGGATTTGATTAAATCTAAATTTATGACCTGGAGTAGACTCCCCCTCTCGGTTGCAGGCCGCATTAATCTAATTAAAATGATACTGCTTCCCAAACTCAATTACTGTTTTCAACATAGTGCTGTACCAATACCCAAGTCATTTTTTGCAAATTTAAACTCTTTAATCACATCCTTTATATTGGGGAAGACCAGGCCCAAACTCAAACTATCTGTTCTACAAAGACCAAAAAAGGGGGGTGGGGCGGCCCTACCAAACCTCTATCTGTATTACCTTGCCGGGCAGGCTATGGCGATAAGTAAGTGGATGCCTAATAGTTCCCTACCTAATTCCGAGAGTCATTTAATTCATTCTGCCCGGATTGACTGCCCACTAGGTTTCTTGGAAATGGAGAAAATTGGTGCTTGTCGTCTATTGCCTATGCTCCGGCTGGCGAGATTGGTATGGAGACAAATTAAAAAAGTTATTAATTTTGTAGATGTTATAGCTGAAATGCCACTGTGGAATAATAGTTATCTACCAGAATTACTGAATCACCCATCTACTGATTTTTGGGTTTCCTGCGGTGTTCTCTCGATGAGCGACATACATGACCAGGGGGTTTTGTAACTTTTGAACAATTACAGAATAGTTACAACATCCCGAGGTCTCAATTCTTCCGGTATTTACAATTAAGATCAGCCTTCCAATCGCACATGCGGAATATAGATACAGGTCGGTCGATCTCTTCTTTACCTTTGATAGGTATCCTCAACTCACAGGGTCCTCAAGGACTCATTTCCACTCTATATACATATCTACTATCCATGGGAGATGGGTCTGTCATCAATTCTGTCAGAGGGAAATGGGGGGAACTCCTTCCTGATGTACTGGGAGAAGAATGGGAGGATATTCTAGAATCTCCAACTAAAGTTTCCCCCTCAGTCAATAATAGGATGACTCAGTTGTATATAGTATATCAGGCCTATTTGACCCAGACACGACTCTTTAAAATGGGTCGTTTACATTCGTCAGATTGTTTACGGTGTCATATGCCTGATGCAGATTTTATTCATATGATTTGGAGGTGCCCTGTAGTTCTTCAGTACTGGAGAGAGGTCACGACATTACTAACGTCTATACTGTCAATCCCTGTCCCGCTTAGGCCATTGACCTGTTTGTTCGGGGTGTGGGATGAGGAGTCCTGGGATCACTATACTGGGATCTTTCTACGAGAGACACTCTTTCTGGCACGGAAGGTGTTGGCGTTAAGATGGATGGGTGGCTCTTCCCCGACCCTTAGAGTTTGGATTGATCTGGTGAACTCGATTATCCCATATGAAAAAAACAATGTATCACAATAGAGGTTGTCCAGGTAAATTCGAAAAGATATGGGGCAGATGGAATTCCTCTTATCGTACTATATAGTCTGCACTGATTAGACATCTACATAGAAAGGTGGGCTTGTGGTTTTCGGGGGCATCGCTTATAGAGCAGGATTTAAATTTGTTTTCCTTTTGGCGACTCACTATTAATGGTTAAAGTTGTTAAAGTTGTATATTAGGTATTTTCTTATAAGGATCTAATGATTTAACATGCACACTACACTACCTTTGTAATCTTTGGTATAACGATGTTTTGCATCTGTTTGTATTCCATGGTACAATTAATGATGATAATGCAAATGTGTGTAATGTTTGTTTATTCTGAACCAATAAACAAATTAAAAAAAAAAAAAATGAAAATGAGAAATCGCAGGTCAAATTTTAACCCTTATAACTTCCTAGCAAAAAATAAATTTGGTTCCAAAATTGTGCTGATGTAAAGTAGACATGTGGGAAATGTTATTTATTAACTATTTTGTGTCACATAACTCTCTCGTTTAAGAGAATAAAAATTCAAAATTTGAAAATTGCTAAATTTTCAAAATTTTAGCCATTAATAAACTTCTTGAATGTGGTTTTGAGCACCTTGAGGGGTGCAGTTTTTAGAATGGTGTCACTTTTGGGTATTTTCAGCCATATAGACCCCTCAAACTGACTTCAAATGTGACGTGGTCCCTAAAAAAATGGTTTTGTAAATTTCGTTTCCCTAACTCTAACCGAAACCCTAAACCTAATTGCAACTCTAAAGCCGGGATCACACATGCGAGAAACGCGCATGTGAAATCCAAGCTCTGGCGCCGGCACTCCAGAGCGGAGCGTGCGGCTCCATGTGTTGCTATGCGGCCGCACGCTCCACTCTGGAGTGCCGGCGCCAGAGCTTGGATTTAACATGCGAGACACGGACATGTTTCTTGCATGTGTGATCCCGGCCTAACCCTAGTTCTCACCCTAGCCCTAGTTCTAACCCTATTGGAAAAATAAAAATAAATACATTTTCTTTATTTTATTATGTTCCCTACCTATGGGGGTGATAAAGGGGGGATTTATTTACTATTTTTTTATTTTGATCAATGTGATGTGATATATCACAGTGATCAAAATGAATTAACGAATCTGCCGGCCGATTCGGCAGGCGCACTGTGCACGTGCCTGCCATTTTGGAAGATGGCGGCGCCCATGCAGAAGACGGACAGACACCGGGAGGGACACTGGAGGTCGGTAAGTATGGGGGGGTGGGATCGGAGCATGGTGGGAGTGGACATGAGGACGGAGGGGAGCAGAGGACAGGATGGAGGGGAGCAGAGGACAGGACGGAGGGGAGATCGGTGGCGGTGGCAGATCGCGGTCTCCGGCCATGGCCGATGATATTGCAGCATCGGCCATGGCTGGATTGTAATATTTCACCAATTTTCATTGGTGAAATATTACGATTGCTGATTGAAAGTGAAACGTCACTCTCAACAGCCAATCAGAGTGATCGTAGCCACGGGGGCTCAAGTACCACTCCCCCTGTCCCTGCAGGTCGGGAGAAATTTCAGTTAACCCTTTCACTCTATCTGCAGGAACGCGATCCTGCCATGACGCCACATAGGCGTCACAGGTCGGATTGGCACCGACATTCATGACGCATACGTGGCGTCACAGGTCGGGAAGGGGTTAACCCCTTTCTGACATGGGACGTACTATCCCGTCGAGGTGGGGTGGGCCCCCATGACCACGGACGGGATAGTACGTCCAGCGCGATCGGCGGCGCTCACGGGGGGAGCGCCGCCGATCGCGGCCGGGTGTCAGCTGTTTATCGCAGCTGACATCCGGCACTATGTGCCAGGAGCGGTCACGGACCGCCCCCGGCACATTAACCCCTGGCACACCGCGATCAAAGATGATCGCGATGTGCCGGCGGTATAGGGAAGCTTCCCGCAGGGAGGGGGCTCCCTGCGGGCTTCCCTGAGCCCCCCGCAGCAACTCGATGTGATCGCGTTGCTGCGAGGGTCTCACCTCCCTCCCTGCTTGCTCGAGCCCCGGATCCAAGATGGCCGCGGATCCGGGTCCTGCAGGGAGGGAGGTGGCTTCACAGAGTCTGCTCAGAGCAGGCACTGTGAAGGCTGTGCACACTGTCAGATCACTGATCTGTGATGTCCCCCCCTGGGACAATGTAAAAAAGTTAAAAAAAAAATTTCAAAATGTGTAATAAAAAAAAATATTCCTAAATAATGAAAAAAAAAAATATATATTATTCCCCTAAATACATTTCTTTATCTAAATAAAAAAAAACAATAAAAGTACACATATTTACTATCGCCGCGTCCGTAACGGCCCGACCTATAAAACTGGCCCACTAGTTAACCCCTTCAGTAAACACCGTAAAAAAAAAAAAAAAAAAAACGAGGCAAAAAACAACGCTTTATTATCATACCGCCGAACAAAAAGTGGAATAACACGCGATCAAAAAGACAGATATAAATAACCATGATACCGCTGAAAACGTCATCTTGTCCCGCAAAAAACGAGCCGCCATACAGCATCATCAGCAAAAAAAAAAAAAAAAAAGTTATAGTCCTGAGAATAAAGCGATGCAAAAATAATTATTTTTTCTATGAAATAGTGTTTATCGTATAAAAGCGCCAAAACATAAAAAAATGATATAAATGAGGTGTCGCTGTAATCGTACTGACCCGAAGAATATAACTGCTTTATCAATTTTACCAAACGCGGAACGGTATAAACGCCTCCCCCAAAAACAAGACCTCACATGACTCTGTGAACCAAAATATGGAAAAATTATAGCTCTCAAAATGTGGTAACGCAAAAAATATTTTTTGCAATAAAAAGCGTCTTTCAGTGTGTGACGGCTGCCAATCATAAAAATCCGCTAAAAAACCCACTATAAAAGTAAATCAAACCCCCCTTCATCACCCCCTTAGTTAGGGAAAAATTAAAAAAATGTATTTATTTCCATTTTTCCATTAGGGCTAGGGTTAGGGCTAGGGTTAAGGCTACAGTTAGGGTTGGGGCTAAAGTTAGGGTTAGGGCTATGGTTAGGGCTAGTGTTAGGGCTACAGTTTGGGTTGGGGCTAAAGTTAGGGTTGGCGCTAGGGTTAAGGCTACAGTTAGGGTTGGGGCTAAAGTTACGGTTAGGGTTTAGATTACATTTACAGTTGGGAATAGGGTTGGGATTAGGGTTAGGTGTGTGTCAGGGTGAGAGGTGTGGTTAGGGTTACTGTTGGGATTAGGGTTAGGGGTGTGTTTGGATTAGGGTTTCAGTTATAATTGGGGGGTTTCCACTGTTTAGGCACATCAGGGGCTCTCCAAACGCGACATGGCGTCCGATCTCAATTCCAGCCAATTCTGCGTTGAAAAAGTAAAACAGTGCTCCTTCCCTTCCGAGCTCTACCGTGTGCCCAAACAGGGGTTTACCCCAACATATGGGGTATCAGCGTACTCAGGACAAATAGGACAACAACTTTTGGGGTCCAATTTCTCCTGTTACCCTTGGGAAAATACAAAACTGGGGGCTAAAAAATAATTTTTGTGGGAAAAAAAAAGATTTTTTATTTTCACGGCTCTGCGTTACAAACTTTAGTGAAACACTTGGGGGTTCAAAGCTCTCACAACACATCTACAGTCATGGCCAAAAGTTTTGAGAATGATACAAATATTAATTTTTCCAAAGTCTACTGCTTCATTTTTTTCTAATGGCAATTTGCATATACTCCTGAATGTCAGAGTGATCAGCTTAACAGCAATTACTGTACTTGCAAAGTCAATATTTGCCCAGAAAATGAACTTTAACCCCCAAAACACATTTCAACATCATTCCAGTCCTGCCTTAAAAGGAGCAGCTAACATCGTTTTAGTGATTGATCCATTAACACAAGTGTGGGTGTTGATGAGGACAGGGCTGGCGATCAATCAGTCATGATTAAGTAAGAATGACATCACTGGACACTTTAAAAGGAGGCTGGTGCTTGGTATCATTGTTTCTCTTCAGTTAACCATGGTTATCTCTAAAGAAACACGTGCAGCCATCATTGCACTGCACAAAAATGGCCTAACAGGGAAGAGTATCGCAGCTACAAAGATTGCACGTCAGTCAACAATCTATCGCATCATCAAGAACTTCAAGGAGAGAGCTTCCATTGTTGTCAAAAAGGCTCCAGGGTGCCCAAGAAAGACCAGCAAGCGCCAGGACCGTATCCTAAAACTGTTTCAGCTGCCGGATCAGACTACCAGCAGTGCCGAGCTTGCTCAGGAATGGCAGCAGGCTGGTGTGAGTGCTTCTGCACGCACTGTGAGGCGGAGACTCTTTGAGCAAGGCCTGGTTTCAATGAGGGCAGCAAAGAAGCCACTTCTCTCCAGAAAAAACATCAGGGACCGACTGATATTCTGCAAAAGGTACAGGGAGTGGACTGCTGAGGACTGGGGCAAAGTCATTTTCTCTGGTGAATCCCCTTTTCGATTGTTTGGGACATCTGGAAAACAGCTTATTCGGAGAAGAAGAGGTGAGCGCTACCACCAGTCTTGTCTCATGCCAACTGTAAAGCATCCTGAAACCATTCATGTGTGGGGTTGCTTCTCAGCCAAGGGAATCGGCTCACTCACGGTCTTGCCTAAAAACACAGCCATGAATAAAGAATGGTACCAGAATGTCCTCCAAGAGCAACTTCTCCCAACCGTCCAAGAGCAGTTTGGCGCCCAACAATGCCTTTTCCAGCATGATGGAGCACCTTGCCATAAAGCAAAGGTGATAACTAAATGGCTCATGGAACAAAACATAGAGATTTTGGGTCCCTGGCCTGGAAACTCCCCAGATCTTAATCCCATTGAGAACTTGTGGTCAATCATCAAGAGACAGGTGGACAAACAAAAACCAACAAATTCTGGCAAAATGCAAGCATTGATTATGCAAGAATGGACTGCTATCAGTCAGGATTTGGTCCAGAAGTTGATTGAGAGCATGCCAGGGAGAATTGCAGAGGTCTTGAAGAAGAAGGGTCAACACTGCAAATATTGACTTGCTGCATTAACTCATTCTAACTGCCAATATAACCTATTGGTACTCATTATATGATTGCAATTATATTTCTGTATGTGATATAAACATCAGACAAACACTAATAAAAACCAGAGGGCAGCAGATCATGTGAAAATATAATTTTGGTGTCATTCTCAAAACTTCTGGCCATGACTGTAGATGAGTTCCTTAGGGGGTCTAGTTTCCAAAATGGTGTCACTTGTGGGGGGTTTCTACTGTTTAGGTACATTAGGGGCTCTGCAAACGCAATGTGACACCTGCAGACCATTCCATCTAAGTCTGCATTCAAATGGCACTCCTTCCCTTCCGAACCCTCCCATGCGCCCAAACAGTGGTTCCCCCCACATATGGTGTATCATCGCACTCAGGACAAATTGGGCAACAAATTTTGGGGTCCACTTTCTCCTGTTACCCTCGGGAAAATACAAAACTGGGGGCTAAAAAAATAATTTTTGTGGGAAAAATTTTTTGTTTTATTTTTACGGCTATGCATTATAAACTTCTGTGAAGCACTTGGTGGGTCAAAGTGCTCACCACACATCTAGATAAGTTCCTTAGGGGGTCTACTTTCCAAAATGGTGTCACTTGTGGGGGGATTTCAATGTTTAGGCACATCAGTGGCTCTCCAAACGCAACATGGCGCAATTCCTGTCAATTTTGCATTGAAAAGTCAAACGGCGCTCCTTCCCTTCCGAGCTCTCCCATCCGCCCAAACAGTGGTTTACCCCCACATATGGGGTATCAGCGTACTCAGGACAAATTGTACAACAACTTTTGGGGTCCAATTTCTTCTCTTACCCTTGGGAAAATAAAAAATTGAGGGCGGAAAGTTAATTTTTTTTGAAAAAATATGATTTTTTATTTTTACGGTTCTACATTATAAACTTCTGTGAAGCACTTGGTGGGTCAAAGTGCTCACCACACATCTAGATAAGTTCCCTAAGGGGTCTACTTTCCAAAATGGTGTCACTTGTGGGGGGTTTCAATGTTTAGGCACATCAGGGGCTCTCCAAACGAAACATGGCGTCCCATCTCAATTCCAGTAAATTTTGCATTGAAAAGTCAAATGGCGCTCCTTCGCTTCCGAGCTCTGCCATGCGCCCAAACAGTGGTTTACCCCCACATGTAGGGTATTGTCGTGCTCAGGACAAATTGTACAACAATGTTTGGGGTCTATTTTCTCCTGTTACCCTTGGTAAAATTAAACAAATTGGAGCTGAATTAAATTTTTTGTGAAAAAAAGTTAAATGTTCATTTTTATTTAAACATTCAAAAAATTCCTGTGAAGCACCAGAAGGGTTAATAAACTTCTTGAATATGGTTTTGAGCACCTTGAGGGGTGTAGTTTTTAGAATGGTGTCACACTTGGGTATTTTCTATCATATAGACCCCTCAAAATGACTTCAAATGAGATGTGGTCCCTAAAATAAAATGGTGTTGTAGAAATGAGAAATTGCTGGTCAACTTTTAACCCTTATAACTCCCTAACAAAAAAAAATTTTGGTTCCAAAATTGTGCTGATGTAAAGTAGACATGTGGGAAATGTTACTTATTAAGTATTTTGTGTGACATCTCTCTGTGATTTAATTGCATAAAAATTCAAAGTTGGAAAATTGCGCAATTTTCATAATTTTCGCCAAATTTCCGTTTCTTTCACAAATAAACGCAGGCACTATCAAAGAATTTTTACCATTGTCATGAAGTACAATATGTCACGAGAAAACAATGTCAGAATCACTGGGATCCGTTGAAGCGTTCCAGAGTTATAACCTCACAAAGGGACAGTGGTCAGAATTGTAAAAATTGGCCCGGTCATTAACGTGCAAACCACCCTTGCGGGTAAAGGGGTTAATATCGACATATAATTATTAATATAATAATTAGAATATCACTCAATATTGAGCAGAATTAAGTATGCTGACATTACTCTTCATAACGTTTGAACCGGAATACAACCTCTTCTATATATTGTATGAGGCCCACCCAGCCTCCCCATGTCCAGCATACGAGGCCCACCCAGCCCCCCCATGTCCAGCACACGAGGCCCACCCAGCCCCCCCATGTCCAGCACACGAGGCCCACCCAGCCCCCCCATGTCCAGCACACGAGGCCCACCCAGCCCCCCCATGTCCAGCACACGAGGCCCACCCAGCCCCCCCATGTCCAGCACACGAGGCCCACCCAGCCCCCCCATGTCCAGCACACGAGGCCCACCCAGCCCCCCCATGTCCAGCACATGAGGCCCACCCAGCCCCCCCATGTCCAGCACATGAGGCCCACCCAGCCCCCCCATGTCCAGCACATGAGGCCCACCCAGCCCCCCATGTCCAGCACGAGGCCCACACAGCCTCCCCATGTCCAGCACATGAGGCCCACACAGCCCTCCCATAGCCAGCACACGAGGCCCACACAGCCTCCCCATATCCAGCACGAGGCTCACACAGCCACCCCATATTCAGCACGAGGCTCACACAGCCCCCCCCCCATATCCAGCACATGAGGCCCACAGCCTCCCCATATGCAGCACAAGACCCACACAGCCTCCCCATATCCAGCACACGAGGCCCACACAGCCTCCCCATATCCAGCACACGAGGCCCACACAGCCTCCCCATATCCATCACACGAGGCCCACACAGCCTCCACATATCCAGCACATGAGACCCACACAGCCTCCCCATGTCCAGCATATGAGACCCACACAGCCTCTCCATGTCCAGCATATGAGACCCACACAGCCTCCCCATGTCCAGCATATTAGACCCACACAGCCTCTCCATGTGCAGCCAAACATCCCATATACATAAAAAAAAAAAAAAAACACATACCGTTCCCCGTCACTCTGCTTCTGCTCCTGTCTCGGTGTCTCCGGTGTGCTGACTCCGCAGTACACAGCTGATGCGATGAAATGACGTCATTGTGTCAGCTGTTTCACATGCTGATTAGTGGAGGAAGTGGCCTGAGGCCTCGCCTCCCCCCAATGCAGTCAGCATGGATATAGACAGCGAGCGGGCACGGTGCGGACCGTGGGTCACTGTTTTCAGCCCCTCTGCTGTATCGGTCCGCGGGCCGAACAGCCAGCCAAAGGGCCGGATGTGGCCCGCGTGCCGCACTTTGTCCAGGTCTGCTCTAAATAAATATTGTAATTTCTCTGGTGGTCCCTGACTATATGCATGCCTCTTTTTTTTTTCCTTCTTGCTACAATGGCTATTATGACCATAATGATCCAGTCCGTAAGAATAGATAGAGTTGAATGTACATCAAATGTTCATGAGATTTTTTCATTCAGAGGTTAAAAAAAAGTTGTGGGGAAGCTGCTCACAAGTTCAGTGTAAAGCCGCTGTGCCCGTGTCATCAGACAAGTTATTTGACCATGCATAGCCTGAGGTGAACAAACAACCCAAATCTTGGGAGACGTTTCAGAGAATAAATAATTCTCTGTGTACAGATATCTGGTACTGTATTACAGGTTATACTCCTCCACCCTGCCACGGTAAGAGATCAGGCAGACCACCATGTAGGAAGTATATTAGTGCCATCTAAACAAACTGGATCAGTGGTACGACACATACCACCCGAGCCTGATCAACCCAAGTGATTTATAATGGGGTCCGCCAGACTGCGCTGTAACATTCATTGCTTTGATCGTAGCCTCCAACACAAATGTGAACAAGCGTTACTTGCATTTCATTTTCATGTCTCACCTTAAGATGTTGCACCAGTAGCTGTTTTTGCATGTAAGCAAGCTGGCATTCTGGACACTTGAAGACACTGACTAGCAGAGAGTTTGTATTCTGGTAGAAATGTTGGTGCAGAAGTCTCTTCTTATTGAAAACAGTCTCACACGAACATTTATAGATTATTCTGCAACACAAAACATATGGTAAAAAACAGTAGAAGTTTCTTGGTTAGCAAATCTAGATCTTCAACTAAACTCAAACTACAAATACTCAAGTCCCTTCTGCACAATCGTACTAGAAATGCACACCTCACGTGCTGCCTGCTACAATTACCAGAAACTAAGGCAAAATAATTATAATCCTCTAAGGGGCACTTCCGTCTGTTTGTCTGTCTGTCTGTCACGGAAATACCGCAACGCTGACTGTTCGCGGCCGCCAGGCGACGGGCACAGTCCGGCCGTGAATTCGCCCCTTTCTACTGTCAGTGCCCCCTCCAGTCAGCGCTCACACAGGGTTAATGGCTGCGTTACACCGCGCTATGCCGCAGTGTAACACAATCAGTTAACGCTGCTATTGACTCTGTGTGACCAACTTTTTCTATAGATGCTGCCTATGCAGCATCAATGGTAAACAGATCTAATGTTAAAAATAAACAAAATAAAAAATCATTATATTCTCACCTTCTGTCGCCTTTCCCGCTGTTCCTCGCGACGCTCCGGTCCATGCATTGCGGTCTCGCAAGATGATGATGTAGCGGTCTCGCGAGACCGCAATGCATTCTTGGGACCGGAGCATCGCAAGGAGCATCGCTAAACGCCTGGGCTGGATCTGGGGGCCGACGGAAGGTGAGTATATAACTTTTTTTTTTTTTTTTTTAACAGGGATATGATGCCCACATTGCTATATACTACGTGGGCTGTGTTATATACTACGTCTTTGTGCTATATACTACGTGGCTGTGGTATATATTACATGGCTGTGCTCTATACTACGTGACCTGTGTTATATACTGCATGGGCTGGGCAATATACTATGTGGCTGTGCTATACGCTACGTGGGCTGGGCTATACGCTACGTGGGCTGGGCTATACGCTACGTGGGCTGGGCTATACGCTACGTGGGCTGGGCTATACGCTACGTGGGCTGGGCTATACGCTACGTGGGCTGGGCTATACGCTACGTGGGCTGGGCTATACGCTACGTGGGCTGGGCTATACGCTACGTGGGCTGGGCTATACGCTACGTGGGCTGTGCTATACACTACGTGGGCTGTGCTATACACTACATGGGCTGTATGCTACTTGGCTGTGCTATATTTCTCTGCTGTATCTGTGCATCATGAATCGTGGTATGTGTTAAAGAGGGGGGCCCACTGAAACTCTTTCGCCCAGGGCCCTCAAAAACCTGGAGCAGGCCCTGGTTTCACTGATTGGTCACACCCGGCCGCGAACAATCAGCGACAGGTGCAGTCTGGCCGCGGACTGGCGCAGAATTTGAACCACGTTTCGCTAATTAGTCACGCTCGGCAGGCCGAATCCTGTGTATAAATTGCATTATTCTGAAAACTTCATAAATAAACTACATGCATATTCTAGAATACCCGATGCGTTAAAATCGGGCCACCATCTAGTTGTTTATAAACACACTAGATGGTGACCCGATTAGAACGCATCGGGTATTCTAGAATATGCATGTCCACGTAGTATATTGCCCAGCCATGTAGTATATTGCCCAGCCATGTAGTATATTGCCCAGCCATGTAGTATATTGCCCAGTCACGTAGTATATTGCCCAGTCACGTAGTATATTGCCCAGCAACGTAGTATATTGCCCAACCAAGTAGTATATTGCCCAGCCACGTAGTATATTGCCCAACCACGTAGTATATTGCCCAGCCACGTAGTATATTGCCCAACCACGTAGTATATTGCCCAACCACGTAGTATATTGCCCAGCCACGTAGTATATTGCCCAGCCATGTAGTATATTGCCCAGTGATGTAGTATATTGCCCAGTTATGTAGTATATTGCCTAGTGACGTTGTATACAGCAGAGCCACGTAGTATATTGCCCAGTTACGTAGTATATTGCCCAGTTACGTAGTATATTGCCCAGTGACGTAGTATACAGCACAGAGCCACGTAGTATATTGCACAGCTAAGTAGTGTACAGCACAGAGCCACGTAGTATATTGGCCAGTCACGTTTGTCACAGGTTAAAAAATAAACATATACTCACCTTTCCGAGGGCCCCTTGTAGTCCACGGCAGCTTCCGGTCCCAGGGTTGGTATGAGCGCAGAACCTGTGATGACGTCACGGTCACATGACCACCGTGAACTCATGGCAGGTCCTTCTTGCGCAGGGCCTGTGATGATGTCGCGGTCACATGACCGTGACGTCATGGCAGGTCCTTCTCCCATACCATCTTTGCCACCGGAACCTGCAACGGAAGATGGCGGCCGGCGCGAGCGACTACGGAGGGTGAGTATAGCAGGTTTCTTTTTTATTATTATTATTTTTAACCTTACATTTTTTATTATTGATGCCGCATAGGCAGCGTCAATGGTAAAAAGTTGGGGACACGCAGGGTTAATAGCGGCGGTAACGGAGTGCGTTACCCGTGGCATAACGCGGTCCGTTACCGCCGGCATTAACCCTGTGTTAGCGGTGACCGGAGGGGAGTATGCGGGCGACAGGCACTGAATGGGGAGAGTAAGGAGCGGCCATTTTCTTCCGGACTGTGCCCGTCGCTGATTGGTCGCGGCAGCCATGACAGGCAGCTGGTGAGACCAATCAGCGAATGAATAACCATGACAGAAGGACAGACAGAAAGACGGAAGTGACCCTTAGACAATTATATAGTAGATTATCAGGTGTACAGTTGGGAACCCCTAGATGATTTATGGACTGGGAAGGCCACTTACTGTGCATTCTTGTGGCTTGCTGAGGGATGCTGGGCAGTGATATGAGCAGCCGTACTTTCTGTGCTCTTGAAGGCCATGGGGCAGAAGGAGCACTTGTGGAACACCTCACAATGTTTGTCCTGGATATGACCTTTCAGCAAGCCCAGAGACATAAACACGACCCCACAGTGAATGCATCTAAAGGAGTAGCACAAGAGAATCAGTACTGTAACTGGCTACGCTGCAAGAAAAATTACATCAGTTTAAACAAGCGGTGATAATGAAAATAAAATAAGTGTATAAAAAATGTCACCACTATAAAACCATGTTTTCCCAGAAAAGCATTATGGTATGTCTTGAGCATATTACCCTCTTTTGAGCAGTCACTCGTTTCTTATTGAGCAGCTTGTTGGGACGGAGCGGGCAACAAGGACAGGACTTCCCATCTATGGTTCCTATTCAGTTCCATCTCAGCACTGGAAGTGGCTTCCAAAATAGGTTAGTGGACCCCAGAACAACCCTGCTGCCTAGACTGACCGTATAAACTAAGCAAATCTCATTATAGGAGATAGAGCCTGCATTCAATCACACATATTGTTGGAATCGTTGCCACCATTCTACAGAAACCAAAGTTTAATCACATACAGTAATTAGGGAGTTTTCTCGCTACCCTGTCACTCACCATTGAGGGTAGAGAGAACATTTAAAAACTTGGCCACAAGCATGAGCTAAACTCCCTAATTAGTGTATGTGATTAAACTTTGGTTTCTGAAGAATGGAGGCAACGATTACAACAATAAAAATGTGATTTGTATGGAGGCTATCTCCTACAAGGATAGGAGTGACTGCACTAGCTTGTCTAAGTTCTCTGCAGGAAAAAAGCTCGCTAAAGGAAAATCAATGATCTCATGGAAGGAGTGCAGGCATGCAAGACCAGTGGGCGGAAAATTGCACGGAGCCTCTTGGTTACACCGAGGGTACACTGAGCACCCCAATTAGCATATTTGATTAGACTTCAGTTCCTGCAGAGCAGAATCAGCGATGAGAACACTACAGGTGAGATTTCAGGGCTACATCACTTTTTATATTCTTAGTCTATACTGTCAGTTTGTATACATAGGTTATGTAACTTGTAATTGCATGGTAACTTGTTTTTCCTCATTTGCAAGAAAAATAGTCTATCCCATCAAATAGATCTCCATAACGGTCTATAATCATAAGCAGGATAGGCAATCACGATTACTTGTTTGCTCCAACACAACCAATCCGATGGATTACGGTACCTATTTTCAAATGATTAAATCTCTTGAAAAGAAAGTCCACAATTTATTTAAAAACTCCTGGACAACAAGCTGCTTTATACATCACTAAATCTGTAAACAGCAGTGCTCACAATTTCATTTTAGAAGCCAAATTAAAAGCTATACAGAACACGGGAACCTTTTTACCTATTTTTTCAACGGAGGACATGAAAAAGTTCCTGAGAACACGTTATTGCTTATGAAAAGTTGCTGATTGTGCCCTTCATCCACTTAGGCAAGGGGTGCAGCCTCGGCAAGTGTTCATTCGAAGAATGATGGTAGGATTTTAGGAACACTTTATAAAATATACCCTAGCTGATGAGTATTCATGTTGGTCCTCCACTCAGCATTTTTCCAAACTGAAAGGGGTTGTCCACTACTAGGACAACCCTCTCTCGATCTGAGCGTTTACCCCCATGAAAATAAAAACACTCACCGTTGTAGCTTCCACACTGTCTACACTCACCTTCACGGGGCTCGTGTGCGTTTATTATGACATATGAACCCTACACCCAATCATGTCGTCACAGTCCCCTCCTTCAGTGTATATGTAACCAAGGGAAAATGAGAACCTCGGCTGACCGCTTACGGCTCATTGTCACATGCGAGAAACTCGGATGAGTCTCACACGGCAATACCCGCCACTGCACCCGACACTCGGAGCAAGCGGCCGCAAAGCAATACATGCAGCCGCACGCTCTGCTCCTCAGTGCTGGGTATTGACGTGCGAGACTCATCCGAGTTTTTCGCATGCGAGTATGAGCCCTTACTGCCTCTTGATTACTAATACGTCCAAAGGAGGGTACAGTGATGCCACCACGGACTGGTCGCAGGGCTCACGTGTCACAACACAGACACGGGAGAACTGCGAACGCTAATGCAGAAACCGCTGGGACGAAGCGGGAGGGGAGTATAGGGGTTCTTATATTCATGGGGGGCAAACATTCAGATTGAGAAATGAGTTGTCCTACTAGAGGACATCCCCTTTAATGAGCTTACATAAAAAGATAGGCAAAAATTTTTTTTTTTTTTATAACAATCACAAAGTTGGTCATGTTGGACAACGACTGTTAAATACAGAACCTTTTATACCACACTTGTATCATGTACCATCCCAAACAATCGTCACAGAAGCAGATTAAGGCCACCAGATTACAGTACGACGCGGAGGTCAGGTATCACATAGGATGAGATGGGCTCACTATTTCAACATGAAAAATTGGGATAAAATTGAATGATGACCATTACCGGAAAGCCACTTTGCGTGTATAATGCAGGCAGTTCTCCTTAACATGGGTTTGGAAATAAGCAGATCTACACAGGACGCCACATTCTGGGCAGCAGTATGGAGACTTGTGGGTGTGAATGCGCTGGTGAGCCCCATAGCTACATTTGTTAGGGAGCATCATCTGACACACCTGGCAGGTCTATGGAAAGAAATCAAATATATTCAATTGGTAAGCATTTGGAGATTAGGGCACTGCTTAGAAGCAAAAAATACAATTTAATGGAAATCAAAACAGAAATTTGGGTTAAGACAAAACAAAATATAATTTATACGTGGACATTTTTTAATTTTTCTACTTCTTTTTAGACGTACATAGCATTATATATATTGGCATCATATTTGAGAATATCTGTTAATTGGATACAGCAGAATACTTCAAGTTCATCAATCTAAATATACAAAAATGGCCATAGCCCGAGTCGAAAGACAACTTTACATAGGTAAAAGATTAGGCAGATGAGAGCTCATTTCTGACCGACCTGTGTAAATACGATTGCATCTTTTACTTGGACAACAGTACCTTCCAGCCATAGCCATTTCTAGTTTTTGAGCTTTCATTCTTTTCCATTGTTATTTTGGGCTTAATTTTTTAGAAGTGTTTAACGTGCAGTAAAAATGACCTTACAACCTGATTTTTAGGATGGTACTATTACATAAAAAAATACATATATACAAGTTTTTTTTTTTAATTATTATTAGAATGGCTTAGAAAAAAAATCTGTAATTTGTATTTTAAAATAAATTAGTTTATTACTTATGTCACCATTTCCCTGAGCTCGTTTTTATGCGTGCTGATCCGTTGCTTTTAATGACACTATTTTGGGATACATTGTTGTAATCGCTTTATATTGATTTTTTGATGGATCTGTGGCAACCGAGAAATGGCTTTTTCAATTTTTATTTTCTTTACAATAATCACCTAATTTGTTAAATACATTTCATATTTCCATAGATCAGACGTTACCGGACGTTGCAATACCGAATGTGACGCAGCTTAAATAACACTGTCAGAGATTGACAGCAGCATCCATTATGTGGTGCTCTGATTAGCTATTTATAATGCTGCTGACAGGCCACTGCTCCCTTACTGACCTGTCCCTTAGTTTACATAATGAATAACTGTACATACTGAAGAAAAAAAAAAACACTTCTGCAGGCAGGTGCCAGGTTGGGTGATGGCTTATTTTTTGTGTGCTGAGCCGATGTTTTTAATGATACTATTTTGGTGCAGATACGTTCTTTTCATCGCTTGTTAGTGCATTTTAATGCAATGTTGCGGCGAAAAAAAACCCGTAATTCTGGTGTTTCAAAAAAATTTTCCCGCTACGCCGTTTAGCGATCAGGTTAATTCTTTTTTTTTTTATTGATCGAGCGATTCTGAACGTGGTGATACCAAATATGTGTAGGTTTGAAATTTTTTTGTTTTATTTTGAATGGGGTGAAAGGGGTGTGATTTAACCCCTTTACCCCCAAGGGTGGTTTGCACGTTAATGACCGGGCCAATTTTTACAATTCTGACCACTGTCCCTTTATGAGGTTATAACTCCGAAACGCTTCAACGGATCCTGGTGATTCTGACATTGTTTTCTCGTGACATATTGTACTTCATGATAGTGGTAAAATTTCTTTGATAGTACCTGCGTTTATTTGTGAAAAAAACGGAAATTTGGCGAAAATTTTGAAAATTTCGCAATTTTCAAACTTTGAATTTTTATGCAATTAAATCACAGAGATATGTCACACAAAATACTTAATAAGTAACATTTCCCACATGTCTCCTTTACATCAGCATAATTTTGGAACCAATTTTTTTTTTTGTTAGGGAGTTATAAGGGTTAAAAGTTGACTAGCAATTTCTCATTTTTACAACACCATTTTTTTTTAGGGACCACGTCTCATTTGAAGTCATTTTGAGGGGTCTATATGATAGAAAATGCCCAAGTGTGACACCATTCTAAAAACTGCACCCCTCAAGGTGCTCAAAACCACATTCAAGAAGTTTATTAACCCTTCAGGTGTTTAATAGGAATTTTTGGAATGTTTAAATAAAAATGAACATTTAACTTTTTTACACAAAAAATTTACTTCAGCTCCAATTTGTTTTATTTTACCAAGGGTAACAGGAGAAATTGGACCCAAAAAGTTGTTGTCCAATTTGTCCTGAGTACGCTGATACCCCATATGTGGCAGTAAACCACCGTTTGGGCGCATGGGAGAGCTCGGAAGGGAAGGAGCGCTATTTGACTTTTCAATGCAAAATTGACAGGAATTGAGATGGGACGCCATGTTGCATTTGGAGAGCCACTGATGTGCCTAAACATTGAAACCCCCCACAAGTGACACCATTTTGGAAAGTAGACCCCCTAAGGAACTTATCTGGATGTGTGGTGAGCACTTTGACCCACCAAGTGCTTCACAGAAGTTTATAATGCAGAACCGTAAAAATAAAAAATCATATTTTTTCACAAAAATTATATTTTTGCCCCCAATTTTTTATTTTTCCAAGGGTAAGAGAAGAAATTGGACGTCAAAAGTTGTTGTCCAATTTGTCCTGAGTACGCTGATACCCCATATGTGGCAGTAAACCACTGTTTGGGCGCATGGGAGAGCTCGGAAGGGAAGGAGCGCAGTTTGACTTTTCAATGCAAAATTGACAGAAATTGAGATGGGACGCCATGTTGCGTTTGGAGAGCCACTGATGTGCCTAAACATTGAAACCCCCCACAAGTGACACCATTTTGGAAAGTAGACCCCCTAAGGAACTTATCTGGATGTGTGGTGAGCACTTTGACCCACCAAGTGCTTCACAGAAGTTTATAATGCAGAACCGTAAAA
This sequence comes from Ranitomeya imitator, assembly GCF_032444005.1. Classification (NCBI taxonomy): domain Eukaryota; kingdom Metazoa; phylum Chordata; class Amphibia; order Anura; family Dendrobatidae; genus Ranitomeya; species Ranitomeya imitator. Next base: position 431,674,526 of record NC_091285.1, read on the forward strand.
ATAAAAAATCATATTTTTTCACAAAAATTATATTTTTGCCCCCAATTTTTTATTTTTCCAAGGGTAAGAGAAGAAATTGGACCTCAAAAGTTGTTGTCCAATTTGTCCCGAGTACGCTGATACCCCATATGTGGCAGTAAACCACTGTTTGGGCGCATGGGAGAGCTCGGAAGGGAAGGCGCGCCGTTTGACTTTTCAATGCAAAATTGACAGGAATTGAGATGGGACGTCATGTTGCGTTTGGAGAGCCACTGATGTGCCTAAACATTGAAACCCCCCACAAGTGACACCATTTTGGAAAGTAGACCCCCTAAGGAACTTATCTGGATGTGTGGTGAGCACTTTGACCCACCAAGGGCTTCACAGAAGTTTATAATGCAGAGCCATAAAAATAAAACAAAATTTTTTTCCCACAAAAATTATTTTTTAGCCCCCAGTTTTGTATTTTCCCTAGGGTAACAGGAGAAATTGGACCCCAAAAGTTGTTGTCCAATTTGTTCTGAGTACGCTGATACCCCATATGTGGGGGGGAACCACCGTTTGGGCGCATGGGAGGGCTCGGAAGGGAAGGAGCGCCATTTGGAATGCAGACTTAGATGGAATGGTCTGCAGGCGTCACATTGCGTTTGCAGAGCCCCTAATGTACCTAAACAGTAGAAACCCCCCACAAGTGACACCATTTTGGAAAGTAGACCCCCTAAGGAACTCATCTTGATGTGTTGTGAGAGCTTTGAACCCCCAAGTATTTCACTACAGTTTATAACGCAGAGCCATGCAAATAAAAAATATTTTTTTTTCCACAAAAATTATATTTTAGCCCCTAGTTTTGTATTTTTCCAAGGTTAGCAGGAGAAATTGGACCCTAAATGTTGTTGTCCAATTTGTCCTGAGTACGCTGATACCCGATATGTGGGGGGGAACCACCGTTTGGGCGCATGGGAGGGCTCGGAAGGGAAGGAGCATCATTTGGAATGCAGACTTAGATGGATTGGTCTGCAGGCGTCACATTGCGTTTGCAGAGCCCCTAATGTACCTAAACAGTAGAAACCCCACACAAGTGACCCCATATTGGAAACTAGACCTCTCAATGAACTTATCTAGATGTGTTGTGAGAACTTTGAACCCCCAAGTGTTTCACTACAGTTTATAACGCAGAGCCGTGAAAATAAAAAATCTTTTTGTTTTCCCACAAAAATTATTTTTTAGCCCCCAGTTTTGTATTTTCCCAAGGGTAACAGGAGAAATTGGTCCACAAAAGTTGTTGTCCAATTTGTCCTGAGTACGCCGATACCCCATATGTTGGGGTAAACCCCTGTTTGGGCACACAGGAGAGCTCGGAAGGGAAGGAGCACTGTTCTACTTTTTCAACGCAGAATTGGCTGGAATTGAGATCGGACGCCATGTCGTGTTTGGAGAGCCCCTGATGTGCCGAAACAGTGGAAACCCCCCAATTATAACTGAAACCCTAATCTAAACACACCCCTAACCCTAATTCCAACGGTAACCCTAACTACACCTCTAACCCTGACACACCCCTAACCCTAATCCCAACCCTATTCCCAACTGTAAATGTAATCTAAACCCTAACCCTAACTTTAGCCCCAACCCTAACTGTAGCCCCAACCCTAACCCTAACCCTAGCCCTAACCCTAGCCCTAGCCCTAACCCTAGCCCTAGCCCTAACCCTAGCCCTAGCCCTAGCCCTAACCCTAGCCCTAGCCCTAATGGGAAAATGGAAATAAATACATTTTTTTTTATTTTTCCCTAACTAAGGGGGTGATGAAGGGGGGTTTGATTTACTTTTATAGCGAGTTTTTTAGCGGATTTTTATGATTGGCAGCCGTCACACACTGAAAGACCCTTTTTATTGCAAAAAATATTTTTTGCAATACCACATTTTGAGAGCTATAATTTTTCCATATTTAGGTCCACAGAGTCATGTGAGGTCTTGTTTTTTGCGGGACGAGTTGACGTTTTTATTGAAAACATTTTTGGGCACGTGACATTTTTTGATCGCTTTTTATTCCGATTTTTGTGAGGAAGAATGACCAAAAGCCAGCTATTCATGAATTTCTATTGGGGGAGGCGTTTATACCGTTCCGCGTTTGGTAAAATTGATAAATTAGTTTTATTCTTCGGGTCAGTACGATTACAGCGATACCTCATTTATATCATTTTTTTATGGTTTGGCGCATTTATACGATAAAAACTATTTTACAGAAAAAATAATTATTTTTGCATCGCTTTATTCTCAGGACTATAACTTTTTTATTTTTTTGCTGATGATGCTGTATGGCGGCTCTTTTTTTGCGGGACAATATGACGCTTTCAGCGGTACCATGGTAATTTATATCTGTCCTTTTGATCGCGTGTTATTCCACTTTTTGTTCGGCGGTATGATAATAAAGCGTTGTTTTTTGCCTCGTTTTTTTTTTTTTTTCCTTACGGTGTTTACTGAAGGGGTTAACTAGTGGGACAGTTTTATAGGTCGGGTCGTTACGGACGCGGCGATACTAAATATGTGTACTTTTATTGGTTTTTTTTTTTTATTTAGATGAAGAAATGTATTTATGGGAATAATATATTTTTTTTTATTTTTTTTACACATTTGGAAATTTTTTTTTTAACTTTTTTACTTTGTCCCGGGGGGGACATCACAGATCAGTGATCTGACAGTTTGCACAGCACTCTGTCAGATCACTGATCTGACATGCAGCGCTGCAGGCTTCACAGTGCCTGCTCTGAGCAGGCTCTGTGAAGCCACCTCCCTCCCTGCAGGACCCGGATCCGCGGCCATCTTGGATCCGGGGCTGGAGGGAGCAGGGAGGGAGGTGAGACCCTCGCAGCAACGCGATCACATCGCGTTGCTCCGGGGGTCTCAGGGAAGCCCGCAGGGAGCCCCCTCCCTGCGCGGTGCTTCCCTGCACCGCCGGCACATCGCGATCATCTTTGATCGCGGTGTGCCAGGGGTTAATGTGCCAGGGGCGGTCCGTGACCGCTCCTGGCACATAGTGCCGGATGTCAGCTGCGATAAGCAGCTGACACCCGGCCGCGATCGGCCGCGCTCCCCCCGTGAGCGCGGCCGATCGGCTATGACGTACTATCCCGTCCAGGGTCAGATAAGCCCAGGGCACCTCGACGGGATAGTACGTCTAAGGTCACAGAGGGGTTAAACTTTTATATTTAAAAATTTTTTTTTTTTAACCTTTGCCATGTTTCAATAGTCTCAATGGGAGGCTAGAAGCTGGCACAACTTGATCGGCTCTTTTACATAGGAGCGATACATAGATTGCTCCTATGTAGTAGAGTTACTGCATTGCTATGAGCGCCCACAGCAATCTGGCATCAGCAACCATAGAGGTCTTCAATAGACCTCTGGTTGTCATGCTGACGCTCACCGCCAGAGCCCGCATCAAAGCGGGGTTCTGACCTCGGACGTACTATCCCGTCCGAGGTCAGAAAGGGGTTAAACAATCACAAGACGGATTTCACCAACCAAGGTATCATTTTAATCAATATAACGGCGCCGACCTGACACTGTGTAGGTTACTGTGCACAATCCTGGTGACAGATTCCCTTTAATGTCTACAGAGCAGCTCTTCCTCTTCCGGGCTTCTCTGTAGACAGGGTGTGACTGCTGACGTCATGCTGATTGACAGGCTGCTCCCTACAGTTAGGCAGCAGGGTGTGGGATGTCAATCACCATGACATGGGCAGTCACACCCCATCAGAGTAGATAGGAAGAGAAGCTGCTGCTCTGTCAACAAGATGTCAGTAGAAGCTGCAGAATTGCCGACTGGAGAGGTCTATGATGACTGTGACGGCAGAGGAGTGTACTGGGTAGAACAGTTAGATTACAAACTTGACTTGGTATATCGTCAGTCATTGCTTCTCTTGGGAAATCTACTCGTGTAAAAGGACACTGGATCTAAAATGCAGTTTGGGGTAAATAAAATGTACATGAAATAAACACACTTCTAAAACTTATGGCTGAATTCGACAGCAGTTCAAATAATGAGAAAAGTCTCACTTACAAGTCCGTCTTTTTCCTCTATCACTCTCTGATAATGTCCTGCTAGACAGGTATAGTCCTCAACCTGCTTGCTACACTCCAAGCACTTAAACCCATGGCGTATAAGTCCATATGGATCTGCATAAAGTGGCATAGCTGGTGGGCCACAGGAAGAAGACCCAGACCACACTCCAAGTGAGGCTGTCGGTGCTACCGTTCGTTGGGTGGAAGATAAAGGCTGAGTGGTCAGGACAGAGGCAATTAAAGGAGGAGTCGCCAGCATCTGCTCTGCAGAAATAGGCTTCATCATCAGCTGTGAACACTGCATGATCAGTCCTTTGCTTTTGTGTTCTCTGGCATGCCCTAGCAAACTGCATTTGTTGTAGAACTGGACCGTTTTAGTGCACTGAGTGCACATGACTTCAATATGGATACTTCGTCTATTCTGATGCTGTGCAAGGCTCTTCTCCAAGGCAAAGGAATCTCCACACTCCAGACAATTGTAACCTGTAGGCGGCAGTGTAATATTGCTATCAGGAGGTGGGCTTAAATTTGGAGTATAGGTTGGGACAGGATTAGCACTATGCAAAAGTTTATTAAAAGCATCTACAATAACAGGCGCTGCCATTTTAACTTGGTGTACCAGTGGCACTGCCATAGGAGTTCCTTGCGTCTGTCTTACTGTTGTAGTCTTCACTGCAACAGTAGAAGTGACACTATTAGGGACTAAGTTAAGGTTGGCAAGGTGAACAGCCTTGGGGAGCAAGCTTGTCGAGTTGGATGCAGTCTTGGTGGAAGCTGTTGACGGCTTCTTGTTCTGAGAGTTGTTGGAGGACTTTGCCGAGCCACTGCCTGGATTCTGATGACCTGAACCCTGCACTGCTTTTTTCTTATCCCCTTTAGAATTTGATAACTGAGTGCCAGCAGCATTTTGTCCTTGGACACTAGTTGTACTTTTTCCAGAATTCCTTGTTCTATCCTTTTCTGGGTCAGTCACTTCTTCCAAGGGCACAGATTTGACATCTTCCCCAGATGAATTTTCCCCAGGAATATCCTCAGGAGATTTAACCAAATCATCCGATTCAACTTCTGGCAAAATCCGAGTTACAGTTCTTTTGATCTCGCCTGATGACATTTTTATTGTTTTTATTCTAACTTTGGGAATTGCAGGAGGAGAACCAGCACAAACCGAAGGAGAGTCTTTACTACTTGTGTCACTGCAAACACTCATGGGACTGTCAGGGTTTTTAATTATCTTCTTGACTACTTCCAGAGGACTTCGTGGACTCTTAGGTGACTTTGGCATCTTTGGACTACCCTTAATACTTTCTTTTAATGGGATACTAATGTCTTTAGAAGTATTTAAAGGTTCCTCCTTAGGGACCACCGCAACTTTTTTAGCCTGCAAGGCCACCAAAGCAGCTACACAAGATGATAATTTAGAATGAGCAGGTTTAATCCGCTGCCTAGGTGGCACAGATGAAGTCAGAGTTGATGTACCTGCTGCTTCACTGAAAGAGTCTCCTGCACCAGAAAATACTTTCTCCTGAGAATTGCTGTTGTCCTGAGCATCCCTAAAAGGCATAGAGGAACCAAGCAAGCTGCTGTTTTTGTCGATACCTCGGGTTTGCTCAGATCTAGCCTTCTCTGCTTCCATGCAGTCAGATTTCTGCTCTTTTTTACAGTATTCATCAAACATACTCAGCTCTGGTTCCGAGGGTTTTCCTATAGAATCGACCATGCATCCTTCTTCAGGTACGTACATGGAAGGCTGTGGAAAGTATGGAGACTCTGCTACCTTCTGCTTGCTGAGGATATTATCTTTTGAATCTTCTGGCTCAGGGCTAGAAATAGGGCTAAACTGGGTAAAAGTTGGCAATGGTTCTGCCTTGTGCGATTCTAATTTATCTGTGTAACCCCGCGAGTTGTCTCCATTTATAAATTCTGGTTCAAATTTTCCATAGCCTGGTCCAACAGCATGGGGCTCAGGGCCCACTTCAGGGCCACGAAAACCATTCTGCAGTAAAGTTGGACCCATGTGATTTCCGTCCTTTTCAGATGCCTCAAATGACTCCTGTCGGCTGGTGTTTTTCACAATAACGCTAACTGCTGGAACATCAGGGACAGGTACAGACTGGGCCAAAGACAGATTCTCATCCAAACACATTCCTGATGGTTTGAGATGGTTTTCTTGCTCATCACTTGTTGCTTGGATAGCTTCCTTGGCATCTAAACTTGTAGCATCAGGGATATCAAAAGCGGCAAGAAGATCATCAAAGTCTGGAGTTTTCATGTCCCCCATGACTGGAAATGTAACGGTATCTGCAATCAACGAAAAAGAAATGAAATTTAATAGTTTGCCTTACACAGCTATGCTCTTAAAATTATTATTTATTTTTTTTATAGAAAACTTATGAACTGGACAAAACCCATCTTCAGATAGTTTCCAGTCCTGAATTATTGCGCTTCCTGCAGTAGTTGAGCTAAAACACTTATTTAACTCCTTAACGACCAGAGGTAATTTTTGGTTTTGCATTTTCATTTTTTGCTCCCCTTCTTCCCAGAGCCGTAACTTTATTTTTTTGGTCAAAATGGCCATGTGAGGGCTTATTTTTTTGTGGGACGAGTTGTACTTTTGAATAACATCATTGTTTTAACATATCGTGTACTGGGGGAAAAAAAATAACCCCTTCCAACTTGTGACGCCAGGTAGGCGTCATGAAGGTCGGTGCCAATCCGACCTGTGACGCCTATGTGGCGTCATGGCAGAATCGCGTTCCTGCGGGTCGGGTGACCGGGGTCACTAAAATGTCACCCGACCCGCAGGTACAGGGGGCCCTGTACTTGACCCCAGGGGGTGGCTTTGCCTCCCCTTCCGGGGCTACGATCACTCCGGGTGACCTTTTTGTCACTCCCCCAAGATCTGATTGGAGCTAGCGTCCATGTGACGCTATCCCTTCAATTAGATGTGGAGGGTCGGAGTTAAATATGGCTGCCATCGCTCTGCAGCCTGATCCCTTCAGTGGGAGCTGACGAGCGATATCCCTTCTGCTGCCCTGCCAACGCCTGACCACTGCCGCCTGCCATCCAGTACTCCCCTCTGCTGCCCTCCGCTCCCCTGCCATCCGATTCCAACCCCCCCCCCCCCCCCCGACCTCCACTCTCTTCCCCCTGCCCCCTGATCACCCCACCTGCTGCTGCCGGCTCCATCTCCATGTTGCATCTCCTCAGCCCCCCTCCTGCCCCCCGCACCTGAGAGCACCCCCCACCCCGCGGATCTCCCCCCTGCCCCAGTGATCTCCCCCTTGCCGTCTCAGTTTTCCCATTAGGGTTAGAGTTGGGCTAAAGTTAGGGTTGGGGCTAAAACTAAGGTTAGGGTTGGGGCTAAAGTTAGGGTTGGGATTAGGGTTAGGGTTAGGTGTTTGTTGGGGGGTTTCTACTGGTTAGGCACATCAGGGGCTCTCCAAACGCGACATGATGCCCGCAGACCATTCCATCAGTCTGCATTTCAAAACGTCACTACTTCCCTTCCGAGCCCCGGCGTGTGCCCAAATAGTGGTTCCCCGCCCCCTCCCCCCACATATGGAGTACCAATGTACTCAGGACAAACTGGACAACAACTTTTGGGGTCCAATTTCTCCTGTTACCTTTGTGAAAATAAAAAAAATTGCGTGCTAAAAAATCCTTTTTGAGGAAAAAAAATATTGTTTATTTTCACGGCTCTGCGTTATAAACTTCTGTGAAGCACTTAGGGGCATAAAGTGCTCACCGTATATCTAGATAAGTTCATTGGGAGGTCTAGTTTCCAAAATGGGGTCACTTGTGGGGGAGCTCCAATGTTTACGCACACACGGGCTCTCCAAACGTGGCATGGCGTCCGCTAACAATTGGAGCTAATTTTCCATTCAAAAAGTAAAATGGCGCTCCTTCCCTTCCGAGCTCTGACGTGCGCCCAAACAGTGGTTTACCCCCACATATGAGGTTTCAGCGTACTCAGGACAAATTGGACAACAACTTTTGGGGTCCACTTTCTCCCTTTCCCCTTGGGAAAATAATAAAAATTGTTGCTAAAAGATCATTTTCGTGACCAAAAAGTTAAATGTTCATTTTTTCCTTCCATGTTGCTTCTGCTGCTGTGAAACACCTGAAGGGTTAATAAACTTCTTGAATGTGGTTTTGAGGGGTGCAGTTTTTAGAATGGTGTCACTTTGGGGTATTTTCAGCCATATAGACCCCTCAAACTGACTTCAAATGTGAGATGCTCCCTAAAAAAATGGTTTTGTAAACTTTGTTGTAAAAATGATAAATTGCTGGTCAACTTTTAACCCTTATAACTTCCTAACCCCAAAAAAATGTGTTTCCAAAATTGTGCTGATGTAAAGTAGTCATGTGGGAAATGTTATTTATTAACTATTTTGTGCTACATAACTCTCTGGTTTAACAGAATAAAAATTCAAAAATTGAAAATTGTGAAGTTTTCTAAATTTTCTCCCAATTTCCGATTTTTTCACAAATAAACGCAAAAATTATTGACCTAAATTTACCAGTAACATGAAGCCCAATATGTCACGAAAAAATCTCAGAATCAGTAGGATACGTTGAAGTAATCCTGAGTTATTACCTCATAAAGGCACACTGATCAGACTTCCAAAAAAATGGCTAGGTCATTAAGGTCAAAATAGGATGGGTCATGAAGGGGTTAAAGTGTGGTAAATTGAAAAAAATGTGCAATCCCACAGTTGTTTGTTTTGATCTGCCATTATGATTCTCCAGGTCATTAGGAATTTACAGACACCAAACATAGTAACATAGTTAGTAAGGCCGAAAAAAGACATTTGTCCATCCAGTTCAGCCTATATTCCATCATAATAAATCCCCAGATCTACGTCCTTCTACAGAACCTAATAATTGTATGATACAATATTGTTCTGCTCCAGGAAGACATCCAGGCCTCTCTTGAACCCCTCGACTGAGTTCGCCATCACCACCTCCTCAGGCAAGCAATTCCAGATTCTATAAAGCCAAAAAAAGAAAAACGGCTAACAAAAGCCGCAGCCAGCTCACCAACCAGACCATCAGATGTGGAGCACGAAAGTAAGTCCTGACCCGGGACTCCAAGCAGCAGCAGATCCAACCATGTATATACTCCAGCTCCAGATAAATGGTAAAAAACTTTTTCTTTATTGATACAACGTAATAAAAACAGGATAATCCTTACAGATGGCAGACAGAATAAGTGATTGCGCAGAGAACGGCTACGCGTTTCGACCACAACGGGTCTTACTCATGCCTAGATAATCTCAGAAATGGTAGCTATATATATAGCACCCTAGAACCTATCACAAGCATTTCACATGACTAAATACACAGGTCCTGGAAGTGCATAAAAGACAAATACAGATAGTGCATATAAAAGTAAAATAACGCATACATAAATGCAAAATATAAAATTGTCAAACCTACCTATTGCCCTAATTAGCAATAATGGTAAAGTATTTCGTTTCTTTTATTCATACCCGCGGGGAAGCGAGTGTTCAGACTGTACATCCAAAACGCCTCCCTAGTAAGTAGGCGTCTTTTTATATCACCCCCGCGGCTTTGAGGAAAAACTTTCTCTATGCCGTGTACTCTAAGAGCTGCGGTGTCTCCATTATGTGTCATACCGAAGTGTTTGGATACCATTGAGATATTCCTATTAATCATGTTGTAATTTTTTGCGTCCCTGAGATGTTCGGAGACGTGTGTTTTCAACTTTTTTGATGTGCACCCTATGTATGAAATTTGGCAATTTAAACAGTCTATTTTGTAGATCACATTTTTATTGTGACAATTTATAAAACTATTAATTTTGTAACTTATAGTTTTTTCGGTATTTTGAAAGGTGTTGCCTACACAAGAATGCGCACAGGTACTGCAAGCCGCAGTGCTGCATCTAAAGAAACCCTTGCATTCAAGCCAGGTTTTGGATCCTGATTTAGTCAGAAACAAATTCGGAGCTACTAGATCCCCGATAGTTCGAGCCCTTCTTGCCACCACATTAACCCCATCTTTCAGAATATTCATGAGTGTATGGTCTTGATATAAAATAGGTAATCTATGATTGATAATTTTTTTGATATGATTAAACTGAGAACTGAACTGTAAACATACATGAGGTTTATCACTTAATCTCTTTTTATTAGATCCACTCATAGCACTATTTACCAAACGATCTTCTCTGCGTTTTTTGTCCACTATATTTCTGGTCCTATTAATCGACCAATTGGGGTATTTACGGGCTTTTAATTTTTCGTTAAGTTCACTGAATTCTTTTAGTTTATCCTCATCCCTACTGCAATTACGTTTTAACCTAGTAAACTCACCCACAGGTATAGATTTTATTGTGTGGGCTGGGTGGCTACTGGTCGCATGGAGAATAGTATTTCCACTGATGGGCTTTACATAGGTTTTACTAGCTATAGGTTCATCAACTATACCGTACAGATTTAAATCAAGAAAGGAAATGTTACTTTGATCAAAAACATAAGTGAACCTAATACCAAAATCATTTGTATTAATATAGTCAACAAATCCTGGTATGGCAGACACATCACCCCCCCCAAATAATGAGCGTATCATCGATGTATCTGTCATACCAGGAGATGTGATCAATAAAGGGATTGTCTGGAGAATACAAATATTGCTGTTCCCAATGGGCCATTGTCAAATTAGCTAAAGATGGCTAATATTTAGCCCCTATAGGAACTCCTGACTTTTGAACAAATATTTCATCACCAAATGAAAAAACATTGTGTCTCATAAGGAAGAAAATAACCTGCAGCGCAAAATTAATTAAGTCCTGTGAATAATGTCCATAATCTGGCTTGAATGCAAGGGTTTCTTTAGATGCAGCACTGCGGCTTGCAGTACCTGTGCGCATTCTTGTGTAGGCAACACCTTTCAAAATACCGAAAAAACTAAAAGTTACAAAATTAATAGTTTTATAAATTGTCACAATAAAAATGTGATCTACAAAATAGACTGTTTAATTTGCCAAATTTCATACATAGGGTGCACATCAAGAAAGTTGAAAACACGCGTCTCCGAACATCTCAGGGACGCAAAAAATTACAACATGATTAATATGAATATCTCAATGGTATCCAAACACTTCGGTATGACACATAATGGAGACACCGCAGCTCTTAGAGTACACGGCATAGAGAGAGTTTTTCCTCAAAGCCGCGGGGGTGATATAAAAAGACGCCCACTTACTAGGGAGGCGTTTTGGATGTACAGTCTGAACACTCGCTTCCCCACGGGTATGAATAAAAGAAACAAAATACTTTACCATTATTGCTAATTAGGGCAATAGGTAGGTTTGACAATTTTATATTTTGCATTTATGTATGCGTTATTTTACTTTTATATGCACTATCTGTATTTGTCTTTTATGCACTTCCAGGACCTGTGTATTTAGTCATGTGACGGGTGAAATGCTTGTGATAGGTTCTGGGGTGCTATATATATATAGCTACCATACTATCTGTATTTGTAGCTACCATTTCTGAGATTATCTAGGCATGAGTAAGACCCGTTGTGGTCGAAACGCGTAGCCGTTCTCTGCGCAATCACTTATTCTGTCTGCCATCTGTAAGGATTATCCTGTTTTTATTACGTTGGATCAATAAAGAAAAAGTTTTTTACCATTTATCTGGAGCTGGAGTATATACATGGTTAATTCCAGATTCTCACTGCCCTAACAGTAAAGAATCCTCTTCTATGTTGGTGGAAAAACCTTCTCTCCTCCAGACGCAAAGAATGCCCCCTTGTGCCCGTCACCTTCCTTGGTATAAACAGATCCTCAGCGAGATATTTGTATTGTCCCCTTATATACTTATACATGGTTATTAGATCGCCCCTCAGTCGTCTTTTTTCTAGACTAAATAATCCTAATTTCGCTAATCTATCTGGGTATTGTAGTTCTCCCATCCCCTTTATTAATTTTGTTGCCCTCCTTTGTACTCTCTCTAGTTCCATTACATCCTTCCTGAGCACCGGTGCCCAAAACTGGACACAGTACTCCATGTGTGGTCTAACTAGGGATTTGTACAGAGGCAGTATAATGCTCTCATCATGTGTATCCAGACCTCTCTTAATGCACCCCATGATCCCGTTTGCCTTGGCAGCTGCTGCCTGGCACTGGCTACTCCAGGTAAGTTTATCATTAAGGCCGGCGTCACACACAGCGTAAAACAATACGGTCCGTATATTATGGCCGTAATACGCTGAAAAGTCCCGAAAAAAGTGGTCCGTAGCTCCTCCGTAGGCAGGGTGTGTCAGCGTTTTTTGCGCATGGCATCCTCCGTATGTAATCCGTATGGCATCCGTACTGCGTGGTTTTCTCGCAGGGTAGCAAAACCAACATACCGCTATAGAAGTGATCCATGTGTCCCAAAAAGAAAAGAAAATATATATATACTCTCTCTCTCTCTCTCTCTATATATATATGTCAGTAGACACATATATGTATATATGTTAATATTTATTCCAGCGCTATACAGCTTGAAAGCCGGTAATTCAATTACCGGCTTTTTCCTTCTCCTTGCTAAAACCCGACATGATTTGAGACATGGTTTACATATAGTAAACCATGTCTTCTCTCCATTTTTTTTGCAGATTCCACACTACTAATGTCAGTAGTGTGTATCTGCAAAATTTGGCCGTTCTAGCTCTTAAAATAAAGGGTTAAATGGCGAAAAAAATTGGCGTGGGCTCCCGCGCAATTTTCTCCGCCAGAGTAGTAAAGCCAGTGACTGAGGGCAGATATTAATAGCCTGGAGAGGGTCCATGGTTATTGGCCCCCCCCTGGCTAAAAATATCTGCCCCCAGCCACCCCAGAAAAGGCACATCTGGAAGATGCGCCTATTCTGGCACTTGGCCACTCTCTTCCCATTCCCGTGTAGCGGTGGGATATGGGGTAATGAAGGGTTAATGCCACCTTGCTATTGTAAGGTGACCTTAAGCCTAATTAATAATGGAGAGGCGTCAATTATGACACCTATCCATTATTAATCCAATTGTAGTGAAGGGTTAAATAAAACACAAACACATTATTTAAAATTATTTTAATGAAATAAAAACAATGGTTGTTGGAGTATTTTATTCAACGCCCAATCCAGTCACTGAAGACCCTCGTTCTGTGAGTAAAAAAACATAATAAACCAACAATATACTTACCCTCCGCAGATCTGTAACGTCCAACGATGTAAATCCTTCTGAAGGGGTTAAAACATTTTGCAGCAAGGAGCTGTGCTAATGCAGGCTGCTCCTCGCTGCAAAACCCCGGGGAATGAGTCTAAATATAGATCAATGAGCTATATTTAGCTTCATTTGCGGTGAGGCGCCCTCTGCTGGCTGTTTATAGATCGTGGGAACTTGCCTAGAAAGCCAGGGAGCTTTCTAGGTAATTTCCCACGATCTATGAACAGCCAGCAGAGGGCGCCTCACCGCAAATGAAGCTAAATATAGCTCATTGATCTATATTTAGACTCATTCCCCGGGGTTTTGCAGCGAGGAGCAGCCTGCATTAGCACAGCTCCTTGCTGCAAAATGTTTTAACCCCTTCAGAAGGATTTACATCGTTGGACGTTACAGATCTGCGGAGGGTAAGTATATTGTTGGTTTATTATGTTATTTCTTTCACAGAACGAGGGTCTTCAGTGACTGGATTGGGCGTTGAATAAAATACTCCAACAACCATTGTTTTTATTTCATTAAAATAATTTTAAATAATGTGTTTGTGTTTTATTTAACCCTTCACTACAATTGGATTAATAATGGATAGGTGTCATAATTGACGCCTCTCCATTATTAATTAGGCTTAATGTCACCTTACAATAGCAAGGTGGCATTAACCCTTCATTACCCCATATCCCACCGCTACACGGGAATGGGAAGAGAGTGGCCAAGTGCCAGAATAGGCGCATCTTCCAGATGTGCCTTTTCTGGGGTGGCTGGGGGCAGATATTTTTAGCCAGGGGGGGGCCAATAACCATGGACCCTCTCCAGGCTATTAATATCTGCCCTCAGTCACTGGCTTTACTACTCTGGCGTAGAAAATTGCGCGGGAGCCCACGCCAATTTTTTCCGCCATTTAACCCTTTATTTTAAGAGCTAGAACGGCCAAATTTTGCAGATACACACTACTGACATTAGTAGTGTGGAATCTGAAAAAAAAATGGAGAGAAGACATGGTTTACTATATGTAAACCATGTCTCAAATCATGGCGGGTTTTAGCAAGGAGAAGGAAAAAGCCGGTAATTGAATTACCGGCTTTCAAGCTGTATAGCGCTGGAATAAATATTAACATATATACATATATGTGTCTCACTGACATATATATATATATATATATACCTATTCTATGTGTACACATTTATTCTACCTATTCTACTGTAAGCGGTCAGTGTGATTTTACTGTACACCGCACTGAATTACCGGCTTTTCTCTCTAACAGCGCTGCGTATTTCTCGCAAGTCACACTGCTTGTCCGTGTGTAATCCGTATTTTTCACGCTTCCATAGACTTTCATTGGCGTATTTCTTGCGCAGTACGGTGACAAACGCAGCATGCTGCGATTTTGTACGGCCGTAGAAAGCCGTATAATACTGATCAGTAAAATACGGCAAATAGGAGCAGGGGCATAGAGAATAATTGTTCCGTATTTTTTGCGAGTTTTACGGACGTAGATTCTGCGCTCTTACGTCCGTAAAACTCGCATGTGTGACGGCGGCCTAACTAGGATCCCCAAGTCCTTCTCTCTGTCAGATTTACCCAGTGGTTTCCCGTTCAGTGTGTAATGGTGATATTGATTCCTTCTTCCCATGTGTATAACCTTACATTTATCATTGTTAAACCTCATCTGCCACCTTTCAGCCCAAGTTTCCAACTTATCCAGATCCATCTGTAGCAGAATACTATCTTGTATTAACTGCTTTACATAGTTTTGTATCATCTGCAAATATCGATATTTTACTGTGTAAACCTTCTACCAGATCATTAATGAATATGTTGAAGAGAACAGGTCCCAATACTGACCCCTGCGGTACCCCACTGGTCACAGCGACCCAGTTAGAGACTATACCATTTATAACCACCCTCTGCTTTCTATCACTAAGCCAGTTACTAACCCATTTACACACATTTTCCCCCAGACCAAGCATTCTCATTTTGTGTACCAACCTCTTGTGCGGCACGGTATCAAACGCTTTGGAAAAATCGAGATATACCACGTCCAATGACTCACCGTGGTCCAGCCTATAGCTTACCTCTTCATAAAAACTGATTAGATTGGTTTGACAGGAGCGATTTCTCATAAACCCATGCTGATATGGAGTTAAACAGTTATTCTCATTGAGATAATCCAGAATAACATCCCTCAGAAACCCTTCAAATATTTTACCAACAATAGAGGTTAGACTTACTGGCCTATAATTTCCAGGTTCACTTTTAGAGCCCTTTTTGAATATTGGCACCACATTTGCTATGCGCCAGTCCTGCGGAACAGACTCTGTCGCTATAGAGTCCCTAAAAATAAGAAATAATGGTTTATCTATTACATTACTTAGTTCTCTTAGTACTCGTGGGTGTATGCCATCCGGACCCGGAGATTTATCTATTTTAATCTTATTTAGCCGGTTTCGCACCTCTTCTTGGGTTAGGTTGGTGACCCTTAATATAGGGTTTTCATTGTTTCTTGGGATTTCACCTAGCATTTCATTTTCCACCGTGAATACCGTGGAGAAGAAGGTGTTTAATATGTTAGCTTTTTCCTCGTCATCTACAACCATACTTTCCTCACAATTTTTTAAGGGGCCTACATTTTCAGTTTTTATTCTTTTACTTGTCTAGGTTCTTTTTTATCCAAGTGGTGAAAAAAAATCCCCCCCCCCCCAAAAAAAAATAAACATTTTCCGATACCCTTAGTGTCACCATTTTCCGTGATCTCGAATTGGGTGAGGGCTTATTTTTTGCGCGCCAAGCTGACGTTTTTAATTACTGTATATACTCGAGTATAAGCCGAGATTTTCAGCCCATTTTTTGGGGCTGAAAGTCCCCCTCTCGGCTTATACTCGAGTCATACCCGGGGGTCGGCGAGGGAGGGGGAGCGGGGGCTGTGTAATTATTACCTGCTCCCGGCGCGGTCCCTGCATTCCCTGCTTCTTCCAGCGCTGCATCTTCTTCCTGTATTGAGCGGTCACATGGCAACGCTCATATACAGCAATGAATATTCATTACTGTATATGAGCGGTGACGCTGCCCGCTCAATACAGGAAGCTGAGCGTCAGTGCCGAAGACGGAGCCGCACGAGGAGCAGGTGACAGTGCCGGGTCCTGAGCTAAGAGAGGTGAGTATGTAATTTTTTTTTTTTATGGCAGCCACAGCATATGGGGCAAGTGGCCGTACAGAGCATCTTATGGGGCCATAACACTTGTGCAGCACTATATGGGGCAAGTGGCTGTACGGAGCACTACAATGGGGCCATAACACTTGTGCAGCATTATATGGGGCAAGTAGCTGTGCGGAACATCTGTATGGGGCCATAACACTTGTGCAGCACTATATGGGGCAAATATCTCTGTGGAGCATCTTATGAGGCCCTTATTACCCTTTATTATATGGGACATATTTTAATATGGAGCATCTAATGGGGCCCATCAAACTTTATGGAGAATTATATTGAGCTCCTGATTCAATATGGATATTCAAAAACACTTAACCTTCTGATGTCTCAATTAATTTTACTTTTATTGTTATCTATTTTTACTTTTGAAATTTACCGGTAGCTGCTGCATTTTCCACCCTAGGCTTATACTCGAGTCATTAAGTTTTCCCAGTTTTTTGTGGCAAAATTAGGGGGGTCGGCTTATACTTGGGTCGGCTTATACTCGAGTATATACGGTATATCATTTTGGTGCAGATACAATCTTTTGAACATGCAATGTTGTGGCGACCAAAAAAAAAACGTACTTCTGGCATTTTAACTTTTTTTCTCGCCATGTCGTTTAGCAATCAGGATAATCCTTTTTTTTATTATTGATAGATCGGGCAATTCTGAATGCCAAATATGTGTAATTTTTCTTATTGTTTTATTTTGAATGGGGTGAAAGGGGAGTAATTTAAACTTTTTTTTTGTTTTAACTTTTGGTATGCTTCAATAGTCTCCATGGGAGACTAGAAGCTGCCATAACTCAATCGGCTCTGCTACATACAGGCAATGATCAGATCACCTGTATTGTAGCAGAATTGCTGATCTGTAATGAGCGCTGACCACGGGGCGGCGCTCACAGCAAACTGGCAGTGACAACTATGGAGGTGTCCAGGAGACCTCTGGTTGTCATGCCAACCCATCGGTGACCCGTGATCACGTGACCGGAGTCCCCAATTGGCGGAGTCACCGATGAGCGGATTTCCGGTATGATTGCCGGAAGCACATGTTAAATGCCGTTGTCATCTTTCGACAGTGGCATTTAACGGGTTAATAGCGGCGGGTGGATCACGATTCCACCTGCGGCTATTCCGGGCACATGTCAGCTGTTCAAAACAGCTGACATGTGCCGAGAAAGATGTGGGCTCACTGCCGGAGCCCACATCGGCGTACATTTACGCCTGATGTCGGAAAGGGGTTAAAGAAGCTCTGCTATCAAAGTTTTTATCCTCTTAATATATTGTAATAGTCATATTATATGGCACCATCTACTCACAATTGCTCATTTTGCCTTTCTACCCAGATAATTCTTCTCTTTTCTCTGCTCTATGCAGAAGCAGGAAGCCTCTTGTCCCTGCATGAATCATTCCTCTCTTCAACTCCTGACCCAGCTGCTCCATACCTCCCCCACTGCCAGGGACCTTAACAGTGTCTTATGACTTATACAGAGAAAATTGACCTCCTGTTTCTACATGGAGCTTAGAAGGATTCAGCTAGTCAGCTTTTAATCATATGATGTCATAGACCTAATGGAAAAGAAGAATTAACTGGGTAGAAGAGCAAAATGAGCAATTGTAAGTACACAGTGCTATAGAATATGATGTCTGAAACATTAATAGGATAAAATATTGATAGGAGTGCATCTTTAACTGCTGCGGATCTGCTAGTCCTCTCCGTGATGAGTTCCTATTTTGCAGACCTCCATATTCAAGAGTTCTGGCTATCTCCACCATCAATGAATATCAACTTACTGCCTAGGTAAAATGTGGACAGAAAGCCATCAATTGTGGGGCTGGAGCCAAGAAGAGCTCATGAATAACCGCAACTGCACAGCAAGGGCTTAGAGAAGAGCAGAGCTGCGGCAATAGATCAGAGATTTCAGCAAAACTGCAGCAAGAATCCCAATAAGCAACACACTGCTGTAATTAGAGTTTCTATCACTATATTATGCTGCCCTAGGACAGAACATAAACCTGGTGACAGTTTCCCTTAAAAAAAGACTGGCTCATTTAACATCTCCCAGAGCCAACCCCTTCCCCATCTATGCAAGGACATAGAAGGAAGCTGGCTTAGATATTAAAATGAACAGGTCAGCTAGCCTTCTTCACACAAAGTACTAGTCACTTACAGACACATGGACCCCTCTCCTGTGTCAATCAGAAGCAGGAAGTGGAACGGCCATGGCTAACATGGAAAGCTGGAGATCAAGGCGCTTCTCGAAGTATATTAGTTATAAACTCTCCATTTTAAAACCACTAAGAGCTAACTATCACTATACGAGTGGTCGTAACCAGGGATATCTAAGCTACTGCAATGCCCTGCACATGAGGTAAGCTACATAGCAAATCAGAAGAACTATACTACATTTCTAATTGGAGGTATTTGATAACATTATTACACCTACTACATATTGGGAGAGGATCTTGGAGATGGGAATACCCCTTTTAATCAGGGCTGTGGCGTCGATAAGCCAAACCTCCGACTCATCAATTTCTCTGATTCCCGACTACTGAGCATGTGCATAAAGTGCAGCAGATTCATCTCAACCAAAAGCTTAGATCAAGAACAGAACAGACATTTATAGTAAATTTCATAACTTTCCCAAATTCTTCTGAAAACATTTACAGCACATCCTTCATTGTACTACTGTACCCAATTTATTATATATTTTAGGAGTCGGTCCATTTTATACCGACAGGCTCCGACTCCACAGCACTGCCTTTAATGAGCCATCATCTACCATATAATTGTCTAAGGGTCACTTCCGTCTTTCTGTCTGTCCTCCTTTCTGTCACAGATATTCATTTGTCGCGGCCTCTGTCTGTCAAGGAAATCCAAGTCGCTGATTGGTCGCGTCAAAACAGCCATGACCAATCAGCGACAGGCACAGTCCAGAAGAAAATGGCCGCTCCTTACTCCCCGCAGTCACTGCCCGGCGCGCACATACTCCCGTCCAGCCACCGCTAACACAAGGTTAATGCCGACGGTAACGGGCCGCGTTATGCCGTGGGTAACGCACTCCGTTACTGCCGCTATTAACCCTGTGTGTCCCCAACTTTTTACTATTGATGCTGCCTATGCTACATACATACTACATGGCTGCTATATACTACGTGGGCAGTACTATATACTACATGGGCAGTACTATATACTGCGCAAAAAAAAGAAAAGAAGCCAGCACTGCTTATTTTCAGAACGCAATAACTGAAGTGCAATTGCACATAAATTCTAACTGTATTTCAAATACGAGACATTTAGCAAACAATTGATCAATTCTTTGAGCTACCCCGCCACTTCACGGCATTCTCATAATGGGGCAGTCCTAATCTACGTATTTTATTTACGTTGTCCCATTATGGCCTCCTGAATGTATAAAGAGTATAAAAAAAAGGACCACATTACATGCGAACTGTAATGCCCCTGCCTCAGGCACCAGTAAATTGTGCACCTGTGTCTCAGCCTGTCTCACCCTTCATCTTTGGTGCTGGTTTGGCAGTGTGGAAGCCAGATCTGAAATGTCCGCACTGGACCTGATCGGCCATTACCTGCGCTTGCCTTTCCTGGCACCAAGGGAGTGATTCTGAAAATGCTCCAGGTACAGTTCGCTTGTAATGTGGTCCTTTATTTTATTTTTTTAATACTCTTTACACATTCAGGAGGCCATAATGGCACAACGTAAATAAAATACGTAGATTAGGACTGCCCCATTATGAGAATGCCGTGAAGTGGCGGGGTAGCTCAAAGAATTGATCAATTGTTTGCTAAATGTCTCGTATTTGAAATACAGTTAGAATTTATGTGCAATTGAACTTCAGTTATTGCGTTCTGACCATAAGCAGTGCTGGCTTCTTTCCTTTTTTTTTGCAGTACTATATACTACATGGCTGCTGTATACTACGTGGGCAGTACTAGATACTACATGGCTGCTATATACTACGTGGGCAGTACTAGATACTACATGGCTGCTATATACTACGTGGGCAGTACTATATACTACATGGCTGCTATATACTACGTGGGCAGTACTATATACTACATGGCTGCTATATACTACGTGGGCAGTACTATATACTACATGGCTGCTATATACTACGTGGGCAGTACTATATACTACATGGCTGCTATATACTACGTGGGCAGTACTATATACTACATGGGCAGTACTATATACTACATGGCTGCTGTATACTACGTGGGCAGTACTATATACCACATGGCTGCTATATACTACGTGGGACTGGCCAATATACTACGTGTCTGTGCTGTATACTATGTCGCTGTGCAATATACTATGTGGACATGCATATTCTAGAATACCCGATGCGTTAGAATCGGGCCACCATCTTGTTTACGATAATTGTGTGAATAGATTGAGCGATTGAAGGATGTATCCAAAAATGTTTGTACATCGCATGAAATAGTTTATGTGCTGAGCATAATTACACTTCAGATTATCTGCTTGAGTGAACACTGTGCACCATGTTTGATGTAACAACGGCTGTTCAATCATTTCATCCATTATTCCCATCCTATATAGACACTTTTCTGACATTGTTTGCTGGTCATGAGTTACAATGGCATCAATAATACAATAATGTTATACAGTGTACATGATTGTGGGAGTTATACTGTAAGGTGTACTACACCGGACTGATGTGAGGCTGTGTGATATAATAGAGTTATATAGTGTACACGATTGTGGGTGGTATGCTATATACTGTAAGGTGTATTATACCGGACTGATGTGAGGCTGTGTGATATAATAGAGTTATATAGTGTACACGATTGTGGGAGGTATGCTATATACTGTAAGGTGTATTATACCGGGCTGATGTGAGGCTGTGTGATATAATAGAGTTATACAGTGTACACGATTGTGGGAGGTATACTATATACTGTAAGGTGTATTATACAGGACTGATGTGAGGCTGTGTGATATAATAGTGTTATATAGTGTACACGATTGTGGGTGGTATGCTATATACTGTAAGGTGTATTACACCGGACTGATGTGAGGCTATGTGATATAATAGAGTTATATAGTGTACATGATTGTGGGTGGTATGCTATATACTGTAAGGTGTATTATACCGGACTGATGTGAGGCTGTGTGATACAATAGAGTTATATAGTGTACACGATTGTGGGAGGTATGCTATATACTGTAAGGTGTATTACACCGGACTGATGTGAGGCTGTGTGATATAATAGAGTTATATAGTGTACACGATTGTGGGAGGTATACTATATACTGTAAGGTGTATTACACCGGGCTGATGTGAGGCTGTGTGACATAATAGTGTTATATAGTGTACACGATTGTGGGTGGTATACTATATACTGTAAGGTGTATTATACAGGACTGATGTGAGGCTGTGTGACATAATAGTGTTATATAGTGTACATGATTGTGGGTGGTATACTATATACTGTAAGGTGTATTATACCGGACTGATGTGAGGCTGTGTGATATAATAGTGTTATATAGTGTACACGATTGTGGGTGGTATGCTATATACTGTAAGGTGTATTACACCGGACTGATGTGAGGCTGTGTGATATAATAGAGTTATATAGTGTACATGATTGTGGGTGGTATGCTATATACTGTAAGGTGTATTACACTGGACTGATGTGAGGCTGTGTGATATAATAGTTATATAGTGTACATGATTGTGGGTGGTATGCTATATACTGTAAGGTGTATTACACCGGACTGATGTGAGGCTGTGTGATATAATAGAGTTATATAGTGTACACGATTGTGGGAGGTATGCTATATACTGTAAGGTGTATTATACAGGACTGATGTGAGGCTGTGTAATGTAATAGAGTTATATAGTGTACACGATTGTGGGTGGTATGCTATATACTGTAAGGTGTATTATACAGGACTGATGTGAGGCTGTGTGATGTAATAGAGTTATATAGTGTACACGATTGTGGGAGGTATGCTATATACTGTAAGGTGTATTATACCGGACTGTTGTGAAGCTGTGTGATGTAATAGAGTTATATAGTGTACACGATTGTGGGAGGTATGCTATATACTGTAAGGTGTATTATACCGGACTGATGTGAGGCTGTGTGATATAATAGTGTTATATAGTGTACACGATTGTGGGTGGTATGCTATATACTGTAAGGTGTATTATACAGGACTGATGTGAGGCTGTGTGATATAATAGTGTTATATAGTGTACACGATTGTGGGTGGTATGCTATATACTGTAAGGTGTATTATACAGGACTGATGTGAGGCTGTGTGATATAATAGTGTTATATAGTGTACACGATTGTGGGAGGTATGCTATATACTGTAAGGTGTATTATACCGGACTGTTGTGAGGCTGTGTGACATAATAGTGTTATATAGTGTACACGATTGTGGGTGGTATGCTATATACTGTAAGGTGTATTATACCGGACTGATGTGAGGCTGTGTGATATAATAGAGTTATATAGTGTACACGATTGTGGGTGGTATGCTATATACTGTAAGGTGTATTATACCGGACTGATGTGAGGCTGTGTGATATAATAGTGTTATATAGTGTACACGATTGTGGGTGGTATACTATATACTGTAAGGTGTATTATACCAGACTTTTGTGAGGCTGTGTGACATAATAGTCATATACTTTACAGGATTGTGGGGGATATGCTATATAATGGAAGGTGCTCTATATATAATGGTAGGCGTTTTATATATGACTTGTGGGGCTATGTGACAATAGTGTTGCATAGTGCACATGATTATGGGAAATAGGGTATATAATGGAAGGTGTGTTATCCATAACTTGTGGGGCTGTGTGATATTATGGCAGAGTTATAATTTATATGATTGTGGGGCAGTGCACTATCTAATATATAATTGCCTAGAATACTACTTCCTGCAATTTGTGCCAACTTCCGTGGCTTTGTCCGGAGCTAATGTCCGGAGCTAAGTGACGTCAACAGTGTCCAGTGTCTGATTGGTTGCCGCCTGCTGCGAGCGACCAATCAGAAACGTGCCGTACTGTGACACACTCCGCCCGCCATTTTGGTGTGATTTTTGAATTTTTACCTCACAGCAAGTTTCTACTGCGGGCCCAGTGACGTTGCTCTTCAAGCTCCTGCCGAATTTCGTCAAAAAAATGAGAATACCATTTACCAAAACTATATATATTTAGTTGTGAAGTGGTTCAGTGACATTTTCACACCAATTTTGAACTTTTGTTTGGTGTTTTCTCCATATACTGCCTATTATTTTTGTTCTTTCTTACTATTATTTATTAATTGTATTATTCTTACATTTGAATAAATAAAGTATATATGGATTCTAGACTCCCGATTCTTTAGAATCGGGCTGCCATCTAGTCTACTATATAATTGTCTAAGGGTCACTTCCGTCTGTCCTTCTGTCTGTCTGTCACGGTAATTCATTCGCTGATTGGTCTCGGCAGCTGCCTGTCATGGCTGCCGCGACCAATCAGCGACGGCCACAGTCCGGAAGAAAATGGCCGCTCCTTCCTCCCCGCAGTCAGTGCCCGGCGTCCGCATACTCCCTCCGGTTAGCGCTCACACAGGGTTAATGGCAGCGTTGACCGCGGTGTAACGCATTCGGTTAATGCTGCTATTAACCCTGTGTGACCAACTTTTTACTATTCATGCTGCCTATGCAGCATGAATAGTAAAAATATCTAATGTTAAAAATAATAATAAAAAGAAAAAAATAGTTACATACTCACCCTCCGGTGGGATATGGTGCATACTACGTGACTGGCCAATATACTACAGTACGTGGCTCTGTGCTGCATACTACGTGACTGGCCAATATACTACGTGGCTCTGTGCTGCATACTACGTGACTGGCCAATATACTACGTGGCTCTGTGCTGCATACTACGTGGCTCTGTGCTGCATACTATGTGACTGGGCAATATACTACGTAGCTGGGCAATATACTACGTGAACTATGTGGCTGGGCAATAGACTACGTGGCTGGGCAATAGACTACGTGGCTGGGCAATAGACTACGTGGCTGGGCAATAGACTACGTGGCTGGGCAATAGACTACGTCGACATGCATATTCTAGAATACCCGATGCGTTAGAATCGGGCCACCATCTAGTACAGTATAATGATGCAAGCTGTATTATACCCTGTTTTGGGGCGATATAATAATGATGTACCTTATAAAACATTCAGCCCTACAACAATGCACTTACAGCAGGTATAATATATGTTGGGTTGTACATGAATGACAAGCAGGGCTGAGTACAGGGTGCTGGTCAGATGTGTCCTTCTCTCGCAGACATTCAGGTAGTGCACAGTCCCTCTTTACTACACCTTATAGTCCCCAATGGAGCGAGCCTGGCTCGGTCCATCATGTTCTACTAGATGAGACCAGGGCCCACGGCTGTTTTACCAGGCCCATTAGCATATGACCACACAGCGGGAATGCTCTTGTAGCACAGCTACTAGCAAACAGGAGCAGCAGAGACCACCACATGACATGTACAACCTCCGGTGGCACAGCCCTGACAAGCAACACACCCACCTCATGGCTCTTCACCATTGATCCCAATATTAGCTCTGCCCAAAGAGGGTGGGAGAGGGATAATAAAAATGTTGATATTGACCAAAATCAATATTGTGGGAACTAAAACAACAGCCATACTGGATAGGCTACAGCAGTTCTGCGACAATGTTAGATTACTCACAGCAGATAAATGTGTATACCCAAGAAATGATCTGATCACCTAAGAACTAACATTTATCACCAAAGTCTTATGGGCCATAAATATAGAAATATTAGTCCGGCTATGGAGAACTCATGGACTGAATCTAACAAGATCACACAGTAATCCACCGGAAGCATTTCTTTTAACAACGTTCCTGCAATTTCTAGTTGCACACAAACGAATTACTCATTTCCTCTTTAAGACTTCCATGGAAGTTACAGACGTGGTTAATTATTCACACCGAGCGAATGAAAACTGGAGACTTACCTGGTAGTGCTAATGCATGGCTCCACTTAATGTAGATGCCGCACACAAACCCTGGAAGACACAAACCCAGAAGAAAAACAGTGAGGGCTATGGGAGGCAATCATATAACGCACTGCACACAGTGATCAGTGTAGGAGGCCATACACCGAAGATACACAAATGAGCATCTAACTGACTGTAATTCCTCTTTACCTCTCTAAATGTGTACACTATACTGAACGCGCAAGTGTGCCCAAGAAGGGGGAAAGTGGTCCACCATGGTTTATCTGCCTGGAAAACAAAATGATGAGGCATGCTGAAATCCAACATGCCTGACTCTTCTTTTCCCAAGACACTTACCATTAAGGGAAAGCCATGGCACATCCATACACAGTAGATGGTCAAGGCTTCAGCTGACTTTCCTTTAGGGTATGTGCACACATTGTGAACTTTGCTGCGGATCCGCAGCAGCTTTCCATGCGTTTACAGTACCATGTAAACCTATGGAAAACGCAATCCGTAGTGCCCATGCTGCGGGAAAAAAACGCGCGGAAACGCTGCGGTTTACATTCCGCAGCATATCAATTCTTTGTGCTGTTTACACCTGCTTCATAATAGGAATCCGCAGGTGGAATCCGCAGGTAAGTAAAACACAGTGCCTTTTACCTGCGGAGTTATGAAATCCGCTGCGGAAAAATCTGCAGCCCTCAAAAATGTGTGCGCACATACCCTTAATGTGTATGGTCACTGTAAATGGAACCTGTCAGCATGCTTTTACCTATAAAAAGTAGTGGTATAGCAGGCTCGGAGTCTGTCCCCCAATAAAACAATACTAGATATAAGAAACCTACCACAGAAACTATATTCAAATCAGGCTGGAAGTGCAATGGGGGTGTGCCAATGCAATAGGAAGAAGTAGTAGAAGTGCCTTGACACGCCCCCTGCACACCATGCCAGATTTGCATATGGCTTCTTCTCATGACTGGTATATCAAGGCTCTAGAAGAAAAAAAAAGTGTATCAGGTTTATGAGGGGGAACTACAGTTGTGTCTACTGTCATGTTCCAAAAAAAATTGATAACAGGCTCACTTTAAAAATGCAACCTTGACCTAAACCGAAGATTTGATTTCAGCAAACTTACACTACCATCACTTCATAGTCATATAAACTACAGAACAAAATCTACTTGTGCTGCTACAGTTCCTGGCCACTTATTTAAAGTACGGTATGTAATCTTTGAAACACTGCATTTCACGGTAAAACATTCAGGGTTAAAACATGGCAGCCAGGGGGCACGGACCACACATCCAAAAATCATATCGATCTGTTGCCGCTAGGCAAAAATTTACAAAACTGAACATGAGGTTGTTAGTTTAAAGGGACTGTCAGCACAGGATGATTGTTCAAACCAAGTACAGGCGCTCGGTGCTCCATGGCGGAGTCTTTTATTTATATCCACCTTCCCAACTGCTTGGTTTCCATCTATCTCCACTCTCCCCCCTTATTTGATTGACAACTCTGGCTTCACAGAGCCAGGGAAGGGTGTTGTAGATAGATGGAAACCAAGCAGCTGGGAAAGTGTATCTAAATGATTGGCTCAGCCGTGGAGCACCGAGCGCCTGTGCTTGGTTTGAACAGTCACTCTGTGCTGACAGAGTCCCTTTAACATTCTAATCAGACTATATCATGGCAAACCTCTCAGGGGGTCCCTACCTTTTCATAGCCTTAAAGGTGTGGTGTTGTGCGATAATCAGTCGCAGCAGCAGTGCATCATTAGGGCAGACGACCTGGCGCCTCACAGCTGATGCCCCACGATTCCTGGCCATACTGCCCCACAGACACAAAACCACAGCAAGAACAGCCGCCACACAGCACCAACACCAAGTGGAAGGAACAGAAAAAAAAACAAAACACCTCACCATCCACAAACTCTCAGACTGAACTGAAAGCAGAACTAGGCAAAACCCCTCTTGGAGTCTATTGCTAATTAAAAATGCCTGTGCCAAATGGGAGGCGTGCCGCACCTTTAACCCCTTAAGCCCCGAGGGTGGTTTGCACGTTAATGACCGGGCCAATTTTTACAATTCTGACCACTGTCCCTTTATGAGGTTATAACTCTGGAACGCTTCAACAGATCCCAGTGAATCTGACATTGTTTTCTCGGGACATATTGTACTTCATGATAGTGGTAAAAATTCTTTGATAGTACCTGCGTTTGTTTATGAAAAAAATGGAAATTTGGCGAAAATTATGAAAATTTCGCAATTTTCCAACTTTGAATTTTTGTGCAATTAAATCACAGAGATATGTCACACAAAATACTTAATAAGTAACATTTCCCTCATGTCTACTTTACATCAGCACAATTTTGGAACCAAAATTTTTTTTTTGTTAGGGAGTTATAAGGGTTAAAAGTTGACCAGCAATTTCTCATTTTTACAACACCATTTTTTTTTAGGGACCACATCTCATTTGAAGTCATTTTGAGGGGGTCTATATGATAGAAAATACCCAAGTGTGACACCATTCTAAAAACTGCACCCCTCAAGGTGCTCAAAACCATATTCAAGAAGTTTATTAACCCTTCTGGTGCTTCACAGGAATTTTTGGAATGTTTAAATAAACATGAACATTTAACTTTTTTTCACAAACAATTTACTTCAACTCCAATTTGTTTTATTTTACCAAGGGTAACAGGAGAAAATGGACCCCAAAAGTTGTTGTACAATTTGTCCTGAGTACACCGATACCCCATATGTGGGGGTAAACCACTGTTTGGGCGCATGACAGAGCTCGGAAGCGAAGGAGCGCCATTTGACTTTTCAATGCAAAATTGACTGGAATCGAGATGGGACACCATGTTGCGTTTGGAGAGCCCCTGATGTGCCTAAACATTGAAACCCCCCACAAGTGACACCATTTTGGAAAGTAGACCCCCTAAGGAACTTATCTAGAGGTGTTTTGAGCGCTTTGACCCACCAAGGGCTTCACAGAAGTTTATAATGCAGAGCCGTAAAAATAAAACAAAAATTTTTTCCCACAAAAATTATTTTTTAGCCCCCAGTTTTGTATTTTCCCGAGGGTAAGAGGAGAAATTTGACCCCAAAAGTTGTTGTCCAATTTGTCCTGAGTGCGCTGATACCCCATATGTGGGGGAGAACCACTGTTTGGCCGCATGGGAGGGCTCGGAAGGGAAGGAGCGCCATTTGGAATGCAGACTTAGATGGAATGGTCTGCAGGTGTCACATTGCGTTTGCAGAGCCCCTAATGTACCTAAACAGTAGAAACCCCCCACAAGTGACCCCATATTGGAAACTAGACCCCCCAGGGAACTCATCTAGATGTGTTGTGAGAACTTTGAACCCCCAAGTGTTTCACTACAGTTTATAACGCAGAGCCTTGAAAATAAAAAATCTTTTTTTCCCACAAAAAATCTTTTTTAGCCCCCAGTTTTGTATTTTCCCAAGGGTAACAGGAGATATTGGACCCCAAAAGTTGTTGTCCTATTTGTCCTGAGTAAGCTGATACCCCATATGTTGGGGTAAACCCCTGTTTGGGCACACGGGAGAGCTCGGAAGGGAAGGAGCACTGTTTTACTTTTTCAACGCAGAATTGGCTGGAATTGAGATCGGACGCCATGTCACGTTTGGAGAGCCCCTGATGTGCCTAAACAGTGGAAACCCCCAAATTATAACTGAAACCCTAATCCAAACACACCCCTAACCCTAATCCCAACCCTATTCCCAACTGTAAATGTAATCTAAACCCTAACCGTAACTTTAGCCCCAACCCTAACTGTGGCCCTAACCCTAGCCCTAACCCTAGCCCTAACCCTAGCCCTAACCCCAACCCTAACTGTGGCCCTAACCCTAGCCCTAATGGGAATATGGAAATAAATACATTTTTTTAATTTTTCCCTAACTAGGGGGGTGATGAAGGGGGGTTTGATTTACTTTTATAGAGGGTTTTTTAGCGGATTTTTATGATTGGCAGCCGTCACACACTGAAAGACGCGTTTTATTGCAAAAAATATTTTTTTGCGTTACCACATTTTGAGAGCTATAATTTTTCCATATTTTGGTCCACAGAGTCATGTGAGGTCTTGTTTTTTGCGGAACGAGTTGACGTTTTTATTGGTAACATTTTCGGGCACGTGAAATTTTTAGATCGCTTTTTATTACGATTTTTGTGAGGCAGAATGACCAAAAACCAGCTATTCATGAATTTCTTTTGGGGGAGGCGTTTATACCGTTCCGCGTTTGGCAAAATGGATAAAGCAGTTTTATTCTTCGGTTCAGTACGATTACAGCGATACCTCATTTATATCATTTTTTTATGTTTTGGCGCTTTTATACGATAAAAACTATTTTATAGAAAAAATAATTATTTTTGCATCGTTTTATTCTCAGGACTATAACTTTTTTATTTTTTCGCTGATGATGCTGTATGGCGGCTCGTTTTTTGCGGGACAAGATGACGTTTTATATCTGTCTTTTTGATCGCGTGTTATTCCACTTTTTGTTCGGCGATATGATAATAAAGCGTTGTTTTTTGCCTCGTTTTTTTTTTTCTTACGGTGTTTACTGAAGGGGTTAACTAGTGG
This sequence comes from Ranitomeya imitator, assembly GCF_032444005.1. NCBI lineage: Eukaryota > Metazoa > Chordata > Amphibia > Anura > Dendrobatidae > Ranitomeya > Ranitomeya imitator. The sequence goes on from NC_091285.1 coordinate 431,704,583, forward strand.
GCCATTTTTATAGGTCGGGTCGTTACGGACGCGGCGATACTAAATGTGTGTACTTTTATTGTTTTTTTTTTTTTTATTATTTAGATTAAGAAATGTATTTATGAGAATAATATTTTTTTTTTTTCATTATTTAGGAATATTCTTTTTTTTTTTTACACATTTGGAAAAAATTTTTTAAACTTTTTTACTTTGTCCCAGGGGGGGACAGTACAGATCGGTGATCTGCCAGATCACCGATCTGTCTGAGAGCAGTGCAGCGTTACCAAGTGCCTGCTCTGAGCAGGCACTTGGTAAGCCACCTCCCTCCCTGCAGGACCCGGATGCCGTGGCCATCATGGATCCGGGTCCAGCAAGGAGGTAGGAGACCCTCGCAGCAACGCGATCACATCGCGTTGCTGCAGGGGGCTCAGGGAAGCCCGCAGGGAGCTTCCTCCCTGCGCAATGCTTCCCTATACCGCTGGCACATCGCGATCATGTTTGATCGCGGTGTGCCGGGGGTTAATGTGCCGGGGGCGGTCCGTGACCGCTCCTGGCACATAGTGCCGGATGTCAGCTGCGATAGGCAGCTGACACCCGGCCACGCTCCCCCCGTGAGCGCGGCCGATCGCCTATGACGTACTATCCCGTCGGTGGGAATTAAAGCCCACCCCACCTCGACGGGATAGTACGTCATATGGGATTAAGGGCTCCTACTCACTTGCGAGCAACTCGGATGAGTCTCGCATGTTTAAAACCCGGCTCTACACCCGGCACTCAGATCGGAGCGTGCGGCCGCATAGGAATACATGCATCCGCACGCTCCGCTCCTCTGTACCAGGTGCAGTGCCGGGGTATTGCCGTGCGAGACTCATCCGAGTATGAGCCCTAAGACTATACAGTATATAGTTAGGGACTCACTGACAGGTTCGCTGTGACGTGGCAGTGGGCTTCATACAGTCTGATCTGAATGTTAAACTAAGAGCCTCATATTCAGATTTGAAAATGTTTGCCTAGCGCCATTAGATCAACATATGATTTATGGATGAACGGTCCATGTCTAATTTGGGAAACATTTAGCTCATCACAGGTAGAATTTAGGCACATTACCTCATCCCACTATATAATTGTCTAAGGGTGACTTCCGTCTGTCTTTCTGTCACGGATATTCATTGGTCGCGGCCTCTGTCTGTCATGGAATCCAAGTTGCTGATTGGTCGTGGCAAAACTCCCACGACCAATCAGCGATGGCCACAGTCCGGCGGCAATATAGCCGCTCTTTCCTCCCCGCAGTCAGTGCCCGCTCCATACTCCCCTCCAGTCAGCCCTCACACAGGGTTAATGCCAGCGTTACCGTAGCACGGTGTAACGCACTCCGGTTACGCAGCTATTAACCCTGTGTGACCAAGTTTTTACTATTGATGCTGTGTATGCAGCATCAATAGTAAAACGATCTAATGTTACAAATAATAATAAAAAAAACACGTTATTCTCACCCTCCGACGTCGCGTCCTGTCCGCCGGCAGGTTCAGGTGCTAAGGATGCTATTGGAGAAGGACCTGCCATGACGTCACTGTCACGTGACCGCGACATCATCACAGGTCCTGCGCGAGAAGGACCTGCCATGACGTCACGGTCATGAGACCGCGACATCATCACAGGTCCTGCACTCAGTCATACAAACCCTGGGACCGGAAGCTGCCACGTGCACCGTACACAGGAGCCAGGACTAAGGGGAGTATATGTTTATTTTTTATTTTATGTCACTGGGCAATATACTACGTGGCTGGGCAATATACTACGTGGCTGGGCAATATACTACGTACTACATGGCTGGGCAATATACTACGTGACTAGGCAATATACTACATACTACATGGCTGAGCAATATACTACGTGGCTAGGCAATATACTACGTGGCTGGGCAATATACTAGAATACCCGATGCGTTCGAATCGGGCCACCATCTAGTTGTTTTATAGAAGCCAATACAGCATTTTGTAATTTCTATTGGACAGACAATTCATAAAGAAACAAAAACCCAAAACAGCCCCATCACTGATGAGTCCTCTCGAAACAGTACTCACTTCAGCACCCAATTCATAAAAACCAACTTTGTTCACCCTGATCTTGGTGAGGGCGGAGGCAAGCTGGAGTCAAGATGCTCCTATTGTACGCCTCCTAATGAATCTGATGTGTATGAAAATTAGCGTGCGCTTCCAAGTACACCACGCCACAAATCTTACTCCAGTTTGGAACTGGAGTAAGATTTGTGGACTAAGGAACACCGCTGCAGTATAATTTTGATGAGCAAGGGTTCCCAAGCTTCCATACTGCCATAGATCTGTCCCATTTGTCGAAGCTAGGTAAAAATGGTGAGAGACTGCAAAGTCGCAAAATGTTAGCACAGTCTTGCAGTGAGACAAATTTAGTGACTTTGCAAAGCTTTTTAAGCCAGAATTCTGGTATAAGATGATGAATTGGAGCCTTAGGGTATGTGTCCACATTCAGGATTGCATCAGGATTTGGTCAGGATTTTATGCAGGTAAAATCCTGACCAAATCTGCACCTGAGGTCACTGGCAGGTCACCTGCGTTGTCCTTGCGTTGTTTCAGCATTGTAAGGATATGCTGCGTTCTTAAAAGACGCACCGCATGTCCGTTTCCGCAGGTCTGCCGCATGCGTCTTTTAATGCATAGTGGAGACGGGATTTCATGAAATCCCCTCCACTATGCTGTAACATCTGGACGCTGCGTGCTTGACGCTGCGGCTCTACGCAGCGTCAAACACGCAGCGTTTCCTGAACGTGGAAACATACCCTTAGGCTGGGTTCACATTGCATTCATGGTGTCCGTTAGACAGACTACGTTACACCGCGGCATAACGCCGCAATTGAAGGCAATGTCGGACGCATCGCTAGCGCACGCCCACATTGGTCATTGAGCTAGCAGATGCTCTATCTGCGCTAGCGCTCTGCATATACCGGCACTTGCGTTGACAGCAGCCCGTTAGCGTATGTTGAACGGGCTGCTGTTTAACGCAGTGTGAATCCGGCCTTAGTTGTCACTTTTTTAATTAGCTGCCACTATGGACAATCTTTACCCATACCCCAGTGGTGCCTATGGCCACAATATTGGGCAATTCCTCATGCAGCACGCACCTTCCCACCCAGAATGAGTTGGTTACTTGGGAGGATCATTATATGCAAATAACTGCATATTCACTGCATTTCGTCCACAGACGGCTGTGCAGTTGATAAAGGGTATGAACAAAGATTACAAATGTACCCCTATGGATTAGGGACAGCTTTCCAATCGCTGAGGGTCCAACTGCTGAAACATCCACCAATACAGAGAATGGGTCTCTGAAGGGCCCTGTCTGAATGGAGCAGAGGATGAGCATGCACGTCTCCTCTCCACACGCAATGAGACCCCCGAAGAAAGCGGAGCACTGCCCTTGGCTATATTTGGTCCCCTTGTTGAGAATGAACGGAAAGTTGATGTGCCTGCTCGGCCTCCACTCCACTCTTCAGAGCCCCATTTTTGGGATTAGTGAGGGTCTGAGCAGCTAGACCCCAGCATTCAGGAAGTTATTCCCTGTACAAAGGATATTGTCCATCCAAGTAAAAGTTGGAATCTAGTTGTCTGGACAGTAACTGTAAAAAGTTGAGCATGCATGGTGCCGCTCTGTTCAACTGTGAAAGCACAAGCCTTGCCTGCTAACATACAGGTTTGGGCATTCAGTTAAATGTTCAAGTTAATTCTGAGGTGGCCGAGGGGACGCAAGTTGGACTAGCCTCAAGCAAACGTTACATGTGATGTACAGTGACAGATCCACAAGGGTATGTTCCCAAGGTCAGTACACTCTGCGGGTTGGACCCTGCGTACATCAGCAGCATCAAACCCACAGCGTCAAGATGTTACAGCACAGTGGATGGGATTTCAATAAATCCTATGCTCACAATGTGTGCACGGACGCCTCCGGCTTACCTGCGGAGGCAGACATGCGGCGCATCTTTCCAGACCTCAGCATGTCAATTTATGTAGGGGAGACGATCCGTCTCCGCTGCGTAAATTACCCATTCACTATCATTAGATGCAATAAAACCGCATTATCTTTCTAGTCACATGCGTATTAAGTGCGGAAATGCAGCTTACTACGCATATGAACTAATTTAAATAAAGGTGTACCTTGTTTCAGCCAGAAGTACACCTACACTGCAGTTCTCGCGATGAGCTGAGCTGACCACGAGAACGGCCGTGCACGTGACCACCGGGGATATCTTCATCTTCAAGCTCCGCTGAGGCTGGATGTCATGCTGAATGGTGGCATAATGCAACCATTCAGCCAAAGGCATCCAGATGTAGAAGAGCTGGACTCTTCGTGGGACAGTCTGTATATCTTCTCGGCGGACAGGTAAAGATATTGTTGCTTTTTTATTTCAATTCTCTTACAGGAGAACAAGAATGTCGGTGGAATAAGCAATGCAGAAAGTATGGTTTAATTAAGAATACGGTAATAAAGGAGTCTGGGTCATTATTTCAATTAAAGGACTTTATTTTTGCTGTGTCTTTATTTACCATATAACTACCGTATATACTCGAGTATAAGCCGACCCCCTAATTTTGCCACAAAAAACTGGGAAAACTTATTGACTCGAGTATAAGCCAAGGGTGGAAAATGCAGCAGCCGGTGAATTTCAAAAATAAATGCTCCATACCGTTCATTATTGCCCCATAGCTGTGCCATATAGTGCTCTGCACCGTTCATTATTGCCCCATAGATGTACCATAGAAAGCTGTGCCATATAGTGCTCTGCACCGTTCATCATTGCCCCACAGCTGTGCCATATAGTGCTCTGCACAGTTCATTATTGCCACATAGCTGTGCCATATAGTGCTCTGCACCGTTCATTATTGCCCCATAGCTGTGCCATATAGTGCTCTGCACCGTTCATTATTGCCCCATAGCTGTGCCATATAGTGCTCTGCACCGTTCATTATTGCCCCATAGCTGTGCCATATAGTGCTCTGCACCGTTCATTATTGCCCCATAGATGTACCATAGAAAGCTGTGCCATATAGTGCTCTGCACCGTTCATTATTGCCCCATAGCTGTGCCATATAGTGCTCTGCACAGTTCATTATTGCCCCATAGCTGTGCCATATAGTGCTCTGCACCGTTCATTATTGCCCCATAGCTGTGCCATATAGTGCTCTGCACCGTTCATTATTGCCCCATAGCTGTGCCATATAGTGCTCTGCACCGTTCATTATTGCTCCATAACTGTGCCATAGTGCTCTGCACCGTTCATTCTTGCCCTATAACTGTGCCATATAGTGCTCTGCACCGTTCATTCTTGCCCCATAGCTGTGCCATATAGTGCTCTGCACCGTTCATTATTGCCCCATAGATGTGCCATATAGTGCTCTGCACCGTTCATTATTGCCCCATAGATGTGCCATATAGTGCTCTGCACCGTTCATTATTGTCCCATAGCTGTGCCATATAGTGCTCTGCACCGTTCATTCTTGCCCCATAGATGCTCCGTATAAAGCTGTGCCATTGCTGCTGCTGCAATAATAAAAAAAAAAAAAAGCCATACTCACCTCTCTTGCTTGCAGCTCCCGGCATCTCGTCCCGGCGTCTCTCTGCACTAATTAATACGCGTCATCGCGCCCTCTGACCTGAACAGTCAATGCAAGAGGACGCGAAGAGAGCGGCGCCCGGCGGGTGGAACGCGGACAGGTGAATATAAAATACTCACCTAGTCCCGGCGCTCCTGACGCTGCCCCTGCCTGTCACACTGTCTCTGGGTGCCGCAGCTCTTCCTGTCAGCGGTCACTGGCACCGCTCAGAGGAATGAATATGTGGCTCCACCCCTATGGGAGTGGAGTCCATATTCATGAGTTTAATGAGCGGTCCCACGTGACCGCTGAACAGGGGAAGAGCTGCGGCACCCGGAGACAGTGTGACAGGCAGGGGCAGCGTCAGGAGCGCCGGGACTAGGTGAGTATGCCTCAGCGCCCTCTCCCCCTCACCCGCCGACCCTGCCGCCCACCGTGACTCGAGTATAATCCGAGAGGGGCACTTTCAGACCAAAAATTTGGGCTGAAAATCTCGGCTTATACTCGAGTATATACGGTATATGATTAGTAATAGATAGATGTCTTACAGACGCCTCTCCATTACTAAGCCGTGGGCTTGATGTCACCCCGACAATACAAAGGTGACATCAACCCCACAAATATTACCCCACTTTCCACCGCTACAGGGCAAGTGGGAAGAGCCGGGTAAAGTGTCACAGTTGGCACATCTTTGAATGTGCCAATTGTGGGGCGGCTGCAGGCTGCTATTTTTAGGCTGGTGAGGGCCAAAATCCATTGGCCACGACAGCCTGTGAATACTAGGCCACAGCTGTCTGCTTTATCCTTGGCTGGTTAATAAAAATAGGGAGACTTCTCTTTTTTTTTTTTTTTTTTTAGAGGCGATCCCACTATTTTTGCAATCCATCAAAGGTAAGCAGACTGATGTGGCCCGGTATTATCAGGCTGCTAAGGTTCATAGATGTTGGCTCCTTACCAGCCTGAAATACCAGCCCCAGTAGTCCGCTTTACTCTGGCTGGTTGACAAATATAGGGGGATCCTATTCTTTTTTTTTTTAATTATTTAATAAAAAGGAGGGGACCTCTCTCTGTGCTTTCCTCCACTTCCTGTGCCATGTATGTCTAGCTATGTCAAAAGATTTACCATTATTTAAATTACTACAAAAGGAATAGTAAGCTGCGTTCCCGCACTTAATACGCATGTGACTAGGAAGATAATGCGATCTTACCGCATCTAACGATAGTGTATGAGTAAATTACGCAGCGGAGACTGAGCGTCTCCGCTACATAAATTGACATGCTGCGGTCTGGAAAAACGTGCCACATGTCCGTCTCTGCGGGTGAGCCGCAGGCATTGGTGCACACATAGTGGGCATGGGATTTCTTGAAATCCCATCAACTATGCTGTAACAGCTGGAGGCTGCATGTTGGACGCTGCAGATGTACACAGCGTACAACCCGCAGCATTTACTGACCATGGGAACATACCCCAATATATCTGCAAACAGGAAATCACTTTTTTTCCCTTCCTAGAAGCCAACTTTCAATTAGCTTTATTTCAAGTGACAAAAAAAAATGCATGCAATGAAAAAAACGCATCAATCACATCAAAAACGCATGCGGAAAAAACGCCATTCCTGACCGTGGAAACATACCCAAAGAAGTAAAAGACGTGTGTGCAATGAGTATAGAGCGGATGAAGAACAGGATGTGCCGGTATCCAGGAGCTAAGTATGTGCCTGGAGCAGGAATGGATGTACCGTATGTTCCTTTTATTCTACCATATTTGTTCTTAAAGGGAACCTGTCACATAGTTCATGATGTCCTATCTGCAGGCATCAGATTGATGTATAGGTTTGTGGCGGAAAAAAAAAAAATCAGAAATGATAATTTAGTCATTTATAGAGGACCTGTCACTAAATAAAAAGGCCTACATATCGGACGGGAACCGTATGGTGGATTGAAAAAAAAAGGCATACGCTCTGTAAACAGAACCTGTCTTATTGTAAATGGTATCTGACCTGCAGACAGGATGCTATAGAGCAGGAGCGGAGCTGATTTGTGGGAAAAGGTTCAATAAAACTTGCATTTTATTCACTGAAATCCCTGGTGTATGTGTGCATGAGTCCAGTGGGTGGTCCTACAGTGACTGACAGTCTGCCCTGTATGACTGAGCCTGTAGACATAGCTGTCCATCAATCACAGAGTAGGACCACCCATTGGCCTCCAGGACCCATACAAACACCAGGAATCTCAATTAATTTAATAAGATACAGGTTGTAGTGACACTTTTCAACATACATCATTCTGCTGTGCTCCTCCTCTACACCACTCTCCCCAGGTCAGACTGCAGGTACGTCATAATGTAAAGTTCCTTATGATATGGAACATGAGTCCAATGGGTGGTCCAAATCTATGATTGACAGCTTTATCTGCTACATGGACATGCAGGACCACCTACTGGACACATAGGATCAGTGAGAGCAGGGATTTACATTAATACATGACAAGTTATAATTAATCTTTTCCAACAAACATACCGTAAATGCTTATCTGTTTAGCCCCAACACGCTGCCGGCATTCATGATGTGACAGGTCCCCTATAAAGCACCACTCCAGCAGTTTTCATCTATTTCAGCGCTCGAGCAATGCAGCTAATGCCAGATCCCTGCACCTAGTACTCTACTCACCAGCTGCCATCTACGGCCATTCTTGGCACCGCTCCGGTCCCGATCTGCCATCTTGTAACCACGACTTCTGACTGACCAAAAACCAGATATAACAGTCACAAGCGCTCAGTGTATGTCTATGATGGCCTCGTTCTCATCACCGAGTAGTGACCCAGCAGGACATAAACTGATGGAGACCAACCGGAGCGGCGCTGATAGCAGGCGAAGACGGCAATGGGCGAGTAGAGTACTAGAGTCAGGGAACCACTTCAGCGCTGAAATAAGAAACCTGATGGAGCGGCGCTTTCTATTTACCAGTTTCCCAGTAATATCTCTGGGGAAGTCGTGTAACAAGCCCCCAACGTGACACCACCCCCCACACAAGGGACAGAGGGAGTGACCCCCCCCAAAGTGACACAATCCACCGCATGCATGAGAGGGGGTATACCGCCAAAGTGACACCATCCCCCGCACACGTGACAGTAGGGGTGGCCCCCAACGTGACACCACCCCCCAGCACGCGTGACAGTAGGGGTGGCCCCCAACGTGACACCACCCCCCAGCACGCGTGACAGTAGGGGTGGCCCCCAACGTGACACCACCCCCCAGCACGCGTGACAGTAGGGGTGGCCCCCAACGTGACAGTAGGGGTGGCCCCCAACGTGACACCACCCCCCAGCATGCGTGACAGTAGGGGTGGCCCCCCAACGTGACACCACCCCCCACCACGCGTGACAGTAGGGGTGGCCCCCCAACGTGACACCACCCCCCCACCACGCGTGACAGTAGGGGTGGGCCCCCCAACGTGACACCACCCCCCAGCACGCGCGACAGTAGGGGTGGGCCCCCCAACGTGACACCACCCCCCAGCACGCGCGACAGTAGGGGTGGGCCCCCAACGTGACACCACCCCCCCAGCACGCGCGACAGTAGGGGTGGCCCCCCAACGTGACACCACCCCCCAGCACGCGCGACAGTAGGGGTGGCCCCCCCAACGTGACACCACCCCCCAGCACGCGTGACAGTAGGGGTGGCCCCCAACGTGACAGTAGGGGTGGCCCCCAACGTGACAGTAGGGGTGGCCCCCAACGTGACAGTAGGGGTGGCCCCCAACGTGACAGTAGGGGTGGCCCCCAACGTGACAGTAGGGGTGGCCCCCAACGTGACAGTAGGGGTGGCCCCCAACGTGACAGTAGGGGTGGCCCCCAACGTGACAGTAGGGGTGGCCCCCAACGTGACAGTAGGGGTGGCCCCCAACGTGACAGTAGGGGTGGCCCCCAACGTGACAGTAGGGGTGGCCCCCAACGTGACAGTAGGGGTGGCCCCCAACGTGACAGTAGGGGTGGCCCCCAACGTGACAGTAGGGGTGGACCCCAACGTGACAGTAGGGGTGGCCCCCAACGTGACAGTAGGGGTGGCCCCCAACGTGACAGTAGGGGTGGCCCCCAACGTGACAGTAGGGGTGGCCCCCAACGTGACAGTAGGGGTGGCCCCCAACGTGACAGTAGGGGTGGCCCCCAACGTGACAGTAGGGGTGGCCCCCAACGTGACAGTAGGGGTGGCCCCAACGTGACAGTAGGGGTGGCCCCCAACGTGACAGTAGGGGTGGCCCCCAACGTGACAGTAGGGGTGGCCCCCAACGTGACAGTAGGGGTGGACCCCAACGTGACAGTAGGGGTGGACCCCAGCATGCGTGACAGTAGGGGTGGCCCCCAACGTGACACCACCCCCCAGCATGCGTGACAGTAGGGGTGGCCCCCAATGTGACACCACCCCCCACAAATGTGACAGAGGGGGTCCCCATAGATGACACACAGAACTGTCAGTGCCCAGAAGTGGGATGTAAGGTGCCAGCAACATGCATGTGACAGGTCCCCTGCACGCCCTCCATCACACACATCTGCTGCAGTGCCTGGCACACACCGGGTACACTCCGGTGCCAGTGTGTATACCTGACACCCGTACACATCCAGCCCGCTCTCTGCACAGGCCCCGCCGCCCACTTACCCCGCCCTGTGTCCTCCGATCACCGCTACTGCCACCGGGGACGTAGCCCAGTCCACAACCACAGGATCATATGGGGAATTGGCCTGATCAGTAGGCCGGGACCTGGAGAAACTAACATGGCGGAGAAAGACTGGGCCTGGGGAAGAGGAGGGGACTGGCTAGTGACGGGAGGGGCGAGGAGGCCCGCTAATGGAGGCGGGGACTTCAGCTGGATCACGCCGGGAGCCGCTGAGCCTGCGCGGCCCCGGGAGCCCGCGGGAACGGAGCTGAGGAGAAGATAGACGCGGGTATGAGGAGAGGCAGCAGCGCGGCCGGGAGCAGAGAGGCGCAGGCGCCATGTGTGAGGGCAGCGTCGAGAACGGAGTAGATTTTTTTGTTGTTGAGGGATTGATGTCACCGGAAGGGGCGGGGCCTCTCCAGTCCACTGAAGAACCGATAGCGGGAACTGCTGTGCACTGCTGAGGCTGCCGGAGAAGCTGAGCAATGGAGCCGTGTAAGGAGACGACCTGTACAGTGGAGGAATGGGAATGAGGACCCAGGACTCCGTGTGAGTGCTCCGAGGGAGGATTCTGGAAAGTGTTGATGTTACTTGAGTGGGGCTGCATAGGGAAGGTGATGAGGGGCTGTGTGGAGAAGGGGGCAGGCAAGCCGAGGGGCTGTGTGGAGAAGGAGGAGCGTAGATCAGATGTGTTGAAAAGGGGGGGTTAATGAGGAGAGGTGTGGAGAAGGGAGGGGATGAAGGTGGATGGTGATGGAGGGGGTGATGAGGGGATGCACGGAGAAGAGGAGGGGTGTGATGAGGGGATGCGCAGAGAAGGGAGGGGTGTGATGAGGGGATGCGCGGAGAAGGGAGGGGGTGATGAGGGGATGCGCGGAGAAGGGAGGGGTGTGATGAGGGGATGCGCGGAGAAGGGAGGGGGGTGATGAGGGGATGCACGGAGAAGAGGGTGTGATGAGGGGATGCGCGGAGAAGGGAGGGGGGTGATGAGGGGATGCGCGGAGAAGGGAGGGGTGTGATGAGGGGATGCGCGGAGAAGGGAGGGGGTGATGAGGGGATGCGCGGAGAAGGGAGGGGGGTGATGAGGGGATGCGCGGAGAAGGGAGGGGGGTGATGAGGGGATGCGCGGAGAAGGGAGGGGGTGATGAGGGGATGCGCGGAGAAGGGAGGGGGGTGATGAGGGGATGCGCGGAGAAGGGAGGGGGGTGATGAGGGGATGCGCGGAGAAGAGGGTGTGATGAGGGGATGCGCGGAGAAGGGAGGGGGTGATGAGGGGATGCGCGAAGGGAGGGGGGTGATGAGGGGATGCGCGGAGAAGGGAGGGGTGTGATGAGGGGATGCGCGGAGAAGGGAGGGGTGTGATGAGGGGATGCGCGGAGAAGGGAGGGGGTGATGAGGGGATGCGCGGAGAAGGGAGGGGGGTGATGAGGGGATGCGCGGAGAAGGGAGGGGGGTGATGAGGGGATGCGCGGAGAAGAGGGTGTGATGAGGGGATGCGCGGAGAAGGGAGGGGGTGATGAGGGGATGCGCGAAGGGAGGGGGGTGATGAGGGGATGCGCGGAGAAGGGAGGGGTGTGATGAGGGGATGCGCGGAGAAGGGAGGGGTGTGATGAGGGGATGCGCGGAGAAGGGAGGGGGGTGATGAGGGGATGCACGGAGAAGAGGGTGTGATGAGGGGATGCGCGGAGAAGGGAGGGGGGTGATGAGGGGATGCGCGGAGAAGGGAGGGGGTGATGAGGGGATGCGCGGAGAAGGGAGGGGGGTGATGAGGGGATGCGCGGAGAAGGGAGGGGTGTGATGAGGGGATGCGTGGAGAAGGGAGGGGGTGATGAGGGGATGCGCGGAGAAGGGAGGGGTGTGATGAGGGGATGCGCGGAGAAGGGAGGGGGTGATGAGGGGATGCGCGGAGAAGGGAGGGGGGTGATGAGGGGATGCGCGGAGAAGGGAGGGGGGTGATGAGGGGATGCGCGGAGAAGGGAGGGGGTGATGAGGGGATGCGCGGAGAAGGGAGGGGATGAAGGTGGATGGTGATGGAGGGGGTGATGAGGGGATGCACGGAGAAGAGGAGGGGTGTGATGAGGGGATGCGCGGAGAAGGGAGGGGTGTGATGAGGGGATGCGCGGAGAAGGGAGGGGGGTGATGAGGGGATGCGCGGAGAAGAGGGTGTGATGAGGGGATGCGCGGAGAAGGGAGGGGGTGATGAGGGGATGCGCGAAGGGAGGGGGGTGATGAGGGGATGCGCGGAGAAGGGAGGGGTGTGATGAGGGGATGCGCGGAGAAGGGAGGGGTGTGATGAGGGGATGCGCGGAGAAGGGAGGGGGTGATGAGGGGATGCGCGGAGAAGGGAGGGGGGTGATGAGGGGATGCGCGGAGAAGGGAGGGGGGTGATGAGGGGATGCGCGGAGAAGAGGGTGTGATGAGGGGATGCGCGGAGAAGGGAGGGGGTGATGAGGGGATGCGCGAAGGGAGGGGGGTGATGAGGGGATGCGCGGAGAAGGGAGGGGTGTGATGAGGGGATGCGCGGAGAAGGGAGGGGTGTGATGAGGGGATGCGCGGAGAAGGGAGGGGTGTGATGAGGGGATGCGCGGAGAAGGGAGGGGTGTGATGAGGGGATGCGCGGAGAAGGGAGGGGGGTGATGAGGGGATGCGCGGAGAAGGGAGGGGTGTGATGAGGGGATGCGCGGAGAAGGGAGGGGTGTGATGAGGGGATGCGCGGAGAAGGGAGGGGTGTGATGAGGGGATGCGCGGAGAAGGGAGGGGGGTGATGAGGGGATGCGCGGAGAAGGGAGCGGGGTGATGAGGGGATGCACGGAGAAGGGAGGGGGGTGATGAGGGGATGCGCGGAGAAGGGAGGGGGGTGATGAGGGGATGCGCGGAGAAGGGAGGGGGGTGATGAGGGGATGCGCGGAGAAGGGAGGGGGGTGATGAGGGGATGCGCGGAGAAGGGAGGGGGGTGATGAGGGGATGCGCGGAGAAGGGAGGGGGGTGATGAGGGGGTGCGCGGAGAAGGGAGGGGTGTGATGAGGATGCGCGGAGAAGGGAGGGGGTGTGATGAGGGGATGCGCTGAGAAGGGAGGGGCGTGATGAGGAGGGAATATGCGAGCAAAGGGTAATGATGCATTCTGGGTAGCATAAAGGGGTGATGCAACTCCCTTGAAGATAAAATAGAACAAAAACCGTTTCCCCAAGTGGTAGGTGTGCAGAAGCACAGAATCCCTTGGACCAAATCTGAAGAAACTCCAGCTTCTTGTAAATTGCTAAATTTAGTGAAAAGTAGATAAAAAATCAAAGCATGCTAAATTGCGGAGACAGAATAGCACATATGGCTCCATGTGCGTCTGAAATGCGTTGCTGCGCTATATCTGCAATTTAGCATATTTTAATTTGTATCTATTTTTCAACCAATTTTGCGATTTCCATGAAGCTGGATTTTCTTCACATTTGTACCTCCCTTGTGGTTAATGTCACTTTTGTGAGGCTGCATATTGCTGGGGCTGTGGAGGGTGAAGTCACTCGTGTGCTTTATGGTTTTGTTACTTATCTCTAATGTGGCTTACTTCTACGTATTGATTTGTAAAGTTCATTGTTATAGACTTGTATGTATAAATATATTTACATATTTCTCCCTTTTGTTGGATTTATTTGTATTTTTAATAAAACAGTTTGAGAACTAGGAGTTGAATTTTCATTGAAATTTGTTAGAGAAACGATCTTCAGCAAAATCCTCACTGACCATTTCTTTCCTGCCCCCAACAACAATTAGCATATTTTTCGGACTGTAAGAGACACTTTTTTCCCTCCAAATTTGGGAGGAAAATTGAGGTGCTTTTTATAGTCTGACTATAACTTACAGGGAGGAGGGCAGTTGCCGCCTGTGGAGCGGAGTCACAGGAGGTAGGGTCTCTGCTGCAGGAAGCTGGCGGCAGAAGTGGGACGAGGCTGTGGGCTCTCAGCCGAGATCCCAGTCTGCACATGCGTCGCTGGAGGTGGCCGTCCTCCTGAAGCCCACCGACAGGAGATCAACGCACTTTGCTTGGCCTCACCGCTGACACCCCTCCTTCCAGGCCAGGACACGCAGCCTCGCACCACTGGGACACCCTCTCCTCCCATCCAGGGCCCGCAGCATCGCCCCACCTCTGCCAGCTTCCTGCAGCAGGGACCCTATATATGTATGTGTCACATATATATATATTTCTTCCAGCGCTAGACAGCTTTAAAGGGACACTGTCACCTGGATTTGGAGGGAACAATCTTCAGCCATGGAGGCGGGGTTTTTGATTCACCCTTTCCTTACCCGCTGGCTGCAATATTGAATTGAAGTTCATTCTCTGTCCTCCATAGTACACGCCTGCGCAAGGCAAGATTGCACCTTATGCAGGCATGTACTACGGAGGACAGAGAATGAACTTCAATCCAATATTGCAGCCAGCATGCAGCCAGCGGGTAAGGAAAGGGTGAATCCAAAACCCCTCCTCCGTGGCTGAAGATTGTTCCCTCCAAATCCAGGTGACAGTGTCCCTTTAAAGCCGGTAATTCAATTACCGGCTTTTTCTTTCTCCTTCCTAAAACCCGACATGATATGAGACCTGGTTTACATACAGTAAACCATCTCATATCACCATTTTTTTGCATATTCCACACTATTAATGTTAATAGTGTGTCTATGCAAAATTTGGCTGTTCTAGCTATTAAATTAAGGGGTTAAATGGCGGAAAAAATTGGCGTGGGCTCCCGCACAATTTTCTCCGCCAGAGTAGTAAATATATATACCCATAGTATATATATATATTCCTATTCTATGTGTACACATTTATTCTACCTATTCTACTGTAAGCTGTCAGTGTGATTTTACTGTACACCGCACTGCATTGCCGGCTTTTCTCGCTAACACCGCTGCGTATTTTTCGCAAGTCACACTGCTGGTCCGTGTGTAATCCGTATTTTTGGGGCTTCCATAGACTTTCATTGGCGTTTTATTTGCGCAGTACGGTGACAAACGCAGCATGCTGCGATTTTCTACGGCCGTAGAAAGCCGTATAATACTGATCAGTTTAATACGGCAGATAGGAGCAGGGGCATAGAGAATAATTGTGCCGTATGTTTTGCGAGTTTTACGGACGTAGTTTCTGCGCTCTTACGTCCGTAAAACTCGCAAGTGTGAAGCCGGCCTTATAGTACTAAAAATACAGTACTTTTTTTTTCTCGGTAAATAAAACCATGCTATTCGCTTATGTAACCAATTTATAAGGTCCCAGCTGTGTTTCTCGGTATGTCGGCCATCTGTGGCCACTTACCATTCTCTGTGACCCATACCGCCTTATGTGCTGTCGAACTCATATATACAACAGCATTTTTTAATGGATTCTAATTAAAGGGCCATCGGCCTCCGTGGGTCTGAGTGCTACTGCCCCCTCTGCTCCATAGGCTAGGCTCTGGCAGGCATCACACTACATATTTTACAGAGGAGTAAAAATGTTCCTCTTAGCAATTTTGAAGAGTATTTTTAGCCAAGAAGGAGGACATAATTTGCAGTAGCTAAAATCTATGTACATGGTACACCACACACCTGGGCATAGTGTATCATGCAGGACATCCGGCCCTCTGGCTGTTCCTGTCTGGCTTGTGGACTGAGGCAGCCAAAGGGCTGAAATCCGTGGCCCATGGGCTGCACCATGCGATCGTCCTCTTGGCGACGAAAGCTGCCAACGGTCCAGAAATTTGAGGACAGTGTGAAAATATGGCAATTTTTTGCTCAGTCTGTAAAACAAATTTAAGGTGTCCTTGATTTTTTTTTTTTTTTGGGAAGCTGAAGAAATTTATGCAGACAATTTTGGCTAATTTTCATCATTTTACAGTAAATGCAGCTATCATCTTCATATCAGTATTATGGTCTGTAGATGGGCAGCACGGTGGCTCAGTGTTTAGCACTGCAGCCTTGCAGCGCTGGAGTCCTGGGTTCAATTCCTGCCTAGGACAACATCTGTGAGGAGTTTGTATGTTTTCCCTGTGTTTGCGTGGGTTTCTTCCGGGTACTCTGGTTTCCTCCCACATTCCAAAGACATACTGATAGGGAATTTAGATTGTGAGCCCCATCGGGGACAGCAACGAAAATGTGTGCAAACTGTAAAGCGCTGCGGAATATGTTAGCGCTATATAAAAATAACTATTATTATGTACAGTACAGACCAAAAGTTTGGACACACCATTTAAAGATTTTTCTGTATTTTCATGACTGAAAATTGTACATTCACACTGAAGGCATCAAAACTATGAATTAACACATGTGGAATTATATACTTAACAAAAAAGTGTGAAACAACTGAAAATATGTCTTATACGAGGGGCGATCCAAAAGTAATGATAATCAATACTAAACACAATGAATATAGTAAAAAAATATATTTATTTTTCTACATAGTCTCCTAACAAGTCTATACATTTAGTCCATCTCTTTTCTAAACTTAGAATTCCCTTCGAAAAAAATTCTTGATCTTGACCCTCAAAAAAATCCCCAACAGCGGTTATCACGTCACTATTGTCAAATTTCTTGCCCCGGAGGTGTTCCTTGAGCCGAGGAAAGAGAAAGAAGTCACTGGGGGCTAGATCTGGTGAATAGGGGGGGTGTTCCACCAGTTCAAAGCCCGCTTCTTGAATGGTAGCCATGGCAACAGCAGCTTTGTGAGCCGGCGCGTTATCATGGTGAAACAACACTCCAGCCCGCAGTTTGCCGCCCCATTCTCCTTGATAGCCTCCCGCAATCTTCTTATTTGTTCTGCGTAGTAGGAGCCCGTAATAGTGGCTCTCTTCTCCAAATAGTCCACCATAATAATTCCTTCAGCGCCCCAAAAAACGGACGCCATAACCTTCCCTGCTGAGCTTGACACTTTGAATTTCTTCGGCGTCGGTTCGTCGGCTCGTTTCCACGTCATCGATTGTTTAGTTTCGGGATCAAAGTGGTGGATCCAGGTCTCGTCCATGGTCAAAAAACGTGACAAAAAATTTTCCTTGTCTGCTTGGAACTTTTCGAGATTTGCTATTGAAATGTCAACTCGTTTCTTCTTTTGTTCGTCGGTTAACATTTTTGGCACCCAACGCGCGGAGACCTTTCTCATATGCAATTCTTTTGCAAGGATTCTTTGAATACTGCCATATGAGATCCCTGTGACCTCAGCTAAATGCCTGATAGTCACTCTTCGATCTGCCAATACAACTTCTTCAACTTTTTTCACGTTTTCTTCATTGAGGGATGTGGATGGGCGTCCTTCACGATGTTCATTTTCCGTCGATGTTCTTCCCAGCTTAAATTCCTTGGCCCAGCGTGCAACTGTGGAATATGGAGGAGAAGAGTCCCCCAATGTTTCCACCAAGTCACTGTGTATGTCTTTGGTAGTCATTTTTTTCAAGCAGAGGTATTTGATGACAGCTCTGAGCTTGTTTTTTTCCATTTTGATGTTCACTCCTCGGCAGTTCATATTCAAATGAATGTAGCTCCCGGGAATCGTGGTCTATTTAAGTGATTTTTTTTTTTCCTGGACTAGTGGGTACCTAAGGCCTCTTTCACACTTCAGTCTTTTGGCGTCAGTCACTACCGACATAGTGACGGATTGACGGATCCGTCACAATTGTTGCGAAAACGGTTCTAACAGATCCGTTTTTTTGACGGATCCGTTACTTGGGGGTTGTCTGGGAGAAGTATCTACTTTTTGGAGCATGCGCAATTGAAAAAACGGATTGGGGCGACGGATCCGCCGAAAAAACGGTTGCGGCGGATCCGGCGCCCATTCTATGGAATGGCGGACGCGACGGATCCGTCGCGATCCGCCATTTCGGCGTTGACAAAAAACGTTCCAATGTCCGTCTATTTTCAGAAAACGTCCGCCAAATGTCGACGGATCCGTCGCATGGCGGATGGAACGGACGACCATCCGTCACAATCCGTCACTAATGCAAGTCTATGGGAAAATAACGGATCTGTCAAAAAAAATGACGGATCCGTTATTTGAGGAAAATGGCGGTTTTAGACTGACGCCAAATAACTGAAGTGTGAAAGAGGCCTTAGAGAGAAGAAAACATTTTATTTTAATTTCTGTGTGCAATAGAAATAACCGATTATCATTACTTTTGGATCGCCCCTCGTATTCTAGGTTCTTCATCGTAGCCACCTTTTGCTTTGATGACTGCTTTGCACACTTGGCATTCTCTTCATGAGCTTCCAAGACGTAGTCACCGGGAATGGTTTTCACTTCACAGGTGTGCCCTGTCAGGTTTAATAAGTGGGATTTCTTGCCTAATAAATGGGGTTGGGACCATCAGTTGTGTCGAGCAGAAGTCTCGTGAATACACAGCTGATAGTCCTACGGTGGGGTACATATGGGGTACCAGCATACTCAGGACAAACTGCGCAACAATTACTGGGGTCCAATTTCTCCCGTTACCCTTGTGAAAATAAAAATTACTTGTTAAAACATCATTTTTGAGAAAAGAAAAATGATTTTTTATTTTCACGGCTCTGCGTTGTAAACGTCTGTGAAGCACTTGGGGGTTCAAAGTGCTCACCACACATCTAGATAAGTTCCTTTCGGGGTCTAGTTTCCAAAATGGGGTCACTTGTGGGGGGTTTCTACTGTTTAGCCACATCAGGGTCTCTGCAAACGCAACGTGACGCCCGCAGAGCATTCCATCAAAGGCTGCATTTCAAAACGTCACTAGTTCACTTCCGAGCCCCGGCATGTGCCCAAACAGTGGTTTACCACCACATATGGGGTATCAGCTTACTCAGGAGAAACTGGACAACAACTTTTGGGGTCAAATTTCTCCTGTTACCCTTGGGAACATAAAAAATTGCGGGCTAAAAAATCATTTTTGAGAAAAGAATTTTTTTTTTTTTTTCATGGCTCTGCGTTATAAACTTCTGTGAAGCACTTGGGGGTTCAAAGTGCTCACCACACATCTAGATTAGTTCCTTCGGGGGTCTAGTTTCCAAAATGGGGTCATTTTTGGGGGATCTCCAATGTTTAGGCATACAGGGGCTCTCCAAACGTGACATGGTGTCCGCTAATGATTGGAGCTAATTTTCCATTTAAAAAGCCAAATGGCGTGCCTTCCCTTCCGAGCCCTGCCGTGCGCCCAAACAGTGGTTTACCCCCACATATGGGGTATCGGCGTACTCAGGACAAACTGGACAACAACATTTGGGGTCCAATTTTTCCTATTACCCTTGGCAAAATAGGAAATTCCAGGCTAAAAAAATCATTTTTGAGGAAAGAAAAATTATTTTTTATTTTCATGGCTCTGCGTTATAAACTTCTGTGAAGCACCTGGGGGTTTAAAGTGCTCCATATGCATCTAGATAAGTTCCTTGGGGGGTCTAGTTTCCAAAATGGGGTCACTTGTGGGGGTGTTCCAATGTTTAGGCACACAGGGGCTCTCCAAACGCGACATGGTGTCCGCTAACGATGGAGCTAATTTTCCATTCAAAAAGTCAAATGGCGCGCCTTGCCTTCCGAGCCCTGCCGTGTGCCCAAACAGTGGTTTACCCCCACATGTGAGGTATCGGTTTACTCAGGAGAAATTGCCCAACAAATTTTAGGATCCATTTTATCCTGTTGCCCATGTGAAAATGAAAAAATTGAGGCTAAAAGAATTTTTATTCGGACTCCCATGACAGCACACGAGAGAGGGGATCCGCCCTTAAGGAACAGGAAACCTACAGATACAAAAGGGTGGCACCTCTCCCCATGCATCAGTTGGTTTCCTGTTCCTGAAGGGACTGGATGCCTATAGAATCTACAGGAGTCCAGGCCGGCCGGACCGATTCTGGTGGCGAGGGGGTCTCCCACTTCGGCCGGTGCGGGTACCTGAGGTAGTCACGGTGGCCCTGGCAGGGCGGCACGGCGGTGACTAGGCAGCGAGGAGCGGTCGCCAGGGGGTGTCCGGTCTCCGGGGCCAGCATATGGTAAGTCGCCCTTCCCGTGTGCTGTGGGTCTCTCTGTGCGGGGGTGGGGCGGCAGCGTCTAGGGGGCGCCGATCGGAACGTAGCTGGCCCGCCTCGGTGTTCCACGATGGCTGCAGCGCTGACAGGAAGCGCTGTAAGCTGTGGTGACGTCGGGGGGCGGAGCCGGCGACGACTTCCGGGTCAGTGAGCTCCTGCGCATGCGCAGGGGCTCCAAGATGGCGGCGCCCACTGGAGATCATGCCGCAATGATCCCCCACAGCTGCGGGAGGGTGGGAAAATTAAACAAGCAAGCTGGGCAAGGTGCGCTGACCGAAGGAGGGGCTTTATAAGGCGGCTCCAGCAACGTGTTCCCGGGTTCTGGCTCCAATTTACTAAAGATGGAATCGGATCAGGATCAGCAGGTTGTGCTGCTGGAACAAGCATCCCAGAAACCCAAGGAGAAGGAACATGAAAAAAGGAGCGATGGTTCGGGCCGCAGAAGCTCCTCCAGACAGGGGTCTGGAGGGTCAGCCAAAAAGGATCCCCCTCGTACTTCGGTATTTCTGGGTGTGAGCAGCCACTGGTAAGTGATCTTCAAGAAAGTTCACTTAGTGACTAGTCTCCCCTCATATGTTTTATGCAGGGAAGGAAAAACGTCAATAAGGCGAAGCATAGGGAATGTGCCATCTGCGGGGTTCCCTTGCCTGACTCACACCCTAAAAAACTATGTGACCCCTGTATCCAGCAGACGGTGAGGTTCTGGAAGGAGGGGAGGGGATATAGCATGTAGATCTTACACTCTAGTCTACCTTACTTATCCCCGTAGGTAGCCGAAGAATCCTCCTCTATTACGGCCAGTCTCAAAGAGATGATTAGAATGGAGGTTAAGGAGTCCTTTAAAAACCTTTCACAGTCAGGAGGTTCTAGGCAGAGAACTGAGTGGGCATCTGATTCATCTGTGGAAAAGGACAAGTCTGAAGAATCGGACGATTCAGCAGCATCATCCTCCTCTTCGGAAGAAGACGCTGCTCGGTTTTGCCTACCCCTAGAAAGAATAGACAAATTGGTAAAGGCGGTCAGAGGCACAATGGGTATATCGGAACCCAAGCCTCAGCTGTCTAAAGAACAAATGATGTTCAGTGGATTGGAGCAGAAAAAGCGCAGAGTGTTTCCTTTAAATGAGAAAATACAGGATCTTATTAATAGGGAGTGGAGAAAACCGGAGAGAAAAGGCTCCTTACCACCTGCGCAAAAACGTCGGTACCCTTTTGATGACCCAGCAGTAGGTAACTGGGAGAAAGCACCAAAGCTGGATGCAGCAATTGCCAAGGTAGCAAAACGATCTTCTCTCCCATTTGAGGATATGGGAACGCTTAAAGACCCCCTGGATAGGAAAGTGGATACCTTCCTAAAGGGGACCTGGGAAATGGCAGCTGGCTCCTTAAGACCTGCGGTAGCTTCAACCTGCACGGCAAGGTCAATGATGGTCTGGCTGGACCAGTTAGAGACCCAATTAAAACAAGGGGCCTCTAGAGATTCCATACTCGCAGCATTACCTGTAATCCAGGAGGGGGCGGCTTTTTTATCGGACGCCTCAATTGACTCCGTAAAGTTGGCAGCTAGAGCAGCAGGACTTTCTAATGCTGCAAGGAGAGCCCTATGGCTGAAATGCTGGCCGGGGGATATGCAGGCAAAAGCAAAGCTCTGCGCTATCCCTTGTAAAGGCGAGTATTTATTTGGGCCTACCCTGGATGAACTCCTGGAGAAAGCAGGAGATGATAAGAAAAAGTTTCCCAACCTGTTCAATCCATACCGTCGTCCCTTCAACAAAAGAAGGTTCAACCGGGGAGGAAAGCGCGCCTTTTCACCAGGGAGAGATCGTCCCAGATGGGAGGATAGGCGAAAACGAGGTACAGGTCTCATGTTTCGCCGTAACCAGACGGAAAATAAAAAACAAGACCAATGACTGGCAATTCCAGTGGGAGGGAGACTATTGCAATTCTCGGCAGAGTGGTCGAAAATCACAAACAGCGTTTGGATAAAAGACACTGTTTCCCATGGTCTCAAGCTGGAATTTGTTCATATTCCACAGGACAAATTTAGATGAACACCCTGGAGCTCATCTCCCACTGAACAATTCGCCCTAGAAGAGGAAGTGAGGACTCTTTGCTCCAAAAATGTTTTGGTAGAAGTGCCATATTCTCAGGCAGGGAAAGGGTTTTACTCTCCCCTGTTCCTAATCCAGAAGCCTGATAAATCTTACAGGACCATTATAAATCTTAAGGGTCTCAATAAGTTTTTGGTGAAACATACTTTCAAAATGGAGTCCATTAATTCGGCAATAAAAATGCTTTTCAACAACTGTTTCATGGTAGTAGTGGATTTGAAAGATGCCTACTATCATGTACCCATTCATGCTGATTTCCAACGATACCTGAGGGTAGCGATTCTAATGGGGGGTTGGATTCAACATTTTCAATTCAGAGCGCTCCCTTTTGGGATCACCTCGGCACCTAGGGTGTTTACTAAAATAATTGCGGAAGTCATGGCGCATTTAAGAGAGTCAAATGTCCTTATAATCCCCTACTTAGACGATTTCCTCATTGTAGGTAACTCGGTAGATCATTGTCTGTCACAATGGGAGATTGCTAAAACCAAACTAGAACGACTGGGTTGGATCATAAACTTTGAAAAATCGAAATTACAGCCCCTAAATGTTCAAAAATTCCTGGGATTAATGTTGAATTCAGTGACACAGCAGTGTCTCCTCCCTATAGAGAAAATTGACCAAATTCAGAGTTTTGTATTAAGAGCAATCAATACACCTTCCATGACACTTAGGCAAGCAATGTCTCTACTTGGGTCACTCACATCTTGCATTCCAGCAGTTAAGTGGGCTCAGTTCCACACCAGGTCCCTACAAAAAGAAGTCCTGTTCCATGACAGAGCCTTAGGAGGCGCATTAAATGGGAAATTGACGTTGAGACCGATAACATTGAATTCCCTTAGGTGGTGGCTAGATAAACGGAATTTATCAGCAGGGGTTCCCTGGATGGTAGATGTCACCCACGTGATAACCACAGATGCCAGCTCTTCAGGGTGGGGAGCCTATATGGGGGACATGGTGGTCCAGGGACAGTGGGAACCCTTCACAACATTCTCATCAAACCAAAGAGAGTTGTTGGCGGTTGAATTAGCTGTTAAAAAATTCCTCGTATATTTGCAGGGCCAGCATGTCAGAATTCTGTCGGACAACAGAGTGGCGGTCGCTTACATAAACCGGCAAGGGGGAACTCGTTCCGAAACTTTAATGCAGATCACGGATCGGTTGTTCCAGGTGGCAGAGCTCAATTTTCTATCTTTGACAGCTCTTCACATCAAAGGAAAAGAAAATGTGGCAGCAGATTTCCTCAGCCGAAATGTGTTAAAACAGGGAGAGTGGTCTCTCAACGAGGACATTTTCAATCTTATCGTCCGCAGATGGGGTCAACCAGTGGCGGATCTATTCGCCACCAGAAACAGAAAAGTAAAACTTTTTTGCTCCCTAAATCCCAGGGAAAATCCCCTGGCGGTGGACGCGTTTCTGATAAAATGGGATTTTCCACTGGCCTATGCTTTCCCACCACTGAACCTGATACCTCTAGTGGTGAGGAAAATCAGGGAGGATCGAGCGAAAGTCATCCTTATCGCCCCCTTTTGGCCCAGAAGAACCTGGTTTGCCTGGCTCAAGACAATGTCCGTAGCGGTCCCCTGGGTACTGCCAGAGATCCCGAACTTGCTTTCTCAGGGACCAATCTCCCATCCACAAGTGGCGGCGCTCCATTTGACGGCGTGGAGTTTGAACGGTCACTATTAGTGGGGAAAGGCTTCTCTCCAAACTTAGTAGAGACACTCCTAAAGAGTAGAAAGCAAGTAACTACGAGAATCTACTCTAGGACTTGGAGAAAGTTCTTGACTTGTTCAAAGTTTAATATCCAAGACGGGGTGCCAATACAACAAATCCTAGAGTTCCTACAGAAGGGGTTCGAGTTAAAACTCTCTCCTAGTACCCTTAGAGTACAGGTCTCAGCCTTAGGTGTCCTGTTTTCCTGTAATATAGCTAATAACTACTGGATAGCGAGGTTTATGAAGGCAGTTAGTAGATCTACACCAGTGCCTAAAGACAGAACAGTTCCATGGGATTTAAATTTAGTTCTGTCCTCTCTAACTAAACCACCCTTTGAACCTCTGCAGGAGGCCTCGATCAAAATGTTGACACTTAAGACAGCCTTCCTGATCGCCATAACCTCAGCTCGCAGGATAGGGGATATACAGGCACTTGCCAGGGCTCCTCCATACACTAAAATCTTGTCAGACAGAGTAATCCTTAGACCAGACCCAGCATATCTACCAAAGGTGGCGACACGTTTCCATAGATCACAGGAGATAGTTTTGCCGTCCTTTATTCCTAATCCCTCTAATCCTAAAGAGCAGGAGCTTCATACGTTAGACGTCAGGAGATCTCTTCTTCAGTATATTTCAGCTACTGATAATTGGAAGAAAGATGGGGCCCTGCTTCTTTCCTTCCAAGGTCCAAGGAAAGGGTTTAGAGTATCAAAATATTTACTGGCTAAATGGATTAGGGAAACTATCTCTCTAGCTTATACAGCAGGTGGGGGGCCAGCTCCGCAGAACCTAAAGGCACATTCCACCCGGGCCATGGCGTCATCCTGGGCGGAAAGATCTGGAGTGTCAGTGGAGCAGATATGTAAGGCGGCCACATGGTCATCCCCTTCCACTTTCTTTAAACACTATCGGTTGGATTTGGGGTCCTCCTCTGATCTTTCCTTTGGGTTAAGGGTGCTACAATCTATAGTCCCTCCCTAAGGTAGCTTACATCTCTGTAAATCTCTCGTGTGCTGTCATGGGAGTCCGAATAAAGCATTAAGCTACTTACTGGTAGCGGCATTTTTCGGAGGCCCATGACAGCACCCTTAGTTCCCTCCCTATTCACGTGGGGGTAGCACTTCCTGATATGTATATAGCGTAATATGTAAATCTCACGTATGGTGTCTTGTTACAATAATGGGTTATTTTGTTTCAAAATGTATATAATGTATATTTGTGTACCACTAACCGCGGCAGTCCTCAGGCTCTGAAATACAACTGATGCATGGGGAGAGGTGCCGCCCTTTTGTATCTGTAGGTTTCCTGTTCCTTAAGGGCGGATCCCCTCTCTCGTGTGCTGTCATGGGCCTCCGAAAAATGTCACTACCAGTAAGTAGCTTAATGCTTTTTGTGAAAAAAAAGTACTTTTTCATTTTTACGGATCAATTTGTGAAGCACCTGGGGGTTTAAAGTGCTCACTATGCATCTAGATAAGTTCCTTGGGGCGTCTAGTTTCCAAAATGGGGTCACTTGTCGGGGAGCTCCAATTTTTAGGCACACGGGGGCTCACCAAACACGACATGGTGTCCGCTAAAGATTGAAGCCAATTTTTTATTCAAAAAGTCAAATGGCGCTGCTTCCCTTCCAAGCCCTGCCGTGCGCCCAAACAGTGGTTTACCCCCACATATGAGGTATCATCGTACTCAGGACAAATTGGACAACAACTTTTGTCGTTCAGTTTTTCCTTTTACCATTGGGAAAATAAAAAAAATTGTTGCTAAAAGATCATTTTTGTGACTAAAAAGTTAAATGTTCATTTTTTCCTTCCATGTTGCTTCTGCTGCTGTGAAGCACCTGAAGGGTTAATAAACTTCTTGAATGTGGTTTTGTGCAAATCGAGGGGTGCAGTTCTTAGAATGGTGTCACTTTTGGGTATTTTCAGCCATATGGACCCCTCAAACTGACTTCAAATGTGAGGTGGTCCCTAAAAAAAAAAAGGTTTTGTAAATTTCGTTGTAAAAATGAGAAATCGCTGGTCAAATTTTAACCCTTATAACCTAATGTGAAAATTGCAAAATTTTCAAAATTTTCGCCAAATTTCCGTTTTTATCACAAATAAACGCAGAATTTATTGACCTAAATTTACCACTAACATGAAGCCCAATATGTCACGAAAAAACAATCTCAGAACCGCTAGGATCCATTGAAGCGTTCCTGAGTTATTGCCTCATAAAGGGACACTGGTCAGAATTGCAAAAATCGGCCAGGTCATTAAGGTCAAAATAGGCTGGGTCATGAAGGGGTTAAATGAGGTGTGTCCAAACTTTTGGTCTGTATTGTATATGGTGGCGTCTCAATATATAGTGGAGGAGGCAACCCTAGCGGCGTCCCAATATATAGTGGAGGAGGCAACAATGTCGGCGTGAATTTATTGGAGGAGAAGGCAGCCGCTGGCTCCCCCCACTATTTGGCACAAGCAACTGTGACAGCAGATGCGATGAAGTCTCTACATCGCGTGTGTAGTGCAGAACGTGAGTGCACACAGGAAAGACCTTTGCAGAGCACCAAGAGAATGGGAACAAGGGGTTTTTGTGTTTTGTTTTTTTGAGTGGATTTGTCGACTCATACTGTATAGGGTGGCTGTGGTGACCATAATGCTGTCTGGGGTGTTGTGGGGGATTATACGGTGTATAGGGGCCCATGAGAACAATTAAACCACGTGTGTTGCGCTGTGCGGACAGTCATACCGTGTGCGGCTGGCTGTGCGGACCGTACAGTGTGTGGGGAGGGCTGTGAGGACCGTCCTGTCTGAGGGATATGGGTGCCATTATTCTGTGTGGGGGCTGTGATGACCATCAAACCATATGTGGGGGTGCTGTGAGATCCATCATATTGTCTGTGTAGGGCCATCAAATTACGTTGGGGAGCTGTGGGAGTATCATACTATGTGTTGCTGTGGCTATGAGGGCAACATACTGTGTGGCTGGGGATGTGGGGGCATTGTACGTTGTGGCATTTTACTGTTTGTGGGGGCATTGAACTGTGTATGGCTGGTTCTGTGGGGGGCATCGTACGTTGTGGTGGCATTGTACTGTGTGTGGGGGCATCGTACGTTGTGGTGGCATTGTACTGTGTGTGGGGGTATCGTACGTTGTGGTGGCATTGTACTGTGGGTGGGGGCATCGTATTTTATGTTGGCATTGTACTGTGGGTGGGGGCATTTGTTGGCATTGTACGGTGTGTGGGGGCGTCGTACGTTGTGGCATTGTACTGTTGGTGGGGGCATCAAACTGGCTGGTTCTGTGGGGGCATCCTACATTATGATGGCATTGTACTGTGTGTGGGGGCATCATACATTGTGATGTCATTGTACTGTGTGTGGCTGGTTGGTTCTGTGGGGGCATCATACATTATGATGGCATTGTACTGTGTGTGGGAGCTTCGTACTGTGTGGCTGGGTCTGTGGGGGCATATGCTGTAGCATTGTCCTGTGTGGGGGAATTGTACTGTGTGGGATGGCTGTGGGGACATCTTACTGTGTGTAGCTGTTTATCATGGTTCACTGGCTCAATATCGGAAGCAAATGATTTATAGATTTTAAAAAAGTGAATGAATGAAGTTATAAGGTGCTGATTCGCTGTTACAAGTAAGGATACAAGTAACAATAAGCCCCATCATAACATGTTACAGCAAATCGGCGGAATTAATTCTTTTCGGTATGAAGTCATACAAATGTTATAAAATAGTAATAATTAAGCAGAATTAATTTCAGCCTATTGGTTCGGCCCCCACAATAGTCACAGTCTCTCATGTGGCCCCTTGGAAAATAAATGGGCCACTGCTGGTATACAAAATAGTAAAATCTCCCTATGAGGAAGACTATCATTTAATGATGCTTCCACACATGAATAGAGAACTTGTTTTCATCGGACTACTCCTGTATCACCTATCCAAGGTGATCGGTGGTGTCCAACAGCTGGGACCTGCACTATTCGGCAGAATGGTACACACTTCTCTCTGTAAGGCCTTTAACGTGCGTGCAATTTGATAAATAATTGGATTGGTCTCTGACCAATGTTATTCAATGAGACTGTGTAGATCTGCATATATTTTTTTTTCTTAGCTACATTTGATGCTACGATTTCACTCTGAAATGTGATGGGTGTGAGAAAAAAATCAAATGCCACGAGTGCTGCATTGAGCGCCTGTGCTTGGATTTACCAGTCATTCTGTGCTGGCAGTCTCTTTAGGGCAGGGGTCCCCAACTCCAGGCCTCGAGGGCCGCCAACAGTGCAGGTTTTCAGGATTTCCTTAGTATTGCATCGGTGGTAATGTGATCATCTGCACAGGTGATGATTCCAACCCCTGTGCAATACTAAGGAAATCCTGAAAACCTGCACTGTTGGCGGCCCTCGAGGCCTGGAGTTGGGGACCACTGCTTTAGGGCTACACATATGAAAGTGAAAGAAGAACCCGTGGTTGGAAGCGCTGCCGAGTGAAGCACAATTCCACTAGTGATGGTGTGTGATAAAAAAAACTTTAGAGCTAGTGCAATTTTGCTTGTCTCTGCAGTGTTCGTTCCAACCACCGGCTTTTCTTCTACTCTCTTGAGTCCTTCTGGACCTCTCGATAGATCCAGTGTGGGGAGCAGCAGCCTGCAGGAGACTCCTATTCACTTCACTCCAAAGTTGTTCCTGCCTCGCACAACTGCCAGAAGTGAGTACGCTCACCACATTACCTCCATCAGTCCTAGTTGACCTGCGTAAGGTGTGCTTTCTTTCTACATACCTTTAAGTCTTCGGTCACACTAGCAGTATTTGGTCAGTATTTTACATCATATTTATAAGCCAAAACTAGGAGTACATGAAAAATGCAGAAGTGGTGACGTGTTTCTATTATACTTTTCCTATGATTGTTCCACTCCTGGATTTGGCTTATAAATACTCAGGTTAAATACCTGCCACATATTGGTAGTGTGACTGTCTATCACAGTAATCAAAATGAACCAATAGGAAAAATTTCCTATTGTTGCCGGGTGCCGGCCCGCCATTTTCTCCTGGAAGAAGATGCCAGCGGCCCAGGGTACTTCATGGGGGGATGCCTGGACATCAGACGTACCTGGGGGGGGGGGGAGGGGGGTGATTCGGGACTGAGGACTCTATTTCTCTCTCCCCTGATGTGCGATCACATCAGAGGAGAGATAAATAAAAAGGAAAATTTTACTTTTTTTTCTTTAGGCGGTCCCCATATAGGCTACGTTCACATTTGCGTTGTTGTGTGCTGCGTCGGCGACACAACGAACGCAAAAAACGCAACAAAACGCTGCGTTTTGCGACGCATGCGTCCTGTTTTGCCAAAAATTGGACGCAAAAAAATGCAACTTGTTGCGTTTTCTGCGCCCGGCGCTTGCGGCAAAAAAAACGCATGCGTCGCACAACGCATGTCCATGCACCCCCATGTTAAATATAGGGGCGCATGACGCATGCGTCGCCGCGGCTGCGTCCGACTCAAACACGCAAAACGCTAATGTGAACGTAGCCTAATAACGACGATCGCACCACCGGGATTGGTAAAAACCAACCCGAATCATGTTCTTTGGGGTCTCAGCTACCCCCGGTAGCTGAGACCCTGGAGAAATTCTGAAGCTGGGGGGCACTATACACTTAAACCTCAGCACTGTTAAAAAGCAGCTTTGTGGTTTAAGTACCCTTAACTGTTGTCGTTAGAAGGCGTATCGGTGGTCGGTAAGGGGTTAATCACAAACATAAGCATGGCACTCTTGGCAAAACAACAAAACGGTAGCACTGTGTGCAGTGTTTGTAATAGTGGGGTTCAGCCCACTCAGGGTTAATAATGTCTTTGCAGAATCACTATGTACACAAACACTCCCCTGGAGTCTTCTTCTCCAGGCCCTCAATAGCCCAGACTAACCCTAGAGTTCAGCTTTTTAAAGCCAGACCATGTGACTCTTCATCATGTGACTGATAACATGATCCTGGCATCACACAGGTCCTGACAGGATTGCATGTGGAGACACATGGACCCCCTCCATCCTGCTCTATGGAGGTCCACTAAACCCAGCCAGTAATATAACTCTAATTTCATAGTCTCAACATGTAGGGTGCTGGAGGAAACTACTCTGGTTTTACATCACTAATGCCATCATGCGCTGTGACATGTATCTCCCATCCATCACTTCACCAGTGACTCTGTCACAATACAAAAATACAATTAGAACAGTTTGTGTGCAGCTTACTGTACATATATTTAATAAAAGATAATTTTTCTGAAAAAAATGGTGTGGGCTCCCGCATAGTTTTCATAACCAGCAGAGGGAAAGCTGGGGGCTGATGTTTATAGCCTGGGAATGGGGTAATACCCATGGAGCTTCCCAGGCAATTATCTGCTCACAACTGTATGCTTAGCCTTTATTGACTATTAAAATGGGGGACCCTTAAAAAAATGACATAGGGTCCTCCTATAATTAATAACCAGCAAAGGCTATACAGACAGCTGCAGGCTGATATTAATAGCCTAGGAAGGGGCCATGGATACTGCCCCCCAGGCTAAAAACATATCTCAGCCTCCCAGAAAAGGCACTGTTACAGAACCCCCCAGCACCAAGAATGTTATGCAGTATATGTATGTATAATAGTTTCCATGTGAAATGCATCTGTCCACAGGCTGTGCCCCTGGGCAGAGAGGACAAGATATCCCCCTTCTGTCCCCCCCCACCTTTGTAATTCCCCCAGTAAATACCAGCAGGCTCCAGCCCCCTGTAGCTATTGTAATGTATGTCTGGCCTGTTTTTTCTATTGGCCTGCCCTGTGTCTCTGTGTTATATCTTCTGTGTGCTGTAAATAAAGTGTGTTCTTTTACACTGGAAATACCTGGAGTAGCAGTCAGCTTTTATATGCTCCCATGTAATCAAGAAATCCTAGCCAGCGTCCTACATTCAGAATCCAGCAAAAGCAGAATGGACCTCCTGAAACACGGGGGGTGCTGAAAGAGGTACTACAGCACAGTAGACCCCATTACACTGGTGGCAGATAGCGGGATGTGATGCCCCTTCTACAGGAGGAAAGGAATGAATGGAAGACAACTACCAGAAGTTAAAGAGGACTACACTAAAAGATCTGGTGGAAGCCCGAGGGTTAATCGCCAGCAACAAAACAAAAGCGGATTTGATAGCAGCCATCATGGAACACGACAGACTGGCGTTCTATGGCCCAAAACCCTGCAGTAGAGATAATACGAGAGGTGATGGCTGATGTGCGTACTGATCTGAAGGAAGAGATGGCCGTGCGGACCAGGATAGAGCTAGCCAAGATGGAGATGGCAGAGCGGACCAAAGTGGAGATGGCAGAGCGGAGAGTCAGCGAGCAAGGGGAGCTCTGGCCCCTGACCAGGTACCTTCAACAGTAAGCCACAAAAAGATCCAGTATAATGCCTTCCGGCAGTTGAGGGGGGCAGAGGAAGACATTGATGGCTTTCTGCAGGACTTTGAGCGGCAGCGTGCCCTTCATTAAGTGAAGCCGGAGGAACAGGTTCAAATTCTGGCCAGCAAGCTGACAGGCCGGGCAGTGGACGCCTATTGCACGGTACCTGATGAGGACTGTATGGACTATGAGCAGATCAAAGAAGTGATCTTGGCCCGGTATGCGCTGACACCAGAGGCATACCGCCAAAAGTTCCGCGGACTTATAAAACGAGTAACCGATACCCACGCTGAATGGGCCTGTAAATTACGGCGGTCACTGCTACAGTGGGTACAAGGGAGCCAAGCAACCACTAAGGAGGACGTCCTCCAGCTCTTCTTGTTAGAACGATTCTTTAATGGACTAAACCCCGAGACACAGGAATGGCTTCGGGACAGGCGGCCAATGACTCTTGAGGAAGCCGCTCGTCTGGCCGATGAATATCATGACGCCAGGAGGCCTCAGTTGTCAGGATCAAAGATGGTCAATAGGGGTCCGCCCATGGACCTGGAGGGCCCCAAACCACCGAAGATTGTAGGGGGACCAGCTAGAAACCCGGCCTACCACAGTTCCCCTGGGGCGCGATGCCACACCTGCCGTCAGCTGGGCCACTTGCAAAGACAATGTCCCAACCGGACTCAGCATACCCAGTGGCCAAAGGCGGGAACAGCTACCTTCCGCCGCTGTACACTGCTACCAAGGTGAAGCTGACCCGGCATTGGGGGCTACAACTAATCAAGGGGTGGAAGACATGGAGGAAGTGCTGCATGAAGTAGACCCCGTGCAGGCAGCCCGGGCAGATAATCGACAACAGCATTGACAGGTTGTGTGGGTTAATGGGAAACGCATGCAGGGACTAAGAGATTCCGGAGCAACTTTAACCCTTGTGAAGCCTCATCTCGTCCGGGACCAAGAGAAGACGGACCGGACAGTGGCAGTCTGTGTAGCAGGGGGAGCTGTTATGAACAGGTAATTCAGAACCACAATGGACATTGAAGTTCAGAGCACACAAAGTGACCTGACAATTACCAAAAACAAAGGACGAGCTCTGAGACGTGGGAACTCTGCTGACCGCAATCCCTAATCCTAACACACCACACTAGAGGTAGCCGTGGATTGCGCCTAACGCTCCCTATGCAACTCGGCACAGCCTGAGAAACTAAAAAGCCCTGAAGATAGAAAAATAAGCCTACCTTGCCTCAGAGAAATTCCCCAAAGGAAAAGGCAGCCCCCCACATATAATGACTGTGAGTAAGATGAAAATACAAACACAGAGATGAAATAGATTTAGCAAAGTGAGGCCCGACTTACTGAATAGACCGAGGATAGGAAAGATAGCTTTGCGGTCAACACAAAAACCTACAAACAACCACGCAGAGGGGCAAAAAGACCCTCCGCACCGACTAACGGTACGGAGGTGCTCCCTCTGCGTCTCAGAGCTTCCAGCAAGCAAGAAAAACCAATAAAGCAAGCTGGACAGAAAAAATAGCAAGCAAAAATAACACAAGCAAAACTTAGCTTATGCAGGATAGACAGGCCACAGGAACGATCCAGGAGGAAGCAAGACCAATACTAGAACATTGACTGGAGGCCAGGATCAAAGCACCAGGTGGAGTTAAATAGAGCAGCACCTAACGACTTAACCTCATCACCTGAGGAAGGAAACTCAGAGGCCGCAGTACCACTCTCATCCACCAAAGGAAGCTCATAGACAGAACCAGCCGAAGTACCACTCTCGACCACAGGAGGGAGCTTGGCCACAGAATTCACAACAGGGAGCCATACATCGACTGCCCACTGCCAGGATTCACCTGAACTGGGGAGTTGGGGATGGCCTTGTTGAGGTTGGCTTGATGGAGGATTTGCCTGCAGATGTTTTGCTGGGAAATTACTTGGGGCCCATGTTGTCTGCCTTCTCGGTTGCCCCTCTGGCTGAGACATATCCTGTGACCACCCGGAGGCAACCTCGAGCTGCGGAGGTGGAATCACACTCAGAGGAGGCCCAGGTAAGACATCCCAGCCCTACACGAATTCCCATAGCCAGACACATTTCTTGGGCCACCCCAGATGAATTTAAGAGGGAGTTACTTGAGGAGCCTTCACTGGAGGGATATAGTGGGAAGGCACAGGAGGGGAGAGGGGTACTGGAAGGGGAACAGTTTATATGGAAGCAGGGACTCCTCTACCGGATCACAGAGCAGCACCACACAGGGACGAGCCCCACTATAAAACGACAGCTGGTAGTTCCCAAGAAGTATAGGCAGGAATTACTGCGAATCTCTCATGACATACCCTTGGCCGGGCACTTCGGCGTCAGTCGCACCAGGCATCGTCTGACACAAAACTTCTTTTGGCCGGGGGTAACCTATGATGTCTGTCAATACTGCCAGACCTGTGACAGTTGCCAGCGCATTGGCAAGAGGGGAGATCGATGCAAGGCCAAATTACGCCCCCTCCCCATTGTGGAGGAACCATTTAGCCGAGTAGCGGTCGATCTGATAGGGCCGTTAGCCAAACCCAGTCTGTCAGGGAAAAGGTATATATTGACAGTGGTAGATTATGCCACACGGTATCCAGAGGCGGTTGCGTTACCTAACATACTGGCAGAGACTGTGGCGGCTGCCCTGCTCCAGGTTTTCTCACGGGTTGGATTTCCCCGGGAGATTATCTCAGACCAGGGTACCCAGTTTACAGCAGAGGTGACCAACCAACTGTGGAAGCTGTACGGCGTAAAGTCCATTAGAAGTGCCCCGTACCACCCGCAAACCAATGGGTTGTGTGAACGCTTTAACGGGACGTTAAAACAACTCATTGAGACTTTTACCAGGACCTACAGGGACTGGGAGAAATTCTTGCCTCACCTCCTGTTTGCTTATCGAGAGGTGCCCCAAGAATCCACGGGGTTCTCCCATTCGAACTGGTATACGGGAGACGGGAAAGGGGACCCCTAGACTTAGTGCTAGAACACTGGGAAGGGGAGGGCATCATAGAAGGGGTTCCTATTGTACCCTATGTGCTGGAATTCCGGGACCGCCTACAGGAGCTGACCCAGGCTGTACGTGGGAACATGCAGGTGGCCCAGCGGCGCCAGCGCGTATGGTACGATCGGAGGGCCAGAGAGCGCACCTTGGAAATAGGGCAGAAGGTCCTGGTGTTAGAGCCCACTAGGCAGAACAGGTTCCAAGCTGCTTGGCAGGGGCCCTACCAGGTAGTGGGGAAAATAGCCGACACCACCTATAATGTCGCCGATTGTGACGACCCCAGGGTTATCCGCATGTTCCACGTGAATATGCTGAAGCCCTATCGGGAGCGCCCTGAAGAGGTAGTGGCCATCTGTGCCCCTGAAGCAGAGGATTTAGCCGGACTTCCCTTGCCTGATGTCTTAGGCCGTGTTCACACAGTGCGTTTTTAACTGCGGAACCGCCGCGATTTTGCCGCTGCGGGTCTGCAGCTGTTTTCCATGCAGGGTACAGTACAATGTACCCTATGGAAAACAGGAACCGCTGTGCCCACATTGCGGAAATGCACTAAAAAAGCCGCGCTGAATAGCTGCGGTAAAAAAGAAGTACCATGTCACTTCTTTGTGCAGAACTGCAGCGGTTCTGCACCCATAGACCTCCATTGTGAGGGTCAAACCCGCAGTAAAACCCGCAGACGAAAAAAATATCTGCGTGTTTTCTGCGGTTTGTGGTGCAGAACCGCTGCAGCAGGAAGTGCGTGGGCGGAGTGTGGCTGCCCCCCCGTGCTCCAATCCCACCCCCCATGCTCCGATGCCACCCCCCTGTGCTCCGATGCCCCCCCGTGCCCTCATCTCCCCCCCCCTTATACTTACCGGGCCTCCCGGTGTCCGTCCGGCCGTCTTCTCCCTGGGCGCCGCCATCTTCCAAAATGGCGGGCGCATGCGCAGTGCGCCTGCCGAATCTGCCGGCCGGCAGATTTGTTCCAGGCACATTTTGATCACTGTGATAACCTCACAGTGATCAAAATAAAAAAAAAAGGTAAATGACCCCCCCCCCTCCCTTTATCACCCCCATAGGTAGTAACAATAATAAAATAAAGAATTTTTTTTTTTTTCCCCAACAACAGTTAGAACTAGGGTTAGGGTTAGGGGTAGGGTTAGGGTATTTTCAGCCATTTTAACCCTAAAAAAACTTCCTAGAAAACACACAGACTCTGCAGAGAAAACTGCATAAAAAACCGCACTAAAAACCGCATAAAAAAAAAACATCAAAAAACGCACCAAAAACGCACCAAAAAACGCACCTGCGTTTTCTGCCAAGAGCTGCGGTTTTTAGTGCAGAAAAAACAGCAGGGAAATCAGGAACGTGTGAACATGGCCTTAGGGGAGAGGACTCAGTCTAAAACATGGGACCAGGTACACTGGGGTGAAGACTTAGGTCCCCGGGAGAGACAGCAGGCGGAGGAGTTGTTGAGGCAGCGACAGAGGATGTTTTCGGGGAAACCCGGGTACACTCACCTGGCACAACACAAGGTTGAGACCCAGGATCAGACCCCCCTGCGACAACCCCCCTTCCGTGTCCCTGAGTCTGTACGAGAAGGGATGCGACAAGAGATACAAGAGATGTTGCGTTTAGGGGTCATTGAACAGTCAGATAGTCCCTGGGCATCCCCCGTAGTGTTAGTGCCCAAGAAGGATGGGACTACACGGTTTTGTGTAGACTATCGTTAGCTCAATGAGAAAACAGTGACGGATGCATATCCCATGCCGCGTGTGGATGACTTGTTAGACCGGCTGGCAGGGGCAAAGTATTTGACCACCATCGATCTATGCAAAGGCTACTGGCAGATTCCCCTTAGTCCTGATGCTATTCCCAAGTCGGCATTTGTCACCCCGTTTGGCTTATTCCAGTTTCGAGTTATGCCATTTGGGATGAAGACTGCCCCGGCGACCTTCCAGAGGCTGGCTGACCGGCTTCTGGATGGTCTCCAGGACTATGTGTGTGCCTACCTGGATGACATCGCCATCTACAGCGCGACATGAGAAGAGCATCTAAATCACCTAGAGACAGTATTAGACAGGATCCACAAGGCCGGAATCACCCTGAACCCAAACAAGTGTCACGTGGGCAAAGCAGAGGTTCAGTATTTAGGGCATTGGGTGGGAAGTGGGAAAGAGACCAGAACCAGCCAAGATTGAGGCCATAGCCAAATGGCCCACCCCATGCACTAAAACACAGGTCATGGCGTTTCTAGGGACAGCGGGGTATTACAG
Organism: Ranitomeya imitator; assembly: GCF_032444005.1. Taxonomy (NCBI): domain Eukaryota; kingdom Metazoa; phylum Chordata; class Amphibia; order Anura; family Dendrobatidae; genus Ranitomeya; species Ranitomeya imitator. Next base: position 431,741,351 of record NC_091285.1, read on the forward strand.
GAAATTCGTTCCCAATTACAGCAGCGTGGCCAAGCCCCTCACTGATCTGACCCGTAAGAACCAACCCTGCCAGGTAACCTGGACCCCAGAGTGTGAGGAAGCCTTCCGCCAGCTAAAGGACGCCCTCACCAATACCCCTGTATTGGCTGCACCCGATCCAACTAAACGTTTCCTTGTTCACACAGACGCTTCTATGTTTGGATCGGGGGCAGTACTAAGCCAAGTCGGGCCGGACGGCCAAGAACACTCGGTAGCTTACCTGAGTCGGAAACTACTGCCCCGTGAAGTAAGCTATGCGGCCATCGAGAAGGAGTGCCTGGCAATAGTATGGGCACTCAAAAAGTTACAACCATATTTGTATGGACGACAGTTTTCCCTCCTAACGGACCATAATCCCCTAGTCTGGCTTAATCGGGTCTCCGGAGACAACGCCAGATTACTGCGGTGGAGTTTAGCCCTACAACCTCTGGACTTCACCATCCACTACAGACCCGGCAAACAAAACGGTAATGCCGATGGACTAAGTCGACAAACGGAACTCGTACCAACCCCATAAACTTCGGTCATCCCAAACCGATACGTTAAGGATCAGACTGTGTATGCCGATCGCGTCGCTGAAAAAGGGGAGCCGTGTTACAGAACCCCCCAGCACCAAGAATGTTATGCAGTATATGTATGTATAATAGTTTCCATGTGAAATGCATCAGTCCACAGGCTGCGCCCCTGGGCAGAGAGGACAAGATATCCCCCTTCTGTCCTCCCCCACCTTTGTAATTCCCCCAGTGTTGTGAATTCTGCTGTTGGGCTCCCTCCGGTGGTTATGAGTGGTAGTGCTGCGGTAGTTGGATCGCAGCATTTATCAGGTGTATCCATTTTTTGCAATCTGGGCTGGGCTATTTAAGTCCTGCTTTATCCTTTAGTCAGTGCCAGTTGTCCATTGTTTTTGGAGGATTCACATCCATACCTGGTCTCTCCTGGTCTGCTGTTCATTTCTTCAAAGATAAGTTCTGGCCTTGTTTTTGCTGTCCACCTGCTGTGGACCATATAGTTCTGTGCATTTTCATGTTTTGTTTTGTCCGGCTTTGTCTGTGAAGGATTTTTTGCAGCAAGCTGTGTCTCTGGAGATGCAGATATACCCTCCATGTCTTTAGTCAGATGTGGTGATTTGTATTTTCTGTGGTGGATATTTTCTAGCGTTTTTATACTGACCGCATAGTACTCTGTTCTATTCTTTATTTTTAGCTAGTATGGCCTCCTATGCTAAATTCTGATTTCATGTCTGCGTATGTTATTTCCCTCTCCTCTCACAGTCAATATTTGTGGGGGGCTATCTATCCTTTGGGGATTTTCTCTGAGGCAAGATAGGTTTCCTGTTTCTGTCTTTAGGGGTAGTTAGTTCTTAGGCTGTGTCGAGGGGTCTAGGGAGTGTTAGGTACCCCCCACGGCTACTTCTAGTTGCGCTGCTAGGTTCAGGGTTTGCGGTCAGTACAGGGACCACCTTCTCCAGAGTCCATCTTATGCTGCTCCTAGGCCACCAGATCATAACAGTACAACTGGCCCCCTTTCTGAAATTCCTGAGTTTTTGTCAGATTTCCAGGATGTATTCGATGAGCCTAAATCTAGTTCCCTTCCACCACATAGGGACTATAATTGTGCTATTGACTTGATTCCAGGTTGTAAGTTCCCCAAGGGTTGACTTTTCAACCTGTCTGTGCCAGAACATGCCGCCATGCGGAGCTATATTAAGGAGTCTTTGGAGAAGGGGCATATTCGGCCATCTTCTTCACCATTGGGAGCAGGTTTTTTTTTTGTTGCCAAGAAGGATGGCTCCTTGAGACCGTGTATTGATTATCGCCTCTTGAATAAGATCACGGTCAAATTTCAATACCCTTTGCCTTTGCTTACTGATTTGTTTGCTAGGGGGCTAGCTGGTTTACTAAGATTGACCTTCGAGGGGCATATAATCTTATTCGTATTAAACAGGGTGACGAATGGAAAACTGCATTTAATACGCCTGAAGGCCATTTTGAATACCTAGTGATGCCATTCGGACTCTCTAATGCCCCATCTGTGTTCCAGTCCTTCATGCATGATATCTTTCGGAGTTATCTTGATAAATTCATGGTTGTATATTTGGATGATATTTTGATTTTTTCCGATGATTGGGAGTCTCATGTGAAACAGGTCAGGATGGTATTTCAGATCCTCCATGATAATGCTTTATTTGTGAAGGGGTCGAAGTGCCTCTTTGGAGTGCAGAAGGTTTGTTTTTTGGGCTTCATTTTTTCTCCCTCATCTATAGAAATGGATCCGGTTAAGGTTCAGGCCATGATTGGATTCAGCCCACATCTGTGAAGAGCCTTCAGAAATTCTTGGGCTTTGCTAATTTTTATCGTCGTTTCATTGCCAACTTCTCCAGTGTGTCTCTGACCGATTTGACGAAGAAAGGCGCTGATGTGACGAATTGGTCCTCTGCGGCTGTTTCTGCCTTTCAGGAGCTTAAACGCCGATTTACTTCAGTCCCTGTGTTGCGTCAGCCGTATGTTTCTCTTCCATTTCAGGTTGAGGTTGACGCGTCTGAGATTGGGGCAGGGGCCGTTTTGTCTCAGAGGAATTCTGATGGTTCCTTGATGAAACCGTGTGCCTTCTTTTCTCGGAAGTTTTCGCCTGCAGAACGCAATTATGATGTCGGCAATCGGGAGTTGTTGGCTATGAAGTGGGCATTTGAGGAGTGGCGTCATTGGCTTGAGGGGGCCAAGCACCGCATTGTGGTCCTGACCGATCATAAGAATCTGATTTACCTCGAGTCTGCCAAACGGCTGAATCCTAGACAGGCTCGGTGGTCCCTGTTTTTCTCCCGTTTTGATTTTGTGGTCTCATACATTCCTGGTACTAAGAATGTTAAGGCGGATGCCCTCTCTAGGAGTTTTTTTCCTGATTCCCCTGGGGTTCTTGAGCCGGTCGGCATTTTGAAGGAAGGGGTTATTCTTTCTGCCTTCTGCCCTGACTTACGACGGGTTCTTCAGGAATTTCAGGCTAATAAACCTGACCGCTGTCCAGTGGGGAAACTGTTTGTTCCTGATAGATGGACTAGTAAAGTGATTTCTGAGGTTCATTGTTCTGTGTTGGCCTGTCATCCTGGCATTTTTGGTACCAGAGATTTGGTTGGTAGGTCCTTTTGGTGGCCTTCTTTGTCGCGGGATGTGCGTTCTTTTGTGCAGTCCTGTGGGATTTGTGCACGGGCTAAGCCTTGCTGTTCCCGCGCTAGTGGGTTGCTTCTGCCTTTGCCGGTCCCTGAGAGACCTTGGACGCATATTTCTATGGATTTTATTTCAGAGCTTCCGGTTTCCCAGAGGATGTCTGTTATCTGGGTGGTTTGTGACCGGTTTTCTAAGATGGTTCATTTGGTACCTTTGCCTAAATTGCCTTCCTCTTCTGATTTGGTTCCGTTGTTTTTTCAGCATGTGGTTCGTTTGCATGGCATTCCGGAGAATATTGTGTCTGATAGAGGTTCCCAGTTCCCAGTTTGTTTCTAGGTTTTGGCGGGCCTTTTGTGCTAATCTGGGCATTGATTTGTCTTTTTCTTCCGCATTTCATCCTCAGACAAATGGCCAAACCGAGCGAACTAATCAGACTTTGGAAACCTATTTGAGATGCTTTGTGACTGCTGATCAGGATGATTCGGGCTAGTTCTGCTACCTTGGTTTCGCCTTTTTTTTCTAATTTTGGTTTTCATCCTCGTTTTTCTTCAGGGCAGGTTGAGCCTTCTGATTGTCCTGGTGTGGATTCGGTGGTTGACTGGCTGCAGCAGATTTGGGCTCATGTGGTGTACAATTTGGTGTTGTCACCGTCGTCGGTGTGTTGGTTCCCGGCTTCGGGTTTGGGATTTGGTCTGGTTGTCTTCCCGTCATGTTCCTATGAAGGTTTCTTCCCCTAAGTTCAAGCCTCGGTTTATTGGTCCTTATAAGATTTCTGAGATTATCAATCCAGTGTCTTTTCGTTTGGCCCTTCCAGCCTCTTTTTCCATCCATAATGTTTTCCATAGATCTTTGTTGCAGAAGTATGTGGTGCCCGTTGTTCCCTCTGTTGATCCTCCGGCTCCGGTGTTGATTGATGGGGAGTTGGAGTATGTGGTTGAGAAGATTTTGGATTCTCGTTTTTCGAGGCGGAAGCTTCAGTATCTGGTCAAATGGAAGGGTTATGGCCAGGAGGATAATTCTTGGGTTGTTGCCTCCGATGTTCATGCTGACGATTTGGTTTGTGCCTTTCATTTGGCTCGTCCTGATCGGCCTGGGGGCTCTGGTGAGGGTTCGGTGACCCCTCCTCAAGGGGGGGTACTGTTGTGAATTCTGCTCTTGGGCTCCCTCCGGTGGTTATGAGTGGTAGTGCTGCGGTAGTTGGATCGCAGCATTTATCAGGTGTATCCATTTTTTGCAATCTGGGCTGGGCTTATTTAAGCAAGACCACATTAAATGCAACTGTACCTGGAGCATTACTGAATCACTCCCATGGTGCCAGAGGGGCATGCGAGGATAAAGGTTGACCAGGTCCAGGCATAGACATTTCAGGTCCAACCTCCACACTGGTCTTGTTTTTAATTCGTTTAGGAAGCCTTTATGGCACAGTGAATATAAAAAGCGTAGTGTAGGACTGCCCCATTATGAGAATGCTGTGACGTGGCGGGGTAGCTCAAAGAATTGATCAATTATTTGCTAAATGTCTCATTTTGAAAATACAGTTAGAAATTAATAGGTGCATTTGCACTTTATGTATTGCGTTTTAACCATAGGCAGCGCAGGCTTCTCCCCTCTTTTGCTTTGATATTGGTACGTGGCTGACCACCACTGTTGCCGTGCACGCCGGGTTACGTGCGCCATTCTTTCTGTGTTTCTGTGATTGATAGGCTGCTGTACACACATACAGCAGCCCTGCCCTGCCCTAGGCTTTGTTTAATTATGCACCTGTGTCTCAGCATGTCTCACCCTTTATCTGTGGTGCTGGGTGGGCAGTGTGGAGGTTGGACCTGAAATGTCTATGCCTGGACCTGGTCAACCTTTATGCTCGCTTCAGGTATGCTTTCCAGGATGTCTGTTTCATTTACTGCTTGCTGATTGTGCTTTAGGGATTGGTTACTCTGTTTCCTGCCTTGGCAGTATTTGATTAATTATATTACACCTGAATGGCGTGCAACAGATATATAAATCCCTGCGTTGGGGTAAAAGACAGAACGTGATTAAGATCTCACGGTCGAAACGTGTCGGTCGCTAGGTCGCTAGCGATCCTGGACTTCCAAGTGTGTCCATTATATGTCCTTTTAATGATTCTACAATAAATGTGAAGTTTTATTTCTGACCACGCTGGAGAAGTTGTTTCACATTGTCTGCTACTGCACGCCCAGAGCTGGGGTGACTCACTGCGTGGACTCAATCTTCATCCGAAGAAGTGAATTATGGTGAGCTGACTCTCCTATTCCCCGTCCCTTTACATACTTAAATTCAGCTGGTTGTTCTTTCTTTCCTCTCCCCCACATGTATTTTCTGAGAAATTGCCAGCTTTCCATATTGAGATTTCTGTGAGTTTATTCACCGCAAATTACAGCTTTGGGGAAAATTCGGCAAGTTTGAATTTTAAAAAATCCATTCATCTCTAGGAGGAACATTTTTAAGTATGGAAATTTCTCAAAACCTTGCCTGATAATGACTATGGCAATGAAAGAATTAAATAAAAAAAATTAAATGTAAAATTTGAGACAAGTGGTTTCTGAAATGTCATCCCATTCTATCTGAAATGCTAACGAGTCCAGGAAAAGTCATATTGTCTGCTTCTGCTTACATCTTTGGTGTTACTCTTCTGAGGTTAAGATTTCTCCTCTGGTCAGACGTGTGTGTAACGGCTGATGTATTCCTGACATATCTGACTATCTTACAGCTTCCTCCAGAGACCTGCATTTGAAAGAACTGACTCATAAAAGAGTCACACTCAGAGGGGTGTCAAAGGCCTGCCATGAGGTGTCTACGAAGAGGAAACCTCAAGAGGGTTTATCTTCTGTGTAGCACAGGAGAAATATTTATCTGAATATCATTTTCCCCAAATGATACAGAATGTGCTGCTCATCTGATTTCATGATGTCCTGATTGACAGGTGATAAGCACGAAGTGATGATAAGGAAGACAGCTGATAAACGGTTGCACTTCGCTAATAATATGCACTACTGTGGCCATGCACAAATTTCTGGTCTGTGAACACGATACATATTTCACAAGCAGATCATTAATTAGAATCTTGAATATAGAGAATATTAATGCAAGATGTGAGATATAGATTGGTTATTCCTTACCTGCAAACTGCATTTTAAGGGTATTTAAATTTGCTTCTTAATTTTTTTTTTAATTACAAAATGCTACAGATATTGGCGGAGAAGATTAAAAATGTAAATGAACAACAAAAAAATCAGCCTTATTTTTGTGGGGATTTAATATTTGCCAACGTTAAGAAATATATTAAATTATATTTGTGAGTACCAGTAGCATTCATAGACAGATTCTAGGGCTGATCAGATTTTTGAAGGTGGTGAAACGCTCCGGTGAGTGGTGCATCCCCTTCATTGGTAACAGGTCACAGTTCTATACTTTTGGCAGACAAATGTGCCTCATATTACAATTCATTACAGCTTTCTCTCATTCATATTTATGCTACTAAAAGTATGAACATATGCTTGGTAAGCAATGATGGCTATGTAAGTGTAAGGCGGCCAAAATGGTAGTAGTCGTGGCAATTAACTGTAGCATTCCCACACCCTGGCGCCCCACAAATGAAGTATAATGTCCCTTCTGTTGTAGGTGCAACATGCGCAACAGAACACTCACATGAGGTGCCAGAGTCCCCCCTGCTGCTGTCGTTCCGACTCCAGATCCACGGGTCTCACAAACAACTCCGGATTCAATATTCATTCTTAATAGTTCATCTTTACTCATCAACAGGGTTTGCATAATAGATGTGGAACATTGCATACATAGTGACATTCCTGGGGCTTTCCCTGTCTTCCCGGCAATCTCTGTTCTTCCTGGCAATCTCTGCCTCGCTGGACAATCCCTGTCCCGTCCTGACAGTCTCTGCCCCACTCCTGGCAATCTCTGCCCGGTCCAGTCAATCTCTGCCCGCTGGACAATCCCTGTCCCATCCTGGCAATCTCTGCCTGGTCCTGGCAATCTCTGCCTCACTGGACAATCCCTGTCTCGTCCTGGCAATCTCTGACCGGTCCTGGCAATGTCTGCCCCAATGGACAATCCCTGTCCCGTCCAGGCAATCTATGCCTGGTTCTGGCAATCTCTGCCTCGCTCTCTGCTGTTTCACCTCTCCTTGCCCTGGACACAGCCGCCTGGGCTCTGCTCTCTAACCAGGAAGTCCCTTCCCTATATTCCACTGTCCTGCACTACACCCATCCGTGACTCCTCCCAGCCTGTAAAACCCCTTATTCTAACTATACCTATTCTAAGACTCTCATTCCCTATCTCTAGTATGTCCCAATATTATCCATCCATAGTATTGATAACATAATTCTCCAGCACCACATTTCAAATGATTCTTTTTCTGTCTTGTTTCTTTATAGCCCAGATTTCGCATCCATATGCTGTAGACGCTGTAGATAAGCCCCTGATGGAGGTGGCCGAAGCTTATATATGAAAAAGTAGGTGACAGATTCCCTTTTATACAGAAAAGACTAGACCATATATGAGTCGTGTCTTTGTCGCCAGTGAAAGGTTACTTAATTTGAAGGCCTTGCCAAGTGACTTCATCGTTGATTTGTCCATAGCTATTCTCCTTCTGACTTCCTGTGGTGCAGATGCGTCTTGAGTGTTCATCGATCCGAGTAGGTTGAAGTCTTTTATAACTTCCAGTTCGTCGCCATCCATCTCAAATGTGTCCCGGGCATACCTGACAGTAATCAATATATTTGTCTTCTTTATATTGAGTAACAGTCCCATGTTTGAACTTTCCAACTTGACACTCTGCAATAAGGCTGGTTTCACATTTGCGTTTTTTTTTCCTTTTTTGCGCTAAAAAACGCAAAAAAACGCATGCGTTTTTTCCCCTATACTTAACATTAAAAACCCATGCGTTTTTTGCATGCGTTTTAACGCGTTTTTGCAATGCATGCGTTTTTTCTCTGCATGCGTTGTATTGCAGAAATGCAACATGTAGTAATTTTAGCGGCGTTTTTTGCCGCAAAAAAAGCATGCATTTTTTTGCGGCAAAAAAACGTATTGATGTCTATGTAAACGCATGCGTTTTTAAGCACATGCGTTTGCATGCGTTTTTATAGAAAAACACAAGAATACACACTGATAAGCCACCCCCAAACCCTAACCCTAAGGGATCCTAACCCTAACCCTAGGGATCCTAACCCTAAGGGTTATGGTTAGGATCCCTAGGGTTAGGGTTAGAGTTTGGGTTAGGGTTAGAGTTTGTGTTAGGGTTAGAGTTTGTGTTTTAGAGTTAGGGTTAGAGTTTGTGTTAGAGTTTGTTAGAGTTTGTGTTAGGGTTAGAGTTTGGGTTAGGGTTAGAGTTTGTGTTTTAGGGTTAGGGTTAGAGTTTGTGTTAGAGTTTGTGTTAGGGTTAGAGTTTGTGTTAGGGTTAGAGTTTGTGTTAGGGTTAGAGTTTGTGTTAGGGTTAGAGTTTGGGTTAGGGTTAGAGTTTGTGTTTTAGGGTTAGGGTTAGAGTTTGTGTTAGAGTTTGTTAGAGTTTGGGTTAGGGTTAGAGTTTGGGTTAGGGTTAGGGTTAGAGTTTGGGTTAGGGTTAGAGTTTGTGTTTTAGGGTTAGGGTTAGAGTTTGGGTTAGAGTTAGGGTTAGAGTTTGTGTTTTAGGGTTAGGGTTAGAGTTTGTGTTAGAGTTTGTTACAGTTTGTGTTAGGGTTAGGGTTAGAGTTTGGGTTAGGGTTAGAGTTTGTTAGAGTTTGGGTTAGGGTTAGAGTTTGTGTTAGAGTTTGTGTTAGGGTTAGAGTTTGGGTTAGGGTTAGAGTTTGGGTTAGGGTTAGGGTTAGAGTTTGGGTTAGAGTTTTTGTTTTAGGGTTAGAGTTTGTGTTAGAGTTTGTTAGAGTTTGGGTTAGGGTTAGAGTTTGGGTTAGGGTTAGGGTTAGAGTTTGTGTTAGAGTTTGTTAGAGTTTGTATTAGGGTTAGAGTTTGGGTTAGGGTTAGAGTTTGTGTTAGAGTTTGTGTTAGAGTTTGTGTTAGGGTTAGGGTTAGAGTTTGTGTTAGGGTTAGGGTTAGAGTTTGTGTTAGGGTTAGGGTTAGAGTGTGGGTTAGGGTTAGAGTTTGTGTTAGAGTTTGTGTTAGGGTTAGAGTTTGTGTTTTAGGGTTAGGGTTTGTGTTAGAGTTTGTGTTAGAGTTTGTGTTAGGGTTAGAGTTTGTGTTTTAGGGTTAGGGTTAGGGATAGGGTTAGAGTTTGTGTTAGAGTTTGTTAGAGTTTGTGTTAGGGTTAGGGTTAGAGTTTGGGTTAGGGTTAGAGTTTGTTTTAGGGTTGGGGTTAGAGTTTGTGTTTTAGGGTTAGGGTTAGAGTTTGTGTTAGAGTTTGTTAGAGTTTGGGTTAGGGATAGAGTTTGGGTTAGGGTTAGAGTTTGTGTTAGAGTTTGTTAGAGTTTGTGTTAGGGTTAGGGTTAGAGTTTGTGTTAGAGTTTGTGTTAGGGTTAGAGTTTGTGTTAGAGTTTGTGTTAGGGTTAGGGTTAGAGTGTGGGTTAGGGTTAGAGTTTGTGTTAGAGTTTGTGTTAGAGTTTGTGTTAGGGTTAGAGTTTGTGTTTTAGGGTTAGGGATAGGGTTAGGATCCCTAGGGTTACCCTAACCCTAGGTATTTCTGTTTATGGTGGGTTTTCTAGTCGATTTTGACGATTGGCAGCTGTCACACACTTCTCATCATGCGTTTCAAAAACGCAAACGCAGGAAAAAACGCTTGTAAATATGTCAAAACGCCGCGTTTGCGTTAAAACATGCAAAAACGCATGCGCCTAAAAAACGCATTTTTGCACCAAATGCATTTGCGTTTAAAACGCTGCAGATCAAAACGCAAGTGTGAAACCAGCCTAAGTCCTTCATTCCATCTGCGCTTGTTGCTATCAATGTTGTATCGTCTGAGTATATAAGATTGTTGATGATTCATCCAGCAATTTTGATTCCTTCCTTTTCGACAAGTCCATCCTTCTTGAAAATAGCTTTCAAGTGATATATATTGAAGACAAATAGGGACAGGAATCAGCCTTGTCTGATGCCTCGCTCTACTTTGAACCATGCAATGTGCCGTGTTCCATTTGGGCTGTTGCTTTTTGGTTGATGTAAAGGTTCCTAATAATAACCATAGCATAAAAGTAATAAGTACCCCTTACAGCAGGCACATGAACAAGTGTTTATACAGTGTTACTGTGTTATCAGAGGAATACAGTCAAAGTGACATAAGGAAAAACAGTAGGGAGTCAGGGACATCAGGTAGAACTGGAGTGTTGTGCCTCATGTCACTTTGCCTGTTATACTGTGGGAACCCTTGTTTTTTGTGCGTACTTCAAGGGTTGTTTACTACTTTTTTGATCAGCCATTAAGAGGCTTATTTTGGGAACCTACAAATGTTTATGGAAATAGTGCACAAATGTTTATTGAATTAATCAGTGCCTTATATCCATCAGCTTTATTTTATTACTTTATTACCCCAGTATTTTATTGTTTTTAATTGACAGTGCAAACATATTTTTTTCTGCACTTTTGGTTATGCACTGCCATTTTGTGGTAGATATGAAAATTGCAGGGTGTACTTTTTGCCATCTCATACATCTGTATTCTTGCCATATTATTTTGCATCTCTACTAATGTCATCTCTGTGTTTTATTTTAGGTGCTTTAATAAAGATGTGATTTTATCTTGGATATTAGCCTAGCAGTTTCTGCAGATACAGTATGTGTTGCTTTTCATGGTGTTGTAGTACACATGGGTCTATAGTATAGGTGTGTTGCATAAGTACAATAACTGATCCAAGCTTGCCGCATATTAACAGAAGTAAGCCTACTATTTATTAAAGCACAAAACCAGCTTTGCTATATAAGTATAGTGACAGAACCAAAGTTACTGTATAGATACGGTGACTGAACCAAGCTTACTACTTAGGCACAGTAAAAAAATGAATGCTACATAGACACAGTAACAGAACCATTCATACTGCAGAAATAAAACAACAGAACCAAGCTTAATGCGTATTTACAGTACCAGAGCATTGATAGAGATCTCAGATTGCAGTCTGTAACCAACTTAGAATACTGATATATCTGGATGCCATGTCATAACGACTGGTAAATAAAAACTAATTTCAAATTATTTTATGATCGCACCTGGTATTTATCAGCAACATTATCAAAGCTGTTAAAATGTATTTTCTTTAGTAGTCAGTGGTTACTGCATCTAAAGCTTGATCAATTTCCTTTGATAATCCCTTCCTATGTATCAGCTTGTTGCTATCTCAGACAGGCAATCTGTGGCTTGTAATTGAAGCATACGTTCACCCTTGTTGTAGTGCTGTGACCACTAAACTCCTTTCATCTTCACTCATTCATTTTTCAAATGCAGTTTTTGATTTTTTGAGCAACGTACAGTAGACTGAGTAGAGGATTGTTATGGTACATTAGCCATCAATGGATGTAGAAACTGAATTGAAGTTGAAGTCATACCAGTTATTGATCTATTGCAATGGATAAGAGGGCAGGCTTTTGAAAACCTTTAGGTTTCACTATTATTTGAAGCATGACCGTTAAAATTCACTTTTATGTACATTATTATTATTATTATTATACATTTTTATAGCGCCATTTATTCCATGGCGCTTTACATGTGAATACGGGGCAAATATAGACAAATACATTAAACATGAGCAGATAACAAGGCACACGAGTACATAAGGAGGGAGGACCTTGCCCGCGAGGGCTCACAGTCTGCAGGGGGTGGGTGAGGATACACTAGGAGAGGGAAGAGCTGGCTGTGCGGCTGTTCAGTAGGTTGAGGATCACTGCAGGCTGTAGGCTTGTCGGAAGAGATGAGTCTTCAGGTTCTTTTTGAAGGTTTCTATGGTAGGCGCAAGTCTGATGTGTTGGGGTAGAGAGTTCCAGAGTATGGGGGAAGCACGGGAGAAGTCTTGGATGCGGTTATGGGAAGAAGAGATGAGAGGGGAGTAGAGAAGGAGGTCTTGGGAGGATCGGAGGTCGCGTGTAGGTAGGTACCGGGAGACCATGTCACAGATGTATGGAGGAGACAGGTTGTGGATGGCTTTGTATGTCAGTGTGAGGGTTTTGAACTGGAGTCTCTGGGCGATAGGAAGCCAGTGAAGGGCTTGACACAGGGGAGAGGCTGGGGAATAGCGGGGGGACAGGTGGATTAGTCGGGCAGCAGAGTGTAGGATGGATTGGAGTGGTGCCAGAGTGCTAGAGGGGAGTCCAGAGAGTAGGAGGTTGCAGTAGTCGAGGCGGGAGATGATAAGGGCATGCACTAGCGTTTTTGCAGTGTTGCGGTCAAGGAAAGCACGGATCCGGGAAATATTTTTGAGTTTGAGACGACAGGAGGAGGCAAGGGCTTGGATATGTGGCTTGAAAGAGAGGGCAGAGTCGAGGATCACCCCGAGGCACCGGGCGTGTGGGACTGGGGATAGTGAGCAGCCATTGACATTGATGGATAGGTCTGGTGGAGGGGTAGAGTGAGATGGGGGAAAGATGATGAATTCTGTTTTGTCCATGTTCAGTTGTAGAAAGCGAGCAGAAAAGAAGGCTGAAATGGCAGACAGACAGTGCGGGATTTTGGTAAGCAAGGAGGAGAGGTCAGGTGCGGAGAGGTAGATCTGCGTGTCGTCAGCGTAGAGATGGTACTGCATACCGTGGGATTCTATGAGCTGTCCCAGGCCGAAAGTGTAGATGGAGAAGAGTAGGGGTCCTAGAACAGAGCCTTGAGGAACACCGACTGACAAGGGGCGAAGTGAGGAGGTGGTGTGGGGGAGGGAGACACTGAATGTTCGGTCTGTCAGATATGACGAGATCCAGGAAAGGGCCAAGTCTGTGATGCCAAGGGATGAGAGGATTTGTAGCAAAAGGGAGTGGTCTACAGTGTCAAAGGCAGAAGACAAGTCCAGGAGAAGGAGGACAGAGTAGTGTCGCTTGCTCCTGGCAGTTAGTAGGTCATTGGTGACTTTAGTTAGGGCAGTTTCAGTTGAGTGATGGGAACGGAAGCCTGATTGTAACCGATCAAAGAGGGAGCAGGAGGAGAAGTGGGAGGACAGTTCAAGATGGACGTGTTGCTCCAGCAATTTGGAGGCATAAGGGAGAAGAGATATTGGGCGATAGCTAGACACAGAGGATGGGTCGAGGGAGGGCTTTTTGAGGATGGGTGTGATCTTGGCATGCTTGAAGGATGAGGGAAAGACACCTGTTGTGAGTGAGAGGTTGAAGAGGTGTGTTAGGGTTGGGATGAAGACCGTGGAAAGGTTAGGGATGAGGTGGGATGGGAGCGGGTCAAGCGTGCAGGTGGTGAGGTGTGATCTTGACAGGAGGGTGGAGAGCTGATCTTCTGTCATGGTGGAGAAGCTGGTTTTGGAGGAGCAGGGTTGAGCAGCTAAGAGGGGCAGTGGGCGCTGTGGGCCAAAGCTTTCTCTGATCGTATCGATCTTCTGTTTAAAGAAAGAGACGAAGTCATCAGCAGAAATGAGGGGGGAGGGAGGAGGTGCGGGGGGACGGAGTAGAGAATTGAAAGTGTTGAAAAGCTGTTTAGGGTTGTGGGACAGGGAGGATATGAGGGATGAGAAGTAAGTTTGTTTTGCGGCAGTGAGCGCAGACTTGAAGCTGGCGAGGGACTGCTTGTATGCAGTGAAGTGGTCGGCAGAGTGGGATCGCTTCCATCTCCACTCAGCAATCCTGGAAGCCCGTCTCAATTCTTTGGTCAGGCTGGTCAGCCAGGGCTGCCTGTTAATTGTACGAGTTTTACTATGCATGAGTGGGGCGGCCGAATCGAGTGTTGTTGTTATTGTGGTGTTATAAAAAGTGGCAGCAGCATCTGTGTCATGAAGGGAGGCTATGTCTGTGAGAGGGAGAAGGGACTCAGAGAGTGATTGTAAGTTGAGATGTTTGAGATTTCTGCGAGGGTGAGTGAGTTTGTGGAGTGGGGGTTGCACACTAGGAGAGGAGAGGGACGAGAATGTCAGTAGGTTGTGGTCAGACAGGGGGAGGGGTGTGTTAGTGAGGTTAGTAAGGGAGCAGAGGCGGGTGAAGATGAGGTCCAGCGTGTGGCCATCTTTGTGAGTGGCCTCAGAGGACCATTGAGTGAGGCCAAAGGAGGCAGTCAGTGATAAAAGTTTAGAGGTAGCTGAGGTGAAAGTGTCAATGGGGACATTGAAATCACCCATGATGATAGTGGGGATGTCAACAGAGAGGAAATGAAGTAGCCAGGTGGTGAAGTGGTCGAGAAAGGTGGAGATGGCTAGTTCTGGGGGGCGGTAGATGACAGCCAGCTGGAGGTTGGAGGGGGAATAGATGCGGACAGAGTGCACCTCAAACGAGGGAAGAGTAGCGGAGGGTGGTAGCGGGATTGGAGTAAAGGAGCAGGTGTCGGACAGGAGCAAGCCAACTCCTCCACCGCGTTTGTTGCTGGGGCGAGGGGTGTGAGAGAGGTGGAATCCGCCATAGGAGAGCGCAGCTGGAGAGGCCGAGTCAGAGGGGGTGAGCCAGGTTTCAGTGAGGCCGAGGAAGGAGAGTTTGTTGGTGATGAAGAGGTCATGGATAAATGTCAGTTTGTTGCAGATGGAGCGTGCGTTCCATAGTGCTCCAAGTAGGGGGAGCTGGGGAGTGGGGGCTGGATGAATGGGTATGAGGTTGTCGTGGTTGGGAAAACGTGCGGAGGATCGTGGCAGGGGGTTAGAAACGAGTGTGGGGATGAATTGGGGAGGGCCGGGATTTGGGGATATGTCACCAGCAATGAGGAGTAACAGACAGATCATTAGAAGGTGGGAGCAGGATAGGACATGATGTGGCCGTGTGTGTCTGGATAAAAAGGATTGTATGTGGAGGAACAGTTCTGAGGGGAAGGTGAGATGGCTGGGGAGTATGGAGGAAGAAATGACTAGTTCCTTACTAGGAGGAGGGATTGCAGGAGATTGTAAGAAGGAAAGTAGTATGGGGGTGAAAGAGAAAAGAAACCGAAACATTGTAGTGGTCGGTATTCTGTTACCTTCCAGTCAATTCCAGTCCAATTCAGTCTAATTCAGAATCATAATTAAAAAGATGGAAGTTAAAAGATGATTTGCAGCAGACTGAGTCTATAGCAGACTCCTGCATGTGAATATATCCCCAGTTAAGGGCAATCAGGTGTGAATGAGGGGGTGGCTGGGTATGGGAGACCAGATGTAGAGAGTTAAGCAAAGGTCATAAAGTGAGGGAGGGGTAAGACTGACCACTCAAAGAGATGCCAGGATCACACAATGAGAGACATCAAAACAGGTCGTGGAAACAAGCTCATAGGTGAGAAAGCATACTAAAAGGATTATATGTGCTGCACCAAGACACTCAGATCCAGGGGAAGCATAGAAAAGCCAGTGCAATATACAGAGACATTCAGAAGCCAGGGAGAGCTGGGTAAAGTCAGTGCATACCATAGAAAAGCCAGTGCAATATACAGAGACATTCAGAAGCCAGGGAGAGCTGGGTAAAGTCAGTGCATACCATGGAAAATCAATGCAGTATACAGAGATATTCTGGAGCCAGGGAGAGCTGGGTAAAGTCAGTGCATACCATGGAAAATCAATGCAGTATACAGAGATATTCTGGAGCCAGGGAGAGCTGGGTAAAGTCAGTGCATACCATGGAAAATCAATGCAGTATACAGAGATATTCTGGAGCCAGGGAGAGCTGGGTAAAGTCAGTGCATACCATGGAAAATCAATGCAGTATACAGAGATATTCTGGAGCCAGGGAGAGCTGGGTAAAGTCAGTGCATACCATGGAAAATCAATGCAGTATACAGAGATATTCTGGAGCCAGGGAGAGCTGGGTAAAGTCAGTGCATACCATGGAAAATCAATGCAGTATACAGAGATATTTACTGTGAGTTAAAGTTGAAGGTTGGTTTCTCTGCCATCTTCAGAGCAATTCCTTTATTTTTATACTCAGTTTTTTTAACAGTGCTGTACATTAGGCCGGTTTCACACGTCAGTGGCTCCGGTACGTGAGGTGACAGTTTCCTCACGTACCGGAGACACTGACTCACGTAGACACATTGAAATCAATGTGTCTCTGCACATGTCAGCGTGTTTTCACGGACCGTGTGTCCGTGTGCAAAACACGGAGACATGTCAGTGTTCATGGGTGCGCACGGATTACACGGACCCTTTAAAGTCAATGGGTCCATGTAAAACACGTACCGCACACGGACGCTGTCCGTGTGCAGTCCATGTGCAGTGCAGGAGACAGCGCTACAGTAAGAGCTGTCCCCCCCACGTGGTGCTGAAGCCGCCATTCATATCTTCACTCCAGCTGCATTCGCTGGAGAGAAGATATGAAAAATCCTTTTTTTTTTGTTTTTTCGTGTTTAAAATAAAGATCCCATAGGGGTGGAGCCGCATATTCATGACTGTAATGGGTGGCACCACGTGACCGCTCATACAGGAGAAGCTGTGGCGAGGACAGGACGCTGCGAGGGAGCCGGGTGAGTATTTTATTAACAGCGGGCGGGCGCACAGGGGGTGGGAGGGGGTTGGGAACAGGGATCTTTATTTTAACCCCTTCATGACCCAGCCTATTTTGACCTTAAAGACCTTGCCATTTTTTGCAATTCTGACCAGTGTCCCTTTATGAGGCAATAACTCAGGAACGCTTCAATGGATCCTAGCGGTTCTGAGAATGTTTTTTCGTGACATATTGGGCTTCGTGTTAGTGGTAAATTTAGGTCAATAAATTCTGTTTATTTGTGATAAAAACGGAAATTTGGCGAAAATTTTGAAAATTTCGCAATTTTCACATTTTGAATTTTTATTCTGTTAAACCAGAGAGTTTTGTGACACAAAATAGTTAATAAATAACATTTCCCACATGTTTACTTTACATCAGCACAATTTTGGAAACAAAATTTTTTTTTGCTAGGAAGTTATAAGGGTTAAAATTTGACCAGCGATTTCTCATTTTTACAACGAAATTTACAAAACCATTTTTTTGAGAGACCACCTCACATTTGAAGTCAGTTTGAGGGGTCTATATGGCTGAAAATACCCAAAAGTGACACCATTCTAAAAACTGCACCCCTCAAGGTGCAAAAAACCACATTCTAGAAGTTAATTAACCCTTCAGGTGCTTTACAGCAGCAGAAGCAACATGGAAGGAAAAAATGAACATTTAACTTTTTAGTCACAAAAATGATTTTTCAGCAACAATTTTTTTATTTTCCCAATGGTAAAAGGAGAAACTGAATAACGAAAGTTGTTGTCCAATTTGTCCTGAGTACGCTGATACCGCATATGTGGGGGTAAACCACTGTTTGGGCGCACGGCAGGGCTTGGAAGGGAAGGAGCGCCATTTGACTTTTTGAATGAAAAATTGGCTGCACTCTGTAGTGGACACCATGTCACGTTTGGAGAGACCCTGTGTGCCTAAACATTGGAGCTCCCCCACAAGTGACCCCATTTTGGAAACTAGACGCCCCAAGGAACTTATCTACATGCATAGTGAGCCCTTTAAACCCCCAGGTGCTTCACAAATTGATCGGTAAAAATGAAAAAGTACTTTTTTTTCACAAAAAAATTATTTTAGCCTCAATTTTTTCATTTTCACATGGACAACAGGATAAAATGGATCCTAAAATTTGTTGGGCAATTTCTCCTGATTACACCGATACCTCAAATGTGGGGGTAAACCACTGTTTGGGCACATGGTAAGGCTCGGAAGGGAAGGAGCGCCATTTGACTTTTTGAATGAAAAATTATCTCCATCGTTAGCGGACACCATGTCGCGTTTGGCGAGACCCTGTGTGCCTAAACATTGGAGCTCCCCCACAAGTGACCCCATTTTGGAAACTGGACCCCCCAAGGAACTTCTCTAGATGCCTAGTCAGCACTTTAAACCCCCAGGTGCTTCACAAATTGATCCGTAAAAATGAAAAAGTACTTTTTTTTCACAAAAAATTTCTTTTCGCCTCAATTTTTTCATTTTCACATGGGCAATAGGATAAAATAGATACTAAAATTTGTTAAGCAATTTCTCCCGAGTACGCCGATACCTCATATGTGGGGGTAAACCACTGTTTGGGCACACGTCGGGGCTCAGAAGGGAAGTAGTGACTTTTGAAATGCAGACTTTGATGGAATGGTCTGCGGACGTCTTGTTGCAGTAGAAACCCCCCACAAGTGACCCCATTTTGGAAACTAGACCCCCCAAGGAACTAATCTAGATATGTGGTGAGCACTTTGAACCCCCAAGTGCTTCACAGACGTTTACAATGCAGAGCCGTGAAAATAAAAAATCATTTTTCTTTCCTCAAAAATGATGTTTTAGCAAGCAATTTTTCATTTTCTCAAGGGTAACAGGAGAAATTGGACCCCAGTAATTGTTGCGCAGTTTGTCCTGAGTATGCTGGTACCCCATATGTGGGGGTAAACCACTGTTTGGGCGCACATCGGGGCTCGGAAGTGAGGGAGCACCATTTGACCTTTTGAATACAAGATTGGCTGGAATCAATGGTGGCGCCATGTTGCGTTTGGAGACCCCCTGATGTGCCTAAACAGTGGAAACCCCTCAATTCTACCTCCAACTCTAACCCCAACACACCCCTAACCCTAATCCCAACTGTAGCCGTAACCCTAATCACAACCCTAACCCCAACACACCCCTAACCACAACCCTAACCCCAACACACCCCTAACCCTAACCACAACCCTAATTCCAACCCTAACCCTAAAGCTATGTGCCAACGTTGCGGATTCGTATGAGATTTTTCAGCACCATTTTTGAAAAATCCGCGGGTAAAAGGCACTGCGTTTTACCTGCGGATTTACCGCGGATTGCCAGTGTTTTTTGTGCGGATTTCACCTGCGGATTCCTATTGAGGAACAGGTGTAAAACGCTGCGGAATCCGCACAAAGAATTGACATGCTGCGGAAAATACAACGCAGCGTTTCCGCGTGGTATTTTCCGCACCATGGGCACAGCGGATTTGGTTTCCATATGTTTACATGGTACTGTAAACCTGATGGAACACTGCTGCGGATCCGCAGCCAAATCCGCACCGTGTGCACATAGCCTAATTCTAAAGGTATGTGCACACGCTGCGGAAAACGCTGCGGATCCGCAGCAGTTTCCCATGAGTTTACAGTTCAATGTAAACCTATGGGAAACAAAAATCGCTGTACACATGCTGCAGAAAAACTGCACGGAAACGCAGCGGTTTACATTCCGCAGCATGTCACTTCTTTCTGCGGATTCCGCAGCGGTTTTACAACTGCTCCAATAGAAAATCGCAGTTGTAAAACCGCAGTGAAATGCGCAGAAAAACCGCGGTAAATCCGCGATAAATCCACAGCGGTTTAGCACTGCGGATTTATCAAATCCTCTGCGGAAAAATCCGCAGAGGACCAGAATACATGTGGACATTCCTACTCCTAACCCTACCCCTAACCCTACCCCTAACCCTACCCCTACCCCTAACCCTACCCCTAACCCTACCCCTAACCCTACCCCTACCCCTAACCCTACCCCTAACCCTACCCCTAACCCTACCCCTAACCCTAGTTCTTACCCCAACATTAGTGGAACAAAAAAAAAAAAATTCTTTATTTTTTTTATTGTCCCTACCTATGGGGGTGACAAAGGGGGGGGGGGGGGGTCATTTACTATTTTTTTTATTTTGATCACTGATAGGTTATATCTCAGTGATCAAAACTCACTTTGGAACGAATCTGCCGGCCGGCAGATTCGGCGGGCGCACTGCACATGCGCCCGCCATTTTGGAAGATGGCGGCGCCCAGCAAAGAGGACGGACGGACACCGGGAGGCCGGGTAAGTATAAGGGGGGGAGATCAGGGCACGGGGGGGGGGGCGTGTCGGGGCACGGGGGGGTGGATCGGAACACGGGGGGGTGGATCGGAGCACGGGGGGGTGGATCGGAACACGGGGTGAGGGATTGGAGCACGGGGTGGGGGATCGCTGTGCGGGGGGGTGGATCGGAGCACGGTGGGGGATCGCTGTGCGGGGGGGATCGGAGTGCGGGGTGGTTTGATTGGAGCACAGGGGGTGTGATTGGAGCACGGGGGAGCGGACAGGAGGACGGGGGAGCGGAGCACAGGACGGAGGGGAGCGGACCACAGATCGGGGGGCTGGGGGGGCGATCGGTGGGGTGGGGTGGGTGCACATTAGTGTTTCCAGCCATGGCCGATGATATTGCAGCATCGGCCATGGCTGGATTGTAATATTTCACCAGTTTTTTAGGTGAAATATTACAAATCGCTCTGATTGGCAGTTTCACTTTCAACAGCCAATCAGAGCGATCGTAGCCACGGGGGGGTGAAGCCACCCCCCCTGGGCTAAACTACCACTCCCCCTGTCCCTGCAGGCCGGGTGAAATGGGAGTTAACCCTTTCACCCGATCTGCAGGGACGCGATCTTTCTGTGACACAGCATATGCGTCACAGGTCGGATTGGCACCGACTTTCATGACGCATACGCTGTGTCACAGGTCAGGAAGGGGTTAAACACGAAAAAAAAAAAAGGATTTTTCATATCTTCTCTCCAGCGAACGCTGCTGGAGTGAAGATATGAATGGCGGCTTCAGCAGCAGATGCAGGGGACAGCGCTTATCTCTAGCGCTGTCTCCTGCAAGCTCCATGTGGTACCCAGTCGGCACACGGGCGGCACATGTGTGCCACACTGATGTGCCACATAAACGCATGGACACACAGACACGGATAATTCCGGTACCGATTTTTCCGGTACCGGAATTATCTGGACGTGTGAGACTGGCCTTAAAAGTAGTCATAATGTAGTTGCTGGTAAAGCTCATGACTATATAGATATTTATATTTCAAATTTTTTCGAGAAGGTATTTAAATAACTAAATATTTTTAAAATGTGGTGTATGATGCACAGATTTTTCTTAGATGAAAGTTACAGTTCATGGATAACTATTACATGTGATTGTGGAGAAAAGGCAGAGAGAGAGATGGCAAATCTTTAAACTCAGCACTTGCCTTTTACATGGCACCTTTCCACTGATAAGCTAATGGTAATGAGAGTGATTGATGGTGCTGCGTGAACTGACATCAAATGACACAAAAAGTTCTGAATGTTCCTATATCAAAGCTTTTTTAATAGAGCTGTCTGGCTAGCCTGTGATCTAAGTTTGTATGAAGTGTCTTAAGTCATTTTCTGCCACTATGCTCTGGATATGGCATATTATCTTTGTCACATCTAGTTTCAACTTCTGGTAATTTTACTAAATACAGAACCCAGTACAACCTCGATCGTGCTACATACATTAGAATAAATATTTGGATTTTAGAATGATGATTCAAGTCGCATAATAAATTGTGCAATCTGTATAGCACTTTCAATATTTCCCCTCTGGAAATTGTAAGGTATAATTAGTTTAGAACTGGCCAAAGATCCCAAAAAGTTGCTGGAAATTTTGAAACGTTGACATGTTTTGGATTACGGCGAATAATGCATTTCACAAGAAAATCCAAAACTAAAATTCTAAACTGATGCTCGGATCACTGCTGTCCTTGTTCTGTTGAAGTGATCCGGATATACCCAAGCTCATTTGTCATTTCACTATCTGCGGCTTTACCATACAGCAACTGCTGAAATAACGTGTATGTTTCATATCACTATTTTTATTTTTGTAGTATGTGAAAAAAAAACATTCACATGCATGGCATATAGAACGTTCATTGCTTTGATTAGGATTAGGCATGGAATCTTTTTCAAATTGCCTCCTATCCATAATACATAGATATGCTATAGGGTTTTAACCCCTTCATGACCTTGGGATTTTTTGTTTTTCCGTGTTCGTTTTTCACTCCCCTCCTTCCCAGAGCCACAACTTTTTTATTTTTCCGTCAATTTGGCCATGTGAGGGCTTCTGTTTTGCGGGACGAGTTGTACTTTTGAACGACATCATTGGTTTTAGCATGTCGTGTACTAGAAAACGGGAAAAAAATTCCAAGTGCGGTGAAATTGCAAAAAAAAGTGCAATCCCACACTTGTTTTTTGTTTGGCTTTTTTGCTGGGTTCACTAAATGCTAAAACTGACCTGCAATTATGATTCTCCAGGTCAGTACAAGTTCATAGACACCTAACATGACTAGGTTATTTGTTATCTAAGTGGTGAAAAAAAATTCCCAAAAAAAAAAAAAAAATTGCGCCATTTTCCGATACCCGTAGCGTCTCCATTTTTCGTGATCTGTGGTCGGTTGAGGGCTTATTTTTTGCATGCCGAGATGACGTTTTTAATGATAGCATTTCGGTGCAGATACGTTCTTTTGATCGCCTGTTATTGCATTTTAATGCAATGTTGCGGCGACCAAAAAAACGTAATTCTGGAGTTTTGAATTTTTTCCCGCTACGCTGTTTAGCGATCAGGTTAATGCTTTTTTTTAGTTAAGAGATCGGGCGATTCTGAGCGCGGCGATACCAAATATGCGTAGATTTTATATTTTTTTAATTGATTTATTTTGATTGGGGCGAAAGGGGGGTGATTTAAACTTTTATATTTTTTTTATTTTTTTAACATTTTTTTCAACTTTTTTTTTTTACTTTTGCCATGCTTCAATAGCCTCTATGGGAGGCTAGAAGCAGGCACAGCACGATTGCCTCTCCTACATAGCAGCGATCTGCTGATCGCTGCTATGTAGCAGAAATGGAGGTGTGCTGTGAGCGCCGACCACAGGGTGGCGCTCACAGCCACCGGCGATCAGTAACCATAGAGGTCTCAAGGACCTCTATGGTTACAATGGAGACGCATCGCCGACCCCCGATCATGTGACGGGGGTCGGCGATGACGTCATTTCCGGCCGCCCGGCCGGAAGCGGTAGTTAAATGCCGCTGTCTGCGTTTGACAGCGGCATTTAACTAGTTAATAGGTGCGAGCAGATCGCGATTCTGCCCGCGCCTATTACGGGCACATGTCAGCTGTTCAAAACAGCTGACATGTCCCGGCTTTGATGCGGGCTCACCGCGGAGCCCTGCAACAAAGCAGGGGATCTGACCTCGGACGTACTATCCCGTCCGAGGTCAGATAGGGGTTAAAATCCTTTTTTTAATTTATTATTTAGGTCTTCCTATGGGAGTGCATTATACTGTATGGGGGACTATGGTGAGTCTATAATACTATATAGAGAACTATACGGTGCATTATACTGTATGGAGGACTATATGGAGTGCATTATACTATATGAAGGAGTATGGGGTGAATTATACTATAAGGAGGACTATGGGGTGCTTTATACTGTATGGAGGACTATGGGATGTACAGTACAGACCAAAATTTTGGACACACCTTCTTATTTAAAGATTTTTCTGTATTTTCATGACTATGAAAATTGTAAATTCACTCTGAAGGCATCAAAACTATGAATTAACACATGTGGAATTATATACTTAACAAAAAAGTTTGAAACAACCGAAAATATATCTTATATTCTAGGTTCTTCAAAGGAGCCACCTTTTGCTTTGATGACTGCTTTGCACACTCTTAGCATTATCTTGATGAGCTTGCCAGTGAAGTTCAGGTGGGGAACAGGAGGGTCATCATACTGTGCGTGTGGAGGGTACTGTGGAGAAAGTCATTGTGTGGACATTTTGTTGGGGGAAGGGGCTCAGTTAGAACTTCTGCTTTGGGGACCCCTGAGCTCTATATATGAACCTGTTGTTGGATAATGTTGGAACAGACAAGCACTATTGCAATTTACTGCTTATTAAAATTTTCAGCCATTCTTGTGATATTTACGCTTTTATTTTGTTAACAGTTTTTGTCTTGGAGACTGACCACCCCTGCTAGACAACAGAACATGTGCACTGCTTCCAAGCTCTTTTCTGTTGAGGTTGTACGCATTGTTTTGAAAGTGGCCTGGAGGGTGCTGTAACCTCCTAATCCTGGCCTGCTACAGCATAGTGCTTACAAGCTAGACAGCAGAGGTGGTCATTCTCCTAGATAAGAGTTGTAAACAAAATAAAAGTGTTGTAGATTGTAAGCCTTCGCGGGCAGGGTCCTCACTCCTCCTGTACCAGTTATGACTTGTATTGTTTAAGATTATTGTACTTCTTTTTATTATGTATACCCCTCCTCACATGTAAAGCGCCATGGAATAAATGGAGCTATAACAATAAATAATAATAATAATAACATTTCAAGAACGAAGGCACATTTTAATGAACAGTAAATTGCAGAAGTGCTTTTCTTAACCATCCATGAAAAAGGAAATATCCATTAAAAGGGGTTGTCCAGTAGTTAACAATTACTGACGTATCCAAGGATAGCTCATCAATATAAGATCACCTCTCACCCCAGCCTTCCATTTAAGCGAATGAGAGAAAATTTGCAGTACTCAGCAGCAACAACTAAACACTGGACAAAACCTTTAAACACAGATGTAAACTCTCTCCTGTCCAAAGGTTTTGTGCATGATATTAAATAAGTTTTCCCATTTTATAAAATGATGGCTTATCACTCAGGGTCCCCCATGATGTGATATGTCATCACCAATACTGGGAAAAGGTATTTTAATGCCCTAGGCTGATAAAGCTGGAGGTGTCCCACCACCCCGATGAAATCAGCACCCAAGTAAAGGCATGGGTCAGAGACTAAAGTAGCATCCCCTAACGCCCCCTCCTCTACTTCCGGTGGGTTAAGTAACAAGCTCTGATTACTGTCACTAGATTTGTTACCTTTTTCACCCAAAAATACAAAAAAAATAGACAAACAATATTCCCAAACTGATAGTGGTTCTGGTGATGTATTCATGTATGGATGGTGGTTCTTTTAATTTATTCATGTAGTGATGTTCTGGTGATTTATTCATTTCCAGAACCATCATCAATACAAAACCAAAATCATCATCAGGACATACATAGAACACCAGAGCCATCGCTAGTACTTAAATACTGCATCAGAACCATCATCAGGAAATACTGTAGCTAGACCACTATAACTATCATCAGTACATGAATGCAGCACCAGAACCACTATCGGTACATTAAAGAGTAACCAGAACCTCCATAAATACATGAATACATCACAAGAACCACCATCAGTAAATAAATACAACACCAGAACCATCATCACTACATGTATACATCACCAGAACCACCATTAGTACATGAATATATCACCAGAACAACTATCAGTACATCAATCAGTTGTAATGTCAAGTCAGGCTAAATATACAGTGGCTTGTCCTTGTTTTGCTACCTCACAACCTGGAATTTCACTGTTTTTTATAACCGTGAACATTTGGTCTTCTTTTTATTGGGAAGAAAACAACAATAGGACAAAATAACTGAATACTTCAATGTGCATATCTATTCACCCCCCTAAAGTTAGTACTTTGTAGACCTTCCTTTTGCAGCAATTACAGCTGCAAGTTGGTTTGGATAAGTCTCCATGAATTTTCTACATCTTGCCACTGGGATTTTGCCTATTCCTCCAGTCAAAACTGCTCCAGCTCCTTCAAGTTAGATGGTTTTCTCTGGTTAACAGCAATCTTCAAGTCTGACTTCAGATTCTCATTTGAATTAAGATCTGGGCTTTGACTAGGCCACTCCAAAATATTTACACGTTTTCCCTTAAACTACACGAGTGTTGCTTTAGCAGCATGCTTTGGGTCATTGTCTTGTTGGAAGTTGAAGCTCCATCCCAGTCTCAAATCACTGACAGACTGAAACAGGTTTTGCTCAAGAATATCCCTATATTTTGCACCTTCCATCTTCCCCTTGACTCTGACCATTTTCCCTGTCCCGGCTGCTGCCCAAAAGTATCCCCATAGAGTGAAGCAGCTGCAACCATGTTTATCTGTGGGGATGGTGTTCTTGGTGTAATGAGCTGTGTTGTTTTGGCGCCCGACATAGCATTTACCTTGGTGGCCAAAAAGTGATGTCTTGTGACATCATCCACTGTAAAGTAATTATGACCAAAAATTACATAGGTAAAAACTGAATAAATGTGTTCTGAATGTTTTCAATGGTAAATCTTCATGTTCCTTTATCAATATCATAATACTAAGATACATCATGTAACGTTTGGCTTATTAAACATGGATGTTAGATTACCTGAACAATTGTTATGTTACTCCGGAGGTTAGTGTGAGACCCCCAGGGTGATTAGCGATAAATACAGTGGGGGAAATAAGTATTTTATTCATTGCTGATTTAGTAAGTTTGCCCACTGACAAAGACATAAACAGTCTATAATTTTAAGGGTAGGTTAATTTTAACATTGAGAGATAGAATATCAAAAATAAAATCCAGAAAATCACATTGTATAAATTATATAAATTTATTTGCATTTTGCAGTGAGAAATAAGAAATAAGGGAGAACAATAAAGCCTAAAAATGATCAACGTAAATCACAACTAATATCCCACAGAGCTCTGGAGTTGGAATGATGCCCAAAATCAAAGTGGAAAATGAAGTTACAGGCTGATCCAACTTCAGTGGAAATGCCTCAAGACAAGAAATGACCGGTTTGGCAGTGGGTCAGTAATGGTGTGGGGTGGCATTTCTTTGGAGGGCCGCACAGCCCTCCATATGCTCGCCAGAGGTAGCCTGACTGCCATTAGGTACCGAGATGAGATCCTCAGACCCCTTGTGAGACCATATGCTGGTATGTTTGGCCCTGGGTTCCTCCTAATGCAGGACAATGCCAGACCTCATGTGGCTAGAGTGTGTCAGCTTTTCCTGCAGGATGAAGACATTGAAGCTATGGACTGGCCCACCCGTTCCCCAGACCTGAATCCGATTGAACACATCTGGGACATCATGTCTCGCACCATCTACCAACGTCACGCTGCACCACAGACTGTCCAGGAGTTGGCGGATGCTTTAGTCCAGGTCTGGGAGGAGATCCCTCAGGAGACCATCCGCTGCCTCATCAGGAGCATGCCCAGGCATTGTAGGGAGGCCATACAGGCATGTGAAGGCCACACACACTACTGAACATCATTTCCTTGTCTTGAGGCATTTCCACTGAAGTTGGATCAGCCTGCAATTTGATTTTCCACTTTGATTTTGAGCATCATTCCAACTCCAGACCTCCATGGGATATTAGTTGTGATTTATGTTGATCATTTTTAGGTTTTATTGTTCTCAACACATTCCACTATGTAATGAATAAAGATTTGCAACCGGAATATTTCATTCAGTGATATCTAGAATGTGGGATTTTAGTGCTCCCTTTATTTTTTTGAGCAGTATACAGTGGGGCAAAAAAGTATTTAGTCAGTCAGCAATAGTGCAAGTTCCACCACTTAAAAAGATGAGAGGCGTCTGTAATTTACATCATAGGTAGACCTCAACTATGGGAGACAAACTGAGAAAAAAAAATCCAGAAAATCACATTGTCTGTTTTTTTAACATTTTATTTGCATATTATGGTGGAAAATAAGTATTTGGTCAGAAACAAACAATTAAGATTTCTGGCTCTCACAGACCTGTAACTTCTTCTTTAAGAGTCTCCTCTTTCCTCCACTCATTACCTGTAGTAATGGCACCTGTTTAAACTTGTTATCAGTATAAAAAGACACCTGTGCACACCCACAAACAGTCTGACTCCAAACTCCACTATGGTGAAGACCAAAGAGCTGTCAAAGGACACCAGAAACAAAATTGTAGCCCTGCACCAGGCTGGGAAGACTGAATCTGCAATAGCCAACCAGCTTGGAGTGAAGAAATCAACAGTGGGAGCAATAATTAGAAAATGGAAGACATACAAGACCACTGATAATCTCCCTCGATCTGGGGCTCCACGCAAAATCCCACCCCGTGGGGTCAGAATGATCACAAGAACGGTGAGCAAAAATCCCAGAACCACGCGGGGGGACCTATTGAATGAACTGCAGAGAGCTGGGACCAATGTAACAAGGCCTACCATAAGTAACACACTACGCCACCATGGACTCAGATCCTGCAGTGCCAGACGTGTTCCACTGCTTAAGCCAGTACATGTCCGGGCCCGTCTGAAGTTTGCTAGAGAGCATTTGGATGATCCAGAGGAGTTTTGGGAGAATGTCCTATGGTCTGATGAAACCAAACTGGAACTGTTTGGTAGAAACACAACTTGTTGTGTTTGGAGGAAAAAGAATACTGAGTTGCATCCATCAAACACCATACCTACTGTAAAGCATGGTGGTGGAAACATCATGCTTTGGGGCTGTTTCTCTGCAAAGGGGCCAGGACGACTGATCCGGGTACATGAAAGAATGAATGGGGCCATGTATCGTGAGATTTTGAGTGCAAACCTCCTTCCATCAGCAAGGGCATTGAAGATGAAACGTGGCTGGGTCTTTCAACATGACAATGATCCAAAGCACACCGCCAGGGCAACGAAGGAGTGGCTTTGTAAGAAGCATTTCAAGGTCCTGGAGTGGCCTAGCCAGTCTCCAGATCTCATCCCTATAGAAAACCTTTGGAGGGAGTTTAAAGTCCGTGTTGCCAAGCGAAAAGCCAAAAACATCACTGCTCTAGAGGAGATCTGCATGGAGGAATGGGCCAACATACCAACAACAGTGTGTGGCAACCTTGTGAAGACTTACAGAAAACGTTTGACCTCTGTCATTGCCAACAAAGGATATATTACAAAGTATTGAGATGAAATTTTGTTTCTGACCAAATACTTATTTTCCACCATAATATGCAAATAAAATGTTAAAAAAACAGACAATGTGATTTTCTGGATTTTTGTTTCTCAGTTTGTCTCCCATAGTTGAGGTCTACCTATGATGTAAATTACAGACACCTCTCATCTTTTTAAGTGGTGGAACTTGCACTATTGCTGACTGACTAAATACTTTTTTGCCCCACTGTATATATATATATATATATATATATATATATATATATATATACTAGCTGAAGAGCCCGGCGTTGCCTGGGCATAGTAAATATCTGTGGTTAGTTATAGCACCTCACTTCTTTTATTTTCCCATCACGCCTCTCATTTTCCCCCTCACATCTCTCATTTTCTCCCTCACTCCTCTTATTTTCCCCCTCACTCCTCTCATTCCCCCTAACACTTGTCATTTCGACCTTACATCTGTCATTTTCCGATCACTCCACTATTTTCCCTTACTCCTCTCATTTTGCACTCACACCTTTTCATTTTCACCTCACACCCCTCATTTTCACCTCACACCTCTCATTTTCCCCTCAGTATATACATGTTTGTCATCTCCCTTATATATAGTATACACCTGTATGTCATCTCCTGTATATAGTATATACCTGTATGTCATCTCCCCTGTAAATAGTATATACCTGCTGTATGTCATCTCCTCCTGTATGTTGTATATACCTGTATGTCATCTCTTCTGTATATACAATATACCTGTATGTCATCTCCTCCTATATATAGTATATACCTGTATGTCATCTCCTGTATATAGTATATACCTGTGTCATCTCCTCCTGTATATACTGTATATCGTGTGTCATCTCCCCTGTATATAGTATGTACCTGTATGTCATCTCCTCCTGTATATAGGATGCACCTGTATGTCATCTCCTCCTATATATAGTATATACCTGTATGTCATCTCCTCCTTTATATACCTATGTGTCATCTCCTCTTTTATATAGTATATACCTGTATGTCATCTCCTCCTGTATATAGTATATACCTGTGTGTCATCTGCTCCTGTATATAGTATATATCTGTGTGTCATCTCCTCCTGTATATAGTATATACGTGTCATCTCCTCCTGTATATAGTATATACCTGTGTGTCATCTCCTCCTGTATATAGTATATACCTGTGTCATCTCCTCCTGTATATAGTATATACCTGTGTGTCATCTACCCTGTATATAGTATATACCTGTGTCATCTCCCCTGTATATAGTATATACCTATGTGTCATCTCCTCCTGTATATAGTATATACCTGTGTCATCTCCTCCTGTATATAGTATATATCTGTGTGTCATCTCCTCCTGTATATAGTATGTACCTGTATGTCATCTCCTCCCGTATATAGTATATACCTGTGTGTCATCTCCTCCTGTATATAGTATATACCTGTGTCATCTTCCCCTGTATATAGTATATATCTGTGTCATCTACCCTGTATATAGTATATACCTGTGTGTCATCTCCCCTGTATATAGTATATACGTGTGTCATCTCCCCTGTATATAGTATGTACCTGTATGTCATCTCCCCTGTATATAGTATATACCAGTGTGTCATCTCCTCCTGTATATAGTATATACCTGTGTGTCATCTCTCCTGTATATAGTATATATGTGTGTCATCTCCTGTATATAGTATATACCTGTATGTCATCTCCTCCTGTATATAGTATATACCTGTGTGTCATCTCCCCTGTATATAGTATATACCTGTGTGTCATCTCCTCCTGTATATAGTATATATCTGTGTGTCATCTCCTCCTGTATATAGTAAATACCTGTGTGTCATCTCCCCTGTATATAGTATATACCTGTGTGTCATCTCCCCTGTATATAGTATATACGTGTGTCATCTCCCCTGTTTATAGTTTGTACCTGTATGTCATCTCCCCTGTATATAGTATATACCAGTGTGTCACCTCCTCCTGTATATAGTATGTACCTGTATGTCATCTCCTGTATATAGTATATACCTGTGTGTCATCTCCCCTGTATATAGTATATATGTGTGTGTCATCTCCTCCTGTATATAGTATATACCTGTGTGTCATCTCCTCCTGTATATAGTATATACCTGTATGTCATCTCCTCCTGTATATAGTATATATCTGTGTGTCATCTCCTCCTGTATATAGTATGTACCTTTATGTTATCCCCTCCTGTATTAGACCGCGTTCACACTTTATTTGGTCAGTATTTTTACCTCAGTATTTGTAAGGTAAATTGGCAGCCTGATAAATCTCCAGCCAACAGGAAGCCCTCCCCCCTGGCAGTAATATATTAGCTCACACATACACATAATAGACAGGTCATGTGACTGACAGCTGCCGTATTTCCTATATGGTACATTTGTTGCTCTTGTAGTTTGTCTGCTTATTAATCAGATTTTTATTTTTGAAGGATAATACCAGACTTGTGTGTTTTTTAGGGCGAGTTTCATGTGTCAAGTTGTGTGTGTTGAGTTGCATGTGGCTACATGCATGTAGCGACTTTTGTGAGATGAGTTTTGTGTGGCGACGTGTGTAGCAACTTTTTGTGTGTCGAGTTGCATGTGACAGGTTAGTAAATAATATGAACAGAGCCACATATAGGTCCAAAGACGGACAGAAAAGACTCCTAGGCAATGCATATATTAATCAGAGAAGGAGTCACCAAACTGCCATTAAAGGTGTATAAAATCCATCATTTATTTGTACTCATAACAATAAAATAGTCAAATGACATATAGAAAACTCATAATCATAATTGGGTAATATTGTGATTAACGGACATAGGTAACAGGCAACAAATATCACACCCGGAGTATACGACCAGAGGTCACAAGTTCACTAACCGAGTCCTTCTGTATGTAAAAGCACATAGACAATCCCTATGAACAGTGTAACCTACAACAGTATATAGGACTGGACCTCACCCATGTTAGTCGTGGTGTATAGATGGCAGCGCCAGCCCCTACGCGCGTTTCGCGTAGGCTTCTTCTGGGGGCTGTACAGCGTGTGTCGCGCAGTAGATTTTATAATGCCCCCGCACCTGTTTTCTGTCCGTCTTTGGACCTATATGTGACAGGTTAGTGTAGCAAGTTGTGTGCAGCAAGTTTTGCGCATGGCGAGTTTTGCGCATGGCGAGTTTTATGTTTGGTGCGTGTGCAAGTTTTGTGTGAGGCAACTTTTGCATGTGTTGCAACTTTTGTGCATGTGGCAATTTTTCCGTGTGTACAAGTTTTGCGTGTGGCGAGTTTTCCATGAGTTTTGCTTGAGCCTAGTTTTGCATGAGGTGAGTTTTGCGCGTGGCGAGTTTTGAGCGGCGACTTTTGTGTTTCGACTTTTATGTGGCGAGGTTGGTGTATGTGGTGAAATGTGTGCTGAGGGTGGTATATGTGTTCAAGCACGTGGTAGTGTGTGGCGCATTTGTGTGTGTGTTCATATCCCCGTGTGTGGTCAGTATTCCATGTCGGGGCCCCACCTTAGCAACTGTACGGTATATACTCTTTGGCGCCATCGCTCTCATTCTTTAAGTCCCCCTTGTTCACATCTGGCAACTGTCAATTTGACTCCAACACTTTTCCTTTCACTTTTTCCCCATTATGTAGTTAGGGGCAAAATTGTTTGGTGAATTGGAACGCGCGGGGTTTCAGCAGGGCAATGAGCCCAAAAATATTTCACAAAGCACCCAGAAATTAATGGAAACAAAGAACTGTAGAGTTCTGAAGAGGGAAATAATAAGTCCGGATCTAAATCCAATTGAACATTTGTGGAGAGATCTTAAAACATGAGAGACCTGTAGCAGTTTACAAAAGAAGAGAGGTCCAACATTTCACTTAAGAGGTGTCAGAAGCTAGTAGATGGTTATAGGAAGCAATTGATTGCAGTTATTTATTTTTATAAAGGGTGTGCAATCAAATATTACTGTATTTTTCGGACTATATAATGCCTCAGACCACAAGAAGCACCTAAGTTTTAGAGGAGAAAAATAGAAAAAATTTGAAGGAAAAATTGTGGTCATGATGTGCTGTTATGGGGAAGGGGGGTATCTGCTGCTGACACTGTTAATGTCCCATAATTCTGTACTAATATGCCCTATCCTGGTGTATATATGTCACCATCCAGGTATACATGATCCCAATCCTGATACATATGTCCTCATCCAGGTATATGTGGCCCCCAAATCCAGGTTTGAATTGCCCCAATCCAGGTATACATAGCCCCTAATCCAGTACGGGCGAATATCCAGCAACAGGTCCAAGAAAGCATGACTAAAAACAAAAAATTATTATACTTTTATTTAAAGTCAGAAAAATTAGGGGCAGTTCCTGGGAACTGGGCACTGTTAATTCAGTAGATCTGATGCTTTTCTAACTAGGTGGTTCTTATTCATTGTCTTTCATGGTTCCATATTACAAGAAAATGTCTTAAATTGTAACAGAAAAGGAAATGACGTAGCAAAAAAAGCCACACACAAATAAAGGAGGGGGATGGAAAGAAAGATGAAAAGTGAAATATAAAACCCTCAGTGTATTTACATGAGATCTGTTTTTATATTCATACCTTTAATGACACATACGGTAATTATTTTTCTTTTCTTGGAAAATTTTGTTTTACAATGTCAGGGTTGTTCAATGGGATCAACTCCATCACACACTGAGGTTAGCTGCCCGAATATTCACTGCATCCCATGCTCAGGACTATGAGTGTGCGGAGCAGTGAATATTTATTTTCTTTAACAGAGCGCACACACCGTTAGTTGCAGCTGCTGGTTCCAACAGCGGCTGGGCGATCATGTGTGCCCGCTATTAAAGAGGATATTCACTACTCTACACTCCCGTGCGCGTGAAATTATGTCCAATTTGCGTTATTTTCTTAGTTTTTTGTGCTGGTAAAATACACACACAAAGGAAATAAACATGTGTATAATAAAACGTGTAATTGCAATAAATTTCTCGGAGAAATACTTCATTTTCTAGAACAATTTCAAGGGTGCCAACACTTTCGACCATGACTATATATATCCCCATCGCAGTAAAAAAAAAATATATATATATACCGTATATACTCAAGAATAAGCTGACTCGAGTATAAGCCGATGCACCTAATTTTGCCACGAAATACTGGGTAAGCTTATTGGCTCGAGTATAAGCTGGGTATGCATTGTCCCCTCATCCCCCATCCTGGAAAGCATGGCTCCCTGGTCCCTGTCATTGTATGCATGGCTCCCCAGTCCCTGTCATTGTTTGTATGGCTCCCCCATCCTTGTCATTGTATGCATGGCTCCTGGTCCCTGTTGTTGTATGCATGGCTCCCCCATCCTTGTCGTTGTGTGCATGGCTCCCCATCCCTGTCATTGTATGCATGACTCCCCGGTCCCTGTCATTGTATGCATGGCTCCCTGGTCCCTGTCATTGTAAGCATGGCTCCCCGGTCCCTGTCATTGTTTGTATGGCTCCCCCATCCCTGTCATTGTATGCATGGCTCCCTGGTCCCTGTCGTTGTATGCATGGCTCCCAGGTCCCTGTCATTGTATGCATGGCTCCCGGTTCCTGTCATTGTTTGTATGGCTTCCCGTCCCTGTCGTTGTATGCATGGCTCTCCGGTCCCTGTCGTATGCATGGCTCCCTGGTCCCTGTCGTTGTATGCATGACTCCCCGGTCCCTGTCGTTGTATGCATGGCTCCCGGGTCCCTGTCGTTGTATGCATGGCTCCCTGGTCTCTGTCCTTGTATGCATGGCTCTCCGGTCCCTGTATACATGTTTCATATAAAAAAAACAAATATCCTACTCACTTTTCTGCGCACCCTGATGCATCTCGTTCTGGTGTCAGCAGCTTTGTCTTCCGGCCGAGCGATCACGTGGCCCCGATCATTAAGGTAATGTATATTCACTCCCTGCCTATGGGAGTGGAGAGACATGCATATGCATTACCATAATGAGCGGGGCCACGCGATCGCTTGGCACAGGAAGAGCTGCTTGCACCAGAACGAAAGAGATACAGTGCCAGCGAGGGCACGCCGGTAGGTGAGTAGGATGTGTGCTGGAAGTCGGAGGCTGCGGCTGGCACTGTGCGCTATTACAGTAGCGGCAAAGGCTTTACCCACAGCCGCTGGCTCCTGCCTCTGTGACCCGCTGCTCCCTCTCCCCCGCCAGCCCTCTGGGACAATTGATTCATGTATAAGCTGAGAGGGGGCTTTTTCAACACAAAAAAAAGTGCTGAAAAACTCAGCTTATACACGAGTATATAAGGAATGCATTGTTTTAGTGTGTGGGTGGGCCCAAATAGAATATTTGCTATAGGGCCCTGTGATTTCAATGTATGTCCTTGATGGTATGGATTATAGTACAAGTGCTTCTCACTAAATTAGAATATCATCAAAAAGTTAACTTATTTCAGTTCTTCAACACAAAAAGTGAAACGCATATACAGTATTATATAGAGTCAATGCAAACAGAGTGATCAAGTGTTTATTTCTGTTAATGCTGATGATCATGGCTTACAGCCAATGAAAACCCAAAAGTCATTATCTCAGTTAATTGGAATACTTTATAAAAATGCAGAGGAAAAAGAAGGCAGCACTCACCGATCTTCAGAAACAGGTGTCTTTATTTACTCACATATAATCTTCACGGCCGGGGCTGCAGGGGTACAGAGTGTGGCAGGGCTGACGACGGCCGTTTCGTGCCTACCTGGCGCTTCTAAGGGACTGACCCATAGAAGCGCCAGGTAGGCACGAAACGTCCGTCGTCAGCCCTGCCACACTCTGTACCCCTGCACCCCCGGCCGTGAAGATTATATGTGAGTAAATAAAGACACCTGTTTCTGAAGATCGGTGAGTGCTGCCTTCTTTTTCCTCTGCATTTTTGGATTCATCGGCTTGTGTTTTCGGCAATAGCACCGACATCTGCTGGCTTTACTCCTTACTGCTAGTGGACGGACACAGCTTATACACACAACGGTGGTGCGGTGAGCTGTTACTTCTATTTTCGGATGGAATACTTTATAACACCAGCTTGAAAAATGATTTTAAAATCGGAAATGTTGGCCTACTGAAATGTATGTTCAGTAAACGCACCTAATACCTGGTCGGGGCTCCTTTTGCCTCAATTACTGCATCAATGCAGCGTGGCATGGAGGCGATCAGCCTGTGGCACTGCTGAGGTGTTTTGGAAGCCCAGGTTGCTTTGATAGCAGCCTTCAGCTCGTCTGCATTGTTTGGTCTGTTGTCTCTCATCTTCCTCTTGACAATACCCCATAGATTCTCTGTTGTGAATTCTGCTTTTGGGTTCCCTCCAGTGGTTGTAGGTGGGAATGCAGTTGTCCCTGAGTTGCAGTCCTGGCTAGGTGTATCTGCTGATTGCAGTTCTGACTGGGATATTTAGGTGTGCAGGATTCATTGGACGTTTCCAGTTGTCCATGGTTCTGGGAGGTTTTGGATCTTTGTCTGGTTCCTCCTGCCTTGCTGCCAATTCAGCAAAGATAAGTGTCTGGTTTTTGTTTCTGTGGCACACATGCTGTGTGCTTAACCCCTTCAAGTCGCGGCCCTTTTTCATTTTTGCGTTTTCGTTTTTCACTTCCCTCCTTCCCTGAGCAATAACTTTTTTATTTTTCCGTCAATATGGCCATGTGAGGGCTTATTTTTTGCGGGACAAGCTGTACTTTTGAACGACACCATTGGTTTTACCATGTCTTTTTCTAGAA
This sequence comes from Ranitomeya imitator, assembly GCF_032444005.1. Lineage (NCBI taxonomy): Eukaryota > Metazoa > Chordata > Amphibia > Anura > Dendrobatidae > Ranitomeya > Ranitomeya imitator. Next base: position 431,777,913 of record NC_091285.1, read on the forward strand.
CACAAGAAAAAAATTCCAAGTGCGGTGAAATTGCAAAAAAAAGTGCAATCCCACACTTGTTTTTTGTTTGGCTTTTTTGCTAGGTTCACTAAATGCTAAAATTAACCTGCCATTATGATTCTCTAGGTCATTACGAGTTCATAGACACCTAACATGACTAGGTTATTTTTTATCTAAGTGGTGAAAAAAAAATCCAAACTTTGCTAAAAAAAAAAAAAAAATCGTGATCTGGGGTCGGGTGAGGGCTTATTTTTTGCGTGCCGAGCTGATGTTTTTAATGATACCATTCTTGCGCAGATACGTTCTTTTGATCACCCGTTATTGCATTTTAATGCAATGTCGCGGCGACCAAAAAAACGTAATTCTGGCGTTTCGGATTTTTTTCTCGCTACGCCGTTTAGCGATCAGGTTAATGCTTTTTTTTAATTGATAGATCGAGCGATTCTGAAAACGGTGATACCAAATATGTGTATGTTTGATTTTTTTTTAATTGTTTTATTTAGGATGGGGCAAAAGGGGGGTGATTTAATCTTTTATATTTTTTATATTTTTTTCATATTTTTAAAAACATTTTTTTTTTACTTGTGCCATGCTTCAATAGCCTCCATGGGAGGCTAGAAGCTGGCATAGCCTGATCGGCTCTGCTACATAGCAGCGATCATCAGATCGCTGCTATGTACCTGAAATGCAGGTGTGCTGTGAGCGCCGACCACAGGGGGGCGCTCACAGCAGGCCGGCATCAGTAACCATAGAGGTCTCAAGGACCTCTATGGTTACCTTCCTGATGCATCGCCGACCCCCGATCATGTGACGGGGGTCGGCGATGACATCATTTCCGGCCGCCCGGCCGGATGCGGTAGTTAATTGGCCCGCTGTCTGTTTGACAGCGGCATTTAACAGGTTAATAGCGGCGGGTGAATAGCGATTTCACCCGCCGCTATTGCGTGCACATGTCAGCTGTACAAAACAGCTGACATGTCGCAACTTTAATGTGGGCTCACCGCCGAAGCCCACATCAAAGGGGGTGACACGGCATGCGCAGTACTAGTACGGCGCATGTCGTGAAGGGGTTAATAATTCTGTGCTATTAATTTGTTTTCTCTTGTCCAGCTTAGATTGTGCCAGTGTTTTCTCAGTCTTGTTGGATTCTCTGGAGTTGCAGATATACGCTCCAGATCTTTAGTTAGATGGTGGAATTTTTTGTATTTTCTGCTGTGGATATTTTTGTAAGGATTTTAATACTGACCGCTTAGTATTCTGTCCTATCCTTTCCTATTTTAGCTAGTGTGGCCTCTTTTGCTAAATCCTGTTTCCTGCCTGCGTGTGTCTTTTCCTCTACTACTCACAGTCAATATTTGTGGGGGGCTGTCTATCCTTTGGGGTTCTGCTCTGAGGCAAGGTAGATTTCCTATTTCCATCTATAGGGGTATTTAGTCCTCCGGCTGTGTCGAGATTATAGGATTTGTTAGGCACACCCCACGGCAACTTCTAGTTGCGGTGTTAAGTTCGGGATTTGCGGTCAGTACAGGTTCCACCAACTCAGAGAAAGTTCCATGCGGCTCCAAGGTCACCGGATCATAACAATTCTCTATGGGTTTAAGGTCAGGCGAGTTTGCTGGCCAATCAAGCACAGTGATACTGTTGTTTTTAAACCATGTATTGGTAGTTTGGGCAGTGTGGACAGGTACGAAATCCTGCTGGAGAATGAGATTTCCATCTCCAAAAAGCTTGTAAGCAGAGGGAAGCATGAAGTGCTCTAAAATTTCCTGGTAGACAGCTACACTGACTTTGGTCTTGATAGAACACAGTGGATCTACACTAGCAGATCACATGGCTCCCCAAACCACCACTGATTGTGGAAACTTCACACTAGACCTCAAGCAGCTTGGATGGTCTGCCTCTCCACTCTTCCTTGATTTCCAAATAAAATGCAAAATTTACTTTCATCTAAAAACAAGACCTTGGACCACTCAGCAACAGTTCAGTTCTTTTTCTCCTTGGCCCAGGTATGATGTTTCTGGCATTATCTATTGGTCATGAGTGCCTTGACACAAGGAATGCAACACTTGTAGCCCATGTCCTGGATATGTCTGTGTGTGGTGGCTCTTGAAGCAATGACTCAAGCAGCAGTCCACTCCTTGTGAATCCCCCCCAATTTTTGAATGGCCTTTTCTTAACAATCCTTTCAAGGCTGTGGATATACCCGTTGCTTGTGTACCTTTTTCTACCACACTTTTTAATTCCACTCAACTTTCCATTAGTATGCTTGGATACTGCACTCTGTGAACTGTCAGATTCTTACCCTCCTTGTGGAGTGTGTCAATGACTGCCTTCTAGATCTCTGTCAAGTCAGCAGTCTTCCCCATGATTGTGGGGCCTATTGAAACAGACTAAGGGACCTTTTTGTACACTTAGGAAGCCTTTGCAGGTGTTTTTGTTAATTATTCTAATTTACTGAGATAATGACTTTTGTTTTTTCATTGGCTGTAAGCATAATCATCAACATTAACAGAAATAAACACTTGAAATAGATCACTCTGTTTGTAATGACTCTATATTATATATGAGTTTCACTTTTTGTATTGAAGAACTGAAATCAATTAACTTTTTGATAATATTCTAATTTAGTGAGAAGCACTTGTATGTAGTTGATTGATTGTGCGTGAACAGGTGTATATATACCTTTATAACATAGTAAATAGGTACCAGCAATATGAATACACAGGAGCAATAATTTTTAAATGACACCATGAATGCCTGATCTGAAAGTACAGTAATAGAAGGACAACATCTATTTTAATGTGGGTCATTACCTACAAACATTTTTAAATTTTATACAGTGTTTGACAGATTTAATGGAAGATATATATGTCTTCTGATCACAAACAGGAGGACAAAATTAGTATTTATTACTGCGGTAATAATTGAAGAAGATGCAAATCTTTTTATTGCATTTTGTATATATACATAGCAAATTATTTTAGTCTTCAGTATCAGCTTCATTTTCAATACAAACATAGGCACAAATATCATAAAATTAAGTATTTTTCATAAACAGTGCAAACCTAAAATTAAGGGATTGGCTGCAGAAATATTCCCTAAGAAAGAAAAAAAATCTTCCTGAGAGTAATGGTATATTGTACACCATGTTCGTATATTCCACTACAATATAATACACTACAGAACTACAATATAAGTGAAGAAGCAAACTATAGTAAAATTGTATTTAGTGTATCTGCTTGAGAAAACCATACTGCAAGCCAGACATGTTTAAATGGCCATTCATATTAGAACAATTTTGACCAAACGCCCCCTGCCGTTCATTTAATTTTTGTGGGCATGTTCTGGTTATTTCCCATTGACAAATGTTGATGTAAAGAGGAGTCAGCAATGTTGGATTTCAACATGTCAAAAGTTTCTGGCAGTTTCTGTCGGCACAGACCAAGTGTAGGTGGCTTGGTGCACCCTTTGCGCTACCAAACAAACATTTGCAACTTCCCGCTTGCTTAATTTCCATCTATTTCCGTCCTTCTCGGGTGGTATTAAGCCAGAGTTGTCAATCAAAAGAAGAGGGGGTGGAGATAAAACAAGATGGTGGGAAGATGCACTTAAATGTTTGGCCACGCCATGATGCAGTGAGTTCCAGTAATTGGTTTGAGCAGTCAGTCTGTGCTGACACAGTCTCTTTAATGCGTCCATACACTTTAGAACAAGTTTGACCGAAGACTATGATTATACGAGGACTAGCCAACTATGCTGCATTTCATTATCCAATACTTCTCCAAGTATGTAAATGGTCGTCAGAGGGGCTTGCAGTGGCTTAATCCTCTCTCCTTATTGAGAACTCAGGCAAACTGACGGGAGCATGCATTGTGTATGAGGAGTTCAGTTTGGCCAACAGTTATTGAAAATGTATGGACACCTTTATTTCCTTCTTCCCATGAAGAATACATGCACACATGGCTGAGCTGAGCATACATGTCTAAGGGGGCGTTCAAAAAATATATTGTTTAGCAGACAGGTATCTAAGTCAATAGCTAGCCATCTTTAGGCTGGGTTTACACACAGCAAGTTTGCAAAGATCTGACTTATGGTACAATAGTATTTATAATTGCAATTTGCTAAAACATAGCTGTTGACATTAAGAAAATACTACTATGCTTAAAACTGAATGAGATTGTGGGGGAATTTATCAAATGATTTCTGCCAGTTTTGTGGTATAAAATAGCAAATTTTTCAGGACACCAAATATGCTATAAAATTTGCGACTTTTCTCATTCTTTGCCAGTTTGAAAAAAAAGTTAATAAAAATGGACAGGCTTGAGTAAACGGTAAGTTATTATAAAACAGATAAAATACTTATAGCACGATGAGATTTCATTTTACTCTGAGAGGCACCAAGCCTTTGGATGCCATTTTATAAATATAGCATAATTTACTCCCACAAATTTTATTCTAAAGGTGTTTCCCACTATAATGATATTAATGAACTTTGCTTAGGATAGGTCATCTACATTAGATTGCGCGGGGTCCGATAACTGGTGTCCCCAAAGTTAATGGATTAGAAGCTGGCCTACAGTACATTGGAGCAGGCGCTAAACAGTGTAACGGGGTGTGGTTTTCCTCTCTATTTATTGTTACATCTGGCCATGGCAGAAAAGATAACAGCTGATCGTTGGCGGTGTCATGGGTATGTCAGAAGCTGCAGACAGTCGCACTGCATCTAGCTGCAGAAGGTCTCTGTGTTTGGCTTTGTAGACACCTTCTTAACCCTTGTGACTCTTTGACCCAGGGGCAACCTTTCTCCAGCTCTAATTGACACACCTGGAGCGGGGTGTTTATAGACTCCCAGTCTGCTGCTGGGAGTTGGCAGTGATATTTCCATTTACCCCTGTTGAGGCTTGGAGCTATAGCAGTCAGCTTTCTTCCTCTTTGGTGTTGCTGGAGGACGTCTGTGTTATATCTCTGAGTCTACTCAAGATAAGTGTTCCCCTTGTTTGACTATCCCAGCTGTCTTTCGTGGTAGTGGGGATCGACTAGTGCTCACCTCGTCATTCCCTTAGCAGGGCTTATCGCCACAGTCAGGAAGGGATTAGGTTCCTGCTTGGCGATAGGTGCAAAACCTATATATGGACGTTTAGGGCAGACAGCATGACTTTAGATCTGCCTAGGGGTCTCCACTCCCCCCTTCCCTAGTATTTGGCTCCTTTCCCCTCATCCCTTCATGTTGCACTTGGTCTTTCCCACACTGTGTGTGACAGTTGGTTTGCCACCGATGGGATATTGATGACCCATCCCATGGATATATCTTTGGCGCCATTATACTGGACAACCCTTTTAAGACCATTAAATCCCCCCACAATGGTCCACATATATCAATAACTTAAACCTGTTTTTTCATGCATTTTTGTCCAATATTATGTTCCGTCTGCTGTTTCACATATTTATGAATCATTAGCCTCAGAATTTAGAGCAACTTGCACCGTGAACATCAGTTGATAAACACGGAGTGAAGATTACTGATTAGCCCGAATTTAGACACATTTCTGATATGCGATTTATTTTGTAAAAAGAAAAGTTGTAAAATATGTCGCAGATGAGTAAAAAAGTCTGTCTTGTGACATATTTATTAAAAAAGTCAAACAGTCATAAATATGTCACAAGGATGTCTATAAATTAGACTAGCATAAATTTTAGTTGGATAAAAGTATGCAATTTGGATAAATGTGGGCCTTTGTTATATATACAGTAAGCCAAGCTTTACATTATGTGACAATGCATAGTTTTAATATTACAATTATCATAACTATTAAAAATAGCAATAGTTGTGACCTGGAAATGATGGATGCAAAAAGCAACAATTAGAATGAATCAGATTGGCAGAAAAAACATATTGGGTTACTGTATCTTTATAAATCTGCTTTATCTTGGTCAGTTAATGAGCCATAGATATTTTACGGAGAAATCAATGCTTTCTAATAGTAGAATCTTGCCATCTGTCAGCTGCATTAGTGCGGAGTGTGCAGCTTTCCATAAATCAAATGCAATCATTATTGACTATGAAGAAAAACTGAAGAACTACATGAATTACAAAAATTGAAATGTGAAATATCAAATGGTTAACATACCAGGTCTAGAAATCCAGAATTTATATTTGCATTATACAGTGCTATATGTGAAACCTGTCTTAATTAAGGCTACAGTAAATCTCAAAAGATATCATCTCCAAAGATGTTTTGTTAACATACATAACTGATCTTTAAAGGGGTAGTCTTGTGAACTACAAGGGCATATAGACATAATGAGTGTCCTTAGGCCATAAAGTATTTAAGCCCAGTTGTGATTGCAACCATATACCTGACTTTAGGTGAAGAGCAGTAGTTTGTATATACCGTAATCTTTCAAAACCTAAATCCCAGAAAGACATTTTGTCTACAAAAACAATGTCGGCAAGGACTTACTAGACTTACTAGAATTGTGCTGTGCAGCGGGTGCAGAACGTTATTAGTGAAGACCACTTTGTTTCTCCTTTTACTTCTGAGATATGTCTAACAAAGAAATGAGCTGCCCGAAATACAGTCCAGCTTAGTAATAAGTTAAAATAAATAAAATATCTATATTGAGAACTCTTCATTTTGTTTGCGGAGTGAATTTTTTCGGTGGTGATTTGTTCACACCTCTCATTCCCTGTAAATAGAGCCTGATAAATTAAGCTAAAAGTTGTGCGTTAGAAAACGTATTCTGGTTCTTCATGTGCTTGGTAGTCAACATATTGCCATCAAAAATTCCTAGGAGCACCATAAACCATTAGTTTCAAGAGATTTTCCTGATGTATACTGTAACATCACCATAGGCCACCATTCACAAGACGAAGGCCAACAATGTGTTTTCGTGGCCTCCTTCTGGCTTGTACTTTAAATGTACAGGAAAGTGCAGCAGACGGTGCTTTCCTATAATGAATGAGGGCTACTGCAAAGAAATGCCAACCATCCAGTATACGTTTCTTTACAATAGAACCTATGGTGGACAAACGTCTCAGCATCTATCATGACTGTGGCCCCCATCAAGCGCATACCTTCTGAGTGTATGTGCACAACAATGGGCACAAACGTAGTGTGTAGGGTCTTAATAATGGCACCAAAATATTTACTGGCACAAAAATTAGTAAACAATTACATTTTTTTTTACCATGGCGGTTTTTAAAGATAACTTTACATTTAAGCTAAATGATGTGATGTTCCTTTAGCAGATAGTAAGATCCACAAAGATTATGGAAGCCTCATCTGCAGATATCCAAAATGTGAAAACACAAGAATATATACTTCTTGGGCATTAATGTACCACGTACGTTGTACCCCTGTGACCTATATACAGGCAGAAAAGCGAAAAACTCAACAAGAAGAGTTCACGAGATGGGCAATATGTCATCTTCATCATTTTCCTCTGGTCTACTGCTCGATTTAGATTGGCCACTGCTAGGCATTTCTACAGCATTTGCGAGATGTCGTGCAGGTGAAGGCTTTTTTCCTATGGATGTAGTTTTTAGCGGATTTTCAAAGCTTGGAATACTGTCTTTGGCTGCAGCTCCATTAGTCTGATTTCTTTCCGCACAACATGTGTTTGTCTTGTTTAACAATCTGGCTATCCAAGCTATGGGAATTGTATGTTCTGAACTTTCCTCAAGTCTTTCTTCAGTGTCCAGATTTGTGCAGTGAAGGTCAATTTTTATAATAATGTTATTCTGAAAATACAAAAAAAAAAACAATAGATATAATCAATATAATATTTTGCTGGACACAATAATAGGTGACAACCACTAGTTTAGAACATAGGGCTAAGTTTAAAAGCTGTTGGTTATCCCTCACCTTGTACTTCTGGAGGCTGCAAAGCCTGAGCATATAGTCCACTTCTCCATCTTCAGCCATGGTCAGCAGGGAATCTACTGGATCGAGTCTGTTGTCTGATAATTCCACAGAATCCTAATCGACACATAAGAACAATTAGATGTTTAACAAGTGTCTGGAATATTAAAATAAAGAAAACATTTTACCGGGCAAACATATTTTGATAATACTTTAAAGGAGAAGCAAAACTTAAAGGGGTATTGCATTTTCAGCAAATTAACATTTGTTAGGTATTTTTTTTGTATCAACGCCTCAGAGTTTACAAGATCTTTGCTCAGATTCAATGGGAACCTTCTGTGATCCAGTACGCTGACCAGAACTTCCGTGTATACTTCACATGATCATAACAGAATTTTATACTTTAGAAAAAGAAGGCACCTAATGCAATAAAGTGTATTTGAAAATTATATATCCATTAATAGTGAAAAAAATAAAGAATTGAAGATCATACATCTGTTGATCCACTACTGATCCAATGCATCATTAATGAAAATATGTCACCAGAATACTCAGTCAGTGGCTGACATTTCGGTTCAGCCTAGATGTTGGTCACAAAAGTATTCTGATACATAAAGGAAAGAAAGCGTAAGGGACAAGATATTACGTCCGCATAAAACGGCAAGGTGAATCTTATATTCACAAGAAGAATGAAAACATGACATACATATGAAACGGCAATTTAAGCCCTACGTTAATAATAATAATAATAATAATAATCTTTATTTTTATATAGCGCTAACATATTCCGCAGCGCTTTACAGTTTTGCACACATTATCATCACTGTCCCCGATTGGGCTCACAATCTAGAACGTTGGCCTTGCCTTCTTATACGGCCATACTGTCCAGCTCTCATACTCTCATTTTTTTGGGCATCCGAATACTGCTGTCACTAAGTTCCAGGCTGGATCGAAACATCAGCCACTGTTTCAGTATTGTGTTAATATATTTTCATTATTAATGTATTGGATCAGTACTGGCTCAGCAGATCTTTAGTTTTCTCTTCTTTCCTATTAAGGGATGCATGATTTCCAAATAAACAAGGTTGCATTGAATTAACTGCTGAGTTTTTTTTAAAGTATCCCATTTGTGTTCTACACGACATGCAGGAAAACGTAACAAGGATAACATACAAAATTATAGACCTAGGGCTGGATAATTGGGCATTGAAATTTTAGCAACCGTCCGGAATTACGTGTCGGTGACCCCATCTAGAGTAATAGAGGCCTTTGGGCCTGTGAGGTCTTTATAGTGTCATCCAGTAAAGATCAAAGTGAACATTGGATGACAGCTGTTTGGAAACAATAAGATGGTATGACTGGAGAATCTGTCAGCAGGTTTTTGCTATGTAATCTGAGGGCATCATGAAATAGGGGCTGAGACACTGATTTCAGTGATGTGCCACTTGTTAGGCTGTGTGTTGTTGTTTCAATACAATCAGTGCTTTATCAGAAGAAGATTATTATTGCAGGACTGGCTGCCCACGTGCCTCCGGACCCAAACATGCCCCCAATGCGGATTACCAGCTTACTGTCAATTTACAGTGTTCATAGAAAGCTGCTAATCAGTGCTGTGGGTGGGGGCAGCTTTCTGAGCTGTGCTACATCTACAGCAGAGAAAACTCTCATTATGTCCCAACTGCTGCAACCAGTAAACTAAGTGATACATCGCTGGAATCAGGGTCTCTTTTCCTTCATTATGCTGCTCTCAGATGAGTTAGCAAAAACCTGCTGACAGATTCCCTTTAAGTAGAATGTGCCTATTATAGGATACATTATATTGTGCAACCGCTTTTAGCCTTGTTTTAGGATAATACGAACTAAGATGCTGACTTACGGTAGGTTTGTAGAGAATAATCCTGACATCGGATAAATGAGGAGGGGCCTGGGTCAGTTTTGCAAAAGTGTGTATGAGGTTTGAGAACACAACTTTAAACCTCAGTTCAGCTTCAACTCCACATGAGAACTTTACCACTTGTTTGGGGATTTCTGCAACATATTGAAGAACAAAGGTTTAAGAATATGTTGGTCTAATTTTAACTATGGTTTAAAGAGGACATGTCACCGGTTCAAAAGTGACCCGCTTTTGCTCTTATTTTATTCCTGAGATTTCCCTGAGTATTCTGTTTTATTTTTGTTTTTTAAATCTCTCATACGGTTCCAGAGACCTTGTTCTTTCATTTGGTGCTAAATTTTATGGTCTTTGCTAAAAAAAAAAAAAGGAAAAAAATGGAATTGTCAAGAGAGCAGTAGGAATAAAATCAGAGCAAAAACTAACCATTTTTTGACAAATTTTCACATGGCAGTATTGCAATAAGTTTGTTTGGGGTGACCACAGCCAGGAATGGAAAATAAATGGTGGAGAAAGTATAATGAACAGATCTGTACTCCTTAGGCTACTTTCACACTAGCGTTAACTGCAATCCGTCACAATGCATCGTTTTGCAGAAAAAACGCATCCTGCAAAAGTGCTTGCAGGATGCGTTTTTTCCCCATAGACTTGTATTGACGACGCATTGCAATGGATTGCCACACGTCGCATCCGTCGTGCGACGGATGCGTCGTGCTTTGGCGGACCGTCGGCACAAAAAAACGCTACATGTAACGTTTTTTTGTGCGACGTGTCCGTCTTTTCCGACCGCGCATGCGCGGCTGGAACTCCGCCCCTTCTCCCCGCACCTCACAATGGGGCAGCGGATGCGCTGAAAAGCAGCATCCGTTGCACCCGTTGTGCGGCGGAGACAACACTAGCGTCGGTAACCTCGGCCACTGCGACGGACCGAGCCCAACGCTAGTGTGAAAGTAGCCTTTAAGTAGCCTTACATGTTTGGACCCACTGCTAATTTTTGCTTACAAATTTCGGATTAAAAATATTTTCTAAAATGCTAAAGTTGCATAGTTCAGAGTTGTGTATTTTTATCCATTGACATGAATCTTGAAAGAGCAACCATAATGGAAATTGTGAGCCAGAGTAATTTTAGCTTTTTGTCGATTTTCTCTGCTATTAAAGGTGTTACATCCTACCAGTACTATCCTGATCCTCCTAGTTGTGTCGGCCTTACCTAGGCCTGATGTGACGTCACTTGTTGTAATCCTCATGATTACATAATGTCACACTGTGCGCTGATGACAAATTTTAAGACTTTTCCCATCGATCAGTATTTTTCAGGACAGGATATTAAAATGACTGTACTGCAATCTGTCTACTGAGAAAAAAGAATCTCACAGCAGCGATCCCACTAGTAATAAATGTCTAATCTATTTATCTACATGTATATCTAGAATATAAAATGTCTACACTCCCATCTCAAGAGGCCAGGTTTTTGACATGTAAAAAAATCATACCCAAAAAATTAGTTTCCCAACTTTAACCCCTTACCGACATCGGGCGTAATAGTACACCGGTGTCGGACACCCTGGTTGTAGGCATTACCACTTCCTAAAGTAAACAATGTAACAGGAACTTAAATGGGGATTACCAAAGACGGTTAATGTTTTACTAATAGTTATGTGTATTAATTATAAGGAAGTTTAGCGGCTATTTATAAAGCTCAGGTTATCAGAGGGAACTGTGCAGCAAAGTCTTTATTTCTTTTATTTAAAAAGTAAGTCAAGAATTCTCTCCAAGTGTTGAAAAATTGTATAAAATGAAAATTGCAAACTACACTCACTCAGTTATCTTTAAATTTATCAAAAATATTAAAACTCATGGCCTTGGAAGAACTGACTGACTGAAAAAGAATATTTAGATTTTTGGAAAATATATTTTTTTAATTGATTAAATCACTTCATAAGTTTAGAAATATTCACATCCATGCTACTTAAAAAGTAATGCCCCCTTTAGACGGCAGATCCAGGATGTTAAAAGACTGCCTATCGGCTACATACAAGTGGATTGATGGTCTTTTACTGGTTGCTTATACTGGGTGATGTGCTGCCCATTATGATGATCTTTATGCTGGTGTAACCATCATTGCACATCCTGAATCAGCATTTTGATCGTTCTTCGAGATCACATCTTACCACCTGTGCACTTGACCCGATTCCATCCCACTTCATCCCAAACCTCACCACAGTCATCATCCCAACCATAACCCATCTCTTCAACCTATCACTAAGGACTGGTGTTTTCCCGTCATGCTTCAAACATGACTCAATCACACCCATCCTCAAAATGCTCTCTCTTGACCCATCCTCTGTATCTAGCTATCGCCCCATATCACTTCTCCCATATGCCTCAAAACAACTGGAATAACATGTCCATTTTGAACTGTCCTCTCACCTCTCTTCCTGCTCCCTCTTCGACTGCTTACAATCTGGCTTCTGACCGCATCATTCCTACTGACTGCCAAAGCCAAGCGACACTACTGTGTCCTCCACCTCCTGGACCTGTCCTCTGCCTTTGACACAGTGGACCGTTCCCTATTATTACAGACCCTCTCATCTCTTGGCATCACAGACTTGGCCTATCTTGGATCTCGTCATACCTAACAGACCGGACATTCAGCGTCTTCCATTCGCACACCACTTCCTCACCTTGCCCCCTATCTGTTGGAGTCACATCAGGTTCAGTCCTAGGGCCCCTGCTCTTCTCCATTTACACCTTTGGCCTGGGACAGCTCATAGAATCTGACGGCTTGCAGTATCGCCTCTATGTTGATGACACACAGATCTACCTCTCTGGACCAGATATCACCTCCCTACTAACCAAAATCTCACAATGTCAGTCCACTATTTCATCCTTATTCTCTGCTACATTTATAAAACTTAACATGGACAAAAGAGAATTCATCATCTTTCCCCCATCTCACTCGACTCCCCCAACAGACCTATCCATTAAAGTAAATGGCTGCTCAATCTCCCCAGTCGCACAAGTTGGCTGCCTCAGGATAATCCTTGACACTGATCTCTCCTTCAAAAACCTAGAACCTGCAAAAACACTAGTGCATGCCCTCATCATCTCCTGCCTTGACTACTGCAACCTCCTGCTCTGTGGCCTCCCCTCTAACACTCTCGCGCCCCTCCAATCTATCCTAAACTCTGCTGCCCGACTAATCCCCTTTTCCCCCCAATATTCCCCGGCCTCTCCTCTCTGTCAATCCCTTTACTGGTTCCCCATTACCCAGAGACTCCAGTTCAAAACCCTAACCATAACATACAAAGTCATCCAAAACCTGTCTCCTTCATACATCTGTGACCTCGTCTCCGGGTAATTACCTGCACGCAACCTCCGATCCTCACAAGAGCTCCTTCTCTTGTTTCACTTATTCATTCTCGTCTGGACTATTGTAACTCTCTACTAATCGGCCTCCCTCTTGCAAAACTCTCCCCGCTCCAATCTGTCCTGAATGCTGCAGCCAGGATCATATTCCTCACCAACCGTTACACCGATGCCTCTACCCTGTGCCAGTCATTACACTGGCTACCCATCCACTCCAGAATCCAGTACAAAACTACTACCCTCATCCACAAAGCACTCCATGGCTCAGCACCACCCTACATCTCCTCCCTGGTATCAGTCTACCACCCTACCCGTGCCCTCCGCTCCGCTAATGACCTCAGGTTAGCATCCTCAATAATCAGAACCTCCCACTCCCGTCTCCAAGACTTTACACGTGCTGCGCCGATTCTTTGGAATGCACTACCTAGGTAAATACGATTAATCCCCAATCCCCACAGTTTTAAGCGTGCCCTAAAAACTCATTTGTTCAGACTGGCCTACCGCCTCAATGCATTAACCTAACGATCCCTGTGTGGCCTATTTATAATAAAAAAAAAAAAAAAAGGTTCCTCGCATCATGTTCTCATACACTTTATGCAGTATTAGCCCTCTGTGTCTGTACTGCTACATACTTAGGCAGGTAACTGGTTCATGCAGCTTTACATGAACACCTGAGCCTTACACTATAGCTGGTCCGAATAACTAAAGCAATTGTTACCATCCACCTCTCGTGTCTCCCCTTTTCCCCATAGTTTGTAAGCTTGCGAGCAGGGCCCTCATTCCTCCTGGTATCTGTTTTGAACTGTGATTTCTGTTATGCTGTAATGTCTATTGTCTGTACAAGTCCCCTCTATAATTTGTAAAGCGCTGCGGAATATGTTGGCGCTATATAAATAAAAATTATTATTATTATTATTATTATTATTATTATTCTCTACTCCCTTTTTATCTCCTCTTCCCACAATTGCATACAAGATTTCTTCCGTGCATCCCCCCTACTCTGGAACTCTCTACATATCAGACTCGCATATCGTGGAAATCTTCAAAAAGAACCAGAAGACCTACCTCTTCGAACAAGCTTGCAACCTGCATTAACCACCAATCCACCAAACCGCTGCCCTCACCTATTGTATCCTCACTCATCCCTTGTAGATTGTGGGTCCTCACTCCTCTTGTACCAGTCGTGACTTGTATTGTTTGTTTTTTTATTATGTATACCCCTTTTCACTTGTAAAGCGTCATGGAATAAATGGCGCTATAATAATAAATAATCTTAATAATTACCGACTTGTTTAAACAGACCGATAGTTGGGAACAAGTGTTCATATGAACCCTAGTTTGCTGATTTCTCCCACTTTTTTGGCGAACCCAAGAATTTGTCGCCCGCTATTCTCAACAGTGTTGGAACTCCAATGGTCAGTCTTCTACCTTTTTTACCTGAACAAGTTGTGATTTTGAATAACACAATTTATTTTACCATATAATGCACTGAAAAATAGGACAAAAAAAATTTCAAGAGAGGTGAAATGCTGAAAAATTGAAATGTTGCCTTTTCTATTTATTTTTCTTTACGGCCTTTAACTTACCGTTTAAATAATTTTATATTTTGATAGAATGGACTTTTATGGAAGTTATGATATCAAATATGTTTTTTTAAATTTTTTTTATTTGGATGTGGAAAAGAAAGGTGATTCAAATTTTTATAATATTTTTTTTACATTTTTAGTGTTTTTTATTTCTTGTAGGAAACTCAAACCTGCATTTGATCGCTGTTCAAAATGCTGCAGCACTTCAGTAATGCACTATATAATAAAAATCACGGTCTCCTACGAAGAGCACTAATTTGCAACCCCATGATCGCATTGAGGGGGGAACTAATGGGCACTTGAAGAAAATTGCACCACCTAAATACAACTGTCAGAGATTGACAGCAGCACTAAGGGTTTAAAAAGCAGTGATTAACAAGAGGTCCAATAGATGCTGATGGAGCAGGTGCATACCTGCCCAATGTGGAGTCGGCTCAGCTCTTAAGCCTACTTAATGACGTAGAAGTATGTCATGGAGTTGGATAGCATTAAGGTTCAAATATGGTAAATGTTTTATACTGTAGGTATTGTTTTGTATCATGAATTATATAGAACCCCAATTTACTTCACGTAATTAAGAAGGTATTCATGTGTTATATGTATGTATTTGAGAATGCCAGGAAAATACACCTGTTCCCCAAAATCATGCAGACTGCCGGCACACACCAGAGGGCGCCAAATCTCCAACTTACTAGCACGCTGTTCCCAAACAGTCCGGTTCAGATGTTCACTTCCCGAAAAGTAGATCTTGTCAGTCAAAGATCGAGACTCTTTTAGAGAGTGTCTTATTTCCATAACTTGTTTGCCAGTTACCAAAGGATCTCTGCCAATATCTTTATGGAGTTAAAATAAATGGAGAGGTCAACGGTGCACATGAGAATTTTATGTAAAACATTTCATATGCATTTCATACACACTGTCATTTGGATGTTGTACATAGGACAATTGTTCTTATTTCTGATGTTAGCACATGTACTGGTGCTTAATTTTTAGTATCAAGCATATACAAATGAAAACACCGAACAGCAGGAAATGTGATCATAATTATGTTATACCTCTCCTAATATTTCTAAAAAAAATGCCTTTAAGAAAAACTTGCAAGAAAAAAAGCATTAGTTAGTGCGTCTTTTCAAATCCCGTGCATAGGCGACAATGATAAGCTTCTAACCATGTCAGAATGACAAAAGAAGAGAAGTGGAGCGCCTGGTAAAAAAAAAGGGGCTGCAAACAGGCCAAAGGTTTCATTAATTTCAGCTGGCTGAAAACCAAAGAACTTTTTTTTATGAAATACACTTTTTTTTTTTTTTTTTTAGGAAGGGAATAAATAAGTAGGGGTCAAACAAAATGAAATTTTTTAATGTTCTATAATTGTTACATTTAGAGCATTAAAAAACATTAAACACCTTAAACACATTAAATAGCAGGGTTGGGGCCTGAAGGGCATGTGATGCAGACATGTTGTGTAAGAGCTCCCGCTACAAATACTCAAACATCCCTAACTGTTGGCAGTTCTCTGTCTTCTCAGGCTACCTACTGCATCACCAAACCCTTGAGGATACTCAAGCTTCGTCTGAGGAGCCATCTGCTGACATGACCCGCTGCAAAAGAGGGGATAGAGACTTGCAGGACCGTAAGGTGACCTTGTTCAATATGCCGCTGAGACTCCCGCAAGCAGCAGAGCAATTGAAGCCGCATACACCTGGAGAGGTTTGCCCACACAATAGGACATCAATCTTCCTCCCTAACAGATGGCAGTGGGCAACGCTCTGGCCCGGAACCCAAAGATAGAGAATATGACTAGGGCGACCATGAAAAAGATAGCAGTCGCTCAGCTGGCACTGGCCTGATTTCCCTCAGCTCTCCTGTATCAAAGAGGTAACAGCGGGCTCTGATGATGAGGGACAGCCACTGCCTGAACCCACTCTTAGGGAAGTGCTGACTGCAGTAAATGCCTGTAACATCACCACATTTAGTGAGCAGATGGGAGGCCCAAAGAGAGAAATAGCCCTTAGTAAGCAGGACTTGCATGGAGTTAATGAAAGAGTGGGGTAGTCGGAGGGGAGAGTGAGCTCTACAGCAAATAGGATTCTCCCGATGGCCCGAAATACACAACATCTCATTGCTGATCAGTAAAGTTGGTGACCTAGAAAATAGGTCTCGAAGAAATAACCTGCGCTTGGTGGGAGTCCCTGAGAAGGTGGAAGGTCGAAACCCTTCATATTACTTTGAAAGGTGGCTCTCTAAGGTCCTGGGAAAAAGACCACTCTGTCTACATTCTTCACAACTGAAATGATACATAGAGTCCGCTCTCGTCCACCTCCACCTGGGGTGGTCCCCCCATACCCTATCTTTGAACAGTTTCTGCATTTTAAAAATAGAGACTTCATTCTTAGTATGGCCAGAGAAGATAAAGAACTCTACATAAATGGAAGAAAGGTCTTCATTTTCTCAAATTTCTCAGCTGAAGTACAGTAGAGGAGAGTACAATAACTAGACATCAATAAGTGGCTGAGAAAATTGAAGATTCAGTACTCATGTGATATTGATATTTCCAAAGAACGCTTTATGCTGCCTGACAAACTCTTATCTGAGTCTACTGTATAACAGTATGCACTAAGCTCCTATGCTGATGGCTACAGACAACCAGGACTTTGGATAAGAATTGGCTGGCAGTATGAGATTATAGATCAGGAGGGATACCAGGTCTTGAGACTAGGATAGTAAAGGTTACATTGATTATATTAATGCTGTTGTAATTAATGCAATCAAAATATAATTTACCTTCAAGGACCTCATCTAACATGTGCGTAACCTTCTGTTCTTTCAGAATGTGCTTCTTCAAATATGTCATAAAGATTCCAGAGCTGAATGCCTCATCCTGAACTTCATATGCCTCAGCATTCTCACTTCTATAGGAGAATAAAGGAGACGGTTACTTTCTTGAATTGACAACAAAGTGACTGTGAAGGAGAGAATAGCTAATTAAATCAATTATTACCTTACATAATCTAGTAATATATGTGGTGTGGCAAGATGGCGTCTACATCCTGGAACTACGCCCTGGAATCCTTGGAATGTGAGGTGGATACACTGAAGACCATACATGGAACAGACCTAACATGGACCTATCACTGACTGACACAATGGCCGCTGAGAAGCTGTGCAACGCCCTCTTCCTGCCTTCTACATGATCTTTTATTTGTACTAATAAAGTTCAGTTTTGTGCCAGCTCTTGCCAAGAGAGGAGCATACATCTGACCTTGCATCCGATGTCTTTCTTCTACGCATGCACTTGGCTCGTATTTATTAGGTCAGGGACAGGCAATCACTAAGATCTCACATTAAGAGATCACCCCAACAGCGACTGTCATCAGATTCTTTTTAAACGCTATACCCTTTTCAAATACCGTAGCTGAAACAAAGGGCAATGAATGGAGATGCATTGCAGGAGCTTGCACACATTTTCCTGCTTAATCACTGGCCAACTTAAGCATGCTGCCATTCAGCCGATTAATGTGCAAAAAGCTAGTCCATTGGATGATTCAGTCGTTTTTACGGGCTTGTAAATAATCATTGAGGTTAGGACATTTCCCCTTATTGATTATGCTTACTTTAATAGCGCCATAAATTCCTCAGCATTTTACAGACATTATCATCACTGTAAACAAGGGATGTGCTGCCATCAAGACGCATGCGGTATGTGGACAGAATAATCATATTATTCTTCTGACCTCATACAGTTTGTGTCGGCTTATGTGAAGCCCTCAGCTTATGTCTGAGCACGCACGAGGTGGTGATGGGCTCAATACCAAGTTTATGAGCCCTTACACACGGCTCTATGCGGGTTTAGACAGAAGCTCATCGCTTCTTCCTGAAAAGCTATATGTTTCTAAGCAATTTTTTGAGCAATCGGTAGGGGTCTCAGGACCAGGACCCCCAGAGATCTGCAGGAAATATCATACAGTATCTATCATCTAAAAAAATAAAATTATGATATATATTCTTTAACTACATTCAATGAGTATTAATCATTTTGGAAAAATGAACTGTTAAACTTTGGTCCTGAAGAAAACAAGTTACCATAGATTGTTCTCAGAGGAGGAATTTAATGGGTTATGATTCATGCTTTTATGACGACTCTTGGCTGACACAGTAAAATTGACAGAAGTGAATAAATATTATTAGTTGGCATTTAACACACTGAACACTATTGTGATCTGTTTCTGCTTGAGCGACAAACAGGAAATAAGTTTATCCTAAAGGTAACAGACGCATTCGTCACAAGTGCCCAGGGGGCAAAGCAGAAAAAAAACATGTACTGACCTGACACACTACTTCACCTGTTAATTGCAATCACAGTAGAGAGTAACGGGAACCTGACAGGTGATACATGGGCCCCTGTAGTAGCTGCACAGTTTGCACCAATGATATGTCCACCCTTGACGCTACATTTTCTATATTATTCCTAATTGTAAATAGCTGCAGTATGTAATTTAAGGTTTTGTGTTTTATCATGTTTCTTCTAGTACTCCTCAACTGGTAAATGCCAAAGCTCTGGGACTGAAATGACAACACTGTAATGGTGCTCTATGTGATGTTTAGAATAGTGCCATTTTATGTATAGCAATGGGGACCTCATGCAGTTTTATACCTGTGCCAAGGAACACATAGGAGCCTTATCATTGTAGTAAAATTCTGAAATTCTCCTACTTTCCTTAGCCCACTACCTATCCATTATCTGATAGTCTGGTTTTACTCACTGCTAATCTAATCACTAGTTTACAATCAGTGTAGGAACAAAAAGGAAGCAATTATCATGTGCCTTCAAATTATTTTACTGCTGATGGAAAGAAACATTAAAGGGAACCTGTCACCTGAATTTGGCAGGACCGGTTTTCGGTCATATGGGCGGGGTTTTTGGGTGTTTGATTCACCCTTTCGTTACCCGCTGGCTGCATGCTGGCCGCAATATTGGATTGAAGTTCATTCTCTGTCCTCCATAGTACATGCCTGTGCAAGGCAATCTTGCCTTGCGCACGCGCAGTATGCTTTGCCCAACTGCGGGCAAAGCTGAAAAGCATTAGTGCGCATGCGCCAGCCCACTGTGTCCCGGAACACAGCAAAATACTTCCGGGACATAGTGCGCCGGCGCATGCGCACTAATGCTTTTCGGCTTTGCCCGCAGTTGGGCAAAGCATACTGCGTATGCGCAAGGCAAGATTGCCTTGTGCAGGCGTGTACTACGGAGGACAAAGAATGAACTTCAATCCAATATTGCGGCCAGCATGCAGCCAGTGGGTAACGAAAGGGTGAATCAAACACCCGTAAACCCCCCCCCCCCATATGACCGAAAACCGGTCCCGCCAAATTCAGGTGACAGGTTCCCTTTAAAAGAATAAAAAAAAGAGGTGAACAACATAAAAAAAAGGGGTGGGGGTTAGGGTTAAAGAAAGGCAGAGCAAAGAGCAGTAATCAAAAAGGAGGAAGATAAAATAAAAGAAAAGAAAATTAAAAAAGAGGAGAGAAAAAGGGTATGATTATTTGTATTCTGGGATTAGGATTCAATGGGCCGGTCCTAATCAGTGATTGACAGACTTCCCTGTATAGGAGCACATACAAAGAGCGGTCAACCACTGACTCGGACCGATCACCTGACGGCTTTGTCAGGATTGGAATATTCAGCGATTTCAATCAATAAATTACAAGTTATACTTGATCGCTCCACAAACCTGTATATCAATCTAATCACCATCTCCTCCTCTATATCACACTATGGACAGGTCAGAATTCTTGAAACTCACCTTTGTCATTTTTATGTCATACAATAACTGGTATATGGAGGATATTTTATAATAAAACCTCAGCATAACTTGTACAAAATAGCTTAACTAAGCATTATCCAAGTCACAAAGGCAAGTAGAACAATCTGAACTCTGATCTCATCACATGACTTACGTGGCGTATCCATAGACTGTGTTGCCCAATGGCTTGAGAGGACTCACTTTGGATAAAGCACAATCTGAGTTGTACCTAAACAAGAATTGAAAAATATGAAGCAACTCTACAATAAAATCTAAAATGATAGAATCCACACTATGAGAATTTATCTACTACTCTAACTACAAAGAAGGAAACGTCATGGAATTATGGCATTCACAGGATCCATAGACATGTAAAAATATGCAAATGATGAAAAGATGGAGACAACATTTCCAACACATCATTCATCATGAGCGCCATGTGCAGAAATGCACGAACTTATACCTGTTCCTCCGACAGCCATTAATAACCTTATTGATAGTGGAGAATGTGGGGATTTCAGCTCCTGGCGTTCATAGTCGATACTGAATAAATCAAGATGTTGTGAAAATGTAGTTTCTTTTTTTTTATCATTTGCAGATCATTAATATGACTATCGATCCTGTGATTTCCATAATCCACGACTTCCTTCTCGGTGTTGCAATTTCAATATTGAAGGGGGTATAAACACGGAAACCATAATGGCATATGGATGACAATATAGATAAAAAATGTATTTTTCTGCATAAAAAATATGGATCAGTTGCCTGAACCCGGCCTAACCAGTACGGAGAGTTGTACATGAGAAGCTCTGGCTGGAGCACTAATGTGACCTATGTCACAGACTCATTATAAAGATTTCAGTGACTAGCTTTAGTCTTTATTAGTGATGAGTGAATGTGCTCGGATAAGGTGTTATAGTATAAGGTGTTATCTGAGCACGCTCTGGTGCTGGGAGTCTTCGGTGTGCTTGAAAAATATGTTTGAGTCCCTGCCGGCTGCATGTCTTCTGGCTGTTCGATAGCCACAACACGTGCATGGATTGTCTGTTTATTAGGTAATCCCTGTATGTATTGCGGCTGACGAAAACTGCCACGAGAGATGCAGCCGCGGGGAATATTTTTCGAGCATGCTCGGATAACACCTTATCTGAGGATTTTCACTCATCACTATTTTTTATATACAGTTTATCTCAGATTATCAGATTATATTAAGCACCATACCACTTTCGGCAGGTGTCCAGTAAAATCACATTCAGGGCTGTCTTTCGGTCTTGCATCTGCTGTAAGATTCTTTGCACACTGATGCAGTTTTCAGGTCTGTATGGTTGTGGTGCATCAATTGGTACCATATAGTTTCTCCCTGAGCGTTCATATCCATGACCAGCGTAATAGAACAAAGCTAAATGTAGAAAGGAGCAGAGGCGGATTACAGCTGTCATTCTAACTTACAATACTATAAATGTACACATACAAGAAGAAATTGTGTCATTCAGAATATTTTGCAAATACAGGAATACAATCAACACAGTTCTGTTACTCACGTATTCATATAGTTACAGCTATGCAAATACAAAGCCTGTCTGTGTTTCTCATTTAGGCTGGAGTCACACTTACTCTTGAGCATGGGAAAATCAGCTGGCATTTTTCCCATGCTCAAGAGTTCAACTGAGTTCAGGCTGTGAGGGAGCGCAGCTTCAGTGACGTCACCGCTAGTCACTGAATCTCCGCTCCCAGCATTTAATTCATTCCCCAGTAGTTTACAGCCAGGCTGATAGCATTAGCACCACTCCCAGTTGTAAACTATATATCCCCCAGATATGGATTATGCCGTGGGACTGACTGTACGCCGGACTGGTATGGGTATATTGTTTTTTTTTTAATTTTTTATGTATTACAGGAGATCGAGGGCATCGTTTGGATTGGCAGAAGAATGAAGATGGCAAAACTGTCTATTCTTTCATTTCATTAAAATACTTTATTCTGCATGTGTGTGTATTTAACCCTTTACAAACTTTAGGATTAGTAATGAATAGGTGACACATTATTGACACCTCTCCATTACTAAGCTGGCATAATGTCACCTTACAATACATAGGTGACATTAACCCCTTATTACCCCATATGCCACCCCTACAGGGCAGTGGGAAGATAGAGGCTAAGTGCCAGAATTGGCACATCTTACAGATGCGCCTTTTGTGGGGTGGTTGGGGGCAGATGTTTTTAGCCAGGGTCGGGCAATAACCATGGTCCCTCTCTAGGCTATTAATATCTGTCCTCAGTCACTGGCTTTCCCTCTCTGGCACAGAAAATTGTGTGGGAGCTCATGCCAGTTTTTTCCATGAAAACATTCTTTTATTAAATACATACAGGTGCCTAGTTTTACACACACATACTACTAACAGTATTAGTCACTGTCATATATAAATCCAACTGTTCTGCAATGGTTTACTGTATCTAAACTATGTCTCCTAGCCTGTTGGCTTCTGCAATGATTTTACAGAAGCCGACAAATGAATTATCGGTTATTCTGCTATCTGTCTATGAAATATAAAGATATATATATATATATATATATATATATATATATATATATATATGTCACTGACATTATATATATATATATATATATATACTAGCTATTGAACCCGTTCTACGCCCGGGTGGCGAGCATTTATATTGGTATATGGTCTCCATCCTGGTATGTGCTGTCCATCCTGCGCCCCCATCCTGTCATGTGCTGCTCCATCCTGCGTCCCCATCCTGTCATGTGCTGCTCCCATCCTGCGTCCCCATCCTGTCATGTGCTGCTCCCATCCTGCGTCCCCATCCGGTCATGCGCTGCACCCATCCTGCGTCCCCATCCTGTCATGCGCTGCTCCCATCCTGCGTCCCCATCCTGTCATGCGCTGCTCCCATCCTGCGTCCCCATCCTGTCATGCGCTGCTCCCATCCTGCGTCCCCATCCTGTCATGCGCTGCTCCCATCCTGCGTCCCCATCCTGTCATGCGCT
Source organism: Ranitomeya imitator (assembly GCF_032444005.1). Lineage (NCBI taxonomy): Eukaryota > Metazoa > Chordata > Amphibia > Anura > Dendrobatidae > Ranitomeya > Ranitomeya imitator. Next base: position 431,801,432 of record NC_091285.1, read on the forward strand.
GCTCCCATCCTGCGTCCCCATCCTGTCATGTGCTGCTCCATCCTGCGCCCCCATCCTGTCATGCGCTGCTCCCATCCTGCGTCCCCATCCTGTCATGTGCTGCTCCATCCTGCGTCCCCATCCTGTCATGCGCTGCTCCATCCTGCGCCCCCATTCTGACATGGGCTGCTCCCATCCTGCCACACTCAGCTCTGCTACATCTGCCACACTCTGCTCTACTACTTCTGCCACACTCTGCTCTGCTACACCTGCCACACTCAGCTCTGCTACATCTGCCACATTCTGCTCTGCTACGCTTGCCACACTCTGCTCTGCTACATCTGCCACACCCTGCCTGCTACATCTGCCACACTCTGCTCTGACCCGCTCGGCCCTACTGCCTCTGACCCGCTCGGCCCCGCTGCCTCTGCCCCGCTCGGCCCCGCTGCCTCTGACCCGCTCAGCCCCGCTGCCTCTGACCCGCTCGGCGCCGAGTGCTCAGGTCCCCCAGCACTTACTATATTCACCTGTCCTCCGTTCCACCGCTGCGCGCCGCCATCTTCCCGGTCCTCTGGCTGTGACTGTTCAGTCAGAGGGCGGCGCCGGCACGCATTAAGCGTGTCATCGCGCCCTCTGAACTGAAGTTCACAGGCCGAGGACCGGGAAGATGGCGGCGCGCAGCGGTGGAACGGGACAGGTGAATATAGCCGATACTCACCCTCCTGGCGGTCCCTGACTCTCCGGTGGAGATCGCGGTGTGCGTTCAGTGTTAACGCATACCGCAATCTCCCGGGAGCGTCACTCTGTGAGGCCCAGACTGCGCCGGCGCTTGCGCAGTCTATAAAGGCTTCGGACAGAGTGACGCTCCCAGCGTTATATTATAGATATGAGTTTATGGCAAAGCCAGGTCACCGCTTTGAAGAAACAGGAATATATCCAACCTGTGGTTACAATTCGCACGGAAAACGGATCGGGATAAATCCACACATGTAAAGAAAAAACTTTTTGTTTCTCCAGCGATCAGTCCAATGGTAGAGTAAAATATACCTTTTATTTATCCATTAAAAAGTTCCAGATTTCTACAAATAACAGTATTGCATACATTCAATCCCTTATGGATGACATGTTTCGACACCACATGTGTCTTCCTCCAGGTCGCCATGAGTATTCATTTTTGTTTTTGATTTAAATCCGCCATGTTTCCTGAGATATGGACCTTTATATTTGAGGTCAATTTGTATGGTCATTAACAAGGGGGCGTGGCTCACTGGCTATTAATGCGGAGCAATTTAAAGACACACACCCAGAACACCCAGTGAGCCATGCCCCCTTTGTAAAGACAATAAAAATGACCACTAAATAAAAAGGCCCATAGCTCTGAAACCGTATTGTGATTTTTGAAAAAAACAAAAAAACAAACAAAAACAGAATAATCAGAGTAGCAACAGGAATAAAATAAGAGCAAAAACTGGAAAATGTTGTCCTGGTGACAATTTCTCCTTAAATACCTATTGCACTATCACACTGCCATAGCGCTCTTTACATCCTTTGCCGGTGAAAGGTGTTATGATTCTCTGCTGATTCCCCTATACTGTTTTTTTTTTTTACAGTGCTGTTTCATACAGCTCAAAGGAAAGATGTAAGGTAAGGCTCTGCTCACATGTCTGTTAGTGATCAGTTAGAACAAATCCAGCAGCAATCTTCTGGCCAAAAAATTGTGCAGGCGCAACTATTTTGTCCGTTTTTAAATAACTAATCTCTGCTGGATCCATTTTTTTAATATTAAGGTTTTTGAAACAGATCCGTTAATCAGTCATCCATTTTTCTTTCATTTGTAATGGATCCGTTTGTTGCTTACTGGATCCAGCAGAGATCAGTTATTTAAAAACAGACTAAACTTGTGTCTGCACAACTATTTTTGCCACCAGATTGTTGCTGGATCCGTTCTGACTGATCACTACTGCACATGTGAACAGAGCCTTAGCTTAGACTGTTCATAGGACAAATATTTTTATGTCTGTTTAAAGCAAACAAGAATAAGAAAGGAACACAGATCATATTGGTAGTTCTATACAGAGCACCCTTCCTTGACCTTCAGACAAGGTCACTGAGGACTGGCAGTAGCTAATTCTGTGTATTATTAGCCAATGATGCAAACGTTCCTGGAAGGGAGATATATATCAACACCAGGAGAGGCTATGAAAAGTCAGGACAGAGTTAGAGTGGTTCTCTATTTGTAACTAGCATCATGTTAGAGAAAAACTTTATTTCTTCCTAATAAATAATTTTTTCTTAGTAACAATCTTTCTTTATGACTAACTAGCTGAAGAGCCCGGCGTTGCCTGGGCATAGTAAATATCTGTGGTTAGTTATAGCACGTCACTTCTCTTATTTTCCCATCACGCCTCTCATTTTCCCAATCACATCTTTAATTTTCCCCCTCACATCTCTCATTTTCTCCCTCACACCTCTCATTTTCTCCCTCACTCCTCTCATTCCCGCCTAACACTTGTCATTTCGACCTCACATCTGTCATTTTCCGATCACTACACTATTTTCCCTCACTCCTCTCATTTTGCACTCACACCTTTTCATTTTCACCTCACACCTCTCATTTTCACCTCAGTATATACATGTTTGTCATCTCCCTTATGTATAGTATACACCTGTATGTCATCTCCTGTATATAGTATATACCTGTATGTCATCTCCCCTGTATATAGTATATACCTGCTGTGTGTCATCTCCCCTGTATATAGTATATACCTGTATGTCATCTCCTCCTATATATAGTATATACCTGTATGTCATCTCCTCCTATATATAGTATATACCTGTATGTCATCTCCTCCTATATATAGTATATACCTGTATGTCATCTCCTTCTATATATAGTATATACCTGTATGTCATCTCCTCCTGTATATAGTATATACCTGTGAGTCATCTCCCCTGTATATATCTGTGTGTCATCTCCTCCTGTATATAGTATATACCTGTATGTCATCTTCTATATATAGCTTATACCTATATGTCATCTCCTCCTGTATATAGTATATACCTGTAGGTAATCTGCTCCTGTATATAGTATATACCTGTGTGTCATCTCCTCCTGTATATAGTATATATACCTGTATGTCATCTCCTCCTGTATATAGTATGTACCTGTATGTCATCTCCTCCTTTATATAGTATATACCTGTGTGTCATCTCTCCTGTATATAGTATATACCTGTGTGTCATCTCTCCTGTATATAGTATATACCTGTGTGATCTCCTGTATTAGACCTCGTTAACACGTTATTTGCTCAGTATTTTTATCTCAGTATTTGTAAGATAAATTGGCAGCCTGATAAATCCCCAGCCAACAGGAAGCCCTCCCCCTGGCAGTATATATTAGCTCACACATACACATAATAGACAGGTTATGAGACTGACAGCTGCCGTATTTCCTATATGGTACATTTGTTGCTCTTGTAGTTTGTCTGCTTATTAATCAGAATTTTATTTTTGAAGGCTAATACCAGACTTGTCTGTGTTTTAGGGCGAGTTTCGTTTGTCAAGTTGTGTGTGTTGAGATGTGTGTGGCGACATGCATGTAGCGACTTTTGTGAGATGAGTTTTGTGTGGCAACATGCGTGTAGCAACTTTTTGTGTGTCGAGTTGCATGTGACAGGTTAGTGTAGCAAGTTGTGTGCAGCAAGTTTTGCGCATGGCGAGTTTTGCGCGTGGTGAGTTTTATGTCTGGTGCCTTTTGAGTATGTGCAAGTTTTGAGTGAGGCAACTTTTGCATGTGTTGCAAATTTTGTGCATGTGGCAATTTTTCCGCATTTGCAAGTTTTGCATGTGGCGAGTTTTCCATGAGGTGAGTTTTGCACTTGTGGCGAGTTTTGCGTGAGCCTATTTTTTGCATGTGGTGAGTTTTGCGCGTGGTGAGTTTTGAGCGGCGACTTTTGTGTTTCGACTTTTATGTGGCGATGTTGGTGTATGTGTGGTGAAATGTGTGCTGAGGGTGGTATATGTGTTCAAGCACGTGGTAGTGTGTGGTGCATTTTGTGTGTATGTTCATATCCCCGTGTGTGGTGAGTATCCCATGTCGGGGTCCCACCTTAGCAACTGTACGGTATATACTCTTTGGCGCCATCGCTCTCACTCTTTAAGTCCCCCTTGTTCACATCTGGCAGCTGTCAATTTGCCTCCAACACTTTTCCTTTCACTTTTCCCCATTATGTAGATAGGGGAAAAATAGTTTGGTGAATTGGAAAGCGCGGAGTTAAAATTTCACCTCACAACATAGCCTATGACGCTCTCAGGGTCCAGACGTGTGACTGTGCAAAATTTTGTTTCTGTAGCTGCGACGCCTCCAACACTTTTCCTTTCACTTTTTCCCCATTATGTAGATAGGGGCAAAATTGTTTGGTGAATTGGAAAGCACGGGGTTAAAATTTCACCTCACAACATAGCCTATGACGCTCTCAGGGTCCAGACGTGTGACTGTGCAAAATTTTGTTTCTGTAGCTGCGACGCCTCCAACACTTTTCCTTTCACTTTTTTCCCCATTATGTAGATAGGGGCAAAATTGTTTGGTGAATTGGAACGCGCGGGGTTAAAATTTCGCCTCACAATATAGCCTATGACGCTCTCGGGGTCCAGACGTGTGAGTGTGCAAAATTTTGTGGCTGTAGCTGCGACGGTGCAGATGCCAATCCCGGACATACACACACACACACACATACACACACACACACATACACACATTCAGCTTTATATAGTAGATGACTGTTAATGAAAGTGACAGGCTCTCTCCGGGCTGTGGAGTCGGTAAGCCAAACCTCTGACTCCTCAATTTCCCTGACTCCGACCCCACAGCCCTGGTCACTACTGAGCATGTACATAAAGTGCAGCACAGATTCACCTCAACTAGAAGCCGACATCCTGAGATCAGGAACAGACTTTATAGGACATTTCCCTGACTCCGACCCCTCAGCACTGGTCACTACTGAGCATGTATATAAAGTGCAGCACAGATTCATCTCAACTAGAAGCCGAGATCCTGAGATCAGGATCAAAACAGACATTTATAGAACATTTCATAACTTTCCTAAATTCTTATGAAAACATTTACAGCACATCCTGCATTGTACTACTGTACCCAGTTTATTATATATTTTAGGAGTTGGAGTTGGTCCATGTTATACCAAAATGTACACCGACTCCGACTCCACAGCCCTGATCTCTATTGCAATTCATAATCTACAAACTCACCATATACACCTTTATCCAGAAGCTGTAGAAACTGTCTAATAGATACCAACATTTCTTCACGGGTCACGTCTACAAGTGAAATCACACAGAAGCCCAGTCTTCTGAGAAGGACGGACAGCTCAAACACATCCACCATAGGGGCGAGCAGATTGGGGTGATTTAAGTAACCATTGTTGCCGATCAATAACGCTACTTTTCCAGTCGCTGTAAAGTCACAAAGAATCCAGATGAGCTTTAATAATATTGACTAAAAATGGCAGATAGTTGTATTGCTATAATATAGATTATTTAGGGAATTATAGTGTACTATGGGTTGGTCCCTTAAAGTGAACGTTTCTGCAGTATATATAAGATACCACCTTTCAGGTCTTATATACAGCATTCTATAATGCTTTATATCTGTCCCCAACCTGACCTGGAAGAACTGAAAAAGAAGTTTTATTATACTCTCCTGCGAGGCGGTCCGGTCCGAGGGGTGTCGCTTTTCTTGGTCCGGCGCCTCCCATCTTATTGCGATGCCGTCCTCTTTCTTGCTGATGATGCGACCCTGCATCATTCACACAGTCTCCTCAGCATCGCGCTCCTGCGCAGGCGTACATATCTGCCATGTTGAGAGCAAAGCAAAGTACTGGAGTGCGCAGGTGCCGGAAACGGTCAAAGATCCCCGCACCTGCTCACTGCAGTATTTTGCTCAGCCCTCAACAGGGCAGATAAGTACGCCTGCACAGGAGCACGATGCTGAGGAGACTGTATGGATGACAAAGGGATTCATCATCCACAAGAAGCAAGCAGGAGGGCGGCGATCATAAGAAGATGGGAGGCGCCGGACCAAGACCAACGACACCCCTCGGACCAGTCCGCCCTGTAGGTGAGTATAATAAAACTTATTTTTCAGTTCTTCCAGGTCGAGTTGGGGACTTATCTACAGCATTATAGAATACTTTATACAGTGTCAGACTGGAGTGCCAAGGGCCCACCAGTAACATTGACTTTGGGGGGGGGGGGGAACTTTTCACCTGCATACAAATATTATGCTACCCTCGTTCACAAACTTTCCTATATCTCTATATAATAATAAACTGGGTAGTTTGGTTAATGAATGAGATGCTGTTTTTTCTGTACAGAATGAATCAAGGGCAGCACTGTGGCTCAGTGGTTAGCACAGCAGCCTTGCAGCACTGGAGTCCTGGGTTCAAATCCCACCTTGGACAGCATCTGCAAGGAATTTGTATGTTCTCCCCGTGTTTGCGTGGGTTTCCTCCGGGTTCTCCAGTTTCCCCCCACATTCCAAAGACATACTGATAGGGAATTTAGATTGTGAGCCCCAATGGGGACAGTGATGATAATGTGTGCAACCTGTAAAGCACTGCGGAATATGTTAGCGCTATATAAAGATTATTATTAAGTGAATTATGCCCAAGTTCTGCACATAGAGTGGGGTTGGGGGCCAAGATCTGCACAGGGGCCCATTGGGGGATTCCCTTGTTACTCTGTGTGCCAGTCCGAGGCTGGCTGTATATAAGTTCTGAAAGGTGATGGCCGTATCTTATATTAGCTAAAACTGATGACAGGCTGACTCAGACCCTACTTAGTTATATGGAAATTGTAAAGAGCATGCCCTGCTCTGGACAAAGGTCATTGTGAAGGAAGGGGTAGAAGGCGAGCTGTGACATCACAGATTGTAATTGTAGGATCCAGTGTTAGCCACTGTATATAGAGGTGTTATTTTTATTGTATCCCTGTCTTTGATGATAATACGATCGCTGAAAAGTCTTCTGTGAAGAACAGGAAATGTGAAGCTAAAATCAAGCAGCGATATGAAAAATAAAATATATATACTGTACATTTAACAAAAAAAAAAAAATTCTGATTTAAGCAAGAGATAATTTTTTGATGACACATTCACTTTATACCTCAGCAACTTTATTCTTTTTCAGTTGCTTCACTGATGATTCAGTAGGTTTATATGCAAATAAGAAATTAGTCATTTGCATAATTATCAAAGAATAAGTGCATATGTCAAAGCTGTGGAGAATAGTACTCACCATAGTACCTATGTCTAGGAGTTGGTCCTGTAAAGAGAGAACAACATTATTTATCTGCATGAGAATCCACTTATCCACATTAATGGCTATCACGTACGTTAGATGTTAAAGAGGACCTGTCACAATGTTAAAAGTGACCCGTTTTTGCACTTTTTTTTCTCCTGCTGCTCCCCCTAGTATTACATTTTTCTTTTAAGAAAAATCCATCATACAGTTCCAGAGATATTGGCTTTTTTATGTAGCGTACTCAGTATACTAATTGCTATGGTCTTTACAAGAGGGCACAGCTCACATTGTAATTGTGCAGGGCAAACTAAAGACACATTTGACACAATCATTGTTTTCTCTGCCTTTTTGGTGCCAGACATTTTCAAGTTACAGTGTTTAATCATATCTAGTTCTGTTCTCAGTGTTGATGTTACTGTAAAAGTCAGAAGGACGGTAAAACCTAGGATTTACCGGTCAATCTGGACATTCACCGAGGCCAACGGTAAAACCTTCTCAGTCAATATTAGCAATATATCTGCATAAAATCCAACATATGCAACCCCCGGACGAAGCTAACGCGAAACGCGCGTTGGGGATCTTCACAGCACGCACAGGTCACGTATCACCCTCATTATTACCTATGTATAACATGGAGCTATCCTTAGATATGTAATGTGTATATGGCAGCACTTTATTATGATCAGCATGTGGCTATTACTTGTTGGATGGGTTGATAGGGCTCTATGAGAACTTTTCTTAAATGCACTGGCATTTGTTACGGAGTGTACAGCATTACTTTGGCTACACTGGTAATTGCTAAATGCAGCCCATATACGTCATTTGGTTCAGCTGTCCTTAATTATACAACCTATATGGTGTGTGCTATAACTTTGTATATATTCTCCGTGTTTGTAAGGTCAGAGATTTATTTGTAGATGTGATATTGTACCTGCACCTACTGTGGTTTTGCATGTGCATCTCCATTTTTTATACTGTTTTAAACATTTTTTGTGGTTATAATTATTATCTTCAATAAATAATTTTTTGGATTATATTCATGACCTGTGCTTCCGTATTTGCATATGTTGGATTTTTTTGGTCTGTTTTGGAAGCGTCATGCAGATAGGCCGTTGTTCTATTTTTTTGGGTATCTGCATAAAATGTTGAGGTAATTGAAACACAAATTGAAAAAATATACATGATGATTCTCTCGCTCGCTACTTTTCCCCCCAAAAAATTGCTGTAACTTCATTTTCAAAGAATTTTATTAACATTTTAATATAACAAACTAGGGAAATAGGAAAGAATTGGTTGGGAGGGGTAAGACCAAAGCGGAGGGGGGAAAAGGGGAAAAAAGATAGAGGATACTTTTATTAAATTAAATCTGTTAAGATTTCCAACCTTAATGGAACATCTCAGAGAATTACAATTACAAATAAATGTATAAACATTTAAGGAAACGATTCTGACCATCTATTCCATTTTCTTAAGAATTTATCTGAGCAGGTATTAACTTGTGCTAATTTATATTCGAATGACTTATGCAAATTCATTCTGTCAATTACATCCTTCATAGAAGGGATATCAGGGTCTTTCCATTTAAATGTAATAAAACATGTTGTGACCAATAGTAAGTGGATTATGATTTGACTCTGTGAAGAATCAATCTGTTCTGTATCTAGGGATAGGAGAGCCAATTGAGGACTAAGATTAAAGTGATTTGTTTTTAAAATTGTGTTAATAAGGAAAGAAATTCTTCTCCAGAGAGGTTTTATTTTGGGACAACCCCAGAAAATATGGATTAGGTTTCCATATTGACCACTTCTAAAACTTCTAAAAGAGATGATCTATCGTACTGAAATTTGGACTTGGTTCATGAGAGACTGATGTTTTTAAGCAGGTGTTGAAAATGTCTACCGTTCACATATAAGCACATCTGCACGTGCTGTTAAATGTGTTCTGCAGGATGTCTGGGGTCATAGCCTGAATTTATCACTGTACGTTCTCTCGGAATGCCTGTAATGTTCGTAGCGTGCTACTGTACTCCCGCCCCTTCAAATGGTCCCAATGAAAATGTCCTCCATTATGGCTAACCAATAATGTTCCTGTACGTTCCAGCTTGTTCGCCAAAAACTTCATTTTAGGAACTCTGTTTTATAATAAGTTTCCACAATGAAAACATGCTCCTCCAAATTGGATCTGTACATTTTTAACAAATGAAGTAGAAATTCGGCAGAAGTGAAATGCAAACACCACATATAAACTACCGACGCGCAGAAAGGATGGCAGCAAGTCTATGTCATAGTGAAGACGACAAGTCGGCGAGAGCACCACGTATAAACTACCGATGCGCAGAAAGGATTGCAGCAAGTCTATGTCATAGTGAAGACGACCGAGGGGGCGACAAGTCGGCGAGAGCACCACATATATACTACCGACGCGCAGAAAGGATTGCAGCAAGTCTATGTCATAGTGAAGACGACCGAGGGGGCGACAAGTCGGCGAGAGCACCACGTATAAACTACCGACGCGCAGAAAAGATTGCAGCAAGTCTATGTCATAGTGAAGACGACCGAGGGGGCGACAAGTCGGCGAGAGCACCACGTATAAACTACCGACGCGCAGAAAGGATTGCAGCAAGTCTATGTCATAGTGAAGACGACCGAGGGGGCGACAAGTCGGCGAGAGCACCACGTATAAACTACCGACGCGCAGAAAGGATTGCAGCAAGTCTATGTCATAGTGAAGACGACCGAGGGGGCGACAAGTCGGCGAGAGCACCACGTATAAACTACCGACGTGCAGAAAGGATTGCAGCAAGTCTATGTCATAGTGAAGACGACCGAGGGGCGACAAGTCAGCGAGAGCACCACGTATAAACTACCGATGCTCAGGAAGGCATGCGATGATGTTTCTCGCCGCTGTTGCTGAGGTTCATTGCACTCTCACTTCTCATGACCCCAAGTATGTACAGTCCAAATGTGAGTATGGTCAGTAAATTTTTCATGTAAAGTAGTGAATTAATCATTCCGCACTTCATGGGAATTACTGCTCTGCGCACATGATCACTGACAAATAAATACATTATAGAAACTTTAATAATACACATAGTTATACCAAAGCATCAAGGGCTTGAAACGCTATATAATATGCTTGAGAATAACTTAATCACGTCACATATACTGTATTTACTACCTGGACATATTGAAGGCTGTGGAGAAGCTTGCAGAATGATGGCATCTTCTGAAATACAGGAAATGGTACTGTGAAAAAATGACATAACCTTGCATCATACAACTCAAATTCAAGTAAAAGACGATTTACCTATTGTTAGTTCAGCTGGTTCACTCCAAATTTCTCCATGGGGATTTGACACATGGCATAGATAGTTTCCAGTATCCCTTTGCTTTAGTGATTTGATCTACAATGAAATATACACATCAACGTTATATTTTGCATATTAGCAGCTGTGAATATGCAGATACCATTTTTCATTTGGCTTCTTCAGGGACACTGGGAAAAAAGGCTTTGGTGCCGAAACGTGCTTAGGAGCACTTGGTCCTAAACTCCGTGTGGTCTTTACAGGCTGTAAGCTTCCTTGAAGAGGTGGGTTTTCAGGTTTCTTTTGAAGGATCCAAAAGTAGTTTATAACTGGATGTATTGGGGCACTGAATTCCAGAGGATGGGTGATATTCGGGAGAAGTCTTGGAGGCAATTGGGTGAGGAGCGAAAAAGCGTGGAGGAGAGGAGGAGGTCTTGGGAGGACCGGAGATTACATGAGGGAAGATATTGAGAGATTAGTGTGGAAATATACGGAGGAGAAAGGTTATGGATGGCTTTGTAGGTCAGTGTTAGTAATTTAAACTGGATACGCTGGGAAATTGGGAGCCAGTGAAGGGATTTGCAAAGAGGTGAAGCAGGAGTGTAGCGAGGAGAGAGATTAATTAGTCGGGCAGCAGAGTTAAGGATGGACTGGAGGGGTGCGAGAATGTTAGAAGGTATGCCACAGAGTATGTTGCAGTAGTCGAGGTGGGAGATGATTAGGGCATGCACAAGCATTTTGGTAGAGTGTGGGTTGAGGAAAGGAAGGATTCTGGAAATATTTTTGAGCTGGAGGCGACAGGAGGTGGCGAGAGCTTGGATGTGCGGTTTGAAGGACAGGGCAGAGTCAAGGGTTACTCCGAGGCAGCGGATTTTGGGGACAGGGGAAAGTGTGATTTCATTTATTTTGATAGATAGATCAGGTAGGGAAGATATGCGTGATGGAGGAAAGATAATGAGTTCAGATTTGTCCACATTGAGCTTGAGGAAGTGAGAGGAGAAGAAGGAGGATATGGCTGATAGACACTCTGGGATTCTGGAGAGCAGAGAGGTGACATCTGGGCTAGAGAGGTTGATCTGAGTGTCATCGGCACATAGATGGTACTGGAAGCCATAGGATCTTATGAGCTGTAACAGGCCAAGTGTATAGATTGAGAAGAGTAAGGGTCCTAGGACAGAGCCTTGGGGGACTCCAACAGAGAGGGGGCGAGATGAAGAGGTAGTATGGGAGTAGGAAACGCTAAATGTGCGGTTGGAAAGGTATGAGGAGATCCAAGATAGGGCAGGGTCTTTGACCCCAAAGGAAGAGAGGATCTGTAGTAGGAGGCAGTGGTCAACTGTGTCGAAGGCAGAGGACAGGTCTAGGAGGAGGAGTATAAAGAAGTGTCTGTTAGCTTTGGCTGTAAGTAAGTCGTTAGAAATGTTGGTCAGGGCAGTCTCAGTGGAATGGTGGGGATGGAAGCCAGATTGTAGGTTGTAGAAGAGAGCGTTAGATGCAAAGTGAGAGGAAAGTTCAACAAGGACATGCTGCTCAAGGAGTTTGGAAGCAAATGGGAGCAAAGATATGGGGCGATAGCTGGACATACCGCTTGGGTCAAGGGATGGTTTTTTGAGGATAGGTGTGATTGTAGGATGTTTGAAGGCAGAGGGGAAGGTACCAGAAGTTAGTGAAAGCTTGAAGAGATGGGTTTGGGATGGGATTAGTGTGGTGGTGAGGTTGGGGAGGAGGTGGGATGGGATGGGTCAAGTGCACAAGTGGTGAGGTGTGATTTGGAGAGAAGATGAGCAAGCTCCCCTTCAGAGATTTTGGAGAGTGAAGTTATAGGGTTTGGGCATTGGTCTCTCATACAAAGGGGTTGTGGTGGTTGGACAACAAAGACTTGCCTTGTTTGGTCTATCTTATTTTTGAAGTGCGTGTCAAAGTCTTCGGCAACGATTAGGGAACTCAGAGGGGGCAGTGGTGGGCGGAGGAGGGAGTTAAAAGTGTTGAACAACGGTTTGGGGTTGTGGGATAAGGAAGATACAAGGGTTGTGAAGTAGTTGTTTGAGTGTAGTGAAATCATCTTGTGAATGTGTTTTCTTCCAAAGCCGTTCTGCAATTCTGGATAGTTGCCGAAGCTTTTTAGTGATGTTATTGTGCCAGGGTTGTCTATTGGTTCGTCGCACTCTGCTATGCATGACAGGGGCGACCGTGTCAATAGCTGATGCAAGAGTGGCATTGTAGAGAGCAGTGGCAGTGTCTGTGTCATGGAGTGAGGATATAGAGGACAATGGTAGGATAGAGTCAGAGAGTGTGTTTGTGTCTAGGTGTGCGAGGTTCTTGCATGGGTGCGCGTGGTGCTGGACATGGGTGGCGGGTGAGGATGACAGGGATGAGAAAGTGAGTAGATGGTGGTCAGATAGAGGGAGAGGGGAGGTTGTGAAGTTAGATAAGGAGCATAAACGGGTGAAGACCAAGTCTAATGTGTGTCCGTCTGTGTGGGTGGCTGAGGAGGACCACTGAGTAAGTCCAAAGGATGAAGTAAGGGACAGGAGTTTGGAGGCTGCTGACTGGTGAGTTTCAATGGGGATGTTCAAGTCACCCATGATGATGGTGGGAATGTCAGCAGACAGAAAGTGAAGGAGCCAGGTGGAGAATTGGTCAATAAAGGCAGTGGTCGGGCCCGGAGGTCGGTATATGATGGCCATTTGGAGGTTGTAGGGGGAGTAGATGCGGACAGAGTGGACTTCAAAAGAGGGGAGGATAAGGGAGGGTAGAGGTGGGATTGGGTTAAAGGTACAGTTGGAAGAAAGGAGAAGGCCGACTCCTCCACCATGTTTATTGCCAGGGCGAGGAGTGTGGGTGAAGTGGAGGCCACCGTAACATAGTGCAGCAGGGGAGGCTGTGTCAGAGGGTGTCAGCCATGTTTCAGTGATGCCCAGAAAGAAAAGATTATGAGAGGTAAAGAGGTAAAGGTAATGTAATCATGTTATCTATCATTCTATACCTTTTGGTTCTGTTCATTATTAGTATGAACCCTTAAATGAGGATCCATATGAAATATAGACCATTGTGTTTATTGAATACTATTGCACTTTACTATTTAGCCTATATTGGTCCTATATAACTTCCCATATGATTATTTCAGTTTAGCTATTTCTTCAGACCAAATATGCTATACTTTGTAGTTACTGAACCTTTTCTGGTATGTGTGTACCAGTTTTTGGTTAGTTTTGTATGTACTTTTTAAGATTTAATCAATAAAGTTTATCTTTTACTCTAAAGATGATATGGTTATCTACACCTTCTTTTCTATATGATTTATGTTAATTATGTAACCAATTGTTATGGTTCTTGCTATTATGTATCATGTTACTACTATAACACATTGTACTGTAATTATTCTTTGATACTATATACAAGTTGCTGCCGGCTTTTTGCTGTACCTATAATTGTATATATTTTTTTACATATATGTGTAAGGGTACCGTCACACTATAACATTTCGATCGCTACGACGGTACGATTCGTGACGTTCCAGCGATATCGTTACGATATCGCTGTGTCTGACACGCAGCAGCGATCAGGGATCCTGCTGAGAATCGTACGTCGTAGCAGATCGTATGGAACTTTCTTTCATCGCTGGATCTCCCGCTGTCATCGCTAGATCGGTGTGTGTGACACCGATCTAGCGATCTAGCGATGCGATCCAGCGATGTGTTCGCTTGTAACCAGGGTAAACATCGGGTAACTAAGCGCAGGACCGCGCTTAGTTACCCGATGTTTACCCTGGTTACAAGCGTAAAACTAAAAAAAAAAAAACAGCACATACTTACATTCTGGTGTCCGTCAGGTCCCTTGCCGTCTGCTTCCAGCACTGTGACTGCCGGCCGTAAAGTGAAAGCAGAGCACAGCGGCTGTGCTTTCACTTTCACTTTACGGCCGGCAGTCACAGTGCGGGAAGCAGAGACTGCAAGGGACCTGACGGACACCAGAATGTAAGTATGTGCTGTTTGTTTTCTTTTAGTTTTACGCTTGTAACCAGGGTAAACATCGGGTTACTAAGCGCGGTCCTGCGCTTAGTTACCCGATGTTTACCCTGGTTACCCAGGGACCTCGGCATCGTTGGTCACTGGAGAGCTGTCTGTGTGACAGCTCCCCAGCGACCACACTACGATTTACCTACGATCACGGCCAGGTCATATCGCTGGTCGTGATCGTAGGTAAATCGTATAGTGTGACGGTACCCTAACATGATGCAAGGGTGACCTTGGCGAGGTACTTGTCTTCCGCGTCCCAGCATGCTACATGAAAGTGGGGATCCTGGATGGCTGTGTGAACTTTGGCAATGGGGGCGATACGCCCTTGCAGGCCCCATGATGCCGGTGACTTTGACTGGCAAGAACCAGTTTTTGACAAATTCAATAACGGAGAACAACAATTAAAAAATAAACTCTTTTACTGAATAACAATGTAGGGAGGAATACAGTCACTTTAGAATGTATTCACCCATTTTGGCTGTTTGCCTATTTTGTTACATTACAACCTATGAGTAAATGTTTTTGTAATCCGATTTGTGTGTGATGCATCAGCACTAAATAGCATACGTTGGTAAAGTGAAGTGAGAAAATATAGGCATCAATTAAATTTATGAAATCAAATAACTAAAAATTGGCATGTGTATATGTATTCACCCCTTTTGCCACCCCTAAAAAATTCTGGTGAAAGCAATTACTTTCATAAGTCACATACTTAGTGAACGGAAGCCCACCTGTGTGCAATCTAAGTGTCATATGGTCTGTCAGTGTATGCACATCTTTTCTGAAAGGCCACAGAGGCTGCAAAGCCATTAAGTAAGAGGCAGCACTAACCAAATACCATGAAGACCAAGGAGATCTCAAACAAGTCATGGACAAAGTTGTTTAAGTACAAGTCAGAATTGGGTTATAAAACAATATCCGAATCTCTGATGAACCACCAGAGCACCATAAAATCTGTTATCATGAAATGGAAAGAACATTGTACAACAACAAACCTGCCAAGAGAGGCCCGCCCACCAAAACTCTCAACCCGAGCAAGGAGGGCATTAATCAGAAAGGCAGCATAGAGACCAAAGGTAACCCTGAGGGAGCTGTATAGTTCTCAAGTAGAGACTGGAATATCTGTCCATATGACCACAATAAGCTGGACACTCCATAGAGGCAAGAGTAGGCAAAAAAAGCCTTTAATTGCACACAAGAATTGTAAGGCCCATTTTGAGTTTGTCAAAATATATGTGAGAGACTCCACAAATGTATGGAGAAAGATGCTGTGGTCAGATGAGACCAAAATTGAGCTTTTTGGCCACCAAGGGAAATGCTATGTCTGGTGCCAAACCAACAAAGCTCATCACCCCAAGAACACTATCCCCACAGTGAAACATGGTGGTGGCAGCATCATGCTGTGGGGATGTTTTCCAGCGGCAAGAGGAAGGATAATGGTCCAAGTTGAGAGGAAGATGGATAGTACAAAATACATGGATATTCTTGAGCCTGATA
The DNA here is from genome assembly GCF_032444005.1 of Ranitomeya imitator. Classification (NCBI taxonomy): domain Eukaryota; kingdom Metazoa; phylum Chordata; class Amphibia; order Anura; family Dendrobatidae; genus Ranitomeya; species Ranitomeya imitator. The sequence continues at coordinate 431,817,547 of NC_091285.1, forward strand.
TATAGTGTGTGTATATATATATATATATATATATATACAGTGGGGCAAAAAAGTATTTAGTCAGTCAGCAATAGTGCAAGTTCCACCACTTAAAAAGATGAGAGGCGTCTGTAATTTACATCATAGGTAGACCTCAACTATGGGAGACAAACTGAGAAAAAAAAATCCAGGAAATCACATTGTCTGTTTTTTTAACATTTTATTTGCATATTATGGTGGAAAATAAGTATTTGGTCAGAAACAAAATTTCATCTCAATACTTTGTAATATATCCTTTGTTGGCAATGACAGAGGTCAAACGTTTTCTGTAAGTCTTCACAAGGTTGCCACACACTGTTGTTGGTATGTTGGCCCATTCCTCCATGCAGATCTCCTCTAGAGCAGTGATATTTTTGGCATTTCGCTTGGCAACACGGACTTTCAACTCCCTCCAATGGTTTTCTATAGGGTTGAGATCTGGAGACTGGCTAGGCCACTCCAGGACCTTGAAATGCTTCTTACGAAGCCACTCCTTCGTTGCCCTGGCGGTGTGCTTTGGATCATTGTCATGTTGAAAGACCCAGCCACGTTTCATCTTCTATGCCCTTGCTGATGGAAGGAGGTTTGCACTCAAAATCTCACGATACATGGCCCCATTCATTCTTTCATGTACCCGGATCAGTCGTCCTGGCCCCTTTGCAGAGAAACAGCCCCAAAGCATGATGTTTCCACCACCATGCTTTACAGTAGGTATGGTGTTTGATGGATGCAACTCAGTATTCTTTTTCCTCCAAACACGACAAGTTGTGTTTCTACCAAACAGTTCCAGTTTGGTTTCATCAGACCATAGGACATTCTCCCAAAACTCCTCTGGATCATCCAAATGCTCTCTAGCAAACTTCAGACGGGCCCGGACATGTACTGGCTTAAGCAGTGGGACACGTCTGGCACTGCAGGATCTGAGTCCATGTTGGCGTAGTGTGTTACTTATGGTAGGCCTTGTTACATTGGTCCCAGCTCTCTGCAGTTCATTCACTAGGTCCCCCCGCGTGGTTCTGGGATTTTTACTCACCGTTCTTATGATCATTCTGACCCCACGGGGTGGGATTTTGCGTGGAGCCCCAGATCGAGGGAGATTATCAATGGTCTTGTATGTCTTCCATTTTCTAATTATTGCTCCCACTGTTGATTTCTTCACTCCAAGCTGGTTGGCTATTGCAGATTCAGTCTTCCCAGCCTGGTGCAGGGCTACAATTTTGTTTCTGGTGTCCTTTGACAGCTCTTTGGTCTTCACCATAGTGGAGTTTGGAGTCAGACTGTTTGAGGGTGTGCACAGGTGTCTTTTTATACTGATAACAAGTTTAAACAGGTGCCATTACTACAGGTAATGAGTGGAGGAAAGAGGAGACTCTTAAAGAAGAAGTTACAGGTCTGTGAGAGCCAGAAATCTTGATTGTTTGTTTCTGACCAAATACTTATTTTCCACCATAATATGCAAATAAAATGTTAAAAAAACAGACAATGTGATTTTCTGGATATTTTTTTCTCAGTTTGTCTCCCATAGTTGAGGTCTACCTATGATGTAAATTACAGACGCCTCTCATCTTTTTAAGTGGTGGAACTTGCACTATTGCTGACTGACTAAATACTTTTTTGCCCCACTGTATATATATATATATATATATATATATATATATATATATATATATATATATACATATACAAGGAAGGACTAATTATAGTCCCCTGGTTGACACTCAACATTTTGATTGCTATATCATTGCTCATTGGTTGACACTCAACATTTTGATTGCTATATCATTGCTTATATCATGATTGCTTAAATTCATAGCCATGAGTCTGACCAGACGTGTCTGACCATCTTAGAAATTGCATTTTTAAATTGCAGTTTTTTAATTGCTATGAATTAGACTAGAATTCCATGGGGCATTTGAGCATTCATCACTGCTGTACTTTCATCATCCTCATCACCACCTGTATCCTCTAATCAAGCTGTTTTGTCTACCCACAGGTATGCTGCTGTCCATCTACTCTGCCTTTCCTGCAATGTGTGTTTATGTGAACTGCATATAATTCCCACCTGGTATGCTGCTGTCCATCTACTCTGCCTTTCCTGCAATGTGTGTTTATGTGAACTGCATATAATTCCCACCTGGTATGCTGCTGTCCATCTACTCTGCCTTTCCTGCAATGTGTGTTTATGTGAACTGCATATAATTCCCACCTGGTATGCTGCTGTCCATCTACTCTGCCTTTCCTGCAATGTGTGTTTATGTGAACTGCATATAATTCCCACCTGGTATGCTGCTGTCCATCTACTCTGCCTTTCCTGCAATGTGTGTTTATGTGAACTGCATATAATTCCCACCTGGTATGCTGCTGTCCATCTACTCTGCCTTTCCTGCAATGTGTGTTTATGTGAACTGCATATAATTCCCACCTGGTATGCTGCTGTCCATCTACTCTGCCTTTCCTGCAATGTGTGTTTATGTGAACTGCATATAATTCCCACCTGGTATGCTGCTGTCCATCTACTCTGCCTTTCCTGCAATGTGTGTTTATGTGAACTGCATATAATTCCCACCTGGTATGCTTTGCTTACCCATTGTTTTCTATCCATTCGTATTTCACTTCCCTTGCTTCTTGCTTGCATACCTGAGTGGCCATCTACCCCACCCCCTCTTTATGACCTGGCTTAACTGTGAACATGTGCTCTGGACACACACGCCCACATCCTCCCTCTCAGCTGTGAGCCCTTAGGTGCCCATAAATTCATAGCCATGAGTCTGACCAGACGTGTCTGACCATCTTAGAAATTGCAGTTTTTTAATTGCTATGAATTAGACTAGAATTGGACTGGAATTGACTGGAAGGTAAAGGAATAGAAAACCACTATAATGTTTCGGTTTCTTTTCACATTCACCCCCATACTACTTTATTTCTTCCTAACTCCTGTAGTCCCTCCACCCAGTAAAGAACTAGTCATTTCTCCCTCCATCCTCCCCAGTCATCTCACCTCCTCCACAGAACTATTCCTCCACATACAATCCTTTCTCGCCAGGCACACACGGCCACATCATGACCTATCCAGCTCACACCTTCTAACGCTCTGTCTGCTGCTCCTCATTGCTGGCGACATATCCCCAAATCCTGGCCCTCCTCATCACATCCCCACACTCATTTCTAATCCCCTGCCACGATCCTCTACACGTCCTCGCAACCACAGTAACCTCATACCCATTCATCCAGCCCCCACTCCCCCAATTTCCCTATCTGGAGCACTATGGAACGCACGCTCTGTCTGCAATAAACTTCCATTTATCCATGACCTCTTTATCAATAACAAACTCTCCTTCCTCGGCATCACTGAAACCTGGCTCACCCCTTCTGACACAGCCTCCCCTGCGGCACTCTCTTACGGTGGCTTCCACCTTTCTCACACACCCCGCCCCAGCAGCAAGCATGGCGGAGGAGTTGGTTTTCTCCTGTCAGATAACTGCTCCTTCACCCCAATCCCACTGCCACCCTCTGTTATCCTCCCTTCCTTTGAGGTGCACTCTGTGCGCATCTACTCCCCCTCCAACCTCCAACTGGCTGTCATCTACCGTCCCCCAGGGCCAGCCACCACCTTCTTCGACCACTTCACCACCTGGCTACTCCACTTCCTCGCCGCTGACATCCCCACTATCATCATGGGCGACTTCAACATCCCCATTGACACTTCCCTCTCAGCTGCCACTAAACTTCTATCTCTCACTTCCTCCTTTGGCCTCACTCAATGGTCTTCTACAGCCACCCACAAAGATGGTCACACACTGGACCTCATTCTCACTCGCCTCTGCTCCCTATCTAACCTCTCAAACTCACCTCTTCCTCTTTCTGACCACAACCTACTTACATTCTCTTCCCTTTCCACTCCTTGTCTACAACCCCCACCCCACAAACTCTCACACCCTCGCAGAAATCTTAAACACCTTGATCTTCACTCACTCTCTGAATCCCTCCTCCCTCTCACAGACATAAGCTCCCTACACAATGCGGATGATGCTGCCACTCTATATAACACCACAATAGCTGCAGCTTTGGAATCTCTTGCCCCTCTCACACATACCAAAGCTCGCAAAATCAACAGACAACCCTGGCACACCAGCATGACAAAAGAACTGAGGCGAGCTTCCAGAGCTGCTGAGCGCAGATGGAAAAGATCCCACTCCATCGAGCACTTCATCGCATTCAAACAGTCCCTCACTGCTTTCAAAACCATGCTCGCCACAGCAAAACAAACCTACTTCTCATCTCTCATATCCTCCCTGTCTCACAACCCCAAACAGTTATTCAACACCTTCAACTCTCTCCTCCGTCCCCCAGCACCTCCTCCCTCCCCACTCATCTCAGCTGAAGACTTCGCCTCATTTTTCAAGCAGAAAATTGAGAACATCAGAGACAATTTTAGTAAACAACCCCCAGAACCCTTCCTCCCAACTACCCAGCCCACCACCTCCAAAACCAACTTCTCCACCATTACAGAAGACGGACTCTCCACTCTACTCTCAAGATCGCATCTCACCACCTGTGCACTTGACCCACTCCCATCCCACTTCATCCCAAACCTCACCACAGTCTTCATCCCAACCCTAACCCATCTCTTTAACCTATCACTAACAACTGGCATTTTCCCCTCAAGCTTTAAACATGCCACAATCACACCTATCCTCAAAAAGCCCTCTCTTGACCCATCCTCTGTATCTAGCTATCGCCCTATATCGCTTCTCCCCTTTGCCTCAAAACTACTGGAACAACATGTCCATATTGAACTGTCCTCCCATCTATCTTCCTGCTCCTTCTTCGACCGCTTTCAATCAGGCTTCCGGTCACACCACTCCACTGAAACTGCCCTAACTAAGGTCACCAATGACCTATTAACCGCCAAGAGCAAGCGACACTACTCTGTCCTCCTCCTCCTGGACCTGTCCTCTGCCTTTGACACAGTGGACCATTCCCTGCTGCTGCAGACCCTCTCATCCCTTGGCATCACAGAATTGGCCCTATCCTGGATCTCATCATACCTAACTGACCGTACATTCAGCGTCTCCCACTCACACACCACCTCCTCACCTCGCCCCCTATCTGTCGGAGTCCCGCAAGGTTCAGTTCTAGGACCCCTGCTCTTCTCCATCTACACCTTTGGCCTGGGACAGCTCATAGAATCTCACGGCTTTCAGTATCATCTCTATGCTGACGACACACAGATCTACATCTCTGGACCAGATATCACCTCCCTACTAACCAGAATCCCTCAATGTCTGTCCGCTATTTCATCCTTCTTCTCCACTAGATTTCTAAAACTTAACATGGACAAAACAGAATTCATCATCTTTCCCCCATCTCACGCGATCTCCCCAACGAACCTATCCATTACAGTAAACGGCTGCCCACTCTCCCCAGTCCCACAAGCCCGCTGTCTTGGGGTAATCCTTGACACTGATCTCTCCTTTAAACCACATATCCAAACCCTTTCCACTTCCTGCCGCCTCCAACTCAAAAATATTTCACGGATCCGCACATTCCTAAACCAAGAATCTGCAAAAACCCTAGTCCATGCCCTCATCATCTCCCGCCTTGACTACTGTAACCTCCTGCTCTGTGGCCTCCCCTCTAACACTCTTGCACCCCTCCAATCTATTCTAAACTCTGCTGCCCGACTAATCCACCTGTCCCCCCGCTATTCCCCGGCCTCTCCCCTCTGTCAATCCCTGCACTGGCTCCCCATCACCCAGAGACTCCAGTACAAAAGCCTAACCATGACATATAAAGCCATCCACAACCTGTCTCCTCCATACATCTGTGACCTCGTCTCCCGGTACTTTCCTGCACGCAACCTCCGATCCTCACAAGATCTCCTTCTCTACTCCCCTATTATCTCCTCTTCCCACAATCGCATACAAGATTTCTCTCGTGCATCCCCCCTACTCTGGAATGCTCTACCACAACATATCAGACTCTCGCCTACCATCGAAACCTTCAAAAAGAACCTGAAGACCCACCTCTTCCGACAAGCCTACAACCTGCAGTAACCACCGATTGACCAAACCGCTGCACGGCCAGCTCTACCCTCACCTACTGTATCCTCACCCATCCCTTGTAGATTGTGAGCCCTCGCGGGCAGGGTCCTCTCTCCTCCTGTACCAGTTGTGACTTGTATTTTTCAAGATTATTGTACTTGTTTTATTATGTATACCCCTCCTCACATGTAAAGCGCCATGGAATAAATGGCGCTATAATAATAAATAATAATAATAATAATAATATATATCAAGGCTTATATAAAGAACAGCATTAGACATTCTTTTGTCAGGTTTCTTATCTTTCTATCAATATGTGGAGATTAAATCACACATTATAGCAATAAATTTAAAGATCATTTCTTTCAGGACCCAGCTACTGTGTATGATTTTTTCAAATATTTTACATTTATCTAATAAAATTGGTAGTTTTAAGTTTATTTTTCATGTTTTCGCACTCTCATTGTCACTCATTTTCTGCTCTGAGGCGTTCCGTTACCTCTCTGGCTTGCAAACTTGGGACCTTCTGCCCCAAATCCCATCTCCAATAAATCACTTACTTTGCCTATCACTGTTTCTTGTCTCTACAATGGATCATGCTATCTGTTGTCTTGGTCTCCATTTACTTCAAGGACACCCACTTCATGAGGCTTTGCTGGCTGGTCAGACCTTAGGGCTGCCTTTGCTGTATGCTAGGCCTTGTATGCCTTCCAAATAGAAAACTCCCTTTGTCCCTTCACTTCAGCCCCTCCGACTCTGGACTAGTCCCAATTTGAATCCTTACTGTCCCTATTAACTCCCTAATGCTGGGTAGACTACAACTCTATTACTAATAAACATTTGTCACTAAACACATCACACATTCAAATGCATTATAATAATACACATATTATCAAGAGGTCATGTGGGCAACACTTCCATCTTCTTACATATGTTATAACTTCTATGATGCAGATTGGTGGGGGTGTCTCAAAAGGCTGCTCAGAAGCACTCACTTATGCAATCAACAGCACTCGATTGTAACAAGAGAGAGGTGTACGTGATCGATAGTACCTCAATAGGTCTGTATACTGTTGCCTGCAGAAATGAGTGCTTGCAAGCTATCAGTGGGGGGATTCAGGACCCAGACCCCACTAATCTACATCATGTTTACGGGGGTTATCACATATCAGTTACACAATAAATGTATTTTCCGGCTTGCCATCTATTTATTACATGCTGTGTGATCATCTCATTGAAGATGTAAAGTCCATCATGTAAACTTCCTCAACCTCATAGTTTCAATGAAAGTGCTGGACAAACGCTCTAAAACTTATTGCTCTCATTGAAATATATAATTTCAAATTCGCACCTTGATCTCCTTCTCGTTTCTATGGGGCAGACAAAGCCCATTGTGATACCACTGGTATTCTGGGGCAGGGAATCCCAGAGCATAGCAGCAAAGACGCACTGCGTTACTGGATTTCACATGTGCAGAGACTGGTTCCGTAACAATAATGGGTGCACCATTCCAGCCAGGAAGAACGGCTCCTAAAACAGAACAAGCACAAATTCTATAGTCACTTTACCCTGCAAATTGTCAAGCCCAAATCAGGCATCCTATAAATGTGTGAAATAACTGTGACCATAGGATTGACGGGAACTCTTCCACTATCTTACCAGCAGGAATGTTCTTCAGGACTTTCACCTTCACCCAGTTGCTGAATAAAATGCGGTGGTTTTTGTCATTTATTCGACAGATGTACAATTTTGTTTGCCTGGCATGAATGTGCAGATCAGGCCGTGTCGCCCCTGGGATTTCCTGACATGTGGACTGGGGAAGAAGGAGCTTATGTTAGTAGGGATATACCTTGTACATGCCTTGTGGGCTCATTACACATATACTATATTGTATATATCTATTCATTTGGCACTTGGACAGTTTGTCTCATGTCGCCAAGGAGTTTAACAGGTAAAGACTTTTCTGGGCCACAAATATGCAAAAATAAAGAAAAGTTAGCCAACTTTGTACATCACCGAATTAAAATAATACATTTTATTTCTTAACGTTATCTCTATAGGGAGTCAATTTGGTAAAAAAAAAATCCAAAATATAAATGTGGAGATATAGATTAAAATGGATTATGTCTATGGCTCGATAGATAACTAGAAAGACACATACAGGATTGGCAACTTGACTTTTTGTTTTTTTCTGTACAGCAAAAAATCAAGGACAAATAATATTTTTTTATGGACACATTGGAAAACCATAATAAATTATTCTGATTACAGCCCATAATTCTGGTATGAAGACATCAGCTACAATCACTGGAAACTATAAGATAATTGAAGTCATAGTAATCTATATAGGTTTCTTCAGCCTCAACAAAATCATTAACACCTTACATTTTTTTTTTAACGGACAGGTCAAAAAAGTCCCCTATTTTTATGGACTGGACGGTTGGCAACCCAGGGTACATAGCTAGACAGATACATAGATATAAATAGAGAGAAGGATATAAAGATGGACAAATAGTGAGATGGAGAGGCAGTGAAACCTTTTATGCCTAGAGTTAAAGGGAACCTGCATTTTTACTTCCACTCGTCTTGCTTGTATGGTCATAATTCTGAAATGTGAATGTAGCACTTTCACAAGGGAGAAAATCTATTTTTGTTTCAGATAAGCTAGTGAAAAAGGAAGTATGTTTGACACATGCTTGTTCCATGAGGTTAACTTTCTATAAATATACATTGTATGCTACTTATGGAAGCAAATGTGTTGAAATTACCTCCGACTGCATGAACCACTGATAATACAGCAGTGTAGGACCCTGGGCCTTGCAGCACAGGGTGAGGGGAAAGTCCAAAGGAACACAGGCACACACCGGCTGCTCTGTGATTCGGATATCTATGCAAAAAAATACAGAAGTTGTGTTATTTCCACTTACCGATATCTTAGAAATCAGTCATTCTTAAAATATCATATCATTGATAAGACAATGTTTCACTGTGTTATCTCTTTCAGACATGTCTGTGTACTAGATATAGATTGAATCAGTTATTATCGTATGCCAGTAATGTGGCAAATGTAACCCAACCAATTTAAGAGTCCACAAACTAAAATTCTTCTTATTAAGTAACATTCCCCTAAATTGTTACTTTACCGTATTTATAAACAGTTTTGAAAAAGTACTAGTTCCACATCTTGTTATAGTGTACCCATATGCAGGGGTGTCAAACTGCATTCCTCGAGGGCTGCAAACAGGTCATGTTTTCAGGATTTCCTTGCATTGCACAGGTGATAATTTAATCACCTGCAGAGAATGATTCCAGCACCTTGTGCAATGCTAAGGAAATCTTGAATGCAGTTTGACACCCTTGCCCATATGTAAGCGACTCAACATAGCATGCAAAATAGGCAGGACTATAGCCTGTATTGCTAAAAGATTTAATTTTATTTATAAGTACAGAATTAAGGAGACAAAAACAAGGTACATATATTTGTATTCACAAAAGGTATAATGGGTACATATAGAAATCAGTAAATAGCCCCCTGAGGAAGCGAGAAAAAAAAAGCGAAACGCATGTTAGGGATCACGGCCGAGGTACAGGCAGGACATATACACTGCTCAAAAAAAATAAAGGGAACACTTAAAGGGCCACTGTCACCCCCCTGCAGCCGTTATAAACTAAAAGAGCCACCTTGTGCAGCAGTAATGCTGCATTCTAACAAGGTGGCTCTTTTAGTTTTGTGTTCAGGTATTATTAAAATAAAGCGTTTTGAAACTCTGCAGAAATACCGGTCTTTGTCCACGGAGGCGGGTCTGAAGCCTCCTCTGTGAAGTGCCCAACAGCCGTCACTCACATCTTCTGGGGCGATGGTCGCCGCCCCCTGCGCGCTGTTTTCTTTTCAAATCCAACTCTCACCCACGTCCCCCGCCCCCCGCCTTCCAGCCAGCTAGCAGGCAAGTTTCGTAGGTTGTTTCTTTCCCGGCGATTGCTATGAGCAGAAGGAGGAGGCGGCAGGATGAGCTCAGCTGAATAGCCAGAGGCTGGAAGGCGGGGACGTGGGTGAGAGTCTGAGACATGCAGTGCGCATTCCCAGGAATCCTAGCCCCGCACTGTGCATAATGCATAACACATTGCGGGGCAGGGATTCCCGAGGTGGGTGGCCGCACTGCCAGCACAGGCACAGTCTGCAAGCCTGGCTGTGACGTCAGACAGCCAGAGCTTACTGCGCCTGCCCCACAAATATTTACACAGTGCCGGCGTTGGATTTGAAAAGAAAACAGCGTGCAGGGGGCGGCGACCATCGCCCCAGAAGATGTGAGTGACGGCTGTTGGGCACTTGACAGAGGAGGCTTCAGACCCGCCTCCGTGGACAAAGACAGGTATTTCTGCAGAGTTTCAAAACGCTTTATTTTAATAATACCTGAACCCAAAACTAAAAGAGCCACCTTGTTGGAATGCAGCATTACTGCTGCACAAGGTGGCTCTTTTAGTTTATAACGGCTGCAGGGGGGTGACAGTGGCCCTTTAAACAACAGAATGTAACTCCAAGTAAATCAAACTTCTGTGAAATCAAACTGTCCACTTAGGAAGCAACACTGTTTGACAATTAATTTCACATTCTGTTGTGCAAATGGAATAGACAACAGATGGAAATTATTGGCAGTTATCAAGACACACTCAATAAAGGAGTGGTTCTGCAGGTGGGGACCGCAGACCACATCTCAGTACCAATGCTTTCTGGCTGACGTTTTGGTCACTTTTGAATGTTGGTTGAGCTTTAACACTTGTGGTGGCATGAGACGGACTCTACAACCCACACAAGTGACTCAGGTAGTGCAGCTCATCCAGGATGGCACATCAATGCGAGCTGTGGCAAGAAGGTTTGCTGTCTCTGTCAGTGTAGTGTCCAGAGGCTGGAGGCGCTACCAGGAGACAGGCCAGTACACCAGGAGATGTGGAGGGGACCGTAGGAGGGCAACAACCCAGCAGCAGGGCCATTACCTCAGCCTTTGTGCAGGTGGAACAGGAGGAGCACTGCCAGAGCCCTGCTGTTGTGAATTCTGTGGTCAAGCTCCCTCCTGTGGTCATGAGTGGTACTTCGGCTGGTTCTGTCTATGAGTTTCCTCTGGTGGATGTGAGTGGGGCTGCGGCTTCTGAGTTTCCTTCCTCAGGTGACGACTTTAAGTCGTTAAGTGCTGCTCTATTTAAATCCACCTAGTTCTTTGTTCCTTGCCTCCAGTCAATGTTCCAGTATTGGTCTTGCTCTCTCCTGGATCGTTCTTGTGGCCTGTCTTCCCTGCATAAGCTAAGTTCTGCTTGTGTTTCTTTTGTTTGCTATTTTTTCTGTCCAGCTTGCTATTTTGGTTTGTCTTGCTTGCTGGAAGCTCTGGGACGCAGAGGGAGCACCTCCGTACCGTTAGTCGGTGCGGAGGGTCTTTTTGCGCCCTCTGCGTGGTTGTTTGTAGGTTTTTGTGCTGACCGCAAAGCTATCTTTCCTATCCTCGGTCTATTCAGTAAGTCGGGCCTCACTTTGCTAAAATCTATTTAATCTCTGTGTTTGTATTTTCATCTTTACTCACAGTCATTATATGTGGGGGCTGCCTTTTCCTTTGGGGAATTTCTCTGAGGCAAGGTAGGCTTATTTTTCTGCCTTCAGGGCTAGCTGGTTTCTTAGGCTGTGCCGAGATGCCTAGGTCTGATCAGGAGCGTTCCACGGCTACTTCTAGTATGGTATGATAGGATTAGGGATTGCGGTCAGCAGAGTTCCCACGTCTCAGAGCTTGTCCTATGTTATTAGTAACTATCAGGTCATTTTGTGTGCTCTTAACCACCAGGTCCATTGTGGTTCTAAACCACCAGTTCATAACAGTACTGGAGGCCAAAAGTACTAATGCTTCTCAATAGAGGGAAAAGAGAAGTTCTGAGGCCATTTTTTTTTCTCTGCACTGTGTTTTGTCTTTCTTTTCCCTTAGACATTTGGGTGGTTCAGGACACAGGTGTAGTGATGGACATTAAAGATCTGTCTTCTTGTGTGGAGCATCTCACTGCAAGAGTACAAAATATTCAAGACTTTGTGGTTCAGAATTCTATGTTAGAACCTAGAATTCCTATTCCTGATTTATTTTCTGGAGATAGAGCTAAGTTTCTGAATTTCAAAAATAATTGTAAACAGTTTCTGTCTTTGAAACCCCGCTCCTCTGGTGACCCAGTTCAACAAGTAAAGATCATTATTTCTTTATTACGTGGCGACCCTCAAGACTGGGCATTTTCCCTTGCGCCAGGAGATCCTGCATTATGTGATATTGATGCGTTTTTTCTGGCGCTCGGATTGCTATATGATTAACCTAATTCAGTGGATCAGGCAGAGAAAATCTTGCTGGCTCTGTGTCAGGGTCAGGATGAGGTAGAGATATATTGTCAGAAGTTTAGGAAGTGGTCTGTGGTCACTCAATGGAATGAATGTGCTCTGGCAGCAATTTTCAGAAAGGGTCTCTCTGAAGCCCTTAAGGATGTCATGGTGGGATTTCCTATGCCTGCTGGTCTGAATGAGTCTATGTCTTTGGCCATTCAGATCGATCGACGCTTACGTGAGCGTAAAACTGTGCACCATTTGGCGGTATTATCTGAGCATAAACCTGAGCCTATGCAATGTGATAGGACTTTGACCAGAGCTGAACGGCAAGAACACAGACGTCGGAATGGGCTGTGTTTTTACTGTGGTGATTCCACTCATGCTATCTCCGATTGTCCTAAGCGCACCAGGCGTTTCGCTAGGTCTGCCACCATTGGTACGGTACAGTCGAAATTTCTTTTGTCCATTACTTTGATCTGCTCTTTGTCGTCCTATTCTGTCATGGCATTTGTGGATTCAGGCGCTGCCCTGAATTTGATGGACTTGGAGTTTGCTAGGCGCTGTGGGTTTTTCTTGGAGCCCTTGCAGTATCCTATTCCATTGAGAGAAATTGATGCTACGCCTTTTGCCAAGAATAAGCCTCAGTACTGGACCCAACTGACCATGTGCATGGCTCCTGCGCATCAGGAGGATATTCGCTTTTTTGTGTTGCATAATCTGCATGATGTGGTCGTGTTGGGGTTGCCATGGCTACAGGTCCATAATCCAGTATTGGATTGGAAATCTATGTCTGTGTCCAGCTGGGGTTGTCAGGGGGTACATGGTGATGTTCCATTTCTGTCTATTTCATCATCCACCCCTTCTGAGGTCCCAGAGTTCTTGTCGGATTACCGGGATGTATTTGATGAGCCCAAATCCAGTGCCCTACCTCCGCATAGGGATTGCGATTGTGCTATCGATTTGATTCCTGGTAGTAAGTTTCCTAAAGGTCGACTGTTTAATTTGTCTGTGCCTGAGCACGCCGCTATGTGGAGTTATGTAATGGAATCCTTGGAGAAGGGTCATATTCGCCCGTCGTCGCCATTGGGAGCAGGGTTCTTTTTTGTGGCCAAGAAGGATGGTTCGTTGAGACCTTGTATTGATTACCGCCTTCTTAATAAAATCACAGTCAAATTTCAGTACCCCTTGCCGCTGCTGTCAGATTTGTTTGCTCGGATTAAGGGGGCTAGTTGGTTCACCAAGATAGATCTTCGTGGTGCATATAATCTTGTGCGTATTAAACAGGGCGATGAATGGAAAACAGCATTTAATACGCCCGAGGGCCATTTTGAGTACCTGGTTATGCCATTCGGGCTTTCCAATGCTCCATCAGTATTTCAGTCCTTTATGCATGACATCTTCCGAGAGTATCTGGATAAATTCCTGATTGTATACTTGGATGATATTTTGGTCTTCTCGGATGATTGGGAGTCTCCCGTGAAGCAGGTTAGAATGGTGTTCCAGGTCCTGCGTGCGAATTCTTTGTTTGTGAAGGGGTCAAAGTGTCTCTTTGGTGTTCAGAAGGTTTCATTTTTGGGTTTCATTTTTTCCCCTTCTACTATCGAGATGGACCCTGTTAAAGTTCAGGCCATTTATGATTGGACTCAGCCGACATCTCTGAAGAGTCTGCAAAAGTTCCTGGGCTTTGCTAATTTTTATCGTCGCTTCATCAATAATTTTTCTAGTATTGCTAAACCGTTGACTGATTTAACCAAGAAGGGTGCTGATGTGGTCAATTGGTCTTCTGCTGCTGTGGAAGCTTTTCAGGAGTTGAAGCGTGGTTTTTCTTCTGCCCCTGTGTTGTGCCAGCCAGATGTTTCGCTCCCATTCCAGGTCGAGGTTGATGCTTCTGAGATTGGAGCAGGGGCTGTTTTGTCGCAAAGAAGTTCTGATGGCTCGGTGATGAAACCATGTGCCTTCTTTTCCAGGAAGTTTTCGCCTGCAGAGCGTAATTATGATGTTGGCAATCGAGAGTTGCTGGCCATGAAGTGGGCATTCGAGGAGTGGCGTCATTGGCTTGAAGGAGCTAAGCATCGCGTGGTGGTCTTGACTGATCACAAGAACTTGACTTATCTCGAGTCTGCCAAACGGTTGAATCCTAGACAGGCTCGTTGGTCGCTGTTTTTCTCCCATTTTGACTTTGTGGTTTCGTACCTTCCGGGCTCTAAGAATGTGAAGGCGGATGCCCTGTCTAGGAGTTTTGTGCCCGATTCTCCGGGTTTGCCTGAGCCGGCGGGTATTCTCAAAGAGGGGGTAATTTTGTCTGCCATCTCCCCTTATTTGCGGCAGGTGCTGCAAAAATTTCAGGCTAATAGACCTGACCGTTGCCCAGCGGAGAAACTGTTTGTCCCTGATAAATGGACGAGTAGAGTTATCTCTGAGGTTCATTGTTCGGTGTTGGCTGGTCATCCTGGAATCTTTGGTACCAGAGACTTGGTGGCTAGATCCTTTTGGTGGCCGTCTCTGTCGCGGGATGTGCGTTCGTTTGTGCAGTCCTGTGGTATTTGTGCTCGGGCTAAGCCCTGCTGTTCTCGTTCCAGTGGGTTGCTTTTGCCCTTGCCGGTCCCGAAGAGGCCCTGGACACATATCTCTATGGATTTTATTTCGGATCTCCCTGTCTCTCAAAAGATGTCGGTCATTTGGGTGGTTTGTGATCGCTTCTCTAAGATGGTCCATTTGGTACCCTTGTCTAAATTGCCTTCCTCCTCTGATTTGGTGCCATTGTTTTTCCAGCATGTGGTTCGTTTACATGGCTGTTGTGGATTCTGTTTTTGGGCTCCCTCTGGTGGTTACAGATGGTACTGGGTGACTTGTGTTTTCTGCGGTCTCTGGTGTCCACCTGTTCTATCAGGATATGGGAGTTTCCTATTTAACCTGGCTTTCTTGTCATTTCCTCGCCGGCTATCAATGTAATCAGTGTGTCTTGTTACCTCTGCTTCCTGCTTCTGTAATCTTCAGGACAAGCTAAGTTTTTGATTTTCCTGTTCCACGTTTTGCTTAATTTTTGTCTTAGTCCAGCTTGCAGATATGTGATTCCTTTTTGCTGGTTGCTCTAGTGGGCTGATATTACTCCTCATGTTCCATGAGTTGGCACATGAGTTCAAGTAATTTCAGGATGGTTTTTTGTAGGGTTTTTCGCTGACCGCGCAGTTCACTTTTGTATCCTCTGCTATCTAGCTTTAGCGGGCCTCATTTTGCTGAATCTGTTTTCATAACTACGTATGTGCTTTCCTCTCATTTCACCGTCATTACATGTGGGGGGCTGCTATTTCTGTGGGGTGTTTCTCTGGAGGCAAGAGAGGTCTGTGTTTCTTCTAATAGGGGAAGTTAGTCCTTCGGCTGGCGCGAGACGTCTAGGAATCATCGTAGGCACGTTCCCCGGCTACAGCTAGTTGTGTGTTTAGGTTCAGGATCGCGGTCAGCTCAGTTTCCATCACCCTAGAGCTTGTTTTGTTTTTTGTGCTTGTCCTTTTGTGATCCCCTGCCATTGGGATCATGACAGTATAGCCGGCCCGAAAGTGGTAATCGTATTGGCTGAAGTAGGAGGAAAAGTAGTCTGAGGAAGTTTTTTTTTTTTTTTTTCCTCCCCTCAGAGTTTGCTGCCTAGCCTTAATTGCAGCCTGGCTGCGTCTTACCTCCTCTTAATCCTTGAATGGCTCTGACCTCAGCTGTTTATCATGGACGTCCAGAGTTTGGCTTCCAGCCTGAATAATCTTGCTGCTAAGGTTCAAAATATACAAGATTTTGTTGTACATGCTCCTATGTCTGAACCTAGAATTCCTATCCCAGAGTTTTTTTCTGGAGATAGATCTAGTTTTCTGAATTTTAGGAACAATTGCAAGTTGTTTCTTTCTTTGAAATCTCGCTCCTCTGGAGACCCTGCTCAGCAAGTCAAAATTGTTATATCTTTCCTGCGGGGTGACCCTCAGAATTGGGCATTTGCATTGGCACCAGGGGATCCTGCGTTGCTCAATGTGGATGCGTTTTTTCTGGCATTGGGTTTGCTCTATGAGGAACCTAACCTAGAGATTCAGGCTGAAAAAGCTTTATTGGCTCTCTCTCGGGCAAGATGAAGCAGAAATATATTGTCAGAAATTTCGGAAATGGTCGGTGCTTACTCAGTGGAATGAGTGCGCCCTGGCTGCAAGATTCAGAGATGGCCTTTCTAAGGCCATTAAAGATGTTATGGTGGGGTTCCCTGCGCCTACAGGTCTGAATGAGTCTATGACTATGGCTATTCAGATTGATCGGCGTTTACGGGAGCGCAAACCTGTGCACCATTTGGCGGTGTCTTCTGAACAGGCACCTGAGACAATGCAATGTGATAGAATTCAGTCCAGAAGTGAACGGCAAAACTATAGGCGGAAAAATGGGTTGTGTTTTTATTGTGGTGATTCAGCTCATGTTATATCAGCATGCTCTAAACGCACAAAAATGGTTGATAAGTCTGTTGCCATTAGTACTTTACAGTCTAAGTTCATTCTGTCTGTGACTCTGATTTGTTCATTATCAGCCATTTCCGTCGATGCCTATGTGGATTCAGGCGCTGCCCTGAGTCTTATGGATTGGTCATTTGCCAACCGCTGTGGGTTTAGTCTGGAGCCTCTGGAAGTCCCTATTCCTTTGAAAGGAATTGACTCTACACCTTTGGCTATGAACAAACCTCAGTACTGGACACAAGTGACCATGCGTATGACTCCCGTTCATCAGGAGGTGATTCGCTTCCTGGTACTGTATAATTTACATGATGTCTTAGTGCTTGGTCTGCCATGGTTACAAACTCATAACCCAGTCTTGGACTGGAAAACGATGTCTGTGTTAAGCTGGGGATGTCAGGGGGTTCATGATGATGCACCTCCGATTTCTATCGCTTCATCTACTCCTTCTGAGGTTCCTGTATTTTTGTCTGATTATCGGGATGTTTTTGAGGAGCCTAAGCTCAATTCGCTTCCTCCTCACAGGGATTGCGATTGTGCTATAGATTTGATTCCTGGCAGTAAATTTCCTAAAGGACGTTTGTTCAATCTGTCAGTGCCAGAGCATACTGCTATGCGGGATTATGTTAAGGAGTCCTTGGAAAAGGGACATATCCGTCCATCTTCGTCCCCTTTGGGAGCAGGTTTTTTTTTCGTGGCCAAAAAAGATGGTTCCTTGAGGCCTTGTATAGATTACCGTCTTTTGAATAAGATTAGTCAAATATCAGTATCCTTTGCCATTGTTGACTGATTTGTTCGCTCGCATTAAGGGGGCTAAATGGTTCACTAAGATTGATCTTTGGGGTGCGTATAATCTTGTGCGGATAAAGCAGGGTGATGAGTGGAAAACAGCATTTAATACGCCTGAGGGCCATTTTGAGTATTTGGTGATGCCTTTTGGACTTTCTAATGCTCCTTCTGTCTTCCAGTCCTTTATGCACGATATTTTCCGTGAATACCTGGATAAATTTATGATTGTGTATTTGGATGATGTTTTGGTTTTTTCTGATGACTGGGAGTCCCATATTCAGCAGGTCAGGAAGGTGTTTCAGGTCCTGCGGGCCAATTCTTTGTTTGTAAAAGGTTCAAAGTGTCTCTTTGGAGTCCAGAAGATTTCTTTTTTGGGGTATATTTTTTCCCCTTCTACTATTGAGATGGATCCCGTCAAGGTTCAGGCTATTTGTGACTGGACGCAGCCTACATCTCTTAAGAGTCTACAGAAGTTCTTGGGCTTTGCTAATTTTTATCGTCGTTTCATAACTAATTTTTCTAGTGTTGTTAAGCCTTTGACGGATTTGACTAAGAAGGGTGCTGATGTTGCTGATTGGTCTCCTGCGGCTGTGGAGGCCTTTCAGGAACTTAAGCGCCGGTTTTCTTCTGCTCCTGTGTTGCGTCAGCCAGATGTTTCGCTTCCTTTTCAGGTTGAGGTTGATACTTCCGAGATTGGAGCGGGGGCGGTTTTGTCGCAGAGAAGCTCCGATTGCTCAGTGATGAAGCCATGTGCGTTCTTTTCTAGAAAGTTTTCGCCCACTGAGCGGAATTATGATGTTGGTAATCGGGAGCTTTTGGCCATGAAGTGGGCATTTGAGGAGTGGCGTCATTGGCTTGAGGGTGCTAGACATCGTGTGGTGGTCTTGACTGATCACAAAAATCTGATTTACCTTGAGTCTGCCAAGCGTCTGAATCCTAGACAGGCTCGTTGGTCACTGTTTTTCTCCCGTTTCGATTTTGTGGTTTCATACCTGCCAGGTTCAAAGAATGTGAAGGCGGATGCTCTTTCTAGGAGATTTGTGCCTGACTCCCCTGGAAATTCTGAGCCCACTGGTATCCTTAGGGATGGGGTGATTTTGTCGGCTGTCTCCCCAGACTTGCGACGTGCTTTGCAGGAGTTTCAGGCGGATAAACCTGATCGTTGTCCGCCTGAAAGACTGTTTGTTCCGGATAATTGGACCAGTAGAGTCATCTCCGAGGTCCATTCTTCTGCGTTGGCAGGTCATCCTGGAATATTTGGTACTAGAGACTTGGTGGCCAGGTCTTTTTGGTGGCCTTCCTTGTCGAGGGATGTGCGTTCTTTTGTGCAGTCTTGTGAAGTTTGCGCTCGGGCTAAGCCTTGCTGTTCTCGCGCCAGTGGATTGTTGTCACCTTTGCCTATCCCGAAGAGGCCTTGGACGCACATTTCCATGGACTTTATTTCGGATCTCCCTGTCTCTCAAAAAATGTCCGTCATCTGGGTTGTGTGTGACCGCTTTTCTAAGATGGTTCATCTGGTACCCTTGCCTAAGTTACCTTCCTCCTCTGAGTTGGTCCCTCTGTTTTTTCAGAACGTGGTTCGTTTGCATGGGATTCCGGAGAACATCGTTTCTGACAGGGGATCCCAGTTTGTGTCTAGATTTTGGCGGACGTTCTGTGCTAAGATGGGCATTGATTTGTCCTTTTCGTCTGCATTCCATCCTCAGACGAATGGCCAGACGGAACGAACTAATCAGACCTTGGAAACTTATTTAAGGTGTTTTGTTTCTGCTGATCAGGATGACTGGGTTACCTTTTTGCCGCTTGCCGAATTTGCCCTTAATAATCGGGCTAGTTCTGCTACCTTGGTTTCTCCTTTCTTTTGTAATTTGGGGTTTCATCCTCGTTTTTCCTCTG
Organism: Ranitomeya imitator; assembly: GCF_032444005.1. Classification (NCBI taxonomy): domain Eukaryota; kingdom Metazoa; phylum Chordata; class Amphibia; order Anura; family Dendrobatidae; genus Ranitomeya; species Ranitomeya imitator. The sequence goes on from NC_091285.1 coordinate 431,837,112, forward strand.
GTCAGGTGGAGCCTTCTGATTGTCCTGGAGTGGACATGGTGGTGGATAGGTTGCATCAGATTTGGAGTCATGTGGTGGACAATTTGAAGTTGTCCCAGGAGAGGGCTCAGCAGTTTGCTAATCGCCGTCGCCGCGTGGGTCCTCGACTTCGTGTTGGGGACTTGGTGTGGTTGTCTTCTCGTTTTGTTCCTATGAAGGTCTCTTCTCCTAAGTTCAAGCCTCGGTTCATCGGTCCCTATAGGATCTTGGAAATTCTTAACCCTGTGTTGTTTCGTTTGGATCTCCCGACATCGTTTGCTATTCATAATGTGTTCCATCGGTCGTTGTTGCGGAAGTATGAGGTACCTGTTGTTCCTTCGCTTGAACCTCCTGCTCCGGTGCTGGTGGAGGGAGAATTGGAGTATGTTGTGGAGAAGATCTTGGATTCTCGTGTTTCCAGACGGAAACTCCAATATTTGGTCAAGTGGAAGGGTTATGGTCAGGAGGATAATTCTTGGGTGGTTGCCTCTGATGTTCATGCTGCTGATTTGGTCCGTGCATTTCATAGGGCTCATCCTGGTCGCCCTGGTGGTTCTCGTGAGGGTTTGGTGACCCCTCCTCAAGGGGGGAGTACTGTTGTGGATTCTGTTTTTGGGCTCCCTCTGGTGGTTACAGATGGTACTGGGTGACTTGTGTTTTCTGCGGTCTCTGGTGTCCACCTGTTCTATCAGGATATGGGAGTTTCATATTTAACCTGGCTTTCTTGTCATTTCCTCGCCGGCTATCAATGTAATCAGTGTGTCTTGTTACCTCTGCTTCCTGCTTCTGTAATCTTCAGGACAAGCTAAGTTTTTGATTTTCCTGTTCCACGTTTTGCTTAATTTTTGTCTTAGTCCAGCTTGCAGATATGTGATTCCTTTTTGCTGGTTGCTCTAGTGGGCTGATATTACTCCTCATGTTCCATGAGTTGGCACATGAGTTCAAGTAATTTCAGGATGGTTTTTTGTAGGGTTTTTCGCTGACCGCGCAGTTCACTTTTGTATCCTCTGCTATCTAGCTTTAGCGGGCCTCATTTTGCTGAATCTGTTTTCATAACTACGTATGTGCTTTCCTCTCATTTCACCGTCATTACATGTGGGGGGCTGCTATTTCTGTGGGGTGTTTTTCTGGAGGCAAGAGAGGTCTGTGTTTCTTCTAATAGGGGAAGTTGGTCCTTTGGCTGGCGCGAGACGTCTAGGAATCATCGTAGGCACGTTCCCCGGCTACAGCTAGTTGTGTGTTTAGGTTCAGGATCGCGGTCAGCTCAGTTTCCATCACCCTAGAGCTTGTTTTGTTTTTTGTGCTTGTCCTTTTGTGATCCCCTGCCATTGGGATCATGACACATGGCATTCCGGAGAACATCATTTCTGACAGAGGTTCCCAGTTTGTTTCGAGGTTTTGGCGAGCCTTTTGTGCTAGGATGGGCATTGATTTGTCTTTTTCCTCGGCTTTCCATCCTCAGACAAATGGCCAAACTGAACGAACCAATCAGACCTTGGAAACATGTTTAAGATGCTTTGTTTCTGCTGATCAGGATGATTGGGTGTCCTTTTTGCCTTTGGCTGAGTTCGCCCTTAATAATCGGGCCAGCTCGGCTACTTTGGTTTCGCCGTTTTTCTGCAATTCTGGTTTCCATCCTCGTTTCTCCTCAGGGCAGGTTGAGTCTTCGGACTGTCCTGGTGTGGATACTGTGGTGGATAGGTTGCAGCAGATTTGGACTCATGTGGTGGACAATTTGACATTGTCCCAGGAGAAGGCTCAACGTTTCGCTAACCGCAGGCGCTGTGTGGGTCCCCGACTTCGTGTTGGGGATTTGGTTTGGTTGTCGTCTCGTTATATTCCTATGAAAGTTTCCTCTCCTAAGTTTAAGCCTCGTTTCATTGGTCCGTATAGGATTTCTGAGGTTCTTAATCCTGTGTCGTTTCGTTTGACCCCTCCAGCTTCTTTTTCCATCCATAATGTATTCCATAGGTCATTGTTGCGGAGATACGTGGCACCTGTGGTTCCATCCGTTGATCCTCCTGCCCCGGTTTTGTTGAGGGGGAGTTGGAGTATGTGGTGGAGAAGATTTTGGATTCTTGTATTTCGAGACGGAAACTCCAGTACCTGGTTAAGTGGAAGGGTTATGGTCAGGAAGATAATTCCTGGGTCTTTGCCTCTGATGTTCATGCTGCCGATCTGGTTCGTGCCTTTCATTTGGCTCATCCTGGTCGGCCTGGGGGCTCTGGTGAGGGTTCGGTGACCCCTCCTCAAGGGGGGGGTACTGTTGTGAATTCTGTGGTCAAGCTCCCTCCTGTGGTCATGAGTGGTACTTCGGCTGGTTCTGTCTATGAGCTTCCTCTGGTGGATGTGAGTGGGGCTGCGGCTTCTGAGTTTCCTTCCTCAGGTGACGAGGTTAAGTCGTTAGGTGCTGCTCTATTTAACTCCACCTAGTTCTTTGTTCCTTGCCTCCAGTCAATGTTCCAGTATTGGTCTTGCTCTCTCCTGGATCGTTCTTGTGGCCTGTCTTCCCTGCATAAGCTAAGTTCTGCTTGTGTTTCTTTTGTTTGCTATTTTTTCTGTCCAGATTGCTATTTTGGTTTGTCTTGCTTGCTGGAAGCTCTGGGATGCAGAGGGAGCACCTCCGTACCGTTAGTCGGTGCGGAGGGTCTTTTTGCACCCTCTGCGTGGTTGTTTGTAGGTTTTTGTGCTGACCGCAAAGCTATCTTTCCTATCCTCGTTCTATTCAGTAAGTCGGGCCTCACTTTGCTAAAATCTATTTCATCTCTGTGTTTGTATTTTCATCTTTACTCACAGTCATTATATGTGGGGGCTGCCTTTTCCTTTGGGGAATTTCTCTGAGGCAAGGTAGGCTTATTTTTCTGTCTTCAGGGCTAGCTAGTTTCTTAGGCTGTGTCGAGACGCCTAGGTCTGATCAGGAGCGTTCCACGGCTACTTCTAGTGTGGTATGATAGGATTAGGGATTGCGGTCAGCAGAGTTCCCACGTCTCAGAGCTTGTCCTATGTTATTAGTAACTATCAGGTCATTTTGTGTGCTCTTAACCACCAGGTCCTTTGTGGTTCTAAACCACCAGTTCATAACACCCTGCAAAATGACCTCCAGCAGGCAACAAATGTGCATGTTTCTGCACAAACGGTTCGAAACCGACTCCATGAGGATGGTCTGAGTGCCCAACGTCCACAGATGGGGGTTGTGCTCACAGCCCAACACCGTGCATGACGCTTGGCATTTGCCACAGAACACCAGGATTAGCAAATTCGCCACTGGCGCCATGTGCTCTTCACAGATGAAAGCAGGTTCACACTGAGCACATGTGACAGATGTGACAGAGTCTGGAGGTACCGTGGAGAGCGAACTGCTGCCTGTAACATCCTTCAGCATGACCGGTTTGGCAGTGGGTCAGTAATAGTGTGGGGTGGCATTTCTTTGGAGGGCCGCACAGCTCTCCATGTGCTCGCCAGAGGTAGCCTGACTGCTAGTAGGTACCGAGATGAGATCCTCAGACCCCTTGTGAGACCATATGCTAGTGCGGTTGGCCCTGGGTTCCTCCTAATGCAGGACAATGCCAGACCTCATGTGGCTGAAGTGTGTCAGCAGTTCCTGCAAGCTGAAGGCATTAAAGCCATGGACTGGCCCGACCGTTTCCCAGACCTGAATCCGATTGAACACATCTGGGACATCACGTCTCGCACCATCCACCAATGTCACATTGCACCACAGACTGTCCAGGAGTTGGCGGATGCTTTAGTCCAAGTCTGGGAGGAGATCCCTCAGGAGACCATCTGCCGCCTCATCAAGAGCATGCCCAGGCGTTGTAGAGAGATCATACAGGCACGTGGGGGCCACACACACTACTGAGCATCATTTGCTTGTCTTGAGGCATTGCCACTGAAGTTGGATCAGCCTGTAATTTGATTTTCCACTTTGATTTTGAGCATCATTCCAACTCCAGACCTCCATGGGATATAAGTTGTGATATACGTTTTTTTAGGTTTTATTGTTCTCAACACATTCCACTTTGTAATGAATAAAGATTTACAACTGGAATATTTAATTCAGTGATATCTAGAATGTGGGATTTTAGTGTTCCCTTTATTTTTTTGAGCAGTGTACAATGGGTAAATACCTGTTATTAATGCACTCTTGTCAAATATACCTTTTCTGAGTATAATCATTTTCAAATGATTTTAGATAATATTCATGATAAATGACTTATTATACCAGTGCTACTTTATATGTTGTCCAATACATAGGCAGCATTGATGCATTGAACCTTGTCTTATATAATTACTTTCAACATGAATAGATATCATTTGTTTTATATGGCCATACTTGAACATATTGTAGTATGTTTGATATTATCACCTTAATAGTAACCTCACCCAATTATCACCCTATATTCCTTGGGATCTATTTCCTAACTTCAATATGTACCCAATATACGTTTTATGAATACAATTATATCTACCGTACCTTGTTTTTGTCTCCTTAATTCTGTATTTAAAATACAAAATAAAATCTAATTATTTATAAACAGAAAAAACTTGTGTCCTTTTTTTCAACCCACTCTCTCTTCTCTACAGAAGCAAATTAAAGAGGCAGATGAGGATATAAAAGCAATCAATGCTGTTTAGCATGGACAGTGCTTAAACGTTGCCATGCATTCTCCATTTGATTCTTTAAAAGAGAAAGAAAGGAAGGAAGAAAAGGAAGAAAGGAAGAAAAGGAAGGAAGGAAGGAAGGCTGGCTTGCTGGTGTGAGAACTTCTAAAACACATTTATCTAGTTAGCAGAGAAATATTCTAGGTTCTCACCTTGAGATGTTGTCCTTTGGGCACAATACAAAAAAAAATTCTCTGCTACATGAAGCCAACAGATTTAATTGTAAAAAACTCAAAAATAGACCAAGTATTATTATGCTTTGCTTATATAGCACTATTATATTCTACAATGCTTTACACAGAGTATTATCACTGTCTCCATTGGGGTTCACTGCACTGGACCCCCAGGTCCAATACAACCTCATATCATGCATAATAAGGGCCTTTATGGAAAATGCACCTTTTAAATGCTGTGCAAGTAGAATCATGAACGTGCAGATCTAAAGGTGATGATATCTAAATCACCATCTGGTAAATTAATTTATTGTTCAACATGCAAACGCGCCCACAACCCATGGTCCTCATCAGGCTTACACAAAATCAAAATTAAAACAAGGGCTTTATAAAACCCTACATCTAGGAAATGATACATTCATCCAATAATTATTATTCATTAACCCCGTACTGACTTAGCAAATTTTAACCTTAATGACCAGGCCAAATTTTTGAAATCTGACTGGTATCACTTTATTTGGTAATAACTCTGGAACACTTCAACGTATAACTGTTTTTTTGTGACATATTGCACTTTATGTTAGTGGTAAATTTAGGTTGATAGGCTTTGTGCTTATTTGTGAAAACATCCAAATTTTTGCAAAATTTTTAATAATTCACAATTTTCAAACTTTCAATCTTTATATCATTAAGCAGTTAGTCATGCTATACAAAATAATTAAAAAATAATATTTCCCATATATTTACTTTACATATATATAATTTTTCAAACATGATTTTTTTGTTGTTGCAATGTTAGAAGGTTAAAAGTTTAGCAGCAATTTCAATTTTTTTCAAGAAATTTACAAAACCTGTTTCTTTATGGACCTATTTAGATTTATATGGACATTGCGGGGTCTATATTTTGGAGACTCCCCAAAAGTGATAACATTTTAAAAAGCGCACCCCTCAAATACTTCAAAACTGCTGTCAAGTATTTTTTTTTAACCCTTCAAGTGCTACAAAGGAATTAATACAAATGCGAATTAAAACAAAATAAATAGTAATTTTTACCTTAAAATGTTTTCTTTAGCCCCAATTGTTCTCTTTTACAAGAATTAGCACAATAAAGCAGACCCCACAATTTGTTACCTAGTTTCTTTTTCAGTGTTTGGAAGGTGTAATTGACAAAAATTGACCCCATAATTTGCTATGCAATTTTTACTGAACGTGGCTGTACCCCATATGTGGTTGTACACTACTGTTTGAGCACACGGCAGAGATCAGTTGAGAAGGAGCACTATTTGGCTTTTGGAGCCCTAGAATAGTTGCAGGTGACATTTTCAGAGCCTCTAAGGTGCCAGAACAGCAGAAATTTTACAAATTGCAGCTCTCAATTAATTAATCTATGTCTGCAGAGACTATTTTGTAGCATCCACGCCAGGCTTTGTTATAGAGAATTGCAAATATGCCAGTTTAGTGCCCATACGTTATGCCCCCAAACAGTGTAGAGCCCCCATATAATGTAAGGCCCCCATACATTGTGTGCTGCTTGTGCTTCTGGAGACACCCACCCCGTAAGTTGTTATGTACCTTCTCCCCATTACAATAATGCCAAACATGTCGCCACTTACTGTGGTTTAGGCACAGTGGGGCTCAGAAGGAGGGGGCATTTGGATATGACAGAGCAGATTATTCAAGACTTTATTGGAGGGGTGGAAGCTGTGTCGTTTTTCCAGAGACTTTGTTCTATCAGTAACACAGGAAAACCCCAATATTTGCAGAGATAGATGACGGACCCGAGTGGGGGTTGGTTTTGTGCCGGAAAAGTTATGGTTTTTATTGATAACATTTTGGGGTACATAACATTTTTTGATCAGTTCCACAATAAGGCTGATTCACATTCTTGTGTTCTACACTGAGCACTTATGTTGGAGTTGCAAATCCCACACAATGAGACTCAGAAGAAACCCTTGATGGAACCATTCCCTATAATGAGATAGATCGAGACCAGAGATGAGCGAGCATGCTCGTTACTCGAGTTTCTCCGAGCATGCTCAGGTGGTGTCCGAGTATTTTGGCGTGCTCGGAGATTTAGTTTATGTCAATGCAGCTGCATGATTTGCGGCTGCTAGACAGCTTGAATACATGTGGGAATTCTCTAACAAACAGGCAAATGTATTCAAGCTGTCTAGCAGCTGCAAATCATGCAGCTGCGTCGACAAACTAAATCTCTGAGCACGCCAAAATACTCAGAGACCACCTGAGTATGCTCGGAGAAATCACTAATCAAGACACTTTGGACTTTTTAGGTGTTTGCAGAACAGTGGTCTACCACATTTGTGAGCTAAAAAGACACCTAAAATAATGGGACACCAACGGGACAGAGACTATATGGCTTCCAAAGTGATGTCATCTTCTTCAATATATAGAGTGGTTCTGTCATGGGTTTTTTCTGAATCGCGTTTTTGGGGATTTACATGGAAATCCTTATGTGAGTGCTCAATGGAGACTTCAGCATAAATGTGAACCTAATTCTGAATATTGGGAGGCAGAGTGAACAAATGGACAACAGAGCAAAAATTGTTTTTGCTGTTATTTGTGTGTGGTTTACCATGCGATATAAGTGATAAGATGCTTTATTTTTTTGGGTCGGTGTGATCACAGTGATACCAGATTTACCGTATATAGCTTTTTTAATGCTTTGCTTGTATCACACATAAAAAATGCATTTTTATAAAAAAAAGTTGGTGTTTATCTGCCTCCAAATTCTGAGAGCTGTAACTTTTTTATTTTTGACAAAGCTGTATATGTGCTTATTTTTTGCACAATGAGTACCATTTTGTTGTACAAAACATTTTTCGATCACTTTTTATTCAAATTTTTATTTATTATATTGTTCTCACCTTTCAGCATGGTTATACATTGGAAGAGCCTGTGGACATGTGGGAAACATCACAGATGCAACATTACGATGCATTTCTCCATTGTATCAGAATGGGTAGCTGGGGATAAAAGAGGTCTGTTATCAGAGAGCATACAATGTATTAAAGGGAATCTGTCAGCAGATTTTTGCTATGTAATCTGAGATCACTATGATGTAGTGGAAGAGCGCCTGTTCACAGCGATGTGTCAATCAATAGATTTTTTTGCTGTTTCAATACAATCAGTGTTTTATCAGCAGGAGATTATCAGTAAAGGACAACTGGCCTCATGCCTCCTAGTCCAACCACAACCCCAGCACTGATCAGCAGCTCTTTGTCACTATATGACGTAGGCAGAAAGCTGTGGTATGGGCGGCAGTATATGCAGTCTACTACGTATGGGTGTCCACCTCCAGTAGACACATACTCCAGAAAATGATGCACAATAGAGCACACGTTCACTCTGCCGGCACCATTTTAGTCTATTGCCATGTCGCTACATGGGCACAGTTCACACCTCCACCAGACTGACTCCAGATCACTAAGCCATCACACGTACTACCTCTACATTTGTAACAAAAACCTTAGTTTAATTTCCTTGGCTTATCTTTAGGAAGGATCACCCCATCCATAAATGTCCTGTTGTAATATCTCTTAATTGTTGCGCTTATTAATTCATTTGTAAACCTGTCTGAAGAAGGAGCCCCTGTTCTGAAAGCTTGCAAATACATATTTTCTGGTTAGTTAATAAAAAAAGCATCACTCCCACAATACTTTTGTACATTTTAGGTAGTAGAAGTATTTACATCGATTTTTCTTCCCAACACAATACAACAATATAATTTTTTATTGTACATCACAGATGTTGATTTAGTAGTATATATTCCCAAACTCCTTTGTGGTTTATGTTTAATTCAATGAAGAAATCTTTTGCTTCACTTTAAAGGGAACCTGTCACCCCGAAAATCGCGGGTGAGGTAAGCCCACCGGCATCAGGGGCTTATCTGCAGCATTCTGTAATGCTGTAGATAAGCCCCCGATGTTACCTGAAAAAGGAGAAAAAGACGTTATATTATACTCACCCAGGGGCGGTCCCGCTGCTGGTCAGGTCAGATGGGTGTCTCTGTTCCGCTCCGGCGCCTCCCATCTTCATTACAAGACGTCCTCTTCTGATCTTCAGCCACGGCTCCGGCGCAGGCCTCTTGAGGGCAGAGGATAGTACTGCAGTGCGCAGGCGCCGGAAAGGTCAGAGGCCCGGCGCCTGCGCACTGCAGTACTTTGTCTGCCCTCAACAGGGCAGAGCAAAGTACGCCTGCGCCGGAGCCGTGGCTGAAGATCAGAAGAGGACGTCTTGTAATGAAGATGGGAGGCGCCGCAGCGGACCAGAGACGCCCATCCGACCTGACCAGCAGCGGGACCGCCCCTGGGTGAGTAAAATCTAACGTCTTTTTCTCCTTTTTCAGGTAACATCGGGGGCTTATCTACAGCATTACAGAATGCTGCAAATAAGCCCCTGATGCCGGTGGGCTTACCTCACCCACGATTTTCGGGGTGACAGGTTCCCTTTAATGTATGTTCTCTATATACACTCCTGAACATTGAAATTGAAACATCATGAAGGAAAAGTTGTGGAATTATGGAAATCACAGGATTGATAGACATATTATCGATATGCAAATGGAAATGGAAACAAAATTTGCAAAAATATTGAATAATTCAGTATCCAGCAAGAGCAATATGCGTAGAAATATAAGCACCTGCATGCCTTGGCATGGTATCAATGAGATAATTAATGGTTATCTGAGGAATGTTCTGCCAGGCTGAATGCACTTGCAAAGCAAATTGTCAAAATCATCAGATATTAAGATTATCACAGATGTGCACAATGATGAATAAGTCCAGAGACCTTGCAAGTCATGGTAGCACATTTAGGCCACACAGGCTGCTAACTAAGGCTACTTTCACACTTGCGTCGTGCACCGCACGTCGCTATGCGATGTTGCGGCGCACCGACGCAAGCAGCGAAAGCGCCGCACAACGGGGGCAGCGGATACATTTTTCCAGCGCATCCGCTGCCCCATTGTGAGGTGTGGGGAGGTGGGGGCGGAGTTCTGGCCGCGCATGCACGGTCGGAAAAAGCGGACCATCGTCAGCAAAAAACGTTACATGTAACGTTTTTTGCTCCCGGCGGACCGCCATAACACGGCGCAACCGTCGCATGACGGTTGCGACGTGTGTCAATGCGTCGCAATGCGTCGCTAATGTTAGTCTATGGGGCAAAAACGCATCCTGCAGACAACTTTGCAGGATGCGTTTTTTCCCCTAAATGACGCATTGCGACGTATTGAAAAAAACGCTAGTGTGAAAGTAGCCTTACAGTGCTATGAGAGGAGGGGAACAGATAAAAGGGATTGTAATGTGACGCAGCTAAAGTCATCTTTGCTCTAATCTCACACTACTTTTCTAATTATACAGGAGGTTAGACCAGGAGAACAGTGCTGTATGATTACATCTAACTGAGAAACCTAAGTTATTTTGGGGTGTGTTCTTTTTCTGCTTGCTTATGATTGGATAAATACAGACCACACAAGGATCCATTAATAAAATCTGCCATAAGGACCTAAAGCCCTGTGGAAAGGTCCCAGACAAAACATTGAAAAAGGACATGTCAGGATAAAGCAGAATTAGAAGAAAAGAGATTTTGAAGCAATATGGTCCAGATAATAATTAAAAAGGTACAAATGTTTTACATCAAGCATCTCATCAATGCAATCGTATATGTACATGTAACATAGATTCAGTATGATAACAGTACAAGAGACAAATTTAAATAAGAGATCAGGTAGAGAATGGCATGTGCACACTAATTACATCGAGCAATTACATAGTAAAGTGCATAGTGCAGTTCAATAGCATGAAGGGCAGGAGTAGGCTATTAAGACAGTCATTGCTGTATAGCACATTGGTGTTCTGAGGGCACCGCGAGCGCGGTGGGAAGTATTACACTACGCGGCTGCTGAAGTGCCGGCTTTTCTTCTATCCATATAAATAATATATATACATATATACATGTCATCTATATATATGTATTCTATGTGTATATATCTATTCTATCTATTCTATTCTAACCTGTCACTCTGATTTTACTGTATGCGGCAGATGAATTACCAGCTTTTATTATATCTATCTAATATACTGTATATATATGTATAGCCCATGTTAAAATCGTATTGCAATCGGATAGCAATCGCACTGCATTCGGATGTAAATCGGATGGTAGGTGTGTGAAATCGGATTGTACTCGCATTACACTCGTGCGACTCTCGGCAGGGAGACTCGGGCCGATTTTTCATGCGTTTAGTGTGACTCCGGCCTTACTCTCTCAATAGACTTCAATAGGCATCTGTGTAATTTGATCCCTAACTGAAGACAAATCTGAATATCGATTCAGCAGCTTTTAAGAGTGAATGATCAGTCCAGGAGATGGTTAAGGGGGAGGTAGGGGTGTGGGAATAAACTGAAAAGTGGTATTTTTTAAAACGGAATATTATGGTTTTATGATTTTTGTTTTTACTGTCGATTGCTGAAGAAAAAAAAAGGATTAAGTTTTTTTTATATGAGGTCCCACATCCAGAGACCAAGGTTTATGAAACTATGACACATGACTTCCTTTTTACATAAGTACAGGAAAAAGTACTACATTATCTGCTAATTTTGGAACTTCTTCTTTCCACTCCACATTCCTTTACATTTGTGAACCTTAGAATGGAGAATGTGATATTAGGGAACTTTTGACCAAAATGGATTTGCTCTATTAAATTTTTGAGGGCAACAACTATGTAATATGCATTGGATTGCTAAAAAGGGGATTCCACTGATCCTAGCAGGATCCACAGATGTAAGGTTTGCCAGATATCTTTACACATTTACTCAAACTTGAATCAGTCATAATTCAAGAAGTTGTCCAGTACTTGGACAACTTCTCATACCCCACGCTTAGCTTCCATAAAGTAATAAAGCTTATATTCACCACCCGTGCTAGGGCTCTTAAAGCGGTGTTGGCTCTTGCGGTTCCGAAGCTCCTGTCCTGCTGTTCTGACATGTGACACCGGCGCCCAATCAGGGAGGGTGTCACTGTCTCTGCTTCCTGTTGAAATAAGCAGGAAGAGGAAGTCCGAGATCAGCTGCAGCCCGGACTTCCTCCTCATGTTCAATTTGTCTGAAGACGGAGACAGTGACCCCAGTGCTGATTGTCCCAACAGTCGCGGGACCGCGAGTGCTGACACCGAACACGTCCAAGTAGTGGACAACCCCTTTAATTTTGCTGGATGATTCTATTGTCCCCTGCCGTCCAAGAGATGAAAGGTATCAGAGAATTGGATAAATTCCTATTAATAATCATAACTTATGATTTATTTTCTGTTTAATAAACTATTTTAATCATAATGAGATTTTTTCTTATGTTTAGAGTTCTGTCTACATGAAAAAAAATCTTTATAACACGTTTTTATAATGGCCATTAGACTCATCGTAAGTGGCTGACTCTTGTTTTGAGAGAGTACATTTTCTGACAGCTCTGCTGTATTTCAGGAAACCTAGATATATCAATCCTATAATTAAGGCCCCTTTCATGATTTCGTCTAACATGTTCTATCAGTGTCTTCCATTGATAAAACATGTACCCATTATAGTCTTTTTTTGTGGACCAACTGTCCACAAATAAACCCCCAAAAATCGGAGACATGCTCATGAGTCACAGAACAATCTAACCCATGCAAGTCTATGGGTCACACTGGTATCTCCCGTTAAATTTAACCCCTTCATGACCCAGCCTATTTTGACCTTAAAGACCTTGACGTTTTTTGCAATTCTGACCAGTGTCCCTTCATGAGGTAATAACTCAGGAACGCTTCAATGGATCCTAGCGGTTCTGAGATTGTTTTTTCGTGACATATTGGGCTTCATGTTAGTGGTAAATTTAGGTCAATAAATTCTGTGTTTATTTGTGATAAAAACGGAAATTTGGCAAAAATTTTGAAAATTTCGCAATTTTCACATTTTGAATTTTTATTCTGTTAAACCAGAGAGTTATGTGACACAAAATAGTTAATAAATAACATTTCCCACACGTCTACTTTACATCAGCACAATTTTGGAAACAAAATTTTTTTTTGCTAGGAAGTTATAAGGGTTAAAATTTGACCAGCGATTTCTCATTTTTACAACGAAATTTACAAAACCATTTTTTTTAGGGACCACCTCACATTTGAAGTCAGTTTGAGGGGTCTATATGGCTGAAAATACCCAAAAGTGACACCATTCTAAAAACTGCACCCCTCAAGGTGCACAAAACCACATTCAAGAAGTTTATTAACCCTTCAGGTGCTTCACAGCAGCAGAAGCAACATGGAAGGAAAAAATGAACATTTAACTTTTTAGTCACAAAAATGATTTTTCAGCAACAATTTTTTTATTTTCCCAATGGTAAAAGGAGAAACTGAACCACGTACGTTGTTGTCCAATTTGTCCTGAGTACGCTGATACCTCATATGTGGGGGTAAACCACTGTTTGGGCGCACGGCAGGGCTTGGAAGGGAAGGAGCGCCATTTGACTTTTTGAATGAAAAATTGGCTGCACTCTTTAGCGGACACCATGTCACATTTGGAGAGCCCCCGTGTGCCTAAAAATTGGAGCTCCCCCACAAGTGACCCCATTTTGGAAACTAGACGCCCCAAGGAACTTATCTAGATGCATAGTGAGCCCTTTAAACCCCCAGGTGCTTCACAAATTGATCCGTAAAAATGAAAAAGTACTTTTTTTTCACAAAAAAATTCTTTTAGCCTCAATTTTTTCATTTTCACATGGACAACAGGATAAAATGGATCCTAAAATTTGTTTGGCAATTTCTCCTGAGTACACCGATACTTCACATGTGGGGGTAAACCACTGTTTGGGCACATGGTAAGGCTCGGAAGGGAAGGAGCGCCATTTGACTTTTTGAATGAAAAATTATCTCCATCGTTAGCGGACACCATGTCGCGTTTGGAGAGACCCTGTGTGCTTAAACATTGGAGCTCCCCCACAAGTGACCCCATTTTGGAAACTGGACCCCCCAAGGAACTTATCTAGATGCCTAGTGAGCACTTTAAACCCTCAGGTGCTTCACAAATTGATCCGTAAAAATGAAAAAGTACTTTTTTTTCACAAAAAATTTATTTTCGCCTCAATTTTTTCATTTTCACATGGGCAATAGGATAAAATGGATCCTAAAATTTGTTGAACAATTTCTCCCGAGTACGCCGATACCTCATATGTGGGGGTAAACCACTGTTTGGGCACACGGCAGGGCTCGGAAGGGAAGGCGCGCCATTTGACTTTTTGAATGGAAAATTAGCTCCAATTGTTAGCGGACACCATGTCGCATTTGGAGAGCCCCTGTGTGCCTATGCAATGGAGCTCCCCCACAAGTGACCCCATTTTGGAAACTAGACCCCCCAAGGAACTTATCTAGATGCATACTGAGCACTTTAAACCCCCAGGTGCTTCACAGAAGTTTATAATGCAGAGCCATGAAAATAAAAAATAATTTTTCTTTTCTCAAAAATGATATTTTAGCCTGGAATTTCCTATTTTGCCAATGGTAATAGGAGAAATTGCACCACAAATGTTGTTGTCCAGTTTGTCCTGAGTATGCAGATACCCCATATGTGGGGGTAAACCACTGTTTGGGCGCACGGCAGGGCTCAGAAGGGAAGGCACGCCATTTGGCTTTTTAAATGGAAAATTATCTCCAATCATTAGCGGACACCATGTCGCGTTTGGAGAGCCCCTGTGTGCCTAAACATTGGAGATCCCCCACAAATTACCCCATTTTGGAAACTAGACCCCCAAAGGAACTAATCTAGATGTGTAGTGAGCACTTTGAACCCTCAAGTGCTTCACAGAAGTTTATAACGCAGAGCCATGAAAATAAAAAAAAAAAAATATTTTCTCAAAAATGAATTTTAGCCCGCAATTTTTTATTTTCCCAAGGGTAACAGGAGAAATTTGACCCCAAAAGTTGTTGTCCAGTTTCTCCTGAGTACGCTGATACCCCATATGTGGGGGTAAACCACTGTTTAGGCACATGCTGGGGCTCGGAAGTGAAGTAGTGACGTTTTGAAATGCAGACTTTGATGGAATGCTCTGTGGGCGTCACGTTGCGTTTGCAGAGCCCCTGATGTGGCTAAACAGTAGAAACCCCCCACAAGTGACCCCATTTTGGAAACTAGACCCCGAAAGGAACTTATCTAGATGTGAGGTGAGCACTTTGAACCCCCAAGTGCTTCACAGAAGTTTATAACTCAGAGCCGTGAAAATAATAAATACGTTTTCTTTCCTCAAAAATAATTTTTTAGCCCAGAATTTTTTATTTTCCCAAGGGTTACAGGAGAAATTGGACCACAAAAGTTGTTGTCCAGTTTCTCCTGAGTACGCTGATGCCCCATGTGTGGGGGTAAACCACTGTTTGGGCACACGTGGGGGCTCAGAAGGGAAGTAGTGACTTTTGAAATGCAGACTTTGATGGAATGGTCTGCGGGCGTCACGTTGCATTTGCAGAGCCCCTGGTGTGCCTAAACAGTAGAAACCCCCCACAAGTGACCCCATTTTGGAAACTAGACCCCCCAAGGAACTTATCTAGATATGTGGTGAGCACTTTGAACCCCCAAGTGCTTCACAGACGTTTACAACGCAGAGCCGTGAAAATAAAAAATCATTTTTCTTTCCTCAAAAATGATGTTTTAGCAAGCAATTTTTTATTTTCTCAAGGGTAACAGGAGAAATTGGACCCCAGTAATTGTTGCGCAGTTTGTCCTGAGTATGCTGGTACCCCATATGTGGGGGTAAACCACTGTTTGGGCACACGTCGGGGTTCGGAAGTGAGGGAGCACCATTTGAATTTTTGAATACAAGATTGGCTGGAATCAATGGTGGCGCCATGTTGCGTTTGGAGACCCCCTGAAGTGCCTAAACAGTGGAAACCCCTCAATTCTACCTCCAACACTAACCCCAACACACCCCTAACTCTAATCCCAACTGTAGCCGTAACCCTAATCACAACCCTAACCCCAACACACCCCTAACCACAACCCTAACCCCAACACACCCCTAACCCTAACCACAACCCTAATTCCAACCCAACTCTAAGGCTATGTGCCAACGTTGCGGATTCGTATGAGATTTTTCAGCATCATTTTTGAAAAATCCGCGGGTAAAAGGCACTGCGTTTTACCTGTGGATTTACCGTGGATTTCCAGTGTTTTTTGTGCGGATTTCACCTGTGGATTCCTATTGAGGAACAGGTGTAAAACGCTGCGGAATCCGCACAAAGAATTGGCATGCTGCGGAAAATACAACGCAGCGTTCCCGCGCGGTATTTTCTGCACCATGGGCACAGCGGATTTGGTTTTCCATATGTTTACATGGTACTGTAAACCTGATGGAACACTGCTGCGGATCCGCAGCGGCCAATCCGCACCGTGTGCACATAGCCTAATTCTAAAGGTATGTGCACACGCTGCGGAAAACGCTGCGGATCCGCAGCAGTTTCCCATGAGTTTACAGTTCAATGTGAACCTATGGGAACCAAAAATCGCTGTACACATGCTGCGGAAAAACTGCACGGAAACGCAGCGGTTTACATTCCGCAGCATGTCACTTCTTTCTGCGGATTCCGCAGCGGTTTTACAACTGTTCCAATAGAAAATCGCAGTTGTAAAACCGCAGTGAAATGCGCAGAAAAACCGCGGTAAATCCACGATAAATCGGCAGCGGTTTAGCACTGTGGATTTTTCAAATCCGCTGCGGAAAAATCCGCATAGGACCAGAATACGTGTGCACATACCGAAACCCTAACCCTAGCCCTAACCCTACCCCTAACCCTACCCCTAACCCTAACCCTACCCCTAACCCTAACCCTAGCCCTAACCCTAACCCTACCCCTAACCCTACCCCTAACCCTACCCCTAACCCTAACCCTAGTTCTTACCCCAACCTTAGTGAAAAAAAAAAAAATTCTTTATTTTTTTTATTGTCCCTATCTATGGGGGTGACAAAGGGGGGGGGGGTCATTTACTATTTTTTTTATTTTGATCACTGAGATAGGTTATATCTCAGTGATCAAAATTCACTCTGGAACGAATCTGCCGGCCGGCAGATTCGGCGGGCGCACTGCACATGCGCCCGCCATTTTGGAAGATGGCGGCGCCCAGGAAAGAAGACGGACGGACCTCGGGCGGCCAGGTAAGTATAAGGGGGGGGAGATCAGGGCACGGGGGGGCGTCGGAGCACGGGGGGGTGGATCGGATCATGGGGGGGGGTGGATCGGAACACGGGAGGGAGGATTGGAGCACGGGGAAGGATTGGAGCACGGGGTGAGGGATCGCTGTGCGGGGGGGGGTGGATCGGAGCACGGGGGGGTCGCTGTGTGCGGGGGGGGGATCGGAGTGCGGGGGGGTTTGATTGGAGCGCGGGGGGTGTGATTGGTGCACGGGGAAGCGGACAGGAGGACGGGGGAGCGGAGCACAGGACGGAGGGGAGCGGACCACAGATCGGGGTGCTGGGGGGGCGATCGGAGGAGTGGGGTGGGTGCACATAAGTGTTTCCAGCCATGGCCGATGATATTGCAGCATCGGCCATGGCTGGATTGTAATATTTCACCAGTTTTTTAGGTGAAATATTACAAATCGCTCTGATTGGCAGTTTCACTTTCAACAGCCAATCAGAGCGATCGTAGCCACGAGGGGGTGAAGCCACCCCCCCTGGGCTAAACTACCACTCCCCCTGTCCCTGCAGATCGGGTGAAATGGGAGTTAACCCTTTCACCCGGCCTGCAGGGACGCGATCTTTCCATGACGCATATGCTGCGTCATGGGTCGGAATGGCACCGACTTTCATGACGCAGCGTATGCGTCAAAGGTCGGGAAGGGGTTAAAATTAGCTCTGAAGACAAATTCCATAGTCCTGAACAGATCATTTACATACAAGAAGAACATGGATCTCTCTGGAATAAGACATTGGATTGCAGATTTAAAGGTATTGTGCTATTCAACTTTCTATGACCTACATGCCCATATTGAAGTCTTGGGAGGGTTGATCCTACTGACAGATTCAATTTAAGATATAACCCCAATCTTCATCTTTCTTGCAAGCGAACTTGATGAAGATCTACGGGGTGAGACATCTTAGCCAGAGGTGTAACTAAAGTGAATTGCGATTGTAGTCGTACGTAGCTCCTGAAGATTTGGAGACCCCAAAAGGTCTCTTTGAACCATATGAGAAGACCAATACTTTTAATAGCCTGGGATAGATGGGGTCCTGTGAGAAATTTTGCTCTAGGGCTCACTATAGTCAAGTTACAGCACTAGTCTTGTTCTTAACCTTTATTTACTGTATGATTCATCCCTTTTAGGTTACCCATGATCAGGCCAACGTCCATCTCAGCAGCTACCTTAAATATAATTTCAGTTGACGAGCGATGTTCATGACAACGAGCAGTCTCTCCGAGAAATGAATCTGCTGACTGCTGAGTGATGAGAATTAACAAAAGGAGCCAGGAGATTAGAATACTAAGAACGGTTTGATGTTTTCCAGGTTGCCGTGATAACCTTGTGGAGTGATGACAATATAAAGCTACTGACCTGATTCCTGTTGAGAAATAAGAGGGAGTATTGGATGCCTATGCAAAGCAGGTAAATGACAACAATTGGCACATGATGTTATCGGTATGTGCTAATGGCAGAAGTTGGCATCCTAGGAATAACTACAAAGTATATAGTCCAGATAGATGAATAAATGATGTAGTTCAGTCTATTTTCCTGCAGTGCTCACCCTGAGGAAGGCACAATAACCATAAGGCCTTCTTCACACGTCCATTATTTGTTGCCATATGCAGTCAGTTTTTAAGGACCACAAATACGGACATACGGACACCCATTATACTCAATGGTGGTGTGCACGTCAGATTTTTCTGAGCAACAAAAGGAGAAAGTGAGCAGCACAGCCTAACTGTCCAGAGATTACCAACGGTGTGTGATTAACACAACAACAGGTCGTCCGATGATAAGAGGAGGTGCTCGCGTAGAATGAACTGTGAATCATACGAACATGGGAGAAGAAACGCGGCAGCACTCACCACTCTTGCAGTTCAAGTGTCCTTTATTGAAACACTCAGGAACACATCTTCACGGCTCAGGGGAGTGAAACAGACAAGGAGTGCGGCAGACGGGACGACGGCCGTTTCGCGCTGAACAAGAGCGCTTCTACGGGTCCCGTGTGTTTCAATAAAGGACACTTGAACTGCAAGAGTGGTGAGTGCTGCCGCGTTTCTTCTTCCATGTTCGTATGACGTCAGGTTTTTCACACGGACGGTGCGTCTGCGTGAAAAACCCACAGACATTTCAAGTTTTTTGCACAGCATGAACAAAGTGCATCACTCACACGTACACACTGATGACACATGGATGACATCCACTTGTCATTAACGTTACATGTACCAGGGTCTGGGAACAAGAAGGCAGCTCTCATCGTTGACTTCTGATCATGCTGAGATCAGTCTTTCTCTAAATACATACTATTAGAAATTACCTGCACTAGATTGCTTAAGATGGGTAACTGATCATGGATTGAAATAGGATTTTCAAAAATCCTATTTTTTTTCTGGCATGGGTAAAATTGTCAACTACTTCTTAGGTCTCCTTCACACGTCCTGGTGATTCCTGTACAGGAAAAACCAGTACTGGTGAGATGCGTGGTCTGTGTCCGTGTGCCATCCATACTGACATCCGTGCATCCGTTTGCTGTCCGTGTGTCACATCCGTGTGCCATCAGTGTGCCACGTATTGGTGCCTAGGAAAAGCAGTACAGTTTGCGCTGATCCCAGCTCTCTTCATTGTCACCTGGTCTCCCTGAGATCTGCACGACCAGGCGACAATGATAAGAGTTGTATTCAGCAGCAGCTGAGTACCTCCTGTGTAAAATAAAGAGTTAAATTTAAAAAAAAACTGCCTCTGTGAGTGTGATAACATGATTTGAAAGAGCTGACATCAATGCCAGCTCTCTGCAAATCTGGCGCATGCGCTCGGCTTTCTCCACCCACATCATTGCACCTCTGAAGGTGGTTGTACGCTTCCCAACTTCGGAGGCGCACTGTGCACGACCAGGAGTGCAGGGTACAAATGTGCACGTATACTTGTGTTTTTTTTCCAATTTATTCGAATGCTTTGAAAAATGCTGCAAAAACGCTGAAAGAAATACCATGCTCTGGATTTGGAAAAAACCAAACTCTTTAAGGCCAGGGTCACACTTGCGAGTGTGATGCGAGAAACTTGCGCGAGTCTCTCGCATCAATACCTGGCACTGCCACCGGCACTCAAGACCGGAGCGTTCAGCTACATAGAAATACATGCAGCCGCACACTCCGGTCCCGAGTGCTGGCGGCAGTGCCGGGTATTGATGCGAGAGACTTGTGCAAGTTTCTTTCATCATACTCTCAAGTGTGACCCCTGCCTTATAGCTCAAATCTGCACAGAAACAATAAGTAGCTTGTTCATGAGATTTCAGTACTGTAAAGTGCAGATTCTTTTTACAGTTGAAAAATGCGGGGCAAAAATGCAGAGTGTCAACAAGCCCTTGGAGTAAAAAAAAAGTAGCATTTGATGTTGACAAGCATCTGTTCTGATATTTTTTACAGCAATCTTATAGCAGTGATTTCTGCTAGAATCAGAAGCTCAACGTGATCATCTTATGCAAACTTTTTTTGCTAGAGGTGCACAAAGCAGCAGGCTTGTCCTAGTTCCACTCTGTGGTATGTTATCGCTACCTGAAGGTGCTGCACGTATTGTGTCACGCGACTATCAGCTGCCTGAGGCTCTGCTGGCTTAAACTGGAAATTGCACAGTCCTTTAGAGTTCCCATAAGTGTGTTGCGTGGGAGCATTTTAACTGCTTAGATGACTTTATGATATCTCTATACACACTTCAAAGTCATCTATTCATCTAGGTACGGTGCAATATTTGGGAGGCACCACACAACTAATCAGAATACTTACAGGTAATTTTAAAGCGAACCTGTCAGCAGATTTTTACCCGCCAAACTAATGTGATCTATACTGTATAATGGCCCCACATGATGCTCCATACTCTATAATGGCCACACATAGTGCTCCATATAGTATAATGGTCACACATGATGCTCCATACTGTATAATGGCCACACATGATGCTCCACACTGTATAATAGCCACACAGTGCTCCATACTGTATAATGGCCACACGTGATGCTCAATACTGTATAATGGCCACACATAGTGCTCCATACTGTATAATGGCCCCACTGTTGTGAATTCTGTGGCTGAGTTCACTTCTGTGGTCACAAGTGGTATTGCAGTCTCTGGGCTTCCTCCCTCAGGTGTTTTGGTGAGCTCGTTGGCTGCCTTGCTATTTAGCTCCACCTGAGTCTGTCTTCCTTGCTCCTTGTCAATGTTCCAGTGTTGGATCTGAGCTACTGCATCTTTCCTTGGGCCTGCTGCTCTGCTAGATAAGTGCTTCTAGTTTGTTTTCTGTTTTTTCTGTCCAGCTTGCTATTTACTTTTGCTGGAAGCTCTGAGAAGCAAAGGGGTGCACCGCCGTGCTGTTAGTTCGGCACGGTGGGTCTTTTTGCCCCTTTGCGTGGTTTTCGTTTTAGGGTTTTTTGTAGACTGCATAGTTCTCTTTGCTATCCTCGCTCTGTCTAGAATATCGGGCCTCACTTTGCTGAATCTATTTCATTCCTACGTTTGTCTTTTCATCTTGCTAACAGTCATTATATGTGGGGGGCTGCCTATTCCTTTGGGGTATTTCTCTGAGGTAAGTCAGGCTTGTATTTCTATCTTCAGGCTAGTCAGCTCCTCAGGCAGTGCCGAGTTGCATAGGTAGTGATAGGCGCAATCCACTGCTGCTTATAGTTGTGTGAGGATAGATCAGGTACTGCAGTCTACAGAGATTCCACGTCTCAGAGCTCTTCCTATTGTTTTTGGTTATTGCCAGATCTCTGTATGTGCGCTGATTACTGCACGCTGTGTTGCCTGATTGCCAGCCATAACACCCCACATGATGCTCCATACTGTATAATAGCCACACATGATGCTCCATACTGTATAATAGCCACACAGTGCTCCATACTGTATAATGGCCACACGTGATGCTCCATACTGTATAATGGCCACACATAGTGCTCCATACTGTATAATGGCCCCACATGATGCTCCATACTGTATGATGACCGCACATGATGCTCCATACTGTATAATAGCCACACATGATGCTCCATTCTGTATAATGGCCACACGTGATGCTCAATCCTGTATAATGGCCACACAGTGCTCCATACAGAGAAAAATAGACTGACAGTAAAATAGGGGAATGGCTGATAACAAAGAAAAATAGATTGACAGTAGGACAGGGGAATGGCTGATAACAGAGAAAAATAGACTGACAGTAGGATAGTGGAATGGCTGATAACAGAGAAAAATAGACTGACAGTAGGACAGGGAAATGGCTGATAAAATACATACTCTATCCTCTCCTAGTGTATCCTCACCCATCCCCTGCAGACTGTGAGCCCTCGCGGGCAGGGTCCTCCCTCCTTATGTACCTGTGTGCCTTGTTTTTTGCTCATGTTTAGTTGTATTTGTCTATATTTGCCCCCTTTTCACATGTAAAGCGCCATGGAATAAATGGCGCTATAAAAATGTACAATAATAATAATAATATGTAAAGTCGCTTATGTTAATTAAATACCTTTGGTTTAGAAATCCTTGTTTCTGTTTCTGAGAAATCCATCTGCATGGCAAGGCACTTCCAGTCGTCTCCCTATTTCCCCATCTGCCGCTTGCCTCCTGTCACTGACTGACAGGTCACTCTTGTCTGCCCTAACCAAGATCTCTCTGGCTCGAGATCATATGAGGACAACCAGCAGAGGGCGCCCTCTTATGATCTCGAGCCTGGGAGCTTTCTAGGAAAGTTCCCACGATCTAGGAACAGCCAGCAGAGGGCGCCTCACCGCAAATGCAGGTAAATATAGGTCATTGACCTACTTTACCTACATTCTCCGGGGTTTTGCAGACATGAGCAATGTTGCATTAGCAAAGCTCGTGGCTGCAAAATATTTTAACCCCTTCAGATGGATTTACATCGTTGGACTTTACAGATCTGCGGAAGGTAAGGATCTTGTTGGTTTATTATGTTTTTTTTGTTACAGAACGAGGGTCTTCAGTGATTGGATTGGGCATTCAATAAAATATTACAACAACCTTTGTTTTTATTTCATTAAAATAATTTTTAATAATGTGTGTGTATTTTTTTAACCCTTTACTAGTATTGGATTAATAATGGATAGGTGTCATAATTGACGCCTCTCCATTATTAATTTGGCTTAATGTCACCTTACAATAGCAAGGTGGCATTAACCCTTCATTACCCCATATCCCACCGCTACACGGGAATGGGAAGAGAGTGGCCAAGTGCCAGAATAGGCACATCTTCCAGATGTGCCTTTTCTGGGGTGGCTGGGGGCAGGTGTTTTTAGCCGGGGGGGGGGGGGCCAATAACCGTGGACCCTCTCCAGGCTATTAATATCTGCCCTCAGTCACTGGCTTTACTACTCTGGCGGAGAAAATTGTGCGGGAGCCCACGCCAATTTTTTCCACCATTTAACCCTTTAATTTAGTAGATAGAACGGCCAAATTTTGCATAGACACACTACTAACATTAGTAGTGTGGAATATGCAAAGAAAATGGTGATATGAGATGGTTTACTGTATGTAAACCAGGTCTCATATCATGTCGGGTTTTAGGAAGGAGAAAGCAAAAGCCGGTAATTGAATTACCGGCTTTAAAGCTGTCTAGCGCTGGAAGAAATATTAATATATATATATATGTGTCTCACTGACATATATATATATATATATATATATATATATATATATATATATATATATAAGAAAAAAATTAGAACAGCATCATATTACCAAACTTGCGGTGCAAAGCTTTCCAAACCAGTATCCAAGTGGTTCCGATAATATAAGAAAAAAAGGAAAACAGCACACAAAAAAAAAATAGAAAAAAATGGGCTTTAAGCCCTCTGTGACCTTAGACGTACTATCCCGTCGAGGTGCCCTGGGCTTATCTGACCCTGGACGGGATAGTACGTCATAGCCGATCGGCCGCGCTCACGGGGGGAGCGCGGCCGATCGCGGCCGGGTGTCAGCTGCTTATCGCAGCTGACATCCGGCACTATGTGCCAGGAGCGGTCACGGACCGCCCCCGGCACATTAACCCCTGGCACACCGCGATCAAAGATGATCGCGATGTGCCGGCGGTGCAGGGAAGCACCGCGCAGGGAGGGGGCTCCCTGCGGGCTTCCCTGAGACCCCCGGAGCAACGCGATGTGATCGCGTTGCTGCGAGGGTCTCACCTCCCTCCCTGCTCAGTCCAGCTCCGGATCCAAGATGGCCGCGGATCCGGGTCCTGCAGGGAGGGAGGTGGCTTCACAGAGCCTGCTCAGAGCAGGCACTGTGAAGCCTGCAGCGCTGCATATCAGATCAGTGATCTGACAGAGTGCTGTGCAAACTGTCAGATCACTGATCTGTGATGTCCCCCCCTGGGACAAAGTAAAAAAGTTAAAAAAAATTTTTCCAAATGTGTAAAAAAAATAAAAAAAAATATTCCAAAATAATGAAAAAAAAAATATATATATTATTCCCATAAATACATTTCTTCATCTAAATAAAAAAAAAACCCAATAAAAGTACACATATTTAGTATCGCCGCGTCCGTAACGACCCGACCTATAAAACTGTCCCACTAGTTAACCCCTTCAGTAAACACCGTAAGAAAAAAAAAAAAAAAACGAGGCAAAAAACAACGCTTTATTATCATACTGCCAAACAAAAAGTGGAATAACACGCGATCAAAAGGACAGATATAAATAACCATGGTACCGCTGAAAGCGTCATATTGTCCCGCAAAAAAAGAGCCGCCATACAGCATCATCAGCAAAAAAATAAAAAAGTTATAGTCCTGAGAATAAAGCGATGCAAAAATAATTATTTTTTGTGTAAAATAGTTTTTATCGTATAAAAGCGCCAAAACATAAAAAAATGATATAAATGAGGTATCGCTGTAATCGTACTGACCCGAAGAATAAAACTGATTTATCAATTTTACCAAACGCGGAACGGTATAAACGCCTCCCCCAATAGAAATTCATGAATAGCTGGCTTTTGGTCATTCTTCCTCACAAAAATCGGAATAAAAAGCGATCAAAAAATGTCACGTGCCCAAAAATGTTTTCAATAAAAACGTCAACTCGTCCCGCAAAAAACAAGACCTCACATGACTCTGTGGACCAAAATATGGAAAAATTATAGCTCTCAAAATGTGGTATTGCAAAAAATATTTTTTGCAATAAAAAGGGTCTTTCAGTGTGTGACGGCTGCCAATCATAAAAATCCGCTAAAAAACTCGCTATAAAAGTAAATCAAACCCCCCTTCATCACCCCCTTAGTTAGGGAAAAATAAAAAAAAATGTATTTATTTCCATTTTCCCATTAGGGCTAGGGTTAGGGCTAGGGTTAGGGCTAGGGCTAGGGCTAGGGTTAGGGCTAGGGCTAGGGCTAGGGTTAGGGCTAGGGTTAGGGCTAGGGTTAGGGCTAGGGTTAGGGTTAGGGCTAGGGTTAGGGCTAGGGTTAGGGCTA
The DNA here is from genome assembly GCF_032444005.1 of Ranitomeya imitator. Classification (NCBI taxonomy): domain Eukaryota; kingdom Metazoa; phylum Chordata; class Amphibia; order Anura; family Dendrobatidae; genus Ranitomeya; species Ranitomeya imitator. The sequence goes on from NC_091285.1 coordinate 431,862,642, forward strand.
GGGTTAGGGTTAGGGCTAGGGCTAGGGTTAGGGCTAGGGTTAGGGCTAGGGTTAGGGCTAGGGTTAGGGTTAGGGCTAGGGTTAGGGTTAGGGTTAGGGTTGGGGCTACAGTTAGGGTTAGGGTTTAGATTACATTTACAGTTGGGAATAGGGTTGGGATTAGGGTTAGGGGTGTGTCAGGGTTAGAGGTGTGGTTAGGGTTACCGTTGGAATTAGGGTTAGGGTTGTGTTTAGATTAGGGTTTCAGTTATAATTGGGAGGTTTCCACTGTTTCGGCACATCAGGGGCTCTCCAAACACGACATGGCGTCCGATCTCAATTCCAGCCAATTCTGCGTTGAAAAAGTAAAACAGTGCTCCTTCCCTTCCGAGCTCTCCTGTGTGCCCAAACAGGGGTTTACCCCAACATATGGGGTATCAGCGTACTCAGGACAAATTGGACAACAACTTTTGTGGACCAATTTCTCCTGTTACCCTTGGGAAAATACAAAACTGGGGGCTAAAAAATAATTTTTGTGGGAAAACAAAAAGATTTTTTATTTTCACGGCTCTGCGTTATAAACTGTAGTGAAACACTTGGGGGTTCAAAGTTCTCACAACACATCTAGATAAGTTCATTGAGGGGTCTAGTTTCCAATATGGGGTCACTTGTGGGGGGTTTCTACTGTTTAGGTACATTAGGGGCTCTGCAAACGCAATGTGACGCCTGCAGACCAATCCATGTAAGTCTGCATTCCAAATGATGCTCCTTCCCTTCCGAGCCCTCCCATGCGCCCAAACGGTGGTTCCCCCCCACATATCGGGTATCAGCGTACTCAGGACAAATTGGACAACAACATTTAGGGTCCAATTTCTCCTGCTAACCTTGGAAAAATACAAAACTGGGGGCTAAAATATAATTTTTGTGGAAAAAAAATATTTTTTATTTGCATGGCTCTGCGTTATAAACTGTAGTGAAATACTTGGGGGTTCAAAGCTTTCACAACACATCAAGATGAGTTCCTTAGGGGGTCTACTTTCCAAAATGGTGTCACTTGTGGGGGGTTTCTACTGTTTAGGTACATTAGGGGCTCTGCAAACGCAATGTGACGCCTGCAGACCATTCCATCTAAGTCTGCATTCCAAATGGCGCTCCTTCCCTTCCGAGCCCTCCCATGCGCCCAAACGGTGGTTCCCCCCCACATATGGGGTATCAGCGTACTCAGGACAAATTGGACAACAACTTTTGGGGTCCAATTTCTCCTGTTACCCTAGGGAAAATACAAAACTGGGGGCTAAAAAATAATTTTTGTGGGAAAAAAATTTTGTTTTATTTTTATGGCTCTGCATTATAAACTTCTGTGAAGCCCTTGGTGGGTCAAAGTGCTCACCACACATCCAGATAAGTTCCTTAGGGGGTCTACTTTCCAAAATGGTGTCACTTGTGGGGGGTTTCAATGTTTAGGCACATCAGTGGCTCTCCAAACGCAACATGGCGTCCCATCTCAATTCCTGTCAATTTTGCATTGAAAAGTCAAACGGCGCTCCTTCCCTTCCGAGCTCTCCCATGCGCCCAAACAGTGGTTTACTGCCACATATGGGGTATCAGCGTACTCAGGACAAATTGGACAACAACTTTTGAGGTCCAATTTCTTCTCTTACCCTTGGAAAAATAAAAAATTGGGGGCAAAAATATAATTTTTGTGAAAAAATATGATTTTTTATTTTTACGGTTCTGCATTATAAACTTCTGTGAAGCACTTGGTGGGTCAAAGTGCTCACCACACCTCTAGATAAGTTCCTTAGGGGGTCTACTTTCCAAAATGGTGTCACTTGTGGGGGGTTTCAATGTTTAGGCACATCAGTGGCTCTCCAAACGCAGCATGGCGTCCCATCTCAATTTCTGTCAATTTTGCATTGAAAAGTCAAACTGCGCTCCTTCCCTTCCGAGCTCTCCCATGCGCCCAAACAGTGGTTTACTGCCACATATGGAGTATCAGCGTACTCAGGACAAATTGGACAACAACTTTTGAGGTCCAATTTCTTCTCTTACCCTTGGAAAAATAAAAAATTGGGGGCAAAAATATAATTTTTGTGAAAAAATATGATTTTTTATTTTTACGGTTCTGCATTATAAACTTCTGTGAAGCACTTGGTGGGTCAAAGTGCTCACCACACATCCAGATAAGTTTCTTAGGGGGTCTACTTTCCAAAATGGTGTCACTTGTGGGGGGTTTCAATGTTTAGGCACATCAGTGGCTCTCCAAACGCAACATGGCGTCCCATCTCAATTCCTGTCAATTTTGCATTGAAAAGTCAAATGGCGCTCCTTCCCTTCCGAGCTCTCCCATGCGCCCAAACAGTGGTTTACTGCCACATATGGGGTATCAGCGTACTCAGGACAAATTGGACAACAACTTTTTGGGTCCAATTTCTCCTGTTACCCTTGGTAAAATAAAACAAATTGGAGCTGAAGTAAATTTTTTGTGTAAAAAAGTTAAATGTTCATTTTTATTTAAACATTCCAAAAATTCCTATTAAACACCTGAAGGGTTAATAAACTTCTTGAATGTGGTTTTGAGCACCTTGAGGGGTGCAGTTTTTAGAATGGTGTCACACTTGGGAATTTTCTATCATATAGACCCCTCAAAATGACTTCAAATGAGACGTGGTCCCTAAAAAAAAATGGTGTTGTAAAAATGAGAAATTGCTGGTCAACTTTTAACCCTTATAACTCCCTAACAAAAAAAAAATTGGTTCCAAAATTATGCTGATGTAAAGGAGACATGTGGGAAATGTTACTTATTAAGTATTTTGCGTGACATATCTCTGTGATTTAATTGCATAAAAATTCAAAGTTTGAAAATTGCGAAATTTTCAAAATTTTCGCCAAATTTCCGTTTTTTTCACAAATAAACGCAGGTACTATCAAAGAAATTTTACCACTATCATGAAGTACAATATGTCACGAGAAAACAATGTCAGAATCACCAGGATCCGTTGAAGCGTTTCGGAGTTATAACCTCATAAAGGGACAGTGGTCAGAATTGTAAAAATTGGCCTGGTCATTGACGTGCAAACCACCCTTGGGGGTAAAGGGGTTAATGCCTGGACGGCGTGGCTATATATATATATACACCTATTCTATGTATACACATTTATTCTACCTATTCTACTGTAAGCTGTCAGTGTGATTTTACTGTACACCGCACTGAATTACCGGCTTTTCTCTCTAACACCGCTGCGTATTTCTCACAAGTCACACTGCTGGTCCGTGTGTAATCCGTATTTTTGGGGCTTCCATAGACTTTCATTGACGTTTTATTTGCGCAATACGGTGACAAACGCAGCATGCTGCGATTTTCTACGGCCGTAGAAAGCCGTATAATACTGATCAGTTTAATACGGCAGATAGGAGCAGGGGCATAGAGAATAATTGTGCCGTATGTTTTGCGAGTTTTACGGACGTAGTTTTTGCGCTCTTACGTCCGTAAAACTCGCAAGTGTGAAGCCGGCCTTACATAGCTTAAAAAAGACCTAGGCCCATCAGATTTAACCTTTCTCCACCAATTATACATTTTGGCACTAAATTATCCACAACCCTCAATGTACTAATGAAATCATCCAGCCCTTTTTTAAAAAAAAGTTGTTATAGTGTCTGCCATTACTAATTAAAGGGAATCTGTCACCAGGTTCTTACTACCTTATAAGAGCATCAAAATGTTGGAAAAGTGACCCCGATTCCAACGATCACTTGGTTTACTTGGTTCAGCAGTTGGGACACAGAGTTCTTAGATTTATCATGTAGCAGAGCTCAGAAAGCTGCTCTTACCCACACCAGGCTCTGTATGTACATAGTCTATAGACACTGAGCTGCTTATCACAGGAGGAGGCGGAGTCATACCAGTGCTCAGGTGCTGCTGTTTTCCAGCACTGATAATGTCGTGGTTATAAAACCTTTATGGTAAGTAAATAAAAGCACATAGATTGATAAGTAACACATCCCTGAAATGAGCTTTTTAACCCCAATATCATGCTGTCCTCAGATTACACAGCAACAACCTTCTGACAGATTCCCTTTAAAAGTGATGTTTTAATTTCACGCAAGGTGCTATATTATCACTATGCTATTGTTAAAAGCTTTAACATCCAGCCATCTCCGGAGATAAAAAGAGCTGATGGGTGGGGAAGTCACATCGAACTTTTATTAATTACCTATTCTGCGGATATTATTAGTATTATAAGATTGGAAAATCCATTTGAGGCGTAGTTCGCAGGAGCATGTGAAATGTTGTTCGATTTTCATCACTATTGTCGTCTGTATACATCCCATATGGCATCTGTTTTTATACATTAGCAGTTATTAAGATTTACAAACCCATATATAGTTTCTTGTGTTAAAGAATTGCAATGTATCCATAAATATTGGCTGCTATATGGCATATCCACAAGGGATCCAATTTTTTCCCCCGTAACCATAGACTTCATTAGGGGAGTCTGAAATGCGGAATGGTGCATGCTGAGGCTTTTTTCATGTGGACCTTCGGTCCATGAAAAAAACCCATTCATCTGAACAGTCCAATTGAATAACATTGGTCTGATTGATGTCAGTTTTTTCATGAACAGTACTCAGTACAAAAATACGGTAGTGTGAACGTAGGGTGTTTTTTTCAGTATTTTTTATGCAATTTTGTTGCAGATTTTTCCCCACAAATTAGTATGGGTGAAATCTGTAGAAAAAGCGCTGAATGAATTGACACACTGCAGATATAAATCTGCAACAAATCTGCAAGGAAAAAATAAGCAACGTGTGCATGAGACCTCAGGATTCTCATTCACTTTGCTGGTATTAGGACACCCTTCAGGTCTTGTGCCAAAACTGCGCAGAAACAACGTGACAAAGATGTAACAAATCGGCAACTTTTTGGTCCCATATTATGGATGCCAACAAATCTTCCATGGTTCAAGCTGGAGTTGGAGAATCATAACTTTGGGTATGGCAGGGATTGCCCAAGAGCAAAAAAAGGACCTGTAATATATTCGTCTAAAAGTGTCCAAATACTGTTTGTTGGTTGGTTGTTTTTCTGTGTATAAATAATAAACTTTTTAGTCTTTAGTCATTTCTGGCTGATGGAAATCTGTTCCTTTCGGTGATAATTGTTATCGATATGTAGTATGTAGCAGATATTGTTAGAGAAGTGATCAGCATATATTACACTGTAGACGGACTGTGTTTGGACTGAGTAAAATATTTACGTTTTATTGATTTTGGATACCATGATAATGACATTGGTTAAAGGACACAATTCAAATTTGATCTGTGGTTTGATAAATGTAATAATAAGAAACAGAGCTATGCTCAGCTGCCGACACTGGGATCCAGCGCAGGATACTACGTCGTCTGAGTTTACGTTAGAAAAAGTCATTCAAAGCTGCAGTAAGGCAGCTGGGACCTGTGATTAGCTGCCATGGTCAAGTGTCTTCAATTGAGCATCATCGGTTACATCACTGCTGGCGTGCCGCTGAAGACATCCAGCTCAGTAGCCAATCACAGGTCCCAGTGGTCCTGCTGCCGCTTTGAACAATGACGACTTCCACCTGGTGTAAAGGCAGACAATGGAGCAATCTGCATTGGGTCCCGGGAAGTGCCGGTAGGTGAGTATAGCTCTGTTTGCTACTTTTTCATATACCAAGCCACCAATAAGATTCTAATTTTGCCCAAGCAACTCTCTTAAAGGGAATCTGTCTACAGGTTCTTGCTATTCAACGTCAAAGCAGGTAAATGTAGAGAATGAGAACCTGATTCAAAAGGATGTGTCTGTTATTCGGCTGTGTGCTGTAGGGTCAATACAATCAGCATTTTATCAGCAGGAGATTAACATTACAGGACTACATCACTCGTGTCAGGATACTCTGTGTAACCCCACCCCCACCTTTGATTAGTAGCTTACTGACAATGTACAGTGTACACAGGAAGCTGCCAATCAGTGCTGTGGGTGGGGTTATACACAGCTCAAAAGCCTTAGCTCTGTCACATCTACATTAGACAAAGGAGTCCAACAAAACTACACCAAGCAGTCCAGTAAGTGATACATCTCTGGAACCAGGATTTCTTGCCCTACATTACAGATTATATAGCAAACACCTGCTGACAGATTCCCTTTAACTTTAATGGAGAAATCACGGTACCTGGGCTGTGCTTGTGAAATAAAGAATCCTTGATGGTATAAAAGGATGGTTTTTATTACACCAACGCGTTTCGGTACCACACTGGCGCTTTTTCAAGGTAAAAAACCTATGTGTCATGATTTCTGCACAATAGGGAAGCTATCTAGAATATTTTTTCCTCCAGGCACTGGGCTGCAGCCATGGATCCTAAGGCTCTTATAGGTGTTGTGTCCTTATGTAAAGAATATACTGGGACCGTGTAATACTCCAGTCCCTTCTTTAGCGTAAATATTCCCTTTGCGTATATTTGTATAAATGTATACACTTGTCTTGCTATGTATGATAGTTCTGACATAGGGAAAGTGCAGTACCCATGCAGTCCACAAGATGGGGTGCTGACAGTAGCTAGTTAGGAATAGCATGGCAATACAAATGGGCAGGTCGCTCACCATGTGGCAGCTTATAGCATGGGCAGATGCAGTCAGATCCGGTGCGAAACGGCTGAGGGAACACCAAAGCGAAGGAAGTCTGGACAGGGAGGATGCTGAGGAACCGTATGATACAGTCCGACCCAGGCACGTGCTGTATGACAAAGAAAGGAGTACAGGGAAAGAGGAAGAACTGTGTATAATGGAACCTGTTGATGATGCTGTAATGAATATGGATGTGCTGTGTAAGAAAATAAGTAAAGTTGTTCATTTGAAAGTTGAAATGGACTGTTTCTAGATTTCAGAAAAGCTGCCTAGAGGGAGCCTACAGAAACACAGAGGAGACCCTGATGGTGCCAAAAGTGGAGTCACAGGTATGCAGAGGAATGAGTACTTTCATGTGATGGGAGACCAGGACACGACTACGCATTTCGGTGTTGCCCTTTTGTACTCTTCTGTCCCAACCAGTCCCAACCTGTCCCAACCAGACGTCAGCTGATTCCCTTTAGCGTCTCTAATGTAAAGTGAATAAACAGCCTAATTTCTTGCAGAGTTGTGATTAGATGAGCATCTACTCACATAGGACTGCACTTATATTCAGTGCCGGCAAAAAAAATCTTTACACTTGCGCAGCAAAAAAAACTTTGCATATAAAATCCACATCATAATTTCACTTTTTAAAAGTGTACACAATGGGGGAGATAAGAAAAAACTGTCTAATATTAAAGCTGGCTTTGTTGCAAATATCAACCAATCAACGCTCAGTTTTCACTTCTCTGGTAAAGCGAAAGCTGCACTCTGATTGGTTGTTATGTGCAGCTCAGCCAGTTTTGCTATTAGGCAGTCTTTTATTATGTCCCTCAGTTTTTTATTATCTCTCATAATGGGTCGAAAGAAGCTTAAAATGGAAGAGAAATCCCGTGCCTTGACTCTGCTCGAAAAGGGTGATTCGGTGATTGCTGTAGCTAGAGATCTTGGAGTGTCAAGAGAAGCAATTTATCAACTGTTAATTAACAACTTATCAACAAATTATCAAGTTAGTTGATGAATTGCTTCTCTTGACACTCCCAGATCTCTAGCTACAGCAATCACTGAATCCCCCTTCTCGAGCAGAGTCAAGGCACGGGATTTCTCTTCCATTTTAAGCTTCTTTCGACCCATTATGAGAGATAATAAAAAACTGAGGGAGATAATAAAAGACTGTCTAATAGCAAAACTGGCTGGGCTGCACATAACAACCAATCAGAGTGCAGCTTTCGCTTTACCAGAGAAGTGAAAACTGAGCGTTGATTGGTTGATATTTGCAACAAAGCCAGCTTTAATATTAGACAGTTTTTTATTATCTCCCCCATTGTGTATACTTTTAAAAAGTGAAATTATGATGTGGATTTTATATGTAAAGTTTTTTTTGCTGCGCAAGTGTAAAGATTTTTTTTTGCCGGCACTGTAGATATAATCCTAACTGCAATCTGACCGTCTGCCGTGTTTTATGTAAACTCAGGCCATTTCTAGGACCATGAACTGCTGTGTGTGGGCATATCCGACGGTCCCGATAACTGCATCATCAGAAATCTGCAGTCATTTCCAGATATGACGGGCACAATCCTTGCATCAGACTGAGCTTCATGATAGTTTTTATAAAATAAGTTAACAGAAAAGGGAAGTTCCACCCTTAAAAAGTAAGTAGGTGTTATGGGGAAATCCCCTCTGTCATTTTTGTGAATGGCTGGGCTCCCATGATGAATACAGCTAAAGCTTCTTTTTATTGTGACGTATTACATTTCTATGGGTCTAGCACATACCAAAGCAACATCTTGTATCACATGTCAGACAGGATTACATCAGGTTACCCATCTCTGGTGTATAGAATAACATCAGATGCTTCGTTATTGCACATGGCAATTAACATTTTACAATCTACTTTTTTTCAGTATAAAGCCAGTGAAAATAAAAAAAAAAAGAATATCTCAGCTGCATACCACAAATGTGATGTGAAAAAAACAATCTTCATTCAATCATTTTGTAAATTTTGTATGCATATTTGTAGAGATGGTGTGAGAGTATTCACAGGATCGGGCCCATCGGCCACGTTGGTGTCTACAGATCTTCTTTTGAATAGCCAACCTGTTGTGACATCATATGTGTGTCATGTCACATAAATGACAATTGTGTTAGGCCAGCTAATCGAAAAATGATAATTACTTACTGGTAATTTGATTTTCCGGATCCATGATGGCACCTAAAGTGAGAGATGGTCCCAGCCCCCCCAGGAACAGGAAACCTGCATAGGAGATAAAAGATGGGGGCGGCACCTCTCTCCTCAGTTTGTTGACAGAGTATGTAAGGTAACCGCTTTATTAGTTCAGGTTCAATGTAATATTACATTTATCTCTATCGTTGCCCTAGGCGCAGTTATATTTCCCCATCAGTTTTTTATTATCTGTATATATTTTTATCTTATATCATATGTACATTTTATATACATATACCCCCTTTTATATATATATATATATATATATATTATTTTTTTTTTGGGTGACACACAACCATCACCAAGATAGGGCGGGAATTAATACGGTGCCGTCATGGATCTGGAAAATCAAATTACCAGTAAGTAATTATCATTTTTTCCCTTCCCCATAACGGCACCTAACGTGAGAGGAGAAAATAGAAGAAGACTCCTAGGGTGGGACGACAGCCGATAAGACTTTCCTTCCAAAGGCAAGACTTGAAAGCCCCAAGTTTAACCTATAGTGGCGAAGGAAGGTAGAGGGTGAGGACCATATTGCCGCATTACAAATTTGGTCTATTGACGCGTTTGCCCTCTCCGCCCAGGATGTGGCGATAGCTCTTGTGGAGTGTGCTATCACCCCTAGTGGAGGGCATTGCCCTGCAGATGAGTAAGAGAGTGCAATAGCCATGCGGAGCCACCGTTCAATAGTAGATTTCGTGGCTTTCTTACCCCTGTTTGCTCCCTGAAAGGAAACAAAAAGGGCTGAAGATTGTCGCCATGATTTTGTCACCTCCAGGTATTGGATTAGGCAACGTCTGACATCAAGGCAATGAAAGGTTTTTTCTCCCTGGGATTTTGGATCGGAACAAAATGAGGGTAAAACTATCTCCTGGTCCATATGGAATTTTGAATTGACCTTTGGTAAGAAGGCCGGGTCAGTTTTGATTATTACTCTGTCCTCCAGAATTGTAGTGTATGGAGGATCAATAGATATAGCCTGGATCTCACTAATGCGTCGGACAGACGTCAGGGCAACCAGGAGAACCGTTTTTAGGGTTAGGTTTTTTTCTGATATGGAGCTAAGAGGCTCAAAAGGAGGACAAGTTAAGGCCTGGAGCACTAAATTTAGATCCCAGGGAGCAACTTTTGGCCGAGGTTTTTAGATGGTCTGACTTTGAAGGAGGCTCGGATGAACCTGTACACCCAGGGGTGATCAGCCAATTTTTTATCAAATAAGGCGCCAAGCGCTGAAACTTGCACCTTTAGGGTGCTAGTAGATAACCCCCGTTCCAGACCTTTTTGGAGGAACTCTAAAACTTTCTTTATTGGAACTTTCTGAGTGGTGGTTGATAGGCGTCATCCTGAGAACGCTAGAAATTTTTCCAAGATTTTTTGGTATTTATTGGATGTAGTTTTTTTCCTGCTGGATAGCACAGTAGAAACTAATGGAGCTGAGAAACCCTTCCCTAGTAGAAGCCCTCTCTCAAGTTCCAGGCAGTGAGATGCAGATTGTGTACTTGAGGATGGAACACTGGACCCTGATGTAGAAGGTTCGGCACCTCTGGAAGGATCCATGGGTCCGATATGGACATATGCCTGAGCCAGGTGAACTAGGCCCTCTTCGGCCAGAAGGGTGCAATCAGTATTATTCGTGTTCCATCCTCCCGGATCTTCTTCAACACTGTCGGTATTAGCGGAAACGGGGGAAATGCGTAGGCCAGATGGAAGTTCCATTGGTGTAACAGCGCATCTACTCCTTCTGGGTTCTCTCGCGGGTTCAGGGAATAGAACCTTTCTACCTTCCGGTTTTGCTTTGTGGCAAAGAGGTCTATCTGTGGGATACCCCAAAGGGCACAGATTTCCCCCAAAATTTCCTGATTTCCTGATTTAAAGACCATTCGTTCTGATGTAGTATATGCCTGCTTAAGAAGTCTGCATTGCAACAAGATTGTTTGGTCCTTTCAGATGAGTACTTGTCAATGATAGGAGGTGATTTTCTGCCCAAGAAAACAGTCTTTTGGTTTCTTCTAACAGAGATCTTGACCTTGTTCCCCCTTGACGATTTATGTTGGAGACTGCCGTGCTGTTGTCGGACAAGACCACTAGGTGTTTCCCTCTGACAATTTCTTCTGTTTGCAGAATAGCCAGCCTTATTGCTGTTATATCCTTTAGGTTGGAGGATGCTGACTCCATCTGCGGATCCCATCTGCCTTGTAGAATCTGATGTTCTAAATGTGCCCCCCAGCCAAGAGGGCTTGCATCCGTGGTTAGCACCACCGGATTTTGGACTGACCATGGTACCCCGTTTTTTAAATTTTCTATTTTTAGCCACCAAACTAAAGAGTCCTGCACTTGTGGCCATAGAACGATTTTTTGGTTTAGATTGTGGGGATCTTTTGCCTGTTCGGTCAGTATTTGCCATTGTAACTCCCTTGAATGCATTTGTGCCCATCGAACCGCTGGGATTGTGGCTGTCAACATCCCCAGAAGGGACATGGCTTCTCTTAACAAGATGGGCCGGCCTGATTGCGTTTGATTTATTTTTTGTTTTATGGCGTTGATTTTCCTGTCCGGAAGGATACAAATTTGCCTGATTGAGTCCAGTTGAATTCCTAGGAATTCCTGTATCTGGACTGGATGCACCTTTTATTTTTTTAAATTTATCCACCACCCCAATTTGGACAATAGGTCCCGTACTTTCGAGACTGCCACTACGCATTCTTCCTGGATGTCTGCTACAAGGAGAAAGTCGTCTAGATATGGTATTAGTAAGATACTGTATTTTCCTTTCTTACCAACGACGCTATCTCTGAAATTATCTTTGTAAAGATTCTGGGAGCCACAGACACCCCAAAAGGGAGACATTGGTACTGTAGATGAGTGGGGATTTGATTTATTTCTACTACTAGTCTTAGGAATTGTTCATGTTCTACACAAATGGGAACATGATAATAGGCATCTGTGAGGTCTATTACTGCCATGTAACAGCCTGGATATAGCAGTTTTGTTGTAGTTTTTAACGTCTCCATTTTGAATTTGTCTACTTTGATGTATTGGTTTAGGGATTTCAGATTGAAGATCGTTCTTAGCGAACCATCTGGCTTCGGTGTGAGGAATAGGGTACTGTAAAACCCTTTCCCAAATTCTTGTGTTGGTACTTCTACGAGAACTTGTTTCTCCCTGAGGAGATGAACTTCCCTTTCCAATGTTGCCTGATTCCTTTTTGCGACATGGGTGACTTTTACTCGATGAGGAGGGAGGGAGGTGAAATTCAGATGCAGGCCTTCGGTCAGAAGGGATACTACCCACTGTGATGTCTGTAATTTTTCCCATTGGTGGACAAAAAATCGAAGTCTTCCTCCCACCCGGATATCGGCGTCATTGTTGTTATTTGGGGTCTGATTTCTGAGGAGGTTTATTAAAGAGATATCCTCTTTCTCTTCTCTCACCCCAGGGTTTCCCACGGGTGGATCCATCCCCCGGCCGACCCCGGCCTGCTTTTCCTGAACCCGAAAGGATCGCCGGTTATCACTCCACCGCCGTCTTGAGAAGGTGGGAGGTGGGAAGTGTTTCTTCTTATCTGCAGCCTTCTCTAGAATCTCATCGAGTGCCTTCCCAAATAGATACTGGCCCTCACAAGGGACTGCACATAATTTGACTTTAGATTGAAAGTCAGCTGACCAATTTTTAAGCCATAATGCCCTTCTACCAGAGTTGGAGAGGGCACATGCGCGGGCAGAAAATCGCACTGAGTCATGGCGGCATCTGCGAGGAAGCCTGCCGCCTTTTGAAGTGAGGGTATTACCTCTAAGAGTCTCTCCCTAGGGCATTTGTCCCTTATTTGCTCACTCAATTCCTCTAACCACTTTATCATGGCCCGAGCTGTACAAGTAGCGGCTACTCCTGGCTTAAATGCCCATGTTCATGCTTCCCATGCAGATTTTAAGAAGGCGTCCGCCTTTTTATCAAGAGGGTCTTTAAGGGCCCCCATGTCTTCGAAGGGAAGCGCTATGCCCTTGGAAGTGCTTGCAATTGCAGAGTCCAATTTAGGTGCTTTCTCCCATTTTTCACAAATTTCTTCCTCAAACGGATATTTGCGTTTAAGGGCTTGGGGAACTGACATTTTTTTAGTTGTTTTTTTCCACTCTTTTTTAATTAAGTTTAAAACATTATCGTGAAAGGGAAAAACTCTGCGTTTTTTCACCTCTAGGTTGCTAAACATAGAATCCTGGGTTGTTTTATGTTCTTTTGGTGTTTCAACCCCCAATGCTGCTCTAACTAGCTTAAGCAGTTTCCCAACATCCTCAACTAGTACATACGGCCGCCCACACTCCTCATCTGAAGAGTCCAAGTCTGAATCACCATCAGGTGGCAATTCCCCTGGTTCGCCTTCTGATTCCACGTCAGAGGTTTGGGCAGGTCTAGGAGGTGGATTCCCGGAGCTATATAGCCCATGCTGTTTCATTTTCTCCTTCACTGTGATTTTTACTTCATCCCTAACGATAGTCTTTATATTTTGGAGTAATGATGAGGACTCCTCGGCCACAGTCTTTTCTATACATAAACGACAGATCCGTTTGTCATAAGTTTTAGGGAGAGCTTTATCACAGAGTGCGCAGACTCTATTTTTCTGCTTGGCCGTAACCTTCCTCCCCTGCACAATATAATACAGAAACACTGTGCTACTGACATGTCATTTTTGCCTTACAAAGGCACTCACCCACCGAACCTTTACCACGGGGGTCTGTGGAACGTCCACCGGTACTGGCGATTCCGCTGTCGGGTCCGCCATGTTGAAGAGGCTGTTGGCACTGCTGCTTATGCCTTGCCTCTTAATATAGCACAGGGGAGAGAGCGGTGTGAGCGCCCCTGACTTCCTCCCTCCCGGGAGTGTCAGTACTTCCATTCACCCCGGCGCCAGCCTAGTGATGGGACACGCTTCTGCCCCGGCCCAGCCTCCAGTCAGGAGCGGACACCGGGGAGCCCTCCCGCGGGACAGACGCCACCGCCGCAGCTCCAGATCACTGTGAGTGATGCGGCCATATACGCCGCCAGCTGCTCCCACTGTGGGCCTCGGTCTCCGGACCGGCACCTCCAGAGAGAGATCCCTCTGGGACGATGTCGCAGGTTCCCCGCAGGAACAGGAAACCAAACTGAGAAGAGAGGTGCCGCCCCCATCTTTTATCTCCTATGCAGGTTTCCTGTTCCTGGGGGGGCTGGGACCATCTCTCACGTTAGGTGCTGTCATTGGGAAGGGGAAAAAAAGAGCATATGGATGCCATCAGGTAACAAGCGCTTATCAGGGCTCCTGTGCAATGGCCACAGATTACTGAAGTGGCTCCTGGATCAGGTCTTGTGAATCGTTTTTCACCATTTCTAACTATGTGATGAGGCAGCTGATTCATTAGTCACTCTATGGGACCACAGACTTGTGAATCTTCACAGCGCACACATTGCACACTGTGAGGATTCTCTGGCAGTCACGTGACCACAAGTATTCGATATACATGATCCTGGCCAGAATCTGACTAGACTATTTCTGGAGGGCTCAATTCAAGTGCATTGTGCAAGGCCAGACACAGTCTAGTCGGATTCTGGCCAGGAGTACTTATATAGAATAGTTGTGTCCAAGTGACTGCTGTTTCCAGTGCTGACACCGGAGAATCCTCACAGCGCATGGTGCTTGCACTGTGAAGATTCACAAGTTTCAGTCACAAAGACTGAGCACAGACTTGTCCCTTTAAAGGGAGACTATCAGTAGGTTTTTGCTATGTAATCTAAGAGCACAATAATGTAGGGTCAGAGAGCCTGATTCTGGCAATGATTCTGGCAATGTATCTCTTACTGGACTGCTAGTTATAGTTTGGATAGAATCCCTGATTTCTCTGCTGTAGATGTAGCAGTGGTCACAATGCTGAGCGGTATATAACCTCGCCCATGCCCCTGATTGGCAGCTTCCTGTGTACACTTAGCATTGTCAGAAAACTACTAATTCAGTGGCAATGCAGGATTACAAAATTAGCCTGACTGGCCTGCACATGAGACCTAGTCCTCCATTAATAATCTCCTGCTGATAAAATACTGATTTTATTGAAACGACAACACATAGCCTAGTAAACAGACTGGTGGCCCACAAGGGCAGAACCCTATCCTTTCTGTACCAGTCTGGATCATTGTTAGTTTGCTCCCCAAATGTTATCTTTGTGTTTTGTATGTAACCCCTTCTCTTGTGTAGCACCGTGGAATCAATGGTGCTCTAAAAATAATAATACCTGGAATCAGGCTCTCTGCACCTACATTGTACTACTCTCAGATTATAGCAGAAAAACATGCTGACAGATTCTGTTTAAGAGCAGTGCCATCCATTCTTCACAGATCGTAAGCTGGTTGGGCCTTTATAAATAAATAATAATATAAGTAGAAGAATCGTGTAGTGGGTACCTCAGGGTGCATCTGATTTATGCTTATAATTATTAATAATTATTAACGCTCGGGGGTCCTCCGAGTATTTTTTAGTGCTCGGAGATTTAGTTTTTCTTGCCGTCAGGGCCGGCTCCAGGTTTTCGAGGGCCCCGGGCGAAAGAGTTTCAGTGGGCCCCCCCCTTTAACACATACCCCGATTTATGATGCACAGATACGGCAGAGAAATGTATAGTACAATGCCAGATTTCACTTCTTACATGAGTGACAGCTATTGTAAATTCTGCATTGTATATATACAGGACAGGAGGAGTGGTACTGTGCAGTGTATATATACAGGAGGAAAGGTGCTGTGCAGTGTATATATACAGGAGGAAAGGTACTGTGCAGTATATATATACAGGGGGAGAGGTGCTGTGCAGTGTATATATACAGGGGGAGAGGTGCTGTGCAGTGTATATATACAGGGGGAGAGGTGCTGTGCAGTGTCGTGAGCAGGGCGTTGTTGTATCAGAAAATCTTTTCTGTTTTGAGTTTTTCTATGAAACAAAGACTTTTCTACATAAACAACGTTGTTTGGTTTTGCGGCCCCAACAGATCTGTGCTACAAAGTAACAGGTGGCTCGGGCATTAATGAGGGACCTGATGCTGAATCCTTTCCACAAACCCTAATGACCCAATTAGTGCCCTGTCATTAGAAGCTCATTAAACGCCTCCCTGTCCCAAGCAGTCATGTACAGTATGGGGGGATCCTGCAGCCCACCCCCTGACTGCTCCATACCATACACTGCCCTCTGTCGCACTCACTATTATCCTGTGCATTTCTCCTTCATCGTTACCCCATGTTACACTTGTCACCCCCCACTACAGAGTAGCAGGGCAGCCAATGTCACCCCCTCCCGGACCCTAATGGCAGCAGGAAATGTCTGCTCCTCTATTGGGTTGGAACCTGATTTAATCAAGGAATAATGTGGATTTGTTGCCGGTGGCTGCAGGGGAAGGGTTAAGTGATGCCATGTCTGTGGTGAGAGCAGTGGCAGCTGCTGGACTTGGACAGAGACAACCAATGTTGCTGTGACTGCACAGTGTGACCTGGAGGAGAGAAGCTGAGACTCCGGAGCAGAAATCACCCACATGCCAGCACTGGGCAGAGTCCCTCCAGTCACCAGCCTGGGGCCACGGGGCCCCAACGTACAGCCCACAGCTCAGTTTTATCCATGGCAGCAGCTCCCCTTCCTCCTGGCATTTGGTTAACCCCATTTATGCGGGTCGGATTGTTATCTTTAAGGTTCAGCAATAACCTTCATACAGATGGGAAAGGGTTAAGCTTCTTCCTACCCCACTGGTGCAGGTTTGGTGCAGCATGCATGTATTCTGGGAGAGCTGGGTGGCTGCAGGTTGCACCCCACCAGCTGCTCCTCCAGACATCACCCACATTTTTAGGCAGCGGAGACAGACAGCAGCAGACTGAGCCACAAGTCCATCTGCAATCACTGCTCTGCTGGATACCATAACACTCACTCAGTCACTGGTAGGAGCTCCAGAATCTGCCTGATAAACTTCAGCACTGCAGCCAGCCAGGGGCCAGAGCAGGAGAAAGTGCTCTCTCCACCCACAATGTCACACTGGCTGCCTTCTCTTAACCCCTATGTGTGCCTGCCTGGCTGCACTGACTGAGTGAGAAGATGCTTGTGTCAGAGCTGGCACATAGGGGTTAAGAGAACGCAGCCAGCAGTGACATTGTGGGCGGAGAGAGCATGTTATCTCCTGCTCTGCTCTCCCAGCTGTATCTATGACAGCATGAGTGGGCCCCCCTCTCTCCCCAGGGCCCCGGCATTTTCCCAGGTGCGCCGGGTGCTGACGCCGGCCCTGCTTGCCGCAGCTGAATGATTTACATCTGTTAGCCAGCATAAGTACATGTGGGGGTTGCCTGGTTGCTAGGGAATCCCCACATGTACTTATGCTGGCTAACAGATGTAAATCATTCAGCTGCGGCGATGAAAACTAAATCTCCGAGCACTAAAAAACACTCGGAGGACACCCGAGCGTGCTCGAAAAATCTCGAGTAACGAGTATATTCGCTCATCACTAATTATTAATTCTGGTATGAAAAAATAAAGCTAAAATCATGATACCTTAGGTTTCTAAACTATCTGTTTCTGCGTGTATTCAGTGATGAAAATACTTTATCATTTATTTCATGATAAAAATTACTATTTCATTGCATAGATAAAAACCGTATGCATATAAAACCACCAAGAAATTACTGAAATGCCCTTTTATGATAGAGTTTGCCTTTCTCCATCTTTTTTGACAGTTTTCTCACCGTTTCCATTAAAACATTGAATTTAATGTTTACGTGTTGGGCAAATTGTTTGATCCAAAAGGAAATAACATCATGTCATTTTTGTATCCGTATTAAATGATGTTTTTTTTTACAGAAATGTTACATGCAACATTTTTATCTAATAGCGGGTCAAGTCACTGATATCAATGGAGGGCCCAGTAGGGCCATTGTCCTGGGTGACCTGACTGTTTTTAAAGATGGAGGCAATGTATTCCTGGGTTATACAATATTGGTGAACTAAGCCACACCAAATACACATATGGAATTGATTTTACTGACTTCTACAATAGTGGTGAACTAAGGGTGCTTTCCAATTATGCTTTTCTCCATTCGTGGGTCCCATCAGGGCTTGCGTCCGAACACCCCCAGCAAAATGGTATTTGGATGTATGTGCTGACGGGGCACGTTCGCTCTTCCAGCACCATTATAGTATATAGCCAGGCTCGACTGGCCCATAGGGGAACAGGGGAATCCCCTGGTGGGCCCCTCTGCGGATCTGGGCCACTAAACCCACTGTGTAGGCAGTACTTGGCATAAATCACTTGATTCAATCTGTACAGAAAAAGAAACATCTCATCATTCGTTAATCAAACTACCCAGTTTATTATTAAATAGAGATATAGGTACATTTGTGAACGAGGGTACTGTAATATTTATATGCAAGTGAAAAGTGGGCCCCTCAACGTCAATGTTACTGGTGGGCCTTTAGTGCCCCAGTCCGACACTGTATATGGCGCTGTTGGCACTTAGGTCACTCTGAATCCTGTTTTGCGGGGTGGAGGGCTCAGACTCAAGCCCCGATGTGACCCACGAAAGGTAAATGTGAAAGCATCCTAAGCCTAACACAACAAATACACCCAAATCAAATATAAAAAACACCAAGATATTTCACTTGGTTTGTGAATCTAAATAAACCGTTCGTCAAACTAAGATGTCATTTTCACAAAAATGCAACCCAACCAAAATATCCTCATGACTTTACAGACATTTCTGCATTTTTGATTGAACAGATTATTCTTTAAATAAAATCTTTTACATTTCAGAAGGACAGTGAGCGCTACGGATTGAAGACTCCTTGAGACAATGGCACATATCTTGGCTTATTGAAATTGTGTGTGTATGACATGGAGAGAAATTGGTTATTGGGGTTAACTTCACTCACATGAGAAAATGTAGGTTTTGAAGGCTGTTAACCTACAATGTACATCACTTTGCTATTCATCACTGCTCAATGTATATTGTACCTGTGCCACCCATACCCTCTGCACCACACACTGACATTAGACTGTAAGCATTAACCCCAGACTCGTCTTTGTGACACTGCTGTACTACCTTCCTGCACTTTTATTAGTTCCTTGTACCCAGTGGTGGCGCCTGGCGCTCACATCTGGACACAACCGTCCGCTTTGTCGATAGTCCCACGGATATACATTTTTCACAGATTATTAACGCTTCCTTTACCTAGCCATAACATATTTATAGGCTAAGGGTATGTGTCCACGTTCAGGATTGCATCAGTATTTGGTCAGTATTTTACATCAGTATTTGTAAGCCAAAACCAGGAGTGGGTGATAAATACAGAAGTGGTGCATATGTTTCTATTATACTTTTCCTCTAATTGTTCCACTCCTGGTTTTGGCTTACAAATACTGATGAAAAATCCTGACCAAATCCTGATGCAATCCTGAACGTGGACACATACCGGCTTAGGGTAATAACTGCTATTAATGGTGACTCAGCTTCAGCCCTTACGCTTGGCCCCATTAACCCACCTGTTACCTGATCTTTCATTTTCCTCTTTGTCCTTGACTTAAGACCAATCTGGTGCGAGAGGAGATTTGACAAGAGATCACTGTACTCACTCAGAACCTTCCAGCAGGCAGCTCATGGTGACACTTCCAGCAAGATACTTCCTTGTCTGGTTGCTTATTAGGAAAAATAAGCAGCGGACGCAGCCAATAAAAAAGGAGGCGAAAGTGAAACTAGAGAATAAGCAGGATCATGTGACGCCGCGTGAAGTCCCGACAGAAACGTAGCACAATGTGACATTATGACACCTGTATGTGGAGCAGCAGCCACATCACACACTATACCGTATATTACACGCTACTTATGCCGCCACACGGGCGTATGCTATTGTCTTTATATACATGAAGAATATGTCATTCCGAAATCACTATTTAGCGCTCACTCACACTACCGTATGCGGTGGTTTATCGGATCGCCCTCGGACCAGTGTTATACTATGGGGCAGCTCAGATTTGCAATTGTTTTATTATGCCGATTCAGCAGCATGCTGCAGGTGCATCCGAGAATCAGATCGCACGCACCCATACAAGTCTATGGGTGCTTGTGAAACATCGGACCGTAGTCGCCAGCAATTGAGTAGATGGAGAAGTTACTTTCTCCGTCACCTCCGCATCTGTGCTGTGACTCCCTCATGCGTGAGCATCGGAGCACAGAGCACTGACGCTCGGATCCAATTCTGAGAGAGTTTGAGATGAGGGTAATTTGCATAGATTCTCTCACATGATTATAGTTATAAAGGGTCCTAGCTCCTATAAAACCATAGGGGCACGGCACAGACCAATTCAAATCAATCGATGAGTGCAAAATATCGGACTGCACTCAGATGTCATCCGAATGCAGTTCACTGTACGCTGAGACAGGCAATGGATGGATTAAGCTCTACTTCATTTCAGCTGTGACCCGATTCTCGCATGCGAGAGGATCGGAGCACAGAGCACGCTCCCAGCAGAGGTTGAGCCAAGTGTCATTAGCATATCGTATCCGATGCTATGCGCTAATGTGATGAACGGCCTAATGATGAAAGTAACTAGATTCAGATGATTAGCCATCTTGATGGTGCTCACCAGGAAATAGTCCAATAGTAATAGTCCAATAGTCTCCTTAGCCTATACCAGAGCACCCAGCAGCACCCGCAGATATTCCTGTGAGCATACACGCTGGCTCCTGTTATTATGCTGTGAGCACACATGCCAGGGCATTTTTTTTTTATGCAGTGCTTGCTCTGGCCGAGGGAGCAAGGTCAATCAGCATAGAATTAAGAGGCCATTTATGAACATTGGGGTGGCAGAATGGTGCCAAAATTCTCTTGGCCACACCAGAGGTACACCAAGCACCCTAATTTGCAAATAAAATGGAAAGATATTTTTTTTTTGGCACAACAAAGGCAGCATTTACTACAACAAAGGAATTGTTTTTATTTGGGCTTAGTTTAAATAGTGATTTCTTGATGACAAACTTTTTTTTTTTTAGCTAAATTTTACATTTCCATAGGTTTCCTGCACTTTATGGGGAATGTAGTGTTTTTGATGTAAGAGTGAATGCTGATTGATAAGCAAACAGATACCTTCAATCCCTGTAGTAGTTTTATTCTGCATTTTACTGCATGGATTTAGTCGCTGTGGTTCCCCTTTTAGAAATGTGTGAAAGGTGTTTTACTCTGGGGAAAGAAGAGATGTTACTTCCTGTCTCACTGTCGCTTCCTTTTTCTCTCACCAGAAGAAATGACAGAAACGTTTCTCCACCATGCACAATCACCTTTCTTTCACTGTGCAGCTGTTTATTATAAAGTGAAAGGCAAAACGTAGGTTTCCTTTTCTTTACTGACCTAAATCGCTCTTCTCTTTTTTCATGTAGCACAAAAAGGTTCTCGAATAACACATAGTAAAAGGATTAGTACTCTTTATCTACAAATAGACTTCTATGTGGCCAATGATAATGTAATAGTATGCAGGTACTGAGTATGTCACCACGGAACAGACAGACCAACATTTGAGGGGTTTAATAACAGGAATCAGGTTCTCCTCGCAGGGAGGAAGCAATGGGAAATAACTAGCAATAAAACAGTGCAAAAATATGGGAGTCAAACAATGTAACAGGAGTAAGCAAGATTTCTTGAGAAAAGAACACTTATCAGTCTAATGAGGACTTGCTTGAAGGATCGTCTTCTCCAACGTAGGCGCCGAGAAACAGCGGCACTTGTCGTCCCTCTGTTGTCCGTGGGCTGAGTAGTCTTTAGGAGCCTGCTGCCTGGGGTTTCGGGAGTTAATGTGGTATGCACAGGCTCTGAGTCTTTAGCTTTTACAGCACAGCCAGGAATCAGGGGCTCTGCACTGTTAGTCTCTGTACCAGGAATCAGGGGCTCTGCACTGGTAAGTCTCTGTACCAGGAATCACAGTCTCTGTACTGACACTGCGGGGACCAGGGGGTAGAAGTCTCTGCACGGGCCATTGTCTCTACACAGGTCTCAAAGCGCCCCTCTCCAGTCACAGCAGAGTCCGCTTTCAAGTACTCACAAGATGCAGTCTTAGTGCCCTCACAGGGAGCACTCTGTCATGGGGAGCGCGGCGCTGCAGCCTGCTTTCTCTCTGGCACGTGGTCCCCTCTGTCTGGCGCACTCTGCTCTCCCGCACTTTTCTCACCACACCCCCGTCACTTCCTCCCTGCCCCAGCCGTCACATGGTCCCTTCTGTCCAGGGCAGAAAGTCTTCCATCCCGACAACCCAGCAGTCTGACTAAGTGGTTCCAGGTAAGGAGCAGGGAAAGCAACCTCCTTACAATAAACAAAGGCCTTCTCATCTATAACAGGATTTCCCGTATGAAAGGTGTATAACTATCAATAAATATGATATACTGTTGTCCCTCCAGGCATACCCCCAACCTTTGAAGAGCAGAAATAGCGACAAATCACGCAGCGCACTTCGCGTGCCGAAGCAAATTTTGGCCATGCCCCTGGACACACCCATTTCTTTCAGAGGGGCGGTGGTTTTTAGGGACAGTCAGACGCCTGAGACTGCAGTGCATATACCCAAATCCGGGTCAGTGGGATGGGAGGCTACAAATCTCTTGCCTTTGGCATCCCCGGTTTGGCTTTTGATTAGCCAGCGATGGCACAACATAATCTGTGCGTCCTGCTCATCTCCAGTTTGGACCTGTGGATTTATTTTTTCGTTAATTCATTCATTCAGTTATAACCGCCAGAACGTTCTCAGATTTATTTAGCTTCACTATACAACTGGGACGGGAAGAAAAACATTAGACTTGAACAAAGAAGATCCAGGAAAACATACTCAGAAGGGAGGTAAGAACATTTCTAAAACAATCCACAGCGAGGAGATTGGAACAAAACAAAATCCTCTAAACTGCATGCTCGCAAACGCCAGAAGCCTGACAAACAAGATGGAAGAACTAGAAGCAGAAATATCTACAGGTAACTTTGACATAGTGGGAATAACCGAGACATGGTTAGATGAAAGCTATGACTGGGCAGTTAACTTACAGGGTTACAGTCTGTTTAGAAAGGATCGTAAAAATCAGAGAGGAGGAGGGGTTTGTCTTTATGTAAAGTCTTGTCTAAAATCCACTTTAAGGGAGGATATTAGCGAAGGAAATGAGGATGTCGAGTCCATATGGGTCGAAATTCATGGAGGGAAAAATGGTAACAAAATTCTCATTGGGGTCTGTTACAAACCCCCAAATATAACAGAAACCATGGAAAGTCTACTTCTAAAGCAGATAGATGAAGCTGCAACCCATAATGAGGTCCTGGTTATGGGGGACTTTAACTACACGGATATTAACTGGGAAACAGAAACCTGTGAAACCCATAAAGGCAACAGGTTTCTGCTAATAACCAAGAAAAATTATCTTTCACAATTGGTGCAGAATCCAACCAGAGGAGCAGCACTTTTAGACCTAATACTATCTAATAGACCTGACAGAATAACAAATCTGCAGGTGGTTGGGCATTTAGGAAATAGCGACCACAATATTGTACAGTTTCACCTGTCTTTCACTAGGGGGACTTGTCAGGGAGTCACAAAAACACTGAACTTTAGGAAGGCAAAGTTTGACCAGCTTAGAGATGCCCTTAATCTGGTAGACTGGGACAATATCCTCAGAAATAAGAATACAGATAATAAATGGGAAATGTTTAAGAACATCCTAAATAGGCAGTGTAAGCGGTTTATACCTTGTGGGAATAAAAGGACTAGAAATAGGAAAAACCCAATGTGGCTAAACAAAGAAGTAAGACAGGCAATTAACAGTAAAAAGAAAGCATTTGCACTACTAAAGCAGGATGGCACCATTGAAGCTCTAAAAAACTATAGGGAGAAAAATACTTTATCTAAAAAACTAATTAAAGCTGCCAAAAAGGAAACAGAGAAGCACATTGCTAAGGAGAGTAAAACTAATCCCAAACTGTTCTTCAACTATATCAATAGTAAAAGAATAAAAACTGAAAATGTAGGCCCCTTAAAAAATAGTGAGGAAAGAATGGTTGCAGATGACGAGGAAAAAGCTAACATATTAAACACCTTCTTCTCCACGGTATTCACGGTGGAAAATGAAATGCTAGGTGAAATCCCAAGAAACAATGAAAACCCTATATTAAGGGTCACCAATCTAACCCTAGAAGAGGTGCAAAACCGGCTAAATAAGATTAAAATAGATAAATCTCCGGGTCCGGATGGCATACACCCACGAGTACTAAGAGAACTAAGTAATGTAATAGATAAACCATTATTTCTTATTTTTAGGGACTCTATAGCGACAGGGTCTGTTCCGCAGGATTGGCGCATAGCAAATGTGGTGCCAATATTCAAAAAGGGCTCTAAAAGTGAACCTGGAAATTATAGGCCAGTAAGTCTCACCTCTATTGTTGGTAAAATATTTGAAGGGTTTCTGAGGGATGTTATTCTGGATTATCTCAATGAGAATAACTGTTTAACTCCATATCAGCATGGGTTTATGAGAAATCGCTCCTGTCAAACCAATCTAATCAGTTTTTATGAAGAGGTATGCTATAGGCTGGACCACGGTGAGTCATTGGACGTGGTATATCTCGATTTTTCCAAAGCGTTTGATACCGTGCCGCACAAGAGGTTGGTACACAAAATGAGAATGCTTGGTCTGGGGGAAATTGTGTGTAAATGGGTTAGTAACTGGCTTAGTGATAGAAAGCAGAGGGTGGTTATAAATTGTATAGTCTCTAACTGGGTCGCTGTGACCAGTGGGGTACCGCAGGGGTCAGTATTGGGACCTGTTCTCTTCAACATATTCATTAATGATCTGGTAGAAGGTTTACACAGTAAAATATCGATATTTGCAGATGATACAAAACTATGTAAAGCAGTTAATACAAGGGAAGATAGTATTCTGCTACAGATGGATCTGGATAAGTTGGAAACTTGGGCTGAAAGGTGGCAGATGAGGTTTGACAATGATAAATGTAAGGTTATACACATGGGAAGAAGGAATCAATGTCACCATTACACACTGAATGGGAAACCACTGGGTAAATCTGACAGGGAGAAGGACTTGGGGATCCTAGTTAATGATAAACTTACCTGGAGCAGCCAGTGCCAGGCAGCAGCTGCCAAGGCAAACAGGATCATGGGGTGCATAAAAAGAGGTCTGGATACACATGATGAGAGCATTATACTGCCTCTGTACAAATCCCTAGTTAGACCGCACATGGAGTACTGTGTCCAGTTTTGGGCACCGGTGCTCAGGAAGGATATAATGGAACTAGAGAGAGTACAAAGGAGGGCAACAAAATTAATAAAGGGGATGGGAGAACTACAATACCCAGATAGATTAGCGAAATTAGGATTATTTAGTCTAGAAAAAAGACGACTGAGGGGCGATCTAATAACCATGTATAAGTATATAAGGGGACAATACAAATATCTCGCTGAGGATCTGTTTATACCAAGGAAGGTGACGGGCACAAGGGGGCATTCTTTGCGTCTGGAGGAGAGAAGGTTTTTCCACCAACATAGAAGAGGATTCTTTACTGTTAGGGCAGTGAGAATCTGGAATTGCTTGCCTGAGGAGGTGGTGATGGCGAACTCAGTCGAGGGGTTCAAGAGAGGTCTGGATGTCTTCCTGGAGCAGAACAATATTGTATCATACAATTAGGTTCTGTAGAAGGACGTAGATCTGGGGATTTATTATGATGGAATATAGGCTGAACTGGATGGACAAATGTCTTTTTTCGGCCTTACTAACTATGTTACTATGTTACTAACTGCAATACCATGTACCATTTGGTGTGCAGAAGTTCCACTCTGCCATGGCAGTGACAAAAAGAAAAGAAAGTTTGTGATGCAAGGGTGCACGTAATTAGCCTCTGCTTCATAGTAGTGTAGTGTAATGTGGTGCACTCCAAATAGTCCAGAAAACAGACCATAAGGCCAGTTGATAACATTTACTTGTTGCAAGAATACACAGGTGCATGATTAATTAATGATGCATGAACACAGACTCTAATGCTATGCAGCAATCACAGTTACTTCCCTGTGCAGTGATATATATCAGGTGCAGTGATCCCTGAGCTTCACTTTGTGCCTGCATGCGCAATGCATATCACACAACTGCTGCAGGTGAAGCTATGGTTCCTCATATATAGGAGCTATGGCAGCTCTTCTACCTGCTCCTTCTGTTTCTCCAGGAGGACTTAGGCCGGGGTCACACTCAGCGTAGGGAAATACGGTCCGTCTTTTACAGGCGTAATACGCAGAAATGATTGCAAAACAGTGATCCGTATTAATCCGTAGGCAGGGTGTGACTGCGTATTTTACGCATGTCTTCCTCTGTACGTAATCCGTATGGCATCCGTAATGCATTTTTTAAACGCAACTTTACAAAATGGACATTTAACGGTTTTGAGGCCTGAAATTAATTTAAATCATCAACATGCACCCTATTTAAGGCCTCTACAACAGGTGGAAACCTCCCATATGGCCAGTTTGTCGCTGTGCTTGTGTAGGTGTTTTGGTGGTACTTGGGCAACATGTGTGACCTCCTGCAATTCACACCAACTCAGCGGGTGTTAATTGGGTCTTGTCAATATAGAAAGACCAGGCGCACGGCCAAATTTCGTATAAAGTGTATAAAAGCAGGGGTGCAATCAGTAGAAATCAGTAATGAAAATGGAAGAAAAAAGACACTACTGAATTATATGCACACCACCGCAATATTTCAAATATAAAAAAACATATCCACTTTATTGATACACAAAAACAATTAAAACATAATTAAAATAACCAATACAATTGTCCCCACTCTGAATACATAGCATAACACCTCAATGCATAACCCGGTATATAGTAATACATATATCTATACATGCGTAAATACAGGATAAATAGTATATATTACACCCTCAATGGCTCATGGGGCACCTAAAAAAGCTCCTATCCATATAAATATATCAAAAAAGGAATCAATCCAAATAGCTTGTTCTATTGACCAGCCTGATTAGCGCCCTATATCAGGGCAAAAACGCCCAAATATACAGCTAAGTACAAATGAACCCATCTCACACTGATATAGCAAGAGGATTCATGTTGGAATCAAAAAAGAAAGAGAAAGGGTCTGTGCATCTGTGTGTGGGGCTGCATCATCTGGCCCAGGTGGATGTGGAACATGAGGGGCTGCCGAAGATGGATCCGGAGGGATGAACATGGTAGGAGCCGTAGTTGGGCCAGCCACCTCTTCTCCTTCCCCAACCGGATCGATTAATGGCTCCGATTCGGACCCTGTTGTGTCCCTCTCAGTGAGGTTGGATTGTGTTCTGTTATGAAAATTTAAAAATTCAATTTTAGAAATCATCTATGAGCATTCCAAGCATATGTGTAATGTAAAGGTTAGTACTTACGGTCTGAGATCCATACTAGGATCCAGAAAGGACAGCCAGCTAAAATAAATATACTTTCTTTTTGCCAGAGCAGATGACCCACTTCTGGCCCGCTGCTGCCTTTCTCTCCGGTACTGGTCCCGAATGATGCGCCAACGTCTCATAACATCTTCCACTGCAATGAAAATAATGTATAAGGCCATTGTGCACAGTGGTACCACAAGGTGTCAGTGATTTACCAGATTGTAATATGCCCTAGTAAGCTGCATTTCTTAATAAATATTATTATTATTTATTTATATAGCACCATTAATTCCATGGTGCTGTACATGAGAAGGGGTTACATCAAAATACAAATATCACTTACAGTAAACAAAACTAACAATGACAGACTGGTAGAGAGGGAAGAGGACCCTGCCCTTGCGGGCTTACATTCTACAGGATTATGGGGAAGGAGACAGTAGGTAGAGGGTTGCGGTAGCTCCAATGGTGTTTAGGTGGCCGTGTGGTCTTTACAGGCTGTAAGCTTCTTTGAAGAGGTGGGTTTTCAGGTTTCTTTTGAAGGATCCAAAAGTAGTGGATAACTGGATGTGTTGGGGCACAGAATTCCAGAGGATGGGTAATATTTGGGAAAAGTCTTGGAGGCGATTGGGTGAGGAGCAAATAAGCATAGAGGAGAGGAGGAGGGCTTGGGAGGACCAGAGATTACGTGAGGGAAGATATTGAGAGATTAGTGTGGAAATATACGGAGGAAAAAGATTATGGATGGCTTTGTAGGTCAGTGTTAGTAATTTTAACTGGATACGCTGGGAAATTGGGAGCCAATCAATGAAGGGATTTGCAAAGAGGGGAAGCAGGAGTGTAGCGAGGTGAGAGATTAATTAGTCGGGCAGCAGAGTTAAGGATGGACTGGAGGGGTGCGAGAGTGTTAGAAGGTAGGCCACAGAGTAGTATGTTGCAGTAGTCCAGGCGGGAGATGATTAGGGCATGCACGAGCATTTTGGTAGAGTGTGGGTTGAGGAAAGGACAGATTCTGGAAATATTTTTGAGCTGGAGGCGACTGAAGGTGGCGAGAGCTTGGATGTGCGGTTTGAAGGACAGGGCAGAGTCAAAGGTTTTGGGGACAGGGGAAAGTGTGATTTCATTTATTTTGATAGATAGATCAGGTAGGGAAGATATGCGTGATGGAGGAAAGATAATGAGTTCAGATTTGTCCACATTGAGCTTGAGGAAGTGAGAGGAGAAGAAGGAGGATATTACTGATAGACACTCTGGGATTCTGGAGAGCAGAGAGGTGACAACTGGGCCAGAGAGGTAGATCTGAGTGTCATCGGCATATAGATGGTACTGGAAGCCATAGGACCTTATAAGTTGTCCCAGGCCGAGTGTATAGATTGAGAAGAGTAAGGGTCCTAGGACAGAGCCTTGGGGGACTCCAACATAGAGGGGGCGAGATGAAGAGGTAGTATGGGAGTAGGAAACGCTAAATGTGCGGTTGGAAATATCTTCAATAATTTAACACATAAATACCACAATAGCATAAAAGGGTAACACCATAGAATGTAAGTACACAAGGACAGGGTCCTCTCCCCTCTATACCAGTCTGTCATTGTAAATTTGCCTACTGTAAGCGACATCTATAAACGCTGTACATAACCCCTTTCTCATGTCCAGCACCATTAAATAAATGGTGCAATACACATAGAAAATCAGAATAACATAAATAATAATAGTGTAAAAACATTGTTCGTACTGCAGTTTACAATATTAATTCATTGAGAAACATGAGGGTACTTATTTATTTGCCTCTGTCCCTCACATGGCCGCTGCTCATAATCTGGGAAAAAGATCCCACAGATGCTCCTCCAAGCAGCCTCTTTCCTTGCCCGGTTAGCATAGTTGGAATCACTTTGGTCCCAAATTTCGATCTTTTCTTGGACCAGGACCAGGAGCATATCCACATTTATGATTCTTGCCATGCTCCTTGCAACTCCGTGGAGGCGTGCGCCAGACTTCCTGGGTTGTCTGTCTGGCTGTTTCAGCTAATTAGCATTTCTAAGCTTCCTGATTGGGGGCTTGGCACATTTCCTGTCACCTGGAGATGTCTGGTGTATTTTTCGCAAGTCACACTGCTGGTCCATGTGTAAGGCTGGTTTCACACTTGCGTTTTGATCTGCAGCATTTTAAACGCAAACGCATTTAAACGCATTTGGTGCAAACGTGGCGTTTTGACGCGTTTACAAGCGTTTATTCCTGCGTTTGCGTTTTTGAAACGCATGATGAGAAGTGTGTGACAGCTGCCAATCATCAAAATCAACTAGAAAATCCACTATAAACAGAAATACCTAGGGTTAGGGTTAGGATCCCTAGTAACCCTAGGGATCCTAACCCTAACCCTAAAACACAAATTCTAACCCTAACCCTAACCCTAAAACACAAACTCTAACCCTAACCCTAACCCAAACTCTAACCCTAAACCTAGCTCAAACTCTAACCTTAACCCTAATACAAACTCTAACAAACTGTAACACAAACTCTAACACTAACCATAACCCTAAAACACAAACTCTAACCCTAACCCTAAAACACAAACTCTAACCCTAACCCTAACACAAACTCTAACCCTAACACAAACTCTAACCCTAACCCTAACACAAACTCTAACAAACTCTAACACAAACCCTAACCCTAAAACACAAACTCTAACCCTAACCCTAAAACACAAACTCTAACCCTAACCCTAAAACACAAACTCTAACCCTAACCCAAACGCTAACCCTAACACAAACTCTAAGCCTAACACAAACTCTAACAAACTCTAACACAAACTCTAACCCTAACCCTAAAACACAAACTCTAACCCTAACCCTAAAACACAAACTCTAACCCTAACCCAAACGCTAACCCTAACCCTAACACAAACTCTAAGCCTAACACAAACTCTAACAAACTCTAACACAAACTCTAACCCTAACCCTAACCCAAACTCTAAGCCTAACACAAACTCTAACAAACTCTAACACAAACTCTAACCCTAACCCTAAAACACAAACTCTAACCCTAACCCTAAAACACAAACTCTAACCCTAACCCAAACGCTAACCCTAACCCTAACACAAACTCTAAGCCTAACACAAACTCTAACAAACTCTAACACAAACTCTAACCCTAACCCAAACTCTAAGCCTAACACAAACTCTAACAAACTCTAACACAAACTCTAACCCTAACCCTAAAACACAAACTCTAATCCTAACCCTAAAACACAAACTCTAACCCTAACACAAACTCTAACCCTAACACAAACTCTAACAAACTCTAACACAAACCCTAACCCTAACCCTAAAACACAAACTCTAACCCTAACCCTAAAACACAAACTCTAACCCTAACCCTAAAACACAAACTCTAACCCAAACTCTAACCCTAACCCTAACACAAACTCTAACAAACTCTAACACAAACCCTAACCCTAACCCTAAAACACAAACTCTAACCCTAACCCTAAAGCACAAACTCTAACCCTAACCCTAAAACACAAACTCTAACCCTAACCCAAACTCTAACCCTAACACAAACTCTAACAAACTCTAACACAAACTCTAACCCTAACCCTAAAACACAAACTCTAACCCTAACCCTAAAACACAAACTCTAACCCTAACCCTAAAGCACAAACTCTAACCCTAACCCTAACCCAAACGCTAACCCTAACCCTAACACAAAGTCTAACGCAAACTCTAACCCTAAACCTAAAGCACAAACTCTAACCCTAACCCTAAAACACAAACTCTAACCCTAACCCAAACTCTAACCCTAACCCTAACACAAACTCTAACAAACTCTAACACAAACTCTAACCCTAACCCAAACTCTAAGCCTAACACAAACTCTAACAAACTCTAACACAAACTCTAACCCTAACCCTAAAACACAAACTCTAATCCTAACCCTAAAACACAAACTCTAACCCTAACACAAACTCTAACCCTAACACAAACTCTAACAAACTCTAACACAAACCCTAACCCTAACCCTAAAACACAAACTCTAACCCTAACCCTAAAACACAAACTCTAACCCTAACCCTAAAACACAAACTCTAACCCAAACTCTAACCCTAACCCTAACACAAACTCTAACAAACTCTAACACAAACCCTAACCCTAACCCTAAAACACAAACTCTAACCCTAACCCTAAAGCACAAACTCTAACCCTAACCCTAAAACACAAACTCTAACCCTAACCCAAACTCTAACCCTAACACAAACTCTAACAAACTCTAACACAAACTCTAACCCTAACCCTAAAACACAAACTCTAACCCTAACCCTAAAACACAAACTCTAACCCTAACCCTAAAGCACAAACTCTAACCCTAACCCTAACCCAAACGCTAACCCTAACCCTAACACAAAGTCTAACGCAAACTCTAACCCTAAACCTAAAGCACAAACTCTAACCCTAACCCTAAAACACAAACTCTAACCCTAACCCAAACTCTAACCCTAACCCTAACACAAACTCTAACAAACTCTAACACAAACTCTAACCCTAACCCTAAAACACAAACTCTAACCCTAACCCTAAAACACAAACTCTAACCCTAACCCTAACCAAAACTCTAACCCTAACACAAACTCTAACAAACTCTAACACAAACCCTAACCCTAAAATACAAACCCTAACCCTAACACAAACTCTAACACAAACTCTAACACAAACCCTAACACAAACCCTAACCCTGACCCAAACTCTAACCCTAGCCCTAACCCTAGGGATCCTAACCCTAACCCTAACCCTAGGGATCCTAACCCTAACCCTCAGGGTTAGGGTTAGGATCCCTTAGGGTTAGGGTTTGTGTTAGGGTTTGTGTTAGAGTTTGGGTTAGAGTTTGGGTTAGAGTTTGGGTTAGGGTTTGTGTTAGGGTTTGTGTTAGAGTTTGTGTTAGAGTTTGTGTTAGGGTTTGTGTTAGGGTTTGTGTTAGGGTTTGTGTTAGAGTTTGTGTTAGAGTTTGGGTTAGAGTTTGGGTTTGTGTTAGGGTTAGGGTTTGTGTTAGGGTTTGTGTTAGAGTTTGTGTTAGGGTTTGTGTTAGGGTTTGTGTTAGGGTTTGTGTTAGAGTTTGGGTTAGAGTTTGGGTTAGAGTTTGGGTTTGTGTTAGGGTTAGGGTTTGTGTTAGGGTTTGGGTTAGAGTTTGGGTTAGGGTTTGTGTTAGGGTTAGGGTTAGAGTTTGGGTTAGGGTGTTTTCTTGCGATTTTCTATAAAAACGCATGCGAACGCATGTGCTTAAAACGCATGCGTTTACATAGACATCAATACGTTTTTTTGCCGCAAAAAAACGCATGGTTTTTTTGCGGCAAAAAAAACGACGCAAAAATTACTACATGTTGCATTTCTGCAACACAACGCATGCAGAGAAAAAACGCATGCGTTGCAAAAACGCATGCAAAAAATGCATGCGTTTTTAATGTTAAATATAGGGAAAAAAAGCATGCTTTTTTTGCGTTTTTTACCGCAAAAACGCAAAAAAAAAAACGCAAATGTGAAACCAGCCTAATCCGTATTTTTTGCGCCCCCATAGACTTTCATTGGCGGATTTTTTGCGCAGTACACTGACAAATGTAGCATGCTGTGATTTTCTACTGCCATAAAATACGGCTGTGAAATATACGCCAGATAGAAGCTGCCCCATAGAGACTCATTGGTCCATGTGCAATGCGTCGTTTTTGGGCCTCTCATATGTCCGTAAAACTCTCTAGTGTGACGCCGGCCTTACAGAAAATGTCTCTTGCCTTCACTCCTAGGCCCAGCACCCAGTCATGTGGTTTAATCATATGACTTTATGGTCATATATGGAATGTCGGTCTGCTTTATTAACTCTTTTCCAGCTCCTAATGGCAGAGCCAGCCATCTCAGGGGGTACCTTTTTGTCAGGGGGTACCTCATCTGGAACGGTACTCTCTGCAGGATTCTTCCTGGGATCAGCTCTGAAGTCATCTTGTGGATGATTGGCGATGTCATCTCCACTGTCATCTCTGGAGGGATCTCAGATATCATCTGTCAGTTAAAGCTTCTGCTGGCTGTGGTATACCACCTTGGTTATCTCTTTATTCTCTTCAGAGATTTTGTAGATTTCTACGCCAGGTAGAGGCATAGCTCGAACGATGTATGGGCAAGTCTTGCACTTCTCATCTAGCTTGCTGGTGATATGATTCTTTTTAAGCCAGATTCAATGTCCAACTGTCAGGGGTTATGCTTTGGCCATTTTTTACTGTATGTTCCCAATAAACTTGCTGACAAACAGCTTGAACGGTGATGGCAATAGCATTAATCAAGGCTTCTGAAAGGTGCAGTAACTGATCAGGATTCCAGTAGTGCCCATAGTTGGAGGTTTGGATGGTGCTGATTTGTGAGCCTGTGTCAAGTTAAGCTGAAAAAGGAATTCCATTGATTTCAATGGTGATGATACATCTGCCAATGTATCTAAGCGCCCATTTTGGATGGTCTGAAACTAGGCATTCTCCTCCTGAGGGTTGGTTCTCTCCCTCGGGGTATTCCAGTTTAAATGTCAGCACTCCCGTTCAATGTGGCCACTTCTCCCATACTTCCTACAAATAGAATCATAGAATAATAGAGTTGGAAGGGACCTCCTGGATCATCTGGTCCAACCCTCTGCTCAAAGCAGGATTCACTAAATCATCCCAGACAGATATCTGTCCAGCCTCCTCCAAAACCCCTGTAAGGACATTCCCTTTAACATGGGCGCCCAGGGCCACGGACGGGTCGCCGCCACCGTGACATCCCCTTTTAAGTACCGAACCTGGTACCGAGTACCCCATGGCCCTGGCGGGCGTTTCAAACGAATGTAAAAAACGCATCAAAAATGTAGGTGACCTGCCAGTGACCTCAGATGCAGATTTCACCTGCGTCAAATCCTGAGCCAATCCTAACCATGGAAACATACCCTAAAAGGCCAAGAAGAGTTATCTAAGTCATAACAGATGAGACAAGAGTGGAGCAAGCATTTCAGTAGTTTAGAGATGAACGGAAGATTAATCCCTTCCCGACCTTTGACGTCACGTAGGCGTCATGAAAGTCGGTGCCAATCCGACCCATGACGCCTATGTGGCGTCATGGAAAGATCGCGTCCCTGCAGATCGGATGAAAGGGTTAACTCCCATTTCACCCGATCTGCAGGGACAGGGGGAGTGGTAGTTTAGCCCAGGGGGGGTGGCTTCTCCCCCCTGTGGCTACGATCGCTCAGATTGGTTGTTGAAAGTGAAACTGCTAATCAGAGCGATTTGTAATATTTCACCTATGAAAACTGGTGAAATATTACAATCCAGCCATGGCCAATGCTGCAATATCATCAGCCATGGCTGGAAACACTATTGTGCCCCCACCCCACCCCACCGATCGCCCCCCCCAAGCCACCGATCTGTCCTTTACACTGCTCCGCTCCCCTCCGTCCTGTGCTCCGCTCCCCCCGTGCTCTTGTCCGCTCCCCCCGTGCTCAGATCCAACCCCCCTGCACTCCGATCCACCCCCCGTGCATCATCCACCCCCCCATGCTCCGATCCCCCGTGCCCTGTTCCACCCCCCCGTGCTCCGTTCCACCCCCCGCGCTCCGATCCCCCCCCATGCTCCGATCCCCCCCCGTGCTCCCCCCCACCCCATCATACTTACCGATCCTGCCGGGGTCCGTCCGTCTTCTCCCTGGGCGCCGCCATCTTCCAAAATGGCGGGCGCATGCGCAGTGCGCCCGCCGAATCTGCCGGCCGGCAGATTCGTTCCAAAGTGCATTTTGATCACTGAGATATAATCTATCACAGTGATCAAAATAAAAAAATAATAAATGACCCCCCCCCCCCCCCTTGTCACCCCCATAGGTAGGGACAATAAAAAAATAAAGAATTTTTTTTTTCCACTAAGGTTAGAATAGGGTTAGGGTTAGGGTTACGGTTAGGGCTAGGGCTAGGGTTAGGGCTAGGGTTAGGGCTAGGGTTAGGGCTAGGGCTAGGGTTAGGGTTAGGGTTAGGGCTAGGGTTAGGGCTAAGGTTAGGGCTAGGGTTAGGGCTAGGGTTAGGGCTAGGGTTAGGGTTTCGGTATGTGCACACGTATTCTGTTCCTCTGCGGATTTTTCCGCTGCGGATTTGATAAATCCGCAGTGCTAAACCGCTGCGGATTTATGGCGGATTTACCGCGGTTTTTCTGCGCATTTCACTGCGGTTTTACATCTGCGATTTTCTATTGGAGCAGTTGTAAAACCGCTGCGGAATCCGCAGAAACAAGTGACATGCTGCAGAATGTAAACCGCTGCATTTCCGTGCAGTTTTTCTGCAGCATGTGTACAGCGATTTTTGTTTCCCATAGGTTTACATTGAACTGTAAACTCATGGGAAACTGCTGCGGATCCGCAGCGTTTTCCGCAGTGTGTGCACATACCTTTAGAATTAGGCTATGTGCACACGGTGCGGATTTGGCTGCGGATCCGCAGCGGATTGGCCGCTGCGGATTCGCAGCAGTGTTCCATCAGGTTTACAGTACCATGTAAACCTATGGAAAACTAAATCTGCTGTGCCCATGGTGCGGAAAATACCGCGCGGAAACGCTGCGTTGTATTTTCCGCAGCATGTCAATTCTTTGTGCGGATTCCGCAGCGTTTTACACCTGTTCCTCAATAGGAATCCACAGGTGAAATCCGCACAAAAAATGCTGGAAATCCGCGGTAAATCCGCAGGTAAAACGCAGTGCCTTTTACCCGCAGATTTTTCAAAAATGCTGAAAAATCTCACACGAATCCGCAACGTGGGCACATAGCCTTAGGGTTAGGGTTGGAATTAGGGTTGTGGTTAGGGGTGTGTTGGGGTTAGGGTTGTGATAAGGGTTATGGCTACAGTTGGAATTAGGGTTAGGGGTGTGTTGGGGTTAGTGTTGGAGGTAGAATTGAGGGGTTTCCACTGTTTAGGCACATCAGGGGTCTCCAAACGCAACATGGCGCCACCATTGATTCCAGCCAATCTTGTATTCAAAAAGTCAAATGGTGCTCCCTCACTTCCGAGCCCCGACGTGTGCCCAAACAGTGGTTTACCCCCACATATGGGGTACCAGCATACTCAGGACAAACTGTGCAACATTTACTGTGGTCCAATTTCTCCTGTTACCCTTGTGAAAATAAAAAAATGCTTGCTAAAACATCATTTTTGAGGAAAGAAAAATGATTTTTTATTTTCACGGCTCTGCGTTGTAAACGTCTGTGAAGCACTTGGGGGTTCAAAGTGCTCACCACATATCTAGATAAGTTCCTTGGGGGGTCTAGTTTCTAAAATTGGGTCACTTGTGGGGGGTTTCTACTGTTTAGGCACACCAGGGGCTCTGCAAACGCAACGTGACGCCCGTAGACCATTCCATCAAAGTCTGCATTTCAAAAGTCACTACTTCCCTTCTGAGCCCCGACGTATGCCCAAACAGTGGTTTACCCCCACACATGGGGTATCAGCGTACTCAGGAGAAACTGGAAAACAACTTTTGGTGTCAAATTTCTCCTGTTACCCTTGGGAAAATAAAAAATTGCAGGCTAAAAGATCATTTTTGAGAAAAAATATATATTTTTTTTATTTTCATGGCTCTGCGTTATAAACTTCTGTGAAGCACTTGGGGGTTCAAAGTCCTCACCACACATCTAGATTAGTTCCTTTGGGGGTCTAGTTTCCAAAATGGGGTCACTTGTGGGGGGTTTCTACTGTTTAGCCACATCAGGGGCTCTGCCAATCCAACGTGACGCCCGCAGAGCATTCCATCAAAGTCTGCATTTCAAAATGTCACTACTTCACTTCCGAGCCCCGGCATGTGCCCAAACAGTGGTTTACCCCCACACATGGGGTATCAGCATACTCAGGAGAAACTGGACAACAACTTTTGGGGTCTAATTTCTCCTGTAACCCTTGGGAAAATGAAAAATTCTGGGCTAAATAATTATTTTTGAGGAAAGAAAACGTATTTATTATTTTCACGGCTCTGCATTATAAACTTCTGTGAAGCACTTGGGGGTTCAAAATGCTCACCACACATCTAGATAAGTTCCTTTCGGGGTCTAGTTTCCAAAATGGGGTCACTTGTGGGGGTTTCTACTGTTTAGCCACATCAGGGGCTCTGCAAACGCAACGTGACGCCCGCAGAGCATTCCATCAAAGTCTGCATTTCAAAACGTCACTACTTCACTTCCAAGCCCCGGCATGTGCCCAAACAGTGGTTTACCCCCACATATGGGGTATCAGCGTACTCAGGAAAAACTGGACAACAACTTTTGGGGTCAAATTTCTCCTGTTACCCTTGGGAAAATAAAAAATTGCAGGCTAAAAGATCATTTTTGAGAAAATAATTTTTTATTTTTATTTTCATGGCTCTGCGTTATAAACTTCTGTGAAGCACTTGGGGGTTCAAAGTCCTCACCACACATCTAGATTAGTTCCTTTGGGGGTCTAGTTTCCAAAATGGGGTCATTTGTGGGGGATCTCCAATGTTTAGGCACACAGGGGCTCTCCAAACGTGACATGGTGTCCGCTAATGATTGGAGCTAATTTTCCATTTAAAAAGCCAAATGGCATGCCTTCCCTTCCGAGCCCTGCCGTGTGCCCAAACAGTGGTTTACCCCCACATATGGGGTATCAGCGTACTCAGGACAAACTGGACAACAACATTTGGGGTCCAATTTCTCCTATTACTCTTGGCAAAATAGGAAATTCCAGGCTAAAAAAATCATTTTTGAGGAAAGAAAAATTATTTTTTATTTTCATGGCTCTGCGTTATAAACTTCTGTGAAGCACCTGGGGGTTTAAAGTGCTCAATATGCATCTAGATAAGTTCCTTTCGGGGTCTAGTTTCCAAAATGGGGTCACTTGTGGGGGTTTCTACTGTTTAGCCACATCAGGGGCTCTGCAAACGCAACGTGACGCCCGCAGAGCATTCCATCAAAGTCTGCATTTCAAAACGTCACTACTTCACTTCCAAGCCCCGGCATGTGCCCAAACAGTGGTTTACCCCCACATATGGGGTATCAGCGTACTCAGGAGAAACTGTACAACAACTTTTGGGGTCAAATTTCTCCTGTTACCCTTGGGAAAATAAAAAATTGCAGGCTAAAAGATCATTTTTGAGAAAATAATTTTTTATTTTTATTTTCATGGCTCTGCGTTATAAACTTCTGTGAAGCACTTGGGGGTTCAAAGTCCTCACCACACATCTAGATTAGTTCCTTTGGGGGTCTAGTTTCCAAAATGGGGTCATTTGTGGGGGATCTCCAATGTTTAGGCACACAGGGGCTCTCCAAACGTGACATGGTGTCCGCTAATGATTGGAGCTAATTTTCCATTTAAAAAGCCAAATGGCATGCCTTCCCTTCCGAGCCCTGCCGTGCGCCCAAACAGTGGTTTACCCCCACATATGGGGTATCAGCGTACTCAGGACAAACTGGACAACAACATTTGGGGTCCAATTTCTCCTATTACTCTTGGCAAAATAGGAAATTCCAGGCTAAAAAAATCATTTTTGAGGAAAGAAAAATTATTTTTTATTTTCATGGCTCTGCGTTATAAACTTCTGTGAAGCACCTGGGGGTTTAAAGTGCTCAATATGCATCTAGATAAGTTCCTTGGGGGGTCTAGTTTCCAAAATGGGGTCACTTGTGGGGGAGCTCCAATGTTTAGGCACACAGGGGCTCTCCAAACCCGACATGGTGTCCGCTAACGATGGAGATAATTTTTCATTCAAAAAGTCAAATGGCGCTCCTTCCCTTCCGAGCCTTACCATGTGCCCAAACAGTGGTTTACCCCCACATGTGAGGTATCGGTGTACTCAGGAGAAATTGCCCAACAAATTTTAGGATCCATTTTATCCTGTTGCCCATGTGAAAATGAAAAAATTGAGGCTAAAAGAATTTTTTTGTGAAAAAAAAGTACTTTTTCATTTTTACGGATCAATTTGTGAAGCTCCTGGGGGTTCAAAGTGCTCACTATGCATCTAGATAAGTTCCTTGGGGCGTCTAGTTTCCAAAATGGGGTCACTTGTGGGGGAGCTCCAATTTTTAGGCACACGGGGCTCTCCAAACATGACATGGTGTCCGCTAAAGAGTGGAGCCAATTTTTCATTCAAAAAGTCAAATGGCGCTCCTTCCCTTCCAAGCCCTGTCGTGCGCCCAGTGGTTTACCCCCACATATGAGGTATCAGCGTACTCAGGACAAATTGGACAACAACTTTCGTGGTTCAGTTTCTCCTTTTACCATTGGGAAAATAAAAAAATTGTTGCTAAAATATAATTTTTGTGACTAAAAAGTTAAATGTTCATTTTTTCCTTCCATGTTGCTTCTGCTGCTGTGAAGCACCTGAAGGTTTAATAAACTTCTTGAATGTATTTTTGAGTACCTTGAGGGGTGCATTTTTTAGAATGGTGTCACTTTTGGGTATTTTCAGCCATATAGACCCCTCAAACTGACTTCAAATGTGAGGTGGTCCCTAAAAAAAATGGTTTTGTAAATTTCGTTGTAAAAATGAGAAATCGCTGGTCAAATTTTAACCCTTATAACTTCCTAGCAAAAAAAATTTTGTTTCCAAAATTGTGCTGATGTAAAGTATACATGTGGGAAATGTTATTTATTAACTATTTTGTGTCACATAACTCTCTGGTTTAACAGAATAAAAATTCAAAATGTGAAAATTGCGAAATTTTCAAAATTTTCGCCAAATTTCCGTTTTTATCACAAATAAACGCAGAATTTATTGACCTAAATTTACCACTAACATGAAGCCCAATATGTAGTGAAAAAACAATCTCAGAACCGCTAGGATCCGTTGAAGCGTTCCTGAGTTATTACCTCATAAAGGGACACTGGTCAGAATTGCAAAAAACGGCAAGGTCTTTAAGGTCAAAATAGGCTGTGTCATGAAGGGGTTAAAGACCGGTCTGTAGTTAGCATAGACCAATATACAAACCTCCCCAAAATCGTCACACCTGTCCCATGATGACACTGCAATAGGAGTAATATACATGGAGATTAACCTGCTCTGGGTTTCAACTGTTTGGCTACACTTAGAGCTATGTCTTATCTCACTATTTGGGGGGTTGGATATTGGTACAGATAATGATTATCTACTCCTTAATTGATTGCTTATTTTCAGGGTGTACAAACTCAATCATTTATGGTTGTGTTTACAGCATACAGTGGGTCCAGAAAGTATTCAGACCCCTTTAAATTTTTCACTCTTTGTTTCATTACAGCCATTTAGTAAATTCAAAACAGTTCATTGTTTTTCTCATTAATGTACACTCTGCACCCCATCTTGACTAAAAAAAAACAGAAACGTAGAAATTTTTGCATATTTATTAAAAAACAAAAACTGAAATATCACAAGGTCAGCTGTGTATAAGTAACCCCTTAATGACCGTCGATACATTTTTTAAGTAACCTGAGATATAAGAGAATAGCATCCCCATACAGGAGACAATCCAGCAGCTGTCGGCTGGATACTATAGCTGACAACTTGTTGCATCAGCCACGATTAGTGTTGTCACCGTCTATATCTGTTTAACCCCTTAGATACTGCTGTCAATAATGACTATATCATATAAATGTTTAAAAGAGTGTTGTAATGCCTGCTGCAGTGCAGTAGCGCCCATCCTCTACCAGAGGTTGCTGGTGTAGGAGAAAGATTAACTCACCAGCAGCAGCACCGCAGGTGTCACTAGGTGTTAGGAGAGTAGTCAGACAAGCCCGGTCAGCAACGGAGAAGTCAACACCAGTCGGGAGCAGAGATACCAGAGACGGAAGACAGTCAAACAGATCAGAGGACAAGCCGGGTCAAATACCAATAGGTCACAGAACGGGGAGCGGACACAAGACGAGTTAGGTAACTGGAGAGGGCAGACACAGGAACTCAGTAAACAGGCAGAGGATGAATCAGGGTGTAACGGGGTCAGCCGTTCAAGCCAGGGCAGGAACTATAACTGACCCAGCCTGCCAGCAGCCGCGGACTGAAATAGCCAAACACGTCCCAAAGTGAGGCAGAGAAAGTTAACCCCCGCATGACCAGCCCAGGGAGAAGATAACAAACCCCAACCTGGGTCATGACAAGTGTGGCTTCTCCCTGGTCAGACACTAGTCAGATTTTTAAAATTTGGCTGTCACTGAGGGGTTAAACTGATTGGACTTGATTTGGAAAGGCACACACCTGTCTCTATAAGACCTCACAACTCACAGTGCATGTCAAACCAAAGGAGAATCATGAGGTCAAAGGAACTGGCCAAGGAGCTCAGAGACAGAATTAGTAACATAGTAACATAGTTATTAAGGTTGAAGGAAGACTTTAAGTCCATCTAGTTCAACCCATAGCCTAAACTAACATGCCCTAGCATGTTGATCCAGAGGAAGGCAAAAAAAACCCATGTGGCAAATAGTAAGCTCCACTTTGGGGGAAAAAATTCCTTCCCGACTCCACATACTGCAATCAGACTAGTTCCCTGGATCAACGCCCTATCAAGGAATCTAGAATATATACCCTGTAACATTTTACTTTTCCAGAAAGGTATCCAGTCCCCTCTTAAATTTAAGTAATGAATCAGGATGTTCTTATAGGGGAGTTCACCTTAAACAGGCTTAGAGCTCCCCCTTCTGGTCTGGAGTGTGAACATGTTGCATGCATTGTGTTACCTGACAAAGCGTCCTCCTTCATTGCCTCCAAACATAACATCACTCCCATTCCCTAGAGGAAAATGACATTACGGCAACGACCAGGACCCTGGGGCGCTGCACTCCCCCCTCCCCCCCCCCCCCCTTAAATCCAGTACTCCGGGACTGGGAAAAGAAAACAACAATTTACAAGTTACATAAATGCCAACATTTTGAAAAACATTTTGGAACAATTATAAAACTTTGGCTTCCCTTTATGGGAGGTGAGAACATTTGAACGTTGCAAAACAAGTTTTTAAAAGTACATTTATTATTGTCTTTGGTCAGATGAAGCAAGGAAAGGCTCTACCCACGCCGGCAAAGTGGGCCGAACCATAGTGCACCTTGGAGGTGCCAAACTATTTACAAAGAAAGTTTTTGGGTAAGCATTGTCCGTTTTTAAACCTGTAACAAACATAAGCAAGCAATTCAAACATGTAGCAGCAATTGTTAACACTTTTAATCCTTGTACCTGGCTGGAATTTGGCCTTTGGTACTACGTGTAGACCTGCGTGATTCCTGATCTGACATGCCTGCTGTTACTGGAATGGACCCACTAGTCTGCGTACTATCTGTAGGCCTGCATTGTGTAGGTAAACTGGGCAAGAGTCTGCATCTTCTTAAATTCACCATAGGTTTGACAGATTCACCAATAGCAGAGGGAGGAGTCTCTGGTTCCACTGCTGGGGTGACAATTGTTGCTTGAACCTGTTGGTGTGGAGTCTCTTCAGGTCCTGGATGGTTCTGAGTCACATTTTGTTCTGGTATTTCTAGCTGAGGAAACGTTAAGACATATATCACAATGGCCTGTTGTACTTGAGTTCAAGACTGAGGAAAATCTCCAAGAACAGTGTGTATCATCTTCTCTTCCTTTGGCGGAGATGTTCCTGGATTGGTTTCTCTGTTCTTCAATTTATCAGGGCATTTCTTGAGATGGTCTCTGGATACTGCCGTCGAAGTTTCTCCTCCATCTTTGCTGATAAGACAGACTTTAGTATTGTCAAAGTTCGACGGTAAGATGGTATAAGCTTCTGCTTCCCACTGATAATCAAATTTGTTCATTCTCCTTTTGCGCTTTAACACTTGTTCA
Source organism: Ranitomeya imitator (assembly GCF_032444005.1). Lineage (NCBI taxonomy): Eukaryota > Metazoa > Chordata > Amphibia > Anura > Dendrobatidae > Ranitomeya > Ranitomeya imitator. The sequence goes on from NC_091285.1 coordinate 431,905,698, forward strand.
CCTGGTGACAAGGGAATTGCAGGAGCTCGTTGGTTGTAGTCTCTCTCTTGTTTTTGTCTCGCTTGAGATAGACTTCTTTCAACGCATTCTTGTATTTGACGGTACTTTTGCTGTCTTTCTGTATCCCAATCCGCATCTGGTGAGGTATTTTCTGGGGTTAGGACTCCCATGTCTAGATCAACAGGTAGTTTGCTGGATCTTCCTCTCATCAGGTATGCTGGAGTACAGTTGGTGGAATTCACAGGAATGTGGTTGTACAAGTCTACCAACTTTTCTGGCCATAAGTTCCTTTCCTGTATAGGTAAGGTTTTCAGTAGGTCAATCACTACTTGGTTCATCTTCTCACACATTCCATTGGTCTGTGGGTGATACGGAGTTGTTCTGATCTGTTTGCATCCGTACAGGTTACAGAACTCTTGAAACACTTCCGCTTCAAAGGCTGGACCTTGATCAGTAAGGACCTTCTCTGGGTATCCGTGTGGTCTACAGAAGTGCTGTTGGAAGGCCTTGGCTGCTGTTCTTGCCGTCAGATCCTTGACAGGTACAACTACCAGGAATCTGGAGTAGTGATCCACGATGGTCAGAGCGTAGACATAGCCTGACCTGTTTAGTGTTAGCTTCACATGGTCTAAGGCCACCAGTTCAAGTGGCTGCTTGGTGACTATTGGCTGTAGGGGAGCCCTCTGACTGTCACGGTCCTTCCTGCGTGGGTTACATGGGCCACACTCTCGGCACCACTTTTCTATGGCTTTTCTCATGACAACCCAGTAGAAACTTCCACGAAGTAGATTCTCCAACTTCCTCCATCCAAAGTGTCCTGCTCCATCATGGTACGCTTCCAGAACCATTGGCGCATCTTGCCTTGGGACCACTATCTGCCAAACCAACTCATGAGTGCATAGTTACATAGTTACATAGTTACATAGTTATTAAGGTTGAAGGAAGACTATATGTCCATCTAGTTCAACCCATAGCCTAACCTAACATGCCCTAACATGTTGATCCAGAGGAAGGCAAAAAAACCCCATGTGCAAAGAGTAAGCTCCACATTGGGGAAAAAAATTCCTTCCCGACTCCACATACGGCAATCAGACTAGTTCCCTGGATCAACGCCCTATCAAGGAATCTAGTGTAAATGGGTCGATGTTTCTCCAGCACAGTTTACCATCGTAGATAAATAGTTTGCCCTTCTCGTTCCACAGTTATTGCGTCTCTTGTGGATCATCCAGACCAGGGCGTGCACCTGCCTGTGTCAGGAGTTCTTTCACCCGACGGACCGCAGGGTCACTGTCCTGGGTCTCTGCCCATCCATGATGGGGCAGGGGATTCAGCATCGCTTCTGGCTCATTTCAGTGCCGGTTCCTCACATGATGAGAATACTGAGTTGCCTTGGGGCGATGGAAAGCTGGCAATTCTATTTCTTCGAGTGTTTCTGAATCTTCTCCCATCTCTGGCAAGTTGGGCATTCTGGACAATGCATCAGCATTTGCATTCTTGTGCCATGCGCGGTACTTGATGGTGAAATCATAATTGGACAACCGGGCCATCCATCGTTGCTCCAGGGCACCAAGTTTTGCTGTGTCCAAGAGTGTCAGAGGATTGTTATCCATGAAGACGGTGAATCTTGCCGAGGCCAAGTAGTGCTTAAATCTCTCCGTCACTGCCTAGACGATGGCGAGGACCTCCAGCTTAAAGGAACTGTAGTTTTCAGGGTTCCTTTCAGTGGGACGAAGTTACCTGCTGGCATAGGAGATTACCCTTTCTTTGCCTTTTTCGACCTTGGACAACACGGTTCTTAGTCCCATGTTGCTGACATCCATGTACAGCACAAACGGTTGGTCATATTCAGGGTAAGCCAGCACCTCATCTCCCTTCAGAGCCAACTTCAAATGAGTGAAGGATCTCTCCAGTTCATCGTCCCAGTCAAATGGGGTATTCTTACCCTTGGTTTTCTTGGATTGGCCCACTAACAGGTCTTGTACTGTCGCGGCTTTCTTGGTGAAGTCTTTGATAAATCTCCTGTAGTAGCCTACCAACCCGAGGAACTGTCGGACTTCATGGAGGTTGCTGGGTTTCGGCCAGTCTCTGATCACAGTGACCTTGTCAGGGTCTGGGGCCACTCCTTCGGCACTCACTACATGGCCCAGGTACTGCACTTTTGACTTTAAGAGATGGCATTTGGATGGTTTCACCTTTAGGCCAAAGTTGGACAGGGCTTCGAACACCTCTGCTAGGTGCTTCAGGTGGTCCTCATAGGTCTTGGAGAAGACAATTACATCATCCAGATACAGCAAGATGGTTTCAAAATTCTTGTGTCCCAGACAGCACTCCATCATCCTCTGAAACGTTCCTGGGGCGTTGCACAGTCCGAACGGCATGTAGTTGAATTCACAGAGACCCATCGGTGTGGTGAAGGCCGTCTATTCCTTATCCGCCTCTGCTACGGGAACCTGCCAGTACCCACTGGTGAGATCCAAGGTAGAAAAGTAGTTAGCAGATTTTAAAGCAGCTAATGACTCTTCTATTCTGGGCAGTGGGTATGCATCTTTGTGTGTAATGCGGTTTATCTGCCTATAATCTACACACATTCTCATCGTGCCATCCTTTTTCCTGATGAGGACCAATGGAGCTGCCCAGGGGCTACAACTGTCTCTAACTACCCCAGCCTCCTTCATCTCTCGCAACATGTCCTTGGCACACTGATAATGAGCTGGAGGTACAGGAAGGTATCTCTCTTTAATGGGCGGATGATCTCCCGTGGGGATATGATGTTGAATCCCTTTTACCTGTCCAAAATCTAGTGGGTGTTTGCTGAATACTCGCTCATACTCATGGACCACCCTGTAAGCCCCTTGTTTTTGGTGTGATGGTGTAGAGTCAGTGCCCACATGTAATTTCTGACACCAATCTTCCATTTCTCCTGCAGAGCCATTGTCCTCCGCCTGGTTGGATGGGACCAAGGGCTCTGTTGCCTGTATCACATTATTATCAACAGTAAACAGTTTGGCAAGTGTGGCATATTTGGTTAGGTGGACCTCTTTCTCTCCACAGTTAAGGACACGTACTGGCACCCTCCCCTTACGGACTTCAACCTCTGGCTGTCAGAATTGTGGACCTACTATCTGAATACACAGGTTCTACCAGGGCTTGGTAGTCTTTACCTCTGAGGCCTATTGCTGCCCGACACCATATTAGCATTTCACTCCTGGGGGGTATTGCAATGGGGATTGAATCACTCACTGTGGCACGGTCAATTTCTCCACCAGATAGTTCTACCTGCTGTCTCTGTACCAGAGCTCTGATTTCTTTCTGCAAAACACGTTGCTCACTGGAACCAGCAGTTTCGGCCACCTGTTGTAATAAGACAATAACCTCTGCAAGACAATTTTCTATGACATTAGTACCAATGGTCATAATAGGGTTACAGTCACGTTGATCAATATCAACAATCACGATCCCTTGGGATTTTAACTCTACCCACCCCACTTTAATGGTGACCTCTTTGTATCCCACTTGTGGTAAGGGCTGACTGTTACTGGCTACTATAGTGAAATCATCATCAGGGCCACGAGTAATGTCTGTCTCAGCCCAATAATGTTTATAAAGGATGTAAGGCATAGTTGTCACTTGAGAACCGGTGTCCAACAGAGCGTTCATGGGGATACCATCGATCACAATGGGGAGAATAGGTCGTCCTCCAACGTACTTGGTGTTACAGAACTCCCAGCACCAAGAATATGTTATGCTATATATATTATGTATAATAGGTTCCATGTGAAATGCATCAGTCCACAGGCTGCATCCCTGGGCAGAAGGGACAAGATATTCTCCTTCTGACCTCCCCCACCTTTGTAATTCCCACAGTAAATACCAGCAGGCTCCGGCCCCCTGCGGCTATTGTAATGTATATCTGGCCTGTTTTTTCTATTGGCCTGCCCTGTGTATCTGTGTTATATATTCAGTGTGTTGTAAATAAAGTGGGTTCTTTTAGACTGGAAATACCTGGAGTAGCAGTCAGCTTTTATATGCTCCCATGTAATCAAGAAATTCTAGCCAGCGTCCTTCATTCAGAATCCAGCAAAAGCAGAGTAGACCTCCTGAAACATGGGGGGTGCTGAAATAGGTACTACAGCACAGTAGACCCCGTTACACTTGGCTCTCCAGTTTTGTGGTCCTGGTCGTCCTACTCCTGGGGATTGGCCCTCTTCCCCAGGGGTCGCTCATTTAAATGACAGTACCTTGCAATGTGGCCTGCCTGATTGCAGCGGCGGCAGAGGGGTCGCCCGTCCTGATGATAGCGATTGACGTCTCTTCCTCTGGTCGGCGGGATCCTTTTCTGTCATCGCCAGGGAACATCCTCCGGTCTGGAAGCCAGCTTGATCTTCTCCTTGGGGGCCTCCTGTAGGGACTGTACGGTCCGGGCTAGCGCAGCAAAGTTCTTGGTCAGCTCCTGCAGCTGGAGGCGTAGTCCTGCGGGAGAATCCTCTTCAAGGATCTGGGCATCGGCCTCAGCAGGGACTTGAGGATCTGGCGCCACCTCCTGGTGGTAAGTGAGGGATGGACGCCTAGGTGGTACTGCACGGCTGGGCTGCCATAATTGTAGCACCTGGATGGCCTTGTCTTTGAATTGCGCAAAGGCTAGGTCCAGATTCTGCATGGCCAGGAGGTGCACTTGGGCCCTTTGGTTAGTACACAAGAGTCCCTCAATGAACCGCTCTTTTAAGAGTTTGTCTTCATCTTGTACGCTGTTAGGGTCAACCTGCCTGATTGCCCACAGTGCTTCCTGGAGATTAAGGACATAGTCTCGTAGGCTATCCTGTGGCCTCTGTTTGCACCCATAAAACTTCAATTTGATTTCTGTAGCGGTGCGGGTGTCAAAGATGGTTTTAAGCTTAGCAAAGACGCGCTGCAGCTGGCCAGGATTTCACCTCCCTCAGGGCCGCTTCAAGCAGTTGGCCCGTTACAATGTGAACTTTCTGATACTCTGTCAGGCGATAAACTTCAATCAGGCTGCAGAGTCTTTCTTTATAGTCATCTAATGTATGCGCTTCTCCAGAATATTGCTGGAGCCAGTCTGCTCCAGGGATGTACGGCATGGAGAGAGGCATGATGGCCGTTGTAGCTGTGGTGGTGTCCGGCCGGCCTATGGGAGCTACAGTTGCGTTCTCCGCAGTGCTCAGGGGCATCACTGGGCCTGCGGGTACATACGCTGCGAGGTCGGGGGGTGCCATTAGGTCCGCGGCTGCGACCGCCGCCAACTCCCCTCCCGCTTTAGACATGGTTCTTTCCCCTTGCTACCCTGATAGAAGTTGGCGTCTCCTTTTAAGGCTCCGCTGTACGACGTCTTCACTTCCGGCATTCCAGGCAGCAGCGCAGCACCCGTCCTTCCTGCTTCGCGCTCTTTTTGGCTATCTCCGCCCACGAAGGTACGTCTCCTCCCCCTCACACTCCACGTGGCGTGGCAATGGTGGATTTTGGCGGCAATTCGCAATGCAGTCTTTTAGCACAAATCACAGTTAGGCACAGTTCTTTAGGTGCACATGACCTGATTTTCAGGCTTAAGTAGATCCTGTTCGTGACGCCAAAGTTTGGAGCGCCCCCAAGGGCAAGGGTACTCGGTACCGGGTCCTTCGGTTCTCAAGGGGATGTCACGGTGGCTGACCCGATCCGTGGCCCTCGGGAGGTCCATTGTAAAAGGGAAAGGGCTTTAAAGGGATATGTTCGTGACGCCACCTGTGGTATTCGGTCAGGGTGACCGGCGCTGCTTAGGGGTCCGCTGGGGTGATGTTATGGCAACTAGATGTTATACCTTCCCACAGGTGAAGTGTGTCCCCAGGGCTTCCCAGAGTGTAGATGGTGGATGATGTGAGGCGCAGTGAAGAACGAGGACACAAGGTTGCAGTCTCTTTACCTTTTACTGAAGGTTCAGCATCCACAGACCAGAGCACAGATCACAGGGCAGTCAGGGTCTGGCCGGTTTGGAGGCAAATCCAGAGTCTCCTTATCCAGGGGGAAATCAGTAGCGCTGCAGTGTTGTAGTCCCTTACTGCTAAGTTTCTCATAAGGTCCTCACCACTGTCGTAGAGGTTATAGATGTTATGTCTTTCTCTCTGTCCCCCAGATGGATAGGACAACCCGTATGACTGATGGCTTGAGGCTGTTTACAGGGACTCTAGCACACCCCGGCCTCTGAGAGTTGCCACCGTGCCTCCTGGGTGTGGGGCGGATCAGTAACTTGCAATTAGCTGTCCTGCCAGTCTCTGAAGTAAAGCGTAGAGATCCTTACTCCCTCGCTATTCTGGCTACCGGGATCCTGCGCCTCAGGAGGAAGCAGCCTGCTCCTGGCTGATCTCCCTCTGATATCCTCTCCTTTGCTTTGCTTTCCTTCACGCTTGCTGCAATATGTTCTGCTTTCTATCCGTCTGTCTCCTAGGAGCTGCAGCACTTCAGGCCACAGGGCTCCTATCTTCCTCTCCCTTTGTCTTCCTGACAGGAACTGAAACTTTCCCTCCAGATCAGGATGTTCTTATAGGGGAGTTCACCTTAAACAGGCTTAGAGCTCCCCCTTCTGGTCTGGAGTGTGAACATGTTGCATGCATTGTGTTACCTGACAGAGTTCTCCTTCATTGCTTCCAAACGTAATATCACTCCCCCCTAGAGGAAAATGACATTACTGCAACGACCAGGACCCTGGGGCGTTGCACCTTCATCTTGCAGGAACTGCTGACATACTCCAGCCACATGAGGTCTAGCATTGTCTTGCATTAGGAGGAACCCAGGGCCAACAGCACCAGCATATGGTCTCACAAGGGGTCTGAGGATCTCATCTCGGTACTGAATAGCAGTCAGGCTACCTCTGGTGAGCACATGGAGGGCTGTGCAGCCTTCCAAAGAAATGCCACCCCACGCCATTACTGACCCACTGCCAAACTGGTCATGCTGAAGGATGTTGCAGGCAGCAGATCACTCTCTACGTACTCTGGATTGAGTATCCTGAAGCCTTCAGTAAAGAGGTAAAGAGACTGCAACCTTGTGTCCTCATTATTGACTGCACCTCACACCATCGCCACCTACACCACTGGGAAGCCCTGGGGACATACTTCACCTGTGGGAAGTTATACCATCCGGCTGCCATTCCATCACCCCAGCGGACCCCATAGCAGCGTCGGTCACCCTGACCGAATACCACAGGTGGCGTCACGAAACCCTGACAGACTGAGTCACTACTTTCATTGGACGCCCCTTAGCAGGGTCGCGGACCGGGCCTAGCCACCGTGACAGCCTCAGAACCGAACCAGAGAGGCCCGGTGCCGAAACGTGTGGCCCTGTGTCTGGGGGCGCTGTTGTGAATTCTGTGGCTGAATTCACTCCTGTGGTCACAAGTGGTACTGCAGCTTCTGAGCTTCCTCCCTCAGGTGTTCTGGTGAGCTCGTTAACTGCTTCATTACTTAACTCCGCCTGATGCTGCTATCCTTGCTCCTTGTCAATGTTTCAGTGTTGGATCTGAGCTTCTCCTGATTGTTCCTGTGACCTGCTGCTCTGTATAGCTAAGTGCCTTTTGTTTTTTTGTTGCTTTTTTTCTGTCCAGCTTGTCTTTTGTTTTGCTGGAAGCTCTGAGACGCAAAGGGTGTACCGCCGTGCCGTTAGTTCGGCACGGTGGTTTTTTTTTGCCCCCTTTGCGTGGTTTTGCTTTAGGGTTTTTTGTAGACTGCAAAGTCCGCTTTACTGTCCTCACTCTGTCCTAGAATATCGGGCCCCACTTTGCTGAATCTATTTCATCCCTACGTTTTGTCTTTTCATCTTACTCACAGTCATTATATGTGGGGGGCTGCCTTTTCCTTTGGGGAATTTCTCTGGGGCAAGTCAGGCCTATTTTTCTATCTTCAGGCTAGCTAGTTTCTTAGGCTGTGCCGAGTTGCCTAGGTAGTTGTTAGGCGCAATCCACAGCCGCTTTTAGTTGTGTTTAGGATAGGATCAGGTGTGCAGTCTACAGAGTTTCCACGTCTCAGAGCTCGTTCTTGTATTTTGGGGTATTTGTCAGATCACTGTGTGCGCTCTGATCGCTAAGCACACTGTGTTTCTGGATTGCCTTCATAACACCTGTCATTAGCAAACATAACAGGGCGCTCCATATGTCTCGCACCATCCCCCAACGTCACATTGCACCACAGACTGTCCAGGAGTTGACGGATGTTTTCGTCCAGGTCTGGGAGGAGATCCCTCAGAAGACCATCCGCCGTCTGATAAGGAGCATGCCCAGGCATTGTAGGGAGGTCATACAGGCACGTGGAGGCCACACACACTACAGAGCATAATTTCCTTGTCTTGAGGCAGTTCCACTGAAGTTGGATCAGCCTGTAACTTCATTGATTTACGTTGATCATTTTTAGGTTTTATTGTTCTTAACACATTCCACTATGTAATGAATAAAGATTTACAACTGGAAAATTTCATTCAGTGATATCTAGGATGTGGGATTTCAGTGTTTCCTTTGTTTGAGCAGTGTATATAGACTGTACATATGTTTTCAAGAATATTTGAGGCCATGGATATATTATATGTCCATTTTGGAAGTCGGCGAGAAAATCTCGCCATACGGATGCCATATGGATGCCATACAGATGTCACACAAATACTTTGGTGAGAAAAAATCACATCCTCGCATTGCACATGGATAACATACGGTTCACTGTTCGGTAACATTTCTGCGAATCTCGGCCGTGAAAAACGGACCGATTTTCTTATTTTTTTTTTTACACGTCATGTGTGACTCCAGCCATATGCAAATACAGGTCCTTCTCAAAAAATTAGCATATAGTGTTAAATTTCATTATTTACCATAATGTAATGATTACAATTAAACTTTCATATATTATAGATTCATTATCCACCAACTGAAATTTGTCAGGTATTTTATTGTTTTAATACTGATGATTTTGGCATACAACTCCTGATAACCCAAAAAACCTGTCTCAATAAATTAGCATATTTCACCCATCCAATCAAATAAAAGTGTTTTTTAATAACAAACAAAAAAACCAACAAATAATAATGTTCAGTTATGCACTCAATACTTGGTCGGGAATCCTTTGGCAGAAATGACTGCTTCAATGCGGCGTGGCATGGAGGCAATCAGCCTGTGACACTGCTGAGATGTTATGGAGGCCCAGGATGCTTCAATAGCGGCCTTAAGCTCATCCAGAGTGTTGGGTCTTGCGTCTCTCAACTTTCTCTTCACAATAGCCCACAGATTCTCTATGGGGTTCAGGTCAGGAGAGTTGGCAGGCCAATTGAGCACAGTAATACCATGGTCAGTAAACCATTTACCAGTGGTTTTGGCACTGTGAGCAGGTGCCAGGTCGTGCTGAAAAATGAAATCTTCATCTCCATAAAGCATTTCAGCCGATGGAAGCATGAAGTGCTCCAAAATCTCCTGATAGCTAGCTACATTGACCCTGCCCTTGATGAAACACAGTGGACCAACACCAGCAGCTGACATGGCACCCCACACCATCACTGACTGTGGGTACTTGACACTGGACTTCAGGCATTTTGGCATTTCCTTCTCCCCAGTCTTCCTCCAGACTCTGGCACCTTGATTTCCGAATGACATGCAAAATTTGCTTTCATCAGAAAAAAGTACTTGGGACCACTTAGCAACAGTCCAGTGCTGCTTCTCTGTAGCTCAAAAGTGGCTTTACCTGGGGAATGCGGCACCTGTAGCCCATTTCCTGCACACGCCTGTGCACGGTGGCTCTGGATGTTTCCACACCAGACTCAGTCCACTGCTTCCTCAGGTTCCCCAAGGTCTGGAATCGGTCCTTCTCCACAATCTTCCTCAGGGTCCGGTCTCCTCTTCTCGTTGTACAGCGTTTTCTGCCACATTGTTTCCTTCCAACAGACTTACCATTGAGGTGCCTTGATACAGCACTCTGGGAACAGCCTATTTGTTGAGAAATTTCTTTCTGGGTCTTACCCTCTTGCTTGAGGGTGTCAATGATGGCCTTCTTGACATCTGTCAGGTCGCTAGTCTTACCCATGATGGGGGTTTTGAGTAATGAACCAGGCAGGGAGTTTATAAAAGCCTCAGGTATCTTTTGCATGTGTTTAGAGCTAATTAGTTGATTCAGAAGATTAGGGTAATAGGTCGTTTAGAGAACCTTTTCTTGATATGCTAATTTATTGAGACAGGTTTTTTGGGTTATCAGGAGTTGTATGCCAAAATCATCAGTATTAAAACAATAAAAGACCTGACAAATTTCAGTTGGTGGATAATGAATCTATAATATATGAAAGTTTAATTGTAATCATTACATTATGGTAAATAATGAAATTTAACACTATATGCTAATTTTTTGAGAAGGACCTGTAATTGGTTACAAGAGCAATAAGTGATTTACTCTCGTCAGTATTGAAATTGCAATGCCAAGTGGTGAGGTTATGGAAATCACAGGATTGATAGACGTTAATAAACTCATTGATGCCACGGTTATTTGAAACTGAATAAATCTAGATGTTTTGAACATTTTATTTTAATTTCTCACCATTTTCATCATATCTGTAACATGTCCATCGATTCTGTCATTTTTATAATTCCACATCTTTTCTTTCCTTGTGTTATAATTTCAATGTAGAGGAATGTAGAAAGATAGATAAATATGTAGACATATAGTACAGACCAAAAGTTTGGACACACCTTCTCATTTAACCCCTTTACCCCCAAGGGTGGTTTGCACGTCAATGACCAGGCCAATTTTTACAATTCTGACCACTGTCCCTTTATGAGGTTACAATGACAATGTTTTCTCGAGACATATTGTACTTCATGATAGTGGTAAAATTTGTTTGATAATACCTGCATTTATTTGTGAAAAAAACGGAAATTTGGCAAAAATTTTGAAAATTTCGCAATTTTCCAGCTTTGAATTTTTATGCAATTAAATCACAGAGATATGTCACACAAAATACTTAATAAGTAACATTTCCCACATGTCTACTTTACATCAGCACAATTTTGTAAACAAAATTTTTTTTTGTTAGGGAGTTATAAGGGTTAAAAGTTGACCAGCAATTTCTCATTTTTACAACACCATTTTTTTTTAGGGACCACATCTCATTTGAAGTCATTTTGAGGGGTCTATATGATAGAAAATACCCAAGTGTGACACCATTCTAAAAACTGCACCCCTCAAGGTGCTCAAAACCACATTCAAGAAGTTTATTAACCCTTCAGGTGTTTCACAGGAATTTTTGGAATGTTTAAATAAAAATGAACATTTAACTTTTTTTCACAAAAAATTTATTCAACTCCAATTTGTTTTATTTTACCAAGGGTAACAGGAGAAAATGGACCCCAAAAGTTGTTGTACAATTTGTCCTGAGTACGCCGATACCCCATATGTGGGGGTAAACCACTGTTTGGGCGCATGACAGAGCTCGGAAGCGAAGGAGGGCAATTTGACTTTTCAATGCAAAATTGACTGGAATTGAGATGGGACGCCATGTTGCGTTTGGAGAGCCACTGATGTGCCTTAATATTGAAACCCCCCACAAGTGACACCATTTTGGAAAGTAGACCCCCTAAGGAACTTATCTAGAGGTGTGGTGAGCACTTTGACCCACCAAGTGCTTCACAGAAGTTTATAATGCAGAACCGTAAAAATAAAAAATCATATTTTTTCACAAAAATTATCTTTTCGCCCCCAATTTTTTATTTTCCGAAGGGTAAGAGAAGAAATTGGACCCCTAAAGTTGATGTACAATTTGTCCTGAGTACGCTGATACCCGATATGTGGGGGTAAACCACTGTTTGGGCACATGGTAGAGCTCGGAAGGGAAGGAGCGCCGTTTGACTTTTCAATGCAAAATTGACTGGAATTGAGATGGGACGCCATGTTGCATTTGGAGAGCCACTGATGTGCCTAAACTTTGAAACCCCCCAACAAGTGACACCATTTTGGAAAGTAGACCCCCTAAGGAACTTATTTGGATGTGTGGTTAGCACTTTGACCCACCAAGGGCTTCACAGAAGTTTATAATGCAGAGCCATAAAAATAAAACAAAATTTTTTTCCCACAAAAATTATTTTTTAGCCCCCAGTTTTGTATTTTCCTTAGGGTAACAGGAGAAATTGGACCCCAAAAGTTGTTGTCCAATTTGTCCTGAGTACGCTGATACCCCATGTGTGGGGGGGAACCACCGTTTGGGCGCATGGGAGGGCTCGGAAGGGAAGGAGCATCATTTGGAATGCAGACTTAGATGGATTGGTCTGCAGGCGTCACATTGCGTTTGCAGAGCTCCTAATGTACCTAAACAGTAGAAACCCCCCACAAGTGACCCCATATTGGAAACTAGACCCCTCAAGGAACTTATCTAGATGTGTTGTGAGAACTTTGAACCCCCAAGTATTTCACTGCAGTTTATAACGCAGAGCCGTAAAAATAAAAAATCCTTTTTTTTCCCACAAAAATTATTTTTTAGCCCCCAGTTTTGTATTTTCCCAAGGGTAACAGGAGAAATTGGACACAAAAATTTGTTGTCCAATTTGTCTTGAGTATGCTGATACGTGATATGTTGGGGTAAACCCCTGTTTGGGCACACGGGAGAGCTCGGAAGGGAAGGAGCACTGTTTTACTTTTTCAACGCAGAATTGGCTGGAATTGAGATCGGACGCCATGTCGCGTTTGGAGAGCCCCTGATGTCCCTAAACAGTGGAAACCCCCCAATTATAACTGAAACCCTAATGCAAACACACCCCTAACTCTAATCCCAACGGTAACCCTAACCACACCCCAACCCTATTCCCAACCGTAAATGTAATCCAAACCCTAACCCTAACTTTAGCCCCAACCCTAACCCTAACTTTAGCCCCAACCCAAACTGTAGCCTTAGCACTAACCTGTTGTGAATTCTGTTATCGAACGCCCTCCTGTGGTCATGAATGGTACTTCGGCGAGTTCTGTCCATGGACTCCCTCTGGTGGCTGTGAGTGGAGCTGCTTCTTCTGAGGTTCCTTCCACAGGTGACTTAGTTTATTCTTTGGCTGGCTGCTCTATTTAACTCCACTCAGATCGTTACTCCATGCCAGCTGTCAATGTTCTTGTACTGGTTCAGTTCGCTCTTGGATCTTTCTGGTGACCTGTCTACTCCAGCAGAAGCTAAGTCCCTGCTAGTTAATTATTTGTTCATTGTTTTCTTGTCCAGCTTGCTATCATGATTTTGCCTTGCTAGCTGGAAGCTCTGGGATGCAGAGTGGCACCTCCGTGACGTGAGTCGGTGCGGAGGTCTTTTTGCACACTCTGCGTGGTCTTTTCGTAGTTTTTTGTGCTGACCGCAAAGTTACCTTTCCTATCCTCAGTCTGTTTAGTAAGTCTGGCCTCCTTTGCTGAAACCTGTTTCATTTCTGTGTTTGTGACTTTCATCTTAACTCACAGTCAATATATGTGGGGGGCTGCCTTTTCCTTTGGGGAATTTCTCTGAGGCAAGGTAGGCTTTATTTTCTATCTCTAGGGCTAGTTAGCTCTTAGGCTGTGAAGAGGCGTCTAGGCAGAGTTAGGTATGCTCCACGGCTATTTCTAGTGTGTGTGATAGGATTAGGGGTTGCGGTCAGCAGAGCTCCCACTTCCCAGAGCTTGTCCTGTGTTAGTTTAACCATCAGGTCGTTCCGGGTGCTCCTAACCACCAGGTCCATAACAGTACAGCTGGCCCAAAGTGTTAATGCATCTCAATAGAGGGATAAGAGAAGTTCTGAGACCATTTTTTTTTTCTCTGCAGTGTGTTTTGTCTTTCTTTTCCCCTTAACCTCTGGGTGGTTCAGGACACAGGTGTAGATATGGACATTCAAGGTCTGTCCTCTTGTGTGGATCATCTCACTGCAAGGGTACAAAACATTCAAGATGTTGTGGCTCAGAATCCGATGTTAGAGCCTAGAATTCCTATTCCTGATTTGTTTTCTGGGGATAGATCTAAGTTCCTGAATTTCAAAAATAATTGTAAACTGTTTCTTGCTTTGAAACCCCGCTCCTCTGGTGACCCCGTTCAACAAGTAAAAATCATTATTTCTTTGTTGCGTGGCGAGCCTCAAGACTGGGCATTTTCCCTTGCGCCAGGAGATCCTGCATTGCGTGATGTAGATGCGTTTTTTCTGGCGCTTGGATTGCTTTATGATGAACCAAATTCAGTGGATCAGGCAGAGAAAATCTTGCTGGCTTTGTGTCAGGGTCAGGATGAAGCAGAGGTATATTGTCAGAAGTTTAGAAAGTGGTCTGTGCTTACTCAGTGGAATGAGTGTGCCCTGGCGGCAATTTTCAGAAAGGGTCTTTCTGAAGCCCTTAAGGATGTCATGGTGGGATTTCCCACGCCTGCTGGTCTGAATGAGTCTATGTCCTTGGCCATTCAGATCGATCGGCGCTTGCGTGAGCGCAAAGCTGTGCACAATTTGGCGGTATTCTCTGAGCATAGGCCTGAGCCTATGCAATGTGATAAGACTTTGACCAGAGCTGAACGGCAAGAACACAGATGTCGGAATGGGCTGTGTTTTTACTGTGGTGATTCCACTCAGGCTATCTCCGATTGTCCTAAGCGCACTAAGCGGTTCGCTAGGTCTGCCACCATTGGTACGGTACAGTCTAAATTTCTTTTGTCCGTTACTCTGATTTGCTCTTTGTCGTCCTATTCTGTTATGGCATTTGTGGATTCAGGCGCTGCCCTGAATTTGATGGACTTGGAGTTTGCCAGGCGCTGTGGTTTTTACTTGGAGCCCTTGCAGTATCCTATTCCATTGAGAGGAATTGATGCTACGCCTTTGGCCAAGAATAAGCCTCAGTACTGGACTCAATTGACCATGTGCATGGCTCCTGCACATCAGGAGGATATTCGCTTTTTGGTGTTGCATAATCTGCATGATGTGGTCGTTTTGGGGTTGCCATGGCTACAGGTCCATAATCCAGTATTGGATTGGAAATCTATGTCTGTGTCCAGCTGGGGTTGTCAAGGGGTACATGGTGATGTTCCATTGCTGTCAATTTCGCCTTCCACTCCTTCTGAAGTCCCTGAGTTTTTGTCGGATTACCGGGATGTATTTGATGAGCCCAAATCCAGTGCCCTACCTCCTCATAGGGATTGCGATTGTGCTATTAATTTGATTCCTGGTAGTAAGTTTCCTAAGGGCCGACTGTTCAATTTATCTGTGCCAGAGCACGCCGCTATGCGGAGTTTATATAAAGGAATCCTTGGAGAAAGGTCATATTCGCCCGTCGTCATCACCGTTGGGAGCAGGGTTCTTTTTTGTGGCCAAGAAGGATGGTTCTTTGAGACCTTGTATTGATTACCGCCTTCTTAATAAAATCACAGTCAAATTTCAGTACCCTTTTCCGCTGCTGTCTGATTTGTTTGCTCGGATTAAGGGGGCTAGTTGGTTCACCAAGATAGATCTTCGAGGGGCGTATAATCTTGTGCGTATTAAACAGGGCGATGAATGGAAAACAGCATTTAATACGCCCGAGGGCCATTTTGAGTACCTGGTGATGCCATTCGGGCTTTCTAATGCTCCATCTGTGTTTCAGTCCTTTATGCATGACATTTTCCGAAAGTACCTGGATAGATTCATGATTGTATATTTGGATGATATTTTGGTCTTTTCGGATGATTGGGAGTCTCATGTGAAGCAGGTCAGAATGGTGTTCCAGGTCCTTCGTGCGAATTCCTTGTTTGTGAAGGGGTCTAAATGTCTCTTTGGAGTTCAGAAGGTTTCATTTTTGGGTTTCATTTTTTTTCCCCTTCTACTATCGAGATGGACCCTGTTAAAGTTCAGGCCATTTATGATTGGACTCAGCCGACATCTGTGAAGAGCCTGCAGAAGTTCCTGGGCTTTGCTAATTTTTACCGTCGCTTCATCGCTAATTTTTCTAGTGTTGCTAAACCGTTGACTGATTTGACCAAGAAAGGTGCTGATGTGGTCAATTGGTCCTCTGCGGCTGTAGAGGCTTTTCAGGAGTTGAAGCGTCGTTTTTCTTCTGCCCCTGTGTTGTGCAAGCCAGATGTTTCGCTCCCGTTTCAGGTCGAGGTTGATGCTTCTGAGATTGGAGCAGGGGCTGTTTTGTCGCGAAGAAGTTCTGATGGCTCGGTGATGAAACCATGTGCCTTCTTTTCTAGAAAGTTCTCGCCTGCTGAGCGCAATTATGATGTTGGCAATCGAGAGTTGTTGGCCATGAAATGGGCATTCGAGGAGTGGCGACATTGGCTTGAAGGAGCCAAGCATCGCGTGGTGGTCTTGACGGATCACAAGAATTTGACTTATCTCGAGTCTGCTGTTATGGCTGGCAATCAGGCAACACAGCGTGCAGTAATCAGCGCACATACAGAGATCTGGCAATAACCAAAAACAATAGGACGAGCTCTGAGACGTGGAATCTCTGTAGACTGCAGTACCTGATCTATCCTCACACAACTATAAGCAGCAGTGGATTGCGCCTAACAACTACCTATGCAACTCGGCACTGCCTGAGGAGCTGACTAGCCTGAAGATAGAAATACAAGCCTGACTTACCTCAGAGAAATACCCCAAAGGAATAGGCAGCCCCCCACATATAATGACTGTTAGCAAGATGAAAAGACAAACGTAGGAATGAAATAGATTCAGCAAAGTGAGGCCCGATATTCTAGACAGAGCGAGGATAGCAAAGAGAACTATGCAGTCTACAAAAAACCCTAAAACGAAAACCACGCAAAGGGGCAAAAAGACCCACCGTGCCGAACTAACAGCACGGCGGTGCACCCCTCTGCTTCTCAGAGCTTCCAGCAAAAGACAATAACAAGCTGGACAGAAAAAAAACAGAAAACAAACTAGAAGCACTTATCTAGCAGAGCAGCAGGCCCAAGGAAAGATGCAGTAGCTCAGATCCAACACTGGAACATTGACAAGGAGCAAGGAAGACAGACTCAGGTGGAGCTAAATAGCAAGGCAGCCAACGAGCTCACCAAAACACCTGAGGGAGGAAGCCCAGAGACTGCAATACCACTTGTGACCACAGAAGTGAACTCAGCCACAGAATTCACAACAGTACCCCCCCCTTGAGGAGGGGTCACCGAACCCTCACCAGAACCCCCAGGCCGACCAGGATGAGCCACATGAAAGGCACGAACAAGATCTGGGGCATGGACATCAGAGGCAAAAACCCAGGAATTATCTTCCTGAGCATAACCCTTCCATTTGACCAGATACTGGAGTTTCCGTCTAGAGACACGAGAATCCAAAATCTTCTCCACAATATACTCCAATTCCCCCTCCACCAAAACAGGGGCAGGAGGCTCCACAGATGGAACCATAGGTGCCACGTATCTCCTCAACAACGACCTATGGAATACATTATGTATGGAAAAGGAGTCTGGGAGGGTCAGACGAAAAGACACCGGATTGAGAATCTCAGAAATCCTATACGGACCAATAAAACGAGGTTTAAATTTAGGAGAGGAAACCTTCATAGGAATATGACGAGAAGATAACCAAACCAAATCCCCAACACGAAGTCGGGGTCCCACACGGCGTCTGCGATTAGCGAAAAGCTGAGCCTTCTCCTGGGACAAGGTCAAATTGTCCACTACCTGAGTCCAGATCTGCTGCAACCTGTCCACCACAGAATCCACACCAGGACAGTCCGAAGACTCAACCTGTCCTGAAGGGAAACGAGGATGGAACCCAGAATTGCAGAAAAATGGAGAGACCAAGGTAGCCGAGCTGGCCCGATTATTAAGGGCGAACTCAGCCAACGGCAAAAATGACACCCAATCATCCTGGTCAGCGGAAACAAAACATCTCAGATATGTTTCCAAGGTCTGATTGGTTCGTTCGGTCTGGCCATTAGTCTGAGGATGGAAGGCCGAGGAGAAAGATAGGTCAATGCCCATCCTACCACAAAAGGCTCGCCAGAACCTCGAGACAAACTGGGAACCTCTGTCAGAAACAATATTCTCAGGAATGCCATGTAAACGAACCACATGCTGGAAGAACAAAGGCACCAAATCAGAGGAGGAAGGCAATTTAACCAAGGGCACCAGATGGACCATTTTAGAAAAGCGATCACAGACCACCCAAATGACCGACATTTTTTGAGAAACGGGAAGGTCAGAAATGAAATCCATCGAAATATGTGTCCAAGGCCTCTTCGGGACCGGCAAGGGCAAAAGCAACCCACTGGCACGTGAACAGCAGGGCTTAGCCCTAGCACAAATTCCACAGGACTGCACAAAAGCACGCACATCCCGTGACAGAGATGGCCACCAGAAGGATCTAGCAACCAACTCCCTGGTACCAAAGATTCCTGGATGACCGGCCAGCACCGAACAATGAAGTTCAGAGATAACTTTACTAGTCCACCTATCAGGGACGAACAGTTTCTCGGCCGGACAACGATCAGGTTTATTAGCCTGAAATTTCTGCAACACTCTCCGCAAATCAGGGGAGATGGCAGACACAATGACTCCTTCCTTGAGGATACTCGCCGGCTCAGATAACCCCGGAGAGTCGGGCACAAAACTCCTAGACAGAGCATCCGCCTTCACATTTTTAGAGCCCGGAAGGTATGAAATCACAAAATCAAAACGAGCAAAAAATAACGACCAACGGGCCTGTCTAGGATTCAAGCGCTTGGCAGACTCGAGATAAGTCAAGTTCTTATGATCAGTCAATACCACCACGCGATGCTTAGCACCCTCAAGCCAATGACGCCACTCCTCGAATGCCCACTTCATGGCCAGCAACTCTCGGTTGCCCACATCATAATTACGCTCAGCAGCAGAAAATTTCCTGGAAAAGAAAGCACATGGTTTGAACACTGAGCAACCAGAACCTCTCTGTGACAAAACCGCCCCTGCACCAATCTCAGAAGCATCAACCTCGACCTGGAACGGAAGAGAAACATCAGGTTGACACAACACAGGGGCACAGCAAAAACGACGCTTCAACTCCTGAAAAGCTTCCACGGCAGCAGAAGACCAATTAACCAAATCAGCACCCTTCTTGGTCAAATCGGTCAATGGTCTGGCAATGCTAGAAAAATTACAGATGAAGCGACGATAAAAATTAGCAAAGCCCAGGAATTTCTGCAGACTTTTTAGAGATGTCGGCTGAGTCCAATCCTGGATGGCCTGAACCTTAACCGGATCCATCTCGATAGTAGAAGGGGAAAAGATGAACCCCAAAAATGAAACTTTCTGCACACCGAAGAGACACTTTGATCCCTTCACGAACAAGGAATTAGCACGCAGTACCTGGAAAACCATTCTGACTTGCTTCACATGAGACTCCCAATCATCTGAGAAGATCAAAATGTCATCCAAGTAAACAATCAAGAATTTATCCAGATACTCACGGAAAATGTCATGCATAAAAGACTGAAAAACAGATGGAGCATTGGCAAGTCCGAACGGCATCACCAGATACTCAAAATGACCCTCGGGCGTATTAAATGCCGTTTTCCATTCATCTCCCTGCCTGATTCTCACCAGATTATACGCACCACGAAGATCAATCTTAGTAAACCAACTAGCCCCCTTAATCCGAGCAAACAAGTCAGAAATCAATGGCAAGGGATACTGAAACTTAACAGTGATCTTATTAAGAAGGCGGTAATCAATACACGGTCTTAGCGAACCATCCTTCTTGGCTACAAAAAAGAACCCTGCTCCCAATGGTGACGACGATGGGCGAATATGTCCCTTCTCCAGGGACTCCTTCACATAACTGCGCATAGCGGTGTGTTCAGGTACGGACAAATTAAATAAACGACCCTTAGGGAATTTACTACCAGGAATCAAATCGATAGCACAATCACAATTCCTATGCGGAGGTAGGGCATCAGACTTGGACTCTTCAAATACATCCTGAAAGTCCGACAAGAACTCTGGGATGTCAGAAGGAATGGATGACGAAATAGACAAAAATGGAACATCACCATGTACTCCCTGACAACCCCAGCTGGTTACCGACATAGAGTTCCAATCCAATACTGGATTATGGGTTTGTAGCCATGGCAACCCCAACACGACCACATCATGCAAATTATGCAGTACCAGAAAGCGAATAACTTCCTGATGTGCAGGAGCCATGCACATGGTCAGCTGGGCCCAGTACTGAGGCTTATTCTTGGCCAAAGGTGTAGCATCAATTCCTCTCAACGGAATAGGACACCGCAAAGGCTCCAAGAAAAATCCACAACGTTTAGCATAATCCAAATCCATCAGATTCAGGGCAGCGCCTGAATCCACAAACGCCATGACAGAATACGATGACAAAGAGCACATTAAGGTAATGGACAAAAGGAATTTGGACTGTACAGTACCAATAACGGCAGAGCTATCGAACCGCCTAGTGCGTTTAGGACAATTAGAAATAGCATGAGTAGAATCACCACAATAGAAACACAGTCTGTTCAGACGTCTGTGTTCTTGCCGTTCTACTTTAGTCATAGTCCTGTCGCACTGCATAGGCTCAGGTTTACTCTCAGGCAGTACCGCCAGATGGTGCACAGATTTACGCTCGCGCAAGCGACGACCGATCTGAATGGCCAAGGACATAGACTCATTCAAACCAGCAGGCATAGGAAATCCCACCATTACATCCTTAAGAGCTTCAGAGAGACCCTTTCTGAACAAAGCCGCTAGTGCAGATTCATTCCACAGAGTGAGTACTGACCATTTCCTAAATTTCTGACAATATACTTCTACATCATCCTGACCCTGGCATAAAGCCAGCAGATTTTTCTCAGCCTGATCCACTGAATTAGGCTCATCGTAAAGCAATCCGAGCGCCAGGAAAAATGCATCAACATTACTCAATGCAGAATCTCCTGGTGCAAGAGAAAACGCCCAGTCCTGTGGGTCGCCGCGCAAAAAAGAAATAATAATCAAAACCTGTTGAATAGGATTACCAGAAGAATGAGGTTTCAAGGCCAAAAATAGCTTACAATTATTTCTGAAGCTCAGGAACTTAGTTCTGTCACCAAAAAACAAATCAGGAATCGGAATTCTTGGTTCTAGCATCGATTTCTGATCAATAGTATCTTGAATCTTTTGTACATTTACAACGAGATTATCCATTGAGGAGCACAGAGCCTGAATATCCATGTCCACAGCTGTGTCCTGAAGCACTCTAATGTCTAGGGGAAAAAAAAGACTGAAGACAGAGCTAAGAAAAAAAAATGATGTCAGGATTTCTTTTTTCCCTCTATTGGGAATCATTGGTGTGGCTCCTTGTACTGTTATGGCTGGCAATCAGGCAACACAGCGTGCAGTAATCAGCGCACATACAGAGATCTGGCAATAACCAAAAACAATAGGACGAGCTCTGAGACGTGGAATCTCTGTAGACTGCAGTACCTGATCTATCCTCACACAACTATAAGCAGCAGTGGATTGCGCCTAACAACTACCTATGCAACTCGGCACTGCCTGAGGAGCTGACTAGCCTGAAGATAGAAATACAAGCCTGACTTACCTCAGAGAAATACCCCAAAGGAATAGGCAGCCCCCCACATATAATGACTGTTAGCAAGATGAAAAGACAAACGTAGGAATGAAATAGATTCAGCAAAGTGAGGCCCGATATTCTAGACAGAGCGAGGATAGCAAAGAGAACTATGCAGTCTACAAAAAACCCTAAAACGAAAACCACGCAAAGGGGCAAAAAGACCCACCGTGCCGAACTAACAGCACGGCGGTGCACCCCTCTGCTTCTCAGAGCTTCCAGCAAAAGACAATAACAAGCTGGACAGAAAAAAAACAGAAAACAAACTAGAAGCACTTATCTAGCAGAGCAGCAGGCCCAAGGAAAGATGCAGTAGCTCAGATCCAACACTGGAACATTGACAAGGAGCAAGGAAGACAGACTCAGGTGGAGCTAAATAGCAAGGCAGCCAACGAGCTCACCAAAACACCTGAGGGAGGAAGCCCAGAGACTGCAATACCACTTGTGACCACAGAAGTGAACTCAGCCACAGAATTCACAACAGTCTGCCAAACGGTTGAATCCTAGACAGGCTCGATGGTCGCTGTTTTTCTCCCATTTTGATTTTGTGGTTTCGTACCTTCCGGGCTCTAAGAATGTGAAGGCTCATGCCCTGTCAAGGAGTTTTGTGCCTGACTCTCCGGGTGTTCCTGAGCCGGCGGGTATTCTCAAAGAGGGGGTAATTTTGTCTGCCATCTCCCCTGATTTGCGGCGGGTGCTGCAGAAGTTTCAGGATGATAGACCTGACCGTTGTCCAGCGGAGAAACTGTTTGTCCCTGATAGATGGACTAGTAGAGTTATCTCTGAGGTTCATTGTTCGGTGTTGGCTGGTCATCCTGGAATCTTTGGTACCAGAGATTTGGTGGCTAGATCCTTTTGGTGACCTTCTTTGTCACGGGATGTGCGTTCTTTTGTGCAGTCCTGTGGGACTTGTGCTCGGGCTAAGCCCTGCTGTTCTCGTGCCAGTGGGTTGCTTTTGCCCTTGCCGGTCCCGAAGAGGCCCTGGACGCATATTTCCATGGATTTTATTTCAGATCTCCCTGTCTCTCAAAGGATGTCGGTCATTTGGGTGGTTTGTGATCGTTTCTCTAAGATGGTCCATTTGGTACCCTTGTCTAAATTGCCTTCCTCCTCTGATTTGGTGCCATTGTTTTTCCAGCATGTGGTTCGTTTGCATGGCATTCCGGAGAACATCGTCTCGGACAGAGGTTCCCAGTTTGTTTCGAGGTTTTGGCGGTCCTTTTGTGCTAAGATGGGCATTGATTTGTCTTTTTCTTCCTCAGACAAATGGCCAAACCGAACGAACTAATCAGACTTTGGAAACATATCTGAGATGCTTTGTTTCTGCTGATCAGGATGATTGGGTGTCCTTCTTGCCTTTGGCTGAGTTTGCCCTTAATAATCGGGCCAGCTCGGCTACTTTGGTTTTGCCTTTTTTCTGTAATTCTGGTTTCAATCCTCGTTTCTCTTCAGGGCAGGTTGAGCCTTCAGACTGTCCTGGTGTGGATACTGTGGTGGACAGGTTGCAGCAGATTTGGACTCATGTGGTGGACAATTTGACATTGTCCCAGGAGAAGGCTCAACGTTTCGCTAACCGCCGGCGCTGTGTTGGTCCCCGACTT
Organism: Ranitomeya imitator; assembly: GCF_032444005.1. Classification (NCBI taxonomy): domain Eukaryota; kingdom Metazoa; phylum Chordata; class Amphibia; order Anura; family Dendrobatidae; genus Ranitomeya; species Ranitomeya imitator. The sequence goes on from NC_091285.1 coordinate 431,928,819, forward strand.
TGTGTTGGGGATTTGGTTTGGTTGTTGTCTCGTTATGTTCCTATGAAGGTTTCCTCTCCTAAGTTTAAGCCTCGTTTCATTGGTCCATATAAGATTTCTGAAGTTCTTAATCCTGTGTCATTTCGTTTGGCCCTTCCAGCTTCTTTTGCCATCCATAATGTGTTCCATAGGTCGTTATTGCGGAGATACGTGGCGCCTATGGTTCCCTCCGTTGATCCTCCTGCCCTGGTGTTGGTCGAGGGGGAGTTGGAGTATGTGGTGGAGAAGATTTGGGATTCTCGTATTTCGAGACGGAAACTCCAGTACCTGGTCAAGTGGAAGGGTTATGGTCAGGAAGATAATTCCTGGGTTTTTGCCTCTGATGTTCATGCTGCCGATCTAGTTTGTGCCTTTCATTTGGCTCGTCCTGATCAGCCTGGGGGCTCTGGTGAGGGTTCGGTGACCCCTCCTCAAGGGGGGGGGGTACTGTTGTGAATTCTGTTATCGAACTCCCTCCTGTGGTCATGAATGGTACTTCGGCGAGTTCTGTCCATGGACTCCCTCTGGTGGCTGTGAGTGGAGCTGCTGCTTCTGAGGTTCCTTCCACAGGTGACTTAGTTTATTCTTTGGCTGGCTGCTCTAGTTAACTCCACTCAGATCGTTACTCCATGCCAGCTGTCAATGTTCTTGTACTGGTTCAGTTCGCTCTTGGATCTTTCTGGTGACCTGTCTACTCCAGCAGAAGCTAAGTCCCTGCTAGTTAATTATTTGTTCATTGTTTTCTTGTCCAGCTTGCTATCATGATTTTGCCTTGCTAGCTGGAAGCTCTGGGATGCAGAGTGGCACCTCCGCGCCGTGAGTCGGTGCGGAGGTCTTTTTGCACACTCTGCTTGGTCTTTTCGTAGTTTTTTGTGCTGACCGCAAAGTTACCTTTCCTATCCTCAGTCTGTTTAGTAAGTCTGGCCTCCTTTGCTGAAACCTGTTTCATTTCTGTGTTTGTGACTTTCATCTTAACTCACAGTCAATATATGTGGGGGGCTGCCTTTTCCTTTGGGGAATTTATCTGAGGCAAGGTAGGCTTTATTTTCTATCTCTAGGGCTAGTTAGCTCTTAGGCTGTGAAGAGGCGTCTAGGCAGAGTTAGGTACGCTCCACGGCTATTTCTAGTGTGTGTGATAGGATTAGGGGTTGCGGTCAGCAGAGCTCCCACTTCCCAGAGCTTGTCCTGTGTTAGTTTAACCATCAGGTCGTTCCGGGTGCTCCTAACCACCAGGTCTATAACAGAAAACCTAGCCCTATCCCTAGCCCTAACCCTAGCCTTAACCCTAGCCTTAATCCTAGCCCTAACCCTAGCCCTAACCCTAGCCCTAACCCTAACCCTAGCCCTAACCCTAGCCCTAGCCCTAATGGGAAAATGGAAATAAATACAATTTTTTAATTTTTCCCTAACTAAGGGGGTGATGAAGGGGGGTTTGATTTACTTTTATAGCGGGTTTTTTAGCGGATTTTTATGATTGGCAGCCGTCGCACACTGAAAGACGCTTTTTATTGCAAAAAATATTTTTTGCGTTACCACATTTTGAAAGCTATAATTTTTCCATATTTGAGTGCACAGAGTCACGTGAGGTCTTGTTTTTTGCGGGTCGAGTTGATGTTTTTATTGGTAACATTTTCGGGCACGTGACATTTTTGGATCGCTTTTTATTCTGATTTTTGTGATGCAGAATGACTGAAAACCAGCTATTCATGAATTTCTTTTGGGGGAGGCGTTTATACCGTTCCGCGTTTGGTAAAATGGATAAAGCAGTTTTATTCTTCGGGTCAGTACGATTACAGCGATACCTCAATTATATTATTTTTTTATGTTTTGGCGCTTTTATACGATAAAAACTATTTTATAGAAAAAATAATTATTTTGGCATCGCTTTCTTCTGAGGTCTATAACTTTTTTATTTTTTTGGTGATCATGCTGTGTAGCGGCTCGATTTTTGCGGGACAAAATGACGTTTTCAGCGGTACCATGGTTATTTATATCTGTCTTTTTGATTGAGTGTTATTCCACTTTTTGTTTGGCGGTATGATAATAAAGCGTTGTTTTTTGCCTCGATTTTTTTTTTCTTACAGTGTTTACTGAAGAGGTTAACTAGTGGGCCAGTTTTATAGGTTGGGTCGTTACGGACGCGGCGATACTAAATATGTGTACTTTTATTGTTTTGTTTTTTTTAATTTAGATAAAGAAATGTATTTATGGGAATAATATTTTTTTTTTTTCATTATTTATGATTTTTTTTTTTTTTACACATTTGGAATTTTTTTTAAAAACTTTTTTACTTTGTTCCAGGGGGGGACATCACAGAACAGTGATCTGACAGTTTGCACAGCACTCTGTCAGATCACCGATCTCACTTACAGCACTGCAGGCTTCACAGTGCCTGCTTTGAGCAGGCTCTGTGAAGCCACCTCCCTCCCTGCAGGACCCGGATGCCGCGGCCATCTTGGATCCGGGGTCTGCAGCGAGGAAGGAGGTAGGAGATCCTCGCAGCAACGCGATCACATTGCGTTGCTGCGGGGGTCTCAGGGAAGCCCGCAGGGAGCCCCCTCCCTGCGGATGCTTCCCTATACCGCCGGCACACCGCGATCATGTTTGATCGCGGTGTGCCAGGGGTTTATGTGCCGGGGGCGGTCCGTGACCGCTCCTGGCACATTGTTCCGGATGTCAGCTGCGATAGGCAGCTGACACCCGGCCGCGATCGGCCGCGCTCCCCCCGTGAGCGCGGCCGATCGCTATGACGTACTATCCCGTCGAGGGTCAGATAGGCCCAGGGCACCTCGACGGGATAGTACATCTAAGGTCAGAGAGGGGTTAAAGATTTTTCTGTATTTTCATGACTATGAAAATTGTAAATTCACGCTGAAGGCATCAAAACTATGAATTAACACATGTGGAATTATATACTTAACAAAAAAGTGTGAAACAACTGAAGATATGTCTTATATTCTAGGTTCTTCAAAGTAGCTACCTTTTGCTTTTAGACTGCTTTGCACACTCTTGACATTATCTTGATGAGCTTCAAGAGGTAGTCACCAGAAATGGTTTTCACTTCACAGATGTGCCCTGTCAGGTTTAATAAGTGGGATTTCTTGCCTTATAAATGGGGTTGGGACCATCAGTTGTGTTGAGCAGAAGTCTGGTGGATACACAGCTGATAGTCCTACTGAATAGACTGTTAGAATTTGTGTTATGGCAAGAAAAAAGCAGCTAAGCAATGAAAAACTAATGGCTATCATTACTTTAAGAAATGAAGGTCAGTTAGTCCAAAAAATTGTTAAAACTTTGAAAGTGTCCCCGAGTGCAGTGGCAAAAACCATCAAGCGCTACAAAGAAACTGGCTCACATGAGGACCGCCTCAGTAAAGGAAGACCAAGAGTCACCTCTGCTTCTGAGGATAAGTTTATCCGAGTCACCAGCCTCAGAAATCGCAGGTTAACAGCAGCTCAGATTAGAGACCAGGTAAATGCCACACAGAGTTCTAGCAGCAGACACATCTCTACAACTGTTAAGAGTAGACTTTGTGCAGCAGGCCTTCTTGGTAAAATAGCTGCTTGGAAACCATTGCTAAGGACAGGCAATAAGCAGAAGAGACTTGTTTGGGCTAAAGAACACAAAGAATGGAGATTAGACTAGTGGAAATCTGTGCTTTGGTCTGATGAGTCCAAATTTGAGATCTTTGGTTACAACCACCGTGTCTTTGTGCGACGCAGAAAGAGTGAACGGATGGACTCTACATGCCTGGTTCCCACCGTGAAGCATGGAGGAGGAGGTGTGATGGTGTGGGGGTGCTTTGCTGGTGACACTGTTGGGGATCTATTCAAAATTGAAGGCATACTGAACCAGGATGGCTACCACAGCATCTTGCAGCGGCATGCTATTCCATCCGGTTTGCGTTTAGTTGGACCACCATTTATTTTTCAACAGGACAATGACCCCAAACACACCTCCAGGCTGTGTAAGGGCTATTTGACCAAGAAGGAGAGTGATGGGGTGCTACGCCAAATGACCTTGCCTCCACAGTCACCAGACCTGAACCCAATCGAGATGGTTTGGGGTGAGCTGGACCGCAGAGTGAAGGCAAAAAATCCAACAAGTGCTAAGCATCTCTGGGAACTCCTTCAAGATTGTTGGAAGACCATTTCCGGTGCCTACCTCTTGAAGCTCATCAAGAGAATGCCAAGAGTGTGCAAAGCAGTCATCAAAGCAAAAGGTGGCTACTTTGAAGAACCTAGAATATAAGACATATTTTCAGTTGTTTCACACTTTTTTGTTAAGTATATAATTCCACATGTGTTAATTCATAGTTTTGATGCCTTCAGTGTGAATTTACAATTTTCATAGTCATGAAAATACAGAAAAATCTTTAAATGAGAAGGTATGTCCAAACTTTAGGTCTGTACTGTATATACATCTTAAAAGTTGCACGTGACTTTTTGAACAAAAATTAAAATAGAAATTGATATATTTTTCTTAATACAAACAAACAATATACGTATCTAAAAAAAAAGTATTATAGGGAATCTTTGAGCAGGTTTTTGCGATGTAATCTGAGGGGCTCAGACACTGATTAAGCTGTGTGCTTTGTTTCAATGCAATGAGTGTTTTATCAGTAGGAGATTATCACTACCGGACTAGCTGCTCCCTTGCCTCCCGGTCCAACCAAACCCCCAGCATTGATTAGCAGCTTACTGTCAATACACAGTGTACTGAGAAAGCTGCTAATCAGTGATGTGGATAAGGTAGGTTTCTGCAGGGCTGCCACTAGGAATTTTGGGGCCCCATACTGGCAAAATTTTCGGGGCCCCCTTGAGACTCCGCCCAGTTCCGCCTCCACCCTAGCTCCGCCACCACCTCGCGAACTTTCCACAGTCCCTCCTCCCTTTTTTGGAAAAACTCCACTTCTGCACCACATCATCACCAATCACACATTAACACCATATCACACACATAGCCATCAGCTTTTGTTTTGACCAAAAGATTTTTTAAGGCTGCCACCACGACAAGGTAGACTCTATTGGCAGGGCCCTACTCTACTCTAACCTATTAAACAGTCAACTTTTTTGGGGGATATATTTCAATTATCTTTCTTCAAGGGAATGTATCACATACATTTTTAAACTATATGAAATCAGACTTATATATATATATATATATATATATATATAAAATCTGTATTTCTGATTGCAGACTATTGTGTTCTGTTTTCGGTACATTTCTGGAAGCTGCTCTATCGCCTGTTTTGAGATATGGACATAGGACATATGCACGTGTATAGTATATATATATATATATATATATATATATTTTTTTTTTTTTTTTTTCAATTCTATCTTAAGACATTATAGGGGACTATCATCTTGGGAGAGTTTTCTGTACATGTTCTTATATTTACAGACATGCATATGTAATCTTGCAGGAAGGGGAAGAGGTAATCATGACGCTGCCTATTGTGAATGGTGGATTCTGTTATTTGTCATTGTAATCCTGCTGCTTATGATAATGAGGAGGGCATTACTGCCCTTACTACAGTATGGGGCCTGGTTGCATGGCTGACAACTACACATACAGTAACCCATGAAACAACGGATACACAAAGTTTTACGTTGCCCCAGGTGTACGGATGATGGGGGGTGTACATATATATTTCCATAAAGCCCGTGTAATCAATGGATTGAAGACAATGGAGTTCAAGATGAACTATTACCACCATTTATAAACTTCAAGATATTTACAGAACAGTTTACAACTTGGCTGCATTTTACTACGGGCTTCAGCACATCATACAGTATGTATGAACCATGTCGGGGGGCCACCATATACAGTGGGGTATGACGACATACGGCCAAGCGGTGCACCAGTATTAACAATTAGGTAGGGGGCTTATTTTTTCTGATTTAGTTTAGTGGTCAAATGTGGAGGATTTTTTTCCTTTTTTTTATTCGAAGATGAAAAATATTAGCACTGTGTGCACTATAGAGGTGTCCTCTCCTAGAAAACAATAGGAGATGTATTCAGCGGATTCTGGTGCAAATCACACAACAAAATTTGCCTTAAAAATCCCCTTTAAAAAAAAAATAGTGTGAACTTATAGATCTCGTTCTCCGAGCTCAAGAACCAAACTCCACAGACAGACCAGTGTCAGGACGAGAAACCTGGAGAGACTTCACTACATACAGAATATTTACAGAACTTGTATCACTGAAGCCAAAGTGACGCTGAGAGGTCACAAAGAAAAGACTGGGGGTGATGTAAAGACTGGGGGGTGTAAAGCCTGGGGGATGTAAAGACGGAGGGATGTAAAGACGGGGGAGTGTAAAGACTGGGGGGGATGTAAAGACTGGGGGGAGTGTAAAGACTGGGGGGATGAAAAGACTTGGGGAGTGTATAGACTGGGGGGGATGTAAAGACTGGGGGGATGTAAAGACTGGGGGGATGAAAAGACGGGGGGTGTAAAGACTGGGGGATGTAAAGACTGGGGGGATGTAAAGACTGGGGGAGTGTATAGACTGGGGGGATGTAAAGACTGGGGGGGATGTAAAGACTGGGGGGATGAAAAGACTGGGGGATGTAAAGACTGGGGGATGTAAAGACTGGGGGGATGTAAAGACTGGGGAAATGAATAGACTGGGGGGATGTAAAGACTGGGGGAGATGTAAAGACTGGGGGGATGTAAAGACTGGGGGGATGTAAGGACTGGGGGGGATGTAACGACTGGGGGGGATTTAAAGAATGGGAGGGGATGTAAAGACTGGGGGATGTAAAGACTGGGGGGATGTAAAGACTGGGGGGATGAAAAGAATGGGGGGATGAAACGACTGGGGGGATGTAAAGATTGGGAGGGGATGTAAAGACTGTGGGTTGTAAAGACTGGGGGGATGTAAAGACTGGGGGGATGAGTCAGACTCAGCTCACCGGAGAGAGAGAGACTACTCACTCTGCTCGCCTGCCGCCTCCACCTGCTTGTCCTGTCTGCAGCCTGCCCATTGCATCCTCTTCTGATCTGCTGATCCACCGTCCGCACCCACGTGGCATGCTGCTCTGCTCCAGAAAGAGGAAGTGAAGCAGGGCAGCTTGTGACGTCAGGAACTGGACGATGATACATTGGGCCTGGGCCACAGCTTAAAGCTACAGTGCCCATTTCCAGTCGCCAGCTGCATGATTTACAACACTGTAGGTGTCTGTCTCTTTACACCACAGTGTTGCTATGCAGCAGCATCGGGCGTTCGGAAGCCTGAACAAAATGTCAGGGGGCCTGAGCGCGGACCGGGCTGCCAGTGTGCTCGGGTCCCCCTTTTTGCTCTTAATCACCGGGCTCCATACTGTAGTAAGGGCAGTAATGCCCTGATGGCGGCCCTGTGTATGAAAAAAAAAGTTCTGATTTTGTGGCTAATAGCAACCAATCCCAGTGTTGCTTTTCTTATAGTGATCGTCAAAAGAAAGCTGTGTTGTGATTAGTTGCTACAGGCAACAAAGACATTTTTACCAAATATTGCCAATACCAGAGTTGATTTGTGGATCTTCTGTGGGGGGTGAGTGTAAGGGGGGCTTAAAGGGGTTGTCCAGGTTTGTGTCTGCAGAATTGTGAATTCTCACAGTGCGCGCTGTCAGGATTCTTTGGCAACAGCGAGACCAGATGGGCATGTGACCACTGCCCGCTCCTGCTGGGCATGTGAGCACCGCCGCGCCTGCTGGTCATGTGACCACCGCCCGCTCCTGCTGGTCATGCAGGGGAATCATGACAGTGAGCACATCACCCGCTCATGATTCTGTAGTCACATAGAGGGACTGTGGACTTTTCAGCCTGGACAACCCCTTTAATTACAGTAAGTGTATGTAGGACATTACTATTCTAGGTTTTTTTCCCCAATTCTGTTCTTTTTTTAACACTTTGTTTTGCATGTATCAGACACAGAGGGATAACCTGTATTTCATAAAGGGGCTGTCTGCCATGTTTTATTCTCTATTAAATGCCCCAGCATTGTCCAAAAATAATATAAATTATATATAGTCACCTGCGGATCCCCTTTCATAGTGCAACCCAGGTGCCCCGCAGGTCTCTGAAGCTTCTTTTCTGATATAGATATTATGTGAACACTAGAAAGGGGATGTTCAAGAGCAGGGATGACACTCAGGAGCTGTAAACCATGCCATGAGCTTGGATAGTTTAAAAGGTTACTACCCTAAAAAAATAAATTTTTTCCCATGTGGAGACATGGGAGGTTGGCAGGCGCCCCGTCCGCTAGCCGAAACCGCATGGACCAGGGATCATCCCGCCAAATGCCTGCTCTCCTTTTAATGTAGGCATAACGCGGTTAATTAAAATGCAATGCTGTGTCTCCACATTCCCAGTTATTGGATAAGGGATAATTTGCTTATTGCTGGGTCCGAACATCAGACCTCCTAGTGAGCCCCTGTCCTAAATTAAGTGGAGATGTTTGTGAAGGAAATACATAACCCTAAGGGAAACTATAATATCAGCAAAATAACTAGTTAAAGAAGTTATCCACTACTTGCACAACTTCTTCTCATACCCCTCGCTTGGTCCCCATAAAATAATAAAGCTTATACTCTCATCCCGTGCTTACGCTGCTTCCACGATGTTGCCACTCCGTCTCCTGGTGTCCTGACTTCCTGTCAAATTGAGCATGAAGAGGAAGTCAGAGATCAGCTGCAGTCCGGACTTCCTCTTCATGTTTGATTTGTCCGAAGGCGGGGACAATGGTGCCAGCACTGATTGAGCGCCGTCATCACGTGTCGCAACAATGCACTCTAGCCCCATGACCGCAAGTGCAGACACCACTGGAACGGTGCCGGCACGGGAGCAGAGTATAGGTTTTATAATTTTTTAGGGTCAATCATTTGAATCAAGAAGGAGTTGTCTTAGTAGTGGACAACTCCTTTAATGCTGCTTCCAAATGACTGTCTCCACACAAAGGATATAACATCTTCCCACTCTTATTGCAAGTACTCAGAACCACAGAGGGGTCTCCTGGAAGAATACTGGGAGGTGTTAAGCTTGGCTCCTGGATCCTGAGCTTCAAAGGGGTTAGCACATGGTTTGTAACAGGACAGAATATTTCCTCTTGAATGTATAGAGAGGAAGGGGGAGACACAGGATATTTGAAATGCCACAACTTAGCCCATCATCCATTCACAAACAGCAATTTTTAAATTGGCCCATCCGGGTCATCCTGGAAATATGATCCTATGGTCAGGACTATAAAAGGCTGGGTAATATGAAAAAAGTCTCGCACTCAACTTTAGTATATTTTGTAGATTTATTACTAGAGGTAGCACCAGTGGCGTATCCAGGGGGGGGCAGCCGGGGCATGTGCCCCGGGCGCAGCCGACAGGGGGGCGCCAGCGGGCCGCCTGATGATGTGGCGGTCCAAGGAGGCTCCCCGTCGGCGGCATTCTGCTGCCCCCACAGTCTGAGATAATCCCGTTCTCTGAGCCGGCTGTCAAATTGACAGCCGGCTCAGAGAAAGTGCTGGGCGTCGTAGTCAAATCCCAAGGTGTACAGCGACGCCGCGGCTGTGCCGCCGCTGTCGCTAGTACCCTTGACTTGCCTGGCTGTTGTGAACTGTGATCCCTTCTGACGACCGCTGAGGTGCCGCTGACCGCTGCTGGCACTTCCGCATCAGTGAAGCGCCAGCAGCGGTGACGTCACTCTCTCTTCACACAGACATAGCAGGGCAGGCGAAGCATAGGCTGCTGCTTTGCGGTGTTGGACGGTGGTAAGTGTGCTCCAGCTCCAGACCGCGGGGACCGGCTGGGTAATGGAGCTGAAGACACCTACCGTCCGAACCTAGATTAGAATCTGATAACATTTGATATTTAAGGGGGCTGGTTGGGTTGGGGGGTTGGTCGGCTATATGGAGCCTGCAGCCAGGATAGGGAGGGAGCAGGGGCAATGGTCGGTAGTAAATTGTGTGTGTGTATATAGAGGTGAGAGGTGCTGTGTGTGTGTTGTGCGTGTGTGTGTTGTGCGTGTGTGTATATAAGTGAGAGGTGCTGTGTGTGTGTTGTGCGTGTGTGTATATAGAGGTGAGAGGTGCTGTGTGTGTGTTGTGCGTGTGTGTTGTGCGTGTGTGTATATAAGTGAGAGGTGCTGTGTGTGTGTTGTGCGTGTGTGTATATAAGTGAGAGGTGCTGTGTGTGTGTTGTGCGTGTGTGTATATAAGTGAGAGGTGCTGTGTGTGTGTTGTGTGTGTGTGTATATAGGTGAGAGGTGCTCTGTGAGTTTTGTGTGTGCGTGCATGCGTAGCAGAGATGTAAATGGTTTTGTGTGTGCGTATGGGGAGGAGAGGTGAGGGTAATGATGGGGAGAGGGCAATAATTGGGATGGAGGGGGAGGAGGAGATGATGGATGTGGTGGAATCGGCAATGATGGAGGTGGAATGGGCAATGATGGGGTTAGGGGGAGGAAATGATGGAGGTGGTGGAATGGGCAATGATGGGGAGAGGCAATGATGGAGGGGGAAATTGGAATGGGCAAAGATGGTGGTGGGGCAGAAGGAAATCATGGAGGTGGTGGAAAGGGCAATAATGAGGGGGGAAGAAATGATGGAGGTGGTAGAATGGACAAGGATGGTGGTGGTGGAAAGCACACTGATGATATTGGAGGGGGGGAAAATGATGGAGGTGGTCGAATGGGCAAGTATGGTGATGTGGTGATGGCGGCGGAAAGGACAATGATGATGGTGGTGGAAAGGGCCAAGATGGGGATGGTGGGGGAAGAGAAAATGATGGGGATGGTGGGGGAAGAGAAAATGATGGGTATGGTGGAATAGGCAAAGGAGGAAATGATGGGGGTGGTGGAATGAGAGGGGAAGGAATGGGAGGTTGTGGAATGAGAAGGAAGGGGAATAGTGTGATGAGATAGTATGGGGGGAGAAAAATGAGTGGGCACAGAATAGAAACTGAGCAGTGGGCGCATAGCATGGGGGGACAGTGTAAGGGCACAGCCAGGAGGGGACAGTATACCAAGGAGGGGGAGTGTGATGAGAGAGTACAGTATAAATACTGGGCCCTATAGGGGGACACAGTATGAGAGGACAGTGTGAAGAGGGCCGGTATGGAAAGGAGAGGTCAGTGTGAAGAGGGGGCCGGTATGGAAAGGAGAGGTCAGTGTGAAGAGCATGTACCATAAGAGGGACAGTGTGGCGGTCATATTTTGTGCAGACAATATAGTGAGGGGCAATGTTTTATACAGGAGCATTATAATGACACTTGTATCTTTAAGGGCGTCTTGTGGAGACTTTCTGCAAAAGAGCGGAGAAGATGGAAGTCTGCAGAGACGGCTGTGGATGAGAAAACTCATCATGGGGTCTGGACAAGATGAAGAAAAGAAGAACGGCTCTAGAGTCAACGCCATCTATAAGGTACCTGGATGTAAATGTTATTTGTGATACTGACTAATTCTCATGTTTTTATTTATGTTAGGAGCATTAAAGGGAATGTCCAGGTTTGTGATGAGTCTGCAGTCATTCTTTGTGACTACAGACTTCTGACTTCTCACAGTGCGCACTGCACGCTGTCAGGATTCTCTCATGTTGGGGATTTACATACATGCGGTCACATGCTGACTAGACATGTGTGGCCCCACTCTATGAAAATGAACTGAGCGAGGCTGGGCACATCTAGTTGGAATGTGATCAGAAGTATACAAATCACATACTTGTGCTGACATGACTGTCCACCGGCAAGGGAGAATCCTAAAAGTGTGCAGTGCATTTGTTGTGAGAATTCAGTAGCTGCGATGTCAGGATTCAGCTCTGCAGGTTCCAGTATTCGTCAGATGGACACTTCACTCACATGCGACTTTCACACTTATGGTCTGGTGACATCGAGCTCCTCTTCCTGCTTCTGTTTTTCACTGAACATTGGGAGCATTAGGGAGAGGAGCTCGTCGGTACATGACTGAGTGTGCAAATCGCATATGTCCTGGGGGTGGGGGGGGGGGGGGCGCCAAAATGAATTCTTGCCCCGGGTGCCAGAAAACCTAGATACGCCTCTGGGTAGCACTGGAAACGTTTCAGCCCCACATTGGGCTTTCATCAGTCACTACAATGTTAAAGAAAAGAAAAATGCAATACAATGCGATACATAAACAAAACATGAAAAAAACAAAAGTGTATACAAAATTGTCATAAACTATTAATTAGAGCCAAAAGATTTATAGATTCATATCATAGTGGTGGTATCGCAGTGAAGTCGTGCTTAATAGCCTCGCTAGGTATATTGTTGGAGTAGCAGATATGCGTAAAAATGGAACACATACCGTGCTTGTGCCAACTAGTTTGTGGCAAAGAGTCCTTATATTTAGGATGCAGACCTGAATGTGGTGCCTAGTGTGGCAAAAGAAGAGAGAACGTGATGTATAGCGTTCGGATGGACCGGTTTAACGGACTGATATTAAATAGATGGTACTCGTAGGAGATGACCCCTTAAGGGAAAATAATAGATGAGAGGAGGATGCAGTTGCTAGTGGAACATTACTATAAGACATGGGAGGGAGAGGAAAGATAAAAAAGCAATGTAGTGTGCTAATATACCACAAAAGTAACATGGCCCCCAATTATTTGTACATATATACCTTAGAACTGCGTGTAGATGGCTAGAGGTTAGCAGCGCAGGGGGGGGGGAATAGATTACTTATGCTCAGGTTGAGAAGTGTGTACGTGACAGTGGTCATGCTCGGTCTTCACTCCATTCATTGTTTATAAGACTGCTGAAAATAGCCGAGCACTGTACTTGGCTGTCCCATAGAAAATTAATCTCCTTTCAATTCAGAACAGGATAGCAGAGCCCCAATATTGGGGTTCCAAAGCTCCAGTCTCAGTAGTCAGACCACCGGCAATCAGCAATTTATACCTATTAGGAGGGGCATAGGGGCATGCCACTAGAAGTGTTATTAGGGGATGCATGTCTCTAGGAGTGTTATTAAGAGGGACATGCCACTAGGAGTGTTATTAGGAGGGACGTGCCACTAGGAGTGTTATTAGGAGGGACGTGCCACTAGGAGTGTTATTAGGAGGGACGTGCCACTAGGAGTGTTATTAGGAGGGACGTGCCACTAGAAGTGTTATTAGGAAGGACGTGCCACTAGGAGTGTTATTAGGAGGGACATGCCACTAGGAGTGCTATTAGGAGGGACATGCCACTAGGAGTGTTATTAGGAGGGACATGCCACTAGGAGTGTTATTAGGAGGGACATGCCACTAGGAGTGCTATTAGGAGGGACATGCCACTAGGAGTGTTATTAGGAGGGACGTGCCACTAGGAGTGCTATTAGGAGGGACGTGCCACTAGGAGTGCTATTAGGAGGGACATGCCACTAGGAGTGTTATTAGGAGGGACATGCCACTAGGAGTGTTATTAGGAGGGACATGCCACTAGGAGTGCTATTAGGAGGACATGCCACTAGCAGTGTTATTAGGAGGGACATGCCACTAGGAGTGTTATTAGGAGGGACATGCCACTAGGAGTGCTATTAGGAGGGACATGCCACTAGGAGTGTTATTAGGAGGGACATGCCACTAGGAGTGCTATTAGGAGGGACATGCCACTAGGAGTGTTATTAGGAGGGACGTGCCACTAGGAGTGCTATTAGGAGGGACGTGCCACTAGGAGTGCTATTAGGAGGGACATGCCACTAGGAGTGTTATTAGGAGGGACATGCCACTAGGAGTGTTATTAGGAGGGACATGCCACTAGGAGTGCTATTAGGAGGACATGCCACTAGCAGTGTTATTAGGAGGGACATGCCACTAGGAGTGTTATTAGGAGGGACATGCCACTAGGAGTGTTATTAGGAGGGACGTGCCACTAGGAGTGCTATTAGGAGGACATGCCACTAGCAGTGTTATTAGGAGGGACATGCCACTAGGAGTGTTATTAGGAGGGACATGCCACTAGGAGTGTTATTAGGAGGGACGTGCCACTAGGAGTGCTATTAGGAGGACATGCCACTATCAGTGTTATTAGGAGGGACATGCCACTAGGAGTGTTATTAGGAGGGACGTGCCACTAGAAGTGTTATTAGGAAGGACGTGCCACTAGGAGTGTTATTAGGAGGGACATGCCACTAGGAGTGTTATTAGGAGGGACATGCCACTAGGAGTGTTATTAGGAGGGACGTGCCACTAGGAGTGCTATTAGGAGGACATGCCACTATCAGTGTTATTAGGAGGGACATGCCACTAGGAGTGTTATTAGGAGGGACATGCCACTAGGAGTGTTATTAGGAGGGACGTGCCACTAGGAGTGCTATTAGGAGGACATGCCACTATCAGTGTTATTAGGAGGGACATGCCACTAGGAGTGTTATTAGGAGGGACGTGCCACTAGAAGTGTTATTAGGAAGGACGTGCCACTAGGAGTGTTATTAGGAGGGACATGCCACTAGGAGTGCTATTAGGAGGGACATGCCACTAGGAGTGTTATTAGGAGGGACATGCCACTAGGAGTGTTATTAGGAGGGACATGCCACTAGGAGTGCTATTAGGAGGGACATGCCACTAGGAGTGTTATTAGGAGGGACATGCCACTAGAAGTGTTATTAGGAGGACATGCCACTAGCAGTGTTATTAGGAGGGACATGCCACTAGGAGTGTTATTAGGAGGGACGTGCCACTAGGAGTGTTATTAGGAGGGATATGCCACTAGGAGTGTCATGGAGGGATGTGCCACTAGGAGTGTTATTAAGAGGGACGTGCCACTAGGAGTGCTATTAGGAGGGACATGCCACTAGGAGTGTTATTAGGAGGGACGTGCCACTAGGAGTGTTATTAGGAGGGACGTGCCACTAGGAGTGCTATTAGGAGGGACATGCCACTAGGAGTGTTATTAGGAGGGACATGCCACTAGGAGTGTCATGGAGGGATGTGCCATTATTATTGGTATTAGGAAGCTCAAATACAGACATTGCATTAGCAGACACATAATTACTGCCCTCATATTTCTGTTTGCCTTCTTATTGTGGCAGTCATGGATCATAAAAATGAGAACTCTCATATACAACTACCTGAGTGCTGTAAAATAAAGACATAAGGAGACCGATCATTTATTTTAAACATATTTTATTAAATACAATCTTTACCTCTACCTAAAGCCAATGATCCAGAAGAAGGCAAAAAACCTGAACACGTTCAGCCAATGTGTGTTACAGGGAAAAAATTCCTTCATGACCCCGAGAAAAGGCGATCAGTTCGAGAACCCTGGACCAAGGCCATACTACAACTAACTAACTGATATGTATACAACAATGATATTCAATATGGTGACTCGTTTCTGGATAGCAGATCTTCTTTGTCCTGGTAAGTCGCCTCACCTTTCCTCATCAGACCAGACCCTGAAGCTCATAGCTTGGCTATGTTCATCTTCCCTGTGAAAAAAACAGAACAATACCCCCCCACAGAACACTACCCCCCACACAGAACAGTACCCCCCCACAGAACACTACCCCTTAATATACAGACATAGGATTGTTGCATCATATCAGGAGGACCCTTATACAGTTGGCAAACAAATAAAGTTGCACTCTATAGTGCTAAAGCATGTAAATATATGTATATATATATATATATATATATATATATATATATATATATGTATATATATATATATATATACATATATACATATATATGTATGTTCTACTTCTTACACAGTTTGGTTATATAGCAGACACCTAAACAATATGATGTCATGATGCACTGATTCCAGGATTAGATCCATACAATCAGCATATAATGACATCATAAGACAACAAATATAATGTACAGACATATTAAATGATTAAAACTAAACAATCGTGTGGCTCTCTTTAGATTCTTCAGTCTTCCTTCCGGGATCCAGATTCTCTCCCTGGTAAGAAAAAAAATAATATGAGGGGAAGTATCAGTATAAAACCTGTAGAAAGCGTCATAAATATATTGTACTTTATGCCAGATAAACAAGCCCCCTTTTCTCTCCATTTTTAAGTTTTGACGTAAACACTTAAAATGGTGTAATAAATTTGTTTAAAAAAAAAAGTTGCAAATGCAGTTATATATAAGTAAAATAAATAAAATAAAATAGGAAAATAAAATGGTAAAATAAATAAATAAATAGAAAGAAAGTAAAGTAAACAATTAAATAAATATATTTTCCCCCAATGTATGTACACCAACCTCTGTCCCATGTGGGGGAATAATGGTACATTTTTTGCACCAATAATCTTAAATTAAAGTGACAGGACCACCAACAATCTGTGCCAGCCACAGATACAACGTCAAGTGTCACTGACCATAGTAGCGATAGTGGTGTCTCCATCCGAGGTGCCATCTTTGTGCTGACCTCTCTGATGTCCCCATGTTTGCTGCATAGAACTCTGTGTCCAACATGCCGCTGTGTGACCTCACATAGAACCTTTATCACCAAGTCTAGAGATTCTACCAGCAAGGACTGAAGAAATCTAGAACCTTACAGCCACAATCTGTAGACTTAGAGGGTCCATGTTGGCGTTAAGTTCACTAACTTAAATCCCTGAAAGGTTTCTTATTTACCTGTATCCTCAATCCAGAGGATTGAAATGAGAGTCTGTGTCCTTGATCCTGGATCCTCCGCTCTCGTCGTCTTCATCTTCTGGAATAAGATTCTGCCCCCAGAACACCTGTTTGTATAGACCCACAGTCATTGTGACATCATGCTGTGATGTAACAATGACCTCCTGCATTTGATGATGTCACCTGTATTTGATGATGTCACATATGACTATGAGTGAAATCTCCACAGGTATTAATTAATATTAACAACAAATAGTAATAATATGGCACATCACATTGGTTACTATCAAGGCAGGAGTAGCCGGCGATTAAGGAAAAGTTCCCAAAAGTAAAAAGCATTTACTGCGTCTGAAAAAAATAAAGGACTTGATGATAATTTACCTCAAACGTAATTAACCCCTTTACCCCCAAGAGTGGTTTGTACGTTATGGACCGGGCCAATTTTTACAATTCTGACCACTGTCCCTTTATGAGATAATAACTCTGGAACGCTTCAACGGATCCCGGTGATTCTGACATTGTTTTCTCGAGACACATTGTACTTCATGATAGTGGTAAAATTTCTTTGATATTACCTGCATTTATTTGTGAAAAAAATGGAAATTTGGTGAAAATTTAGAAAATTTTGCAATTTTCCAACTTTGAATTTTTATGCAATTAAATCACAGAGATATGTCACACAAAATACTAAATAAGTAACATTTCCCACATGTCTACTTTACATCAGCACAATTTTGGAACCAACATTTTTTTTTGTTAGGGAGTTATAAGGGTTAAAAGTTGACCAGCAATTTCTCATTTTTACAACACCATTTTTTTTAGGGGCCACATCTCATTTGAAATCATTTTGAGGGGTCTATATGATAGAAAATACCCAAGTGTGACACCATTCTAAAAACTGCACCCCTCAAGGTGCTCAAAAACACATTCAAGAAGTTTATTAACCCTTCAGGTGTTTCACAGGAATTTTTGGAATGTTTAAATAAAAATGAACATTTAACTTTTTTTCACAAAAAATTTACTTCAGCTCCAATTTGTTTTATTTTACCAAGGGTAACAGGAGAAAATGGACCCCAAACATTGTTGTACAATTTGTCCTGAGTAAGCCGATACCCCACATGTGGGGGTAAACCACTGTTTGGGCGCATGACAGAGCTCGGAAGCGAAGGAGCGCCATTTGACTTTTCAATGCAAAATTGACTGGAATTGAGATGGGACGCCATGTTGCGTTTGGAGAGCCACTGATACGCCTAAGCATTGAAACCCCCCACAAGTGACACCATTTTGGAAAGTAGACCCCCTAAGGAACTTATCTAGATGTGTGGTGATCACTTTGACCCAAAAGTGCTTCACAGAAGTTTATAATGCAGAACCGTAAAAATAAAAAATCGTTTTTTTCACAAAAATTATCTTTTCGCCCCAAATTTTTTATTTTCCCAAGGGTAAAAGAAGAAATTGGACCCCAAAAGTTGTTGTACAATTTGTCCTGAGTATGATGATACCCCATATGTGGGAGTAAACCACTGTTTGGGCGCATGGGAGAGCTCGGAAGGGAAGGAGCGCCGTTTGACTTTTCAATGCAAAATTGACAGGAATTGAGATGGGACACCATGTTGCGTTTGGAGAGCCACTGATGTGCCTAAACATTGAAACCCCCCACAAGTGACACCATTTTGGAAAGTAGACCCCCTAAGGAACTTATCTAGAGGTGTGGTGAGCACTTTGACACACCAAGTGCTTCATAGAAGTTTATAATGCAGAACCGTAAAAATAAAAAAGAATTTTTTCACAAAAATTATCTTTTCGCCTCCAATTTTTATTTTCCCAAGGGTAAGAGAAGAAATTGGACCCCAAAAGTTGTTGTACAATTTGTCCTGAGTACGCTGATACCCCATATGTGGGGGTAAACCACTGTTTGGGCGCATGGGAGAGCTCGGAAGGGAAGGTGCGCCGTTTGACTTTTCAATGCAAAATTGACAGGAATTGAGATGGGACGCCATGTTGCGTTTGGAGAGCCACTGATGTGCCTAAACATTGAAACCCCCACAAGTGACACCATTTTGGAAAGTAGACCCACTAAGGAACTTATCTAGATGTGTGGTGAGCACTTTGACCCACCAAGGGCTTCACAGAAGTTTATAATGCAGAGCCGTAAAAATAAAACAAACATTTTTTTCCCACAAAAGTTATTTTTTAGCCCCCAGTTTTGTACTTTCCCGAGGGTAACAGGAGAAATTGGACCCCAAAAGATGTTGTCCAATTTGTCCTGAGTGCGCTGATACCCCATATTTGGGGGGAACCACCGTTTGGGCACATGGGAGGGCTCGGAAGTGAAGGAGCGCCATTTGGAATGCAGACTTAGATGGAATGGTCTGCAGGCGTCACATTATGTTTGCAGAGCCCCTAATGTACCTAAACAGTAGAAACCCCCAACAAGTGACACTATTTTGGAAAGTAGACCCCATAAGGAACTCACCTAGATGTGATGTGAGAGCTTTGACCCCCCCAAGTGTTTCACTACAGTATATAATGCAGAGCCGCGCAAATAAAAAAATATTTTTTTTCCACAAAAATTATTTTTTAGCCCCCAGTTTTGTATTTTTCTAAGGGTAACAGGAGAAATTGGACCCTAAATATTGTTGTCCAATTTGTCTTGAGTACGCTGATACCCGATATGTGAGGGGAACCACCATTTCAGCGCATGGCAGAGCTCGGAAGGGAAGGAGCATCATTTGGAATGCAGACTTAGATGGATTGGTCTGCAGTCGTCACATTGCGTTTGCAGAGCCCCATATGTACCTAAACAGTAGAAACCCCCCACAAGTGACCCCATTTTGGAAACTAGACCCCCCAAGGAACTTATCTAGATGTGTTGTGAGAACTTTGAACCCCCAAGTGTTTCACTACAGTTTATAACACAGAGCCATGAAAATAAAAAATAAAAATTTTCCCCCCAAAATTATTTTTTAGCCCCTAGTTTTGTATTTTCCCGAGGGTAACAGGAGAAATTGGACCCTGAACGTTGTTGTCCAATTTGTCCTGAGTACGCTGATACCCCATATGTGGAGGGGGAACCACCGTTTGGGCGCATGGGAGGGCTCGGAAGGGAAGGAGCGCCATTTGGAATGCAGACTTAGATGGAATTGTCTGCAGGCGTCACATTGCGTTTGCAGAGCCCCTAATGTACCTAAACAGTAGAAACCCCCCACAAGTGACCTTATATTGGAAACTAGACCCCACAAGGAATTTATCTAGATATGTTGTGAGAACTTTGAACCCCCAAGTGTTTCACTACAGTTTATAACGCAGAGCCGTGAAAATAAAAAATCATTTTTTTTCCTCACAAAAATTATATTTTAGCCCCCAGTTTTGTATTTTCCCAAAGGTAACAGGAGAAATTGGACCCCAAAAGTTTTTGTCCAATTTGTCCTGAGTACGCTGATACCCCATATGTTGGGGTAAACCCCTGTTTGGGCACACGGGAGAGCTCGGAAGGGAAGGAGCACTGTTTTACTTTTTCAACGCAGAATTGGCTGAAATTGAGATCGGACGCCATGTCGCGTTTGGAGAGCCCCTGATGTGCCTAAACAGTGGAAACCCCCCAATTATAACTGAAACCCTAATCCAAACACACCCCTAACCCTAATCTCAACGGTAACCCTAACCACACCTCTAACCCAGACACACCCCTAATCCCAACCGTAATCCACACCCTAACCCTAACTTTAGCCCCAACCCTAACTGTAGCCTTAACCCTAGCCCTAACCCTATCCCTAACCCTAGCCCTAACCCTAGCCCTAACTCTAGCCCTAGCCCTAACCCTAGTCCTAACCCTAACCCTAACCCTAACCCTAGCCCTAACCCTAGCCCTAACCCTAACCCTAACCCTAACCCTAGCCCTAGCCCTAACCCTAACCCTAGCCCTAATGGGAGAATGGAAATAAATACATTTTTTAAATTTTTTAATTTTTCCCTAACTAAGGGGGTGATGAAGGGGGGGGTTTGATTTACTTTTATAACGGGTTTTTTAGCGGATTTTTATGATTGGCAGCCGTCACACACTAAAAGACGCTTTTTATTGCAAAAAATATTTTTTGCGTTACCACATTTTGAGAGCTATAATTTTTCCATATTTTGGTCCACAGAGTCATGTGAGGTCTTGTTTTTTGCGGGACGAGTTGACGTTTTTATTGGTAACATTTTCGGGCACGTGACATTTTTTGATCGCTTTTTATTCTGATTTTTGTGAGGCAGAATGACCAAAAAACCAGCTATTCATGAATTTCTTTTGGGGGATGCGTTTATACTATTCCGCGTTTGGTAAAATTGATAAATCAGTTTTATTCTTCGGGTCAGTATGATTACAGCGATACCTCATTTATATCATTTTTTTTATGTTTTGGCGCTTTTATACGATAAAAACTATTTTATAGAAAAAATAATTATTTTTGCATCGCTTTATTCTGAGGACTATAACTTTTTTATTTTTTTGCTGATGATGCGTATGGTAGCTCTTTTTTTGCGGGACAAGATGATGTTTTCAGTAGTACCATGGTTATTTATATCCGTCTTTTTGATCGCGTGTTATTCCACTTTTTGTTCGGCGGTATGATAATAAAGCGTTGTTTTTTGCCTCGTTTTTTTTTTTTTTTTTTTACGGTGTTTACTGAAGGGGTTAACTAGTGATATAGTTTTATAGGTGGGTTCGTTACGGACGCGGCGATACTAAATATGTGTACTTTTATTGTTTGTTTTTTTTAATTTAGATAAAGAAATTAATTTATGGGAATAATATATATATATTTTTTTAATTATTTAGGATTTTTTTTTTTTTTTTTTTTTACACGTGTGGAAATGTTTTTTTTTTTAACTTTTTTACTTTGTCCCAGGTGGGGACATCACAGATCGGTGATCTGACATTGTGCACAGCACTCTGTCAGATCACTGATCTCACTTAGAGCAGTGCAGCCTTCACAGTGCCTGCTCTGAACAGGCTCTGTGAAGCCACCTCCCTCCCTGCAGGACCCGGATGCCGCGGCCATCTTGGATCCGGGGCCTGCAGCGAGGAAGGAGGTAGGAGACCCTCGCAGCAACGCGATCACATCGCGTTGCTGCGGGGGTCTCAGGGAAGCACGCAGCGAGCCCCCTCCCTGCGGGAAGCTTCCCTGTACCGCCGGCACATCGCGATCATGTTTGATCGCGGTGTTCCGGGGGTTAATGTGCCGGGGGCGGTCCGTGACCACTCCTGGCACATAGTGCCGGATGTCATCTGCGATGGGCAGCTGACACCCGGCCGCGATCGGTCGCACTCCCCCCGTGAGCGCGGCCGATCGCGCTGGACGTACTATTCCGTCCTTGGGAATTAGGGCCCACCCCACATGGACGGAATAGTACGTCCAATGGCAGAAAAGGGTTAAATTCTAGGCCCTATGACAACACTTCCCCCTTCTTACAGCATTACACTGTTACCATAGGAAGACCTCATTTACAAAACTATTAACAAAACTTTAGCAATTGCCCATAGCAACCAGTCTGATTCCACCTTTAGTGTATCTATTATTATTATTTATTTATATAGCGCCATTGCTTCCATGGTGATGTACATGAGGAGGGGTTACATACAAGTTACAGATATCACTTACCGTAAGCAAACTAACAATGACAGACTGGTACAGAGGGGCGAGGACCCTGCCCTTTCTGGCTTACATTCTACAGGGGGGAGGGGAAACACCTTAAGGCTATGTGCACACGTTGCGGATTAGGCTTAGGAATTTCTGGTGCGGATTCTGCCTCTCCTGGCAGAAAACGCACCTGCGGATTTGTCACGTTTTTTGTGCAGTTCCGCAGCGTTTTTTGTGAGTTTTTTCTGCGTTTTTTACCCCTCGGATTTCTATAATAGAATGGGTACAAAAACGCTGCAGATTCACAAAAAAGAAGTTACATGCTACTTCTTGGATGGTACAACGATAACAGTAGCTGAAGAATTCGAAAGGCTACTTTAGAATACTTCTAGTAAGAGACCAGTATTTTGGACCGGGCTGCCAGTGTGCTCGGGCCCCCCTTTTTGCTCTTAATCACCGGGCCCCATACTGTAGTAAGGGCAGTAATGCCCTGATGGCGGCCCTGTGTATGAAAAAAAAGTTATGATTTTGTGGCCAATAGCAACCAATCACAGTGTTGCTTTTCTTATAGTGATCGTCAAAAGAAAGCTGTGTTGTGATTAGTTGCTACAGGCAACAAAGACATTTTTACCAAATATTGCCAATACCAGAGTTGATTTGTGGATCTTCTGTGGGGAGTGAGTGTAAGGGGGGCTTAAAGGGGTTGTCCAGGTTTGTGTCTACAGAATTGTGAATTCTCACAGTGCGCGCTGTCAGGATTCTTCGGCAACAGCGAGACCAGATGGTCATGTGACCACTGCCCGCTCCTGCTGGGCATGTGAGCACCGCCGCTCCTGCTGGTCATGTGAGCACCGCCGCTCCTGCTGGTAATGTGACCACCGCCTGCTCCTGCTGGTCATGCAGGGGAATCATGACAGTAAGCACATCACCCATTCATGATTCTGTAGTCACATAGAGGGACAGTGGACTTTTCAGCCTGGACAACCCCTTTAATTACAGTAAGTGTTTGTAGGACATTACTGTTCTAGATTTTTTTCCCAATTCTGTTCTTTTTTTTAACACTTTCTTTTGCATGTGTCAGACACAGAGGGATAACCTGTATTTCATAAAGGCGCTGTCTGCCATGTTTTATTCTCTATTAAATGCCCCAGCATTGTCCAAAAATAATATAAATTATATATAATCACCTGCGGATCCCCTTTCATAGTGCAACTCAGGTGCCCGGCAGGACTCTGAACCTTCTTTTCTGATATAGATATTATGTGAACACTAGAAAGGGAATGTTCAAGAGCAGGGATGACACTCAGGAGCTGTAAACCATGCTATGAGCTTGGATAGTTTCAAAGGTTACTCCCCTAAAAAATAAATTTTTTCCCATGTGGAGACGTGGGAGGTTGGCAGGCACCCTCGTCCGCTAGTCGAAACCGCATGGACCAGGGATCATCCCGCCAAATGCCTGCTCTCCTTTTAACGTAGGCATAACGCGGTTAATTAAAATACAATGCTGTGTCTCCACATCCCCAGTTATTGGATAAGGGATAATTTGCTGATTGCTGGGTCCGAACACCAGACCTCCTAGTGAGCCCCTGTCCTAAATTAAGTGGAGATGTTTGTGAAGGAAATACATAATCCTAAGGGAAACTATAATATCAGCAAAATAAGTAGTTAAAGAAGTTATCCACTACTTGCACAACTTTTTCTAAAACCCTTTGCTTGGTCCCAATAAAATAATAAAGCTTATACTCTCATCCCGTGCTTACGCTGCTCCCACAATGTTGGCACTCCGTCTCCTGGTGCTCCTCTTGCGGTTGTTGTGAAACGTGATGCAGGTGCCCAATGAGTGCTGGCTTCACTGTCCCGGCTTCCTGTCAAATTGAGCATGAAGAGGAAGTCAGAGATCAGCTGCAGTCCGGACTTCCTCTTCATGATTGATTTGTCTGAAGGCGTGGACAATGATGCCAGCACTGATTGGGCGCCATCATCACGTGTCGCAATATCGCACTCTAGCTCCATGACCGCAAGTGCCGACACCACTGGAACGGCGCCGGCACGGAAGGAGAGTATAGGTTTTATAATTTTTTAGGGTCAATCATTTGAATCAAGAAGGAGTTGTCTTAGTAGTGGACAACTCCTTTAAGGCTGCATCCAAATGACTGTCTCCACACAAAGGATATAACATCTTCCCACTCTTATTGCAAGTACTCAGAACCACAGGGGGGTCTCTTGGAAGAATACTGGGAGGTAGGGTTGAGCGACCTTGACCTTTTTGGAGTCGAGCCGTGTTTCACGAAACCCGACTATCTTAGAAGTCGAGTGGAGTGGAATCGGCCGATTATCGCGAAAAGTCGGGTATCGCCCGAAACACGAAACCCAATGCAAGTCAATGGGGGAGCATAGTCGGCAGTGAGTGGAGGCCAGGAAAACATCTACACTGCCCATTTTAATGGCAAAAACATCCATTCTTGTTACTGAAGCTTGTCAATCGTAATTTAGCTTATAATAATTTTAAGGCATTTGAAATTCGGGGTCATTTGGCTAAAGTTGTGGGGGGTAGGGCTGGTTCAAGTAATTAGTGGGCCCAGGAAATCTGGAACACGTCACGGCAGTGGAGCAGGGAGAGGTAAGTATTTCAACTTTGCAAGTGCTGTGATCCTGAGCAAGCAGGGGGCCCACTAGTTGGCATTGGCACTGGCACAGGGCCCCTCAAAGTACAGCGGTGTGTTTGCACGGCGGGGGCGCCTCCCACCGGCAGCAACACTTTTGCATACTATGAGAGGCCCTGTGCCACCCTGTGCCAGTGACGTCGCCAACTAGTATTCCTCCCCCCACCTGATGAAGGAACCTGCACTTTCATCTGCACCTTCCTCTTTGTCCCCGTGTAAGGTGGTATGGTATGCGGGAAGAGGAACGTGACTTTCAGCAGGGTCACAATCTTGCTGTGTAGCGTCCACAGGGAATTTTGCGTTATGGGTCAATGTACCAGCAGACTCATCTATCACTGGCTAGGCAATGGGCAGGATGAGGAGGAAACACAGATATAGGCCCAAAGAATAAAGTGGGCTAAATGCAGTTCAAAATTGGTAACACAGGACTAACCAGGGGGCATTGCAGTGGAGGACAACTGGAATGAGAGGCTGACACAGAGAGTAGGCCCAAATCAGTAAGTCGTCGAAATGCAGTTCAAAATTGGCAACCGTAGTAAACAGGCGGCACAGCTTTGTTCATTGGAGGAGAACAGCAAGGAGCGGCAGACACTGTTAGTAGGCCCCAAACCAACTAGTACGCCCAATGCAGTTGTTCCATTTAACCACTATTTAACAAGAGCCTGAAGATAGAAGCTCAGGAAAGGCAACCTGGAGAACACCTTGGAGTGTAACACATCATCTCTCTACACCCCATACCCAATTTGTAGGCCTAATGCAGTGTAGTTTCCAACAACTACTAAACGAGAGCATGAAGATCGAAGCAATGGAGAGGAAACCTGGGGAACACCTTGGAGTGGAACACACCATCTCTCTACACCCCATACCCAATTTGTAGGCCTAATGCAGCGTAGTTTCCAACAAGTACTAAACGAGAGCATGAAGATCGAAGCAATTGAGAGGAAACCTGGGGAACACCTTGGAGTGGAACACACCATCTCTCTACACCCCATACCCATTTTGTAGGCCTAATGCAGTGTAGTTTCCAACAACTACTAAACGAGAGCATGAAGATCGAAGCATTGGCGAGGAAACCTGGGGAACACCTTGGAGTGGAACACACCATCTCTCTACACCCCATACCCAATTTGTAGGCCTAATGCAGTGTAGTTTCCAACAACTACTAAACGAGAGCATGAAGATCGAAGCAATGGAGAGGAAACCTGGGGAACACCTTGGAGTGGAACACACCATCTCTCTACACCCCACACCCAATTTGTAGGCCTAATGCAGTGTAGTTTCCAACAACTACTAAACGAGAGCATGAAGATCGAAGCAATGGAGAGGAAACCTGGGGAACACCTTGGAGTGGAACACACCATCTCTCTACACCCCATACCCAATTTGTAGGCCTAATGCAGTGTAGTTTCCAACAACTACTAAACGAGAGCATGAAGATCGAAGCAATGGAGAGGAAACCTGGGGAACACCTTGGAGTCGAACACACCATCTCTCTACACCCCATACCCAATTTGTAAGGCCTAATGCAGTGTAGTTTCCAACAACTACTAAGGCTACGTTCACATTAGCGTCATGCGATGCAGCGTCGTCAACGCAACGCACGACGGATCGGAAACGCACGCAAAAACGCACCATTTTTGACGCATGCGTCGAACGGATGTGTCGTAAAACGCAGCGTTTTTTGTGCGTTTTTGTTGCGTTTTCACAAAAAACGCAGCGTTTTACGACACATGCGTTGTCAAACAATGATGTTATCTTTCCACACAATTTAGTGTCTAGACACTAGATAACACCACCAATGAATAGAAGAGGGTGGGTCTAGTGTCTAGACACTAGATAATGCCACCAATGGGTAGATGAGGGTGGTTATTAATGTAATTGTGGTATATATACCCTGGCATTGATTATTTCCAACCATACAGCATCAGGATGGAGCGTACCATGGAGAGTATCTACCTCAATTTTGAGCTGGAATTAGCACTTGCTATTGCTTATGCTATTGCCTGTCATGAACAGAGGAAAAGAGACAAACTACGGAGAAGGAGTCGTCGGCGTTTTTGGCTACACCCTATAGTGGAAGTCCGAGAGAGTCGTGGAGCCTACCATTGTCTGTTTGGCGAATTAAATGAGAACCAGGAGAAATACTTTGAATACACCAGGATGTCACAAAACAGCTTCCGATATCTGCTGCGTCTGGTGGAAGGAACCATTTCCAGGCAGGACACGCAGCTCCGTAAATCGATTTCCCCCGAGGAACGTCTGCTGGTGACTCTACGGTACGTAATGCAATGTGAAGGATATATGTTCTTGCCATTTTTTAAAGTAACGTGTTTTGGTTTTGTGGGGTGGGGGATTGTAATTAAGAATGAAAAATTCTTTCATAACAATTTAAAATTAATTACATTTATTTATTTTTCTTCTTGTCAGTTTCCTTGCTACCGGAGAGACCTTGAGATCACTGCATTTCCAGTTTCGGATTGGAGTCTCCACACTGTCTGGTATTATTGCCGACACATGCCGCGCATTGTGGGACAACCTCCGTGAAGAATTTTTACCCATCCCTACAACCGAATTATGGCAGGCCAACGCCCAAAAATTCGAACAAGTGTGTTCTTTCCCTAACTGTATTGGAGCCGTGGATGGGAAGCACATTAGGATTACCAAGCCTTCCAGAAGTGGATCTCTGTTTTTTAATTATAAAAAGTACTTTTCCGCCGTGCTCATGGCAATTGCAGGTGCGGACTGCAGGTTTCTTGCTGTGGACATTGGAGCGTTTGGCCGTGCAAATGATTCACGGACATTTAAGGAGTCTGATATGGGCCGAAGATTGTACGATAACAATTTTAATTTCCCCCAGCCACGACCTCTTCCCAACACCGAAGGCCCGGCCCTGCCATTTGTGGTGGTTGGGGATGAGGCTTTTCAAATGAGTGGCAACCTACTTAAACCGTACTCCAGTCGGGGGTTGGACCGCACAAAAAGTATTTTTAATTATAGACTGTCCAGGGCCAGAAGAACTGTGGAGTGCGCCTTTGGAATCCTTGTCTCCAAATGGCGTATCTTAGGATCCGCTATGAATTTGAAAATTGAGACAGTGGATGAGGTGGTGAAGGCGTGTGTGGTTCTCCACAATTTTATTATTGATAAAGAGAGAGTCAACGTGGAACTCGATGAACCCATACCAAATCCATTGCCTGATTATCAAGATCATCCTCTGCGGACAACTGTGGAGATTGCTCATATGAGGGACCAATTTGCTGCCTACTTTGTTTCCGATGTTGGCCGTGTTTCATGGCAAGATCAAATGGTTTAATTCATCTTGGTATTATGATGTCATGTAAACACTGTGGAGTCCATGTCATTTTACCATCCTATGTAAGGTTATTGTTATAATGTCCCCTGATTGTCTAAGGCGTTGTGTTTTGAAATAAAGTTCTTGTGCCTTTCCGTTTTCACAAAACAAATCTCCCATATGTTTTTCCATAGTAATCAAATTGTAAAATCAAATGTTATGTAAAGTAATGTGTGTCCCACAAAATTTATGTGAGCACCAGTACCCAAATGGACAGTGACAAAACCAAAAAAAATTTCAGCCGTGTTTTCCATAGTTTTGACATATAACATGATCGGCTCCCACCTTGTCAACCATTTGTAATCCTGCAGACTATTTGCATATGGAACCTGGCTTGACAAGGAGGGAGACGATCATGTTTGCAAAACTCTACAGAGTTAACACTATTGCACTCAGGATGCTAGAATTCGTCCAGAGTCAAATAGTGGCGACACTGTGAACATTGCTACCACCTCACCTGACCAATATTCTTAAGGTACCGTAATAAAACTATTATCCAACGATACCGACCAGTGATACGACCGGACGGTGATCGTTGTTTAGTCGTCGCGTGGTTGCTGGAGAGCTGTCACACAGACAGCTCTCCAGCGACCAAAAAAGAGCAAGTCCCCGTGTAATCTGGGTAATGTTATCAAGCGCATGGCCGCACTCACGATGTTTTCCCTGTTTACCATTGTTAATGTAATTTAAAAAAATTAAAAAACCCTTACATTCCGGTGTGTGACACGTCCATCGCCGTCAGCTTTCCGTACTGTGCCAGCCCAACTCAACGGTGTGCTCTGCTTTACGGGCGGGAATCACAGTGTCAGTCACTGCGGAAACATGACGGCGAGGGACGTGGTTGTCACCTTTTTTTTTTTTTTGGGTGGGTATTGTTCACTTATATTTGAGTGAAAACACTGCGCTAGTAACCCAATATTCCCTTGGTTAAAAAAAGACTTCGATGGATCGGTGTCAAACACGCCGATCCAACAATGACAGCGTGTGATCAGTTACCCCAAAAAATTCCTAATTATTCGCTGACACCAAAAATGTCACAGCAGGGGTCTAATCGTTGTACGATTTCAGAAAATATAACGTTGGTTACACACAAAAACCAACTATATCGTTACTGAAATCGTTGTGTGATGGTACATTTTAAACTTGATATATTGAGCAATGCTGTTTGTGTTTGTAACATCTCATAGTACAATGAGCGACAGCCCTATAAAAAAATGAAAAAAAAAATTTATAAAATATTGTCAGACATTGCACATCAGGTGTTACAAACACAATATTTGTGTATACGGCGCACGGTGTGATTTGGTGCAAACTTTATTTGAGACAATAAAAACTCAGTATTTTTGAAAACAATAACAATTTTATTAGGGACACAAAATAAAAGAAAAGGGAAATGTTAATTAAGGGGTATCTATGTCAGCAATTAAGGGGGATTGATATCCCCCACTTTTGGGGGGTGTTGAGGAGAACGAGGAGGAGGACGAGGGGGAGGAAGCAGCATAGTCTATGACACTTGACGGGATGCCGACATCAATCCATCCAGTTGACGGTGGCGAGACTGCCAAAGCAGGAGGTGAGGGAGGAGGAGGGACGACCAGTGTCCTTGGCTGGCTACTCCGGCTCCGGGTAGACCCAGGCTGAGTGCTTGGTGTACTCCTTGTAGACCCAGGCTGGGTACTGGGTGTACTCCGTGTTGACCCAGGCTGGGTACTAGGTGTGCTCCGGGTCGACCCAGGCTGTGTACTGGTGGTTGTTTTGGGAGCAGCCATAGCCAAGGTTGTGGTGCTAGTCGTCGTCTTCTTCTTTTTGTTCCTCCTCTCTCCCTCTGGGTGTGGGTCGGCTTCCCGTCTGTGTGCCCTTGAAGGCCTGTCATGAGCAGAACTTTGGGGCTCTGTTCTGTGGTGGCGGTGGCAGTGGCGGTGGCCCTCGGCACGCGGAGCTCTGTGGTGGTGCTCTGCAGCAGGAGTCGGAGTCATGGCAGCCAGCGATGGTACTGCGGGCACTGTAGTCGCTGACTGCATGACCCGAGCCTGCTGCAGAGCAGTGACATATGCATTGTTGCAGCCCTGCATGACCGAAATCTGGAGTTCCGGCGTAAGATGTTCAACCATGCCCTTGTGAATGGCACTAAAAAAATGTTTGGCCAGCCTCGAGAGCTCCGATTCGATGTTTTCAAGACGCCGGTCGATATTGGACATTTTATCGCACAGCGCCTTGAAACCATTCTGAAATACGGTGCTCAAATGTAAAAATTCGGGCATGACCGCCCTGTCCGAGGCCCGCTGACGCTGTCGGGAAGACCCGAAGGAAGGAACGACAGAGGCCTCGGCCAGGGGAACATCTGATGGACCGGCTGCCGGTTCGCCAGATTGTGGTGCTGCAGAGCTGCTCTCGCTGTGGGATGGCTGCGACGGTTCAGATGGCGCTTCACGAAGGACCGCTCCAGAGGACCGGACAGTCTCGCGGGTGCTGCTGTGTGTTCTGTGAAAACATAAGGAAACCATTAGTATACTAAAGATAACATTTCACATGCGTCATTAATTAACTTTACCGGCGGTATCCATTGCCGCCGTTAATATTAACCTATTTTTAATATTGACACTGCATATGCCGCATCAATCTTTAAAAAAAAATGCATTTATATTTATTTCAAAATAGTCACCCATGGTTGCGGTTTGTAACGCCCGACAGTTACGCTTACCGTAGGAACTGCCATGACGTCACGATCATGTGACCGAGACGTCATCACAGCTCCTGCAAGCTGAGCAACCATGGGAACATAACCTGCCTTGCAGTAGAAGGTATGCCGTGTCTATTATATTTTAAGTTTTTGTGTGTAATAAAACTGGGATACACCTGGATGGGCACTATACTACTCCACTATGAAATCTTGCCCGGGCATGGCCAATCTACTATCTTTCTGTGTTCTGTATACTTCTGATTTCAGGGAAATAAATCAAGCTCACCATTGTAGTAATCCCAGAAGGCTCAGAGCACGGAGCCGCTGTGTCAAGCGTGAGAAGACCAGAAATGAATAAAAAATTCGAGGTCACCGAGGCGTGAAAAGTAAAAACTAAATACTTTATTCACTTCAATCAGAAGCAGAGGATGAAACATCAGCACAATACAATAAATTAAATATCTACGCGTTTCAGGTCTGATGTTCCCTGTCACCAGAAACGCGTAGATAGTGTCTATTGTATTGTGCTGATGTTTCATCCTCTGCTTATGATTGAAGTGAATAAAAGTATGTATTTTTTACTTTTCACGCCTCGGTTTAGCTTGCATTTTTTTCTTCATTTCTATACTTTGTACTTGCCAAAATAAATGGCTGGGCAATAAGCTACGTGGCTGGAATATAGTACGTGAATATGCATGTTGTAAAAACTAGGTGTGTGCATAGGTACTATACTTACTCTCTGCTTTCAAGGACCGGTCGCAAGAACTGCAATATACGGTTGTATTTGTACACCGAGGTCCTTGAAGCTGCAGCACTACTACGGATCTGTCCCTCCTTTTTCAGGCCCCTCTTGAAACGGTCCTTCATGGAGCGCCATCGGGTCTTCAATTGTTTAACTGTGTATGAATTAAAAAAAAAGTTTTAGAGAATGTTGAGTCCTCTTCCGTCCCTGGCTTCCTGGATTGAGGAATCCAAGTAAATGACACGCAGCACAAAGGTTGTGTGTTCATAAACAGGGGTAGCCCCGGAGCACGCCTGCCTCACTGGGCGCTGCCCCTTCTTTATATAGTAAGAAGTTAGGCATTTACAGACATGCGCACAAGCGCTCATATTTCATAATCACTTACAAAGCAAATCTATACTAGTGAAAAGTTACAATATCTGGTATGTGGGTGAAAGGCTACAATATCAAGGAGAAATGCGCGCGTGATTACTTCTATAAAAGGAAATGTCAAGTTTGCTGTGCAGAAGCAGATTTCATCTGGGAGACAAAATGGATCCTTTGGTTCAGTCTGGTCTCCACAATTCCCCCCTTTGACATATTCTTTTATAATTTGTCATAAATTTTTGCATGAAGCTTGTGCATTTTCTTCTTTATGCGGCAGTATACTAAAATATAAAAGAAAATTAGTACGGCAATAATAAACTTTATACTCTTGCATCTATTACACAAAATTTATTTGTGCATACTGAGATACCCTTGAGTACAATCTTGAATAACACATATATGATTACAATAATCATAACTATATGTATTATGCTCTGCATAATCCCGGCAACCCACCCACCGATCCCTCTGAACCAGTTGGCTGGGTTAAGAAAAGAAAAGGTATCTGACCACCAGCTATCCTTATTCTGGTCATTGTCTTTGTCATACTGATCTCTGAGTCGTTGTACGTCCTTTAATTTGAATGTCATACTCATAGTACTATTCGGGTCTATATAATGACAGCAGGTGGGTCCGATGATTTGACACATACCCCCTTGTGAGGCAGTTAGGTAATCCAATACCAGGGTATGTTGGTTGACGACTATTATAAGCTGATTCTGTACAGCTACACTAGTGTTTAGTATATCTAATATATCCCAGATCTGATCATCTAGATAATCCGTGGCTCTAACTAATTTATCCCACATTTGTGTTAACATAGGATAAATAAAAATGGTACTAGCAATTTTGTTGGGAATTCCCATTTGTACTATATGTGGCCTCCCCGAGGGACGTGGTGAGTTATCTGCAGCTCTTTTATACAGTGTGTGCTTGGGCACGGCTTGCATATTCACTTGTTTATTTGAAATTATGAAAGTAGCTGGGGTTAGGCGTCCTAATGTACAAGTACCCTTTATACCTACGGGAAGCCATTTATATGCTCCTTCTCCGCATATCCAAAATGTACCTTCAGGCAGATCCCATAGAGCTGAGTGCTGCAATACCAATCTGTGAGCCAAATCCACAAAACTAGATACATTTTGAAGCATACACCAAGAGGGTTTTTGTCCCAAGGGGCTACAGTACCCGGCTGCGGGATTACCACATACATGCATTCCGTTGACATACTCATTGGATTCATTACAAACCAGGTTCCCCGGCTTACTTGTACAACTGTTATCATCACCTTGGGGGAACAACTCAGAATGTTCCCATTTTCTATTATGTATGTATCTTTCCAATACTACAGGTTTGAAAGCATCAGAGGGAGGGGCGGTTGTACTGAAACTGAGCTGTAGATTTTCTGTGGGGACCTGTCCTAAATTAGTTAATCCAGTCTTATTCCTAGGGACCCAGGCTCCACCCTTATAGGCCAAATATTGTAGATGTGTACTACTCCCTGAGAGATTACCCTGCCACCAAGGAAATTCTACCCATCCCACAATCGGTATGGCGATTGTAGTATTCCATAGCCTAGTATTACCAGTTTGGTTGTTGGCCAGGTTGTCTGAACAATTAGGCCAAGCGAATATTTCTTCTGCTGATACGGGAACTGCTAGAAAAGGTATACTTGTGGCTGATACCGGCGAATGGGTACAGATCCAACAATCTGTCAGGGTTTGTGTATTGTTTAACAAGTCGTGCACTAATTTTCTATGATGTTGTACGAATCTATTGTTCAAAGGGGCTAAAGAATTTAGTCTTTCCCATGCCTTCGTTGTGGTTAACATTATTAACATCAATATCATGAGTTTTATACTGCTTTTTTGCAATGGCTTGCATGTATCCATGATGCCTTTCCTTCAAGCTTGACTGATGTAGGTGTTGTCAACAGGACTTGGAAGGGTCCGTCAAATCTTGGTTCAAGAGCCTTTCTGGTGTGTCTTTTTATATAGACTTGATCACCTGGTTCCAACTTGTGACTTCCTTCAGTGTTGTCAGGATCTGGAAGGGAAGCAAAAACTTGTGCATGCACCTTAGTTAATTGTTTCTGAAGATTTTGCACATAGGAGGTCAGTGATTCAATATTTAACACAAGTTGCTGTGGAAAATAACATCCTAAATTGGCAGTCCTGCCAAACAAAATTTCATATGGAGACAGTTTAGTCTTACCCCTTGGGGTATTGCGTATTGAGTAAAGGGCCAGTGGAAGGCATTCTGTCCAAGGCTTTCCTGTTTCAGCCATGGCTTTCTGTATTTTTAATTTTAAAGTTCCATTCATGCGTTCTACCTTACCAGAACTTTGAGGATGATACGGAGTGTGTAACTGACTTTCAACACCCAACATTTTTAGTACATTTTGAAATATTTCTCCAGTGAAATGAGTACCCCTATCTGACTCGATCACTTCAGGGAGACCATAACGGGGCACCAGTTCGGTAACTAGCTTTACAGCAGTGTTTTTAGCTGAAGCCTTCCGAACTGGATAGGCCTCTGGCCACCCCGAGAACATGTCCACACACACCAACACATACTCATACCCATTACTCTTTGGCAGCTGGATAAAGTCTATCTGCAACCGTTGAAACGGGTAGAGAGGTCGGACGTGGTGCTTCATAGGGGTCTTTGCTGTCTGTCCGGGATTATGTGTCAGGCATATAGCGCATGCAGCACAATAGTCTCTTGCGTAGTTGCCAAAACCTGGAGCCAACCAGACTTGCTTTGCCAGTAGTGTCATTGCATTTGCAGACACATGCGTAGGGTGGTGCAATCCACCAACTACAATCGGGTACCAGGCTCTAGGTAGACATATTAGTCCATCTTTCTTCCAAATTCCCTCTTGTTCTTCTGCCCCTTCCTTTTTCCACCTGTCCCTCTCCTCTTCTCCTGCATCTTCCTGTGCTTGTCTCAGTCTATCTTCAGTATTTTCTGTGAGGTTTACAGTATGGACCTGTTGTAAGGGTTTGACTGCTGCTGCTTTGGCTGCTTTATCAGCCCTATCATTTCCCCTAGATTCCCTAGTGTCGAGTCTCACATGTGCAGCTACCTTGATTACTGCTACTTCTTTTGTTTCTTGTGCAGCCTCTAAGATCTGTTTGATCAGAGAAGCATGTTTTACAGGTTGTCCTGACGCTGTCATGTAACCTCTAGCTCTCCAGATTACTCCAAAATCAAACACAATACCATGTGCATACCTAGAATCAGTGTATATATTAGCTGTCTGATTCTCAGCTATTTTTAGAGCTTCAATCAATGCTGTTAGTTCTGCTTCTTGCGCAGATTGTTTCGGTGGAAGCGGTTCTGCTTTGAGAGTTTCAGATTCTGACATAACTGCATACCCTGTATGGAAGTTACCTGTGTCATCTGCAAACCTACTACCATCTATAAACAGCTCTAAATCTGGATTTTGAAGTGGTGTTTCGGATACATTGGGTAAGCCTACCGTTTCTTGTAAAATGAGCTCTGTACAATCATGTGTGTCTGTAGGGAAAAAATTTGCGTATGGATCAGTGTCCTTATTCCCCCCTTCAGACTCAAGAGGTAGCAGTGTAGCTAAATTGAGAGTCTGAAGCCTTGCAAATGTGATAGTAGAGGGGAGCAGCAAAGAACACTGCAGCCGCAAATGTCTGGCCATGGAAATGTGTTTTGGTTGGACCTGGTTTAATATCCCATAAACATCATGTGTAGTTTGAACTGTGAGTGGATGCTCTAGGACAATTTCTGATGCTTTGTCCAACAATAGTGAGACAGCAACAACTACACGTACACAGGTTGGCGCTGCTCTAGCTACGGGATCTAACCTTGCTGAAAGATATGCAATTGGTCTTTGTTTCCCTGCATGCTTCTGGGTAAGAACTCCTGTAGCATGGGAATCAACTTCTGCAGCCATAAGCTGAAATGGTTTGGTGTAGTCTGGTAGCCCTAACGCTGGAGCTGAAACAAGGGCATCTTTTAATTGTTGGAACGAAATCTGACCTTCTTTTGTCAACAAATAAGGTTCACTTTTTACACAGTCATACAGTGGTTGCATTAGTTGACTGGCATGTATAATCCATTGTCTACAATGAGACACTATTCCTAAAAATGCTCGTAGCTGTTTATGATTTCTAGGCTCATTCATCTGTCTTATTGCTTCAGTTCTTTGAGGTGTAAGATGCTTTTTACCTTGAGAAATGCAATGACCTAGAAAGACCACTTTGGTCTGACAAACTTGTAGCTTTTGTCTATTCACTTTACACCCTTCTTTTTCTAGAAAACATAGTAAACTCACAGTGGACCTTTCTGCAGTTTCTAGATCTGGGCAGCAAAGTAGTAGGTCATCCACATACTGCAAAATTACTACCTGTGGTTCGGGTTCAAACCTCTGGAGGACTGTTTGTAGGGCATTTGAATAAAGAGTAGGGGAGTGTATCATTCCCTGTGGAAGGCGTGTCCACGCCAACTGTTTGCCCTTAAATGTAAATGCAAACAAATGCCAACTGTCTTGGTGTAAAGGAACCGAGAAAAATGCATTTGAAAGATCTATTACAGTAAACACTTGAGAACTGGCTGGCATCTGTGATAGTAACGTATGAGGATTGGGTACAACTGGGGTGATTGGATCTAGAACTTTGTTTATTTCTCTTAGATCATGTACCATACGATATTTGGGCATAGAACCCTTATCAAGAGTTCTCTTCTTGACTGGATACAGAGGAGTGTTAGCAGGTGATTGTATCTCTACCAAAACTCCTTTCTCTCTATATCCCTCTATCTGTTTTGTAATCGCTAGTTCCTGCTGGGCACTCACAGGGTATTGTCTGAGCTGTGGGAGAACAGTTCCTGGTTGCACAGATAGTTTTACAGGAGAGATATGCAATAATCCCACATCAGTGTCACCCTGTGCCCACAGTGTTTCTGGGACCGTTGAGAGGTCTAGATCTGTGGTGTACTCTTTTTCTTCAGTATAATCCTCAAAAGCCTGAATTCTGACATATTGTTCTAATGTTTCTGCATCATCAGGGATAGTCAGCATGACTGTGCCATCTTCCCTAAAATTGATGTTAGCTTCTAATTTCTTCAAGACATCAGTTCCCAACAAACATGTTGGGGCACCTCTGGCATACAAAAATCTGGATGCAAAACATTTAGGTCCTAATGAGACCTCTAGGGGCACAGTGTATGGTAGTGTTTGAATTACCCCATCATAACCCTCAGCAAAAGTTGTTTGTTGTGAAATATCTTCCGGGTTTGGAAGAAAATCTTGATTCAAAATTGAGGAAGTTGCACCTGTATCTATCAAAAATGGAATCTCTCTTCCCCCCACATTCACCTGTATTATAGGTCTTCTAGCTGGTAGGGAAGTTTGTAACACATTGAGTCAATCTGAATCTGGTATGGGACCATCCACTATGGATGTCTGTTGGATGTCTGAGGGCTTATTCTTTGGTACAAATTTTCCTGATTTTATGTCTGCCTGCTTCTTTCTACATTCTCTCTGGAAATGTCCTGGTTTCTTGCAGTAATGACAGGGAAAATTATGTCTTGCCCTTCCACCTGTTGTGTTTGCTTGCGCTATTCTGACAGGCTTATGATTTTCTCTTAAATCCAACTCTATCCCTACGGCTTTTTGCCTGGCCAAGTGTGGGTCTTCCAAGGTTCTCCAATCAGGAGTTGCAGCCTTAAGTTTTTCCTTTACTTTTGGAGACAATCCATCTATAAAGGTTTTTGTAATTAACCTCATCATTCCTGGAGCGGTTAGATCTATTCCTTCATCTCTAAAATTATTCTCTACCCCTAGATAATATTCATCTACCGATTGTCCAGGTCTCTGAGCCACCACTCCCGTTGTTCCTCTCTGCCTCTGTTTCTGCCTCATGAAAACTATTAAATGGTCTACAAATTGTGTTCCTGATTCTATCGTTTGTAAGGCACCTTGTCCCGCTTGTCCCTCTTGTAGCTCCTGTCCCACCTGTGGCCTGTGTCCCTGTAGATGTGTTAGCAGTTCCTGGAAGAGACCAGGAGTCATTTTCATTCTACATAATTCCTCTCCATCTGCCCAGACTCCTGCATGAGTCTGCATAATTTGCTGTATATACTGTGCGAATCTAACTGGGTACTGGGTAGGATCTGGTGCATTATGTAGAAGAGACATTCCTTCAGCGGGGGACCAAGGGAAGTATTGTCGGGTTTGGTGATATCTAGTTGCCATTGCTCCATCTACACCAGTTTCTCTGAAGGGTTTCGGTACTATCCTAACAGGAGCTAACAATTGATGACCTCTGGGGGCCCCACAGGCAGAACATTCAGTTCTCCAGTCTGGATTCTGCTGGCCACAATTTTTGCACACCCATCCTTCCACCCCATTTAACCCAGGATATAAATTTGGTTTGGTTTGTCCTCCTTCAGAAGGTACAAATGGTTGAACATTCGGATCTAGGTAAGGAGGAGGAACTGAATGAGTCGTGGCACAACATTTTCCCGTACCCATACTCCATTTGGAAGTGTCTGGATCATACTTCCAATTCTCCTCTTTAGCTGTTTTTGAGACCTTTATCATACAGCGTATGATTTCTTCCCACCCATTGTCTTTGATAATTCCACCTCGTTCTTTACTCAGTCTTTCCCATTCAGTGCTAAACATAAGTGCTTCTGAAATTCCCAATTTTTCTCTTACCCTTCTGATCTGCCTTCTGACTGTCTTTCCACATCTTTCCTGTATGATATCTTTTGCTTCTACTTGTCCTAAGACGGATTTTATCTGTTTATTTCCCATTTTTCTTTTCAATACTAGCTACACTTATCCTAGGTGACGTTTGGACAATCACCTCACTAGAGTGATGTCTCGTTGTCTTCTTTCCTAGGGAGCTAAGATATTGAAGGGCTGATCTGCTCCGTTCTTTCTAATGTGCAGAATAAACTTGATTCCTATAATGCACGCAAACAGGATCAGCAACACCAAACAGATCACCAAACTCTCCGTCTCTGTTATCATACTTGTCCCAGGCTCATGGACTCGTGTCCTGGGCTCATTCTATCAAACTCTTATCCAAAAATGAAGGAACAAGTTTCTCAAAGAGAGTCAAGCATGGGCGGAGGTCTCCCCGAAAGGACGCAACCACATGACCCAGTTAGGCTGACTTCACTAATAAGACTTGTCCTAACAATTTCGGCTTATTGTTCTACGTACTTTTATCCTTCTTTCATAACATGCCACAACCTTCACACTTGTTCACACACTGCCAGGGACAGGACTCATAAATCTATACAATATGGTAACCCGAGTTTTATAGGTATCTACTCACTACTAGACTAACCCAGCGTGACACGGCTCGTAGAGATCTTTCGGATAATACAGGGCAGATAAAAGAGAACTAATAATGTCTCTTACCTGGCCAGGTTTTTCAGTTCATTTGCCGTCCATTATCCCAGATCTCCGTTGTCCGTATCCGTAGGTGAATCTCGAGTAGACACTCTCGCCTCGGGTCCCTGTTTCGGGCGCCAAGAAATGTTGAGTCCTCTTCCGTCCCTGGCTTCCTGGATTGAGGAATCCAAGTAAATGACACGCAGCACAAAGGTTGTGTGTTCATAAACAGGGGTAGCCCCGGAGCACGCCTGCCTCACTGGGCGCTGCCCCTTCTTTATATAGTAAGAAGTTAGGCATTTACAGACATGCGCACAAGCGCTCATATTTCATAATCACTTACAAAGCAAATCTATACTAGTGAAAAGTTACAATATCTGGTATGTGGGTGAAAGGCTACAATATCAAGGAGAAATGCGCGCGTGATTACTTCTATAAAAGGAAATGTCAAGTTTGCTGTGCAGAAGCAGATTTCATCTGGGAGACAAAATGGATCCTTTGGTTCAGTCTGGTCTCCACAAGAATATATTGAAAATGATTACGCAACCATGTGCAATCCCAATAGAAGACATCA
Organism: Ranitomeya imitator; assembly: GCF_032444005.1. Taxonomy (NCBI): domain Eukaryota; kingdom Metazoa; phylum Chordata; class Amphibia; order Anura; family Dendrobatidae; genus Ranitomeya; species Ranitomeya imitator. The sequence goes on from NC_091285.1 coordinate 431,968,781, forward strand.
CAGACGGTTGTGTAATCCTGGCATGATGGGTCACAGCTGCATTTTGGAAATACTTACGAAATTTAGCTTGGCCCGTGGGGGAAGCGCTGTCGAAGCCATCCCACAGCAATTGTGCCACCTCTTTCCACAAACGGCGCAATATGCCCTGGTCCGCGTGCCGGGGGTCACGGCTGTCCCACAACGGGCCCCGTTCCTCTATGGATGCCACCATCAAGTCGATATCCAGTGGGTCATCAAGGGCCCGTTGTGAAACCTAGATTAAATTTAAAATATTAATGTTTGCAAGATAAAAAATGTTGTCCCTACCTCCTCCACCGCCACCTACTACCTCCACCACCACCCCCTCCCACCACCCTCCAGACCCGCAAAAACAAAAAAATTAAAGAAAAAAAAAGGAATAGGTTGGAGAAACTTACTCGCCGTCCTGCAACCACAGCTTGGCCCCGTGGTCTCTGCTCCTGCTCCCTCTGTTCCTCCTGGCTCTCCTCCTCACTTGAAGAAGCCTGCAAAATAGTTTACCCAAAAGTTGAGTGACCCATCTACAAATGACAGCGAATAGTAAAACTGTAGATCATGTACTCACCGGACTCCTCAGCGGTGGGGTGTTGCTGGAATCGCTGGCCATAATGCAATTCTGAAATAAAGAACAAAATAACATTTTTCCTATGCTCCTAGGCACAATACAGCAATATAAAAAAAAAAAAAAAAACATTTACATTTCAACCACAAAGAACATTGCACTCCAACTGAACTTAAGGTACCGTCACACAGTGCAATTTAGATCGCTACGACGGCACGATTTGTGACGTTGCATCGTCGCTTAATTATCGTTTCAAACATCGTAGACTGCGGTCACACTACACGATGCACGACGCTGAAGCGATAAATTCATGACGTATTTGCGATGTAGAAGTCGTATGGGACAGTCGTACGGTCGTGTCACACACGACGATTCAGAGCAAATTTTGCATAATCTGTGCGTGACGTTGTTCACAAGGGGCGTGTTGTGCCACTAGTTAGTGTGGTGATAGGCCAAAGGTTCTGTGCACACAATTGGTTGGAAAATTTGTCACCTGAGCGCTATTGTTCCCAATGCCACTTCACTGCTTTCAAAATTTCCTTTCTTCACTTCGTACTTGGACACTTGGTGGACCTGGACATCGGAATTTTGTACCTCGCTGAATATACCACGCTTTGCACCGCTGCTTCGAGGTATGTAAACCGCTTGGGCGTGGTGGATGGAACGCTGTATGGACGGCATGAGTGCTTCGTTCCACCACTGAAGCGAAGTGGATGGTACACTGTTGTGACTGGAGGGCTACAATGTGGCAGATGGTACGCTGTTGTGCTTGGTTATGACTGGTGGGCTACAGCGTGGTAGATGGAACTCAGTTTGTTCGGCATGACCGCTTCGTTCCACCGCTGAAGCGATGCGGATGGTACGCTGTTGTGACTGCTTATGACCGGTTGTGTCTGTTGAGTTAGAGCGTGGCAGATGGTACAATGTATGGTCACCATGAGCGCTTTGTGTGGCTGCTGTAAGGAAGCGGGCGGTACACTGTTTTGGGTTATGGTGGACTATAGGCGCGGCAGATGGAAGAAGCGATGCGGATGGTACGCTGTTGTGACTGGTCGTGACTGGTGGGCTACAGCGTGGTAGATGGAACTCAGTTTGTTCGGCATGACCGCTTCGTTCCACCGCTGAAGCGATGCGGATGGTACGCTGTTGTGACTGCTTATGACCGGTTGTGTCTGTTGAGTTAGAGCGTGGCAGATGGTACAATGTATGGTCACCATGAGCGCTTTGTGTGGCTGCTGTAGGGAAGCGGGCGGTACACTGTTTTGGGTTATGGTGGACTATAGGCGCGGCAGATTGAAGAAGCGATGCGGATGGTACGCTGTTGTGACTGGTCGTGACTGGTGGGCTACAGCGTGGTAGATGGAACTCAGTTTGTTCGGCATGACCGCTTCGTTCCACCGCTGAAGCGATGCGGATGGTACGCTGGTGTGACTGCTTATGACCGGTTGTGTGTGATGAGCTAGAGCGTGGCAGATGGCACAATGTATGGTCACCATGAGCGCTTTGTGTGGCTGCTGTAAGGAAGCGGGCGGTACACTGTTTTGGGTTATGGTGGACTATAGGCGCGGCAGATGGAAGAAGCGATGCGGATGGTACGCTGTTGTGACTGGTCGTGACTGGTGGGCTACAGCGTGGTAGATGGAACTCAGTTTGTTCGGCATGACCGCTTCGTTCCACCGCTGAAGCGATGCGGATGGTACGCTGTTGTGACTGCTTATGACCGGTTGTGTCTGTTGCGCTACAGCGTGGCAGATGGTACAATGTATGGTCACCATGAGCGCTTTGTGTGGCTGCTGTAGGGAAGCGGGCGGTACACTGTTTTGGGTTATGGTGGACTATAGGCGCGGCAGATTGAAGAAGCGATGCGGATGGTACGCTGTTGTGACTGGTCGTGACTGGTGGGCTACAGCGTGGTAGATGGAACTCAGTTTGTTCGGCATGACCGCTTCGTTCCACCGCTGAAGCGATGCGGATGGTACGCTGTTGTGACTGCTTATGACCGGTTGTGTCTGTTGCGCTACAGCGTGGCAGATGGTACAATGTATGGTCACCATGAGCGCTTTGTGTGGCTGCTGTAGGGAAGCGGGCGGTACACTGTTTTGGGTTATGGTGGACTATAGGCGCGGCAGATTGAAGAAGCGATGCGGATGGTACGCTGTTGTGACTGGTCGTGACTGGTGGGCTACAGCGTGGTAGATGGAACTCAGTTTGTTCGGCATGACCGCTTCGTTCCACCGCTGAAGCGATGCGGATGGTACGCTGGTGTGACTGCTTATGACCGGTTGTGTGTGATGAGCTAGAGCGTGGCAGATGGCACAATGTATGGTCACCATGAGCGCTTTGTGTGGCTGCTGTAAGGAAGCGGGCGGTACACTGTTTTGGGTTATGGTGGACTATAGGCGCGGCAGATGGAAGAAGCGATGCGGATGGTACGCTGTTGTGACTGGTCGTGACTGGTGGGCTACAGCGTGGTAGATGGAACTCAGTTTGTTCGGCATGACCGCTTCGTTCCACCGCTGAAGCGATGCGGATGGTACGCTGTTGTGACTGCTTATGACCGGTTGTGTCTGTTGCGCTACAGCGTGGCAGATGGTACAATGTATGGTCACCATGAGCGCTTTGTGTGGCTGCTGTAGGGAAGCGGGCGGTACACTGTTTTGGGTTATGGTGGACTATAGGCGCGGCAGATTGAAGAAGCGATGCGGATGGTACGCTGTTGTGACTGGTCGTGACTGGTGGGCTACAGCGTGGTAGATGGAACTCAGTTTGTTCGGCATGACCGCTTCGTTCCACCGCTGAAGCGATGCGGATGGTACGCTGGTGTGACTGCTTATGACCGGTTGTGTGTGATGAGCTAGAGCGTGGCAGATGGCACAATGTATGGTCACCATGAGCGCTTTGTGTGGCTGCTGTAAGGAAGCGGGCGGTACACTGTTTTGGGTTATGGTGGACTATAGGCGCGGCAGATGGAAGAAGCGATGCGGATGGTACGCTGTTGTGACTGGTCGTGACTGGTGGGCTACAGCGTGGTAGATGGAACTCAGTTTGTTCGGCATGACCGCTTCGTTCCACCGCTGAAGCGATGCGGATGGTACGCTGTTGTGACTGCTTATGACCGGTTGTGTCTGTTGCGCTACAGCGTGGCAGATGGTACAATGTATGGTCACCATGAGCGCTTTGTGTGGCTGCTGTAGGGAAGCGGGCGGTACACTGTTTTGGGTTATGGTGGACTATAGGCGCGGCAGATTGAAGAAGCGATGCGGATGGTACGCTGTTGTGACTGGTCGTGACTGGTGGGCTACAGCGTGGTAGATGGAACTCAGTTTGTTCGGCATGACCGCTTCGTTCCACCGCTGAAGCGATGCGGATGGTACGCTGTTGTGACTGCTTATGACCGGTTGTGTCTGTTGCGCTACAGCGTGGCAGATGGTACAATGTATGGTCACCATGAGCGCTTTGTGTGGCTGCTGTAGGGAAGCGGGCGGTACACTGTTTTGGGTTATGGTGGACTATAGGCGCGGCAGATTGAAGAAGCGATGCGGATGGTACGCTGTTGTGACTGGTCGTGACTGGTGGGCTACAGCGTGGTAGATGGAACTCAGTTTGTTCGGCATGACCGCTTCGTTCCACCGCTGAAGCGATGCGGATGGTACGCTGTTGTGACTGCTTATGACCGGTTGTGTCTGTTGCGCTACAGCGTGGCAGATGGTACAATGTATGGTCACCATGAGCGCTTTGTGTGGCTGCTGTAGGGAAGCGGGCGGTACACTGTTTTGGGTTATGGTGGACTATAGGCGCGGCAGATTGAAGAAGCGATGCGGATGGTACGCTGTTGTGACTGGTCGTGACTGGTGGGCTACAGCGTGGTAGATGGAACTCAGTTTGTTCGGCATGACCGCTTCGTTCCACCGCTGAAGCGATGCGGATGGTACGCTGTTGTGACTGCTTATGACCGGTTGTGTCTGTTGAGTTAGAGCGTGGCAGATGGTACAATGTATGGTCACCATGAGCGCTTTGTGTGGCTGCTGTAGGGAAGCGGGCGGTACACTGTTTTGGGTTATGGTGGACTATAGGCGCGGCAGATTGAAGAAGCGATGCGGATGGTACGCTGTTGTGACTGGTCGTGACTGGTGGGCTACAGCGTGGTAGATGGAACTCAGTTTGTTCGGCATGACCGCTTCGTTCCACCGCTGAAGCGATGCGGATGGTACGCTGTTGTGACTGCTTATGACCGGTTGTGTCTGTTGCGCTACAGCGTGGCAGATGGTACAATGTATGGTCACCATGAGCGCTTTGTGTGGCTGCTGTAGGGAAGCGGGCGGTACACTGTTTTGGGTTATGGTGGACTATAGGCGCGGCAGATGGAAGAAGCGATGGTAGGCATGAGCGCTTTGTGTGGCTGCTGTTGTTAAGCGTTTGGCACACTGGCAAAAGTATTGTTAATAGGACGCTTTGTCAACCATGTAATTTTTTTTTTTAATTACTTTTTAGATGTCAAATCGTGTGGAGTTCATCCGGGATTTCATCGAGATTTATCAGTCTTTTCCCTGCCTCTGGAAAATAAAATCTCCTGAGTATTGTAACAGGGAAAAGAGGAGGGAGGGTTACTTACAGCTCATTGAGCTTTACAATCGTCAGGCACCAGATGAGGCAGCTAACGAAGCAGTTATTAAAAAGAAAATCCAGGCGCTCCGCACGGTCTGGAGGAAGGAGCTGAACAAGGTTCTTCAGACTACAAGGTCCGGAGCTTCCACTGAAGAAGTTTATGTGCCAAAACTGTGGTATTTTGAGCATCTTAATTTTCTGAGGGACCAAGAGGTGCCACGGACTTCAACGTGTCTTCGATTGTTGGCACCTGTGGAACCAATAGTTTCGGAGAACCACGCCGAGCAGGAGTCACAAGGGCAACAAGTAAGTAGCTCTTTGGACGAAAGTTCACCAATGTGTCCTATAATTACATAATTTTTCTCTGCATTTTAGGTTTTATACTTCTGATTATCACATCAGTTTAAAGTTGTTACAAAAACATGTACACATAAGTAACCCTGTTGCAGTCAAGAATTATAAGGGGAACGTAATATGTATGAAATGGAGATATATGTAAACCATACCATCGAAGCAATATAGAAAATAGTATCGCGTCAAGCTGCCGATGTACTCTTGTTGAGACTATTTAGACTATTAAATATTGGTCAGGTTCCCATAGCAGTCAGAACAGTGTAGTTCAAAGTATTCAATAAAAGGGAGGGTTAAAGAATATTACTAAGCATCAAATATATTATAATCTTTTTGTTACCTACTACGAATATATAGTTTGGATGCGGTTATGGTGGTACTACTTTTTGTTGCCGGGTTCATAACTTTTTTTTTTTTTTCCCCCCCCCAGGATGACAGTGCGCAGGAGAGTACACTTGACTGTTCACAGGACTGCACAACAACAGATCTAGTGGAGGCTGCACCTGCCAGGAGTCAATCGAGGCAAGTTCAAAGAAAACGGAAAGCCACCTCAGACGCCTCAAATGAACTATTGAGCCTGGCAAAGAAGGTGTTGACAAGAAATGTTAGCCCTGCGTTAGAGGGGTTTGGACACTATGTGGTTGACAAACTGGCAAAAATGGACGACAACCAAAGAATACTAGCAGAGCGTCTGATTCTGGAAGCAGTAAACAAGGGTACTGATGGCGATTTGGACAAGAACACTTGTTTGGTCTCTTCCCGGCCAATACAGCGGACAGAGCCATCAAATTTCAATGGTTGGTCACAGGGTCAGACATCGATGCGACACAATCCTCACGTTTCCCACTTCGGCCAGCCACCCCCTAATAACTCCTACACACCAATACCTTTACATATGGCTTCGCCCATCAGGCACCAAAATTTTCAGCCGGAACAATCGTCGTATCATAATTTGTGATTTCCTAACTACTTTTACATCCCTTTTTTTTTTTTGTCTTGTTAAAATAATGTTTGAAATAAAAGCTTTTATTATACATTCTATCACTACTTTTTGATTGGTGTGTCTCAATCACAGCACTGTATGAGGGAACAAATTAACGTAACAAATTCATGTACAGTTAACTAAAAAAAAAAAATCGAATGAAAGTTTAACTAAATCTTTTAATTGGAACAACAAAAAATGGATTATTGGCCCGCCTACAACTGCTGGCACATGTCCCGCAGCTTCTGCAGCTCCTCCATTGCCACATTGTGCTGCTCCTGAATATGTGCCATAGTGTGGAGTAACTTGTCTATGCCGGCTTCAATATCCTCTTTGTTGACAGTGACGAGAGCTGTGGGTCAAAAAACATAACATTAATAACACTGTAGTCTCCCGATGTGTCTTTGCTTCTGTGAATGAAAAAAAATAAAAAAAATAAGCAAAGGGGGGGGGGAGGGTGGTTGTTTGGGTTGGGGGTGAAAGAGTGGGCCTGCAACAAAATCCAAATAACTTAATTGTGGGAACCTACTAGAATGTTGAGGCACGGAGGGCACTTCTGGATCTGAGTCGCTGTTGAATGCCTCGTGCTGTCGGCGGCGGCGCTGTCTCTTTGCCTCTGTGAAGGAAAAAAAAAAAACAAGGTCTGTCAGCATATATGGCAACAGTGGCTGCCGGGGGAGGGGGGGGGTGTTAAGAGGGGACCTGCAACTTAATCCAAATCACATAATTGTGGGAACCTACTAGGATCTGGAGGAGTTGACCCGGAGGGCACAGATCCAGGAGAGGCTGGGCGGGATGCCTCGTGGCGGCGGTGGTGCTGTGTCTTTGACTCTGTGAAGAAAAAAAAAAAAAAAAAATTTTTTTTAAAAGTTCTGTTAGCATATATGGCAACACTGGCTGCCGGGGGGGGGAAGGGGACCAGAAACAAAATCCAAATAACATTTTTGTGGGAACCTACTAGGATCTGGAGGAGTTGACCCGGAGGGCTCCGGGACATTGGACCCTGAGGGCACAGAGCCAGAAGAGGCTGGGCGGGATGCCTCGTGGCGGCGGCGGTGCTGTGTCTTTGCCTCTGTGAAGAAAAAAAAAAAAAAAAAAAATTTTTGAAAAAGGTCTGTTAGCATATATGGCCACACTGGCTGCCGGGGGGGGGAAGGGGACCAGAAACAAAATCCAAATAACATTTTTGTGGGAACCTACTAGGATCTGGAGGAGTTGACCCGGAGGGCTCCGGGACATTGGACCCTGAGGGCACAGAGCCAGAAGAGGCTGGGCGGGATGCCTCGTGGCGGCGGCGGTGCTGTGTCTTTGCCTCTGTGAAGAAAAAAAAAAAAAAAAAAATTTTTGAAAAAGGTCTGTTAGCATATATGGCCACACTGGCTGCCGGGGGGGGGAAGGGGACCAGAAACAAAATCCAAATAACATTTTTGTGGGAACCTACTAGGATCTGGAGGAGTTGACCCGGAGGGCTCCGGGACATTGGACCCTGAGGGCACAGAGCCAGAAGAGGCTGGGCGGGATGCCTCGTGGCGGCGGCGGTGCTGTGTCTTTGCCTCTGTGAAGAAAAAAAAAAAAAAAAAAAATTTTTGAAAAAGGTCTGTTAGCATATATGGCCACACTGGCTGCCGGGGGGGGGAAGGGGACCAGAAACAAAATCCAAATAACATTTTTGTGGGAACCTACTAGGATCTGGAGGAGTTGACCCGGAGGGCTCCGGGACATTGGACCCTGAGGGCACTGAGCCAGAAGAGGCTGGGCGGGATGCCTCGTGGCGGCGGCGGTGCTGTGTCTTTGCCTCTGTGAAGAAAAAAAAAAAAAAAAAAAATTTTTGAAAAAGGTCTGTTAGCATATATGGCCACACTGGCTGACGGGGGGGGGAAGGGGACCAGAAACAAAATCCAAATAACATTTTTGTGGGAACCTACTAGGATCTGGAGGAGTTGACCCTGAGGGCACAGAGCCAGAAGAGGCTGGGCGGGATGCCTCGTGGCGGCGGTGGTGCTGTGTCTTTGCCTCTGTGAAGGGAAAAAAAAAAAAAAAAGGTCTGTCAGCATATATGGCAACACTGGCTGCCGGGGGGGGGGGGGGGAGGAGGGGACCTGCAACCAAACCCAAATCACATTATTGTGGGAACCTACTAGGATCAGTTGTCTTTGACCCGGAGGGCTCTGGGACTTCAGAGGCGGTGTGTGATGCCTCGTGTCTACGGCGGCGCTGTCTCTTTGCCTCTGTGAAGGAAAAAAAAAGTTCGGTCAGCAGTTAGCTGTGCCACATAGTACTTTTCACCGTTCATACTGTCCCATAGCTGTGGCACATAGTGGCTCTGCAACGTTCAAACTGTCCCATAGCTGTGGCACATAGTGGCTCTGCAACATTCAAACTGTCCCATAGCTGTGGCACATAGTGGCTCTGCAACATTCAAACTGTCCCATAGCAGTGGCACATAGTGGCTCTGCAACGTAGAAACTGTCCCATAGCTGTGGCACATACTGGCTCTGCAACGTTCAAACTGTCCCATAGCAGTGGCACATAGTGGCTCTGCAACGTAGAAACTGTCCCATAGCTGTGGCACATAGTGGCTCTGCAACGTTCAAACTGTCCCATAGCAGTGGCACATAGTGGCTCTGCAACGTAGAAACTGTCCCATAGCTTTGGCACATAGTGGCTCTGCAACGTTCAAACTGTCCCATAGCTGTGGCACATAGTGGCTCTGCAACATTCAAACTGTCCCATAGCTGTGGCACATAGTGGCTCTGCAACGTAGAAACTGTCCCATAGCTGTGGCACATACTGGCTCTGCAACGTTCAAACTGTCCCATAGCAGTGGCACATAGTGGCTCTGCAACGTAGAAACTGTCCCATAGCTGTGGCACATAGTGGCTCTGCAACGTTCAAACTGTCCCATAGCAGTGGCACATAGTGGCTCTGCAACGTAGAAACTGTCCCATAGCTTTGGCACATAGTGGCTCTGCAACGTTCAAACTGTCCCATAGCTGTGGCACATAGTGGCTCTGCAACATTCAAACTGTCCCATAGCTGTGGCACATAGTGGCTCTGCAACATTCAAACTGTCCCATAGCAGTGGCACATAGTGGCTCTGCAACGTAGAAACTGTCCCATAGCTGTGGCACATAGTGGCTCTGCAACGTTCAAACTGTCCCATAGCAGTGGCACATAGTGGCTCTGCAACGTAGAAACTGTCCCATAGCTGTGGCACATAGTGGCTCTGCAACGTTCAAACTGTCCCATAGCAGTGGCACATAGTGGCTCTGCAACGTTCAAACTGTCCCATAGCAGTGGCACATAGTGGCTCTGCAACGTAGAAACTGTCCCATAGCTGTGGCACATAGTGGCTCTGCAACGTTCAAACTGTCCCATAGCTGTGGCACATAGTGGCTCTGCAACGTTCATACTGTCCCATAGCTGTGGCACATAGTGGCTCTGCAACATTCAAACTGTCCCATAGCTGTCCAACATACTTTTGGGTACCTGAGTACTAACCTCTGCTAATCTCCTGGCGAAGCTCCTGCAGGCGCTCTGGGCTTTTCGACTTGAGATCGCCCCATTTTTTAACAATCTGGGCCTTGGTCCGAGTTATCCCAAACCGCTTCCTGAGGCCCTCAGACACCACACGGACAACTTCCTCCTTGTGCTGGTTGCGGTGCAGCACCATCCCTGTGGTTTCATACTGCATCCTATCCATTGTTCCAATAAGGAACTTGAGCTCTGGGATGCCCATAGGTGGACCACGGCGACTGGCAGCCATTATCACGATGTCAGGGGACAAAAACAAGCTAGGGCAGGCACGCAGGAACGCTGTAACGTCATCACGCCGTCATAGACCACGAGCGTACTTAACGTGCCGCTCCGGCGTTATATAACGATACTTCGAACGGCATTTACTATGTGCGTTCCTTTCTTAACGCTCAGTCGTCACAAATGTGACGCTGTTCATAAACGGCAACGCTATTGCGATGCCAATGGCGCGGCAGGACGGCGGAGCGCAGCTCCTCCTCTGGGCGTTGCTCTTCAGGGTCATTCCATCTAAAATGGCGGCGAGAATGCGTTCTGCTCCTCTGGGGCAGCCAGAACTCCTTTTTTTTATTTCCCAGATGGATGCCATGGATTACGAGGGTCTGGAGAGCCGCCCTGCCCACCCACACATCCACAAGCGAGAAGTGCTTGGACAAATAACAAGAATGATGGAAAGGAGGTTTGGTGTCTGCCGCAGTCAGCTTCAGCTGCGTAAAAAATGGGCTGACCTCCGCTATAAAACGCCACAAATGTTTGCGGAGTTGCGTGCGGAGGCAAGGCGAGGCAAGTACTAGTACTAGCTTTGCTCTGCAGCACTCAACATTTGTGTGTAAACATTGTGATTCTTTACTTTAGGTGTAGAGAGACAGCGGCGGCAAGTCAGACACACCATTGCCACCAGTACCCCATCTTCAGGCACCAGTGGGAGCCCACAGTCCGGGACATCACGTAAGTTCACAATCATTTATTGCATTTTTTTTAACATCACACGGGACATAACAGGGTACCTGAAATATTTGAAGACATTACAGACGCAGTAATGACCCAGCGGCCTACCACACCTCCACCATCTGTTGCGACCATGCACCCTCGCACCCCTGTGAAGTGTGATATAAATTTTATGTTTCAGTATATTGTTAGCTTTGATCTGCAGCACTCTACATGTGTTTTTAAAGATTGCGTTTGTAAACTTTCTGTGTAGAGAGACAGCGGCAGCAACAGGTACCTGCCATTGCCAGCAGCACCACAGCATCCAGCACCAGCGGGAGCCCACAGTCCGTGACGTCACGTAAGTTAACAATCATAGATTACAATTTTTCAACTGCATACGGGACATAAGAGGGTAGCGGAAATATTTGAATACATTACAGACGCAGTAATGACCCAGCGGCCTACCACGCCACCACCAGAGAGCAGACGGCCTCGCACCCCTACACCACCCTCAACACCTCCCTTTCGACACTCCTCTTCCTCCCCCGGGTCGGCGGCATTCTCCCCAGAAGCTAACATACGTAAGTGACCAAAACTGCGAGCGCTTCCCAACGGCGTGTTCCATAGTTAACCAGATCTGTTATTATTTGCTTTTAGGTGCTGCAGCAGTGGCCAGATCGCTGGGATGGGACATTAGCAGCTCTGGTTCTGGCAATGAGGAACCGGCGTCCCTTCTCCGTAAGTATCAAGATAATGCGAGTGGTTTTCTGCTGGATGTCACCATAGACAACCAAAACTGTAAAATATATTAAAATTTACATCGCCCTGTGGTGCCAGACCAAATAGAAATTTACAACACAGAAAATTCGGTCCTGCCCCAGAGGTCGAGATGTATTTTCAGAGGAATCAACGTTGGTTCTCCAACCTCTTCTATCCACAGAAACGGCCACCTTAAGAGAGCTCCTGGCGAGACAATTGCGACTGGAGCGGACAGCAGCGCTCCTGCAGCAGACAGCAGCGCTCCTCCAGAGTCAAGTGGAGCAGCAGGGCGTGACGCTGCGACACCTCTTGGGCAGGAGATAATATTTTTTTTGGTGGGGGGGTTATGTTATATTTTGTTGTAAAATAATTTAAAACCAAGAAGTGTTACAAAAAAAAACAAAAATCTTCGCATTCTTTCTTTAATGTTTACCAAGCTATAAGGGTTAACAGCAACATTGTATAGGCATCACATTTAAAGTTATTTAGCGAGGTTTATATGACAGCAAAGCAAAAAAACAAATTTTTATGTTATACGGCGCGATCCTGCCACGGTACAGCTCCAGAACCATTAAAGTACTGACAGTATTTTTCGCGACAGTCCCTTGCATCGTCTGCCTGTCTGCCAGATCCAAGAGCTTGAAGAGCTGTAAAATTTTCAGGTTGTGTACGCCATTCCCCGGGCACAATATCTCCGGTTCGTGCGTCCACTGCATCAATAAACGAAGGAGGAGAATAGGAGTTCGTATCATGACGTCTCAGGAAATTATGGAGCACACAGCATGCCAAAACCACAATGTCTATAGACGGCAGCTTCAAGTTGATAGCTGTGTGGAACACTCTAAACCGATTTGCCATTATCCCAAAGGCATTTTCAACCACACGACGGGCCCTCGACAACCGGTAATTAAAGATTCTGCGCTCCGGTGTGAGTGTTCTCTGTGCAAATGGCTTCAGCAAATGTGGATGAAGAGGGAAAGCTTCATCAGCGATGAAGACAAAATTTAGGTTTGCTTTTGTGTCTTCATTTAGTGGCAACAGCAGTTCATTGTTCCTCAAGCTTTCCCCAAATGAAGTGTGTTCAAAAACACCACCGTCGGAGACTCGACCATTCATGCCAACATCCACATCGACAAACTCATAGTTTGCATTGACAAGGGCCATGAGGATCACACTGAAATATCCTTTGTAGTTGAAAAAAAATGATCCAGAGTTGGCTGGTTGCGTGATGCGCACATGCTTTCCATCTAATGCACCACCGCAGTTTGGAAACTGCCACAGCTCATCAAAATCGGAACCAATCCTCTTCCAGTCATCCGCCGTCTTGGGAAACTGCAAGATGAGAAGGAAACATGTACAAATTTGGTCAAATATATTATGCACATACACTCTCATGTGGACATCCTACAGCGATTGAGGCGCAGTATGGATTAGTATAACAAAGTCAACAACACAGAGTATGCAGGCAGCCATTTTTTTTACAGATGGCTTCGGTCACTCAGAGGGGGTGCTAAACAATATATCTAAATAATAGAATCAATAAAATTACGTTGGGAGCAGCAAATAAAAAAGGGTGGCGCAGGGTTGGAGCAGCACATATCAGAATGGAGACGCAAAATGGTAGCAGCACATGTCAGAATGGAGGCGCAGGATCACAGCAGCACATGTCTGAATGGGGGCGCAGGATGGGAGCAGCACATGATAGGATGTAGAACATATACCTATAGAAATGCTCGCCATCAGGGCGTAGAACTGGTTCAATAGCTAGTATAATATATCGACATAACACAGCAGCCAAAAAAAAATAGTAGTACCTCCATATAATGCCTTAAGCTCTGCACAATGGCCTCGCATGTCTCCGGAATCACAACGCTCAGGAAAGGTCTGGAAACAGCTGCGGAAAACTGCAAATCCTGAAGAGACCTTCCTGTTGCCAGGAAGCGCAGTGTCACCGCCAACCTTTCCTCCACGGGCACGGCTGCACGCATCGGCGTATCACACCTTTGTATGAGTGGCGTAACAGCAGACAGTATTATTTTGAAGGATTCCTCGGACATCCGAAGGTAGTTTCGGAAATCTTGAGGGTTATTGTCACGTAACTCTCTTATGAGACCCATGTGTGACAATGTGGATCTTTTCTGCAGCCAGCTCCGGGTCCACATGCGACGTTTTCGTTTAGGACGTCTCTCCTCTTGGAGACGTGCTGCCTCAAACACCAGGGCAGCAGCAACAACAGAACTCTCATCGGAAGTGAGCATAGTTCCTAAAAAGAAAACAAACGTACAATAAATACACGTGCTTACAAAACAATGTTCTGACCATTGATCTAATAACTATATATGTTACTACTGGTATTAAATGGGGCAGTCAACCATCTCGATCTGTAAAAGGATTAATTAATTGGGCCACGCAACAGCTGTGTACCTGAGGTTCTCAGGCCTACCCTACTCAAAGGAACAATCAACCACACTCCAGCGTTTATCCCCGTTGAAGCGCAACATATGCTACGCTGTAGCGTTATACATACCTTTTGCGGTAAAAGTCTAGTAGTTAAAAGTCCAGGGAATCCAGCGAATTTAGGAGTTCTGTTCACAGCACGTGCTACAGAGAGAAATGAATAGCGCGCTCGAGAGCTCCGGTTTTATCCGCTGGGAACAATAGTCCTTTGTCGAATGAGCGCACAGTATTGTACCGCCCAATCAGCATACGGGAGGTGGAGAATTCAGCGCTCCTACGTAGCCAGCTCCTCCGCCCTTTACATCGTATACAATATCGTGCACACCTTTGTCACACCATGCGATCATGCCGCCACAGCGGGACACTAGACGACGAAAGAAAGTTTCAAACGATGTGCTACGACGTACGATTCACAGCGGGGTCCCTGATCGCAGGAGCGTGTCACACGCTGCGATATCGTACCTATATCGCTCGAACGTCACAAATCGTGCCGTCGTAGCGATCTAAATTGCACTGTGTGACGGTACCATAAGGCTGTGCAAACACTGCCACATTGATTAAAAGAAACAATGGCAGAGACAACCCAATGCCTGAGTAAACAAAAGCCTACAGATAACAAAACAAATATACAACAGACCCTATGTCGTAATCCCAAAAGAGAGTTTTTTTAAAAAAAAAAATACAGTATGCACGGAGCAACCCAAACAACACAATAGATTTTTGAAAGGAAAAAATTACAACCCCAAAAAATTAAGGGCAGAAACGTTAATAAACACACCATACTTTACAATAAAAACCGACAGGGCCGGAGACAATAAAAGGCCAGACAACGCCATACATCACAACCAGAAACATACAACAATGTCTTTACATAACCACAGTGCAGAACATAATACACAACTTGCAATATAAATTATTACATTTAATAAAAGTGCGCAGAATCATTCTATACTACCATACTTTACAATAAAACCGACAGGGCCGAAGACAATAAAAGGCCACACAACGCCATACATCACAACCAGAAACATACAACAATGTCTTTACATAACCACAGTGCAGAACATAATACACAACTTTCAATATAAATTATATTACATTTAATAAAATGGCGCAGAATCATTCTATACTACCATACTTTACGATAAAACCAACATGGCCGGAGACAATAAAATTCATATAACGCAAGAATAAAACATCACAACTGAATCCAAAAAAACACCACCAAACCAATAAATGGAAAAGAAAATTTATCCTGGAAAGAACAATAATCTAGGCCGCAGACCATGAAACGCCATCAACGCCATACATCACAACCAGACTAAAAATACAACAATATCTTTAAACAACCACAGTGCAGAATATAATACACAACTTGCAAAAACAATTTTAAAAAACATGTAGAAAATGCACAGAATCATTCTATATACTTACATCTCTGGACAGCGGATGAAAAGACAGTCTGCTCTGATGTGTAGCCTGATGTGTAGCCTGCGGCAGAAGTGACAAACAATCCTACATTTTCTTTATATATGGGGGATGTTTTTATCACTGTTTGCACTGTCTAGACACTGTCTAGACACTTTTTTGTTTAATTTTATTTAAAAACGCATGCGTCGCACAACGCACGCACGACGCACACACGCGACGCAAATGCGTCGTCAATTGGTTTCAATGGGAAATTGTAACGCAATGACGACGCACTAGCGACGCAAGTGCGACGCATGCGTTTTTTAGACGCTCCAAAAATGGAACATGTAGCGTCTCCGACGCCACCCAGGTGCGGTGAAACGACGCATGCGTCGTGCGTTTTTCCGAAAATGCACGACAACGCAACGCATGCGTCCCCAATGATAAAGATAGGGGCGCATGACGCATGCGTTGTCGTGCGTCGACGATGCTGCGTCGCATGACGCTAATGTGAACGTAGCCTAAACGAGAGCATGAAGATCGAAGCAATGGAGAGGAAACCTGGGGAACACCTTGGAGTGGAACACACCATCTCTCTACACCCCATACCCAATTTGTAGGCCTAATGCAGTGTAGTTTCCAACAACTACTAAACGAGAGCATGAAGATCGAAGCTCAGGAAAGGCAACCTGGGGAACACCTTGGAGTGGAACACACCATCTCTCTACACCCCATACCCAATTTGTAGGCCTAATGCAGCGTAGTTTCCGACAACTACTAAACGAGAGCATGAAGATCGAAGCTCAGGAAAGGCAACTTGGGGAATACCTTGGAGTGTAACACACCATCTCTCTACACCCCATACCCAATTTGTAGGCCTAATGCAGTGTAGTTTCCAACAAATACTAAACGAGAGCATGAAGATCGAAGCTCAGGAAAGGTAACCAGGAGAACACCTTGGAGTGGAACACACCATCTCTCTACACCCCATACCCAATTTGTAGGCCTAATGCAGTGTAGTTTTCTACAACTACTAAACGAGAGTCGGAAGACCGAAGCAATGTGGACGAAACCTGGGGCACACCTTGGGGAGGCAGACACCGTTAGTAGGCCCTACCAAAGTTGTACCCCCAATGCAGTTTTAAAATTCCTAGAGGCTGAAAACAAGACTATTGACGCTCAGCTTTTTTCAAAGGAACACAGCTGAATTGAGTGGCGCAGAAAGACACAGGTAGTAGGACTTAAACCAAAAATGTGGCTCACTGCAGCTTAAAAAAGTTACAGGGGTACACAGGCAGCATTGCTCTGGGCAGTGGAGGACAATTTCAATAGTGGACCGCAGACAGACTTTGTACGCCTACTATTAAAAAAAGGATGCTCTATGCAATTAAAAATAGGTTCCAGGGGTCCACGGGCAGCAGTGGTCTGGTCAGTGGACGAGTATTGGAAGGAGGGACCGCAGACAGGCGTAGTAGGCCTAACATAACAAAATTAGGCTGTAGACACTGTAAAATTGGTTCCAGGGGTACACGGGCAGCAGTGGTGTGGTCAGCGGAGGAAAATTTGAATTAGGGACTGCAGACAGACTTTGTAGGCTGTCCCCTGTGCACCATGCATCCAACACATTAACCCAGTGCGCCGTAATGGACACGTAACTTTTTGTGGACATGCCTACTGGTCCATGCGTCTCTTGTCAGGTGCACCTTTCTACTGTTTGATTGCCTGAGTGCTATGACAATGCAGACTTTTTCATGCCGCTGGAGGGCTGGGATGGCTTTTCTCGCAAAAGAAATGTCGACTGGGTAGCTTGAACCGTGGTACAGCGTAGTTCATCTGGGCTTTCTAAATATAAAACAAAGAAAAAAAGGAGGCTACATGCACTTTCAGCTGGGTTCCAGGGGTACACGGCCAGCATTGGTCTGGTCAGTGGAGAACTATTGGAAGGAAGGACTGCAGACAGGCTTCGAAGGCCTAACATAATAACAGATGGCTGTAGGCAATTTTAAATTGGTTCCAGGGGAACACGGGCAGCAGTGGCCTGGTCAGTGTAGTAGTAGTAGAAAGAACGGACCGCAGACAGGCTTCGAAGGCCTAACATAAAAAAATTGGGCTGGCTGTAGGCAATTTTAAATTGGTTCCAGGGGTACACGGGCAGCAGTGGTGTGGTCAGTGGAGGCCTAGTGGAAGGAGTGACCGCAAACAGGCATCGAAGGCCTAACATAATAACAGATGGCTGTAGGCAATTTTAAATTGGTTCCAGGGGAACACGGGCAGCAGTGGCCTGGTCAGTGTAGTAGTAGTAGAAAGAACGGACCGCAGACAGGCTTCGAAGGCCTAACATAAAAAAATTGGGCTGGCTGTAGGCAATTTTAAATTGGTTCCAGGGGTACACGGGCAGCAGTGGTGTGGTCAGTGGAGGCCTAGTGGAAGGAGTGACCGCAAACAGGCATCGAAGGCCTAACATAATAACAGATGGCTGTAGGCAATTTTAAATTGGTTCCAGGGGTACACGGGCAGCAGTGGTGTGGTCAGTGGAGGCCTAGTGGAAGGAGTGACCGCAGACAGGCATCGAAGGCCTAACATAATAACAGATGGCTGTAGGCAATTTTAAATTGGTTCCAGGGGAACACGGGCAGCAGTGGCCTGGTCAGTGTAGTAGTAGTAGTAGAAAGAACGGACCGCAGACAGGCTTCGAAGGCCTAACATAAAAAAATTGGGCTGGCTGTAGGCAATTTTAAATTGGTTCCAGGGGAACACGGGCAGCAGTGGCCTGGTCAGTGTAGTAGTCGTTGAAAGAACGGACCGCAGACAGGCTTCAAAGGCCTAACATAAAAAATTGGGCTGGCTGTAGGCAATTTTAAATTGGTTCCAGGGGTACACGGGCAGCAGTGGTGTGGTCAGTGGAGGCCTCGTGGAAGGAGTGACCGCAGACAGGCATCGAAGGCCTAACATAATATCAGATGGCTGTAGGCAATTTTAAATTGGTTCCAGGGGTACATGGGCAGCGGTGGTGTGGTCAGTGGAGGCCTAGTGGAAGAAGTGACCGCAAACAGGCATCGAAGGCCTAACATAATAACAGATGGCTGTAGGCAATTTTAAATTGGTTCCAGGGGAACACGGGCAGCAGTGGCCTGGTCAGTGTAGTAGTAGTAGTAGAAAGAACGGACCGCAGACAGGCTTCGAAGGCCTAACATAAAAAAATTGGGCTGGCTGTAGGCAATTTTAAATTGGTTCCAGGGGAACACGGGCAGCAGTGGCCTGGTCAGTGTAGTAGTAGTAGAAAGAACGGACCGCAGACAGGCTTCGAAGGCCTAACATAAAAAAATTGGGCTGGCTGTAGGCAATTTTAAAATGGTTCCAGGGGAACACGGGCAGCAGTGGCCTGGTCAGTGTAGTAGTAGTTGAAAGAACGGACCGCAGACAGGCTTCAAAGGCCTAACATAAAAAAATTGGGCTGGCTGTAGGCAATTTTAAATTGGTTCCAGGGGAACACGGGCGGCAGTGGCCTGGTCAGTGTAGTAGTAGTAGAAAGAACGGACCGCAGACAGGCTTCGAAGGCCTAACATAAAAAAATTGGGCTGGCTGTAGGCAATTTTAAATTGGTTCCAGGGGTACACGGGCAGCAGTGGTGTGGTCAGTGGAGGCCTAGTGGAAGGAGTGACCGCAAACAGGCATCGAAGGCCTAACATAATGACAGATGGCTGTAGGCAATTTTAAATTGGTTCCAGGGGTACACGGGCAGCAGTGGTGTGGTCAGTGGAGGCCTAGTGGAAGGAGTGACCGCAAACAGGCATCGAAGGCCTAACATAATAACAGATGGCTGTAGGCAATTTTAAATTGGTTCCAGGGGAACACGGGCAGCAGTGGCCTGGTCAGTGTAGTAGTAGTAGAAAGAACGGACCGCAGACAGGCTTCGAAGGCCTAACATAAAAAAATTGGGCTGGCTGTAGGCAATTTTAAATTGGTTCCAGGGGTACACGGGCAGCAGTGGTGTGGTCAGTGGAGGCCTAGTGGAAGGAGTGACCGCAAACAGGCATCGAAGGCCTAACATAATAACAGATGGCTGTAGGCAATTTTAAATTGGTTCCAGGGGTACACGGGCAGCAGTGGTGTGGTCAGTGGAGGCCTAGTGGAAGGAGTGACCGCAGACAGGCATCGAAGGCCTAACATAATATCAGATGGCTGTAGGCAAATTTTAAATTGGTTCCAGGGGAACACGGGCAGCAGTGGCCTGGTCAGTGTAGTAGTAGTAGAAAGAACGGACCGCAGACAGGCTTCGAAGGCCTAACATAAAAAAATTGGGCTGGCTGTAGGCAATTTTAAATTGGTTCCAGGGGTACACGGGCAGCAGTGGTGTGGTCAGTGGAGGCCTAGTGGAAGGAGTGACCGCAGACAGGCATCGAAGGCCTAACATAATAACAGATGGCTGTAGGCAATTTTAAATTGGTTCCAGGGGAACACGGGCAGCAGTGGCCTGGTCAGTGTAGTAGTAGTAGAAAGAACGGACCGCAGACAGGCTTCGAAGGCCTAACATAAAAAAATTGGGCTGGCTGTAGGCAATTTTAAATTGGTTCCAGGGGTACACGGGCAGCAGTGGTGTGGTCAGTGGAGGCCTAGTGGAAGGAGTGACCGCAGACAGGCATCGAAGGCCTAACATAATAACAGATGGCTGTAGGCAATTTTAAATTGGTTCCAGGGGAACACGGGCAGCAGTGGCCTGTTCAGTGTAGTAGTAGTAGAAAGAACGGACCGCAGACAGGCTTCGAAGGCCTAACATAAAAAAATTTGGCTGGCTGTAGGCAATTTTAAATTGGTTCCAGGGGTACACGGGCAGCAGTGGTGTGGTCAGTGGAGGCCTCGTGGAAGGAGTGACCGCAGACAGGCATCGAAGGCCTAACATAATATCAGATGGCTGTAGGCAATTTTAAATTGGTTCCAGGGGTACACGGGCAGCAGTGGTGTGGTCAGTGGAGGCCTAGTGGAAGGAGTGACCGCAAACAGGCATCGAAGGCCTAACATAATAACAGATGGCTGTAGTCAATTTTAAATTGGTTCCAGGGGAACACAGCCAGCAGTGGCCTGGTCAGCGGAGGATGATTGTAATGAGTGTCTGCCAGTTACTAGTCCAAAACAATACATAAATGTGAATGTCTCACATTAAAATCCAGCGAAAACACTAAAGGGTGCAATCTTTAGTTACAGGGGTGGGATCCTCTGCGTTGTTTCTGACCTACTAATTTGGCGCAAAGTTTTTACTTTGGTAAATACAGGACACTGCCCCTGACTATGTTAAGTACCATTATACATGTCAACACAATGGTATTGTCAGTGGCAGGAATGGAAGGATGTCAGCGCATAGTCTAAACATTGGTGGAAGTGTGAGAGATAATTGTGGAAGTGGCAGAGCAATGTTTGACCTGGGGGTGGGTGAACTCTCTTGTGGACGGCGGTAGAGGCCCAGGGCCCCTCATGTTACAACAGTGTGTCTGACGTTGGGTGCGCACCACCACCGCCAGAGACAGTTTAGTGTACTATGAGGGACCCAGTGGCAGTGCTGTCGACCAAAAGCGGGCACACCCATCTCTTCAGACAAACAGCACTCTCACGGGTGCTTGCGCCAAGTCGCGATACCACGGCCCCGTGTGGGGAGTTTGGCCATTTAGGGAGGTGTAAACATGTCGTATGCTGGACAATCAGCTGCTGCAAATTAAGACATTTGAAAAGTCATTCACAGTAGTCCACAGGCAAGAGCTTTTCGTAGGAAAGCTAGGTGTCGCCCGGGTAAGGTGGGGCAAAAGAATTCGAAATCCAGTTGTTGTTCATTTTAATGAATGTTAGACCATCAACATTTTGTGTAGCCAGACGAGTCCTTTTTTCGGTTAATATTGAACCTGCAGCACTGAATACTCTTTCTGATAGGACACTAGCTGCCGGGCAAGCAAGCTCCTGCAATGCATATTCCGCCAATTCTGGCCAGGTGTCTAATTTTGATGCCCAGTAATCAAATGGGAATGACGGTTGAGGGAGAACATCGATAAGGGATGAAAAATAGTTTGTTACCATACTGGACAAATGTTGTCTCCTGTCACTTTCAATTGATGCAGCAGTACCTGTCCTGTCTGCGGTCATAGCAAAATCACTCCACAACCTGGTCAGAAAACCCCTCTGTCCAACGCCACTTCTGATGTGTGCACCCCTAACACTCCTGGTCTGCTGCCCCCTGGAGCTCGTGTGAGAACGATCACGGGCGCTGTGTGCTGGGAATGCCTGAAGCAAACGGTCAACAAGAGTTGATTGTTTTGTTGCTAATATTAGTTCCAAGTTCTCATGTGGCATAATATTTTGCAATTTGCCTTTATAGCGAGGATCAAGGAGGCAGGCCAACCAGTAATCGTCATCGTTCATCATTTTAGTAATGCGTGTGTCCCTTTTGAGGATACGCAAGGCATAATCCGCCATGAGGGCCAAAGTTCCAGTTGTCAAATCTGCGATTGTGCTTGGTTGAGGTGCAGTTGCAGGCAAATCTACGTCACTTGTGTCCCTCAAAAAACCAGAACCCGGCCTTACCACGCCACCAATTTCCAGTGCCCCCGGGAAAGCTTCCTCATTAAACATATACTCATCCCCATCATCCTCCTCGTCCTCCACCTCCTCTTCGCCCGCTACCTCGTCCTGTACACTGCCCTGACCAGACAATGGCTGACTGTCATCAAGGCTTTCCTCTTCCTCTGGTGCAGACGCCTGATCCTTTATGTGCGTCAAACTTTGCATCAGCAGACGCATTAGGGGGATGCTCATGCTTATTATGGCATTGTCTGCACTAACCAGCTGTGTGCATTCCTCAAAACACTGAAGGAATTGACACATGTCTTGTATCTTCGACCACTGCACACCTAACAACTCCATGTCTGCCATCCTACTGCCTGCCCGTGTATGTGTATCCTCCCACAAAAACATAACAGCCCGCCTCTGTTCGCACAGTCTCTGAAGCATGTGCAGTGTTGAGTTCCACCTTGTTGCAACGTCTATGATTAGGCGATGCTGGGGAAGGTTCAAAGACCGCTGATAGGTCTGCATACGGCTGGAGTGTACAGGCGAATGGCGGATATGTGAGCAAAGTCCACGCACTTTGAGGAGCAGGTCGGAGAAACCAGGATAAGTGTTCAATAAGCACTGCACCACCAGGTTTAAGGTGTGAGCCAGGCAAGGAATGTGTTTCAGTTGGGAAAGGGAGATGGCAGCCATGAAATTCCTTCCATTATCACTCACTACCTTGCCTGCCTCAAGATCTACTGTGCCCAGCCACGACTGCGTTTCTTCCTGCAAGAACTCGGACAGAACTTCCGCGGTGTGTCTGTTGTCGCCCAAACACTTCATAGCCAATACAGCCTGCTGACGCTTGCCAGTAGCTGCCCCATAATGGGACAACTGGTGTGCAACAGTGACAGCTGACGATGGAGTGGTTTGGTGACTGCGGTCTGTGGAAGAGCTCTCGCTTCTGCAGGAGGACGAAGAGGAGGAGGAGGGGGTGCGAACGCCTACAGCCAACTGTTTCCTAGACCGTGGGCTAGGCACAACTATCCCGAAATTGCTGTCCCCTGTGGACCCTGCATCCACCACATTCACCCAGTGTGCCGTGATGGACACGTAACGTCCCTGGCCATGCCTACTGGTCCATGCATCTGTAGTCAGGTGCACCTTTGTACTCACAGATTGCCTGAGTGCATGGACGATGCGCTGTTTAACATGCTGGTGCAGAGCTGGGATGGCTTTTCTGGAAAAAAAGTGTTGACTGGGTAGCTCGTAGCGTGGTTCAGCGTACTCCATCAGGGCTTTGAAAGCTTCGCTTTCAACTAACCGGTAGGGCATCATCTCTAACGAGATTAGTCTAGCTATGTGGGCGTTCAAACCCTGTGTACGCGGATGCGAGGATAAGTACTTCCTTTTTCTAACCAGAGTCTCATGTAGGGTGAGCTGGACTGGAGAGCTGGAGATCGTGGAACTAGCGGGTGTGCCGGTGGCCATGGCAGACTGAGAGACTGTTGGAGACGGTATTGTTTCCGCCGGTGCCCTAGATGCAGTATTTCCTCCTACAAAACTGGTGATTCCCTGACCCTGACTGCTTTGGCCTGGCAAAGAAACCTGCACAGATACTGCCGGTGGTGCGGAAAATGGTGGCCTTACAGTGACGGAAGGGATGTTGCGTGGCTGACTAGCTTCATTGGCCGAGGGTGCTACAACCTTAAGGGATGTTTGGTAGTTAGTCCAGGCTTGCAAATGCATGGTGGTTAAATGTCTATGCATGCAACTTGTATTGAGACTTTTCAGATTCTGACCTCTGCTTAAGCTAGTTGAACATTTTTGACAGATGACTTTGCGCTGATCAATTGGATGTTGTTTAAAAAAATGCCAGACTACACTCTTCCTAGCATCGGATCCCTTTTCAGGAATTGTAGACTGAGCTTTAACCGGATGGACACGCTGTCCTCCAACAGTTTTTTGCTTTGCCACGCGTTTTGGGCCAGATAAGGGCCCGGCAGATGGAACCTGTTGCGATGTTGATGCCTGCTGCGGCCCCTCCTCCTCCGCTTCAGAACTACTGCCGCCTGCACCCTGTTCCCCCAATGGCTGCCAATCGGGGTCAACAACAGGGTCATCTATTACCTCCTCTTCTACCTCGTGTGCAACTTCGTCTGTGTCACCGTGTCGGTCGGTGGTATAGCGTTCGTGATGGGGCAACATAGTCTCATCAGGGTCTGATAGTGGATCAGTACCCTGAGAGGGCAATGTTGTGGTCTGAGTCAAAGGACCAGCATAGTAGTCTGGCTGTGGCTGTGCATCAGTGCACTCCATGACAGAATCTACTTGTAATGGGCATGGCCTGTTAACTGTTTCACTTTCTAAGCCAGGGACGGTATGTGTAAAGAGCTCCATGGAGTAACCCGTTGTGTCGCCTGCTGCATCCTTCTCTCTTGTTGTTGTTTTTGCTGAAGAGGACAAGGAATCGACTTGTCCCTGACCGCTGACCGTTAACATCCACAAACGACGCGCTGCTTTTACATTTACCAGTTTCAGAAGAGGAGGCAAAAGAGCTAGAGGCTGAGTCTGCAAGGTAAGCCAAAACTTGCTGTTGCTGCTCCGGCTTTAAAAGCGGTTTTCCTACTCCCAGAAAAGAGAGCGTTCGAGGCCTTGTGTAGCCAGACGACGAACCTGGCTCCACAGCTCCAGACTTAGGTGGAATATTTTTTTTCCCACGACCACCTGATGCTCCACTACCACTACCATCATTACCAGCTGACAATGAACGCGCACGGCCATGACCTCTTGCACCAGACTTCCTCATTGTTTTATAAACTTAACCAAAGTAACTTTATTTGTTGCTGTCAAACAACTTACACGGTGAGCTATAACTTCTGTTTGATTTCAATATCCCTTTACAGGTTGGTGATACCACAAGGAAAATCAGGCACAATGTTACACACTCTGTTTTCTGTGGCACCAAATCACAGAGATGCCACACACGCAGGACTGTCACTCAAGCACAAATGTCAATATAAATCTCCCAATTTTTTTTTTTTTTTCAGGGAGACTTTATAAACAAAATAAAATAAAATGATTTTTTCAGGAATAATTTAGAAACCAAATAAAATAAAATGATTTTTTCAATGACAATTTAGAAACCAAATAAAAAAAAAAAAAGGCTTTCTATGCCCCACTGAGTGACAGATGGCACACACAGGAGTCAGGAGTGGCCCACAAGCCCAGAGGCCAATATTTTTCTCCCACTGATTGACGTAGTGATTTTTTCAGGTAGATTTTAGAACCCAAATCAAGCAAAAAAATTAATAGGCTTTCTATGGCCCACAATTTGAGAGAGAGAGAGAGAGAGAGAGAGATGGCACACCCAGGAGTCAAGACTGGCACACAAGCAGAAAGGGCAATATTAATCTCCCACCTATTTTTTATTTTTTTTCAGGGAGACTTTATAAACAAAATAAAATAAAATGATTTTTTCAGGAATAATTTAGAAACCAAATAAAATAAAATGATTTTTTCAATGACAATTTAGAAACCAAATAAAAAATAAAAAAAAAGGCTTTCTATGCCCCACTGAGTGACAGATGGCACACACAGGAGTCAGGAGTGGCCCACAAGCCCAGAGGGCAATATTTTTCTCCCACTGATTGATGTAGTGATTTTTTCAGGTAGATTTTAGAACCCAAATCAAGCAAAAAAATTAATAGGCTTTCTATGGCCCACAATTTGAGAGAGAGAGAGAGAGAGATGGCACACCCAGGAGTCAAGACTGGCACACAAGCAGAAAGGGCAATATTAATCTCCCACCTATTTTTTTTTTTTCAGGGAGACTTTATAAACAAAATAAAATAAAATGATTTTTTCAGGAATAATTTAGAAACCAAATAAAATAAAATGATTTTTTCAATGACAATTTAGAAACCAAATAAAAAAAAAAAAGGCTTTCTATGCCCCACTGAGTGACAGATGGCACACACAGGAGTCAGGAGTGGCCCAAAAGCCCAGAGGGCAATATTTTTCTCCCACTGATTGATGTAGTGATTTTTTCAGGTAGATTTTAGAACCCAAATCAAGCAAAAAAATTAATAGGCTTTCTATGGCCCACAATTTGAGAGAGAGAGAGAGAGAGAGATGGCACACCCAGGAGTCAAGACTGGCACACAAGCAGAAAGGGCAATATTAATCTCCCACCTATTTTTTTTTTTTCAGGGAGACTTTATAAACAAAATAAAATAAAATGATTTTTTCAGGAATAATTTAGAAACCAAATAAAATAAAATGATTTTTTCAATGACAATTTAGAAACCAAATAAAAAAGAAAGGCTTTCTATGCCCCACTGAGTGACAGATGGCACACACAGGAGTCAGGAGTGGCCCACAAGCCCAGAGGCCAATATTTTTCTCCCACTGATTGATGTAGTGATTTTTTCAGGTAGATTTTAGAACCCAAATCAAGCAAAAAAATTAATAGGCTTTCTATGGCCCCCAGTTTGAGAGAGAGAGAGAGAGAAAGAGAGATGGCACACCCAGGAGTCAAGACTGGCACACAAGCAGAAAGGGCAATATTAATCTCCCACCTATTTTTTTTTTTTCAGGGAGACTTTATAAACAAAATAAAATAAAATGATTTTTTCAGGAATAATTTAGAAACCAAATAAAATAAAATGATTTTTTCAACGACAATTTAGAAACCAAAAAAAAAAGGCTTTCTATGCCCCACTGATTGACAGATGGCACACACAGGAGTCAGGAGTGGCCCACAAGCCCAGAGGGCAATATTTTTCTCCCACTGATTGATGTAGTGATTTTTTTCAGGTAGATTTTAGAACCCAAATCAAGCAAAAAAATTAATAGGCTTTCTATGGCCCACAATTTGAGAGAGAGAGAGAGAGATGGCACACCCAGGAGTCAAGACTGGCACACAAGCAGAAAGGGCAATATTAATCTCCCACCTTTTTTTTTTTTTCAGGGAGACTTTATAAACAAAATAAAATAAAATGATTTTTTCAGGAATAATTTTGAAACCAAATAAAATAAAATGATTTTTTCATTGACAATTTAGAAACCAAATAAAAAAAAAAAAAAAAGGCTTTCCATGGCCCACTGACTGAGAGATGGCACACACAGGAGTCA
The DNA here is from genome assembly GCF_032444005.1 of Ranitomeya imitator. Lineage (NCBI taxonomy): Eukaryota > Metazoa > Chordata > Amphibia > Anura > Dendrobatidae > Ranitomeya > Ranitomeya imitator. The sequence goes on from NC_091285.1 coordinate 431,996,059, forward strand.
GGAGTGGCACACAAGCCCTGAGACCAATATTTTTCTCCCACTGATTGATGTAGTGATTTTTTCAGGTAGATTTTAGAACCCAAATCAAGCAAAAAAAATAATAGGCTTTCTATGGCCCACTGAGTGAGAGATGGCACACACAGGAGTCAGGAGTGGCACACAAGCCCTGAGGCCAATATTTTTCTCCCACTGATTGATGTAGTGATTTTTTCAGGTAGATTTTATAACCCAAATCAAGCAAAAAAATAAATAGGCTTTCTATGGCCCACTGAGTGAGAGATGGCACACCCAGGAGTCAGGAGTGGCACACAAGCCCTGAGGCCAATATTTTTCTCCCACTGATTGATGTAGTGATTTTTTCAGGTAGATTTTAGAACCCAAATCAAGCAAAAAAATAAATAGGCTTTCTATGGCCCACTGAGTGAGAGATGGCACACACAGGAGTCAGGAGTGGCACACAAGCCCTGAGGCCAATATTTTTCTCCCACTGGTTGATGTAGTGATTTTTTCAGGTAGATTTTAGAACCCAAATCAAGCAAAAAAATAAATAGGCTTTCTATGGCCCACTGAGTGAGAGATGGCACACAGGAGTCAGGAGTGGCACACAAGCCCTGAGGCCAATATTTTTCTCCCACTGATTGATGTAGTGATTTTTTCAGGTAGATTTTAGAACCCAAATCAAGCAAAAAAATAAATAGGCTTTCTATGGCCCACTGAGTGAGAGATGGCACACACAGGAGTCAGGAGTGGCACACAAGCCCTGAGGCCAATATTTTTCTCCCACTGATTGATGTAGTGATTTTTTCAGGTAGATTTTATAACCCAAATCAAGCAAAAAAATAAATAGGCTTTCTATGGCCCACTGAGTGAGAAATGGCACACACAGGGATGGCACTCTAGCAGAAATGCCAATCTTAATCTCCCACAAAAAAAAAAAAAAAACAGGGACTGTCCTACAATTACTATCTCCCTGCAGTAATCTCAGCCAGGTATGGCAGGCAGCAATAAGGAGTGGACTGAAGCACAAATTAAATAAAAAGTGTGGACAAACAAACAAGATAGCTGTGCAGAAAGGAAGGAACAAGAGGATTTGTGCTTTGAAAAAAGCAGTTGGTTTGCACAGCGGCGTACACACAGCAATGCAGCTATCAGGGAGCCTTCTAGGGCAGCCCAATGAGCTACAGCGCTGAGGAAAAAAAAAATGTAGCTTCCACTGTCCCTGCACACCGAAGGTGGTGTTAGGCAGTGGAAATCGCTACAGCACAAGCGGTTTGGTGGTTAATGGACCCTGCCTAACGCTATCCCTGCTTCTGACGAAGCGGCAGCAACCTCTCCCTAAGCTCAGATCAGCAGCAGTAAGATGGCGGTCGGCGGGAACGCCTCTTTATAGCCCCTGTGACGCCGCAGACAGCAAGCCAATCACTGCAATGCCCTTCTCTAAGATGGTGGGGACCAGGACCTATGTCATCACGCTGCCCACACTCTGCGTCCACCTTCATTGGCTGAGAAATGGCGCTTTTCGCATCATTGAAACGCAACTTTGGTGCAAAAGTCGCGTACCGCATGGCCGACAACGCACAGGGGTCGGATCAGGTTTCATGAAACTCGACTTCGCCAAAAGTCGGCGACTTTTGAAAATGTTCGACCTAGGGTTGAGCGAAACGGGTCGTTCATTTTCAAAAGTCGCCGACTTTTGGCAAAGTCGGGTTTCATGAAACCCGATCCGACCCCTGTGCGGGGTCGGCCATGCGGTACGCGACTTTCGCGCCAAAGTCGCGTTTCAATGACGCGAAAAGCGCCATTTCTCAGCCAATGAAGGTAAACGCAGAGTGTGGGCAGCGTGATGACATAGGTCCTGGTCCCCACCATCTTAGAGAAGGGCATTGCAGTGATTGGCTTGCTGTCTGCGGCGTCACAGGGGCTATAAAGGGGCGTTCCCGCCGACCGCCATGTTACTGCTGCTGATCTGAGCTTAGGGAGAGGTTGCTGCCACTTCGTCAGAAGCAGGGATAGCGTTAGGCAGGGTCCATTAACCACCAAACCGCTTGTGCTGTAGCAATTTCCACTGCCCAACACCACCTTCGGTGTGCAGGGACACTGGAAGCTACATTCAGTCCACTCCTTATTGCTGCCTGCCATACCTGGCTGAGATTACTGCAGGGAGATAGTAATTGAAGGACAGTTCCTTTTTTTTTTTTTTTGTGGGAGATTAAGATTGGCATTTCTGCTAGAGTGCCATCCCTGTCTATGCCATCTCTCACTCAGTGGGCCATAGAAAGCCTATTTATTTTTTTGCTTGATTTGGGTTCTAAAATCTACCTGAAAAAATCACTACATCAATCAGTGGGAGAAAAATATTGGCCTCAGGGCTTGTGTGCCACTCCTGACTCCTGTGTGTGCCATCTCTCAGTCAGTGGGCCATAGAAAGCCTATTTATTTTTTTGCTTGATTTGGGTTCCAAAATCTACCTGAAAAAATCACTACATCAATCAGTGGGAGAAAAATATTGGCCTCAGGGCTTGTGTGCCACTCCTGACTCCTGTGTGCATCATCACTCACTCAGTGGGCCATAGAAAGCCTATTTTTTTTTTTTTGCTTTATTTGGGTTCTAAATTATTTGGGTTCTAAATTCTACCTGAAAAAATCAATAAATCAATCAGTGGGAGATTAATATTGGCCTTTGGGCTTGTGTGCCAGTCCTAAGCGTGCCATCTCTCTCACAAATAGTGGGCCATAGAAAGCCTATTTATTTTTTTTTTTGGTTTTATAAATTCTCCCTGAAAAAAAAAGGGAGATTAATATTGGCCTTTGGGCTTGTGTGCCAGTCCTAAGCGTGCCATCTCTCTCTCTCAGATAGTGGGCCATAGAAAGCCTATTTATTATTTTTTTTATTGGGTTTATAAATTTTCCCTGAAAAAAAAAAAAAAAAGTGGGAGATTAATATTGGCCTCTGGGCTTGTGTGCCAGTCCTGAGCGTGCCATCTCTCTCACAAATAGTGGGCCATAGAAAGCCTATTTATTTTTTTTTTTTTGGTTTTATAAGTTCTCCCTGAAAAAAAAAAGGGAGATTAATATTGGCCTTTGGGCTTGTGTGCCAGTCCTAAGCGTGCCATCTCTCTCTCTCAGATAGTGGGCCATAGAAAGCCTATTTATTATTTTTTTTATTGGGTTTATAAATTTTCCCTGAAAAAAAAAAAAAAGTGGGAGATTAATATTGGCCTCTGGGCTTGTGTGCCAGTCCTGAGCGTGCCATCTCTCTCACAAATAGTGGGCCATAGAAAGCCTATTTATTTTTATTTTTTTGGTTTTATAAATTCTCCCTGTAAAAAAAAGGGAGATTAATATTGGCCTTTGGGCTTGTGTGCCAGTCCTAAGCGTGCCATCTCTCTCTCTTAGATAGTGGGCCATAGAAAGCCTATTTATTTTTTTGGTTGATTTGGGTTCTAAATTCTACCTGGAAAAATCAATAAATCAATCAGTGGAAGATAAATATTGGCCTCTGGGCTTGTGTGCCACTCCTGACTCCTGTGTGCGTCATCTCTCACTCAGTGGGCCATAGAAAGCCTATTTTTTGTTTTATTTGTTTTCTAAATTCTCCCTGAAAAAATCATTTTATTTTATTTGGTTTCTAAATTCTTCCTGAAAAAATCATTTTTTTTAATTATTTTTTTTTCTAAAGTCTCCCTGAAAAAAAAAAAAAAAAATCAAATCAGTAGGAGATTAATATTGCCCTTTCTGCTTGTGTGCCAGTCTTGACTCCTGGGTGTGCCATCTCTCTCTCTCTCTCCCCAATTGTGGGCCATAGAAAGCCTATTTATTTTTTTGCTTGATTTGGGTTCCAAAATCTACCTGAAAAAATCACTACATCAATCAGTGGGAGAACAATATTGGCCTCTGGGCTTGTGTGCCACTCCTGACTCCTGTGTGCGTCATCTCTCACTCAGTGGGCCATAGAAAGCCTATTTTTTGTTTTATTTCTTTTCTAAATTCTCCCTTAAAAAATCATTTTATTTTATTTGGTTTCTAAATTCTTCCTGAAAAAATCATTTTTTTTTATTATTTTTTTTTTCTAAAGTCTCCCTGAAAAAAATAAAATAAAAATAAAATCAGTGGGAGATTAATATTGCCCTTTCTGCTTGTGTGCCAGTCTTGACTCCTGGGTGTGCCATCTCTCTCTCTCTCCCCAATTGTGGGCCATAGAAAGCCTATTAATTTTTTTGCTTGATTTGGGTTCCAAAATCTACCAAAAAAAAAAAACTAAATCAATCGGTGGGAGATTAATATTGGCCTCCGGGCTTGTGTGCCACTCCTGAATCCTGTGTGCATCATCTCTCACTCAGTGGGCCATAGAAAGCCTATTTTTTGTTTTATTTGTTTTCTAAATTCTCCCTGAAGAAATCATTTTATTTTATTTGATTTCTAAATTCTTCCTGAAAAAATCATTTTATTCTATTATTTTTTTTTCCTAAAGTCTCCCTGAAAAAAAAAAAAATCAAATCAGTGGGAGATTAATATTTACATTTGTGCTTCAGTGACAGTCCTGCGTGTGTGGCATCTCTCTCATTTGTTGCCACCAACAACAGAGTGTGTAACATTGTGCCTGATTTTCGTTGTGGTCTCACCCACCTGTAAAGGGGTAGCTAAATCATACTGAAGTTATAGCTCACCGTGTAAGTTGTGTGACAGCAACAAATACCGTTAGTTTGGTTACGTTTTCAAAACAATGAGGAAGTCTGGTGGAAGAGGTCGTGGCCGGGGGCGTTCATTGTCAGCTGGTAATGAGGGTAGTGGTAGTGGTGGAGCATCAGGTGGTCGTGGGAAAAAAATATTGCACCTAAGTCTGGAGCTGTGGAGCCAGGTTCGTCGTCTGGCTACACAAGGCCTCGAACGCTCTCTTTTCTGGGAGTAGGAAAACCGCTTTTAAAGCCGGAGCAGCAACAGCAAGTTTTGGCTTATCTTGCTGACTCAGCCTCTAGCTCTTTTGCCTCCTCTCGTGAAACTGGTAAATGTAAAAGCAGTGCGTCGTTAGTGGATGTTCACGGTCAGGGACAAGTCGCTTCCTTGTCCTCTTCAGCAAAAACAACAACAGAGAAGAATGCAGCAGGCGACACAACGGGTTACTCCATGGAGCTCTTTACACATACCGTCCCTGGCTTAGAAAGTGAAGCAGTTAACAGTCCATGCCCATTACAAGTTGAATCTGACATGGAGTGCACTGATGCACAGCCACAGCCAGACTACTATGCTGGTCCTTTGACTCAGACCACAACATTGCCCTCGCAGGGTAATGATCAAGAATCAGACCCTGATGAGACTATGTTGCCCCATCACGAACGCTATACCACCTACCGACACGGTGACACAGACGAAGTTGCACACGAGCTACAAGAAGAGGTAATAGATGACCCAGTTCTTGACCCCGATTGGCAGCCATTGGGGGAACAGGGTGCAGGCGGCAGCAGTTCTGAAGCGGAGGAGGAGGGGCCGCAGCAGGCATCAACATCGCAACAGGTTCCATCTGCCGGGCCCGTATCTTGCCCAAAACGCGTGGCAAAGCCAAAACCTGTTGGAGGACAGCGTGGCCATCCGGTTAAAGCTCAGTCTGCAATGCCTGAAAAGGTATCCGATGCTAGAAAGAGTGCAGTCTGGCATTTTTTTAAACAACATCCAATTGATCAGCGCAAAGTCATCTGTCAAAAATGTTCAACTACCTTAAGCAGAGGGCAGAATCTGAAAAGTCTCAATACAAGCTGCATGCATAGACATTTAACCACCATGCATTTGCAAGCTTGGACTAACTACCAAACGTCCCTTAAGGTTGTAGCACCCTCCGCCAATGAAGCTAGTCATCAACGCAACATCCCTTCCGGCAGTGTAGGGCCACCATTTTCTGCACCACCTGCAGTATCTGTGCAGGTTTCTTTGCCAGGCCAAAGCAGTCAGGGTCAGGGAATCACCAGTTTCGTAGTAGGAAACACTGCATCTAGGGCACCGGCGGCAACAATACCATCTCCCACCATCTCTCAGTCTGCCATATCCACCGGCACCCCTGCTAGTTCCACGATCTCCAGCTCTCCAGTCCAGCTCACCCTACATGAGACTATGGTTAGAAAAAGGAAGTACTTAGCCTCGCATCCGCGTACACAGGGTTTGAACGCCCACATAGCTAGACTAATCTCGTTAGAGATGATGCCCTACCGGTTAGTTGAAAGCGAAGCTTTCAAAGCCCTGATGGAGTACGCTGTACCACGCTACGAGCTACCCAGTCGACACTTCTTTTCCAGAAAAGCCATCCCAGCCCTCCACCAGCATGTTAAAGAGCGCATCGTCCATGCACTCAGGCAATCTGTGAGCACAAAGGTGCACCTGACAACAGATGCATGGACCAGTAGGCATGGCCAGGGACATTATGTGTCCATCACGGCACACTGGGTGAATGTTGTGGATGCAGGGTCCACAGGGGACAGCAAGTTTGGGACAGTTCTGCCTAGCCCACGGTCTAGGAAACAGTTGGCTGTAGCCGTTCGCACCCCCTCCTCCTCCTCCTCGTCCTCCTGCCGAAGCGAGAGCTCGTCCACAGACCGCAGTCGCGCAACCACTCCATCCGCAGCTTCCACTGTTGTACACCAGGTCTCCCATTATGGGGCAGCTACTGGCAAACGTCAGCAGGCTGTATTGGCTATGAAGTGTTTGGGCGACAACAGACACACCGCGGAAGTTCTGTCCGAGTTCTTGCAGAAAGAAACGCAGTAGTGGCTGGGCACTGTAGATCTTGAGGCAGGCAAGGTAGTGAGTGATAACGGAAGGAATTTCATGGCTGCCATCTCCCTTTCCCAACTGAAACACATTCCTTGCCTGGCTCACACCTTAAACCTGGTGGTGCAGTGCTTCCTGAAAAGTTATCTGGGGTTATCCGACCTGCTCCTCAAAGTGCGTGGACTTTGCTCACATATCCGCCGTTCGCCCGTACACTCCAGCCGTATGCAGACCTATCAGCGTTCTTTGAACCTTCCCCAGCATCGCCTAATCATAGACGTTGCAACAAGGTGGAACTCAACACTGCACATGCTTCAGAGACTGTGCGAACAGAGGCGGGCTGTTATGTTTTTGTGGGAGGATACACATACACGGGCAGGCAGTAGGATGGCAGACATGGAGTTGTCAGGTGTGCAGTGGTCGAAGATTCAAGACATGTGTCAAGTCCTTCAGTGTTTTGAGGAATGCACACGGCTGGTTAGTGCAGACAACGCCATAATAAGCATGAGCATCCCCCTAATGCGTCTGCTGATGCAAAGTTTGACGCACATAAAGGATCAGGCATCTGCAGCTGAGGAAGAGGAAAGCCTTGATGACAGTCAGCCATTGTCTGGCCAGGGCAGTGTACAGGGCGAGGTAGCGGGCGAAGAGGAGGAGGAGGACGAGGAGGATGATGGGGATGATTATATTTTTAATGAGGAAGCTTTTCCGGGGCCACTGGAAATTGGTGGCGCGGCAAGGCCGGGTTCTGGTTTTTTGAGGGACACAAGTGACGTTGATTTGCCTGAAACTGCCCCTCAACCAAGCACAACCGCAGATTTGAGAACTGGAACTTTGGCCCACATGGCGGATTATGCCTTACGTATCCTCAAAAGGGACACACGCATAACTAAAATGATGAACGATGACGATTACTGGTTGGCCTGCCTCCTTGATCCTCGCTATAAAGGCAAATTGCAAAATATAATGCCACATGAGAACTTGGAACTAATATTAGCAACCAAACAATCAACTCTTGTTGACCGTTTGCTTCTGGCATTCCCTGCACACAGCGCCCGTGATCGTTCTCACACGAGCTGCAGGGGCCAGCAGACCAGAGGTGTTAGAGGGGCAGAAATCAGAAGTGGCGTTGGCCAGAGGGGTTTTCTGACCAGGTTGTGGAGTGATTTTGCTATGACCGCAGACAGGACAGGTACTGCAGCATCAATTCAAAGTGACAGGAGACAACATTTGTCCAGTATGGTTACAAACTATTTTTCATCCCTTATCAACGTTCTCCCTCAACCGTCATTCCCATTTGATTACTGGGCATCCAAATTAGACACCTGGCCAGAATTGGCAGAATATGCATTGCAGGAGCTTGCTTGCCCGGCAGTTAGTGTCCTATCAGAAAGAGTATTCAGTGCTGCAGGTTCAATACTAACAGAAAAAAGGACTCGTCTGGCTACCCAAAATGTAGATGATCTAACCTTCATTAAAATGAACCACAACTGGATTTCGAAATCTTTTGCCCCACCTTGCCCGGCTGACACCTAGCTTTCCTATGAAAAGGTCTTGCCTGTGGACTATTCTGAATGACTTTTCCAATCGTAATTTTCTGCACCTGATTGTCCAGCATACGACATGTTTACACCTCACTAAATGGCCAAACTCTCCACACGGGGCCGTGGTATCGCCACTTGGCGCCAGCACCCGTGAGAGTGCTGTTTGTCTGAAGAGGTGGGTGTGCCCGCTTTTGGTCGACGGCACTGCAACTGGGTCCCTCATAGTACAATAAAGTGTCTCTGGCGGTGGTGGTGCGCACCCAACGTCAGACACACCATTGTAATATGAGGGGCCCTGGGCCTGTACCGCCGGCCACAAGACAGTTCCCCCCCCCCCAGCTCAAACAGTGCTCTACCACTTGCAAAATTATCTCTCACAGCTCCACCAATGTTTAGTCTATGCGCTGACATCCTTCAATGCCTGGCACTTACAATACCATTGTATTGACATTTTTGCTATGTTAGGCCTTCGAAGCCTGTCTGCGGTCACTCCTTCCACTATGCCTCCACTGACCACACCACTGCTGCCCGTGTACCCCTGGAACCAATTTAAAATTGCCTACAGCCATGTGTTATTATGTTAGGCCTTCGAAGCTTGTCTGCGGTCCTTCCTTCCAATAGTTCTCCACTGACCAGACCAATGCTAGCCGTGTACCCCTGGAACCCAGCTGAAAGTGCATGTAGCCTCCTTTTTTTCTTTGTTTTATATTTAGAAAGCCCAGATGAACTACGCTGTGCAACGGTTCAAGCTACCCAGTCGACATTTCTTTTGCGAGAAAAGCCATCCCAGCCCTCCACCGGCATGAAAAAGTCTGAATTGTCATAGCACTCAGGCAATCAAACAGTAGAAAGGTGCACCTGACAAGAGACGCATGGACCAGTAGGCATGTCCACAAAAAGTTACGTGTCCATTACTGCGCACTGCGTTAATGTGTTGGATGCATGGTCCACAGGGGACAGCCTACAAAGTCTGTCTGCAGTCCCTAATTCCAATTTTCCTCCGCTGACCACACCACTGCTGCCCGTGTACCCCTGGAACCAATTTTACAGTGTCTACAGCCTAATTTTGTTATGTTAGGCCTACTACGCCTGTCTGCGGTCCCTCCTTCCAATACTCGTCCACTGACCACACCACTGCTGCCCGTGGACCCCTGGAACCTATTTTTAATTGCATAGAGCATCCTTTTTGTAATAGTAGGCGTACAAAGTCTGTCTGCGGTCCACTATTGAAATTGTCCTCCACTGCCCAGAGCACTGCTGCTTGTGTACCCCTGTAACTTTTTTAAGCTGCAGTGAGCCACATTTTTGGTTTGAGTCCTACTACCTGTGTCTGTCTGCGCCACTCAATTCAGCTGTGTTCCTTTGAAAAAAGCAGAGCGTCAATAGTCTTGTTTTCAGCCTCTAGGAATTTTAAAACTGCATTGGGGGTACAACTTTGGTAGGGCCTACTAATGGTGTCTGCCTCCCCAAGGTGTGCACCAGGTTTCCTCTCCATTGCTTCGATCTTCATGCTCTCGTTTAGTAGTTGTTGGAAACTACACTGCATTAGGCCTACAAATTGGGTATGGGGTGTAGAGAGATGGTGTGTTCCACTCCAAGGTGTTCTCCTGGTTGCCTTTCCTGAGCTTCGATCTTCATGCTCTCGTTTAGTAGTTGTTGGAAACTACACTGCATTAGGTCTACAAATTGGGTATGGGGTGTAGCGAGATGGTGTGTTCCACTCCAAGGTGTTCTCCTGGTTGCCTTTCCTGAGCTTCGATCTTCATGCTCTCGTTTAGTAGTTGTTGGAAACTACACTGCATTAGGCCTACAAATTGGGTATGGGGTGTAGAGAGATGGTGTGTTCCACTCCAAGGTGTTCTCCTGGTTGCCTTTCCTGAGCTTCGATCTTCATGCTCTCGTTTAGTAGTTGTTGGAAACTACACTGCATTAGGCCTACAAATTGGGTATGGGGTGTAGAGAGATGGTGTGTTCCACTCCAAGGTGTTCTCCTGGTTACCTTTCCTGAGCTTCGATCTTCATGCTCTCGTTTAGTATTTGTTGGAAACTACACTGCATTAGGCCTACAAATTGGGTATGGGGTGTAGAGAGATGGTGTGTTACACTCCAAGGTGTTCCCCAGGTTGCCTTTCCTGAGCTTCGATCTTCATGCTCTCGTTTAGTAGTTGTCGGAAACTACGCTGCATTAGGCCTAAAAATTGGGTATGGGGTGTAGAGAGATGGTGTGTTCCACTCCAAGGTGTTCCCCAGGTTGCCTTTCCTGAGCTTCGATCTTCATGCTCTCGTTTAGTAGTTGTTGGAAACTACACTGCATTAGGCCTACAAATTGGGTATGGGGTGTAGAGAGATGGTGTGTTCCACTCCAAGGTGTTCTCCTGGTTGCCTTTCCTGAGCTTCGATCTTCATGCTCTCGTTTAGTAGTTGTTGGAAACTACGCTGCATTAGGCCTACAAATTGGGTATGGGGTGTAGAGAGATGGTGTGTTACACTCCAAGGTGTTCCCCAGGTTTCCTCTCCATTGCTTCGATCTTCATGCTCTCGTTTAGTAGTTGTTGGAAACTACACTGCATTAGGCCTACAAATTGGGTATGGGGTGTAGAGAGATGGTGTGTTCCACTCCAAGGTGTTCTCCAGGTTGCCTTTCCTGAGCTTCTATCTTCAGGCTCTTATTAAATTGTAGTTAAATGGAACAACTGCATTTGGCATACTAGTTGGTTTGGGGCCTACTATCGGTGTCTGCCACTCCTTGCTGTTCTCCTGGTTTCCTGTCCTGAAATTCCATTTTCAGGCTCCCGTTAAGTAGTTGTTAATGTTAGACTGCATTTGGCCTACTAGTTGGGTTGGGGCCTACTATCGGTGTCTGCCACTCCTTGCTGTTCTCCTCCACTGAACAAAGCTGTGCCGCCTGTTTACTACGGTTGCCAATTTTGAACTGCATTTAGACTACTTACTGATTTGGGCCTACTCTCTGTGTCAGCCTCTCATTCCAGTTGTCCTCCACTGCAATGCCCCCTGGTTAGTCCTGTGTTACCAATTTTGAACTGCATTTAGCCCACTTTATTCTTTGGGCCTATATCTATGTTTCCTCCTCATCCTGCCCATTGCCCAGCCAGTGATAGATGAGTCTGCTGGTACATTGACCCATAACGCAAAATTCCCCGTGCACGCTACACAGCAAGATTGTGACCCTGCTGAAAGTCAGGTTCCTCTTCACGCATACCATACCACCTTACACGGGGACAAAGAGGAAGGTGCAGATGAAAGTGCAGGTTCCTTCATCAGGTGGGGGGAGGAATACTAGTTGGCGACGTCACTGGCACAGGGCCTCTCATAGTACGCAAAAGTGTTGCTGCCGGTGGGAGGCGCCCCCGCCGTGCAAACACACCGCTGTACTTTGAGGGGCCCTGTGCCAGTGCCAATGCCAACGAGTGGGCCCCCCCTGCTTGCTCAGGATCACAGCACTTGCAAAGTTGAAATACTTACCTCTCCCTGCTCCACTGCCGTGACGTGGTCCAGATTTACTGGGCCCACTAATTACTTGAACCAGCCCTACCCCCCACAACTTTAGCCAAATGACCCCCAATTTCAAATGCCTTCCAATTATTATAAGGTAAATTACGATTGACAAGCTTCTGTAACAAGAATGGATGTTTTTGCCATTAAAATGAGCAGTGTAGGTGTTTTCCTGGCCTCCACTCACTGCCGACTATGCTCCCCCATTGACTTGCATTGGGTTTCGTGTTTCGGGCGATACCCGACTTTTCGCGATAATCGGCCGATTCCACTCGACTCGACTTCTAAGATAGTCGGGTTTCGCGAAACACGACTCGACTCTAAAAAGGTCAAGGTCGCTCAACCCTAGTTCGACCCGTTTTGCTCAACCCTACTGGGAGGTGTTAAACTTAGCTCCTGGATCCTGAGCTTCAAAGGGGTTAGCAAATGGTTTGTAACAGGACAGAATATTTTCTCTCGACTGTATAGAGAGGAAGGGGGAGACACAGGATATTTGAAATGCCACAACTTAGCCCATCATCCATTCACAAACAGCAATTTTTAAATTGGCCCATCCGGGTCATCCTGGAAATATGATCCTATGGTCAGGACTATAAAAGGCTGGGTGGCACAAAAAGAAGTTGTTCACATGTGGGTGCTGTGTATGCTGATGTGACCCATAACTCATTTCTCCTTCCCTCAAGGAAACAGAAGATAACTCTAGATGGAAACATTTAGATATTTCTGTTTTTTTCTCCCTTTTTGTTTTATAACTGTTTTGCATCATTTTGTCCCTTTAATTTTACCCTTTTTATATCTTTTATTTTAAGCACTGTATATTTTTATATTAAAGTTTAAAATCTTTAATAAGCTTGATCCTTGTATGCTTTAAAGAATCCATAGACTTTCAGAGACTGTGTGACCTTTTGATTGTCAGACAGTTATATATTTTGGGGACTTATCACCCTGCATGTTTGATGAGTGGTGGCAGCACGCTAAGTAATCGGGGTGTGTGGACTTTGTAGGATGTGATTTATAAAAGTAGCTGAATTGGAAGTGTTTCTGCACTCTCTGGAGTTATGACACGAGTCAAAGTAGATAAATAGATAAAATGGCAGTTTTATTATCGACGTCTTTCAGATACCACTGTCCTTCCTCAGGACATTTATACAAAAATAGTGATTTATGCTCACTTTGTAGCCTAACACAGAGGTTGAGAGTTGGACTGAATGAGAGGAGATAAATTAACCCTTGCAGGTGCACCCCACGTCATGTGTTGAGAAGTGTGTACGTGACAGTGGTCATGCTCGGTCTTCACTCCATTCATTGTTTATAAGACTGCTGAAAATAGCCGAGCACTGTACTTGGCTGTCCCATAGAAAATTAATCTCCTTTCAATTCAGAACAGGATAGCAGAGCCCCAATATTGGGGTTCCAAAGCTCCAGTCTCAGTAGTCAGACCACCAGCAATCAGCAATTTATACCTATTAGGAGGGGCATTGGGGCATGCCACTAGAAGTGTTATTAGGGGATACGTGTCTCTAGGAGTGTTATTAGTAGGGACATGCCACTAGGAGTGTTATTAGGAGGGACATACCACTAGGAGTGTTATGGAGGGATGTGCCATTAGTAGTGGTATTAGGAAGCTGAAATACAGACATTGCATTAGCAGACACATACCGGTAATTACTGCCCTCATATTTCTGTTTGCCTTCATATTGTGGCAGTCATGGATCATAAAAATGAGAACTCTCATATACAACTACCTGAGTGCTGTATAAAATAAAGACATAAGGAGACCGATCATTTATTTTAAACATATTTTATTAAACACAATCTTTACCTCTACCTAAAGCCAGTGATCCAGAAGAAGGCAAAAAACCTGAACACGTTCAGCCAATGTGTGTGAGAGGGAAAAAATTCCTTCATGACCCCGAGAAAAGGCGATTAGTTCGAGAACCCTGGACCAAGGCCATACTACAACTAACTAACTGATATATATACAACAATGATATTCAATATGGTGACTCGTTTCTGGAAAGCAGATCTTCTTTGTCCTGGTAAGTCGCCTCACCTTTCCTCATCAGACCAGACCCTGAAGCTCATAGCTTGACTATGTTCATCTTCTCTGTAAAAAAAACAGAACAATACCCCCCCACAGAACACTACCCCGCACACAGAACACTACCCCCCCACAGAATACTACCCCTTAATATACAGACATAGAATTGTTGCATCATATCAGGAGGACCCTTATACAGTTGGCAAACAAATAAAGTTGCACTCTATAGTGCTAAAGCATGTAAATATATATATATACATATATATATATATATATATATATATATATATATATACATATATACATATATATGTATGTTCTACTCCTTACACAGTTTGGTTATATAGCAGACACCTAAACAATATGATGGCATGATGCACTGATTCCAGGATTAGATCCATACAATCAGCATATATTGACATCAAGACAACAAATATAATGTACAGACATATTAAATGATTAAAACTAAACAATCGTGTGGCTCTCTTTAGATTCTTCAGTCTTCCTTCCGGGATCCAGATTCTCTCCCTGGTAAGAAAAAAAATAATATGAGGGGAAGGATCAGTATAAAACCTGTAGAAAGCATCATAAATATATTGTACTTTATGCCAGATAAACAAGCCCTCTTTTCTCTCCATTTTTAAGTTTTGACGTAAACACTTAAAATGGTGTAATAAATTTGTTTAAAAAAAAAGTTGCAAATGCAGTTATATATAAGTAAAATAAATAAAATAAAACTGGAAAATAAAATGGTAAAATAAATAAATACATAAAAAGAAAGAAAGTAAAGTAAACAAATAAATATATTTTGCCCCAATGTATGTACACCAACCTCTGTTCCATGTGGGGGAATAATGGTACATTTTTTGCCCCATTAATCTTAAATTAAAGTGACAGAACCACCACCAACAATCTGTACCAGCCACAGATACAACTTCAAGTGTCACTGACCATAGTAGTGACAGTGGTGTCTCCATCCGAGGTGCCATCTTTGTGCTGACCTCTCTGATGTCCCCATGTTTGCTGCATAGAACTCTGTGTCCAACATGCCGCTGTGTGACCTCACATAGAACCTTCATCACCCAAGTCTAGAGATTCTACCAGCAAGGACTGAAGAAATCTAGAACCTTACAGCCACAATCTGTAGACTTGCTGGGTCCATGTTGGCGCTAAGTTCACTAACTTAAATCCCTGAAAGGTTTCTTATTTACCTGTATCCTCAATCCAGAGGATTGAAATGAGAGTCTGTGTCCTTGATCCTGGATCCTCTGCTCTCCTCGTCTTCATCTCTTGAAATGACAGTCTGTGTCCTCGATCCTGAATCCTCCGCTCTCGTCGTCTTCATCTTCTGGAATAAGATTCTGTCCCCAGAACACCCGTTTGTATAGACCCACAGCCATTGTGACATCATGCTGTGAGGTAACAATGACCTCCAGTATTTGATGATGTCACATATGACTAGGAGTGAAATCTCCACAGGTATTAATTAATATTAACAACAAATAGTAATAATATGGCACATCACATTGGTTACCATCAAGGCAGGAGTAGCCGGGTGATTAAGGAAAAGTTCCCAAAAGTAAAAAGCATTTACTGCGTCTGAAAACAATAAAGGACTTGATAATAATTTACCTCAAACGTAATTAAATTCTCGGCCCTATGACAACACTTCCCCCTTCTTACAGCATTACACTGTTACCATAGGAGGACCTCATCTACAAACTATTAACAAAACTTTAGCAATTGCCCATAGCAACCAGTCTGATTCCACCTTTAGTGTATCTATTATTATTATTATTTATATAGCGCCATTGCTTCCATGGTGATGTACATGAGGAGGGGTCACATACAAGTTACAGATATCACTTACAGTAAGCAAACTATCAATGACAGACTGGTACAGAGGGGCGAGGACCCTGCCCTTTCTGGCTTACATTCTACAGGGTGGAGGGGAAACACCTTAAGGCTATGTTCACACGTTGCGGATTAGGCTTAGGAATTTCGGATTTGTCGCGTTTTTTGTGCGGTTCCGCAGTGTTTTTTGTGCGTTTTTTCTGCGCTTTTTACCCCTACAGTTTTCTATAATGGAATGGGTACAAAAACGCTGCAGATTCACAAAAAAGAAGTTACATGCTTCTTCTTGGATGGTACAACGATAACAGTAGCTGAAGAATTCGAAAGGCTACTTTAGAATACTTCTAGTAGGAGACCAGTATTTTGGACCGGGCTGCCAGCGTGCTCGGGTCCCCCTTTTTGCTCTTAATCACCGGGCCCCATACTGTAGTAAGGGCAGTAATGCCCTGATGGTGGCCCTGTGTATGAAAAAAAGTTCTGATTTTGTGGCCAATAGCAACCAATCACAGTGTTGCTTTTCTTATAGTGATCGTCAAAAGAAAGCTGTGTTGTGATTAGTTGCTACAGGCAACAAAGACATTTTTACCAAATATTGCCAATACCAGAGTTGATTTGTGGATCTTCTGTGGGGGGGGGGGGTGAGTGTAAGAGGGGCTTAAAGGGGTTGTCCAGGTTTGTGTCTGCAGAATTGTGAATTCTCACAGTGCGCGCTGTCAGGATTCTTCGGCAACAGCGAGACCAGATGGTCATGTGACCACTGCCCGCTCCTGCTGGTCATGTGAGCACCGCCGCTCCTGCTGGTCATGTGATCACCACCTGCTCCTGCTGGTCATGAAGGGGAATCATGACAGTAAGCACATCACCCGCTCATAATTCTGTAGTCACATAGAGGGACTGTGGACTTTTCAGCCTGGACAACCCCTTTAATTACAGTAAGTGTATATAGGACATTACTATTCTAGATTTTTTTCCCAATTCTGTTCTTTTTTTTAACACTTTCTTTTGCATGTGTCAGACACAGAGGGATAACCTGTATTCATAAAGGGGCTGTCTGCCATGTTTTATTCTCTATTAAATGCCCCAGCATTGTCCAAAAATAATATAAATTATATATACTCACCTGCGGATCCCCTTTCATAGTGCAACTCAGGTGCCCGCAGGTCTCTGAACCTTCTTTTCTGATATAGATATTATGTGAACACTAGAAAGGGGATGTTCAAGAGCAGGGATGACACTCAGGAGCTGTAAACCATGCTATGAGCTTGGATAGTTTAAAAGGTTACTCCCCTAAAAAATAAATTTTTTCCCATGTGGAGACGTGGGAGGTTGGCAGGCACCCTCGTCCGCTAGCCGAAACCGCATGGACCAGGGATCATCCCGCCAAATGCCTGCTCTCCTTTTAACGTAGGCATAACGCGGTTAATTAAAATACAATGCTGTGTCTCTACATCCCCAGTTATTGGATAAGGGATAATTTGCTTATTGCTGGGTCCGAGCACCAGACCTCCTAGTGAGCCCCTGTCCTGAATTAAGTGGAGATGTTTGTAAAGGAAATACATAATCCTAAGGGAAACTATAATATCAGCAAAATAACTAGTTAAAGAAGTTATCCACTACTTGCACAACTTCTTCTCATACCCCTCGCTTGGTCACCATGAAATAATAAAGCTTATACTCTCATCCCGTTCTTACGCCGCTCCCACGATGTTGGCACTCCGTCTCCTGGTGCTCCTCTTGAGGTTGTTGTGAAACGTGATGCAGGTGCCCAATGAGTGCTGGCGTCACTGTCCCGGCTTCCTGTCAAATTGATCACGACACATTAAGCGGTCTCTGCCGAGATCACAGTATAGCAGGGTTAATAGGATCGTATCTGATCCGTCTTTACGCACGGTGAGACTTAACGAAATAGCATCTAAGTTTCGTGATCGGGGATATCCCGATTCATTATTAAAGACTTCATTAGACAATTTATCTTCTAATGTTCCACAACAACGTGTCAGTAGGATGGCATTTGTCAACACCTATCATCCCTTTATGCCTATGTTTCACGGTCTGATTCGAAAACACTGGTCCCTTTTAGGCCTGTCCTATCCGAATGTTCCCGAATTCCAGGTGGCCCCTCTCATGTGTCATAAGAAACCTTCTAACCTTTGTAACTTGTTAGTTTCAGCTGATGTTGGCAGTTCTAATATGATGACTAGACAAACTTTTTTGGCTACAGCCACATTTCCATGTCTACACTGCCGGCAGTGTTCTAATATAACTAGGGGCGACACATTTACCCATCCCAGATCCGGTAAGAGGTTTCCTATTCATGGCTATTTCAGCTGCGATTCCACCTTTGTAGTGTATCTCATTAAGTGTCCATGCGGTCTCGGATATGTTGGTGAGACTACCCAACATATCCGAGACCGCATTTCACAACACAAATCTACTATCAGGTGCAATAAACTACTCCTACCGGTACCAGCTCATTTTGTTTCACATAACCACACCATAGCACAGCTACGTTACCAGATTATTGACACTGTTCCCGTTATGAGGAGAGGTGGTAACAGGATCCTAAAATTAAAGCAAAGGGAGGCCTACTGGATTCATGTGCTCCAGACTCTGGAGCCTTATGGTCTTAATAGGGAGTATGAGACCTTCTATTGATTCCAGTAGTTCATTGCTGTTATTGAGGCCAGGTTGACCTCTTTATGTTTATTATTGTTTTCCCCCTTTTTACTTATTATAGTCATTATATTTGCCTTATTTTATCATAGTGTCTGTGGAGTTCATATCCTTTATTTGTTATCTTTATACTATTGTTATTGATCTCCTTCTTCTTTTTTTCCCCTTTTTTCCTTTAGACATGAGTCGTGACTTATCACCCTGTGGTGTTACTTAATCTTCTCAGGTTTGTGGCATTTTTTATTTCTTCCCCTCCCCTTTTTCTTCTTCTTCTTTATTTCTCCTTCTTTTCCTTTCCTGTTTCTCCTGTTCCTTTTCCTTCCCTTTTCCCCCCCTTCCCCCTTCTCTTTACACCGACAGTATCTTCTGTTAGCGGTTAGGCTTATCCCCTCCGCTTATTCCTTTTCCATCTGTGTCCTCACAGTCTTCGCCTCTCTTTATTCTTGTGCGCGTGCGCTCACCTCCATCTCTTTTCCTTCTGTCTCTGGCGCCTGCGCTTTGTATAGCGGTTCGTTCTGTGCCACACTTCCGGTGGCTCTTTGCCCCACTTCCGTCCTGTTTCTCATTCGCGCATGCGCCCTGCGTTTTTTCCACTTGTCGCGCTCTCTTCCGGTATGGCGATTAGCGTTCCTTTATTAGGAGCGCCTGTATCCGCAGCGATTCACTCCTCTCGGTATGTATCGGTTATCCTGGGGTTTCTACAGTTTCTATAGGGTACCTCCTATGGGTATCTAATTGCGTTTTTTTGCCCTTTACATTTTTTCTGTGTAGTCTCGCCCTACCTTCATACATGTAACCTTCCTCGGTGTTTATCTGTTTGTATCTTGTTCCATTCCTGCATGATTTGAGTGTACTATATCTTATAGGGGTTTTTATGGTTCCTTTCCTTTTCTTCCTATTTTATTTCTCATTTTCCCTTTTCTTTTTTATCTCCTTCTTTCGATTTCCTATTACCCTAACCCCCCCTTTCCTCCCCCACTTTTTTTCCTCCCTTTTCTCATCCCTTTCTTCCCCTTTTTTTTCCTTCCCCCTCTCCCCCCTTTTTTTCCCCCTCTTTTTTCCCTCCTTTTTTTCCTTCCCCCTTTTTCCCTCTCTTCCCCCTTTTCCCTCTCCTTTTTCCTTTCCCCCTTCTTCCTTTCTTCTATCAGCTTCCACTTCTTTTCCTACACCTTTAGGTGATTAACTCGATACATTTGATGGACTATATACACGACTCTTATGGATATTCTCCTTCGTTTCTTCATCTAGGGTATGCCTTCACTCCGCAGTCATTTTTGCATTTATGGGACTCATCTCGTCCGAGTATTATGGAGTTTTTCTGTTTCTGTACACAACCTGTCAATATATTCTTGTATATGATACACTATATATTTACGTTGTATTTATTTTACAGATAATTAGCCTTGATAAAGGCCCTACGAGCCGAAACGTTGGCATTCTGTATGATCGGTTGTGACATTAATAAATATTAATTTTTGGACTATCTTTGAGTACTCAGATTTATCTTTTTTTGATTTCCTGTCAAATTGAGCATGAAGAGGAAGTCAGAGATCAGCTGCAGTCCGGACTTCCGCTTCATTTTTGATTTGTCCGTAGGCAGGGACAATGATGCCAGCACTGATTGAGCGCCGTCATCACGTGTTGCAACAACGCACTCTAGCCCCATGACCGCAAGTGCCGACACCACTGGAATGGCGCCGGCACGGGAGGAGAGTATAGGTTTTATAATTTTTTAGGGTCAATCATTTGAATCAAGAAGGAGTCTTAGTAGTGGACAAATCCTTTAAGGCTGCATCCAAATGACTGTCTCCACACAAAGGATATAATATCTTCCAACTCTTATTGCAAGTACTCAGAACCACAGGGGGGTCTCCTGGAAGAATACTGGGAGGTGTTAAACTTAGCTCCTGGATCCTGAGCTTCAAAGGGGTTAGCAAATGGTTTGTAACAGGACAGAATATTTCCTCTTGACTGTATAGACAGGAAGGGGAGACACAGGATATTTGAAATGCCACAACTTAGCCCATCATCCATTCACAAACAGCAATTTTTAAATTGGCCCATCCGGGTCATCCTGGAAATATGATCCTATGGTCAGGACTATAAAAGGCTGGGTGGCACAAAAAGAAGTTGTTCACATGTCGGTGCTGTGTATGCTGATGTGACCCATAACTCATTTCTCCTTCCCTCAAGGAAACAGAAGATAACTCTAGATGGAAACATTTAGATATTTCTGTTTTTTCTCCCTTTTTGTTTTATAACTGTTTTGCATCATTTTGTCCCCTTATTTTTACCCTTTTTATATCTTTTATTTTAAGCACTGTATATTTTTATATTAAAGTTTAAAATCTTTAATAAGCTTGATCCTTGTATGCTTTAAAGAATCCATAGACTTTCAGAGACTGTGTGACCTTTTGATTGTCAGACAGTTATATATTTTCAGGACTTATCACCCTGTGTGTTTGATGAGTGGTGGCAGCACGCTAAGTAATCGGGGTGTGTGGACTTTGTAGGATGTGATTTATAAAAGTAGCTGAATTGGAAGTGTTTCTGCACTCTCTGGAGTTATGACACGAGTCATAGAAGATAAATAGATAAAATGGCAGTTTTATTATCAACGTCTTTCAGATACCACTGTCCTTCCTCAGGACATTTATACAAAAATAATGATTTATGCTCACTTTGTAGCCTAACACAGAGGTTGAGAGTTGGATTGAATGAGAGGAGATAAATTAACCCTTGCAGGTGCACCCCACGTCATGTGTTGAGTAGAGTGTACGTGACAGTGGTCATGCTCTGTCTTCACTCCATTCATTGTTTATAAGACTGCTGAAAATAGCCGAGCACTGTACTTGGCTGCCCCATAGAAAATTAATCTCCTTTCAATTCAGAACAGGATAGCAGAGCCCCAATATTGGGGTTCCAAAGCTCCAGTCTCAGTAGTCAGACCACCGGCAATCAGCAATATATACCTATTAGGAGGGGCATAGGGGCATGCCACTAGAAGTGTTATTAGGGGATACGTGTCTCTAGGAGTGTTATTAGGAGGGACATGCCATTAGAAGTGTTATTAGGAGGGACATGCCACTAGGACTGTTATGGAGGGATGTGCCACTAGGAGTGTTATTAGGAGGGACATGCCACTAGGACTGTTATGGAGGGATGTGTCACTAGGAGTGGTATTAGGAGGGACATGCCACTAGGAGTGTTATTAGGAGAGACATGCCACTAGGAGTGTTATTAGGAGGGACATGCCACTAGGAGTGTTATGGAGGGATGTGTCACTAGGAGTGGTATTAGGAGGGACATGCCACTAGGACTGTTATGGAGGGATGTGTCACTAGGAGTGGTATTAGGAGGGACATGCCACTAGGAGTGTTATTAGGAGGGACATGCCACTAGGAGTGTTATTAGGATGGACGTGCCACTAGGAGTGTTATTAGGAGGGACGTGCCACTAGGAGTGTTATTAGGAGGGACATGCCACTAGGAGTGTTATTAGGAGGGACATGCCACTAGGAGTGTTATTAGGAGGGACATGCCACTAGGAGTGTTATGGAGGGATGTGCCACTAGGAGTGTTATTAGGATGGACATGCCACTAGAAGTGTTATTAGGAGGGACGTGCCATTAGGAGTGTTATTAGGAGGGACATGCCACTAGGAGTGTTATGGAGGGATGTGCCACTAGGAGTGTTATTAGGAGGGACATGCCACTAGGAGTGTTATTATGAGGGACATGCCACTAGGACTGTTATTAGGAGGGACATGCCACTAGGAGTGTTATGGAGGGATGTGCCACTAGGAGTGTTATTAGGATGGACATGCCACTAGAAGTGTTATTAGGAGGGACGTGCCATTAGGAGTGTTATTAGGAGGGACATGCCACTAGGAGTGTTATGGAGGGATGTGCCACTAGGAGTGTTATTAGGAGGGACATGCCACTAGGAGTGTTATTATGAGGGACATGCCACTAGGACTGTTATTAGGAGGGACATGCCACTAGGACTGTTATTAGGAGGGACATGCCACTAGGAGTGTTATTAGGAAGGACATGCCACTAGGAGTGTTATGGAGGGATGTGCCACTAGGAGTGTTATTAGGAGGGACATGCCGCTAGGACTGTTATTAGGAGGGACATGCCACTAGGAGTGTTATTAGGAGGGACAAGCCACTAGGAGTGTTATTAGGAGGGACATGCCACTAGGAGTGTTATTAGGAAGGACGTGCCACTAGGAGTGTTATGGAGGGATGTGCCATTAGTAGTGGTATTAGTAAGCTCAAATACAGGCATTGCATTAGCAGACACATAATTACTGCCCTCATATTTCTGTTTGCCTTCATATTGTGGCAGTCATGGATCATAAAAATGAGAACTCTCATATACAACTACCTGAGTGCTGTAAAATAAAGACATAAGGAGACTGATCATTTATTTTAAACATATTTTATTAAATACAATCTTTAGCTCTACCTAAAGCCAATGATCCAGAAGAAGGCAAAAAACCTGAACACGTTCAGCCAATGTGTGTGACAGGGAAAAAATTCCTTTATGACCCCGAGAAAAGGCGATCAGTTCGAGAACCCTGGACCAAGGCCATACTACAACTAACTAACTGATATACATACAACAATGATATTCAATATGGTGACTCGTTTCTGGATAGCAGATCTTCTTTGTCCTGGTGAGTCGCCTCACCTTTCCTCATCAGACCAGACCCTGAAGCTCATAGCTTGGCTATGTTCATCTTCTCTGTAAAAAAAAACAGAACAATACCCCCCCACAGAACACTATTCCCCCCCCCCCCCCCACAGAACACTACCCCCCCACAGAACACTACCCCTTAATATACAGACATAGGATTGTTGCATCATATCAGGAGGACCCTTATACAGTTGGCAAACAAATAAAGTTGCACTCTATAGTGCTAAAGCATGTAAATATATGTATATATATATATATATATGTATATATATATATATATATATATATATAGATATATATACATATATACCTAAACAATATGATGTCATGATGCACTGATTCCAGGATTAGATCCATACAATCAGCATATAATGACATCATAACACAACAAATATAATGTACAGACATATTAAATGATTAAAACTAAACAATCGTGTGGCTCTCTTTAGATTCTTCAGTCTTCCTTCCGGGATCCAGATTCTCTCCCTGGTAAGAAAAAAAATAATATGAGGGGAAGTATCAGTATAAAACCTGTAGAAAGCATCATAAATATATTGTACTTTATGCCAGATAAACAAGCCCCCTTTTCTCTCCATTTTTAAGTTTTGACGTAAACACTTAAAATGGTGTAATAAATTTGTTTAAAAAAAAAGTTGCAAATGCAGTTATATATAAGTAAAATAAATAAAATAAAACTGGAAAATAAAATGGTAAAATAAATAAATACATAAAAAGAAAGAAAGTAAAGTAAACAAATAAATATATTTTCCCCCAATGTATGTACACCAACCTCTGTCCCATGTGGGGAAGTATCAGTATAAAACCTGTAGAAAGCGTCATAAATATATTGTACTTTATGCCAGATAAACAAGCCCCCTTTTCTCTCCATTTTTAAGTTTTGACGTAAACACTTAAAATGATGTAATAAATTTGTTTTTTTTTAAAAAGTTGCAAATGCAGTTATATATAAGTAAAATAAATGAAATAAAATAGGAAAATAAAATGGTAAAATAAATAAATAAATAAAAAGAAAGAAAGAAAGAAAGTAAACAAATATATTTTCCCCCAATGTATGTACACCAGCCTCTGACCCATGTGGGTGAATAATGGTACATTTTTTGCACCAATAATCTTAAATTAAAGTGACAGAACCACCACCAACAATCTGTGCCAGCCACAGATACAACTTCAAGTGTCACTGACCATAGTAGCGACAGTGGTGTCTCCATCCGAGGTGCCATCTTTGTGCTGACCTCTTTGATGTCCCCATGTTTGCTGCATAGAACTCTGTGTCCAACATGCCGCTGTGTGACCTCACATAGAACCTTCATCACCCAAGTCTAGAGATTCTACCAGCAAGGACTGAAGAAATCTAGAACCTTACAGCCACAATCTGTAGACTTGGAGGGTCCATGTTGGCGCTAAGTTCACTAACTTAAATCCCTGAAAGGTTTCTTATTTACCTGTATCCTCAATCCACAGGATTGAAATGAGAGTCTGTGTCCTTGATCCTGGATCCTCTGCTCTCCTCGTCTTCATCTCTTGAAATGACAGTCTGTGTCCTCGATCCTGAATCCTCCGCTCTTGTCGTCTTCATCTTCTGGAATAAGATTCTGCCCCCAGAACACCCGTTTGTATAGACCCACAGTCATTGTGACATCATGCTGTGAGGTAACAATGACCTCCTGTATTTGATGATGTCACCTGTATTTGATGATGTCACATATGACTAGGAGTGAAATCTCCACAGGTATTAATTAATATTAACAACAAATAGTAATAATATGGCACATCACATCGGTTACCATCAAGGCAGGAGTAGTCGAGCGATTAAGGAAAAGTTCCTAAAAGTAAAAAGCATTTACTGCGTCTGAAAAAAATAAAGGACTTGATAATAAATTACCTCAAACGTAATTAAATTCTAGGCCCTATGACAACACTTCCCCCTTCTTACAGCATTACACTGTTACCATAGGAAGACCTCATTTACAAAACTAGTAACAAAACTTTAGCAATTGCCCATAGCAACCAGTCTGATTCCACCTTTAGTATATCTATTATTATTATTTATTTCTATAGCGCCATTGCTTCCATGGTGATGTACATGAGGAGGGGACACATACAAGTTACAGATATCACTTACAGTAAGCAAACTAACATTGACAGACTGGTTCTGAGCTCTGCTACATTCTACATCTAAAAACTCTGATTGTTTCACAAATGCTGCACCCAGTAAATCACGTAATAAATTGCTGGAATCAGAGTCTATTTCCCTAGATTATGCTGATCTCAGATGAGGTAGAAAATATCTGGTGGCAGATTCCCTTTAAGTTCTCAAAGTTTTGTGGTTATTTTAGAGAACTACTTCTTCAGGATGTGTGACGCTGTTCCCTGGTATGACTAGACTACAGTAACATGAGCAGGAGCGCCAATATTATGCCACAACCATTTCAAGAGGATTTTTACTACATGAAATACATAAATATATATTTTATTGCACTGTTAGGGGGAAAGTTTACCTTAATAAAATGGTTGAAATGCAGACGCCATGCACACATTATTCTGGAAATAAAGGGGTATGATGAATTAGTTCCACTTTGCTGGTCTTTCTACATGAGCTAGCATTAAGGGAATAGAAAGTTGGATGTGGTCTAAAGTTATGCAAAAGTATACAAAAATAAAATGGTGGGAGTGAATTCACATGAATAGGAACATTTCAACCTCAGTCCATTTTTGGATTTTAGGATCGCACAAGTCATAGTTTCAACATGCATAATTTGTACACATATTTGGTATAACCAGATCCGGAATGACTCAGCCTATTGACTGTCACATTAGTTAACCCCTTCAATGAACACCGTAAAAAATAAATAAAAAATGTGGCAAAAACATATGCTTTTTCATGATACCGCCAAACAAAAACTTGCATAAAATACGATAAAAAGATGAATGTAAATATAAGAGGCATCTCTGAAAACATCATCTTCTCCAACAAAATAAAAGACATCATACAGCTCCATCAGCTGAGAAATAAAAAAGCTTTAGTTCTCATAACATAGCGATGCAAAAGCAGTTATTTTTTTTTTAAACTTTTATTGTGGAAAAGCTGTAGAACATAAAAAAATTCTATAAATGTTTTATAGCTGTAATCGCACTGACCCGAAGAATAAAGCTGCCTTATCAATTATTCCACGCGTGGAATGGTATAAAACACCTTCCAAAAAAATTTCATGAATTACTCATTTATTGCTTACTCTGCCTCCCAAAAATCGGAGAAGAAGGTGGTCTCAAAAATTTTTGACCCTGAAATTGGAACAAGTAAGAAACATCAACTCATCCTGCAAAAACCAAGCTGTCACGGCGCCCGGGTATCAATGCTGCAGGGGAAGCTGCACACAGCAGCTGAGCAAGACGCCAACCTGAACCCACAGGACCTTTGACATGAAACAGAGTGTACAGGTAATGAACAGTACCTTAGACGATGTGACAGAATGGGAGGAGGTAAGGGGGCAGAGCCAGACACCAGGGAAACAGAGAAGGGATAAGCACTAAAGAATAATCAAACAAGCAGAGGTCGTAGCCAGGAGATTACGAGGTACCAAAACGGAGAGACAGGGGATAGTCAGAAGCAAAGCCAGAGTTCAGTAAGCCAGGAACACAAACAGAGTAAAGCACGGAAAGCAAGATAACACTTTGCAAGCCGGACACACACTCCAGAAGTCACGCATACAGGCAGAAACAGAATCTATAGCTGACAGAGAAACCAGGTTAGGAGCGAGTATACAGTGGGGCAAAAAAGTATTTAGTCAGTCAGCAATAGTGCAAGTTCCACCACTTAAAAAGATGAGAGGCGTCTGTAATTTACATCATAGGTAGATCTCAACTATGGGAGACAAACTGAGAAAAAAAAATCCAGAAAATAACATTGTCTGTTTTTTTAACATTTTATTTGCATATTATGGTGGAAAATAAGTATTTGGTCAGAAACAAAATTTCATCTCAATACTTTGTAATATATCCTTTGTTGGCAATGACAGAGGTCAAACGTTTTCTGTAAGTCTTCACAAGGTTGCCACACACTGTTGTTGGTATGTTGGCCCATTCCTCCATGCAGATCTCCTCTAGAGCAGTGATGTTTTTGGCTTTTCGCTTGGCAACACGGACTTTCAACTCCCTCCAAAGGTTTTCTATAGGGTTGAGATCTGGAGACTGGCTAGGCCACTCCAGGACCTTGAAATGCTTCTTACGAAGCCTCTCCTTCGTTGCCCTGGCGGTGTGCTTTGGATCATTGTCATGTTGAAAGACCCAGCCACGTTTCATCTTCAATGCCCTTGCTGATGGAAGGAGGTTTGCACTCAAAATCTCACGATACATGGCCCCATTCATTCTTTCATGTACCCGGATCAGTCGTCCTGGCCCCTTTGCAGAGAAACAGCCCCAAAGCATGATGTTTCCACCACCATGCTTTACAGTAGGTATGGTGTTTGATGGATGCAACTCAGTATTCTTTTTCCTCCAAACACGACAAGTTGTGTTTCTACCAAACAGTTCCAGTTTGGTCATCAGACCATAGGACATTCTCCCAAAACTCCTCTGGATCATCCAAATGCTCTCTAGCAAACTTCAGACGGGCCCGGACATGTACTGGCTTAAGCAGTGGGACACGTCTGGCACTGCAGGATCTGAGTCCATGGTGGCGTAGTGTGTTACTTATGGTAGGCCTTGTTACATTGGTCCCAGCTCTCTGCAGTTCATTCACTAGGTCCCCCCGCGTGGTTCTGGGATTTTTGCTCACCGTTCTTGTGATCATTCTGACCCCACGGGGTGGGATTTTGCGTGGAGCCCCAGATCGAGGGAGATTATCAGTGGTCTTGTATGTCTTCCATTTTCTAATTATTGCTCCCACTGTTTATTTCTTCACTCCAAGCTGGTTGGCTATTGCAGATTCAGTCTTCCCAGCCTGGTGCAGGGCTACAATTTTGTTTCTGGTGTCCTTTGACAGCTCTTTGGTCTTCACCATAGTGAAGTTTGGAGTCAGACTGTTTGAGGGTGTGCACAGGTGTCTTTTTATACTGATAACAAGTTTAAACAGGTGCCATTACTACAGGTAATGAGTGGAGGAAAGAGGAGACTCTTAAAGAAGAAGTTACAGGTCTGTGAGAGCGAGAAATCTTGATTGTTTGTTTCTGACCAAATACTTATTTTCCACCATAATATGCAAATAAAATGTTAAAAAAACAGACAATGTGATTTTCTGGATTTTTTTTTCTCAGTTTGTCTCCCATAGTTGAGGTCTACCTATGATGTAAATTACAGACGCCTCTCATCTTTTTAAGTGGCGGAACTTGCACTATTGCTGACTGACTAAATACTTTTTTGCCCCACTGTAAATACCCCTCCTATTTTGGAAAAGAGGCTAGCAGCATTAACCCTGAGCGCACAGGACATTAACCATGTCCTGACCATGACAGTACCCCACCTTAACGGGGGGCCACTGGACCCCAGGCTTCTCAGGGTATCTTGCATGAAAAGCCTGCACCAGTTGATCAGCATGCACAGAACTGGCCAGAACCCATGACCTTTCCTCAATAGAATACCCCTTCCAATGTATTAGGTACTGAAGCCTTCGGCGCACCCACCGTGAATCAATGATGTGCCCTACGTCGTACTCCAGCTGACCCTCTACCAATACTGGCGGAAACTAAGATGAAGAATCTTCTCTAAGCTTCCCCACAGGTTTTAATAGGGACCTGTGGAAGACATTAGAAATTTTGAAAGAGTTGGACAACTGTAACCTATAGGCCACTGGGTTGATCACTTCAATAATCTTGTATGGACCTATAAACCTGGGGCCCAACTTCATAGAGGGAATCTTAAGTTTGATGTTATGGGTAGACAGCCACATCTTCTCCCCCACAGTTAGTGTGGGAACTGACCCTCTCCTCCTGTCCGCAAAATGTTTGTACCTCTTTTGGGCTTTAGAGATTTTCGCCTCAACCTCCCTCCAAAGGGTTCTTAACGACTGAGGGGCGATCTAATAACCATGTATAAGTATATAAGGGGACAATACAAATATCTCGCTGAGGATCTGTTTATACCAAGGAAGGTGACGGGCACAAGGGGGCATTCTTTGCGTCTGGAGGAGAGAAGGTTTTTCCACCAACATAGAAGAGGATTCTTTACTGTTAGGGCAGTGAGAATCTGGAATTGCTTGCCTGAGGAGGTGGTGATGGCGAACTCAGTCGAGGGGTTCAAGAGAGGCCTGGATGTCTTCCTGGAGCAGAACAATATTGTATCATACAATTATTAGGTTCTGTAGAAGGACGTAGATCTGGGTATTTATTATGATGGAATATAGGCTGAACTGGATGGACAAATGTCTTTTTTCGGCCTTACTAACTATGTTACTATGTTACTATGTAACTGTTGCACCAAACCCTCGGCACCAGGGCAACCAGAATCCATGCGGGAAAATTCTCCAAACTGCGGAACAAACCCATAATTGACCTGAAAGGGAGATTTGCCAGTAGACTGATTAATACAACAATTGAACGCAAATTCAGCCATGGGTAAAACCTCTGTCTGGAAGAGGCCAGGCATCTCAAAATTTGTTTCAACGACTGGTTGGTGCGTTCAGTCTGTCCGTTAGATTCCGGGTGATGAGCAGAGGAGAATGACAATGTAACCCCCAACTTCTTACAAAAAGCCCTCCAAAACCTGGCCACAAATTGCATACCCCTGTCAGATACCACATGCACAGGGACCCTATGCAACCGAACTATATATGTTAAATAAACAAGCGAGCTAAGGTTTCAGCAGAAGGTAACGCAGGTAATGGCACAAAATGGGTTTGCTTCGAACTACTTTTCCTCCCTTATCGATGTTCTCCCTCACAGGTAATTCCCCTTTGATTACTGGGCATCTAAAATAGACAGCTGGCCTGAATTGGCAGAATATGCATCACAGGAGCTCGCTTGCCTTGCTTCTAGTGTGCTATCAGAAAGAGTCTTCAGTGCTGCTGGTTCAATACTGACCGAAAAAGGACACGTCTGGCTACCCAGAATGTTGATGATCTAACCTTCATTAAAATGAACCAATCATGGATTTCAAATTATTTTGCCCCACCTTCTCCTGCTGACACGTAGCTTGCCTGAAAAATGTCTTGCTTTTGGCCTCCTCTTACTGACTTCTCCAATTCTGCCATTTGCATAGTACAATGAAGTGTCTCTGACGGTGGTGGTGCACAACCAACGTCAGACACACTGTCGTAATATGAGGGTCCCTGTGCCAGTACCACCGCCCACGAGAGAGTGTTCCCCCCCAGCTCAAACAGTGCTCTACCACTTGCAATATTTACCTCTCCCTGCTCCACCACTGTGTAGTCTGTGCTGTTAAATCCTTCAATGGCACTGCCAATACAAATTTGTTGACATGATAGATGATAGTTAAAATATACAGGGGCCCTGGCCTCCATTTAGACCAGTTAATACTTTGCGACTACTACCACTGTCTGCTATTCAGCAGAGGAGCCCACCCCAGTACCTAGCTATGCCACCTGTTTATTTATGAACTATTTTTTGGCAGACATTTAGCCCACTTTATTATTTGGGCCTACCAACTGTGTCTGCCTCTCATTACAGTTGTCCTCCACTGAACAAAGCAATGCTGCCTGTTTAGTCCTGTTACCAATTTTGAACTGCATTTAGCCAATTTTTTTTTATTTTGGGCCTACTAACTGTGTCTGCGCCACTCATTACAGTTGTCCTCCACTGAACAAAGCTATGCCGCCTGTTTAGTCCTGTTACCAATTTAGAACTGCATTTAGCCTACTTTTTTATTGTGGGCCTACAAACTGTGTCTGCGCCTCTCATTACAGTTGTCCTCCACTGAACAAAGCAATGCCGCCTGTTTAGTCCTGTTACCAATTTTGAACTGCATTTAGCCTACTTTTTTATTGTGGGCCTACAAACTGTGTCTGCGCCACTCGTTACAGTTGTCTTCCACTGAACAAAGCAATGCCGCTTGTTTAGTCCTGTTACCAATTTTGAACTGCATTTAGCCTACTTTATTATTTGGACCTATATCAAGGTTCAGTCCTCGGGCCCCTGCTCTTCTCCATTTACACCTTTGGCCTGGGACAGCTCATAGAATCTCATGGCTTTCAGTATCACCTCTATACTGACGACACACAGATCTACATCTCTGGACCAGATATCACCTCCCTTCTGACCAGAATCCCTCAATGTCTGTCCACTATTTCATCCTTCTTCTCCGCTAGATTTCTGAAACTTAACATGGACAAAACAGAATTCATCATCTTTCCCCCATCTCACGCGACCCCCCCAACGAACCTATCCATTACAGTAAATGGCTGCCCACTCTCCCCAGTCCCACAAGCTCGCTGCCTCGGGGTAATCCTTGACGCTGATCTCTCCTTCAAACCACATATCCAAGCCCTTTCCACTCCCTGCCGACTTCAACTCAAAAATATTTCACGAATCCGTTCATTCCTCAACCATGAATCTGCAAAAACCCTATTCCATGCCCTCATCATCTCTCGCCTTGACTACTGCAACCTCCTGCTCTGTGGTCTCCCCTCTAACACTCTCGTACCCCTCCAATCTATTCTAAACTCTGCTGCCCGACTAATCCCCCTGTCCCCCCGCTATTCCCCGGCCTCTCCCCTCTGTCAATCCCTTCACTGGCTCCCCATTGCCCAGAGACTCCACTACAAAACCCTAACCATGACGTACAAAGCCATCCACAACCTGTCTCCTCCATACATCTGTGACCTCGTCTCCGGGTACTTACCTACACGCAGCCTCCGATCCTCACAAGATCTCCTACTCTACTCCCCTCTTATCTCCTCTTCCCACAATCGTATACAAGATTTCTCTCGCGTATCACCCCTACTCTGGAACTCTCTACCACAACACATCAGACTCTCGCCTACCATCGAAACCTTCAAAAAGAACCTGAAAACCCACCTCTTCCGACAAGCCTACAACCTGCAGTAACCACCGATCGACCAAACCGCTGCATGACCAGCTCTATCCTCACCTACTGTATTCTCACCCATCCCTTGTAGATTGTGAGCCTTCGCGGGCAGGGTCCACACTCCTCCTGTACCAGTTATGACTTGTATTGTTTAAGATTATTGTACTTGTTTTTATTATGTATACCCCTCCTTACATGTAAAGCACCATGGAATAAATGGCGCTATAACAATAAATAATAATAATAATAATAATATCTGTGTTTCCTCCTCATCCTGCCCATTGCCCAGCCACTGCTAGATAAGTCTGCTGGTACATTGACCCAGACCACAACATTCCCCTTGCACTCTACACAGCCTGAATCTGACCCTGCTGAAAGTCAGGTTTCCCTTCCCGCATACTATACCACCTTACACGGGGACAAAGAGGAAGGTGCAGATGAAAGTGCAGGTTCCTTCATCAGGTGGGGGGCATACTCGTTGGCAACGTCACTTGCACAGGGCGCCTCATAGTATGCAAAAGTGTCTCTGGCAGTAGGAGGCGCCACCCGCCGTCAAACACACCGCCATACTATGAGGGACCCTGTGCCAGTGCCAAGTGCCAACGAGTGGGACCCCCCTGCTTGCTCAGGATCACAGCACTTGCAAAGTTGAAATACTTACCTCTCCCGGCTCCACCACCGTGACGTATTCCGTGTTTCCTGGGCCCATGAAAATCTTGAGCCAGCCCTACCCCCCCACAACTTTATCCAAATGACCCCCTGTTTTCAATGCCTAACTATTATTATAAAGTAAATTAAGATTGACAAGCTTAAGAAATAAGAATTGATTTTTTGGCATTAAAATGTGCACTGTAGGTGTTTTCCTGTCCTCCACTCACTGCTGACTTCGATTCCCCATTGACTTGCATTGGGTTTCGTGTTTTGGTCGGCCCCTGACTTTTCGAAATAATCGGCCGATTTCACCCGACCCGACTTTTGACAAAGTCGGGTTTCGCGAAACCCCACTCAATCCTAAAAAAGTAAGAGTCGCTCAACTCTAAGTTACATATCTCATGCTGGTTATGTCCCTTTTCACATTAAATAAGCTCTGGAGGCAGATTTTCATGCAGGTCTATGTCCAGCCAAAAACCCTATACTCACCTCCCGTGCCGGCACCATTCCAAGGGTATCAGCACTCATGTTCCCAGGGCTGTCATGAGGTTGTTATGACATGTGAGCCTGGCATCCAACCAGACCTGGTGTCACTTTCCCTGCCTTTGGATGAATTGAACATGAAAAAGAAGTGAGAGAATAGCGGTGTCCCTGACTTCCTCTTCCGGTTCAATTTTTAGGAAGGGGCCAGTGAAACAAGCACTAATTGGGCTCCAGGCTCACATGTCATAACAACCACACGAGGGAACCGGGACTGCGAGTGGAGACACTGCTGAAACGGAGACGGCACGGGAGTTATTAGCTTTTTTATTTTATGAGGGCCAAACATTTAGATCAAGAAGGGGTTGTCCTAGTAGTTGACAGATAGATTTCAAAGACTATTTAATAGTATTGTTAGTAACGTGATACTATTTAGAGCTAAAACTTAGGTAGAAAGACTGAAGAACTATGCATCAAAGGTGCTCCTTTGTGATGCTTGAATTATTGTTTACCCCAATTACGCTACCACCCTCCACTACTCTTCCCTCGTTTCAGGTGCACTCCGTCCGCATCTACTCCCACTCCAATCTCCAGCTGGCTGTCATCTACCATCCCCCAGAACTAGCCATCTCCACCTTTCTCGACCACTTCACCACCTGGCTACTTCAGTTCCTCTCTGCTGACATCCCCACTATCATCATGGGTGACTTAAACATCCCCATTGACGCTTTCACCCCAGCTTCCTCTAAACTTCTATCGCTCACTGCCTCCTTTTGCCTCACTCAATGGTCCTCCACGGCCACTCACCCCTCTAACTCACCCCACCCCCTGTCTGAAATTCTCTTCCCCCTCCTCTCCTAGTGCACTACCCCACTCCACAAACTCGCTCACCCTTGCAGAAATCTCAAACACCTCAATTTACAATCAATCTCTGAGTCCCTTCTTCTTACAGACATAGCTTCCCTTCATGACACAGATGCTGCTGCCACTTTTTATAACAGCACAATGACAGCAACACTTGATTCGGCCACCCCCTCATGCATAGCAAAACTCGTACAATCAACAGATAGCCCTGGCTGACCAGCCTGACCAAAGAACTGAGATGGGCTTCCAGGGTCGCTGAGCGGATATGGAAGTGATCCTACTCTACCAAGCACTTCATCACATACAAGCAGTCCCTTGCCAGCTTCAAGTCCACACTCACTGCCACAAAACAAACTTACTTCTCATCTCTCATATCCTCCCTGTCTCACAATCCTAAACAGCTTTTCAACACTTTCAATTCTCTACTCCGTCCCCCAGCACCTCCCCCGTCTCCTCTCATTTCTGCTGAAGACTTTGCCTCTTTCTTTAAGCAAAAGATTGTTAAAATCAGAGAAAAGCGTTGGCCCGCAGCCCCCAATTCCCCTCTTAGCTTTTCAACCCTGTTCCTCCAAAATCAGCTTCACCATGACAGCAGATCAGCTCTCCACCCTTCTTTCAAGATCACATCTCACCACTTGCACGCTTGACCCGCAGCCACCCCACCTCATCCCTAACCTCGCCACAGTCTTCATCCCAACTCTAACACACCTCTTCAAACGCTCTCTCACAACTGGTGTCTTCCTCTCATCCTTAAAGCATGCCTCGATCACACTTATTCTCAAAAACCCTCCCTCGACCCTTCCTCTGTGTCTAGCTATCGCCAAATATCTCTTCTCCCTTATGCCTCAAAACTACTGGAACAGCATGTCCATCTTGAACTGTCCTCCTACCTCTCCTCCTGCTCCCTCTTTGACAGGTTACAATCTAGCTTCTGACTGCATCACTCAACTGAAACTGCCCTATCTAAAGTCACCTACGTCCTATTAACCACCAAGAACAAGCGACACTACTCTGTCCTCCATCTCCTGGACCTGTCTTCTTCCGTCGTCACTGTCAACCATTCCCTGCTACAGATTCTCTCATCTCTTGGCATCACAGACTTGGCCCTATCCTGGATCTCGTCATATCTAACAGACCGGACATTCAGTGTCTCCCTCTCCCACACCACCTCCTCTCCTCGCCCCCTGTCTGTCCGTGTTCCCCAAGGCTCAGTCCTAGGCCCCTGTTCTTATCCATTTACACCTTAGGCGTGGGACAGCTCATAGAATCCCACGGTTTGCAGTATCATCTCTACGCTTATGACATGCAGATCTACCTATCTGGACCCGAACTCACGTTCTTACTGACCAAAATCCCACAATGACTGCTATTTCAGCTTTCTTTTCTGCTCGCTTTCTAAAACTGAACATGGATAAAACAGAATTCATCATCTTTCCCCATCTCACTCTGCCCCTCCACAAGACGTATCCATCAATGTCAATGGCTGCTCACTTTCCCTAGTCCCGCATGCTAGGGGTGATCCTCGACTCTGCCCTCTCTTTCAAGCCTCATATCCAAGCCCTTGCCTCCTCCTGATGACTCAAACTCAAAAATATTTCATGGATCCGTGCATTCCTTGACCATGAGACCACAAAAACGCTACTGCATGCCCTTATCATCTCCCGCCTCGATTACTGCAACCTCCTACTCTCTGGCCTGCCCTCTAGCACTCTGGCACCACTGCAATCCATCCTACACTCTGCTGCCCCACTAATCCACCTGTCTCCACGCTATTCTCCAGCCTCTCCTCTCTGTAGTGTTGGGCGAGCACTAAAATGCTCGGGTGCTTGTTGTTCGGGTTGAGCAAAATGGAATACTCGGGTACTCTATGGGAAACCCGAGTATTTTTACCACGATCCCCCCCGGGGTCCTTTTAAGGTCTAAAAATGTCTGAAAATGATGAGAACACTGCTCAAAAGACACAGGAACATCATGGAAATCGGCCCTGGAAGCATTTCTGATTCCTTGGTCCCAGCTGTAAGCAATGTTGTCAGAGTTTCATGCCATTTTTACAGGTGCACCAAAAAACATACAAAAACTAAACCAAAATGGATTTTGCTGGGAAATATGTTAAGGTACATCCTTTCCAGGGTAATGACTTGTATAAAGCAAAATATTTAACCCCAGACGTAAATGTTCCTCCTCCATTTTTGCTATGTTCACACGCAGCGTTTTTGATGGAAATTTGGCAAAAATTTTGAAAGTTTCGCAATTTTCCAACTTTGAATTTTTATGCAATTAAATCACAAAGATATGTCACACAAAATACTTAATAAGTAACATTTCCCATACGTCTAATTTACATCAGCACAATTTTGGAAACAACATTTTTTTTGTTAGGGAGTTATAAGGGTTAAAAATTGACCAGCAATTTCTTATTTTTACAACACCATTTTTGTATTTAGGGACCACATCTCATTTGAAGTCATTTTGAGGGGTCTATTTGATAGAAAATAACCAAGTGTGACACCATTCTAAAAACTGCACCCCTCAAGGTGCTCAAAACCACATTCAAGAAGTTTATTAACCCTTCAGGTGTTTTACAGGAATTTTTGGAATGTTTAAATAAAAATGAACATTTAACTTTTTTTCACAAAAAATTTAGTTCAGCTCCAATTTGTTTTATTTTACTAAGGGTAACAGGAGAAAATGGATCCAAAAGTTGTTCTACAAATAATCCTGAGTACGCCGATACCCCATATGTGGGGGTGAACCACTGTTTGGGCGCATGGCAGAGCTCGGAAGTAAAGGAGCGCCATTTGACTTTTCAATGCAAAATTGACTGGAATTGAGATGGGACGCCATGTTGCGTTTGGAGAGCCACTGATGTGCCTAAACATTGAAACCCCCCACAAGTGACACCATTTTGGAAAGTAGACCCCCTAAGGAACTTATCTAGATGTGTGGTGAGCACTTTGACCTATTAAGTGCTTCACAGAAGTTTATAATGCAGAACCGCAAAAATAAAAAATCATATTTTTTCACAAAAATGATCTTTTCGCCCCCAATTTTTTATTTTCCCAATGGTAAGAGAAGAAATTGGACCCAAAAGTTGTTGTCCAATTTGTAATTTGTCCTGAGTACGCTGATATCCCATATGTGGGGGGAACCACCGTTTGGGCGCATGGGAGAGCTCAGAAGGGAAGGAGCATCATTTGGAATGCAGACTTAGATGGAATGGTCTGCAGGCGTCACATTGCGTTTGCAGAGCCCCTAATGTACCTAACAGTCGAAACCCCCACAAGTGACACCATATTGGAAACTAGACCCCCCAGGGAACTCATCTAGATGTGTTTTTTGAGAACTTTGAACCCCCAAGTGTTTCACTACAGTTTATAACGCAGAGCTGTGAAAATAAAAAATCTTTTTATTTCCACAAAAATTATTTTTTAACCCCCCTTTTTGTATTTTTCCAAGGGTAACAGTTGAAATTGGACAACAAAAGTTGTCCAATTTGTCCTGAGTATGCTGATACCCCATATGTGGGGGGAACCACCGTTTGAGCGCATTGCAGAGCTCGGAAGGGAAGGAGCGCGATTTGGAATGCAGACTTTGATGGACTGGTCAGCAGGCGTCACGTTGTATTTACGGAGCCCCTGATGTAACTAAACAGTAGAAATCCCCAACAAGTGACCCCATATTGGAAACTATATCCCCCAAGGAACTTATCTAGATGTATTGTGAGAACTTTGAACCCCCAACTTTGAACCCCCAAGTATTTCACTACAGTTTATAACGCAGAGCCGTGAAAATAAAATATCTTTTTTTTTCCACAAAATTTATTTTTTAGCCCCCAGTTTTGTATTTTCCCAAGGGTAACAGGAGAAATTGGACCCCAAAGGTGTTGTCCAATGTGTCCTGAGTATGTTTTGGTAAACCCCTGTTTGGGCACACGGGAGAGCTCGGATGGGAAGGAGCACTGTTTTACTTTTTCAACGCAGAATTGGCTGGAATTGAGATCGGACGCCATGTCACGTTTGGAGAGCCCCTGATGTGCCTAAACAGTGGCAACCCCCCAATTATAACTGAAACCCTAATCCAAACACACCCCTAACCCTAATCTCAACGGTAACCCTAACCACACCTCTAACCCTGACACACCCCTAACCCT
Organism: Ranitomeya imitator; assembly: GCF_032444005.1. Taxonomy (NCBI): domain Eukaryota; kingdom Metazoa; phylum Chordata; class Amphibia; order Anura; family Dendrobatidae; genus Ranitomeya; species Ranitomeya imitator. Next base: position 432,034,284 of record NC_091285.1, read on the forward strand.
AATCCCAACCCTATTCCCAACCGTAAATGTAATCCAAACCCTAACCCTAACTTTAGCCCCAACCCTAACCCTAACTTTAGCCCCAATCCTAACTGTAGCCTTAACCCTAGCCCCAACCCTAACCCTAGCCCTAACTCTAACTCTAGCCCTAACCCCAACCCTAACCCTAACCCTAGCCCTAACCGTAACCCTAGCCCTAATCCTAGCCCTAACCCTAACCCTAACCCTAGCTCTAACCCTAACCCTAACCCTAGTCCTAACCCTAATGGAAAAATGGAAATAAATACATTTTTTAAATTTTTCCCTAACAAAGGGGGTGATGAAGGAGGGTTTGGTTTACTTTTATAGCGGGTTTTTTAGCGGATTTTTATGATTGGCAGCCGTCACACACTAAAAGACGCTTTTTATTGCAAAAAATATTTTTTGCATTACCACATTTTGAGAGCTATAATTTTTCCATATTTCAGTCCACAGAGTCATGTGAGGTCTTGTTTTTTGCAGGGCAAGTTAACGTTTTTATTGGTGACATTTTCGGGCACGTGACATTTTTTGATCGCTTTTTTTTTTATTTTTGTGAGACAGAATGACCCAAAACCAGCTATTCATGAATTTCTTTTGGGGGGGCGCTTATACCGTTCTGCGTTTGGTAAAATGGATAAAGCAGTTTTATTCTTCGGGTCAGTACGATTACAGCGATACCTAATTTATATCATTTTGTTATGTTGTGGCGCTTTTATACGATAAAAACTATTTTATAGAAAAAATAATTATTTTTGCATCGCTTTATTCTGAGGCATATAACTTTTTTATTTTTTCACTGATGATGCTGTATGGTGGCTCTTTTTTTGCGGGACAAGATGATGTTTTCAGTGGTTCCATGGTTATTTATATCAGTCTTTTTGATCACGTGTTATTCCACTTTTTGTTTGGCGGTATGATAATAAAGCATTGTTTTTTGTCTCGTTATTTTTTTTTACGGTGTTCACTGAAGGGGTTAACTTTAGCGATGCTAAATATGTGCACTTTTATTGTTTTTTTTCATTTAGATAAAGAAATGTATTTATGGGAACAATATATATATATATATATATATATATATATATATATATATATACCGTACATACTCGAGTATAAGCCGAGATTTTCAGCCCAAATTTTTGGGCTGAAAGTGCCCCTCTCGGCTTATACTCGAGTCACGGTGGGTGGCAGGGTCGGTGGGTGAGGGGAAGAGGGCGCTGAGGCATACTTACCTAGTCCCGACGATCCTGGCGCTTCCCCTGCCGTCCCACGTTCTTCGGGTGCTGCAGTTCTTCCCCTGTACAGCGGTCATGTGGGACCGCTCATTAGAAAAATGAATATGGACTCCACTCCCATAGGGGTGGAGCCGCATATTCATTTCTCTAATCAGCGGTAACGGTGACCGCTGATAGAGGAAGAGGCTGCGGCACCGAAGACCAGCTGTCCGGGGGAAGGAGCGGGACGCCGGGAGCAGGTAAGTATCACATATTCACCTATCCCCGTTCCACACGCCGGGCGTCGCTCCATCTTCCCGGCGCCGCTCCATCTTCCCGGCATCTCTCCGCTCTGACTGTGCAGGTCAGAGGGCGCGATGACGCATATAGTGTGCGCGGCGCCTGATCAGTCAGTGCGGAGAGACGCCGGGACGAGACGCCGGGAGCTGCAAGCAAGAGAGGTGAGTATGGCATTTTTTTTTTATTGCAGCAGCAGCAATGGCACAGCTTTCTATGGTACATCAATGGGGCAATAATGAACGGTGCAAAGCACTATATGGCACAGCTATGGGGCAATAATGAACGGTGCAGAGCACTATATGGCACAGCTATGGGGCAATAATGAACGGTGCAGAGCACTATATGGCACAGCTATGGGGCAAGAATGAACGGTGCAGAGCACTATATGGCACAGCTATGGGACAAAAATGAACGGCCCAGAGCACTATATGGCAGAGCTATGGGACAAAAATGAACGGTGCAGAGCACTATATGGCACAGCTATGGGACAAAATTAACGGTGCAGAGCACTATATGGCACAGCTATGGGACAAAATTAACGGTGCAGAGCACTATATGGCACAGCTATGGGGCAATAATGAACGGTGCAGAGCACTATATGGCACAGCTATGGGACAAAAATTAACGGTGCAGAGCACTATATGGCACAGCTATGGGGCAATAATGAACGGTGTAGAGCACTATATGGCACAGCTATGGGACAAAAATGAACGGTCCAGAGCACTATATGGCAGAGCTATGGGACAAAAATGAACGGTGCAGAGCACTATATGGCACAGCTATGAGACAAAAATTAACGGTGCAGAGCACTATATGGCACAGCTATGGGGCAATAATGAACGGTGCAGAGCACTATATGGCACAGCTATGGGACAAAAATTAACGGTGCAGAGCACTATATGGCACAGCTATGGGGCAATAATGAACGGTGCAGAGCGCTATATGGCACAGCTATGGGGCAATAATGAACGGTGCAGAGCACTATATGGAACAGCTATGGGGCAATAATGAACGGTGCAGAGCATTGTATATGGGGCACAGCTTTATATGGAGCATCTATGGGGCAATAATGAACTGTATGGAGCATTATATGTGGCACATTTTTATATAGAGCATCTTATGGGCCCATCATGAACTGTATGGAGCATTATATGGGGCTCCTGATTCAATATGGATATTCAAATACACTTAACCTACTGATGTCTCAATTAATTTTACTTTTATTGGTACATATTTTTATTTTTGACATTAAGCGGTATCTGCTGCATTTTCCACCCTAGGCTTATACTCGAGTCAATAAGTTTTCCCAGTTTCTTGTGGCAAAATTAGGGGGGTCGGCTTATACTCGGGTCGGCTTATACTCGAGTATATACGGTATATATATATATATATATATATATATATATATATATATACCGTATATATATTTAGGAATTTTTGCAAAATTTTTTTACACATGTGAATATTTTTTTTTACACCATAACATTGCCCCGGGGGGTGGGGGGGCATCATGTTAGAGTGTAAGATCACTGATCTGACACTTTGCTGTGCACTGTGTTAGATCAGCGATCTGACGTGCACTCCTGCAGGCTTACCAGCGCTTGCTCTGAGCAGGCGCTTGGTAAGCCACCTCCCTGCAGGACCTGGATGCAGCCCCGCGGCCATTCTGGATCCGGGGCCTGCAGGAAGGGGGAGGTAGGAGGCCCTCGGATTAACGTGATCACATCGCGTTGCTTTGGGGGTCTCAGGGAAGCACGCAGAGAGCCCCCTCCCTGCGCGATGCTTCCCTATACCGCCGAAACACTGCGATCATGTTTGATCGCAGTGTGCCGGGGGTTAATGTGCCGGGGGCGGTCCGTGACCGCTCCTGGCACATAGTGCCGTATGTCAGCTGCGATAGTCAACTGACACCCGGCCGCAATCGGCCGCGCTCACGGGGGGATCACTATGACGTACTATCCCATCGGTGGGCATACGGGCCCACCCCACCTCAACGGGATAGTACGTCTAATGTCAGAAAGGGGTTAAAGGAGCAGGTCTCCTAGACTCGTATTTTCCATACACTAAGTGCATGGACTGACAAACATTTCCCCATGGGGGGTACATTTTTTTAAAAATATTTTATGGGGATCATAGACACCCTTGCCAAAAATTGGACTGGCTGAAGCAGCACAGAACACGTTAACCCTGGTGATCTAGTGGTGGTGGTTGATGAGACGTTCAGGAAGGCCTCATTAAAAACTAGGCCTAATGTAATGGAGCGGGTCTCCTAGACTCGTAATGCCCATACACTAAGTGCATGGGCTGACAAACATTTCCCCCTGGGGGAGTAAAATTGTTAAAGATATTTTATGGGCATCATAGACACTCTTGCCAAAAATTTTACTGGCTGAAGCAGCACAGAACCCGTTAACCCTGGTGATCTAGTGGTGGAGAATGAGGAGACATAATCTGATCAATCATACTGAAATAAAAAATGAATAAAGGATGTGAATCCACCTATGAAAGAAAATAACAAAAGGGAGGGGAGAACACAGGTTCATACATATGAAGCTAGAATGTGCCCAACGAGATATGTTGGTCCTTAGCAACAGCTCAGAGACAGGGATATAAATAAAATATAATGTAATAGTATTTCAATATTTTTGTATTGTAGAGGTTTACACCAGCTCACTAGAGGATGGTGTAGAGATATGAAAAATGGAAAATATAAGAATAAATGGGAAGAATATACGTACATCTCTATTTTATGACATTTCCCCCAGGGGGAGTAACATTTGTTTTGGATTCAAATTTGTAACGGGCATCATAAAAACACCCTTGCACAAAAATTGAATGGTTGTAGCAGCATGCAACACGTTCACCATGGTGTTTTAGTGATAGAGAATGATGAAATGTGGAGGAAGGCCTTAAAAAAAAACTAGGTCCAATGTAAAGAAGCAGGTCTCCTAGTCTTGTAATACCCATACACACAGTGCATGAGGTGACAAACATTTCTCCATGGGGATACATTTTAAAAAATATACTATGGGCATCATAGACACCCTTTCCAATAATTGGACTGCCTGTAGCAGCACAGAACACGTTAACCCTGGTGATCTAGTGGCGGAGAATGAGGAGACATTGATGAAGGCCTTATTAAAATCTAGGCCCAATGTAAAGAAGCGGGTCTCCTAGATTTGTAATGCCCATACACTAAGTGTATGGGCTGATAAACATTTCTCCATAGGGGGGAAATATTTTAAAAATATATTTTGGGCATCATAGACACCCTTGCCCAAAATTGGACTGCCTGTAGCAGCACATAACATGTAAACCCTGTTGATCTAGTGGTGGAGAATGAGGAGACATAAAGATAAATCATACTGAAATCAAAGAAATAAATAAAAAATGTGAATACAACTATGACAGAAAATACAAAATCGAGGGGAGAACACAGGTTCATGGATATGAAGCCAGAATGTGTCCAACGAGATATGTTTGTCCCTAACAACAGCTCATAAACAGGGATATAAATTAAAATATAATATAATAGTATTTCAATATTTTTGTATTGTAGAGGTATACACTAGCTCATTAGAGAATGGTCCAGAGATATGAAAAATGGAAAATATAAGAATAAATGTGAAGAATATACGTACATCTAATTTTTACCACATTTCCCCCTGGGGGAGTAACATTTGGTTTTGGTTTCAATTTGGTAACGGGCATCATAAAAACACCCTTGCACAAAAATTGAATGCCTGTAGCAGCATACAACACGTTCACCAAGGTATTCTAGTGACCGAGAATGATGAGATGTGGATGAAGGCCTTATAAAAAACTAGGCCCAATTTAAAGGAGTGGGTCTCCTAGACTTGTAATGCCAATACCCGAAGTGCATGGGCGGACAACCATTTCCCCATGGGGGGTACATTTTTAAAAAAATATACTATGGGCATCATAGACACCCATGCCAAAAATTGGACTGCCTGTAGCAGCACAGAACACATTAACCCTGGTGATCTAGTGGCGGTGGATGACGAGACGTTCAGGAAGGCCTCATTAAAAACTAGGCCTAATGTAATGGAGCGGGTCTCCTAGACTCGTAATGCCCATACACTAAGTGCATGGGCTGACAAACATTTCCCCCTGAGGGAGTAAAATTGTTAAAATTGTTAAAATATAGTGGTGGAGAATGATGAGACATAAAGATAAATCATACTGAAATCAAACACATAAATAAAGGATGTGAATCCACGTATGAAAGGAAGTTACGAATGGGAGGGGCAAACACAGGTTCATAGATATGAAGCCAGAATGTGTCCAATGAGATATGTTGGTCCCTAGCAACAGCTCAGAGACAGGGATATAAATAAAAATTTATAATATATATATATAATAGTATTTAAATATTTTTGTATTGTAGAGATATACACTAGGTCATAAGTGGATGGTCCAGAGATAGTAAAACTGGAAAATATAAGAATAAGTGGGAAGAATATACGTACATCTCATTTTGATGACAGTTCCCCCTGGGGGATTAACATTTGTTTTGGTTTCTAATTAGTAATGGGCATCATAAAAACACCCTTGCACAAAAACTGAGTGAATTTTTACATCACGGAATACATTCACCCTGGTGTTGTACTGGTTGTGGATGATAAGGATGAGGATAAGGAGGAGGATAACGCCAAACAGACCAAATCAGGAAGCAGATACCCATGTGTGGTTGGCAACAGGTGCATGAGAATGTACCTCCACAAAAAAGACAATGTATTTGAGGTTATGTTTCACTGTTTTCTGTACGGTGCTGTACAGAAGTCTTGCCCAATCCAGCCCTTATTCATTTTTATAAGAGTCAGCCTGTCAGCATTGTCAGTTGACAGGCGGATTCGCTAATCTGTTATAATTCCACCAGAGGCACTAAAAACCGGCTCTGACAGAATGCTAGCAGCAGGGCAGGCTAGGACCTCCAAGGTGTAGAGAGCCAGTTCATGCCATGTGTCCAGCTTGGATACCCAATAATTAAAAGGCACAGAGGAATCACGGAGGATGTTTGTACGATCTACAAGGTACTCCCTCAGCATCTTCCCAAACATTGCACTTCTTGTGCCAGCACCCCTTGCTTCTGTTCTGGCATGATGGGAGTGTCTGAGAAAACTGTCCCAGAACTTTGCCATTGTTCCCCTGCCTGAGCTGGATTGTACTTCTGTCTCTCTCGCTTGGTCTCCTTGGTAGTACAACAAACTCTGATGTCTGCTGCCAGTATTCTCACATGGGAATTTTTTCAGTAATTCCGCTATAAGGGCCCTCTGGTACAGCAATATTTTTGTACACCTGTATGTCTCTGGAAGAAGAGATTGAAAGTTCTCCTTGTAGTGTGGGTCTAGAAGTGTCACCAACCAGTAATAAGTGTCACTGAAAATTTTGATAATATGAGGCTCACGGGAAACGGAGAGCAACAAAGTGAGCCATGCGTGCCAGACTGCTAACAGGCAAGACTTCCGTGCCCTCGCCAACAGGGCGACTGACCATGCTGTCCTCCTCCTCCTCCCTGTCCTCAGGCCATCCCCGCTGATCAGATGGTATGACAGCTGTGCTTTTAGTACCGTCTATAGCGCATGAAAATAGCTCCTGTTCTTCCTCCTCCTCCTCATTGTCTATCAATCCATGTTGCGACGACATGAGGCTGGGCCGAGTGTAATCATCCTGTATGGATCCTTGCTCCATGTCCTCGTGCTCTGCCTGCAATGCATCCTCTTTAATTGTGAGCAGAGAGGTTTTCAGAATGCTGAGAAGCGGGATGGTGACGCTAATTATGGCGTCATCACCGCTCACCATCTTGGTGCCGTCCTCAAAGTTCTGGAGGATGGTACATATGTCTGACATCCATGGCCACTCCTGAGGTCTTATGTGTGGAATCTGAACTGAATATTGTTGGCCTTGCTGATGCTGGTAGTCAACAACTGCTCTTTTCTGCTCACAAATCCTTTCCAACATATGCAGTGTAGAGTTCCAATGCGTGGGGACATCACACACCAGTCGGTGAACCGGAAGCTGCAAACGCTGCTGAAGCATGGGAAGTGCGGCTGAAGCTGCAGCTGACTATCTAAAATGGGCAGACATATGGCATACTTTCACTGGCAGCTTCGGCAGCTCTGGATAGCTTTTCAGAAAACATTTAACCACGATGTTAAGCAGATGGGCAAGGCAAAGTACATGTGTGAGCTCACCTTGCCTCAGAGCCGCCATCAGGTTCCGGCCATGTCACACATGACCATGCCTGGCTGTAGGTTCAGCTGTGTCATCCAAATATCTGACTGCTCTTTCAGCGCTGTCCACAACTCTTCTGCATTGTGCGGTTTGTCACCTCTGCAGATTAGCTTCAGCACAGCCTGTTGTCGCTTTGCTGAGGCAGTGTTGCAGTGCTTCCAGCTTCTGACTGTGTTCTTTTCAGAGATGAAATCTGAAGAGGAGGAGGTGCAGGAGCTGTAGACTGTGGTGACTACCCTGAATGACGTAAGGCCCGCAATCTTTGGTGTGGGGGAGATGTGTTCCTTCCCAAGGTCCGACTGGGTCCCATCTTCCACTATGCTAACCCAGTTTGCTGTCAGTGAGATGTACCGGCCCCGCCCACAAGCACTTGTCCACGTGTCTGTGTTAGGTGGACTTTCCCAGTAACAGCACTGTTGATGGCACAGGTGATGTTGTGAGACACATTCTGGTGTAATGCCAGTATGGTACACCGGGAGAACTAGTGGCGACTGGGGACTGAGTACCTTGGGACGGCCACTGCCATCAGGTTGCGGAAAGGTTCCTTCTCAACGAGCCTAAAAGGCAACATTTCGAGCGCAAGCAGACGAGAAATGTTCAAATTAAGTACTATGGACTGTGGGGCATTGGCTGGGTGTTTCTGCTTGTGCTCCAATGACTGGGGTATAGACAACTGAAGGCTGTGCTTGGTCAAGGACGTGGATGGGCTTGATGATGGTGCTGGTTGACTGTGGGCAACAACAGGTGCAGGACCCAAGGCATCTTCACAGGCATGGTGAACTGGGGATTGGCTTCTACGCAAAACAGTGGAAGAAGCAGTGTTGCCACCTGCAGACAGTGTTCCTGGAGCCTGGGGTTAGGCCCACAAAGTCGGGTGCTTTGCTGTCATGTTCCTAATCATGCTGGTGGTGGTCAGGCTGGTAATTTTGCTACCCCTGCTGATGCTGGCATGGCAAGTGCTGCAAATGGCCTGTTTGGGGTTATCAGCAGAGTCTTTAAAAAATAACCATACTCGGGAAGATCTAGCAACTTCCCTCATGTTGGTGTTACGGGGAACAGATGCACATCTTCTGTCTGCGGCCACCACACTGCTTCTTACTGCCTGTTGGGGTGATATGCCTCCTTCCCCATGTGTGCTGCTGTCCTCGCTCTGCATGTCCTCCTGCCAGGTTGGGTCTGTCACTGTCATCCACCACATCACCTTCCACATCTGCACCCTGCTCCTCCTCCTGACTTTCTGGCAATTGCATCTCATCATCGTCCACCTCTTGTCACACTTTCCCACCATCGCCTTCGTGTGACCGTCGTTGTTCAAATGTTTGGGCATCGCTACATGCGATCTCATCTGGCTTCACTTCAAGTTGACCATCCGAGAGTCCGGAATCTTTAAAGGGAAAACTGAACAGCTCTTTAGAGTGTCCAAGTGTGGGATAAGTTGTCTCAGGGTACTCGGCATGGTGGGAGGAAGGAGGATCAGGGTGAGTAATATCCGGTCCACAAGCACGGCTGCTCAGACTTGACCGTGTGAAAGAAATGGTGGTGGTGGTGGCTCAGTGACTGGAAGCATTTTCCGCTATCCAGCCAACAACATTTCATACTGCTCTGGCTTCAATAGAGGTGTGCTGCGGTTCCCCAGAAACTGGGACAGGAAGGTCGAGCATGAAGATGTGGATCTTTGCTGTGGCCCACTTTCAGATTGGCCATGGCCTCATCCTCTGCATGCATGCATCAGCATCACATCCACTTCCTCGTCCCTTGTCCCTTGCCCATTTTAAATGGACTATTGAAATATTTGAAAAGCTCAATACAAATGGATTTATTTGGAGAAAAATTATATGTGATCAGTGTGCCTACAAAGCAAAGATTTTTTCACCACAGATACACCAGGCCTCAGCCTGAGATAACAGACTGTATATTTTTTTTAATGTTTTTTGTGAATTTTTGAAAACAATGAAAAATGAGTAGAACAAAGCTAGCAGACAGAACTATGCAACGTATGCCTGCGAATAAAAGATTTTTCCACCACAGATACACCAGGCCTTAGCCTGAGAACAGACTTGTAATGGGGCCTAACAAGCTGGGGTACCTGTTGTGAATTCTGTTATCGAACTCCCTCCTGTGGTCATGAATGGTACTTCGGCGAGTTCTGTCCATGGACTCCCTCTGGTGGCTGTGAGTGGAGCTGCTGGTTCTGAGGTTCCTTCCACAGGTGACCTAGTTTATTCTTAGGCTTGCTTCTCTATTTAACTCCACTCAGATCGTTACTCCATGCCAGCTGTCAATGTTCTTGTATTGGTTCAGTTTGCTCTTGGATCCTTCTGGTGACCTGTCTATTCCAGCAAGAAGCTAAGTCCCTGATTGTTATTTTCTGTTCATTGTTTCCTTGTCCAGCTTGCTTTCATGATTTTGCCTTGCTAGCTGGAAGCTCTGGGATGCAGAGTGGCACCTCCGCACCGTGAGTCGGTGCGGGGGTCTTTTTGCACACTCTGCGTGGTCTTTTGTAGTTTTTTGTGCTGACCGCAAAGATACCTTTCCTATCCTCTATTTAGTTAGTCTGGCCTCCCTTTGCTAAAACCTGTTTCATTTCTGTGTTTGTGACTTTCATCTTAACTCACAGTTAATATTTGTGGGGGGCTGCCTTTTCCTTTGGGGAATTTCTCTGAGGCAAGGTAGGCTTTATTTTCTATCTCTAGGGCTAGCTTGTTCTTAGGCTGTGTCGAGGCGGCTAGGCCGAGTCAGGTACGCTCCACGGCTATTTCTAGTGTGTCTGATAGGATTAGGGGTTGCAGTCAGCAGAGTTCCCACTTCCCAGAGCTTGTCCTGTATCGGTTAACCATCAGGTCTTTTCGGGTGCTCCTAACCACCAGGTCCATAACAGTACAGCTGGCCCAAAGTGTTAATGCATCTCAATAGAGGGATAAGAGAAGTTCTGAGACCATTTTTTTTCTCTGCAGTGTGTTTTGTCTTTCTTTTCCCTTTAACCTCTGGGTGGTTCAGGACACAGGTGTAGATATGGACATTCAAGGTCTGTCCTCTTGTGTGGATCATCTCACTGCAAGGGTACAAAGCATTCAAGATTTTGTAGTTCAGAATCCGATGTTAGAGCCTAGAATTCCAATTCCTGATTTGTTTTCTGTGGATAGATCTAAGTTCCTGAATTTCAAAAATAATTGTAAACTGTTTCTTGCTTTGAAACCCCGCTCCTCTGGTGACCCCGCTCAACAAGTGAAAATTATTATTTCTTTCTTGCGTGGCGACCCTCAAGACTGGGCATTTTCCCTTGCGCCAGGAGATCCTACATTGCGTGATGTTGATGCGTTTTTTCTGGCGCTTGGATTGCTTTATGATGAACCAAATTCAGTGGATCAGGCAGAGAAAATCTTGCTGGTTTTGTGTCAGGGTCAGGATGAAGCGGAGGTATATTGTCAGAAGTTTAGAAAATGGTCTGTGCTTACCCAGTGGAATGAGTGTGCCCTGGCGGCAATTTTCAGAAAGGGTCTTTCGGAAGCCCTTAAGGATGCTATGGTGGGATTTCCCACGCCTGCTGGTCTGAATGAGTCTATGTCCTTGGCCATTCAGATCGATCGGCGCTTGCGTGAGCGCAAAGCTGTGCACCATTTGGCGGTACTCTCTGAGCATAGGCCTGAGCCCATGCAATGCGATAGGACTTTGACCAGAGCTGAACGGCAGGAACACAGACGTCAGAATGGGCTGTGTTTTTACTGTGGTGACTCCACTCATGCTATTTCCGATTGTCCTAAGCGCACTAAGCGGTTCGCTAGGTCTGCCACCATTGGTACTGTACAGTCTAAATTTCTTTTGTCCGTTACTCTGATTTGCTCTTTGTCGTCCTATTCTGTTATGGCATTTGTGGATTCAGGCGCTGCCCTGAATTTGATGGACTTAGAGTTTGCCAGGCGCTGTGGTTTTTTCTTGGAGCCCTTGCAGTATCCTATTCCATTGAGAGGAATTGATGCTATGCCTTTGGCCAAGAATAAGCCTCAGTACTGGACTCATTTGACCATGTGCATGGCTCCTGCACATCAGGAGGATATTCGCTTTTTGGTGTTGCATAATCTGCATGATGTGGTCGTTTTGGGGTTGCCATGGCTACAAGTCCACAACCCAGTATTGGATTGGAAATCAATGTCTGTGTCCAGCTGGGGTTGTCAAGGGGTACATGGTGATGTTCCATTACTGTCAATTTCGTCTTCCACTCCTTCTGAAGTCCCTGAGTTTTTGTCGGATTACCGGGATGTATTTGATGAGCCCAAATCCGGTGCCCTACCTCCTCATAGGGATTGTGATTGTGCTATTAATTTGATTCCTGGTAGTAAGTTTCCTAAGGGTCGACTGTTCAATTTATCTGTGCCAGAACACGCCGCTATGCGGAGTTATATAAAGGAGTCCTTGGAGAAAGGGCATATTCGCCCGTCGTCATCACCGTTGGGAGCAGGGTTCTTTTTTGTGGCCAAGAAGGATGGTTCTTTGAGACCTTGTGTTGACTACCGCCTTCTTAATAAGATCACTGTCAAATTTCAGTACCCTTTGCCGCTACTGTCTGATTTGTTTGCTCGGATTAAGGGGGCTAGTTGGTTCACCAAGATAGATCTTCGAGGGGCGTATAATCTTGTGCGTATTAAACAGGGCGATGAATGGAAAACATCATTTAATACGCCCGAGGGCCATTTTGAGTACCTGGTGATGCCATTCGGGCTTTCTAATGCTCCATCTGTGTTTCAGTCCTTTATGCATGACATCTTCTGAAAGTACCTGGATAGATTCATGATTGTATATTTGGATGATATTTTGGTCTTTTCGGATGATTGGGAGTCTCATGTGAAGCAGGTCAGAATGGTGTTCCAGGTCCTTCGTGCGAATTCCTTGTTTGTGAAGGGGTCTAAATGTCTCTTTGGGGTTCAGAAGGTTTCATTTTTGGGTTTCATTTTTTCCCCTTCTACTATCGAGATGGACCCTGTTAAAGTTCAGGCCATTTATGATTGGACTCAGCCTACATCTGTGAAGAGCCTGCAGAAGTTCCTGGACTTTGCTAATTTTTACCTTCACTTCATCGCTAATTTTTCTAGTGTTGTTAAACCGTTGACTGATTTGACCAAGAAAGGTGCTGATGTGGTCAATTGGTCCTCTGCGGCCGTTGAGGCTTTTCAGGAGTTGAAGCGTCGTTTTTCTACTGCCCCTGTGTTGTGTCAGCCAGATGTTTCGCTCCCGTTTCAGGTCGAGGTTGATGCTTCTGAGATTGGAGCAGGGGCTGTTTTGTCTCAAAGAAGTTCAGATGGCTCGGTGATGAAACCATGTGCTTTCTTTTCTCGCCTGCTGAGCACAATTATGATGTTGGCAATCGAGAGTTGTTGGCTATGAAGTGGGCATTCGAGGAGTGGCGACATTGGCTTGAAGGAGCCAAGCATCGCGTGGTGGTCTTGACTGATCACAAGAATTTGACTTATCTCGAGTCTGCCAAACGGTAGAATCCTAGACAGGCTCGATGGTCGCAGTTTTTCTCCCGTTTCGATTTTGTGGTTTCATACCTTCCGGGCTCTAAGAATTTGAAGGCTAATGCCCTTTCAAGGAGCTTTGTGCCTGACTCTCCGGATGTTCCTGAGCCGGCTGGTATTCTCAAAGAGGGGGTGATTTTGTCTGCCATCTCCCCTGATTTGCGGTGGGTGCTGCAGAAATTTCAGGCTGATAGACCTGACCGTTGTCCAGCGGAGAAACTGTTTGTCCCTGATAGATGGACTAGTAGAGTTATCTCTGAGGTTCATTGTTCGGTGTTAGCTGGTCATACTGGAATCTTTGGTACCAGAGATTTGGTGGCTAGATCCTTTTGGTGGCCTTCCTTGTCACGGGATATGCGTTCTTTTGTGCAGTCCTGTGGGATTTGTGCTCGGGCTAAGCCCTGCTGTTCTCGTGCCAGTGGGTTGCTTTTGCCCTTGCCGGTCCCGAAGAGGCCCTGGACGCATATTTCCATGGATTTTATTTCAGATCTCCCTGTCTCTCAAAGGATGTTGGTCATCTGGGTGGTTTGTGATCGCTTCTCTAAGATGGTCCATTTGGTACCCTTGTCTAAATTGCCTTCCTCCTCCGATTTGGTGCCATTATTTTTCCAGCATGTGGTTCGTTTGCATGGCATTCCGGAGAACATCGTCTCGGACAGAGGTTCCCAGTTTGTAGAGGTTTTGGCGGTCCTTTTGTGCTAAGATGGGCATTGATTTGTCTTTTTCTTCGCCTTTCCATCCTCAGACAAATGGCCAAACCGAACGAACCAATCAGACTTTGGAAACATATCTGAGATGTTTTGTTTCTGCTGATCAGGATGTTTGGGTGTCCTTCTTGCCTTTGGCTGAGTTCGCCCTTAATAATCGGGCCAGCTCGGCTACTTTGGTTTTGCCTTTTTTCTGTAATTCTGGTTTCCATCCTCGTTTTTCTTCAGGGCAGGTTGAGCCTTCGGACTGTCATGGTGTAGATTCTGTGGTGGATAGGTTGCAGCAAATTTGGACTCACGTAGTGGACAATTTGACATTGTCCCAGGAGAAGGCTCAACGTTTCGCTAACCGCCGTCGCTGTGTTGGTCCCCGACTTCGTGTTGGGGATTTGGTTTGGTTGTCGTCTCGTTATGTTCCTATGAAGGTTTCCTCTCCTAAGTTTAAGCCTCGTTTCATTGGCCCTTATAAGATTTCTGAGGTTCTCAATCCTGTGTCATTTTGTTTGGCCCTTCCAGCTTCTTTTGCCATCCATAATGTGTTCCATAGGTCGTTGTTGCGGAGATATGTGGCGCCTATGGTTCCCTCCGTTGACCCTCCTGCCCCGGTGTTGGTCGAGGGGGAGTTGGAGTATGTGGTGGAGAAGATTTTAGATTCTTGTATTTCGAGACGGAAACTCCAGTATCTGGTCAAGTGGAAGGGTTATGGTCAGGAAGATAATTCCTGGGTTGTTGCCTCTGATGTTCATGCTGCCGATCTGGTTCGTGCCTTTCATTTGGCTCGTCCTGATCGGCCTGGGGGTTCTGGTGAGGGTTCGGTAACCCCTCCTCAAGGGGGGGGTACTGTTGTGAATTCTGTTATCGAACTCCCTCCTGTGGTCATGAATGGTACTTCGGCGAGTTCTGTCCATGGACTCCCTCTGGTGGCTGTGAGTGGAGCTGCTGGTTCTGAGGTTGCTTCCACAGGTGACCTAGTTTATTCTTAGGCTTGCTTCTCTATTTAACCCCACTCAGATTGTTACTCCATGCCAGCTGTCAATGTTCTTGTATTGGTTCAGTTTGCTCTTGGATCCTTCTGGTTGACCTGTCTATTCCAGCAAGAAGCTAAGTCCCTGATTGTTATTTTCTGCTCATTGTTTCCTTGTCCAGCTTGCTTTCATGATTTTGCCTTGCTAGCTGGAAGCTCTGGGATGCAGAGTGGCACCTCCGCACCGTGAGTCGGTGGGGGGGTCTTTTTGCACACTCTGCGTGGTCTTTTGTAGTTTTTTGCACTGACCGCAAAGATACCTTTCCTATCCTCTGTCTATTTAGTTAGTCTGGCCTCCCTTTGCTAAAACCTGTTTCATTTCTGTGTTTGTGACTTTCATCTTAACTCACAGTTAATATTTGTGGGGGGCTGCCTTTTCCTTTGGGGAATTTCTCTGAGGCAAGATAGGCTTTATTTTCTATCTCTAGGGCTAGCTAGTTCTTAGGCTGTGTCGAGGCGTCTAGGCTGAGTCAGGTACGCTCCACGGCTATTTCTAGTGTGTGTGTGATAGGATTAGGGGTTGCGGTCAGCAGAGTTCCCACTTCCCAGAGCTTGTCCTGTATCGGTTTAACCATCAGGTCCTTTCGGGTGCTCCTAACCACCAGGTCCATAACAGGTACCTCTTTCAGTACCACCCCGTGTTTCAGGAGGTCCTCTCTGATTTTGCTGGATTCTGAATGAAGGACGCTGGCTGGAATTCCTTGGTTACGTGAGAGCATATAAAAGCTGACTGCTACCCCACGTATTTCCAGTCTAAAAGAACTCACTTTATTTACAGCACACAGAATATATAACACAGATACACAGGGCAGGCCAATAGAAAAAACAGGCCAGACATACATTACAATAGCAGCAGGGGGCCGGAGCCTGCTGATATTTACTGGGGGAATTACAAAGGTGGGGGAGGACAGAAGGGGGATATCTTGTCCTCTCTGCCCAGGGGCGCAGCCTGTGGACTGATGCATTTCACATGGAAACTATTATACATACATATACTGCATAACATTCTTGGTGCTGAGTGGTTACGTAACAAGACTGTATACATTTTTTAATGTTTTTTGTGAATTTTTGAAAACAATAAAAAATGAGTAGAACAAGGCTAGCAGATAGAACTATGGAATGTATGCCTGCGATCAAAAGATTTTTCCACCACAGATACACCAGGCTTCAGCATGAGATAACAGACTGATCTAAATGTGGCCTTGATTTTTTAGGGCAGAGCAAAATTGTGTCAACAAGTTGGCTATGACTCAGACAAAAAGGAGTACTAAAATTGTAAGATATGCGATGTGTGTGGCATAAAACTCACAGTGATAAATCTAAGAACTGTATCTAATTATTTTTGGGCCAGCTAAAGATTTTTGGGGCAGCAAAATGGTGTACATCTGATGCCCGGGACCCCAAAAAAATTGAAATTCTTAGATTTGCACGCTCTTCTATTACAATGACCTGGCTGTAGTCTGCAGCGTGACCAAGTAAATACATGTAGAAAAAAGGGGGCTATGGATTCCATTAGAATAAAATGAGCAGATATAAGCTGCAAAAAAAATAAATCCACAGATAACTGCAGCTAGGTATATATATATATATATATTTGAAATAAGCAGCAGCAGACCGTAATGGAGCCTTTTGAGATATGCAGTGAGATCTATGCACTCACATACAGTGCCTGCAGGCCTCGCACTGATGTGGATATGTGCACATAGACTCTTCTGCCTACGCTACTTAAGGGCGCTTTCACACATCCAGATATTTCCGGTACCGGAAAAATTGGTACCGGAGATATCCATGTCCGTGTGCTCACATGGTACATCTGTGTGGCACATGTGCGGCAGTCGTGTGCCACCTGTGTGCCGCATCAGTACCACACAGACGGCTGCCGGGAAGCAGAGCTACAGTAAGCTGCTGTCCCCTGCATGTGGTGCTGAAACCTTCTGTCATCCCTTCTCTCCTGCTTGGCCGAAAGCAGCACGAGTAGTGGAGAAGGGATGAAAGAAAACCTGACGTGCGGTCTCCGACGTGCGGTCTGGAGAGGTGTTAATAAGACATCTATCCATTACTAATCCCACAGTTGTGAAAAAGTTAATAAAAACATACATTAAGAAAAAAGTATTTTAATGAAATAAACAAACATCTTTTAACATCCTTATTGCATGGTCAATCCAAGCAAAGCCCTCGTTATCCTGTAAAAATTCCAAAATAAAAAAGCAACAATATTCCATACCTCTCCGCCGTATAGTCAAGTCCCCCGCAGTAATCCATATCTGGGGGTATTTACATTTACAATCGGGAGCGCTGCTAATGCGACCACTCCCAGCTGTAAATGACTGAGGAATGAATGAATTGCAGGGGGCGGAGCTTCGGTGACTAGCGGTGCTGTCACCGAAGCTGTGCCCCCTGGTGGCATGAACTCATATGAACTCTGTAGTGTGGGAAAGTTTCTGAATATTTTCCCACACTACAGAGTTCATATGAGTTCATGCCACCAGGGGGTGCAGGTTTCGTGACGGCACCGCTAGTCACCAAAACTCCACCCTCTGCATTTCATTCATTCCCCAGTTGTGTACAGCCGAGAGTGGTCGCATTAGCAGCACTCCCAGTTGTAAATGTAAATGCCCCCAGATATGGATTACTGCGTGGGACTTAACTGTATGGCGGACAGGTATGGAATATTGTTGCTTTTTTACTTTGGAATTTTTTACAGGAGAACGAGGGCTTCGCTTGGATTGAGTGTGCAATAAAGATGTTAAAACCTGTGTGTTTATTTATTTCATTAAAATATTTTTTTACTAGTGTGTGTGTGTTTTATTAACTCTTTCACAACTGTGGGATTAGTAATGGAGAGGTGTCTTATTGACACCTCTCCATTACTAAGCTGGCTTCATGTCACCTTACAATAGCAAGGTGACATTAACCCCTTATTACCCCATATGCCAATGCCACAGGGCAGTGGGAAGAACCAGGCAAACCTCCAAAATTGGATTTTCTTTCATCCCTTCTCCCCTATTCGTGCTGCTTTCGGCAGAGTAGGGGAGACCTGATGACAGCCAGTTTCAGCACCAAACGCAGGGGAACAGGGCTCACAGTAGCACTGTTTCTCCCACGGCCATCCGTGCGCATGGAGAAGAGTGTACACTGTTCTCCATGTGCGGTACGTATTGCGGTATGTGCTGCCGGTAAAAAGAGGACATGTCTACGTGTTTTGCACACGGACACACGGTCCTTGAAAACACGCTGACATGTACATAGACCCATTCATTTGAATGGGTCTACGTGTGTCAGTGTCTCCGGTATGTGAGAAAACTGTCACTACACGCACCGGAGGCACTGACATGTGAAACCGTCCTAAGTCCAGAGCAGAATGTGGCGAGCAGGGTGGTGCCAGGTCTCTTATAGACCTGATGACGCTGTGCGGCCAGCCAATCACTGTAATACCACAACAAAGATGGCTGCGGCATTACAGTGTATGGCAGACAATCCCTGCATTGTCATTGGCGCTCTAAAGAGCACCAGAATTGCAGGGTGGAGACCCAAGCTCCCGGCAAATAATCACGGAAATAATCGGTGCTCACTGGTCCAGAGGCTCCAGTTCAAAACCTTGACTATGACATACAAAGCCATCCACAACCTGTCTCCTCCATACATCTGTGACATGGTCACCCGGTACTTACCCACAGGCAACCTTCGCTCCTCTCAAGATCTCCTTCTCTACTCCCCTCTTATCTATTCTTCCCACAACCGCATACAAAACTTTTTCTGTGCTTCGCCCATACTCTGGAACTCTCTATCCCAGCACATCAGACTCTCGCTTACCATGGAAATCTTCAAAAAGAACCGGAAGACCCACCTCTTCCGACAAATCTACAACCTGCTGTGATCCTTAGTCTTCTGAACCGCTGCACGACCAGCTCTACCCTCTCCTAGTGTATCCTCTCCCATCCACTGTAGACTGTGATCCCTCGTGGGCAGGGTCCTCTGTCCTTCTGTACTTGTGTGTGCCTTGTTTTGCTCATGTTTATTGTGCTTGTCTATATTTGCCCCTTTCTCATGTAAGGTATGTGCACACGTAGCGGAATGGTGTGCGGATTTTTCCCCACTGATTTTGGTAAATCCGCAGGAAATCCGCACTGCGGATTTACTGCAGATTTACCAAGGTTTTTGTGCGGTTTTTGTGCAGATTCCACCTGCAGTTTTACACCTGCGGATTCCTATTATGGAGCGGCGGAATCCGCACAAAGAATTGACATGCTGCGGAATTAACAGCGTTGCGTTTCCGCGCGTTTCTTTCTGCAGCATGTGCACTGCAGATTTTGCTTTCTATAGGTTTACATGGTACTGTAAACTCATGGATAACTGCTGCGAATCCGCAGCAAAATCCACAGCTTGGGCACATACCCGTAAAACGCCATGGAATACATGGCGCTATATTAATGTATAATCTACTATATAATTGTCTAAGGGTCACTTCCGTCTTTCTGTCCTTCTGTCTGTCTGTCTGTATGTCTGTCACCGATATTCATTGGTCGCGGCCTCTGTCTGTCAAGGAAATCCAAGTCACTGATTGGTCACGGAAAAAAAGCCACGACCAATCAGCGACGGGCACAGTCCGGAAGAAAATGGCAGCTCCTTTCTCCCCGCAGTCACCCGGCCGGCACCCGCATACTCCCCTCCAGCCACCGCTAACACAGGGTTAATGCCGGCGGTAACGGACCGCGTTATGCCGCGGGTAACGCACTCCGTTACCGCCGCTATTAACCCCAACTTTTTACTATTGATGATGCACCAATGTCGCTGATTGGTCGCGTCTGCCGGCTGGGCGTTACCAATCAGCGAAGCGGGATTTAGATCCCGCGCCAATGTCTCTGATTGGTCGCGACCAATCAGCGAAGCGGGATTCAAATCCCACGCCAATGTCGCTGATTGGTCGCGCGCGCCGGCTGGGCGCTACCAATCAGCGAAGCGGGATTTAAATCGTGCGCCAATGTGGCTGATTGGGCGCTACCACTCAGTGAAGCGGGATTTAAATCCCGCGCCAATGTCGCTGATTGGGCGCGACCATTCAGTGAAGCGGGATTCAAATCCTGCACCAATGTTGCTGATTGGTCGCGCGCGCCAGCTGGGCGTTACCAATCAGCGAAGCGGGATTTAGATCCCGCGCCAATGTCTCTGATTGGTCGCGACCAATCAGCGAAGCGGGATTCAAATCCCACGCCAATGTTGCTGATTGGTCGCGCGCGCCGGCTGGGCGCTACCAATCAGCGAAGCGGGATTTAAATCGTGCGCCAATGTGGCTGATTGGGCGCTACCAATCAGTGAAGCGGGATTTAAATCCCGCGCCAATGTCGCTGATTGGGCGCTACCAATCAGCGAAGCGGAATTTAAATCCTGCACCAATGTGGCTGATTGGGCACTACCAATCAGCGAAGCAGGATTTAAATCCCACGCCAATGTCACTGATTGGTCGCGCGCGCTGGCTGGGTGCTACCAATCAGCGAAGCGGGATTTAAATCCTGTGCCAATGTGGCTGATTGGGCGTGACCAATCAGCGAAGCGGGATTTAAATCCCACGCCAATGCCGCTGATTGGTCGCACACTCCGGCTGGGCGCGACCAATCAGCGAAGCGGGATTTAAATCCCGTGCCAATGTCGCTGATTTAAATCCCGCACCAATGTGGCTGATTGGTCGCGCGCCGGCTGGGCAATATACTACGTGGCTGGCCAATATACTACGTGGCTGGGCAATATACTATGTGACTGGGCAATATACTATGTGGCTGGGCAATATACTACGTGACATGGCAATATACTTCGTGGTTGGGCAATATACTACGTGGCTGGGCAATATACTACGTGGACATGCATATTCTAGAATAACCGATGTGTTAGAATGGGGCTACCATCTAGTAATAATAATAATAATAATAATAATAAATTGTTTACTAGTTCAGGAGGGTAGTAATGAGCATTGAATATGTAAACCGATAGCTTAGTGCAACATTTGGAAATGTTTTGTTCCTCTGAATTGGCGTTTACAATCTAGAAAATATTCTAGGGCATCAAATCAAAAGAAGCTGCTGCCATGTGATGTAGATAAAATGAAACCAACACCGCTTGCATCAGTGTCTGCACAGAGAAGCTGTTAAGCTGATGCAAACAGGAAAGTGCAAAGGTGCAAGAAAGTTCAGTGATTAAAACAAGCCAAGGTCACACCGTGATATGTGTCTAGCAGACATTTACACTCAGTTGCTATCAAACACATTTGGTATGGTCTGTTGCCATAAGACTGTGAAGGAGAAATGCCTGAAATGCATTGTCATTGACGTTTGCAAGTTGTCATCAGAATATTTCTTTTCGTACACGCTGCAAAATGTTTTATTATGAAAAAGAAAAACTTTTTAATCCAAATTTAAGTTATAAGAAATAATTTAGTAATATCAGAAGTGTCATTTATATGGACAGTATTTTTTAGATTAGAATTTCTGCAGAATTGAGAAAAAAATCACTCTGTAGAGATGTCAGTTCACCAATTGACTCCTCTGATCCACATACTTGTCTTGTGTGCACATTCACCCAGCTGTTTTAGTATACACTTTACTAAAAGCATGCCTGTTCAGTTGTGTTTGTATAATATATCACACAAATAGACCACCATATCAAAACTCTGTCATGGGCAGCCCAATCTCCAGCCATCAAACAAAGAAGAAGTGCCAGAAGCAGTGTGAAACACTGGTGGAAAGCATGCCAAGACGCATGAAAGCTGTGATTAAAAATCATGGTTATTCCACAAAATATTGATTTTTGAACTCTTCCTGAGTTAAAACATTAGTATGGTTGTTTCTAAATTATTATGAACTTGTTTTCTTTGCATTATTTGAGGCCTGAAAGCACTGTTTTTTTATTTTTATCATTTTTCTTTGTCAGAAAAAAAATATAAAATTTATTGCTTGGAAATTCGGAGACAAGTTGTCAGAAGTTTATAGAATAAATGAACAATCTACATTTTACAAAAAAAATGTACATATAAAGAGAAAAATCAGACAAACTGAACATTTTGCAGTGGCCTCTTAATTTTTGCCAGAGCTGTATGTTGTTCATAGATAAATATTAAGAGCACGTACTGGTATTTGGTTGTTATGTTTGTGTACAGATGTGCACTATGATATTATATGAGCCGACTATAAACTAAGATTCTCCTCTAGGGTGAATGTCATCCTCCAAGACCTTGCATGTCAACCTCATGCATGCTTAGGCCTATATACGTCATAGGTCGTGAAGAGATTAAAGAAGGTTGGGGGGTTGTAATATTAAGAGATTGCAAAGGTAGTGGCTTCTCGGAAGGATACTCATTTTGTAGACATGGCAATCTGCATGGTGTGAGGCAGTGACCCCTGTTACAGCTAGGGGGCGCTGTATGTGCTCTGCAGAATGTGCATGGAAGCGTAGTGAGGCCATGAGGGCGTGCTACAGACACACGTGTGGCTGTAACTAGAATGATGAAGCAGTGACTGATTAAAAGCCCTGTAGTAGTGGGGGAGGTGAGTCAGTGTGTACTTGGAAGCAGATAGGTCAGTTGTCTGCAGAGCTCTCTCTGTGTGGAGCAGCACAGAGGCTAAAGGAACCAGAGAGACTGACACCCTGCGTCTTGGGCTGTCTTATGTGTACCCGGCTGCACTCAAGAGGATAAAGAGTGCAGTGCGCTGAGTGAGTACAGAGACTTGTTACCGGCGTGCGGTCACCCAGGGAAACTGGACAGAGGGAAGTTCGGCCTGTGTATTGACTGCGTCATATAGCCATACATTATTAATGGACTGTATGAAGAAGCCGTATATTATATTGACTGTGTGAAGTAACACAATAAAAGAACGTTTTGTTTGAACTTGCTTGGGTCCTCCGTTTCACTGTATATGGTCCTACCGCTGCATCACATATGGTGGAGAATGCGGGCATGTGAACTGAGGCATACCCAAAGCGTGCTGCATATCAGTGATTAAGCCTGCAAAGCTACAGTTTAAGCCAGCTGATAAAATGGAGGAGCATTTGAAGCAGTTTGGCCGCTCACAGCAGCAGCAGCAAGAGGCGCTGCAGTTGCAGCGGCAACAGTTGGAGCTACAAAAGCAGCAACAGCAGCAGACTACTGAATTGTTGATGCAGCAGATGCGAGAGGCTATGCGAGAGGCAGGTCCACCAGGGACAGCATTCCGGTCTGAGGCTCGGTACAACGTCCGGTCAGCGCTGAGGAAGATGAAGCCTGAGGACGACATGGAGGCTTTTCTCACCATCTTCGAACGCACTGTGGAGCGGGAGAGCTTGCCAGTGACTCAGTGGGCTGAGGTGGTGTCTAATTTCCTGACGGGAGATGCCCAGAAAGCCTTCATAGACCTCAGTCGGGACGATGCCCTGGACTATGGGAAGCTGAAAGGTGAGATCCTTGCTAGACTGGGGGTTAATACAAATGTGCGGGCCCAATGGGTGTTCCAGTGGTCTTTTTCCGAGACGCGCCCTGCCCGATCTCAGGCACATGACTTGCTGCATCTGGTTAAAAAATGGCTTCAGCCTGAGACATTAACCCCGTTCCAGATGGTAGAGAGGGTGGTGGTTGACCACCTGGTGAGAGCTCTGCCAGCAGCCATACAGCGTTGGGTGGGACAAGGGGACCCAGGCACTCTGGATGAAGTGGTGGGACTGGTAGAGCGATATACAGCCACTCAGGACTTTATACGGGACACTGCTCCATTTCGGCTGTCACGTCAGGTTTCCCCAGCCCAGGAGCCGGGGAAAACTAAATCGGCTCCTGGGCACAGTCGTGCCACAGCGATCAGGTGTTGGCGCTGCCAAGGGCCTGGCCATGTGGCTGCTAACTGTCCGTTGGTGTCTGAACCCATGGACTGCAGGTATGGTCGCCGTATTTCTATGTATGCTCAGCCAGTCGGTACCACCACTACAGGTACCGCCGATAGCGAACCCCAGCTGTGCCAGGTACTTGTGGATGGGTGCCGAACAGAGGCTCTCCTGGAAACGGGGAGTATAGTGACTCTGGTCCATCATTCCCTTGTTGCTGGGGACAACACCAATGGACAGAAAGTGGAGGTGATGGGTATCCATGGGGAAATCCGGGAGTACCCGACCGCGGAGGTCAATGTTTCTACACCATGTGGAGACATTAGACATGTGGTGGGAGTGGCAAAGACCCTTTCCTATGGGACTGTGTTGGGAAGAGATTTTCCCCTGTTTTGGTCCCTGTGGGAGACCAGGGTAAACCCTCTCATGGAAAAAGGTATACCGGGTACAGAACCCAAAGATGTTGAAATACCTGCCATAGGGGTCGCCAACCTAGGGACAGAGTGTAATCCCGATAGGCTCCCTCTAGAGGTTGTGGCAGTAGAGGTTGTGGAGACCCCATTGAATCCTGAGCTTGAGGTGTTCCCTGGTAAGGTTGGGACAGCTCAGATCCAGGGTCCCTTTCGGAGACGCAGATATAAAAGATGCAGGTATGAGAAGAGCCGAGAGTGTATGATCGTAGAGGCGACTGGGGACGTGCGCACGAGGAACTCTATGGCACCGGTCAAGGATGGGGCCGGGGGTCAGGGTAAATTAGATAGAGCGATCGCTAGACAGCAGTGTCGGGAGGCTCCGGTTCGGGTGCAACGTAGCACAGATATATGCTCAGAGTTGCCAGCGCGGTCCGTGGCGTTTCAGCGTGATATAGTCACTGAGGCACGGGTAAGGGTACAGAGGAAACGGTACCAGGGGCCCGAAAGCAGATACTTAGGTGACAGGATGACCCGTGGGGTTAGTGAACCTGAAGTAAACAAAGTAAAGACCACCCAAAACTGGCCCAAATCTGTGGTTAATCAGAAAAGAGGGTTTGGCTTCTGCAATAGAGATCGGGGTGGGTGGTCCCGTAATGAAATATGGAGGAGAAACGCAAAGGGGAGGGATGCGTGCGTTGATCAATGGTTCCGGTCCCTACTTTGGTTTCTTAATGTAGTGAGCAAGGATGTCAGGGGGACATACCGATGCCCTGTCTTTTGCCCTTACGGGGTAACAAATGTTCTACCCCACAGGTATGAACAGGGGGAAGGATATGTGAGGCAGTGACCCCTGTTACAGCTAGGGGGCGCTGTATGTGCTCTGCAGAATGTGCATGGAAGCGTAGTGAGGCCATGAGGGCGTGCTACAGACACACGTGTGGCTGTAACTAGAATGATGAAGCAGTGACTGATTAAAAGCCCTGTAGTAGTGGGGGAGGTGAGTCAGTGTGTTCTTGGAAGCAGACAGGGCAGTTGTCTGCAGAGCTCTCTCTGTGTGGAGCAGCACAGAGGCTAAAGGAACCAGAGAGACTGACACCCTGCATCTTGGGCTGTCTTATGTGTACCCGGCTGCACTCAAGAGGATAAAGAGTGCAGTGCGCTGAGTGAGTACAGAGACTTGTTACCGGCGTGCGGTCACCCAGGGAAACTGGACAGAGGGAAGTTCGGCCTGTGTATTGACTGCGTCATATAGCCATGCATTATTAATGGACTGTATGAAGAAGCCGTATATTATATTGACTGTGTGAAGTAACACAATAAAAGAACGTTTTGTTTGAACTTGCTTGGGTCACTGCCGTTTCACTGTATATGGTCCTACCGCTGCATCACAATGGATAGAGTTAATAAGCTTCGGGAAGTTGCATTGATATAAGGAATGCAAGTTCCGTGAGAAACGTATTACTAAATAATTTAAAACATGAGAAGACCATCTGAAACTAAAAGAGCCATTCAGATCAGCTACAAGAGAGGGTTGAAGTTTGACATTTAAAGCTTCCGACTTAGAGAGGTTAATGTTGAAGTTAGAAAATTGAGAGTATATCTTAAATTAACACATGAGATTAGACAGATAAATCTTTGGTTTTGTTACAAAGCACAGCACAGCCCTGCTATGTGTAGCTAAAATGATCATCTGTTATGAGCGCCGACCACAGCAGATCGGCAATGACAACCACAGGCGTCTCTTGCAGACCCGCAGTCATTATACCAACCCTTCGGCTCCCCATTGGAGACTGACAGTGTAATTTAACATGTTAACAGACGTGGGTGGATTGCGATTCCACATGTGGCTGTTAGAGGCACATTTCAACTGATTTGGAGTGACCGGACACGGCCAATGACATCTATATATCGTCATAGGTCATGAAGGGATTAAAGAAGGTGGGGGGATTGTAATATTAAGAGATTGCAAAAGTAGTGGCTTCTTGGAAGGATACTCATTTTGTAGACATGGCAATCTGCTTGGATAGAGTTAATAAGCTTCGGGAAGTTGCATTGATATAAGGAAGTTCCGTGAGAAACATATTACTAAATAATTTAAAACATGAGAAGACCATCTGAAACTAAAAGAGCCATTCAGATCAGCTACAAGAGAGGGTTGAAGTTTGACATTTAAAGCTTCCGACTTAGAGAGGTTAATGTTAAAGTTAGAAAATTGAGAGTATATCTTAAATTAACACATGAGATTAGACAGATAAATCTTTGGTTTTGTTACAAAGCACAGCAGACCATCTGTGTAGGTGTCAATTTTATGCGTAGAAAAGTGAATTTTAATACCATTAATGTCTTTATTAGCCCTTACATGCCTGAGGAAGGGATCAATATTCAAAATAAAAATCAGGGGCGAGAGAGGTTAACCTTGACTGATACCCTTACCAATATTGAAAGAGTACGACATGACGCCTTTCATGTAGACCCTAGCCGAAGGGGATAAATATAGAGACAAAATCCATTGAAGCATCTATTTTTCAAAGCCTAAGGGTATGTTCACATGTTGTGGATTCGTGTGCGGATTTTTCAGCGCAGATTCTGAAAAATCCTGCGGATTTAACATGTTTTTTGTCTGGATTTCACATGCGTTTTCACACCTGCGGATTCCAATTATGGAATAGGTGTAAAACACTGCAGAATCCGCACAAAGAATTGACATGCTGTGGAAAATAAACCGCAGCGTTTCCGCACGGTATTTTCCACAGCATGTGCACTGCAGATTTGGTTTTCCATAGGTTTACATGGTACTGTACAATGCATGGAAAACTGCTGCGAATCCACAGCGTCAAATCCGCAGCGTCAAATCCGCTGCGAATCCGCAGCCAAATCCGCAACGTGTGCACAGACCCTAAATGTGTTAATGTTTCCTTTAGGAATATCCAATTAATCCTATAAAATACTTTCTCAGCATTTGAGGACAAAGGCATGAGAGGTATATTGGATGACTTATCTTTATAAATTAGATACCGTATATACTCGAGTGTAAGCCAAGATTTTCAGCCCATTTTTTTAGGCTGAAATTGCCCCTCTCGGCTTATACTAGAGTCATACCCAGGGGTCGGCAGGGGAGGTGGAGCTTAGCAGCTGTGTAATCATACTCACCTGCTCCTGGCGCAGTCCCTGGTTCCCCGGCGTCAGCAGCTTCTTCCTGTAGTGAGCGGTCACATGGTACTGCTCATTACAGTAATGAATATGGACCCCACTCCACTCCCATAGGGGTGGAGCCGCATATTCATCACTGTAATGAGCAGTACCATGTGACCGCTCAATACAGGAATAAGCTGCCAGCGCCAGGGAACCAGGGACCGCGCCAGGAGCAGGTGAATATAACGCAGTGCGCGATATTCACCTGCTCCCCGTTTCACCACCGCCAGCCACCTCTGCGTCTTCCCCACTGATGCTCAGGTCAGAGGGCGCGATGACGCAATTAGTGTGTGTACCGCCCTCTGCCTAAACAGTCAGTGCAGAGGACGGGGAAGACGGAGAGGCGGCCGGCGATGGTGGAACGGGGAGCAGGTGAATATAGCAAGTGTCGGGGCCTGAGCGACGAGAGGAGAGTATGTGATTTTTTTTTTTATTGCATATGGGGCAAATGTCTACATGGAGCATCTTATGGGGCATAATCAATGTTTGTCCAGCTTTATATGGGGCAAATGTCTGTATAGAGCATCTTATGGGGCATAATCAATGTTTGTGCAGCATTATATGGGGCAAATGTCTGTATGGAGCATCTTATGGGGCATAATCAATGTCTGTGCAGCTTTATATGGGTCAAATGTCTTTATGGAGCATCTTATGGGGCCATAATCAACGTTTGTGCAGCGTTATATGGGGCAAATGTCTGTATGGAGCATCTTATGGGACATAATCAATGTTTGTGCAGCTTTATATGGGCAAATGTCTTTATGGAGCATCTTATGGGGCCATAATCAATGTTTATGCAGCATTATATGGGGCAAATATCTTTATGGAGCATCTTATGGGGCATAATCAATGTTTCTGCAGCTTTATATGGGGCAAATGTTTCTATGGAGCATCTTATGGGGCATAATCAATGTTTGTGCAGCTTTGTATTGAGCAAATGTTTCTATGGAGCATCTTATGGGGCATAATCAATCTTGGTGCAGCTTTATATGGGGCAAATATCTTTATGGAGCATCTTATGGGGCCATAATCAAGTTTGTACAGCATTATATGGGGCAAATGTCTGTATGGAGCATCTTATGTGGCCATAGTCCGCATTTGTGCAGCATTATATGGGGCATATTTTAATATGGAGCGTCTTATGGTGCCCATCATGAACTGTATGGAGCATTATATGGGGCTCCTGATTTTATTGGTATCTATTTTATTGGTATCTAGAAGAAGAGGGGACGGGAAGAAAAACATTAGACTTGAACAAAGAAGATCCAGGAAAACATACTCAGAAGGGAGGTAAGAACATTTCTAAAACAATCCACAGCGAGGAGATTGGAACAAAACAAAATCCTCTAAACTGCATGCTCGCAAACGCCAGAAGCCTGACAAACAAGATGGAAGAACTAGAAGCAGAAATATCTACAGGTAACTTTGACATAGTGGGAATAACCGAGACATGGTTAGATGAAAGCTATGACTGGGCAGTTAACTTACAGGGTTACAGTCTGTTTAGAAAGGATCGTAAAAATCGGAGAGGAGGAGGGGTTTGTCTCTATGTAAAGTCTTGTCTAAAGTCCACTTTAAGGGAGGATATTAGCGAAGGAAATGAGGATGTCGAGTCCATATGGGTCGAAAATCATGGAGGGAAAAATGGTAAAAAAAATTCTCATTGGGGTCTGTTACAAACCCCCAAATATAACAGAAACCATGGAAAGTCTACTTCTAAAGCAGATAGATGAAGCTGCAACCCATAATGAGGTCCTGGTTATGGGGGACTTTAACTACCCGGATATTAACGCGGGAAACAGAAACCTGTGAAACCCATAAAGGCAACAGGTTTCTGCAAATAACCAAGAAAAATTATCTTTCACAATTGGTGCAGAATCCAACCAGAGGAGCAGCACTTTTAGACCTAATACTATCTAATAGACCTGACAGAATAACAAATCTGCAGGTGGTCGGGCATCTAGGAAATAGCGACCACAATATTGTGCAGTTTCACCTGTCTTTCACTAGGGGACTTGTCAGGGAGTCACAAAAACACTGAACTTTAGGAAGGCAAAGTTTGACCAGCTTAGAGATGCCCTTAATCTGGTAGACTGGGACAATATCCTCAGAAATAAGAATACAGATAATAAATGGGAAATGTTTAAGAACATCCTAAATAGGCACTGTAAGCAGTTTATACCTTGTGGGAATAAAAGGACTAGAAATAGGAAAAACCCAATGTGGCTAAACAAAGAAGTAAGACAGGCAATTAACAGTAAAAAGAAAGCATTTGCACTACTAAAGCAGGATGGCACCATTGAAGCTCTAAAAAACTATAGGGAGAAAAATACTTTATCTAAAAAACTAATTAAAGCTGCCAAAAAGGAAACAGAGAAGCACATTGCTAAGGAGAGTAAAACTAATCCCAAACTGTTCTTCAACTATATCAATAGTAAAAGAATAAAAACTGAAAATGTAGGCCCCTTAAAAAATAGTGAGGAAAGAATGGTTGTAGATGACGAGGAAAAAGCTAACATATTAAACACCTTCTTCTCCACGGTATTCACGGTGGAAAATGAAATGCTAGGTGAAATCCCAAGAAACAATGAAAACCCTATATTAAGCGTCACCAATCTAACCCAAGAAGAGGTGCGAAACCGGCTAAATAAGATTAAAATAGATAAATCTCCGGGTCCGGATGGCATACACCCACGAGTACTAAGAGAACTAAGTAATGTAATAGATAAACCATTATTTCTTATTTTTAGGGACTCTATAGCGACAGGGTCTGTTCCGCAGGATTGGCGCATAGCAAATGTGGTGCCAATATTCAAAAAGGGCTCTAAAAGTGAACCTGGAAATTATAGGCCAGTAAGTCTAACCTCTATTGTTGGTAAAATATTTGAAGGGTTTCTGAGGGATGTTATTCTGGATTATCTCAATGAGAATAACTGTTTAACTCCATATCAGCATGGGTTTATGAGAAATCGCTCCTGTCAAACCAATCTAATCAGTTTTTATGAAGAGGTAAGCTATAGGCTGGACCACGGTGAGTCATTGGACGTGGTATATCTCGATTTTTCCAAAGCGTTTGATACCGTGCCGCACAAGAGGTTGGTACACAAAATGAGAATGCTTGGTCTGGGGGAAATTGTGTGTAAATGGGTTAGTAACTGGCTTAGTGATAGAAAGCAGAGGGTGGTTATAAATGGTATAGTCTCTAACTGGGTCGCTGTGACCAGTGGGGTACCGCAGGGGTCGGTATTGGGACCTGTTCTCTTCAACATATTCATTAATGATCTAGTAGAAGGTTTACACAGTAAAATATCAATATTTGCAGATGATACAAAACTATGTAAAGCAGTTAATACAAGAGAAGATAGTATTCTGCTACAGATGGATCTGGATAAGTTGGAAACTTGGGCTGAAAGGTGGCAGATGAGGTTTAACAATGATAAATGTAAGGTTATACACATGGGAAGAAGGAATCAATGTCACCATTACACACTGAATGGGAAACCACTGGGTAAATCTGACAGGGAGAAGGACTTGGGGATCCTAGTTAATGATAAACTTACCTGGAGCAGCCAGTGCCAGGCAGCAGCTGCCAAGGCAAACAGGATCATGGGGTGCATTAAAAGAGGTCTGGATACACATGATGAGAGCATTATACTGCCTCTGTACAAATCCCTAGTTAGACCGCACATGGAGTACTGTGTCCAGTTTTGGGCACCGGTGCTCAGGAAGGATATAATGGAACTAGAGAGAGTACAAAGGAGGGCAACAAAATTAATAAAGGGGATGGGAGAACTACAATACCCAGATAGATTAGCGAAATTAGGATTATTTAGTCTAGAAAAAAGACGACTGAGAGGCGATCTAATAACCATGTATAAGTATATAAGGGGACAATACAAATATCTCTCTGAGGATCTGTTTATACCAAGGAAGGTGACGGGCACAAGGGGGCATTCTTTGCGTCTGGAGGAGAGAAGGTTTTTCCACCAACATAGAAGAGGATTCTTTACTGTTAGGGCAGTGAGAATCTGGAATTGCTTGCCTGAGGAGGTGGTGATGGCGAACTCAGTCGAGGGGTTCAAGAGAGGCCTGGATGTCTTCCTGGAGCAGAACAATATTGTATCATACAATTAGGTTCTGTAGAAGGACGTAGATCTGGGGATTTATTATGATGGAATATAGGCTGAACTGGATGGACAAATGTCTTTTTTCGGCCTTACTAACTATGTTACTATGTTACTATTTGTATTTTTGACATTTACCGGTAGCTGATGCATTTTCCACCCTAGGCTTGTGCAGCGCCCCAGAGTCCTGGTCGTTGCAGTAATGTTGCTCTGCCACTAAGGGGAGTGATGTTATGTCTGATTGCACTAAAGGAGTTCACCTGACCAGGTATCAGTCACCCACTACACTTCACACTCTGGCCACCAGGGGGAGCAAAAGGCTCTATGTATTAGGCCACTCCTCACACTCTGGTAAAACTGGGGGTTGGACAGGAAGTTAGGGAGAAAGCAGCCTGGGAGAGCTCCAGGGAGGACCTGTCAGAAGTGGGTTCCTGGCAGGTACCTAGCAGAAAGGACAGATTGTTACGAAGCCGTGCCTGCATTACCTTGCGGCAGCATCTTAAAGAAAGGACACGAAGCGAAGTATATTGTGGAGAAGTGAGAAACGGGATCAGAGTACGAAGGAGATAGAACCAGAAGGAGTTGTGCCCCTAAGACTGCGGCAGGACAGTTAATTATAGGTTGGCTGTCTGACCTAAATCACCTGAACGGACATAGGAGGTATTCGTGGGAGAGGGGCGTCGCTAGGGTCACAGAATAACTCCAGGCCTACCTGTCATACGGGTGCTTCCTAGCCATATCATACTGGGGGACGGAGAGAGAGAAAGAATGGATACGACAGTTGTGAGGACTATCCCGTGGTGCTCAGCAGGGAAGGACTACAACACACAGGCGCTAGAAGGTAGACACTGATTTCCACCTGCAAAGGGAACTCTGGATGTGCCTTTGGACCGGCCGGTCTCAGCCAGCCCTGTTAGCAGTGCTCTGGATTGCTGACCCCGAAGCCTTCAGTAAAAAGGTAAAAAGACTGCAACCCTGCGTCCTTGTTATTCCTCGCATTCTGCACCACGCACTATCACCTTTCATTGGAAGCCCCTTAGCAGGGTCACGGACATGTCTAGCCACCGTGACAACCCCAGACCGAGTACCCCGCGGCCCTGCGTCTGGGGGCGCTTCACTTGTACTCGAGTTATTAAGTTTTCCCAGTTTTTTGTTGCAAAATTAGGGGTCTCGGCTTATACTCTGGTCGGCTTATACTCGAGTACAGGTCCTTCTCAAAAAATTAGCATATAGTGTTAAATTTCATTATTTACCATAATGTAATGATTACAATTAAACTTTCATATATTATAGATTCATTATCCACCAACTGAAATTTGTCAGGTCTTTTATTGTTTTAATACTGATGATTTTGGCATACAACTCCTGATAACCCAAAAAACCTGTCTCAATAAATTAGCATATCAAGAAAAGGTTCTCTAAACGACCTATTACCCTAATCTTCTGAATCAACTAATTAACTCTAAACACATGCAAAAGATACCTGAGGCTTATATAAACTCCCTGCCAGGTTCATTACTCAAAACCCCCATCATGGGTAAGACTAGCGACATGACAGATGTCAAGAAGGCCATCATTGACACCCTCAAGCAAGAGGGTAAGACCCAGAAAGAAATTTCTCAACAAATAGGCTGTTCCCAGAGTGCTGTATCAAGGCACCTCAATGGTAAGTCTGTTGGAAGGAAACAATGTGGCAGAAAACGCTGTACAACGAGAAGAGGAGACCGGACCCTGAGGAAGATTGTGGAGAAGGACCGATTCCAGACCTTGGGGAACCTGAGGAAGCAGTGGACTGAGTCTGGTGTGGAAACATCCAGAGCCACCGTGCACAGGCGTGTGCAGGAAATGGGCTACAGGTGCCGCATTCCCCAGGTAAAGCCACTTTTGAACCATAAACAGCGGCAGAAGCGCCTGACCTGGGCTACAGAGAAGCAGCACTGGACTGTTGCTAAGTGGTCCCAAGTACTTTTTTCTGATGAAAGCAAATTTTGCATGTCATTCGGAAATCAAGGTGCCAGAGTCTGGAGGAAGACTGGGGAGAAGGAAATGCCAAAATGCCTGAAGTCCAGTGTCAAGTACCCACAGTCAGTGATGGTGTGGGGTGCCATGTCAGCTGCTGGTGTTGGTCCACTGTGTTTCATCAAGGACAGGGTCAATGCTTTATGGTGATGAAGATTTCATTTTTTCAGCACGACCTGGCACCTGCTCACAGTGCCAAAACCACTGGTAAATGGTTTACTGACCATGGTATTACTGTGCTCAATTGGCCTGCCAACTCTCCTGACCTGAACCCCATAGAGAATCTGTGGGATATTGTGAAGAGAAAGTTGAGAGACGCAAGACCCAACACTCTGGTTGAGCTTAAGGCCGCTATTGAAGCATCCTGGGCCTCCATAACATCTCAGCAGTGTCACAGGCTGATTGCCTCCATGCCACGCCGCATTGAAGCAGTCATTTCTGCCAAAGGATTCCCGACCAAGTATTGAGTGCATAACTGAACATTATTATTTGATGGTTTTTTTGTTTGTTATTAAAAAACACTTTTATGTGATTGGATGGGTGAAATATGCTAATTTATTGAGACAGGTTTTTTGGGTTATCAGGAGTTGTATGCCAAAATCATCAGTATTAAAACAATAAAAGACCTGACAAATTTCAGTTGGTGGATAATGAATCTATAATATATGAAAGTTTAATTGTAATCATTACATTATGGTAAATAATGAAATTTAACACTATATGCTAATTTTTTGAGAAGGACCTGTATATACAGTATATTGTTTTGGTGGTATTATCACTAGCTTCACTGCCATGAAACCAGCCTGAAGAGGGGGAAAGACATTCTGCAGCAAAGGGGATAATTTGAAAGTGAGAATTTTAGCAAAGTGTTTAATATCCACATTTAAAAGGGAGATTGGGTGGTAACTAGAGCACTGAGATAGGTCATTTCCAGTTATGTGAATTGCAAAAATATGGGTCCTAAGAGTATCACTTGGGTGTGGAGAATCTTTTGAGAGAGAGTTGAATGAGGACACTAGATGAGGAATCAAGTTTTCCGGTAGTTTTTTATAATAGAGTAAATGAAGGCCATCCGGCCCTGGTGATTTACCTGTTTTGGAGCCAGAGATTGCTAGAGCAACTTCTTGATCTGAGATATCATCTTAAAGGATACTAATATCTTTAGATCAAAAGTGGGGAGAATTGAGACTTTGATGTAGCTTCTGATACTTTAGCGAAAAGAAAAAGAAAAATTTGTATTATTAGTGTTATAAATAGAAACAGTAGATTTGGAAGGAAGAGGCAATTTCAGTAGATAATCATAGATAATCATACACGTGGATGAAGAAGTAGTAATGTCTAAGATGCATGTTTTTTCTTTTTGTATTCTCAGTGCTCTTTCTAGTGATCTACTACATTTCTTGTCATGTTCATAGTAGTGTCTTTTACATCTGGCAAGAAACCGTTTTGTTTTTTTGTTAAGAAGGGCATGTAATGTTTCTTGAACTCTAAGAACCGGGTTTTACAGATCAAAACTAGTGGTGCATTTAAGTCTCCATCTCTGTTTTTTCAGTCTGACCCCATGTTTTATAAAAATATCTCTGATTACATTTATATAATTCCCAAATTGTAGTGGCTGATGTGTCAGAAGTAGAATTTAAAGTGAAATAATCAAACAGGGTTTATGGAGTCTCTGGGATAACATGGGATCACCTAGCAAAGAAGTATTAAGATTACACTGCCATTGATGGGGTATAAAGGATGAGAGAGATGGGCATTGTAATTAAAGACTGGTCTGAGGAAATGATAGAATCAATACCTGCGTGTTGTAAACGGGAGAGACCTTGGTGTTTAATAAAAAAATAATCAAGCCTGGAATAGAAGTTATGAACCGGTAAGAATAAGGAGAAGTCTTTATCCCCTGGATGGAGCAACAACCAGGTATCTAATATTTGGTGGTCATGGAGCATCTGTCTAAATTTACATATGCCCACTAAAGATAGAAATAATTAACCCATTGAAGTGTCATGAGAGGGGTCAAAAGCCATATAATTCCCCCCCCCAAACCAAGGTACCCTCCAAGAACTTATCCACACGCTCCTAGAAATCAGGGCAGTAATTCGACCCACATTTGGTAAGTATGAAAATGCAAAAGTAAACCGTTGGGATGCAATCCAGCCCTTAAATAGAAACATCGTACCCACACCATTACTGTGAGATTAAATATATCCCTATGGCAATGTTTGGGAAATTAAAATGCTGGTACCCTGGGATTTAGTATCTCATGATTAGTTATACTATACTAGATGGTGGCCCGGTTCTAACGCATTGGGTATTCTAGAATATGCATGTCCACGTAGTATATTGCCCAGCCACGTAGTATATTGCCCAGTCACGTAGTATATTGCACAGTTACGTAGTATATTTCCCAGCCACGTACTATATTGCCCAGCCACGTAGTATATTGCCCAGTCACGTAGTATATTTCCCAGCCACGTAGTATATTGCCCAGCCACGTAGTATTTTGCCCAGTCACGTAGTATATTGCCCAGCTACGTAGTATATTGCCCAGCCACGTAGTATATTGCCAGCCACGTAGTATATTGCCCAGTCACGTAGTATATTGCCCAGTCACATAGTATATTGCCCAGTCACGTAGAATATTGCCCAGCGACATAGTATATTTCCCAGTCACATAGTACCAGGATTGGTATAAGCGCAGGACCTGTGATGATGTCGCGGTCAATTGACCGTGGCGTCATGGAAGGTCCTTCTCCCATAGCATCTTTGGAAGCGGAACCTGCCGCTTGCAGTGCTGTGGACAGGACATGACGGCGGAGGGTGAGAATAACGAGTTTTTTTTTATTATTATTATTTTTAACATTAGATCATTTTACTATTGATGCTGCATACGCAGCATCAATAGTAAAAAGTTGGTCACACAGGGTTAATAGCTGCGTAACCAGAGTGCGTTACACCGCGGTCCGGTAACGCTGGCATTAACCCTGTGTGAGGGCTGACTGGAGGGGAGTATGGAGCGGGCACTGACTGACTGCGGGGAGGAAAGAGCGGCCATATTGCCGCCGGAATGCAGGTGTCGCTGATTGGTTGTGGCAATGGTCGTGGGCGTTTTGCCACGACCAATCAGCGACTTGGATTCCATAACAGAGGCCGCGACCAATGAATATCTGTGACAGACAGACAGACAGACAGAAAGACGGAAGTGACCCTTAGATAATTATATAGTAGATTGACGTGAATCAATAGCTAGAGAGTTTAAATTGTTTATCTAGGCAAAGATGAATCTCCTTTAGAAAGGCAACTTGTATGTGACCTTTCTTCAAAATATTCTTTAAAATAGATCTCTTTCCTGGACCATGTAGGCCTTTCGCATTTATCAAATCCACTTTCAGGTCTGTCTGTGGAAACAAAGAGGATAAAGCGGAGGGATGTGGACAGAAAAAAAAAGATGTGCAGAGAAGGGGGTGAGAGAGGGGCAAAATAGCTAGATTAGAAGTGAGGAGACATTGTGAGAAGCATAGGAAACTATGGGGTGGATCTGTGCAGACCACAGGTGTAAGATGCCCAAACGAGGTAGTCATGGGCGCGCTTCGGTCCCCACTCGCTCTGGCATCCTACTGACAAGATATGTCCCAGTCTCGGAGTGCAGCTGTGTGTGTGATGCTTCCAGCTTAATTCTGGCCTGCAAGCCTCTTCTGACTCCAGGAATCCTTCTTCTGGAACCAGGACAGCAATCAATCCAGGGGACACCAGGTTTACAAAAAACAAACTTTTACTTTGTGCATGGCAGAATGTACAGTATTTTCAGGCAGATGCAAAGAATAAGTCTGAGGGGGTTGTGATTAGTGATGAGCGAATTTGTTTGGAAAATGATTGCCAAACATAAAATTGGCACGAATATGGCACATTCGGATTCGTGATCGTAAATACAAGCAAAATTTATAAAATCGGAAAAAAATCAATAACATTCGGTAAAAAGTGCTGAAAAATATTTGTATTGCCACAAAAGTATTTTCAGCACTTTAGCAATGATAATGATGGTGTACTATGAGTGTTTGGCACTTGTTTGATGAGGGAAGGGGTTTGCAGAGCTCAGAGGCGCGGTGTTCTTGTACAGTATGCGACCGCATATCACGCGACGTCACAAAGGTCCTTCGCGGCACGCAATGCATCCTTGGGAACAAAAGCCGCCGCACGCATTGCGGAGAGCCGGGAGAACTCCGGGGACCGTCGGAAGGTAAGTATATCCAGATTTTTTATTTTTATTCTTTTTTTTTTTACACAAATATGGAACCCAGGGCCTGAAGAAGAGTCTCCTCTCCTCCAGACCCTGGGAACCATCCGGGACCGCTCCCTGCACCATATGTGGCGACTTCAGAGCTCCGTACCCGGCATATAAGACGACTCCCGACATTTGAGAAGATTTTGAGGGATTAAAAATTCATCTTATACGCCGGAAAATACGGTAGTTAGCTAGGTGGTGGTATTTCAGTCAGATAGTGTAGCTATCTAGGATCCAGTGTGGCTGTTAAATTTACCTTCTAGCACTTTTTTTGGCCATTACTGAGGTCCACACACAAAGCCAGCAGGGCACTTGTCCTACAAGTGTGTTGTGCACTCCTTCTATTGTGCCCCATGCATGAATATAGCATTCTAAATAATATTTTTTCATGAACAGTAGGGGACCTGATTTTCAAATAGTTTGTGGCACCTAGTGTGTTATAGAGGCCTGATACAGAGGCCACAAAAAATTCTTATGTTCCTAGTATCATACAGAAGGGGACATCTCACATTCAAATATTTTGTAGCATCTAGTGTGTTATAGAAGCCTCATCCATAGGCCACAAAAACAATTATTCTGTTCCTAGTGTCATACAGTAGTGGACATCTCACATTCAAATAGTTTGCAGCATCTAGTGTGTTATAGAAGCCTAATCCATGGGCCATGAAAAATTCTTCTTTTCCTAGTGTCATACAGTAGGGGACCTGACTTTCAAATAGTTTGTAGCATCTAGTTTGTTATATAGGCCCGATCCCGAGGCCACCAAAAATTCCTTCTGTTCCCTATGTTATACAGTTGGAGACCTGACTTTCAAATAGTTTATGCATCTAGTGTGTTATAGAGGCCTGATCCAGAGTGTCACGATCAATTTTGGATTTGTGGCAGCTCTGATTCCACTCATTTTAAAACTTTTTCCTTTTGGACTATCGGGGTTAATGTCAGTTTTTCCCCGCTGGCAGTCTGATGTTACTGCAGTGCTGCTGGGTCAGCTGATGCAGGTGGTGACCACTTCTACCATCCTTTAAAAGGTCAACTGATGCATCAGTTGACTGTTTGTGAACAGTTTCTTTCTGGAGACCAGCCTAGCAGGAGCAGCTATCTGGTGTCACCCATGTCTGGTTATTGGAGTCCAGTTGCTGTTGTTTTCTGCAGTGTGGAGCTTAGGCGCAGTGTTCATAAGCTAAGTGTGGTGTTTTTGTTACCTTGTCCCTTTTGGTGTTAGTCACTTTCCCCTGT
Source organism: Ranitomeya imitator (assembly GCF_032444005.1). Classification (NCBI taxonomy): domain Eukaryota; kingdom Metazoa; phylum Chordata; class Amphibia; order Anura; family Dendrobatidae; genus Ranitomeya; species Ranitomeya imitator. Next base: position 432,073,419 of record NC_091285.1, read on the forward strand.
GTGTATTATCTGCAGATGTGAGGCTAGTCCTCCTTCTTGGCAAGTGCACTAGCTAGGGCGTTAATAGGTGACTACTAGAGATGAGGTATCCTGATGGCGGCAGGGGGAAGGACCCGTATGCGGCATTAAGGGAGTGCAGGGACAGGCTCAGGTTTGAGCTCAGGTGATGACCATCCCCCATTCCCTATGGGTAGAGCCTTCCTCTTACCTTTCCCATCCCGTTGTGTTAAAGTTTTGCCGTCCGTTGACCAACCACTTGTTTGGTCTAGGAACTCAATGACACAGAGGCCACAAAAAATTCTTCTATTCCTAGAGTCATTGTCATGGGGCTACCGCGACAGAGAGGTTCCAGAGAACCACAGCGCTCTGGGCCTCATTCACACACAGAACAGAAGCTCTTCACCTATATTCTGACCTGGCTGCTTTGTACCAGCAGTGCAGGAGTTAACCTTATTGCTGAGTTGCTGAGAGCTGGGTCTCTCTCAGCTGAAGTGGATTTTGTAATCTGATCCTCTATATAGACTCAGTCCTGACTTCAGCTATTGTCAGTGATCAGTTCTACTGCCTGGCTTGGAGGTTGAAGGAGCGTAGTGTTGGTGTTGGAGGTTTATTTACAGAGATTGGTGTCTGCGGTTTTGGTTGCATGTTTCACCTGTTTTCCTTCCTAGTTTATTCCTCCTCTTCCCTTCTCTGTGTTTCCTCTGTGGTTGTGTGAGCAGCCCCGTGACTGTCATACAGTAGGGGACCTGACTTTCAAATTGTTTGTAGGATATCTTCGTTGTCATACAGGCCTCATCCACACTCAGACAAACTCGATACAGGACATCGTATTTAAACTTGGAATTTACTGTTGCTGAAATTCATCTGTTCGCAGAAGTGGTGCAGAGTTTAAAGTCTAATAAAAGAGAGGCCGTGGTGGAAGGGGAATTAGGCTTGGTTTTCAAGGCGTACATGGGGTAGGTGGTAATGTTTGTGAAAGCACTAGTGAACCAATGCCATGTCCTATGCAAAGACAACTGACAACTTCTGTTACAGGACAGGCTACTCCACTACCTTTCTTTGGCAGACGTACAGCGGTACACCTTGTCAATGATGCCCAGAAGAGCATGTACTCGTGCGGATGGCAAGATCCACTTCAAGTGGCCTCTCCACCTCTAACTCCACCTCAACATTACACCTAGTACAGTCCACAGAGGTGGCACCCAAATTTCCCTTGAGTCCCCACTCATCCCATCTCTGTAACCATACAACTGACTGTATGGAACCACAGATGAGGGTGTCTGGAGAGCTGTTCACACATTCTATGCCATGGTCATCTGAAGTGTACTCAAAATCTTCACAGAGTCAAGAAGAGGAAATCTGCACTGACGCCAAAAATGTTTTTAGCTTGGATCCAATGCAGGACAAGCAAGGTCCGAATAGCATCCTGACCCTCGTCATCAGATGTTAACCCCTGTGGGGGGAGGTGATCCTAATGAGACTCAGATATCTAAGGCTCACGCGGACTGTACTGTGCTGTCAGGGCAGGAAAAGGAGGAGTGTGACTCGAAGGGCGAGGAATGTGATGACACAGAGGATGATGATGATGAGGTGTAAGGTAAAAAGTCAAGGTAAAAAGTCAAGTTAAAAAGTGCAATAATTTGACTACTATGTGTATGATGCTTCACATGCGCAATCAACATGTTTTACTGTGGGAATCCACTGCACAAAAATGTGGACCAGTGGACCTCAACAACCATCAGCTGCCCCATCAATAGCATCTGCTGCTTCTTCTTCCGCCTCTGTTACCATGTCAACTATTGAGGCGCAAGTCTTGGACCGCAGAACCTTGGGTTCAGCTGTAATGAAAGCGGACATGACTGCTGTTTTTGACTGATCTCAGAGAACGAGCACACCACAAGTTCGTCAATCCACCATAACATCTCCACCTGCACCTCTCATGGTCCAGCAGGTTGTCCGGTTCACTGTACTCTGCCCAGCACTGCAGCCAGCCCACGGTTCCGCAGTTGTCATCATGTAAAAGATTGTTTCCTCCTATGCATGACAAAGCTAAGAGGTTGAACTCCACCATCTCCAATCTGTGGGCCACGGAAATGCTGCCTTTCCGCCTGGTAGATACAGATGGTTTCCGAAAGCTGATGGCCATCGCAGTCCCCCAGTACCAATTGCCCAGTTGCCATTACTTTTCTAAGAAAACTGTGCCTGCGCCACACCAGCATGTCGCAGACAACATCTCCCATTCATTGACTAAATCTCTGTCTGCCAGGGTGCATTTCACCACAGATACTTGGATGAGTAAGCATGGCCAAGGGTGTTACATTTTGCTGACTGGGAACTGGATGACTCTGGTGGCTGTTGGGACAGGCGCTTCTCCACAACTCTTGGAATCCCCAAGGCTTGCAGGACAAACCTCTATATTTAACACTTCCTCCACTGCTTCTGCCTCCTCCTCTATCACCTCTAGGGCCTCCACCTGCACCCTCAACCCCTGCCTTGACGAGACATGTGCTCCAACAGTCCAGAGAAAATCCCCACCACCTCTGTACTGCGCAGCCAGGGCTCACCGCAATCAAGCAGTATTAAAATTGATATGCCTTGGAGATCGCAATCATAGAGTTGAAGAGTTGTGGACAGCTTTCCAGGCTCAGTTTGATCAATGGCTGTCTCCCCTGAACCAGCATCCAGTGAAGGTCATGTCCGATATTGGTGCGAACCTGGTGGCGACCCTACAGCATGGCAAGCTCACACATGTGCCTTGCATGGCTCACGTCCTCAACCTGGTGATACAGTGTTTTTTGCCACTATCCTAGCCTGGGTGAGCTGCTCCAGAAAGCACGTAAGCTGTGTGCTCATTTCCGCCGTTCCCACCCCTCTGGTCATCGACTTGCATCGACATCGATACAGAGCGATGTGTTGGCATTAGTGTTGAGCGATACCTTCCAATATTCGGAAATATCGGTATCGGATTGGATGATATCCAAAAAATATCGGTTATCGCCGATACCGATACCCGATACCAATGCAAGTCAATGGGACAAAAATATCGGAATTAAAATAAACCCTTTCTTTCTTTGTAGGTTAATTCTACATGAAGGAAAACAACTAAGAATAATGTAAGATGTATTGGGGGAGGTGGAGGGGACATTAAAGGCATAGAGGTTTAGCCCAATCAAATGGAATAGCAGGAATTAATTTTTTTTTAAGACGTTCAGACTTACAAAGATATTGACTATGTGAAGATTTTTTATATTTTGTCAGATATTAGTGTTTCACTAATTCCATGCTCTTCACCTCCTTTTTTACTTCTCCCACACTTTCTTCTTCATCATCCTCAGCAGCAGCAGCATCTTTTTCATAACTTCTTCTTCACCTTATTCATCTTCTTCACCTTCTTCCTATTATTCAATTTTTTTACATTCTTCATATTCTTTTTATTCAACTATTATTCTTCTTCATATTCTACTTCTTCATCTTCTTCATATTCTTCGTCTTCATCATATTCTTATTTGTGACAGGCATTCCTGTAGTTGCTATCTATAAAAGTTTGAAGATTACACCTTCTGTTCTGCCTGTCTCAAAAGATTTACAACAGGATTTGTCCGCGTTCAGTTTGGCCTGCAGCAGCAAGTTTTTACCAGGGGCACCACGAGGAGGAAAGGACTCACCCCATACACTGCTTAGTCTTCTTCTGCTTATAATTTAGATAATATCTTTTGCTCTGATTTTTAGTCTTATGCTTAATGTTCTTCTGCTTTTTGTTCTGCAGCTTCTTGTTCTTCTGCTTCTCGGTCTTCAGGGTCGTCATCTTTAGGCTCTTGAACTTGGAAATGTAGCAGAAGGTACAAGAAGGCTGAGGAACTGCCAAGAACCAGCTGACGGTACTGGAACCAGGATGGCTGCCAGAACGTACAAGAGCCAATGGAACTACCGAGGACCAGCTGACGGTATTGGAACCCGGTTACTAAGCAGCTCGGATACCCAGAAGGAGGCATCAAAGCTAAAGGCTCTGCCTGGAACCAGCTGACGGTGCTGAAACCAGGAGGACCTATTCAAGATTGTCTTCCTAAGAACCAGCTAAAGGTGCTGGAACTCAGATAGGCAGCAGAAGGTCCACAGGACAAAAAAACAATAGCTAGGCAGCGAGCCAGCCGTAGTTACCGAAAACCCACAGTCCAACAGGGGGAGCTTGTCCTATTGGCACTACGGAACCAGCCTTGATTGCCAGTTCCCGCAGCCCACATAGGAAGCACCTAAACTGCAGGCACCATAGAGTCGGTTAACCCGACCACAACACGACAGGACAACGTTTTGGAGTCTAAGTGACCTTGACACTACCCGGAAACCGGTGGCATGCTGGAACCAGGCTGGGCAGGAGGGAGTACCCGTGCCAAAGACACTGCCGAGAACCAGCTGAAGGTACTGGAACCCGGATGCGTTGCCCAAGGAACAAGAGTCAATGGAACTACCGATGACCAGCGGACGGTACTGGAACCCGGTTACTAAGCAGGAGGTATCCATGCCAGAAAGCACTACCCCAGACCACCTGACATTGGTGGAACTCGGATACCCAGAAGGAGGCACCTAAGCCAAAGGCTCTGTCCGGAACCAGCTGACGATACTGGAACCAGGATGGGGAGCCGAAGGTACAAGAGCAAAAGACACTGCCAAGAACCAGCTGACGGTACTGGAACCCGGATGGCTACCCGAAGGTAGAAGAGTCAATGGTACTACCAAGGACCAGCTGACGGTACTGGAACTCGGTTACTAAGCAGGAGGTACCCGTGCCAGAAAGCACTACCAAGGACCACCTGACGTTGGTGGAACTAGGATACCCAGAAGGAGGCACCTAAGCCAAAGGCTCTGCCCGGAACCAGCTGACGGTGCTGGAACCAGGATGGGGAGCAGAAGGTAAAAGAGCCAAAGACACCGCCGAGAACCAGCTGATGGTACTGGAACCCGGATGGCTACCCCAAGGTATTAGAGCCAATGGAACTACCGAGGACCAGCTGACGGTACTGGAACCCGGTTACTAAGCAGGAGGTACCCGTGCCACAAAGCACTACCAAGGACCACCTGACGTTGGTGGAACTCGGATACCCAGAAGGAGGCATCAAAGCCAAAGGCTCTGCCTGGAACCAGCTGACGGTTCTGAATCCAGGGGGACCTATTCAAGATTGTCTTTCTAAGAACCAGCTAACGGTGCTGGAACCCAGATAGGCAGCAGAAGGTCCACAGGACAAAAAAACAATAGCTAGGCCGCGAGCCGGCCGTAGTTACCGAAAACCCACAGTCCAACAGGGGGAGCTTGTCCTATTGGCACTACGGAACCAGCCTTGATTGCCAGTTCCCGCAGCCCACAAAGGAAGCACCTAAACTGCAGGCACCATAGAGTCGGCTAACCCTACCGCAACATGACAGGACAACGTTTTGGAGTTTAAGTGACCTTTACACTACCCGGAAACCGGTGGCATGCTGGAACCAGGCTGGGCAGGAGGGAGTACCCGTGCCAAAGACACTGCCGAGAACCAGCTGATGGTACTGGAACCCGGATGCGTTGCCCAAGGTACAAGAGCCAATGGAACTACCGAGGACTAGCGGATGGTACTGGAACCCGGTTACTAAGCAGGAGGTATCCGTGCCAGAAAGCACTACCAAGGACCACCTGACGTTGGTGGAACTAGGATACCCAGAAGGAGGCACCAAAGCCAAAGGCTCTGCCCGGAACCAGCTGACGGTACTGGAACCAGGATGGGGAGCTGAAGGTACAAGAGCAAAAGACACTGCCAAGAACCAGCTGACGGTACTGGAACCCGGATGGCTACCCGAATGTAGAAGAACCAATGGAACTACCGAGGACCAGCTGACGGTACTGGAATCCGGTTACTAAGCAGGAGGTACCCATGTCAGAAAGCACTACCAAGGACCACCTGACGTTGGTGGAACTAGGATACCCAGAAGGAGGCACCTAAGCCAAAAGCTCTGCCCGGAACCAGCTGACGGTGCTGCAACCAGGGGGACCTTTTCAAGATTGTCTTCATAAGAACCAGCTAATGGTGCTGGAACTCAGATAGGCAGCAGAAGGTCCACAGGACAAAAAAACAATAGCTAGGCCACGAGCTGGCCGTAGTTACCGAAAACCCACAGTTCAACAGGGGGAGCTTGTCCTATTGGCACTACGGAACCAGCCTTGATTGCCAGTTCCCGCAGCCCACATAGGAAGCACCTAAACTGCAGGCACCATAGTCGGCTAACCAGACCGCAACATGACAGGACAACGTTTTGGAGTCTAAGTGACCTTGACACTACCCGTAAACAGCTGGCATGCTGGAACCGGGCTGGGCAGGAGGGAGTATCCATGCCAAAGACACTTCTGAGCTGGAACTGGTGGTGTTGGAATGCAAGAGAAGCAGAGTATAGGCTGAGGCCTAATTGGAGCAAGTTGAAAGGGAACCTTTAACCCCCCCAGGTGTTTGCAACTAAAAGACCCTCCTTGTGCAGTACCAATGCTGTACAAGGAAAAGGTGGCTCTTTTAATTATGCTTCTTGCACACGCTGAAGTTAACACTTATACAATGTGTCCCCTCATACCTTGAAACCGTTGCGGAGGCGGGACTTTCCTTCTTAATGAGACGCAGCACAGTCAGCATTCATACCCCCTTGGCGCCGGGCGCCGCCTCCTCAGCATTGTTTGAATTTGTCCCGGAGCCTCCGCTGTTATGTTATCCCTTGACCATGCACAGTTACGACTGCCCATCTTCAGACATCATTTGTTGTTAGGCTGGCTGCACCTGTGCGGCCGCCCTGCCAGAGATCCTGCCCCGCAGTGTCTTCTGATTTATTCACACTGTGGGCCTGGGATTCATGGGCATGCACAGTGCATATCTTGGCCTCTCACTTGTCTCCTTCCACCTTCTTGAGACTGTGCGGCGTCAGCTGACCCCTAATCACATGCCACGGCCGTGAGGCCGCACAGTCAGAAGAAGGCTCAAGGAGAAGAGTGAGAGGCGAAGATATGCACTGTGCATGCCCATGAATCCCAGCCCCGCAGTGTGAATAAATCAAAAGACACTGCGGGGCTGGGATTCATGGCCTTGCGCAGTGCATATCTGCGCCTCTCTCTCATCTCCTTCTGCCTTCTTCAGAACGTGTGGCGTCAGCTGATCCCTAATCGCATGCCATGGCCATGAGGCCGCACAGTCAGAAGAAGGCGGAAGGAGATGAGTGAGAGGCAAAGATATGCACTGCGCATGCCCATGAATCCCAGGCCCGCAGTGTGAATACATAAGACACTGCGGGGCGTGATCTCGGGCAGGGCGGCCACACAGGCACAGCCAGCCTGACAACAAATGATGTCAGAAGATGGGCAGCGCTAACTGCGCATGGTCAAGGTTTAAGATAACGCAGTGTTTTAAACGCAAACGCATTTGGTGAAAAAACGTGTTTAAACGCGTTTAAACGCTGCGTTTTTTAGACGCAAGCGTTTTTGCATGTTTTAATGCAAACGCGGCGTTTTGACGCGTTTGCGTGTTTTAAATGCATGATGAGAAGTGTGTGACAGCTGCCAATCATCAAAATCAACAAGAAAACCCACTATAAACAGAAATAGCTAGGGTTAGGGTTAGGGTTAGGGTTAGGATCCCTAGTAACCATAGGGATCCTAACCCTAACCCTAAGGGATCCTAACCCTAACCCAAACCCTAACCCTAAGGGATCCTAACCCTAACCCTAACCCAAACCCTAACCCTAAGGGATCCTAACCCTAACCCTAAGGGATCCTAACTGTAACCCTAAGGGATCCTAACCCTAACCCAAACCCTAAAGGATCCTAACCCTAACCCTAAGGGATCCTAATCCTAACCCTAAGGGATCCTAACCCTAACCCAAATCCAAACCCTAAGGGATCTTAACCCTAACCCTAAGGGATCCTAACCCTAACCCAAACCCTAAGGGATCCTAACCCTAACCCTAAGGGATCCTAACCCTAACCCAAACCCTAAAGGATCCTAACCCTAACCCTAACCCAAACCCAAACCCTAAGGCAGGGGTCAGGAACCTTTTTGGCTAAGAGAGCCGTAAACGCCACATATTTTGAAATATAATTCCGCGAGAGCCGTACAATATGTTTAAAGGGCCATTGACAGATCAATCGCTCCAATGTTCACTTAGTACAGCAAGGAATGCTCCTCACTGCTGTATAAAGCCACAACTGGACTGAAACAATGGTAATTAGCAGTAAAAAATTAAATAAATAACTTACATTGTGAGCTTGCGATGCATGACATCAGTCCAGCAGTCTGGCTTCTTCTTTTTCCTGCGCATGACTGGAAGCTGGCATTCTTCCCACCTGATGTTGAGAGAATGCCAGCTTTGAGGCATTCGCAGAAGAAAGAAGCTGGAATGTTGGACATGTCACACAACGCATTGTCAGTTATGTCAATTGTCTATTTTATTATTGTATCCATCCTGCCCCATGTCTCCAATCATGCCCCGTGTCTACATTCTGCCCATGCCTCCAGTCCTGCCCCCAGTGTGTCCAGCATATTACCCCCAGTGTGTCCAGCATATTACCCCCAGTGTGTCCAGCAATCTGCCCCAGTATGTCCAGCATATTGCCCCCAGACAGTGTGTCCAGCAATCTGCCCCAGTGTGTCCAGCATATTACCACCAGTGTGTCCAGCAATCTGGCCCAGTGTCTCCAGCATTGCCCCAGTGTATCCAGCATTGCCCCAGTGTGTCCAGCAATCATCTGCCCCAGTGTCTCCAGCAATCTGCCCCAGTGTCTCCAGCAATCTGCCCCAGTGTCTCCAGCAATCTGCCCCAGTGTCTCCAGCAATCTGCCCCAGTGTCTCCAGCAATCTGCCCCCAGTGTCTCCAGCAATCTGCCCCCAGTGTCTCCAGCAATCTGCCCCCAGTGTGTCCTCCAATCTGCCCCACTGTCTCCAGCATTGCCCCCAGTGTGTCCTCCAATCTGCCTCACTGTCTCCAGCATTGCCCCCAGTGTGTCCTCCAATCTGCCCCAGTGTCTCCAGCATTGCCCCCCCAGTGTGTCCTCCAATCTGCCTCACTGTCTCCAGCATTCTGCCCCACTGTCTCCAGCAATCTGCCCCACTGTCTCCAGCAATCTGCCCCACTGTCTCCAGCAATCTGCCCCACTGTCTCCAGCAATCTGCCCCACTGTCTCCAGCATTGCCCCCAGTGTGTCCCCCAGCATTGCCCCCCAGTGTGTCCTCCAGCAATCTGCCCCACTGTCTCCAGCATTGCCCCCAGTGTGTCCTCCAATCTGCCCCAGTGTTCCCAGCTTTGCCCCCCAGTGTGTCCTCCAGTCTGCCCCACTGTCTCCAGCACTGCCCCCAGTGTGTCCTCCAATCTGCCCCAGTGTCTCCAGCATTGCCCCCCCCAGTGTGTCCTCCAATCTGCCTCACTGTCTCCAGCAATCTGCCCCACTGTCTCCAGCAATCTGCCCCACTGTCTCCAGCAATCTGCCCCACTGTGTCCTCCAGCATTGCCCCCCCAGTGTGTCCTCCAATCTGCCTCACTGTCTCCATCATTGCCCCCAGTGTGTCCTCCAATCTGCCCCAGTGTCTCCAGCATTGCCCCCCAGTGTGTCCTCCAGCATTGCCCCCCACTCCCCCAGTGTGTCCACCGATAACTGATCCAAAAAAAACAAAAAAAAAACAAGCAGTCTCCTCACCTGTCCGCGCTCCAGGCGGCGAGCTCCCTGCAGCAGCGCACACTCGCCGGCGACTGACAATGACGTCAGACGCCGGCGACGTGTGCGCTGCGGCCGACATCAGCCGCCAGCCTCTAATTGGCTGGCGGCTGTTGTTGTTAACTATTGATGTGCGGGCGCGCGCCCGCACATCAATAGGAAACCGCCGCAGCGCTGCAAGGGGCCCGGTGAGCAGATGAGAAGGGGCCCGATGCGGCCCCCTCTCTCCGCCCACCGGGTCCGGGGGGCACATAAACGCCGGCGGCGGCGGCCGGCACGGGCCGGCATTCACAAATGATTATCAGAGGGTTAATCTGCGGTAGCCCAGGGCCCCCCCAGACCACTGGGCCCTGGGCTACCGCCCATATTGACCCTCTGATAATCCGTCCCTGGAAGTAAGTGACGGAAGTGTGCGGGAGCAGGAGGCGGACATAGTGCGGTGACCAGGGGCGTCTGACTTGCCGGCCCCGGGCCCCCTGTCTGCGAGCCAGATACGGCCATCAAAAGAGCCATATCTGGCTCGCGAGCCATAGGTTCCCGACCCCTGCCCTAAGGGATCCTAACCCTAACCCTAACCCAAACCCAAACGCTATGGGATCCTAACCCTAACCCTAACACTGCGGGGCGGGATCTCGATCAGCACGGCCGCAGTCAGCCTGACATCAAATGATGTCAGAAGATGGGCAGCGCTAACTGCACATGACCAAGGTTTAAGATAACAGCGCAGGCTCCGGGACAGATTCAAACAACACTGAGGAGGTGGTGCCCGGCGCCAAGGGGGTATGAATGTCGGTTGTGCTGCGTCTCATTACGAAGGAAAGTCACACCTCCGGGACGATTTCACGGTATGAGGGGACACATATTTTAATGTGTTAAGTTCAGCGTGTGCAAGGAGCATAACTAAAAGAGCCACCTGTTCCTTGTGCAGCATTAGTGCTGCACAAGTGGCTTTTTCAGTTACTAACTCCTGGGGGGACAGGTTCCCTTTCATTTCTGTAGTAGTGTGAGTGTGGAGGTAGCAGGAGCAATTGCCGGATACACCGCTGGGGATCAGTTGACGTTACTTAAACCCAATAACACTGGGTCATGTGTTGACTGTGCAGATGGCACTTCCGAGCCACAACTGGCGGTGTTGGAGCCCAGGGATTACAGTTCCGGTGGTAGAAACATGAACACAATAGGAGACCTGGATACTGTTGCCAACCAATTATTTAATCTGGAAGAGAAGTGGCAAATTTCTGGGAGATCCAGGCCTTGTTCATTTTGGGAAAAGTAAGCCGGTCAACGTTATCGGAGGATAGTCGCATGCGACGGTCTGTTAGTACACCACCTGCGGCACTAAAAACGCGTTCCGAAAATACACTAGCAGCAGGGAAAGCCAGCACCTCCAATACTGGCTAAGCTTTGGCCATGTATCCAGCTTAGAGACCCAAAACTTGAAGGGGGAAGAGCCGTCTGGGAGTCCATTGAGAGGGCAAGACATGTAGTCTGTCACCATCTGACGGAAATGTGGCCTCCTGCTGACTGGACTCGTCTGTGATGGTGTAGACATTAGTGGCGGGCACACAAAACTTTGCCACTGTTGGGCCATTCTGGTCATGACTTGTGCTGAGGCACTGCTTCTGCTCCCTTCTTGTGCCGAGCTTCCTCCACTGCCTCAAAACACTGAGCTGCTTTGTAAAGCACTAGCAGCACTGCTCTCAGTTGGACTGGAGAAGATGATGGACTGCACCAGTGTGTCTTGGTACTCCCGCATATTACGCTCCCGCTGCAACGGTGTTATGAGGCTTTGTAAGTTGTCCCGGTAGCGCGGATCTAGGAGGGTGAGCACCCAATAATCAGCCGTGTGGAGAATGTGGGCGATGCGGCGGTCGTTTCTCAGGCACTGCAGCATGAAATCAACCATGTGCTGAAGACTGCCAACTGGCCAAGAAATGCTGTCCCCTGCTTGAGGCGTGATCTCTGCCTGCTCTGCATCACCCCACCCTCGCTCTACATTCTGACTACTGGAGATTTGTGTAACTCTCTCCTCTGGACAGATGTCTTCCTCCTCCATTGACTCCTCCTCATCCTCCTCACAAAGTGTCCCCTGCCTAGGCCTTTGTGAGGAACCACGTCGCGCAGTCTGTCCAGAAGCAGATGGCATTTGTGACTCCTCATCCTCCACCTCTTCCACCACCTCATCCCTTAGCGCTCGCAGTATTCTTTCAAGCAGGCAGATAAGGGGGACAGTCATACTGACTAGTGCATCATCTGCACTTGCCATCCGTGTGGAATCATCAAAGGCCCTTAAAACCTGGCAGATGTCCTTCATAGTGGCTCACTCAGTGGTTGTGAAGTCTGAACGGCACGCAGTGCGACTTCTTTGCGCCTGATGCAGCTGGCACTCCATTACTGCTGGCTGCTGCTCACACAACCGCTCCAACATATGTAACGTTGAATTCCACCTGGTGGGTAGGTGACATATGTTCCGGAAGGCAGAATCGGCGCTGCAGAGCTGCAATGCACAATCTTGCCATGCTGGAACGCCGCAAGTGAGCACACTCTAGGCGGACCTTATGCAGCAGTGCATCAAGATCCGGATAGTCCCTCAAAAAACTCTGCACGACCAAGTTGAGCACATGTGCCAGACATGGGATGTGAGTGAGGTTGCCTAGGCCCAGAGCTGCCACCAGATTTTGGCCATTGTCACACACTACCATGCCTGGCTGGAGATTCGCTGGCACAAACCACACGTCGCTCTCCTGCTTGATGGCATACCAGAGATCCTGCGCTGTGTGGCTTTGATTCCCCAAAGAAATTAATTTCAATACGGCCTGTTGACGTTTGGCCACGGCTGTGCTCATATCGGTCGGAACAGGTAAGAGTTCACGGGTCCATGTGGAGGTGGACCGTGACGGCTCCTGCAGCGATGATTCAGAGGAACGGGAGTATGAGGAGGAGTCAATGTGTACAGACTGGATTCCTGCAATCCTTGGAGTTGGCAGAACACGTAGAGCGCCACTCTCACGATCTGTACCCGGCTCCACAACATTTACCAAATGGGCAGTGAGGGAAAGGTATCGTCCCTGTCCATGGTGACTGGTTCACGCATCAGTGGTGAGGTGGACCTTGCTACTGACGGCGTTTAGTAGCGCATGTTTAATGTTTCCCTCCACATGCTTTTGCAGGGCAGGGACAGCTTGCCTGCTGAAATAAAAGCGGCTGGGCACGTTGTATTGTGGGACTGCCAATGCCATCAAGTTATGGAAGGTGTCCGTCTCCACCAGCCTGAATGACAGCATTTCAAGGGACAGTAGTTTTGCAATGCCAGCATTCAGAGCCTGTGCTCGGGGGTGGTTTTCTGAGAATGGCCACCTTTTCTCCCATGCCTGTGCTACCGATGGCTGTAGAGTGGACTGGGAGTGTGAGGATGACTGGGAACGTGGTGCTGTGGGTGGAATTACACTGGGTCTCTGGACAAGAGTGCCAGAGGTTCTTCCATGGCGATCCTGTGAGGAAGCCGAACCAGCTGTGTGTGAGCTGGAGGAAGAGGCTCCAACACGAGCTGAAGAGGTGGTAGGTGCCACTGTAGGTTGGCCTAGGTCTTCAGTGTGTTTTTATATCTTCACTGCGTGCTTGGTCCGCACATGTTTCCACATATTTGTGGTATTAAGGTTGCTGACACTTTTCCCTCTTTTGACTTTCTGATGACACAGCTTGCATTTGACTAAGCAAATGTCAGCTGCAACTGTGTCAAAAAAGGACCAGGCACTGCAAGTCTTGGGAGCACCTGCTTTGGCTTTTGGAAGAGGCATGCTCCTAATGGGTGCCGAAGTGGAGGCTTCAGGCAACGCAGTCTTCCCCCTCCCTCTTTGTGCCGTTTGGGGAATCTCTTCCTCAGAGCTGCTCCCACCACCTTCCTGTACCTCACACCATGGTGGGTCAAGGACCTCATCATCTACACTACTCTCTTCCACCAACTGCTTCTCCTGGGTAGTCTCGGCAGCACAGTACGCACCAGAAAGTGGCACCTGAGTCTCATCATCAGGTGCGTACTGAGGTGTGCTGACCGGAGGCACTGGCCCACCTGCCTCTTCAGATTCAGAGAGATAAAGCTGTTGGGCATCACTGCATACTGCCTCTTCTTCAGATTCTAGAATGCTGCTTGGCTGGCCCTTTCTTTCCAAGCCAAGAGATTCAAAGAACAGAAGTAGAGATGGCTCCTGTCCTGGGCTCTCTGACTGCCTGGGCAATTTGGCAAGTGGTGAAGAGACAGATGGGTGCTCTTCAGTGCTCTGTGCCTGAGAGGATGTGGCACTAATTGAAGTCGATGCGTTAGCTGCCATCCATCCGACAACGGCTTCAATTTGTTCTTCCCGCAGCAGCGGGGTACGGCAAGCTCCTACAAAGCTGCGCATGAAGGACTGTTCCCTGCTAAAACTGGGGGATGATGAGTCACCGGTGCCTGCAGCAGGCACAGAATCCCCACATCCTCTCCCTGCTCCACCTCCACGCCCACGACCACGTGCCTTACTCCCTTCCTTTTTCATCTTGGTAGACTGATAAAGATAGGCAAAAAAGTACTAAGGGCTTAGTGTGCTTATTCCTGAACAGTTGCTAACAGGCATAAGAAACACTAATTTTATAAAGTGTGGACTGCACTTTAATATGAGCTAATGTGACCTACACAACTGTAAAGTGGAGTGTTTGGTGAACTTTATAAACTTTTTGTTTGTTTCCCAGAACAGACTACAGAGTGAGCTGCACTCACACAGAGACAGTGCAGACAGCCGTGAACGGCACTGCAAGGCAAAGAAAAGCTCCTCTATCTAATCCTATATAGTTTTTTTCCACAATCTAGCAGGATACGGATGGAAACCCACTAATAGGATAAATTTGAAAAAATGTGCAGCAGGCTGCACTAATGCAAAATAGGACAATTGAACAGTATGAGGCAGTGACACACCCTGAGCTGACTACAACCGGCTGTGGCAGCAGAACAGACTACAGAGTGAGCTGCACTCACACACAGACCATGCAGACAGCCGTGAATGATGCTGCAAGGCCAAGAAAAGCTCCTCTATCTAATCCTATATAGTGTTTTTCCACAATCTAGCAGGATACGGATGGAAACCCACTAATAGGATAAATTTGAAAAAATGTGCAGCAGGCTACACTAATTGCAACAAAGGACAATGGATTCAGCAGTATGAGGCAGTGACGCACCCTGAGCTGGCTACAACCGGCAGTGGCTGTGGGCAGACTACAGAGTGAGCTGCAGTCACAACACAGACCTTGCAGACAGCTGTGAACAGCGTTGCAAGGCAAAAGCAAGGTTCTCACACAGCGGTTGCTAAATTAGCCTGGGTAAAGCACAATGAAGCAAATCGCTATCTCAAAACTGGCCCTCAGTCAGAACACAGCGTCCTGTCCCTAACTGAATTCACAGCAGAGTGAACCCAAAATGCCAGCAGCGACTTTTATAGTGCATGATGACATCATTTCAGCAGCCAATTACAGCCATGCCAGTAGTTACATGCCTACCATGCAGAACAGGATGTGCCCACACTTCTAATCATTCCTCATTGGCTGAATTAAATGAAACTGGCTCTTTGAATTATGGGAACTTCCGATTCCGGTATCCGATATACTGAAAGTATCGGAACTCGGTATCGGAATTCCGATACCGCAAATATCGGCCGATATCCGATACTTGCGTTATCGGAATGCTCAACACTAGTGTTGAGCATTCCGATACCGCAAGTATCGGGTATCGGAATTCCGATACCGAGATCCGATACTTTTGTGGTATCGGGTATCGGTATCGAATCCATAGTGAGGTGTAAAATAAAGAATTAAAATAAAAAATATTGATATATTCATCTCTCCGGCGGCCCCTGGACATCACGCGGGTAACCGGCAGGCTTCTTTGTTTAAAATGCGCGCGTTTAGGACCTGAGGAATGATGTCCGGCTTCTGATTGGTCGCATGCCGCCCATGTGACCGCGACGCGACCAATCAGAAGCCGCTATGTCATTCCTCAGGCCCTAAATTCCTAGAATGAGCGCGTTTAGGACCTGAGGAATGACGTCGCGGCTTCTGATTGGTCGCGTCGCGGTCACATGGGCGGCACGCGACCAATCATTCCTCAGGTCCTAAACGCGCGCATTTTAAACAAAGAAGCCTGCCGGTTACCCGCGTGATGTCCAGGGGCCGCCGGAGAGGTGAATATATCAATATTTTTTATTTTAATTCTTTATTTTACACATTAATATGGATCCCAGGGCCTGAAGGAGAGTTTCCTCTCCTTCAGACCCTGGGAACCATCAGAATTCCTTCCGATACTTGGTGTCCCATTGACTTGTATTGGTATCGGATATCGGTATCGGCGATATCCGATACTTTTCGGGTATCGGCCGATACTATCCGATACCGATACTTTCAAGTATCGGACGGTATCGCTCAACACTACTCAACACTAGTCGGCATGGTGGATTTCCACTCTGCACATGTTGCAGTGACTGTAGCAGCAGCAACGAGCCCTGACGCAGTATGTCATGTTGTATAGCCTGGGCCAACGCAGTATGGACGTGCCGCATATTACGTTTACAGAGTAGGCACATATTAAGGACCTCTGCACCCTTCGGCACAGTTTCAAAATGGCTACTAAGGCTAGTTTCACACTAGCGTTCATCAGGGCTGTGGAATTCCTCCGTGAAGCCCCACCCATTGCTGCACCTCTTCATTCAGCTCTGCCTACAGCTGCATGCATCCTGCGTACCCTATCTTTAACATTGGGCATGCAGGCCATGCGGATGCCTCCGCATGCGTTGTTTTGACGGTGTGGCAACCGCACCAACTTGCAACTTGTTGCGTTCGGCGCAGGTCGCCTCACTGTCAAAATGACACATGCGGAGGCATCTGCATATATTGGTTTGGCCTGCGTACCTAAAAGTAAAGATAAGGTACGCATGCCGACGTATGCGGAGCTGATTAGAGGAGGTGCGGCGGTGGGCGGAGCTTCACAGAGGACGTACGCAGCCCTCCATCCGCAAATGTGAAACCAGCCTTAGATGGTTAGCGCTGACAACGCCATTGTCAGCATCACTATTTCGGTCATCTATATGCTGGAGCAGACTTTGAATAACCTGCGGGAGGAGATATGGTCCCAGAAGAAGAGGAAGAAGCAGAAAAGAATGCAGAAGGGATAACATTGTCTCTAAGTTCAAGAATGTCGTCACACATGCAGGTGCCAATGGAGAGTGGATTACTGCGATCGAGGGGGGCTGGTGATAACAGACAAACTGTTATCGAAGGTGCAAGATCCGAGGAACAAATAGAGGAGGAAGAGCCACGGGTAATGTCTATGTCAGGCCAATTGCGTTTATAGATAATGTAAGGCATAGTCGTCACCTGAGAACCAGTGTCCAACAAAGCATTCATCGGGATGCTGTCGATCACAATAGGGAGGACTGGTCGTCCTTTGACATACTTGGCTCACCAGTTTTGTGGGCCTGGTCCTATTCTTTGGGGTTGGCCCTCTGCCCCAGGGGGTTGCTTGTTTAAATGACACTACCTTGCAATATGTCCTGCCTGGTTGCAGCGGTGACAGATGGGTCGTCCACCCAGATGATAACGGTCGTCGTCTCTTCCTCTGGTCGGCGGGATTGTCTTCTGCTGTCGCCAGGGGACGTCCTCCGGTCTGGAAGCCAGCTTGATCTTCTCATTTGGGGATTCCTGTAGGGACTGCACGGTCCGGGCTAGTGCTGCTACGCTTTTAGTCAATTCCTGCACCTGGAGGCGTTGTCCTGTGGAGGGGTCATCATCCAGGATCTGTGCGTCGGCCTCAATGGGGACCTGAGGATATGATGTCACCTCCTGGTGGTACGTGAGGGCTGGTTGCCTAGAGGGCACTGTGTGGCTGGGCTGAGGTTCATGCAGCACCCGGACGGCCCTGTCTTTAAATTGTGCAAAGTCCAGGTCAGGGTTTTGCAATGCCAGGATTCGCAGCTGTGTCCTGTAGGTGCTGGACAGGAGTCCCTCAATGAACTGTTCCTTTAAGTATAAAGTACACTAGTGCAGTGAAATTAAATTAGAATAAATATATAATTAATACCAAAATATATTAAACAAACATACTAATGTAAAATACCATAATAAATATAATAGCATATGACAATAGTGTATATGGATATGTGAAACTATATAATATATAATAATATAAAAACATTGTCCATAGGTGTTCCACAACATTTAATTAAATTTGATGTGAGAAGCATCACTTCCAATGTGAATGGCCCGTATAGATCTTTATCACTTCACACATAAGGATTCTATATAGTACTTGATCACATAAGAACTAAAATGACTAAAATAAAAAACAAAATTAGTTAAGAGCAGCAAAGATACAAAAACACATGAAACAGATAGAAAACCAAGGATACTGAATTATAAATATGAAATATAACTCAACTGCTCATTGAGACCTGCCGGTGCCATGGTATTAAGTACCGCTATCCACTGACATTCCCTCTGAGCAAGCACATTCTTTGTGTCACCCCCCCTTATGCCAGCACGAATTCTGTCAATCCCCCAAGCATGGAGGCCACCTGGATTGCATTTATGCTTGAGGCGGAAATGTTTTGGAACTGGTTTCAAAGTATTTACATCCTCCACATCGCGAGCGGCCTCAATGTCCCTCACGAGTTCACGAATACGAACCCGTAATTCGCGTTATGTTAATCCAATATAAATATATCACATATGTGGTGTTGCAGGTAATGTAGTCTCTGATCTTATATTCTTTAAGGCCATCAGATGAGGTGAAGGATGTAGAGCGCCTCATATTTTTGCATGCCAGACAGTCTCCACAAGGATAGAAATCTATTTTTGATATACCAGCTTTAAAAAGGTTAGGAGTTTTGGTAACATAGTGACTCTTCACTAGTATGTCTTTTCAATTGATACTCCTTGCTGTCATAAGGGGGCATTGTGGAAGACATTTTGTAGAATAGGATCTGTTTTGAGGACAGACCTATATCGATTAAGTATTGAACTCATTAGGTCCCATCTGTGATTATAGGTAGATATATACCTCACCTCTCCCTCTTTTTTGTCTCTCTCAGCCACCACTGCACTCCTCCTGTTTGCCAGCATGACTGGCGTATGGGGCCCGAAGGGCAGAGGGCAACCGCATCTGCTCACCAGGCAACCTACAGGCAGGCTAAACCGGGCCCTTAGCGGCGCTGCGGCAGTTTAACCCCTTAGTGACAGAGCCAAAATTTTGAAATCTGACCAATGTCACTTTATGTTGTAATAACTTTGCAATGCTTCAACAAATCCCAGTGATTTTGAGATTGTTTTTTCGTGACACATTATACTTTATGATAATGGTAAATTTAGGTCAATATGTTTTATTTATTTATAAAAAATATCAAAAATTTGAGAAAAATGTTTAAAAAATTTGCAATTTTCTAAATTTGAATTATTATCCCTTTAATCCAGATAGTTATACCACAGCAAACCATTAATAAATAACAGTTCCCTCACGTCTGCTTTACATCAGCACCATTTGTAAAATGTTATTTTATTTTGTTAGCATTTTAGGAGGTTTAAAAATGTAGCAGCAATTTTCCATTTTTTTTCAAGGAAATTTACAAAATTTATTTTTTTAGGGACTTATACATGTTTGAAGTAACTTTAGGGGTCTCATATATTGGGAAACCCCCAAACGTGATACCATTTTAAAAACAGCACCCCCTGACATATTGAAAACTGCTGTCAGGTAGTTTATTAACCCTTCAGGTGCTTTACAGGAATTAATGCAAAGTGACATGACAGAAATGAAAATGTGTATTTTTGCCACCTAAATGCCTCTAACTTCTGAACAGATTACTAGAGCCGTCAGACTCTAATGCCGCTATTTGGACGTGAATTGCCATGGCAAACATCAGGACCACACAATCATGGCCTGAGGGCACCAGTTTGGATAAAGAAGAAGCCCCCACACTCTGTTAACCATTTATAATGATGTAGTCACTATTGACAGCAGCATCTAAGGGGTTAAACAGATTTGGAAGGTGCAAATGCTGATCGTGGCTGATACAGCAAGTTGTCAGCTATAGTGCACAACCGACAGATGCTGGATTGTCTCCTGTACGCGCCTGCACGTCAATAGTTAACAGCCGTCAGCCAATCGGAGACTAGCAGCTGATGTCAGCCGCAGCGTGCACATCGCCGGCATCTGACATCATTGTCAGTTGCCGGCGAGTGCGCGCTTCAGCTGTGTGGAGGGAACTTCTCCGCAGGAGCGCGGCCAGGTAAGAAGAACTTGTTTTTTTTTTGTTTTTTTTATTGAGAGCGGCGATCCGGGGGGCCCGGGACAGACTGTGAGACACAGGGAGGCAGAATGCTGGACATGGAGACAGAATGCTGGACACAGGGGGCAGAATGCTGGACACGGGGGGCAGAATGCTGGACATGGGGACAGAATGCTGGACACGGGGACACAATGCTGGACACTAAGGGAAGAATGCTGGACACGGGCAGAATGTTGGACACAGGGGCAGAATGCTGGACATGGGGACAGAATGCTGGACATTGGGGCAGAATGCTGGACATTGGGGCAGAATGCTGGACATGGGGGCAGAATGCGAAACACAGGGGGCAGAATGGAGATACAGGGCATGATTGGAGAGACGGGGCAGAATGAAAGACATGGGGGCATGACTGGAGACACTGGGGGCATGACTGGAGACACTGGGGGCAGGATTGGAGACAGATGGGGCAGAATGGAGACACAGGGGGCATGATTGGATACACAAGGCAGGATTGCAGACATGGGGGCATGATTGGAGACATGGGGCAGAATGGATATACGGGCATGATTGGAGACACGGGGCAGAATGGAGATACAAGGCATGATTGGAGACACGGGGCAGGATGAAAGACATGGGGGCATGATTGGAGACACTGGGGGCAGGATTGGAGACAGATGGGGCAGGGTTGGAGACAGATCATGCAGGATCATGGGGCAGGATGGATACGATGTAGACAGATGGGGCAGGATGGGGAGATCATATGGGGCAGAATGGATACTCATGAGGGCAGGATGGGAGAACATATGGCTGAAGCCAGGAATGAGACACACGGGGGCTAGGATGGGGAATGTTATTACCATAGGGGCTAATTAAGGGATATTATTACTGCAGTGATGTATTTATTTTATTTTTTGAGTATACTGTTTTAAATGGGGGGGCGGTCCTGTTACTGTGTAGAGTGATACTATGTTGCCTTTTTTTCTTCATGTGGTGTAATGTAGAAGTTGGGAAAAATTAAGTAATGTGTTCTGCAAGCGGAGCTCGAGATAACTGTGTTATTTCCTGCAGAGACGAGCCCTGGCTGGAGAAGTGATGGCGATCTGTGCTGGATGAAAGATGAAGACTTCACCTAGAGACGTCACTGGTGAGTCAGTGTGTTACCTATACACTGACATTAAACACTGTATACTATATACAGAGGTCCTGTGGATAATGTCAGCAGTGATCACTGTATTACCTATACATTATATACAGAGCTCCTGTGTATAATATCACTAGTGATCACTGTATTACCTGTACACAGACACTGCATAATAAGTACCGATCTCCTGTGTATAATGGCACTTATGGTGATAGTATTGTGGTTTTTTTTATTACTGATCAGTATTGTAGTATTCAGTCACTATGTGGTGGTAATATGTGATCTGATCATGGTGTTGCGGTATTTGTCCCTTGTATGTGCTATTTGGTCACTTTGTGGTGGTAATATGTGGTCTGGTCATGGTGCGGTGGTATTTGTTCCTTGTATGTGATATTATTCGGTCACTGGTGGTAATATGTGGTCTGGTAATGGTGTTGTGGTATTTGTTCCTTGTATGGGGTATTATTCGGTCACTGGTGGTAATATGTGGTCTGGACATGGTGTAGCTGTATTTGTTCCTTGTATGTGATATTATTGGTCATTTTAAAAATTGAAAAATAAATAAAAATATACCTAAATTGTATTGCATATTTTAACAAATATTTAGTAGGTTACAGCAGAGTAGGGCCCTGCCAAAAGTGTCTACCGTGTTATGGTAGCGGCTTAAAAAATCTTTTGGCCAAAACAAAACCTGCCGGCTATATGTGGGATCTGGTGATGGGAACTGTTAATGTGTGATAGGTGAGAAGTGGAGTTTTTCCCAGAGAGAGTGGTGGGACTGTGGACAGTTTGAGGGGTGGAGGCAGGGCTGGGGTGGAGCCTGGGCAGAGTCTCAAGGGGGCCCCAAAAATGTTGCCTCTGTGGGGGGGCCCACAGAGTCTGAACAGCCCGGGGCCCTGGCTACACTTAATCCACCTCTGCATACGTGTAAAGCTGCATAAACCAGTCACGAGCCAGTATCTGTGTAAGTGAAGGTATGTCGTGCTAATGAGTGCATGGAGTATGGAGACTACTTTTGAAAAACATGGATTTTGTTCTGAGGTAAAATGTTGAAAGAAAGACACTGAGGAAAGTTAAACTAGTGAAGTGATGTACCTGGCACCCCCACATCAGCTGATAAGGGGCAGAACCAGAACACCACAGCGTAGTCTACTGCAGATAAACTCCTACTCAAAAGAAAAATCAGTTTCTTTGGGTGATTTTGAAGTCAATGGGACCTAAGTGTTGATAGTTTGTAGTTGTCATCCTTTACACTTCCCATGGAAAGTGTGCAAACAACAATATTGCAAAATATATCACATTATGCATTATGTCAAGTAAATTGAGGTGCCCATTATTACTCAACACAGTAAACATAAGTCATGTACCAAAACATGTTACGTATGGGAGCGTCTTCTATGCATTTACCCTCCCCCAGTAATATCCAGTCACTTCCCAAGCTACTGAGACCTCCTGGAAAATGTGACCGTCCCTTTGCTTGAATGTCTATAAATAGAAGGTGGGCAGCACATGTCATGAGTGACAGCTGCTGCTGGGGATTTGGCCAGGGGTAGGAAAGAATCATTTCAGGGTTGCGATTTAGCAAAGGCACAATATTTACCTGCTTCCTCTGGAATTCCTCTGCTCATCTTGTCTGAAGAGCTAATGCTCAAATCTCTGAACGGTAAGTTCTGATTTCAATTTCTTAACTAACGGTGAAATAGATTAGTCAAAGTTCATTTGGCAGTCACCTTGGGCAAATGTGGTCTTCTTGTATCTGCGATTTTGCAAATGGATTCAAAATCCTCCTGTATTACAATATTGAGGAACATGGAGAAAGAAACTTTTTTTAGGTCTTCCGAGATAGTCAATGTATTACATTAGGCAGCTCTGACTTAAAGGTCCTCCTTCGTTTATTATTAATATTATTCGGTATGGGATTTTAGACTGTTCTAATGTAATATAGACCGAGAAGAGCTGATTATATTCTTATATTTCAGTTTAATCCGATGCACTAATTCAGCGTGACGTACTTTCATTGCACTGAGAATATCGTTACATTTACTATGATGTTATTTAGAACCATAGCCAAATTGTCTGATCTATAGAATGATTGCAATAGTGGTTTGTAAATGTATATGTTATAATAAAAAGGTTAATAGTAATACCTATTTTTAGCCTATTGAATACTGTAGAGCGGTTACTTTTATCCCTGTCCCTTTAAGGACACCCTGCTGGTATCTTATTTGAAACAGATTGTGATAGCACAAGTGGCCGGAGAAGAACAAGAAAACCTCAGATTTTGAGGCTGCTGGTAGTCATGTTAATGAATAATAGCTGGAAATATGATCTGGGTTGCTAAATAATGAAAAAGATGGAATTCCGTGCTTGTATCGGATCTTTAAAGTTGCAAAAGAAATCTAGAAGGACATGTAAAAAAATGTGTTCAAGATACTGTATGCAAAACGTCACGTTGTACTTGATAATGGCTATTTTCTGTCTTATGTTGTTTTCATGTTGTAAAATCTTTAAAAAAAACTTTATGAATATGCCATACTGGTAATTCAGAAAATGTCAGCTTTGTCAGGACTCATTTAGAAGTTTTAATTTCATGTTTGTAACTGCACCATATTAGCAGCTTATGACAGCTTGAACCTGAAAATACATGACAACATTTTCTTGTTACATGAGGAAAGAATTTGAATTGGCCTTGCTATTGTGTTTGGTTCTAAATTGTTCATAGACAAATTATTTATATGCTTAAATGACTGTACCAATATTTCTTAATTATTAATCTTGCAATTATAGCCTATATAATATTTCAGATCATACCAAGGTTTTTTTTATTATGGTTTATTTAATATTGTTCATTAGCAATATCTGCTTTGATTAAGAGATACCGGCAGTGTGTACTGTCCAATATCTGTGCTATTCACGGTACATAAGGTTACTATCAAATTGAAATAATCATTATGAAAGTATGAAATAAACATATACAAATATTATAAAAGTATTGGGAACGTGTAAGCATCACACGATTGTAGAACAGTTCCTGAAATCTAATGCTGATTACATGTGATACATTCCTGTAGTCAGTAAAGTCAGACATCAGCTGATATGTGTTCCTGTGCCCTTATCACCAAATGTTTTCTATATAGGGCACAATAGGTTACTGAAGTGAGGCAGCAATGAACTATCCACCGGCCTAAGAGGTGAAAATTCCAGCATTTGTTCTATTCCGCAGGTTGTCTAGTCGCTTGGAAGAGGAATTTGTAGTTCTGGGACTTCTGTAAAAGCAACACAAACATAACTTTATATTAGACCATTACATTCAGAATATTGGAATGTATTAATGTCAGTATCAATTATCCTGAGAAGGGTCATTGTGAGGTTTTTTTTAACAGTAGACCATGGAATTGCTATGTAAACACTTTACGTCAAATTCTATGGTTGAAGCATAAGTTGCCCTCAGGCATGTCTTTATAGGATTCCTAAGGGTTCATTCAGACATCCATGGCAATCAGTCTGACCACGTATTTGCCATAACTCTCCCGACCTGAGTGTGACAGCTCCATATATTTCTATCAGGCTGTCACGCTTTAGTGATGACACTCATGGACAGTCTGTGCATTGCTGTCCGATGTTTGGACGTGTGAATGATCCTCACAGATGACCAAATGGGCATATGATTGCCATATCACAACAAAATTTATGGCAGTTTTATTTTATGTAGAATTATGCTTCATCAACAGCAATAACTGGACATGTAGAACCAGTAGAAGATGTTAAGAAGGTATAGATGAAACATTGCTTTAGATTTCAATTGTAGTTCATACATTTATTTTACTAGTCTGGATAAAAATAAGTATAATGTGGCAAAGTGGAACTGATGCAAGATGCGACCTGTGATGACCCCAAAAAGAAGAAAGTTTCAATATATTTAGCACCTGTAGGACTTTACATCTTTAAATAAAATCTGATAAAGCAACCTACTAAAAGATAGGCTTTTTTTATTCTGCTATATAAAGCGCTACTGCTAATAGAGCAAAATACATAAAGCCCTATTAGGAGTAATATTTTATATAGCAGAATTAAAATCTATGTCAGTAAGATTTGTGGGATAAGGTACACCACTGCTAATAATAAGCGGAGGTCACCACACCCCATCATGCCCCTGTCCCAGTCAAGTTTCACCCACTTTGTAGGAGTGAAAATGCCAAAAATCAACAAATTTTGGCACAGCCAATTTTTTTTACTTTTTACATCTTTTTAAGTTAAAGCTTTAATGACTTAGTGTCATAGAATCATAGAATGGTAGAGTTAGAATGGACCTCCTGTGTCATCTGGTCCAACCCCCTGCTCAAAGCAGGATTCACTAAATCATCCCAGACAGATGTCTGTCCAGCCTCTGTTTGAAGACTTCCATTGAAGGAGAACTCACCACCTCTCTTGGTAGCCTTTTCCATCATTGATCACCCTCACTGTCAAAAAGTTTTTTCTAATATCTAATCTGTGTCTCCTCCCATTCATTTCATCCTAATGCTTCTAGTCTTTCCTTGTGCAATAATGTCAGTATCTGGACATTTCTGAGCAGATCTTGAATTGTTAAAAAGAAATGTGTTTCTGTGCTTATTTGAACATGCCTTGTGTACTTGTAATACCAGAAGAAAAACAGTGGTTGGGACCAATGTAAAAGTTTTCGTCTTTTAGCATTGCTGGAATTGAAAGAGGTAGAAGTGGGAATATCAGCAGATGAAAACTATAAAGAAAATACTTCTCTGTAGGATCAAATCCTGTATTTGGCATCAGAAACAAAAAAAAATACTACACCCAATCTGCAGGGTGTGAATAATTTTAAGGGCTGATACCAAAAATAAAGGGTCCATTTAAACAGTATATGTGTTCCTTGATATCTAATTTAGAGACAGGAGGATGTTAATCATATCAATCACCATCGCATTCCATGCTGTCAAAATAATTACTCACCTAGTAACAATCTACCTGAAATAATGAGACTTTCAAGGAACAGAGCTAGTTGTAAAATCAGAACAATTCTGATTGAAACTTACTTGGGATGCAACTTATTGGTTAGCATTGCTGCCTTCGAGGTTAATAGGCTTTTTTTTTTTAAAAAAAAGGAGTTTGTAACCCCAAATTTACACATCAGACTAACTATATAGCCTTGTCGGAGAAAGAGCAAAAATTAAAAAAAATATCATTTTTGTTTCTGAATCCTTTCTTCCATTGTCCCCAAAACATCCTTATTGTAATATATCAAATGAGGATGCTTAGTGCACATTTGGCATGGCTAAACATGTTGGTGCACTGTTCTATCCACTTACTTAAATTACTGTCACTCCTTCTATACCCAGAGTCAGCGCTGTCTGAAGAAAAATATGTGTGCAATGTTTCTGGTTAGGAGACTATGGCGTAAACCTCAGCACCGAAAATAAAAACATAGAAATTCTTGCTGCAAAAGTGATTTATTATGATCTGGCACCAAACAAGAGATAGACCTTTGTTCAACGTTTCGACCAACTAATGGTCTTTCTCAAAGACATTTGTACAGGTACACGCCGGGTGTGTGGAGTGTATGGAGTACGTGAGCAGCTATATGGCCTTCATACACATGGAGTTTACCTGTACCGATGTCCTTGAAAAAGACCACTAATTGGTTGAAACGTTGGACAAACGTCTGTCTCTTCTCTAGTGCTGGATCACAATAAATCACTGTTGCAGCAAGAATTTCTACACTTTGCTTTCTGGTGCTAAGGTTTATGCCACAGTACTACAGGACTATCATCCTTTTCCTCTAGCATGACCCCTTCTATCTGCAGTGTGCTGACTTTCCTTACTTCTGGTTAGAAGAGAGCACAGACATTACTTTTTCTTTGCAGCTGATGACATCGCTACACAGCTATACCCAAGCAATGTCATCAGCGAGGAGAGAGTGATTTGTGGCTTTCCCCTACACATAGCGCAGGCTTGTCATCAGGCAGAGCTGGTTCTGGGCATAGAGGGAGGGGCAGTAATCTAAATAAATGGATTAAATGGTGCACCTAGGCATTTATCTATGATGATGGTGTACTGAGCACCTTTATTCACTTATAATAAAGTTGTGTTTTGGGGCAATGGAGAAACAAATTTTAAACAAAAAAAAAAAATATTTTATTGTTGCTCCACCTCTCCCTATATTTTTAGCTTGAAAACAAAATTTTAAGGTGACAGACTCCCTTTAAAATTGTCCCTAGAGTGTAAGTGTGTGCATCAGATAAGAATATAAAATTATGAACTTCATTACGGAAAGAATAAGATAGAAAAATAGAGTGTTTCTGCAATTCCCAACTTCTAATTTTACATTGGTGGAGTGCTAGCTATAAAACGGCTGGTTCCTGGCTCTCCAGAAAATCACTCATCAGTATATAAATTATTATTTTAGGCTATCTTGATGGGTACATAGTCTGTTAGATTTAATTGAAAAGACAGGATGGAGAGCCATCATTTTTTATTGTAGCATTGCCTCCTACTTTTAAGCAGGACCACTTGTTTGCCCAAGAAGGATACCTTGCTTTGTAGCAGGAATACCATTATACACAGGATATTATTTCATACTCCTTGTCCATTTAAATCAGACTTCACTTTTAATTTTTCATAGATTAGAATAGTGTTCAGCATTAATCAAAATTGTACTTAATTGATTTGACCCTTCAAGGCCCTTGATATAATTAACTCTTGGAATGTCCAACCTCATAGGCCACGCATTGATGATTCATAGTTTTAACCTAGAGGTTTTCAAAACAGTCCTTAAGGCAGTCTTTACATGCCTTGACTGAAATATAGTCCTGCCAGTGCACAAGAGTGTTCAAGAATAGAGCAGTCAGTGGTCCAGTCATTGAGTTACTTATTTATTCAGCTGTCCCCTTCTCTTCCTTCATACATTTGTGCTCAAAAGGGTACATACCCAGCAGAATTTTTGCTGTTTTGGCCTTTTTTCAGAGAATATTAATGATAACACCAAAACTTTTTCTCCGCTCATGGTTAGTGGTTGGGTGAAGCCATTTACAGTCAAACTACTGTTTTCTCTTTTTAAATCATAATGACAACCAAAAACATCCAAAAGACCCTGATCAAAAATTCACTTAACCTGGTGACTTTGGCCTGATAACATGCACAGAAGTTGGCACAAATGGGATTGAATGGCTACTAAAGGTAACATCCTCACCTGTGGCCTGTTTGCTTGTAATCAGTGTGTACACATAAAAACTGAGTGAGTTTCAGAAATCCAGACAGACTCTTGCATCTTTCATCCAGCCACTGAGGTTTCTGTATTGTGTGTCATTGGGAAAGCAAAAGAATTGTCAACAAATCTACGGGAAAAGGTAGTTGAACTGTATAAAACAGGAAAGATATACAAAAAGATATCCAAGGAATTGATAATGCCAGTAAGCAGCATTCAAACTGTGATTATCAAATGGAAAATCAGGGCATCCGTAAAAACAAAACCACGGTCAGGTAGACCAACAAAAATGTCGTCCACAACTGCCAGGAAAATTGTTCAAGATGAAAACAAAAACCCACAACAAACATCAGCTGAAATACAGGACTTTCTGAAAACTAGTGGTGTGGCTGTTTCAAGATGCACAATAAGGAGGCACTTGAAGAAAAATGTCCTGCACGGTCGAGTCGCCAGAAGAAAGCCATTACTGCGCAAATACTACAAAGTATCTTGCCTACAATATGCAAAACAGCACAGAGACAAGCCTCAAAACTTCTGGAGCAAGGTACTTTGGAGTGATGAGACCAAAATTCTACTTTTTGGCCACAACCATAAACATTACATTTGGAGAGAGGTCAACAAGGCCTATGATGAAAGGAACACCATTCCTACTGTAAAGCATGGAGGGTCACTGATGTTTTTCGGGATGTGTGAACTACAAAGGCACAGGAAACTTGGTCAAAGTTGAAAGAAAGATGAATGCAGCATGCTATCAGCAAATACTGGAGACAAATTTGCACTCATCAGCCTGGAAGATGTGCATGGGACGTATTTGGACGTTCCAACATAACAATGATCCAAAACACAAGGCCAAGTCGACCTGTCATTGGCTACAGCAGAATAAAGTGAAGGTTCTGGAGTGGCCATTTCAGTCTCCTGACCTCAATATCATTGAGCCACTCTGGGGAGATCTCAAGCGCCCAGTTCATGCTAGACAGTCCAGGAATTTACAGGAACTGGAGGCTTTTTGCCAAGAAGAGTGGGCAGCTTTACCATCTGAGAAAATAAAGAACTTCATCCACAACTACCACAAAAGACTTCAAGCTGTCATTGATGTTAGAGGGGGCAATACAAGGTATTAAGAAATGAGGTATGTGAACTTTTGATCAGGGTTATTTAAATATTTTGGGATGTCATAATGATTTAAAAAGAGAAAACACAGTAGTTTGACAATAAATGGCTTCACGCAACCACTAACCATGAGTGGAAAAAAAGTTTTGGTGTTATCATTTATATTCTCTGAAAAAAGGCCAAGAAAGCAAAAATTCTCCCAGGGGTATGTAAACCTTGAGCTCAACTGTATGTGACTGCATATAGCTATAGTACAATATACAAATTGAGAATAACGAAATACAGTGTGTAATATATTGGGACTATTTAATTAACTTGTTTTGAGCTGTTGATTATGTATGACATTATAGAAGTGCTGCCACAAAGTTTTTTTAATTAAATCAGTGTATATACAGTATGCTTGTAGTGTAGTGTGAGTGTGTTAATATATTCCGTTATTGTCGCCTTATCTGGAATCCAACGCTATTCTGCACCTCTTCTCAGGGACATACTGCGGACTACTCACTTTATGCTGTATGTGGGATCTGGAAGTCTCTTTTACAATGTAAGCCTATGAAGCCTTGTTTTGACGCTCCATATGTCTATATTGTAAAAGACTCTTCTGGTTCATACAGAGCACAGCATGAGCCAAAGACTCTGAAGATTTGTGACTAGGGTTGAGCGAAACGGGTCGAAATTTTTCAAAAGTCGCCGACTTTTGGCAAGGTCGGGTTTCATGAAACCCGACCCGACCCCTGTGTGGGGTCGGCCATGAAGTCGGCGATCTTTTGAATCTAGAATCGGAATTCCGATACCGATTCCCGATATGTTTATATCGGGAATTGGTATTGGAATTCAGATTTAAGTGGAAAATAAAGAATTAAAATAAAAAATATCGCAATACTTACCCTCTGACGCGCCCTGGTACTAACCGGGAACCTTCCTTCCTTAGAATCAGCCCTTCCAGGACCTTCGGTGACGTCGCGGTGACGTCGCGGCTTGTGATTGGTCGCGCGAGCGGTCATATGGGCGGCCGCGCGGCCAATCACAAGCCGCGACGTCACCGCGACGTCACCGCAAGGTCCTGGAAGGCTGATTCTAAGGAAGGAAGGTTCCCGGTTAGTACCAGGGTGCGTCAGAGGGTAAGTATTGCGATATTTTTTATTTTAATTCTTTATTTTACACTAAAATATGGATCGCAGGGCCTGAAGGAGAGTTTCCGCTCCTTCAGACCCTGGGAACCATGGAAACCCAATGCATTGCATTGGGTTTCGAGTTTCGGCCGACCCCGACCCCGACTTTTTTATAGGATCGGCCGATTTCACTTGACCCGACTTTTGAAAAAGTCGGGTTTCATGAAACCCGACCTGATCCTATAAAAGTAAAGATCGCTCAACCCTATTTGTGACATCACTGAGACAAGGAGCAAAATACCGGACTAGGAGGAGGTAGGTGAGTATATTAACACTAGATGGTTGCCCGATTCTAACGCATCAGGTATTCTAGAATATGTATGTCCACGTAGTATACTGCCCAGCCATGTAGTAGATTGCTCACCACTTAGTATATTGCCGAGCCACGTAGTATATTGTCTAGCCACGTAGTAGATTGCCCAGTTACATTGTGTATTGCCCAGTGACATAGTATACAGCAGCCACATAGTATATTGCCCAGTGACGTAGTACATTGCCCAGTGACGTAGTATACAGCACAGAGCCACAAAGTATATTGCCCAGTGACGTAGTATATTGCCCAGTGACGTAGTATACAGCACAGAGCCACGTAGCATATTGCACAGCCCATGTAGTATATTGCCCAGCCACCTATGACACAGGTTAAAAAAATAAAAAATAAACATATACTCACCTTCCGCAGGCGCGTAGTAGCACTGTCGACTGTGTGGGGTGCAGGCGGCATCTTCCGGTCCCAGGGTGTGCTGACGTCGTGGTCTCGTGACCGTGTCGTGGTCACATGACCGTGACGTCATGGCAGGTCCTTGTCGTGCAGGACCTGTCATGATGTCGCGGTCACATGACCGTGTAGCGCCTTTTTTTAGGGACCACATCTCATTACAAGTCATTTTGAGGAGTCTATATGATAGAAAATAACCAAGTGTGACACCATTCTAAAAACTGCACCCCTCAAGGCGCTCAAAACCACATTCAAGAAGTTTATTAACCCTTCAGATGCTTCACGGGAATTTTTCGAATTTCTTGTAAAAAAATCAACATTTAACTGTTTTTCACAAAAAATTTACTTCAGCTCCAATTTGTTTTATTTTACCAAGGGTAACAGGAGAAATTGGACCCCAAAAGTTGTTCTACAATTTGTCCTGAGTACTGCAATACCCCATATGTGGGGGTAAACCCCTGTTTGGGCGCATGGCAGAGCTTAGAAGGGAAGGAGCGCCGTTTGACTTTTCAACGCAAAATTGACTGGAATTGAGATGGGACACCATGTTGCGTTTGGAGAGCCCCTGATGTGCCTAAACCTTGAAACCCCCCACATGTGACACCATTTTGGAAAATAGATCCCCTAAGGAACTTATCTAGATGTGTGGTGAGCACTTTGACACACCAAGTGCTTCACAGAAGTTTATTAGGCAGAGACGTAAAAATAAAAAATCATATTTTTTCACAAAAATGATTTTTGCCCCATATTTTTTATTTCCCAAAGGTAAGAGAAGAAATTGGACCCCCAAACTTCTTGTGCAATTTGTCCTGAGTACACTGATACCCCATATGTGGGGGTAAACCACTGTTTGGGGGCATGGCAGAGCTCATAAGGGAAGGAGAGCGGTTTGTCTTTTCAATGCAAAATTGGAATTGAGATGGTACACCATGTTGCGTTTGGAGAGCCCCTGATGTGCCTAAACATTGAAACCCCCCACAAGTGACACGATT
This sequence comes from Ranitomeya imitator, assembly GCF_032444005.1. NCBI lineage: Eukaryota > Metazoa > Chordata > Amphibia > Anura > Dendrobatidae > Ranitomeya > Ranitomeya imitator. The sequence continues at coordinate 432,105,778 of NC_091285.1, forward strand.
TTGGAAAGTAGACCCACTAAAGAACTTATCTAGATGTGTTGTGAGAGCTTTGAACCCCCAAGTGTTTCACTACAGTTTATAACTCAGAGCCGTGAAAATAAAAATTCTTTTTTTTTCCCAAAAATTCTTTTTTAGCCCCCAGTTTTGTATTTTCCCAAGGGTAACAGGAGAAATTGGACCCCAAAAGTTGTTGTCCAATTTGTCCTGAGTACGCTGATACCCCATATGTTGGGGTAAACCCCCGTTTAGGTGCACGGGAGAGCTCGGAAGGGAAGGAGCACTGTTTTACTTTTTCAACGCAGAATTGGCTAGAATTGAGATCGGACGCCATGTCGCGTTTGGAGAGCCCTTGATATGCCTAAACAGTGGAAACCCCCAATTCTAACTAAACCCTAACCTAAAATCACCCCTAACCCTAATCCCAACTCTAACCATAATCCAAACCACACCCCTAACCTGAACATGCCCCTAACCCTAATCCCAACCACAACCCTAATCCCAACCACACCCCTAACCCCAACACATCCCTAACCACAACACACTCCTAACCCTAATCCCAACCCAACCACACCCCTAACTCCAACACACCCCTAACCCTAATCTCAAACATAACCCAAACCACACCCCTAACCCTGACACACCCCTAACCCTAATCCCAACCGTAAATGTAATCCAAAGCAACCCTAACTTTAGCCCCAACCCTAACCCTAACTTTAGCCCCAACTCTAACCCTAACTTTAGCCCCAACCCTAACTGTTGCCCTAACCCCAACCCTAACCCTTGCCCCAACCCTAACCCTAACTCTAACCCTAACCATAGCTCTAGCCCCAACCCTAGCCCTAATTCTAGCCCTAACCCTAACCCTAGCCCTAACCCTAGCCCTAACCCTTACCCTAGCCCCAACCCCAACCCTAGCCCCAACCCTAACCCTAGCCCTACCCTAACCATAGCCAAACCCTAAGCCTAACCCTAGCCCCAACCCTAACCCTAGCCCTAACCTTAACCCTAGCCCCAACCCTAACCCTAATGGAAAAATGAAAATAAATACTTTTTTAAATTTTATTATTTTTCCCTAACTAAGGGGTTGATGAAGGGGGGTTTGATTTACTTTTATAGAGGGTTTTAGTGGATTTTTATGATTGGCAGCTGTCACACACTGAAAGACGCATTTTATTGCAAAAAATAGTTTTTGCGTCTCCATATTTTGAGAGCTATAATTTTTCCATATTTTGGTCCACAGAGTCATGTGAGGTTTTGTTTTTTTGTGGGACGAGTTGACGTTTTTATTGGTACCATTTTCAGGCATGTGACATTTTTTGATCGCTTTTTATTCTGATTTTTGTGAGGCAGAATTACCAAAAACCAGCTACTCATGAATTTCTTTTGGGGGAGGGGGAGACGTTTATACCGCTCCATGTTTGGCAAAATTGATAAAGCAGTTTTATTCTTCTGGTCAGAATGATAACAGCGATACATCATTTATATTTTTTTTATGTTTTGGCGCTTTTATATGATAAAAGCTATTTTATAGAAGAAATAATTATTTTTGCATCGCTTTATTCTGAGGACTATAACTTTTTTATTTTTTCGCTGATGATGCTGTATCATGGCTCGTTTTTTGCGGGACAAGATGGCGTTTTCAGCGGTACCATGGTAATTTATATCTGTATTTTTGATCGCATGTTATTCCACTTTTTGTTCGGCGGTATGGTAATAAAGCGTTGTTTTTTGCCTCGGGTTTTTTTTTTTTACGGTGTTTACTTACGGTTTTTACTACAAAAATTTTGAGTTTTATTAAATTTAAAAAGAAAATTTGAATGCCAGAACCCCATGTTTTCTGGACTACTGGGTATAAAATAGTTCAAAATAACTAAGTAGTGAATGTACTGTATGTGTTGTCTAGCATGCAGCAATTGCATCTATCATGGTTACAGTGTAACATAATTACATAGTTACATAGGTTGAAAATAGACATAGGCCTAGCAAGGTCAACCTTTCTACATCAATTATATAAGCTATTGTTTTATATCTTGTCAATAAGACATAAAATATCAGTCGTCTGTGTAGGTTCAACCAATTTTTACCTCACAAATCCTGAGAATAGGCAAAGTATAGGATATACACAAAGTAGTAGTTGGATGGCAATTTCAGGACAGGTACACCCAAATGCCAGCTTATGTTCTGGGGACAGACTGTAACCAAAATTCCCCAGAGCCTTATATCTGTATTAATTGATGGTCCTGCTTTTATAGTGAGTTTTTAGTTTGACTTAAAGCACCACTCCAGCATTTTATTCTAAGTCCCCTCCACCACTTATGAGGCACTGCCTTCAGCTTCTATCAGCACCGCTCCGGTCAGTCTTCAGCAGGATGTGACCTGTCGGTGTTTGCTGGAGCGAGCCGGAGGTCGCTTTTCAATGTAAGTCTGTGAGAGCCTCATTCTGGCTTTCATAGACTTGCATTGCGAGCTTGTGACCGGTATTTCTGACTTGCGGTCAGTAAGCAGTTGCAGTCATAAGATGGCAGCTAAGGACTGGAGTGGCGCTGATAAAAGGTGAAGACAGTGACGACTAAATATGAGATCGTGGGCAGCGACCTTAGATTAGAAGCATCATTTTAGCTCTGAAAAAATCAAAATGCTGGAGTGATGCTTTAAAAGAATTACAAATCAAAAATGCACATTTTTTTTTTAATTCAGTGCCTTGAGGGGGTATGGCTTGACAAAGAGTGTGATGTCCCCCTTACATCTAGGAATTATTTCTTGATTTGTCTAGCGCAAAAACAGAACTAAATTGTTGCCATTAGCAACACTTCAGGTTGCAGCTTTCACTTCAGCGGCCTTTACTAAAATGAAAGTAGCGAGCAGATTGGTTGGTTTGAGCAATTTCTCCACTTTTAAACTGTTATAAATTAATTTTAGTCAATTATGCTTGAAAATTATTTTTAAAAACTAGAGTATAAAAGTCATACATTTTGTGGCATAAATTGTAGCTGAATTTGAGGCATGGGCAGGCCGAAAAGATTTGACAAATTTTGTTTAGAATCGTGTGACTTTTAATGGCAGACTTCTGGCATATAAAATGGTATATGAAATGCAGTCAGGATGATTTCCCCCAAAGTGAATTTGTGGCCCTGTGCACTATTTCCTGTTTCACATCCACTATATTATACACAGGTAGCTATGGGACTCTAACTGCAACACTTACGGTATGTTTGATTATTTTGTATACAGGTTTTGGCGTCCCTCATGGTGATAATCACTAAAGAAGCGATATCATTAAAAAGACCACACCCAAATATTTCCTGTCAGTAATTCAGCTGTCCCTTCTTGCTTCTCATATAGCCATGGTGGCTGAGTCAGGGAAGGATCTTATTACCTCAGCAAAGCACAGACTGTGTGGTTAAAGTGACTCTCCAGTCAAAATTAAAAATTTGGTTATACATGGGACCACTATGGTGCCCTTATGACACTGTCTGCCATAGTTCCTTCATTCCAGAGCCCACTACTTCATTAATTGGCCTCTGCTGTCTCAAACTTTGCAGTACAAAGTGCTGGTAGAAAGTCTTAGACACGTTTCCTTCCCTTTCCCAGACCTCTGACAGAACCAACCCAAAAACATTAATTCTGATGTTGGTGTTAGTACTGTCAGATGATTTAGCTGCTTTTTTTTTCAAATCGCAATTCTAGACTTGTTGGCTGACAGTAAGTCGGAGTCAAATTGTAAAAAAAATTTCAGTCATGTGACCTGTCTAAAACTTGCTTTGTGCAAACTAAGTTTACTGTTTTTCCCTAGGATTAAAGTGAACATGTCAGGGCCGATAATGTTATTAACCTGCAGGTTAATAGCATAATGGAGGTGCCTGGCCACAGTACTGAAAATGCGGCACCAGGGAGAAAATTTACTTTATTTCTCCGAGGAGCTGCCAACTTTCAGTCATGCAGGCATACCCGGAGCAATTACAATCACTGCTCTCAGCACTGACTGACAGCTGGCGTATAGCCGCCACTTTTATTGTGGTGAGCAGTGACTACAACTGCTTAGGGCATACCTGTACTCCTGAAACCTGGACCCGTTGAAGCACATTCCGTGCGAAACGGCCGTCGTCCACTCTCCACTACCGCACCCTCCTGAGAACCTGATGTCCTAACATGGATGTAAACTTGTACAAGCTATATCCAATAAAGAGCTCGAATACACAGCAAAAAAAAGGGTGAGTGCCGCATACTTACTTGTTTTGGAGAAATGAAGTTATTTTTTTTCTCAGGTGCTTCACATTGAAACCGGGCACCTCCAAAATGCTATTAGCTTGCAGATTAACCTTATATAATAGTGTTATTGGACCTGACAGGTTCCCTTTAAGGCCAGCTAGAAAGGCATAATACATTAGATGGAAAACCAATACAGCATTTCTTTAACCATGAAAATAACATTTTCAATACTAGAATAATGTTAAAGGGGTTATCCACTACTAGGACAACCCCTTGTTGGTCAAAATGTTTAGCCCCTGTAAAATAATAAAACTTATACTCACCTTCACTACACGAGAGCCCCAGCGAGAGCGAGTGCTGACACCACGAGAACAGTGCCAGCATGGGAGGTGAGTAAAAGCTTTATTATTTTATTTGGGCCAAGCGAGGGGTATGAGAAGTTGTCCAAGTAGTGGATAACTTCTTTAAGGTAGAGCAGTGAGAAAAAAATCAGAGATATAAAGTGATTGTAGCAACTGATCATATTACGGTACTATTTTTCTAGGGCGAGCCAGGTGTGTTTAAATATAAGGAAGTCAGGATTAATAGCTAAATATTTGCAAGCACATTACAAAGAGTCATCCTTCATTTATTAATTCTAGCAATTATACAATAGATCAATTACTGTTCATTTGGAGTTATTTTTACATTTGATGATAATTTTTATGAATTTTACAAAGGTGGTTGCTCACATGGTAATTATGCAGCGCAGCCTACAGACATGAAACTGTGGTAAAAACCATAACAATTAGCACTAATTAAAAAAAGCCCTTATCTCTGGAACCGATTTGAAACACAAACAACAAAATGGAAAATTCAGGGAGCAGCTGAAACAAAATAAGGGCAAAAACAGACCACTTTGACCTGGTGACAGGTTTTCTTTAAAACAGTTTAATAAAAAAATACAGAAAATTTATCTTTCGACACATTTTGGAATACTATAGAATCGCAAATTAAATTCGATAACTGTTTTTAAAAGGGCTGTGCAAAAGTTTTAGGTAGGCATGGAAAAATGCTGAAAAGTAAAAAGGCTTAAAAAAATAGAAGTGTTAACAATATGTCTGTCAATTAAAGGGAATCTGTCAGCAGGTTTTTGCTATTTAATATCACAGCAGTATGAGGTAGGGGCTGAGATACTGATTTCAGTAATGTGTCACTTACTAGGCTGTGTGCTGTTGTTTCAATACTATGTGTTATATCAGTGGGACATTATTACTGTCTGCGTTCCTCCTGGACCAGCCATGCCCCCAGCACTGATTAGCAGCTGACTATCAATATACAATCAACACACACAAGAGACAGTAAAATAACTGTCACTTCCCAAGAAGCAAAAAAACCATCAAAATAACAATTCAAATTCTTTTATTAAAGATATAACAGAAAATTTAAAACAGCCACATATTGCATATCTCACCATATGACCCCAAGGAGGGTAACCACACTCTCTATTTATATGGAGGAAAAAAGTAAATAACAAATAAATATTTTAATTATTCCCATATGTTATTTCCTACCCAACATAAAGAGCATTTCCCAGAGCAAATATCTCCTATATAGTATTAAACATATCTCAGGTGCTACATAGCCTCCCCACAAGTTAATAAACCTATATAGCTATATAGCTATTAAGAGGAAAAATGCCCTAAACATATGTGCTCAATCCCTTAGTAAGGAGGAGGATACGTGTCTCAGATCCGATGAGAGAAATAATGAGTTCAAGAACATATATCCACATACTTTACCTCCAAAAAGTGCCGTAATAGAGAGAGCGGTGCCGGTGTGTGACCCTCCGTGCCCCGACGCGCGTTTTGCCCACTAGCTTCTTCCGGGGGCGTACAAGATGACATTAGGGAGGTCTTTTTATGTCCACAAAGGACCAATGAGAGAGCCGATAGGAATTGTTTGCTTACTTGCCCGGTCGTTTTTGCGGAGCTCCTTGACGCATGCGCCGAATCCAAATGCTCCGGATTCATACCAATTCCTTCCTGTCATGCGCCGTGTGAATCGCGTGTGTTAGATACACCGGTCTCACTATTGGCACAGTCAGGAAGGCTCGGAGCATGGATACTACGCGCATGCGTACCGCCCCCAGAAAGGACAAAAGGAAGACGTGCCAAAAGAATATGCCGTGCCGAGATTGAACAATAAAAGTTAATAATAAATATAAAGGGGAAAGAAAAGAAAAAGAACACAGAAACGGATCAGGGAAAGATACAAAATACCACTAATGGATATAAAGTGCCGCAAGTGAAAAAATAATAATGAAAAACCAAAAAATAAATAAATAAAAATAAATGTTGAGATGATGGCTCTGCAGGGGTACTCCTTGTTCTTCTGTAGACTGAAGATAGTCCTTTATGATATTGGATGTATACTTGAGGTTGTTATTCTTCTGCAGGATAAATTTGGAGCCACTCAGATGTCTCTATGATGGTATTGCTTGATGCATATGTACTTGCTTGTACTTCTGCAAGACAAAATAGGAGTGCTCCATAGTGAAGAACTGGTGATAAAAAACAGGGCAGAGTAGATGGAATCTGCTGAACTGGTGGAGTGTCCAGGTCAGGCACAAGTTGGAAATGAGTAGGAGTAAAGTGGTATTTATTTCTGATTTCTTCCTCAGGCTATCATCCCTGAGGAAGAAATTAGATCGATTTTGAAACGCGTCTTCTATAAAAAATGTTTGTTGTTCTACACCTTCTCATTCTTATTTTCATCTTTTGTCGCCCAAATGTATTTATTAATGTATTTGTTTCAACTGCTTATATAGCAGACGGTATCAGAGGAAGACATTTTGATATCTTGCTGATCTACCATGGACAATTGGACATTTGCAAAAGTTTTAAATGCTTTGTTATAATTCACTAATTGTTTTTTAGAGGTCAAATCTTTTGGGACATATAGTTTGGGCTTATTCATTATGCACTTCATACTGCAGTGCGCATGCGCGGGTTTGTCACGGGTGCCCGCCTCTCCTTGTCCGGCACAGTCCTGTGGTGTGCGCAACTGGGGCTTTTTGTACTCACTCGCAGCAGGCATCTGGACGAGCCCGGGCTGGAGGGGAGGGGGCGTTTTTTACCTGTGACGACCGGCACATGCGCTGTGAATACGCAGCTATGAAATTGCCAGGTCATGTGATATACACGTGACCAGTATCCTAGGATACTTAACGTCCTCAAAGGGAGCCAAGCCACACTTCCCCTTGAAAAGGCAGGGCTGATAAGCGGCGAAACGCGCGTCGGGGACATTCAGTGAGCAGTGCTGCATGTGGTGAGGATTCATTTTTACTTTCTTTTCCTCTCCTGCCCCCCCTTTTTCTGTGCCCATTGGACACAATACGATAGTTAATGGTGCACACGCATATAGACGTCTACAGTGGGCAGTGCTCAATTTACTTCATGGGAGCTATGATATAGTTTAAGGGAGGTCTTTGTTTCTTTGGGAGATAGGTGTTCCTCACCACTTACCACACATATGGTTGAGATATGATGTAATAGCTTTGCAGCATGCTCTGTCTTTTTGGTGTCTATTCAACACATCTGTTCACATTGTTTGTAGGTTTTTATATGTCTTTTGATATGTTAATTGTTGTATTGTCATTAATAAAGGCTTTCTTGTACTATTTTAGCTAAACTCCTTTTGGTTTCTCATGTTGATATACTGTATAAAAGTTGCAAGAACTTTTTCATAGTGTCATTGTAAAAAAACATGTAAAGAGCAGGAACAGGTGCAGAGAGCATAAACTTTCCAGAGTTCAAATCTGGTACAGTTCTTGGAAGGCGCAGACAAGGCAGCAATGAAAGGCAACTGCTATAAGCGATTAATATGGTATTTTTACTTGCGTTGTTGCATCATAATTGTTGAGAATTTTTACACTTCCATTTGGCACCAAGTTTAGGTTTATGTAAGAATGTTTAGTTGGATTGAGTTAAAAACTTAAATGACCTAAGGTAAATTAAACTTGATCAAACTTAAAGAGCAACTATAATTTAAACGTTTTATTTTAAAATAATAGATTCTACTTAACATGTGCAGCAGATCGGTATGAGTTTGGGTTATAAGACCCCCATGCTCACTCAAAAAACTGCTGTGCTCAGAAGCAACAAGTGCCTAGCTTGTGTCTGAGTGCATGCACTAAATGGTGTTTGGGCTCAATAGAAAGTCTACAGTGAAAGTGTACAGGGTTGTACACTTTCTATTGAGCCCATACACCGCTATGTGTGCATATGCAGGGAAAACGATTGGCTTCATCCTGCTGAGCAGAGTGCTGCAAAACAGCTTTCTGAGCAATCATTGGGGGTCTCGGAAAATCGACCCCCACCAATCTGCTGCACGTAGATAGTACCTATGATTAAAAAAAAATTAAACCATAGGTACTGTTTAAGGAGTTATTTCTATGTCATAATGACATATCAGAGTCACATAGCTTACCGCTAACTACTAGGCGCCTACGTTTCTGATCAGAGAGTGGAGTAAACAGTATATACACTGCTCAAAAAAATAAAGGGAACACTAAAATCCCACATGCTAGATATCACTGAATGAAATATTCCAGTTGTAAATCTTTATTCATTACATAGTGGAATGTGTTGAGAACAATAAAACCTAAAAATGATCAACGTAAATCACAACTAATATCCCACGGCAGTCTGGAGTTGGAATGATGCTCAATATCAAAGTGGAAAATGAAGTTACAGGCTGATCCATCTTCAGTGGAAATGCCTCAATACAAGGAAATGATGCTCAGTAGTGTGTGTGGCCTCCACGTGCCTGTATGACCTTCCTGGGCATGCTCCTGATGAGGCAGCAGATGGTCTCCTGAGGGATCTCCGCCCAGACTTGGACTAAAGCATCCGCCAACTTCTGGACAGTCTGTGGTGCAACAGGACGTTGGTGGATGGTGCGAGACATGATGTCCCAGATGTGTTCAATCAGATTCAGGTCTGGGAAATGGGCAGGCCAGTCAATGCCTTCATCTTGCAGGAACTGCTGACACACTCCAGCCACATGAGATCTGGCATTGTTCTGCATTAGGAGGAACCCAGGGCCAACCGCACCAGCATATGGTCTCACAAGGGGTCTGAGGATCTCATCTCGGTACCTAATGGCAGTCAGGCTACCTCTGGCAGGCACATGGCGGGCTGTGCGGCCCTCCAACGAAATGCCACCTCACACCATTACTGACCCACTGCCAAACCGGTCATGCTGAAGGATGTTGCAGGCAGCAGATCGCTCTCCACAGCGTCTCCAGATTCTGCCACGTCTGTCACATGTACTCAGTGTGAACCTGATTTCATCTGTGAAGAGCACAGGGCGTCAGTGGCGAACTTGCCAATCCTGGTGTTCTGTGGCTAATGCCAAGTGTCCTGCATGGTGTTGGACTGTGAGCACAACTCCCATCTGTGGACATTGGGCACTCATACCATCCTCATGGAGTCAGTTTCTAACCGTTTGTGCAGACTTATGCACATTTGTGGCCTGCTGGAGGTCATTTTGTAGGGCTCTGGCTATGCTACTCCTGTTTCTCCTTGCACAAAGGCTGAGGTAGCGGTCCTGCTGCTGGGTTGTTGCCCTCCTACGGCCCCCTCCACATCTCCTGGTGTACTGGCCTGTCTCCTGGTAGTGCCTCCAGCCTCTGGACACTACGCTGACAGACAAAGCAAACCTTCTTGCCACAGCAACGCATTGATGTGCCATCCTGGATGAGCTGCACTACCTGAGCCACTTGTGTGGGTTGTAGAGTCCATCTCATGCTCCCACGAGTGTGAAAGCACAACCATCATTCAAAAGTGACCAAAACATCAGCCAGAAAGCATTGGTACTGAGATGTGGTCTGTGGTCCCCACCTGCAGAGCCACTCCTTTATTGAGTGTGTCTTGATAATTGACAATAATTTCCATCTGTTTTCTATTCCACTGGCACAACAGCATGTGAAATAGATTGTCAAACAGTGTTGCTTCCTAAGTGGACAGTTTGAATTCACAGAAGTTTGATTTACTAGGAGTTATATTCTGTTGTTTAAGTGTTCCCTTTATTTTTTGAAGAGAAAAAAAACAAAACAAAAAAAAAAAAAAACTCCAAGTAAATGTGGCGCTAAGCACCTACGGATTTTTTTAATTCATCCACTTCAAGTGAAAAATGTTAAAAAATTCATTTATTTTCTCAAAATAAAATATATTTGTAAATTTTTTTAAACAACATACGAAGAAGAGTTGCCTAAAGAATTGATTCCTTGAGAATCTCAACGTGCATTTCTTACCGATAGAAGGTGAGCATAACTACAAATAAAAGAAATGTTTTTAACTTGTTGGTAAAAACGTATTACGCTCAGAGGAAGCGCCGCACTTGTCTCTTTTTTTTTTTTTTTTCCCCTCTTTCCCTAAACCAGGGTATTTCTAAAAACCCTTTATTTTTTGAGCAGTGTACAAATATCACACATAACTTTCCAAAGTTATATGACTGTCATATTTGTTTGTGTCATGAAATGGCACCAACAGGAGGCAGAAAATGGACTTATTTAGCCTTATAGATCATCCAAAATCAATAGAGAATACCTAGCTTAATATGTTAGGTTTATTAATTATTACTTTGATAGGGCTTCCATAGTTCAATATGAGTTTGTTTAGCACTCATTTTCTGTACTTTTGGTTCAGGCAGCTGAGATGTGATTACAGCCACATGGGTATATCTTTAAGATAAAAAATTCTAAACATTTTACATTCTCTCTCAGGTTCTAGTCTCCGGAGGAAGTCTTGAACCATCTTTCTAGGAGGTTGCAGGTGGCTAATATAATTCACCGAGAAAAGGAGTATTCATGATGGGCACAAGGAGACCAATGAACCACATACCCTCTGGGAATGGAAGGTTCTATGACTCCCATGGAAGTAGTAATGGGAGTACAAGTGACAGTGAAGACAGTAATGGTTCAGTCTACACTCCCCGGGCAGACAGCAGAAGCTACCTGCTCAATATGAGGCCCGAGAACAGGTAAGTAAATTGTTTGTCTTGCTATGTAGATATTGAAGCCATTGGATGCAGTTAAGGGTGTTTCATTATAATTGCCTGATTGGCACAATTCTGCTATTTCTGAGGTGCCACACATACTGTAAATAAGGACTGAGCCATAGAATATTTGGTGGGCTGCAACACACATAAACCCTAGGTGTACACAGGTTTTCAGGTGTCTCCGGTCATCATTCCACTCTACTCCATTGGAAGAAGCCAGTCATAAGTGACAAAGCTGGGTCTGGTGGATGGCAGAGCATGTCTGTGAAAGATTGTTTTTAATCTATTCTCGTGACTAGGATAATGACTGATAATAGTGACTGTGTTGCACTATTGTGTTTTGCACTTTTTACAGCAAGATCACAGAAGCGTTGGAGGTGATAAAGTGGCAGAGACAGTGATTTGCATACAGCCAAGATAATTTCCATTTGTGTACTTTTTATGGTTGCTTTTGGGTGATGATTGGAGACACATGAAAACCTGTACACTCCTATGTTCTATGTCAGCTGATGGAATATTCGAAGAGTTTCATTCACTAATAAAAAAAACTAGATATCCTGATAATAATAATGTAGTGGTGCTAAGAATATCAGAAAGGTGTAGAGCTTTTCATTATATATTATTCAAAGTGGTTTTCTGAAATTTTAATATTGATGGGCAATCCTTAGGGTATTTCCTCAGTATCTGAGATGCTCCTCACCACTGCCAATAATTTGCACCAGGGTGCACCTCTTCTCCTTTAATGTTGTGTCTGTGTCCGGTTCGGCAACATGATACAATACACTTCAATGGGTTGAACTTCAATATGATTGTTTCAGAAAACTCTTTAAAGGGGTTTTAACAAGATTGCAATTCATCATCTGTTCACAAAATTGGTGTAAAGTTAGCACGGTGGCTCAGTGGTTAGCATTGCAGCGCTGGAGTCCTGGTTTCAAATCCCACCAAGGACAATATCTGCAAGGAGTTTGTATGTTCTCCCCGTGTTTGCGTGGATTTCCTCCGAGTTCTCCGGTTTCCTCCCACATTCCAAAGACATACTGATAGGGAATTTAGATTGTGACCCCCATCAGGGACAGTGAAGATAATGTGGGCAAACTGTAAAGGGCTGTAGGATATGTTAGCGCTATATAAAAATAAAGATTATTATTATTATTATTATTAATGATTGTTGGTGGATCCACCACTGAGAACCGAACTATTCATGAGAACAATGGTCCCCTTCTGAGTCCTCCGTTTGAATACAATGATACCTGAGCATGCACAGTGCCTCTTTATTCCAAGTCTATGGGACTAATATAGATAGCCGGTGAAATCTTCAGTGTTCAGCAGCTTAACACCAATCAGTTGGATAGTTGATAAGTTGCAAACTTTGTATAACCCCTTTCAGCTTTATTTACACAAAAACTGTTTTAACTGCTAATATAAGTCTGTTGTGGCATTAATAATTCGTTAGCCTATTAAATATATACTTGACTTTCTTTAATTCATAGCCCAATTTGGGAGCTATTGATAACTCTATTGTAAAGTTAAAACATTTGCAAGAGGTTGAAGGATGCAAACATCTATGAATGCACAAGGACTTGTAGATATACTCGTATGTACATGCATTTCATCCTTACAATAACTAAAAGCTATAATTATCATATAGTAATACTAGTTCTTAGTAATCATATGCTGATTCCTATAATTACATGTGTTGATTACAGTGACAGACAGATTATAAATATGTATTGACTGCCACATAGGAACAACTGCTTCTGGTCTAGAGGATAGAGGATATGTCTGACCACGAGATGGACTGTCAATGTGCGCAGTGCTTGCTGTGAAATATCTACTTGCCCCAGTGAATATTCTGATATATGTGGATAAAAAGCCTTATGCATGTGTTTATACAGATCTTGCAAATTACTAACTAATATCTGTTACTAACCTTGCCAGTTTCAATTTGTGTGATCTATCCAATTTGTCCGAGGTAATACAACATCTAGTAGAATCAAACCAAAAGCCAATAATAAGATGTACACTTTATATACAGTATATGTTGTATATAAAGTCAGTGTTTCAGGTATATTAGCCTTTCCTTATACCGCGGAGGCCTTTGGTAAAGTTAACAGTGTCTTTGGTTACTTGAGGTGAAAGATTTAGAAATAGCAAATGTTCTGTCAGGTCTGGCAGCGAAAAGGGAAGAGAACAAACTTGCAACAGAGCCAGGAAAAGGGGCTAGGTTACACTGCAAATTCAGTCCAAGTCCCGGAGAAAGTCACTTTCATTGCTATATGTCCTTCTTCCTAGGTTAGCGGCTCTCCTTACCTCTCCAAATTCTCTTCTTGAGACATCAGTGCACATTAATATAAATCATACTGATGAAGTGAGAATGTTATTCTACCTTCTGTCACTATTAGATTGCTATGTGAAAGCTAACTGTCAATCTATCAATAAATAGTGACTGATTGATTTAAAGGGGTTATCTAGGACTGTTTTTTTAGTATGGTCCTAAGAAATGACAGGCAGGTAGTTGCTAACTAACTGTCTGTTCTGCCCAGTGCTCACTGACCACTCTTGTTGGCAATTCAAAAGCTTCCAGTTCTCTTTCGCTCTGCTCTGTTGACAAGGGGTGACTGCTGAAGTCTTGCTGATTGATAGCTAGCCTCGTTCTTTAACTACGGGAAGCTAGATGTCAATCAGCATGGTGTTGTCAGTCACGCCCCATTAATAGAGCAGCCTGGAAGAAAAACTGCGCTGTTGAAGTGGAGCAGCTGAATCGCTGGCAGGACCGGTCAGTGACTGCTCTGAGTCAGCACTTTTTTTGGCTGATAGTAAAAGAAATAGTCCTGGATAACCCCTTTAAGTGGTAGAACATTTAAATACATCAAACTTTGTGCATATCCTATATGGGAAAATGCTGATCCAGCAGCCTATAGTTTTACTCTTCCAGGAGGGACACTGTAAATATTCAGAAACTTTTTTTTAGTGCCCAAAAAACTGACTAGTGTAACTGAAAATTTAACATTGGGAGAAAGGAAATTCAGCTTTATGTTTTCCCTACCATCTTCTGCAGCAAGAGATCGGGCAGTTATCTGATTTGTTGGGAAGAGCCCACCCTCTTGGCTAATATGGAATCAAAATTAACAATTTGAAAAGACTTGCAGTGGAATGAAAAAATACCTAAAATAATACAAGTTGAGTTAGGTTCACCACATGTTTGTACATTCTTTTTAAAAGTCTACAATGGGCATTAATTAATTATTTTTTTAATTTCTTTTTTTGGGGGGGACTAAGTTAATTTTTTTTTTTCAAAAAGATCCAAAAGAGCAAATAAATTAATTCCCTCTACCAACTATTGCAGATATTCCATATAGTAGGCTATCATAATACTACTCCAGTCTTGAAATATAGTTTTTTGACAGTTTAAAGCTATGCGCACATCTGTATTTTAGCCCCTTTGTAGCCTCTGCTATAAAAAATGGACAAAATATTGCGGCATGCTTTGCTATTTTGTGCTTTATAATGCTTTGTACTATGACAGTCAACGTCATCAATTGGGCGATGCTGATTGTGATAGATATGGTACTGCCATTCCCCCACAACAGTTGACATGACAGAGCTCCGAGCAAATACCCTTCTCACACAAAAGTATTGTCCAAAGTCCAACCCCTTTAAGATTCCTGTTATTAGGGCACAGTCAGACGGCCATATAAATCATTCCGAGTTTGGAACGCAGTGCACAGACTGGCCAGCGGCTCTCCCGACCTGAGCATGACAGCTTCATGTGTTTCTATGCAGCCGGCACACATGGGTCACGAGAGCCGCCGGTCAGTCCGTGTACTATGTTCTGATCTTGCTTCAATTTATATGGCCATCTGCCTGCACCCTTACCCTGTAAATCCATCAAAAGAATATGACGTCAAATTGTGTAAACCTCACTGTTCATGTTCTGATTTGCTCTTCCACCTTCAATACTATATTTAAATCTGACACATCGTTGATTTCATGATGTCACATCTACAATGTAAATTCTGTCATTTGTGCTTGAGAGCCAGCAGATGTCTAATTTACTAAATTGCATTCATATGGTTGTTATTCATCCACTAATGCTTCTCTGCTTAAATGTCTCCTAAATGTGACGGTTTTCGCTTGCTGCAGCCGATCCAGTGTCAGTCGGTATTCTCATTACACACCTGCAAGGTAATGCTGTTGCAGAATGTATTATATATGATATATATGGGCTCAAGTTTAGAAAAATCTGAATTTTGTATGTAAAATAAATGGCATTTATTAGAATGCCTAGTATTTCAGATGATGAGAAATAAGGATGACTATATGTTATATTCATGCCTTCATGCTGTCACTATTCTTGACAAGTCTTATTGAATATTATACAGTGGGTCTTAAATACTAAAACAATTTTTAAGGACCAGTGAAAATTTGCTGAAAGGCAATAAATGCCATTAAGAAACAAAATAAAACATAATACATTTACTACCTTGAAAATCCCTTGTCACTCTAGCACTGGAAATGTGCTGTGCATAGGCAGTTCCCTAACATTTAAAGGGAACTTGTCACCCCCAGGGCGTTTTTTAAGTAAAAGAGCCACCTGCAGCAGCACTAAGGCTGCATTCTGTGAAGGTGGCTCTTATGTTTCTGATCCCTAGTTATACTGAAATATTGACTTTTATAAATTGTGCCCCATACCTGTATTAAGTCCCAGAGGTATTGCGTCTCCCTGTTTCAGCCGCCTCTCAGAGCTGCTGCTGCAGGTGGCTCTTTTACTTAAAAACGCCCTGGGGGGGTTACAAGTTCCCTTTAAGCCATGGTACCTGCAAACCAAGGGGCCACTTTTATACAACAGAAAAGTAAGGTAAATTAAATCATGAATCCCCTCTTAGTGCCTATGTGGATCCATAACACATCATCCCTTGGAATTTTAAGGACCTATATATATATATATATATATATATATATATATATATGTATATATATAATATATACAGTTAGGGCCAGAAATATTTGGACAGTGACACAATTTTCGCGAGTTGGGCTCTGCATGCCACCACATTGGATTTGAAATGAAACCTCTACAACAGAATTCAAGTGTAGATTTTTAACGTTTAATTTGAAGGGTTGAACAAAAATATCTGATAGAAAATGTAGGAATTGTACACATTTCTTTACAAACACTCCACATTTTAGGAGGTCAAAAGTAATTGGACAAATAAACATAACCCAAACAAAATATTTTTATTTTCAATATTTTGTTGCAAATCCTTTGGAGGCAATCACTGCCTTAAGTCTGGAACCCATGGACATCACCAAACGCTGGGTTTCCTCCTTCTTAATGCTTTGCCAGGCCTTTACAGCCGCAGCCTTCAGGTCTTGCTTGTTTGTGGGTCTTTCCGTCTTAAGTCTGGATTTGAGCAAGTGAAATGCATGCTCAATTGGGTTTAGATCTGGAGATTGACTTGGCCATTGCACAATGTTCCACTTTTTGGCACTCATGAACTCCTGGGTAGCTTTGGCTGTATGCTTGGGGTCATTGTCCATCTGTACAATGAAGCGCCGTCCAATCAACTTTGCAGCATTTGGCTGAATCTGGGCTGAAAGTATATCCCGGTACACTTCAGAATTCATCCGGCTACTCTTGTCTGCTCTTATGTCATCAATAAACACAAGTGACCCAGTGCCATTGAAAGCCATGCATGCCCATGCCATCACGTTGCCTCCACCATGTTTTACAGAGGATTTGGTGTGCCTTGGATCATGTGCCGTTCCCTTTCTTCTCCAAACTTTTTTCTTCCCATCATTCTGGTACAGGTTGATCTTTGTCTCATCTGTCCATAGAATACTTTTCCAGAACTGAGCTGGCTTCTTGAGGTGTTTTTCTGCAAATTTAACTCTGGCCTGTCTATTTTTGGTATTGATGAATGGTTTGCATCTAGATGTGAACCCTTTGTATTTACTGTCATGGAGTCTTCTCGTTACTGTTGACTTAGAGACAGATACACCTACTTCACTGAGAGTGTTCTGGACTTCAGTTGATGTTGTGAACGGGTTCTTCTTCACCAAATTAAGTATGCGGCGATCATCCACCACTGTTGTCATCCGTGGACGCCCAGGCCTTTTTGAGTTCCCAAGCTCACCAGTCAATTCCTTTTTTCTCAGAATGTACCCAACTGTTGATTTTGCTACTCCAAGCATGTCTGCTATCTCTCTGATGGATTTTTTCTTTTTTTTCAGCCTCAGGATGTTTTGCTTCACCTCAATTGAGAGTTCCTTTGACCGCATGTTGTCTGCTCACAGCAACAGCTTCCAAATGCAAAACCACACACCTGGAATCCACCCCTGACCTTTTAACTACTTCATTGATTACAGGTTAACGAGGGAGACGCCTTCAGAGTTAATTGCAGCCCTTAGAGTCCATTGTCCAATTACTTTTGGTCCCTTGAAAAAGAGGACGCTATGCATTACAGAGCTATGATTCCTAAACCCTTTCTCCGATTTGGATGTGGAAACTATCATATTGCAGCTGGGAGTGTGCACTTTCAGCCCATATTATATATATAATTGTATTTCTGAACATGTTTTTGTAAACAGCTAAAATAACAAAACTTGTGCCACTGTCCAAATATTTCTGGCCCTAACTGTATATTGTGTATATATACAAAATTCTTTGAGAATCGTGGCATCGATGGCCGTCTATGTGACTGCATGAAGTAACAATGCTTGCTATCATACGGGTACCATACACATAGAATTATTATGTGCATTAGCATTTGGATTTTAATGGAGGTAGATAAACTGTGGTACAGCATTAATTAGTATTAAAGCTTTTATTTAGTCATTGTCAATTCATACAAATGCTTCTAACTTCAGCCTTATGCCACTGTACATGAATTTGCTTGGCAGGGTGGTAACGTTTGTAAAGCATAAAAACAAAAAAAAATTGCATGATGAGAGACTAATTGTGGAATATGGGTACACCTAAACAGACCAGGAATAAAATGTTTGCTAAAAATTGAATTATTAATGTTTATTTTGAGGAACTACACCATTGATGGTTTATGCTTTGGTAGTCCATTTGCTCTAACATTGTACTATCCCCTTAAAAACATTAAGCATTATTAGTCATTATATTAAAATCACAAAAACATAACCAACATAACCAACATTTTTATGTTTTTAAAGTGTCAGTCAGCTAACCAGCTGTGATGCTGGGAGTTAAATTGTTTTTAAGTTCTTGGCCTGTATTAAAAATAGGCCATCAATATAATAATCCATATAAAACACTTTAAATGGGCTTTCCTTTAAAAAAGAAACTGTGGTTTATTCACCATCTCCAGGCTTAGGACTGAGTCTCTACCACTGCTCCCGGTGTCTGTGACTGTCTGTAGCCCTGATGCAGACAGTGCTGCAGCCAATCAGTGACGTCAGTGGCGCTGAGCGGCTTGTACCATCAATTCCGACAGAGCTGATTTGTTGGCTGTGGCGCTGTCGTTGTGACGTCAGCGCTGCAGGCAATAACAGCGGTCAGGAGCAGCATCAGAGACTCAATAGTAGACACGGAGAAAGTGGGGAAAAACACAGCTTGTTTTTATTAGTACAAACTACAACCTACTACAGGTTTGAGCCCGGAAAACACATTTAAACTGAAAGCTCTGAGAATCAGAGATACAGTAACTATTATAATGTGCATTCTTGAATATATTTTTATAGTTCTCAATTACGACCATCTTAGGCTAGTGCTCTATAATGACTTTTGAATGTGTCACACTGTGTTACTATGCTTGTTATTGGACTTTTTTTTTAATACATGCATTTTTCTTACCAGGACAACATTCTGCAGCATAATATCCCAACTGACTGAAGAGACTCAGCCAAGTTTTGAAACAACTTTGAAACCCAGAGCTGTGTCAGAGGGATCAGATGCTAAGTTTATCTGCATGGTAACAGGTAAGAAAAATACTGGATATGTCCCGCAATTTTTTTATATACTTAATAAAGAGTAAGTAAACTTACACCCAGACATGGATTACAGCGTGGGACAGAGCGACCAACAGGTAAGGTATATTATTTTTTTTTTTTTATTTTAGTTTTATTACAGGAGAACAAGGGCTTCAGTGGAATTAGGCGAGGTCGTAAGTATGGTTTAATTGAGATTATTAAAGGGGTCTGTGTCATTTTTTTTAATTAAAAGACTTTATTTATGTGACTATGAGGTTAATAACGGGGGCGTCTTATTGACGCCTCTCCATTACTAACCTCTTGGCTTGATGTCACCTGACAATACAAAGGTGACATCAACCCCACAAATATGAACCCCACTTTCCACCGCTGCAGGGCAAGTGGGAAGAGTTGGGCAAAGCGCCTGAATTGGTGCATCTAATAGATGCAACTTTTAAGGGCAGTTGCGGGCTGCTATTTTTAAGCTGGGGGGTGCCAAGATCAATGACCCCTTACCAGCCTGAGAATAGCAGCCCCCAATTGTGAGCTTTAGCAAGGCTGGTTGTCAAATATGAAGGGGACCCAATGCCATTTTTTTTATTATTTATTTAAATAATTCAAAAACAGCGTGTGGACCCCTATATTCTTGATAACCAACCTTGCTGAAGCTGAC
Source organism: Ranitomeya imitator (assembly GCF_032444005.1). NCBI lineage: Eukaryota > Metazoa > Chordata > Amphibia > Anura > Dendrobatidae > Ranitomeya > Ranitomeya imitator. The sequence goes on from NC_091285.1 coordinate 432,125,642, forward strand.
AGCTGAGGGTTGCAGCCCCCAGCTGTGAGTTTTGCCTGGCTTGTTATCAAAATAGGGGAGGAACCCACATCAGGTTTTTTATTCATTTATTTAGTTATAGGGCAGGCTGCGGGTGAGGAATACTTCCATCATCCACTCCTGCTGTCACTGTTCTTAGCGGCAGCAGGTATAGGTTGATGGAAGTAATAGTCCCAAAATCCCCCACCTGCTTTCATCGTTCTGACTTTAATATAACTCTAATCATTCTCCCCCGCTCATGCAGGCAGAGCAGGGGAGAATGATGAGAGCCGTCTTCAGCACCCGCCACCATGGAACAGCGCTTACTGTAGCGCTTCTTCCCTGCCGGCCGGCCGTGTGGTACTGATGTGGCACACGGTTGCCACACATGTGCCGCAAGTATTACATACACAGACACAGATATCTCCGGTACCTGTTTTTCTGGTACCGTAAATATCAGGACGTCCGAAAGAGGCCTAAGGCTAAGTTCACACTGGCATTTTTGCTGCGTTCTTTTTTTTTTTAGCTAATTTTCAGTTGTGTTTTACAGTACCAGTAAAGCCTATGAGATTTCAGAATTCTCATGCACACACATTTTTTTTTTTGTCATCAGTATTTTGTGCTCTGCATGATTTTTTGGACATAGAGCATATGACTTCTTTCAGCTTTTTTTCAGCGTTTTTCAACCATTGACTTGAATGGGTGGTGACTGGTGAAACAACGCTGAAAAAAAGCACCAAAATGCAGGTATCATTTTTTGCAGGTTTTTTTGTGCCAAAACCTCATTCTTTGCATTACAACTTTTTTTTCAATTCTAAACTGTATCAGCATGCATAAGAGACAAATCTAGCATGCCAAAACCACCTAAAAAAAACGCTGCGAAAAACACTGCAAAAAAACAAACACACTTTTTTTCTGCATCTTCTTTTCTGTCAAGAGATCAGGTTTTGCTGCAGAAAAAAAACGCTGAAAAAACGCCTAGTATGAACTTACCCTTAAGCTATAAATGTAACTTGGATAAATATTTTAAACTGGTTAATTATCCTATTTTGCCTCCATAGAGAAAACAGATGCATAGATTTGCTACCCAAGTGCATGCATCGTTACACCATATCTAGTCTAAGGACTTCCCAACCATGAGATTTCCAGCTGAAAAGTGCTGAAATAAAATCAAAGTCTAGTGACTGTTTAAATTAAAGAAACACTCAATCAACATTTTGCAGCCTTCATATTATACGGCACTGTGTACTTACATTGCTCTGCCAAGCTAATTCTTCTCTTTTCCATTAGGTCTATGACATCGCCTGATTAAAAACTGACTAACTGAATCCTTCTAAGCTCTATGTAGAAACAGGAGGTCAGTTTTCCTTGTATGAGTCATAAGACACTGCAAAAATCCCTGGCAAGGGGGAGGAGCAAAGCAGCTGGGTCAGGAGTTGAAGAGGGGGGTGATAAATGCAGGGACAGGAGACTTCCTGTTCCTACATGGAGCAGAGAAAAGAGAAGAATTAGCTGAGAAGAAAGGCAAAATGAGCAATTGTTACTACACAGGGTTACATAATATGATGATTGCAATATTATAAGATAAAAACTTTCTTAAAAGAAAAGATTCATTGATTAATCCAATAGTTGTGTAGAGACATTGATGATACATTTCGCAACTGCCTCACAATTTCGTTGACTGAATTGAAGATAAGGAAAATAAAAAATAATATATTCTACAACATAGTGAGATAAACACTGGGGTCGAGGATAATACAATTCACCACATCTTCAAGCCATTAGAACAATCCTGCTCACCTGATTTTGCAATTATGCCCAGGGACTTCAACTTATGGCTGCATTTTTTTCATCATTCCTCAACAACTCAAACAACATTCAGATCCTAAAAGGATTGAACCATAATTTATTGGACTTTCTGGAATTTTTATTGATTTTATTGATTTCACCATCATTAATTGATGTACGTGGTATTGCATCCTTGTCCTTTTCACTTGAATCTGTATAAGCAGCAGTGATGTCACTCTGTGACTGTACGTAAATAGGGAAACAGGCCCTGCACTGTCCCTAGGGCTAGTACCTTAACTATCCCTGCTCCCAAAGGTACCTCTAAAGGTGAAGAGGTTTGGGCCACCAGCCTTACTGTTCTCCCGTTATACCCTAAGCTGTCCCTTCCCAATCCCCAGGAGGCCTAGGACAGAAATACTAATGTATAAACACGTAAGACAAACAGGGATACTAAAAAGCAACTAATACTCACCAAAGGTAGAGAGGTCTACAGGGAAGGGTAGTAATTTGCAAACCAAATGGGAATAGAACAATGAGGAAACCATGCACCCAAAAACAGCACACAGCAATCTCCAGCAGCAACAGCAATCTCCAACTCAGCACAGCGACTCCAAGGAAGTAGGAAACAAAACTTTCAATGGCGAAACAGAGAATGTCTGGCTAGATTTTATCGGGAGAGAAAATGACCAGGTCAGAAATAGTTGTGAGATGGAGTGGCAAGTTTCTAGCCAGCATAGAAAGTGTTGTTAACCTCTTCAGCACCAAAAGAAACAAAATCCATTTAATATGAAACACGCCCAGGCTAAATGGAAGATCTGTGATTCATAATACATAGTGAATTTCTAACCCCAGATCTCCCAGGACAAGTGAGCTACAATATCAGGCATGTACATCGCTGTGCATGGTAAATATGGAGGTGACACAGAGCCCTTCAATCAGCTGATTGGTGGGGATGCAGGGAGACGTTCTGATTTTGATGACCTATTGTAAGGTTCATCATCAATACTAAACTCCCAGAAAGCCATAAACACAGCAGAAAATGTCCAGTTATCTGCTCAGATGATCTGTAAATATTTTTTTGTATCAAGACAATGATCCAAAACACAAAATCAACTCTATATATGAGAGGATAAAGAATTAATCCAAAGTTAAAAATTTATCCTACCAAACTCTCAGATCTCTGTGCTTTCTTGGGGCGACTTCCCACAAAATCGCCTGCCTAAATCCACACTCAATGACAATCCAAGGCACCAGAGTTGCTCCCCAAGAAATGTATTCTGTTGTCAAAGTCATCAATTAGGCATAAAAAACTGAATTTTTGGCCACTAACTGCCTTTATCAAGGCAGACATTGATGTTTTTGAGTACTTGATAGATTATTTTGAAGCAATTTCAAAGAATAAGAATGGTTCTATGAATTGGTGATCGTCAAGTGTCTGATAACTGGGACCCCAAAATATCAGCAGAACATGGAACTTTTATCTCTAACGTGGCAGTTTTATCTACATAGTTAGTAAGTAACATAGTTAGTAAGGCCGAAAAAAGACATTTGTCCATCCAGTTCAGCCTATATTCCATCATAATAAGTACCCAGATCTACGTCCTTCTACAGAACCTAATAATTGTATGATACAATATTGTTCTGCTCCAGGAAGACATCCAGGCCTCTCTTGAACCCCTCGACTGAGTTCGCCATCACCACCTCCTCAGGCAAGCAATTCCAGATTCTCACTGCCCTAACAGTAAAGAATCCTCTTCTATGTTGGTGGAAAAACCTTCTCTCCTCCAGACGCAAAGAATGCCCCCTTGTGCCCGTCACCTTCCTTGGTATAAACAGATCCTCAGCGAGATATTTGTATTGTCCCCTTATATACTTATACATGGTTATTAGATCGCCCCTCAGTCGTCTTTTTTCTAGACTAAATAATCCTAATTTCGCTAATCTATCTGGGTATTGTAGTTCTCCCATCCCCTTTATTAATTTTGTTGCCCTCCTTTGTACTCTCTCTAGTTCCATTATATCCTTCCTGAGCACCGGTGCCCAAAACTGGACACAGTACTCCATGTGCGGTCTAACTAGGGATTTGTACAGAGGCAGTATAATGCTCTCATCATGTGTATCCAGACCTCTTTTAATGCACCCCATGATCCTGTTTGCCTTGGCAGCTGCTGCCTGGCACTGGCTGCTCCAGGTAAGTTTATCATTAACTAGGATCCCCAAGTCCTTCTCCCTGTCAGATTTACCCAGTGGTTTCCCGTTCAGTGTGTAATGGTGATATTGATTCCCTCTTCCCATGTGTATAACCTTACATTTATCATTGTTAAACCTCATCTGCCACCTTTCAGCCCAAGTTTCCAACTTATCCAGATCCATCTGTAGCAGAATACTATCTTCTCTTGTATTAACTGCTTTACATAGTTTTGTATCATCTGCAAATATCGATATTTTACTGTGTAAACCTTCTACCAGATCATTAATGAATATGTTGAAGAGAACAGGTCCCAATACTGACCCCTGCGGTACCCCACTGGTCACAGCGACCCAGTTAGAGACTATACCATTTATAACCACCCTCTGCTTTCTATCACTAAGCCAGTTACTAACCCATTTACACACATTTTCCCCCAGACCAAGCATTCTCATTTTGTGTACCAACCTCTTGTGCGGCACGGTATCAAACGCTTTGGAAAAATCGAGATATACCACGTCCAATGACTCACCGTGGTCCAGTCTATAGCTTACCTCTTCATAAAAACTGATTAGATTGGTTTGACAGGAGCGATTTCTCATAAACCCATGCTGATATGGAGTTAAACAGTTATTCTCATTGAGATAATCCAGAATAACATCCCTCAGAAACCCTTCAAATATTTTACCAACAATAGAGGTTAGACTTACTGGCCTATAATTTCCAGGTTCACTTTTAGAGCCCTTTTTGAATATTGGCACCACATTTGCTATGCGCCAGTCCTGCGGAACAGACCCTGTCGCTATAGAGTCACTAAAAATAAGAAATAATGGTTTATCTATTACATTACTTAGTTCTCTTAGTACTCGTGGGTGTATGCCATCCGGACCCGGAGATTTATCTATTTTAATCTTATTTAGCCGGTTTCGCACCTCTTCTTGGGTTAGATTGGTGACCCTTAATATAGGGTTTTCATTGTTTCTTGGGATTTCACCTAGCATTTCATTTTCCACCGTGAATACCGTGGAGAAGAAGGTGTTTAATATGTTAGCTTTTTCCTCGTCATCTACAACCATTCTTTCCTCACTATTTTTTAAGGGGCCTACATTTTCAGTTTTTATTCTTTTACTATTGATATAGTTGAAGAACAGTTTGGGATTTGAAAAGAAGTAGCATTGCCGGTTCTTTGTAATGGGGTTAAAAGTTCCCCATTCTGCTGATTGGTGAGTGTCCCAGTGGTCGGACCTCCACCAATCATTATGTTATCACCTATCCCTTGGTAGGTGATAACTTGTTTTCATCGGAGAACCGCTTTAGCATTTTGGATCTGTCTAGTCAAAGTCCTGACTTGAACCCAACAGAGATGCTGTGGCAGGACCTCAAACCTGTGTGTGTCTGAAAGCGGTTCTGTAGTGGATTAAAATTCCTCAGCAGTAATACGAGAGACTGACAGCAGATTATGGAAACGATGGGGTAACCAGTTATAAGTGTAACAGCGCATCACTTGGGTGATGTTGTGGATGTTGGATTTTTTTGGAATATAAATGCAGAAATCATTCAAAACAGTTTGATCTTTTGTCCTTTAAGTCAAATATATTTTGTATATAAAACATAAACCATTTGGTGGTGGACCAATACTTGACACTGCTCATCACTTTAAAAAAAAACATTCAAAAATACTTACACAGTAAAAGCAGTAAACAAAAACTTTACTAGAATACCATCAGATCATTCGCCACCCGGCAAGCGCTAGCACATGACCAAAGCTTGTTTTTAATCATACATAGATGATTCCAATACTTCCCTGTAAGATAATAGCTGCTTAGCAAAGATTATATGGATCGAAACAATGAAATGAATCTTTGAAGAATGCAGTGATGCAATAGAAGGGTGCTGCTGGATACAAGGGGTAAAGAAGGGATTTTAAAGCTGGTGTGAAGAGGTGGTAGATCACATTTCAAACACTGACGTCCAAAGATAAACTATCCACGGGAGCAGCTTGGCACCTGCTGCCTGTACTGACAAACACACCAACCTATTTGGGTCATCATAGCTTTTTATGTTATCAGTTACTATGTTCGATGTTAGAGAGTTATACACATCTCTTTTTAGTTTTCATGTAACTAGTAATGCTGTCAGCTTATCTTCACTGAGAATGAAGTACTAGTCTTCAAAACCAATTTCCAGCTGCATCAGAAATTGCGCCATTGTCACAAAAACAGGTCATATCATTACTATAGGCCAGTGGTCAATCCTAATCCAGGGTTTTGTAACTGTTGCACAACTAGGACTCCCAATCAGGGGTAGACATACCAATCAATTGCACAGAGGCAAAGTGATACTGACATGTGCCAATGCTTAGACAGGATCATGTCAAACACAGTACATATTCTGAGTAACTACACGAGATGATATCGTGTTCATCATCTTCCCCTGTAGAAAGTGCTCACTAGATGATTTAAAAAAAATAGTTTTCTTGTGAGCAGTTTGTTACCTAGAATGCAGAAACTCTACCAGTGCACTATTATTGTAAGTGGATTTTCTCTGTCTTAAGATCTAAATTGTATTCTTTTTTACAGACATATTGTAGTGGTACATAGAAATGTTTGGGTATGCCCCTGCTTCCAATGTGCAAACAATCTTAGGGTATGTTTCCACGGGGCGTATTGCTTGAGTTTTTGCTTCAGATTGGACACTGCGTACAGCCGCAGCGTCCAATCCGCAGCGTCCAGATGTTACGGCATAGTGGATGGGATTTTAAGAAATCCCATCTCCACTATGCGTACAAACACACAGGTGGCAGACCTGCATAACTGGACATGTGGCGCGTCTTTATAGACCGCAACATGTCTATGTATAGGATGCGGTGATTCCGACTGTGTTCAATGAGGGAAAATAAATCTAAAGTTGTGCTAGTGCAACTAGGTGTCTTTTTTTACATATCTGTACTATTACACAATAAAAATATGTTTAACCTGTTAATGGCCATACGCCGTATATGTGTGGCACTTGGTCATCGGCTTTAAACCTGCACCATCACCATTGTCATTGAGACTTAGGGTATGTTTCCACTGGGCGTACTATATCAGGATTTGATGCGGATTGGACGCTGCGTACAGCTGCAGCGTCTAGATGTTACAGCATAGTGGAGGGGATTTTATGAAATCCCATCTCCACTATGTGCGCACCACCGCATCTGGCGGCTTTGCATATCCAGACATGTGGCGCATCTTTCTAGACAGCAGCAGGTCTATTTATCTTATTGGATTAAAGCTTATTCTATGTCCTCCGTAATACACGCCTGCATAAAGCAATCTTGCCTTGCGCATGCGTGTACTACGGAGAACAGAGAATGAACTTCAATCCAATATTGCGGCCAGCATGCAGCCAGCGGGTAAGGAAAGGGTGAATCAAACACCCGAAAACTCCGCCCATATGACGGAAAACCGGTCCCGCCAAATTCAGGTGACAGGTTCACTTTAAATTCCAAAGTGATATTTAAAGGCAAACACATCCTTAAAGGGAATCTGTCACTAGATTGTTGACACCTAATGTAAAAGTAGTATAATGTAAAGACAGAGACACTGATTCCAGCAATGTTTTACTTATTGGGTTGATTGTTGCAGCTTTGATAAAATCACAGTTTTATCAGCAGGAGATTATCGCTAGATGACTAGTAAACGTGCTGCCATGTAGTCCTCCAAATTCATGACCTCCTGTATACACCCGCTCACACCACTGAATGGCAGCTTTCTGCCTATGCACAGTGTACACAGAAAGCTGCCAAATAGTGGTGTAGGCAGAGTTATATACATAGCTTAGCATTCAGAGAACTGCTAGATCTTCAGCAGATAAAACCATAATTTTATCAAAACTTCAGAAAGCAGCACCGTAAGTGATATATCGCTGGAATCAGGGTCTCAACCCCTATATAATGCTGCTCTTAGATGGGGTAGCAAAAATCTGGTGACAGATTCCATTCAAACTTTAGCATCTTTGATCTACTCTGAGCTACTTGTTGGCACTATATAAATAAAATTATTATTAGCTATTGGTGTTTGCACAAATTTTATTTGAAAGCATATGATTTGGTAAATAATAATATACCTACAAGTTATAGAAGTAATTTTTTGTCTTTACTATCACACAAAAAGTAAGGCAAAATATATGCAAAGGATAGTAGAAGTGAAGAACCCAAGTACTGTAAATTCCATAATAATTTGTATACAATTTCCTGTCTTTTTTTATTAAAATGACTTACCAACTTAAAGGGCATGTCCACAACTCTTATGTCGATGGCCTATCTTTAGGATAGATAATTAATACCAGATCATTGGGGGTGCAACACCCAGCATCCCTGGCAATCAACTATTCCTAGTAGCGCCATGCGGATGTGCTAAATTGCAGAGCTTAACTACAGAGCTCTGTCAACTATATAGTGGCTACTGCTGCGCACTGCCCCATATTGATTCAGTTAGTGGGCAAATGTGCAGTACCTGGCTGTAGCCACTATACAGTTGACGGAGCTGTGGTGTGCAGCTCTGTATCTGAGCAAATCCGGCTGCTGGCACCAGGAACTGTTGATCCGTGGGTGTCACTCCCCTACCAATCAAATATAGATGATCTGTCCTAAGGATAGAACATCAACATTAAAGTCCCGTACAACCCTTTTAAAGGAGTAATCTCATTTCAGATATTTACAGAAAATCTAGACCCTCATTTATACTGTGGCTTTACCATATAATTCTCAGATAAAAATAGCTCTTTAGAGTATGTTCACACACAGCATTTTTGCTGACTTTTTTATGAGCATTTTGCATTAGCAGCAAAATCTTATTCAAGCCCCTTTCACATGTCCAAGCCTCCGGTACATGTGGTGACAGTTTTCATACGTACCAAAAACACGTACACACGTAGACCCATTCAAATGAATAGGTCTGTGCACATGTCAGTGTGTTTCCATGGACCATGTGTCCGTCAGCAAAACATGCTGACCTGTCCGCTTTTTGCCGTCAGCACGGACGGCAAAACATCCCACACAAGTGCACACGGAGAACACACATTGATGTCCCCTGTGTGACACACATCGGTATCGGGGAAGAAGCGCTACAGCAAGCGCTGTTTCCCGCGGCTGGTGCTGAAGCCGGCTGTGATCATTCTCCCCTGCTCTGCTAGCGAGCAAAGGAGAATGATGAGTGTTATATTAAAGTTCGAATGACCGCAGGTGGTGGCTTTTGGGACTGTTACCCCATCATCCGACCCTGCTGCCACTAATAACAGTGATAGTAGGTGCGGATGATCGGTATATTCCACAGCTGCCGGCTGTGATCATTTCGAAATAAATTAATGAAAAACCTGACGTGGGTTGCCCCCTATTTTATTGAACCAACCAGACAAAATTTACAGCTGGGGGCTGCAACCCCCAGCTATCAGCTTCTGCAAGGTTGGTTATCAAGAATAGAGGGGTCCCAATGCTGTTTTCTTAATTATTTAAATAAATAATTTAAAAAAAGGCATGGGGTCCCCCCCATTTTTGACAACAAGCCTTGCTAAAGCTTTCAGCTGTCGGCTGCTATTCTCAGACTGGTAAGGGGCCATTGATATAGGGCCCCCCAGCCTAAAAACAGCACCCAGCAGCTTCCCAGAAAAGGCGCATCTAATAGATGCGCCTTTTATGGCACTTTGCCCGGTTCTTTCCACTTGCCCTGTAGCGGTGGCAAGTGAGGTAATATTTGTGGGGTTAATGTCACCTTTTAGGTGACATCAAGCCCACGGCTTAGTAATGAAGAGGTGTCTATAAGACACTTATCCATTACTAATCCTATAGTTGTAATGTTACAAGACATGGCCAGAATAAAGTCCTTTATTTTAAAAAATTACAGACTCCTTTATTGTTTTAAATTAAACCATACTTACTCCAACACCTAATTCCCCAATAAAAAATAAAATAAAATAATACACCAACAATATACCATACCTGTCCGTCATTGTGTCCCACTCTGTAATCCATGTCTGGGGGCTAAATAGTTTTCAACCAGGACGGCGCCAAGAGGCGACTGTCCCGGCTGAACACCACTTGTGAATGAGATGCTAAAAGCGCAGCATCATTCACCAGCTGTGACATCATCACCGGCTTTTTCTCATGGTCCAGAGGTCACTTCAGTTCAGCCCGGTCTCGATAATGTCACCGCTGGTGAATGATGCTGCGTTCTCAGCAGCTCATTCACCAGTGGTTTTCAGCCTGGACGGTCGCATTTTGGCACCATCCTGGTTGAAAACTATACAGGGCAAGTGGGAAGAGCTCGGCAAAGAGTCAGAAAAGAAGCATCTAATAGATACCCCTTTTCTGGGCAGCTGCGGGCTGCTGTTTTAGGCTGAAGAGGCCTATAGCAATAAGAAAGAATATCTAAAATATTTGCGCTAAAAAACACAGTTAAAAGCATAAATAAATGAAAATATATGAAAACACCGTCTCCATCTCACATTAATGTCCAAATAAATGACAATGTGTAATTACCTCGATCCTAAAGACTGTATTCAGATGTTGACTGTTGCGTCTGGAAAGGTCCTTTTATTGTATGATGTAGAACGTGTGTCTGGCTTCTTGTTTGGATTTCTGTCCCAATAATGCCAGATACCAGAGAGTGGTAGTAAGTGGTAAATAGTAGTACAGGGGACGCTGTCCCGGCCGGTGACTAGCGTACCCCTTAGAAACTCCAAATCTGCCGTGCACTGGCAGTGGTGGCTTAGTTTGAAAAAACAAAGCCGGCAAGGTACAGGACCTTGCGTGACGTCACTGACACGTGATACCTTCACGTGACCGGCTACAGGGCGCACACAGGACCATGCTATCCTAAGCGTTTTGGAGTCACTGATTCCTTCCTAAGGGATCCTGAGGAAGGAGTCAGCTTTTAACTGAGTTTTTTAGCGCAAATATTTTAGATATTCTTTCTTATATACATTATTTTCTGGATGAATAAGAGTGGCTTCGTCCTTATATTTGCTGCAATTAACTTCAGGTGACAGTGCAGCGCCTTCTGGTCCATTTTTTATTTGTAGGCCTATAGAAATGGCTGCTTGCCAGTCTGAGAATAGCAGCCCCCAGCTGTGAGCTTTAGCAAGGCTGTTTTTTCAAATTATTTATTAAAATAATTAGAAAAAAGCGTTGGGTCCCCTCTATTCTTGATAGCCCACCTTGCAGAAGCTGACAGATGGGGGGTGTAGCCCCCAGCTGTGAGTTTTGTCTGGTTGGTTCAATAAAATAAGGTGGAACCCCCGTTGGGTTTTTCATTCATTTATTTCCAAACGATCGCAGCTGTGGAATACCCCAATCATCCGCATCTACTGTCACTGTTATAAGAGGCAGCAAGTGTTTGATGATGGGGTAACAGTCCCAAAAGCCACCACCTGCTGTCATCTGGACTTTAATATAATGCTCATCATTCTCCTTTGCTCGCAGTAAAGCAGGGGAGAATGATCACAGCCGTCTTCAGCACCAGCCGCTGGGGAACAGCACTTACTGTAGCGCTTCATCCCCCGTGGCTGTCCCTGTGGTACAGATGCGGCACACGGTTGCCACACGTAGTATACACCATAGTATGCACACGGACAAACGGACACGGATATCTCCGGTACCGTTTTTTTTTTCGGCATTTTTTTTGTGTTTTTTTTTCTAAATGCAGCATGTTAGTTCTTTCAGCATTTTTGCTGAGGTATTTTTTATACATATAATTGAATGCACTAAAAATGCTTAAAAAACACATAAAAAAGTATTAAAAAGCACATTTAATGTGCACAGGGTTTATCCTTCCAACACTCTACTTTTCATGTCGGAAAAAGAAGTTGCTAAAAAGGACTGTGTAAACATAACCAAAGGTTAGGTTGGTGGGTGAGCTGGCTGGCATGGCATGTGTAAGAACATGTATATGGGTGAAGCCAACAAACCTTTGTGCTTTGGTCAGTGTATTTTGATACAAAGCTAGTGCAGCAATCTGCATCATTGCCATGGATAAAAGAAAGCCTAAATACATTGTAGTAGTAGTTCAAAACATTAAAATAACATTTATAGCATCACATTATATAATTCGCTTTGAAAAGTAAACATTTGCTTATGAAACATGAGAATTTAACATTAATTGATTGATTATTTTATTGGTTTACTTGCAGGATATCCAGAACCTGAGGTTACATGGTACAAAGATGATGAAGAAATGGATCGATATTGTGGTTTACCTAAATATGAAATTTTACGAAATGGAAAGCGGCACACGTTACTGATTTATAAGTGCGTTTCAGATCTAAATGTAAATTTGCAATTACCAAACAATATAAATATAGTACAAATAATTCTCTATTTTTTTATTTTTCAGGTGCAGTGAAGAAGATGCTGCAATTTATCAAGCATCAGCCAGAAATACCAAAGGTATTGTGTCCTGTTCTGGAGTTTTAGAGGTTGGAACCATGACTGAATACAAAATTCACCAAAGGTGGTTTGCAAAACTGAAGAGAAAGGCAGAAGCCAAAATGCGTGAAATTGAGCAGAGTAGAAAAAAAGCTAAAGAGAATTTGGATGAAAGTGAAAGACTGAGGGCATTGAGTCCTGAAAGGATTCAAAGAAAGAGGAGATTCTCATCAGAAAATACAGATACTGCAACAGAATCATTAGAAAATGAGGAATCTGTTAAGGTTCATGTTCCAGATCCAAGCTCTAGACTTCAAAATGAAGTGACAGACACAAATGAACAACCTCATAATGTGGTCAATGGTTTTCATGTTATGGAAACACAGCAGAGTGAAGAGATAACCACCAATGGTTACAGTGTACCTGAAAACATAGAGGAAAATGGTAAAGAATTCCTTGCATATGTCTATGAAACAGTGGAAGTCATAACAAAAAAGTCTACACCAAAGGAGTCTTACGCAAAGAAGAAGAAAAAAGAGGAAGAGCCTCCTTTAAGTACAACAGACTTAGCAAAAGATGATACAAAACAGGGAATTGCCAAGAAACTAGAAGGTATAAGTACTGCTCCTAGAAGATCCCGATTTAGTAAAGATGTCACCAAGACACCAGTGGAAGAAAAGATGGAAGTTCAGACATCCCCAATTTCAGTGAATAAAAGATTTGCACCTTCCACCTTATCTAATAAGTCAGTAAAAACTGCTGTAACAAAAGATCTAAAAAAAGGAAAGGATGCCATTGTGCCCAGTAAAAAAGCAGATGATTCTTCCATTCCAAAACCAGGTCATCTGCAAAATAAGGATGAGATCAATTTTTCTTTGAGGGATATGTATTTTGAGGACTCACAACCACAACAGGAAGTTGTTTCATCTCTTGACCAAGTCAAGAAGACAAAAGCTGAAGTTCAGCCAGATATCTTGAGTCCAGAAAATCTATCAGTTCAAGGACAAATAAAAGTACCAAAAGTAGCACCAAGGCGTTCAAAAGAGCAAAGAGAACTATCTGCTGGACGTAAAGCTTCACCATCAACAAGTGCAAAAAATGAATTACATTCAACTAAACCAATTTCAAACCTTAATCAAAGCGCAACTGAACCCACGTCAAAGAATGAACCACCAAAACCTGTTTTAGATAATCTAACAGGTTCTTCTACACCTGCACCTGGAAAAATCTGTGGTATAGCTCGTAAAAATATGAAGAAGATAGAATCAGAAGTGCTGGTCCCTTCTTGTAATTTGTCTTCTGAGGTCACATCACAAAATGCTAGTGCAGATGAAAGTACTAGTCCAGGAGAAAAACATGAATTTCAAGGCTCAGAGGAGAACAGGATATCCTCAGAAGACCCTAATGAAGTAAGTTTATTTTCTTGCTTGCTTGCATCATAACTAAAAGAGTTTCCATCTTGACTAATATTGCAGACAGCACCTAATTATAGATGAGACACTCATGTTTGGACATAATCCTAAAGCCATCCCATCATGACATGTTTTCTGTCTGTTCCAAATACTATCATTCCACTGCTCGTGTTCCTTTGTAAAAAATCACGTCTCATCTGAAGTGTCATGTCACGAGGTCCTGAAGTATCCACCTCACACGATTTATTTACGGTACATACATTTGATGGAAGACTTCTCGCCACCATTAGCACGCTCTTATTTGCTTTGACAATATTGAATATTAACCCCTTTGGCTCTGGCCTATTTTAGACCTTCAGAACCAAGCTATTTTTTTTTCCAGAACTTTCACTGTCAAATTCCAAGATCTATAACGTTTTTTTGTTTGTTTGTTTTGTTACTTTTCTTTCCAGATAGCTGCATGGGACTTGTTTTTGCAAGATAAGCTGAATTTTCTGTTGTGGCCATTTTAGGGTACATAAAAATAAAAATAATGGACCTAAATATGATGATATGGCATACAGTCAAAGGAAGCAAAAAGTCTATAGGACAGCAATAATAGCCAAGCTTTATCCATACAACAATATACATAATAATACTTCACTTTTATTAATGTTATTAAAACTGGTATTTTACATTCTGTATAATAATTAAAAATAGGGTCCAACTGTTTAATAGTAATAAGACCTTATCGTCATATCATTAACCAAATCTTCAAATAAACTAGTAGTGTTTCAGAAGATAGCTACAAAAAGTGCACACTGCCACTCATTTTGGGGTTCATGTCACTTACTGGAATGGACAAAAAGCAATTTCTCCAACTTTTTATTTAATCCTTTTTCCAGTTCTTCACTACTACTACTTCGACCATTTCTTGGACAACCCCTTCTTAAATAACGAGTACCCCATGTAAAATAGAAAAAAAACTTTGACTCACCTCTCACATTGCTGCCATACCAATGATGCCATCGCAGGGTCTCTTGGCACTCACCTGACATTGTTAGGTCACGTAACGTAAGCGCTGCAGCCAATCAGAGGTCGCTGTTCTGCTGCCTTTACTATTATGTCAGACTGGACGTCTGATCTGACGGAATATTGATGAGCAGTAGATCATCAGCAACTACTGATTGGCTGCAGTGCTCACGTCACTTAACAATGTCAGGTGTGAGCTAGGAGACCTTGGAATCTGCATAAAATCCGTTAAAAAATCTCGGTAATCTGCGGTAATTCCGCAGGTAATCCGCAGTACAGTTTACCTGCGGATGTACCAAATTCAGTCCGGAAAAATCCGCTGGACTTTCCGCAACGTGTGCACGTAGCCTCAGTTTTTCTTATTTTACTCACAGGACTCGTGAATTTAAGAATAAGTTACATTTGTTCTTTTTTCAAGTAGAAAAGTACTTTTGCACAATAAATACATATAAATGTATATTTTTTTTATTTTCCGCCATAGTCTGATAGTCATAACTTTCTTATTTTTCTTCTGGTGGACCGTGAAGAATTGTTTGTTTTGGTGACGAGCAATGGTTATTATTGGTACCATTTTGAGGTGATTTTGATCTCATTTTTGATACCTTTTTATTCCACTTTTTGAGGGGAAGTTAGAACAAAAATTGCAATAATTTAATTGATTTTCAGGATTTTTATTATGGTGTTCATCATGTGGGATAAACAACATAATTATTTTATAATGCGAGTCATTGTGGAAGTGGTGATGCTAAATGATAATACTTTTATTTTAAAAAACTGGGTCAGTCATACAGACAAACAGACATAGTATGTCCTATAAACATAAATAAGTAAAATGCTTCTTATCAAAGTTACATCATTTTAAATGTATTGCACTACTAAAAAGGTTGAATGCGAAGGCGAAAGTGGAACCTTAAATGTATTCCATCTACATTGGTTGTGTAGTTAGGGTATGTTAACTCAAAAGGTTTTAAAGGAGAAACAGCTTCAGGAAACACTGGCATTTTTTCTGGCCTTAAGCGTTATCATTGTGTCAACATTACCGGAAGCATTTTGTTAACATTTTTCTTGGTTTTTCATGTTTTTTTTTTTTCAATAATTTTTGTCCATTTTTTTTTAAGGGATGTTGCATTTTCTCTCATTTTATCTACAAAGCAATGAATAAAATGTTACTGATTTTTTAGGCAAAAAAGCCTTAAAGACTTCTACAATGCACAAAAAAATTAATTGTGGTCAGCTCACTTCTTTTAACTGCTTGGCTGTTTTTAACCCCATAAGCCCCAAGGGTGGTTTGCACGTTAATGACCGGGCCAATTGTTACATTTCTGACCACTGTCCCTTTATGAGGTTATAACTCTGGAACGCTTCAACGGATCCTGGTGATTCTGACATTCTTTTCTCGAGACATATTGTACTTCATGATAGTGGTAACATTTCTTTGATATTACCTGCGTTTATTTGTGAAAAAAATGGAAATTTGGCAAAAATTTAGAAAATTTTGCAATTTTACAACTTTGAAATTTTATGCCCTTAAATCACAGAGATATGTCACACAAAATACTTAATAAGTAACATTTCCCACATGTCTACTTTACAGCACAATTTTGGAAACAACATTTTTTTTGTTAGGGAGTTATAAGGGTTAAAAGTTGACCAGCAATTTCTAATTTTTACAATACCATTTTTTTAGAGACCACATCACATTTGAAGTCATTTTGAGGGGTCTATATGATAGAAAATAACCAAATGTGACACCATTCTAAAAACTGCACCCCCGAAGGTGCATAAAACCACATTTAAGAAGTTTATTAACCCTTCTGGTGCTTCACAGGAATTTTTGAAATGTTTAAAAAAAATGAAACATTTAATTAATTTTTTTTCACAAAAAATTTACTTCAGCTCCAATTTGTTTTAATTTACCAAGGGTAACAGGAGAAAATGGACCCCAAAAGTTGTTGTACAATTTGTCCTGAGTACCCCAATACCCCATATGTGGGGGTAAACCACTGTTTGGGTGCATGGCAAAGCTCGGAAGGGAAGGAGTGCAATTTGATTTTTCAATGCAAAATTGAATGGAATTGAGACGGGATGCCATGTTGCTTTTGGAGAGCCACTAATGTGCCTAAACATTGAAACCCCCCACAAGTGACACCATCTTGGAAATTAGACCCCGTAAGGAACTTATCTAGATGTGTGGTGAGCACTTTGACCCAAAAAATGCTTCACAGAAGTTTATAATGTAGATCCGTAAAAATACAAAATAATATTTTTTCACAAAAATGAACTTTTTGCCCCAATTTGCGCTGATGCTCCATATTTGGGGGTAAACCACTGTTTGGGTGTATGGCACAGCTCAGAAGGGAAGGAGCGCCTTTTGACTTTTCAATGCAAAATTTGTGGAATTAAGATGGGACGCCATGTTGCATTTGGAGAGCCCCTGATGTGCCTAAACATTGAAACCCCCACAAGTGACACCATTTTGGAAAGTAGACCCCCCACAAGTGACCCCATATTGGAAACTAGACCCCTCAAGGAACTTATCTAGTTGTGTTGTGAGAACTTTGAACCTCAAAATGTTTCACTACAGTTTATAACACAGAGCCGTGAAAATAAAAAATCTTTTTTTTTTCCACACAAATTATTTTTTAGCCCCCGGTTTTGTATTTTCCCAAGGGTAACAGGAGAAATTGGACCCCAAAAGTTGATGTCCAATTTGTCCTGAGTACGCTGATACCCCATATGTTATTTTTATATTATTATTATTATTTATTATTATAGCACCATTTATTCCATGGCGCTTTACATGTGAGAAGGGGTATATATAATAAAAACAGATCAAATCATGTTTGATCGCAGTGTGCTGGAGGTTAATGTGCCGGGGCGGTCCGTGACCGCTCCTGGATCATAGTGCCGGATGTCAGCTGCGATAGTCAGCTGACACCCGGCCGCGATCGGCCGCGCTCCCCCCTTGAGCGCATCTGATCGCGCTGGACGTACTATCCCATCACTGGGAATTAAGTCCCAGGTCACCTTGATGGGATATTTTACAGAGCGGGCATATGCAACAGACACTTGAAAAAAATGTTGAGTGCGCATATCCTTATATTTGTCTGCTGGTTCATACTGCTCGAACCACAAGTAGCATGAATCAGACACTGGCTTTATTATTGCAGACATATACTCAGAAATGTTGGGGTGTTTCATAGAAAGCATATTTTAAAATGCATGACGAGGATGAGGTTACTAGGTTGAATAGTCACAAAGGTATGTCCCCACCAGCTTCTCCTCTCCCTGCTTACGTAGATTGATAGGTCTAACTCTATGTGTGAGTATACTGCATGTATTACATTGAATGGTTGCCACTATCCTATTATAAGAAAACAAATTTAGTCACATTACAATCCCAAAATTTTTTAGGTACAGTTCTTATTTTAAAGGGAACTTTTTATAAGTTTTTACTGGATTAAAGTGGCCCCTTCATGCTATAGATGATGATCAATTGTATACCTAGAAATGTCTGACATTTTTAACTCTAATTCAACCGATTTTCCTTCTGCACCATCCTTTTTGCCACTTCTAATCTAGACCTACACGAGCGCTGAAGGTTTTTGATGTCTCGAACCACAACAGAGTACCTAATTCTCATGCTCCAATCCTGATCTTGAAAACAACTAGATGATGAAGGAAAGGTCATCCACCGTAATAAGGGAAAGAGGGGTTAGACTACAAATGAAAATGTTTGAGACTTCTGAGCTAAGTGCTCCCAGCAGACACTTTACATATGACACAGGACATTTTAGGAAGAGGCATACATTTAGAAATATCTTCACATGACCTAGAGCATGGTAGAAGTGCTTGAAGGTGGTAAAAACTGATGTCAGATCCCACTGAGCTCTGTGATACATTCTTACAAGTTTTATTACTTCTTCTAAATCAGTTAGGTACAACGTTTGCCATATATCATGTCATCAGCCAAGATACTGTAAAGCTTCTGCTCTTGGATGGAAATATCTACAGGCTTCATTCCATGACACAGATATGACTTCAAAGACATTTGAAATGTCCCTCTCACTCTCTGATGCTGAAGCTTTGAATCCATTTCTTTTGTTTTTCTATAACCTTTTTATTTTCAATCACAATTAATTTACCGTTACTAAAATAGGCTTATTTTAACCCCTTTCTGCCATTAGACGTACTATTCCGTCCATGTGGGGTGGGCTTTACTTCCCAGGGACGGAATAGTACGTCATAGGCAATCGGCCGTGCTCACGGGGGGAGCGCGGCCGATCGCGGCCGGGTGTCAGCTGCTTATCGCAGCTGACATCCGGCACTATGTGCCAGGAGCGGTCACGGACCGCCCCCGGCACATTAACCCCCGGCACACCGCGATCAAACATGATCGCGATGTGCCGGCGGTGCAGGGAAGCATCGCGCAGGGAGGGGGCTCCCTGCGGGCTTCCCTGAGACCCCCGCAGCAACGCAATGTGATAGCGTTGCTCCGGGGGTCTCCTACCTTCCTCCTTGCAGCAAGTCCCGGATCCAAGATGGCCGCGGATCCGGGTCCTGCAGGGAGGGAGGTGGCTTACCAAGTGCCTGCTCAGAGCAGGCACTTGGTAACGCTGCAGCGCTGTTTGACAGATCGGTGATCTGTCAGAGTGCTGTGCAAACTGGCAGATCACCGATCTGTATTGTCCCCCCCTGGGACAAAGTAAAAAAGTAAAAAAAAAAGTGTGCAAAAAAAAAAAAATCCTAAATAATGAAAAAAAAAAAAATATTATTCCCATAAATACATTTCTTTATCTAAATAAAAAAAACAAAACAATAAAAGTACACATATTTAGTATCACCGCATCCGTAACGACCCGACCTATAAAACTGGCCCACTAGTTAACCCCTTCAGTAAACACCGTAAGAAAAAAAAAAAAAAAACGAGGCAAAAAACAACGCTTTATTATCATACTGCCGAACAAAAAGTGGAATAACACGCGATCAAAAAGACAGATATAAATAACCATGGTACCGCTGAAAGCGTCATCTTGTCCCGCAAAAAACGAGCTGCCATACAGCAACATCAGCAAAAAATTAAAAAAGTTATAGTCCTCAGAATAAAGCGATGCAAAAATAATTATTTTTTCTATAAAATAGTTTTTATCGTATAAAAGCGCCAAAACTTAAAAAAAATGATATAAATGAGGTGTCGCTGTAATCGTACTGACCCGAAGAATAAAACTGCTTTATCAATTTTACCAAACGCGGAACGGTATAAACGCCTCCCCCAAAAGAAATTCATGAATAGCTGGTTTTTGCTAATTCTGCCTCACAAAAATCGGAATAAAAAGCGATCAAAAAATATCACGTGCCCGAAAGTGTTACCAATAAAAACGTCAACTCGTCCCGCAAAAAACAAGACCTCACATGACTCTGTGGACTCAAATATGGAAAAATTATAGCTCTCAAAATGTGGTAATGCAAAAAATATTTTTTGCAATAAAAAGCGTCTTTCAGTGAGTGACGGCTGCCAATCATAAAAATCCGCTAAAAAACCCGCTATAAAAGTAAATCAAACCCCCCTTCATTACCCCCTTAGTTAGGGAAAAATAAAAAATTTTTAAAAAATGTATTTATTTCCATTTTCCCATTAGGGTTAGGGCTAGTGCTAGGGTTAGGGCTAGGGTTAGGGCTAGGGTTAGGGCTAGGGTTAGGGTTAGGGCTAGGGTTAGGGTTAGGGCTAGGGTTAGGGTTAGGACTAGGGCTAGGGTTAGGGCTAGGGTTAGGGCTAGGGTTATGGTTAGGGCTAGGGTTAGGGCTAGGGTTAAGGCTACAGTTAGGGTAAAGGCTACAGTTAGGGTTAAGGCTACAGTTAGGGTTAAGGCTACAGTTAGGGTTAAGGCTACAGTGAGGGTTGGGGCTAAAGTTAGGGTTAGGGTTTGGATTACATTTGCGGTTGGGAATAGGGTTGGGATTAGGGTTAGGGGTGTGTCTGGGTTAGAGGTGTGGTTAGGGTTACCGTTGGAATTAGAGTTAGGGGTGTGTTTGGATTAGGGTTTCAGTTAAAATTGGGGGGTTTCCACTGTTTAGACACATCAGGGGCTCTCCAAACGCGACATGGACAGGAGTTTACCCCAACATAAGGGGTATCAGCGTACTCAGGACAAATTGGACAACAACTTTTGGGGTCCAATTTCTCCTGTTACCCTTGGGAAAATACAAAACTGGGGGCTAAAAAATAAGTTTTGTGGGAAAAAAAAGATTTTTTAATTTTCACGGCTCTGCGTTATAAACTGTAGTGAAACACTTGGGGGCTCAAAGTTCTCACAACACATCTAGATAAGTTCGTGGGGGGTCTAGTTTCCAATATGGGGTCACTTGTGGGGGGTTTCTACTGTTTAGGTACATTAGGGGCTCTGCAAACGCAATGTGACGCCTGCAGACCATTCCATCTAAGTCTGTATTTCAAATGGCGCTCCTTCCCTTCCGAGCCCTCCCATGCGCCCAAACGGTGGTTCCCCCCCACATATGGGGCATCTGCGCACTCAGTACAAATTGGACAATAAATTTTGGGGTCCAATATCTCCTGTTACCCTCGAGAAAATACAAAACTGGAGGCTAAAAAATAATTTGGGGGGGAATATTTTTTTTTATTTTCACGGCTCTGCGTTAGAAACTGTAGTGAAACACTTGGGGGCTCAAAGTTCTCACAACACATCTAGATAAGTTCCTTTGGGGGTCTAGTTTCCAATATGGGGTCACTTGTGGGGGGTTTCTACTGTTTAGGTACATTAGGGGCTCTGCAAATGCAATGTGATGCCTGCAGACCATTCCATCTAAGTCTGTATTTCAAATGGCGCTCCTTCCCTTCCGAGCCCTCCCATGCGCCCAAACGGTGGTTCCCCCCCACATATGGGGTATCAGCGCACTCAGGACAAATTGCACAACAAATTTTGGGGTCCAATTTTTCCTGTTACCCTCGAGAAAATACAAAACTGGGGGCTAAAAATAATTTTGGGGGGAATGTTTTTTTTTATTTTCACGGCTCTGCGTTAGAAACTGTAGTGAAACACTTGGGGGCTCAAAGTTCTCACAACACATCTAGATAAGTTCCTTTGGGGGTCTAGTTTCCAATATGGGGTCACTTGTGGGGGGTTTCTACTGTTTAGGTACATTAGGGGCTCTGCAAACGCAATGTGACGCCTGCAGACCATTCCATCTAAGTCTGTATTTCAAATGGCGCTCCTTCCCTTCTGAGCCTTCCCATGCGCCCAAACGGTGGTTCCCCCCCACATATGGGGTATCAGCGCACTCAGGACAAATTGCACAACAAATTTTGGGGTCCAATTTCTCCTGTTACCCTTGAGAAAATACAAAACTGGGGGCTAAAAAATAATTTTGGGGGGAATTTTTTTTTTTATTTTCACGGCTCTGCGTTAGAAACTGTAGTGAAACACTTGGAGGCTCAAAGTTCTCACAACACATCTAGATAAGTTCCTTTGGGGGTCTAGTTTCCAATATGGGGTCACTTGTGGGGGGTTTCTACTGTTTAGGTACATTAGGGGCTCTGCAAACGCAATGTGACGCCTGCAGACCATTCCATCTAAGTGTATTTCAAATGGCGCTCCTTCCCTTCCGAGCCTTCCCATGCGCCCAAACGGTGGTTCCCCCCCACATATGGGGTATCAGCGCACTCAGGACAAATTGGAAAACAAATTTTGGGGTCCAATTTCTCCTGTTACCCTTGGGAAAATACAAAACTGGGGGCTAAAAAATAATATTTGTGGGAAAAAATTTTTGTTTTATTTTTACGGCTCTGCATGGCGTCTCATCTCAATTCCTGTGAATTTTGCATTGAAAAGTCAAACGGCACTCCTTCCCTTCCGAGCTCTCCCATGCGCCCAAACAGTGGTTTACCCCCACATATGGGGTATCAGCGTACTCAGGACAAATTGTACAACAACTTTTTGGTTTCAATTTCTTCTCTTACCAATGGGAAAATAAAAAATCGGGGGCGAAAAGATCATTTTTTTTTCACAAAAATTATTTTTTATTTTTACGGTTCTGCATTATAAACTTCTGTGAAGCACTTGGTGGGTCAAAGTGCTCACCACACCTCTAGATAAGTTCCTTAGGGGGTCTACTTTCCAAAATGGTGTCACTTGTGGGGGTTTCAATGTTTAGGCACATCAGTGGCTCTCCAAACGCAACATGGCGTCCCATCTCAATTCCAGTCAATTTTGCATTAAAAAGTCAAATGGCGCTCCTTCGCTTCCAAGCTCTGTCATGTGCCCAAACAGTGGTTTACCTCCACTTATGGGGTATCGGCGTACTCAGGACAAATTGTACAACAAGGTTTGGGGTCCATTTTCTCCTGTAACTCTTGGCAAAATAAAACAAATTGGAGCTGAAGTAAATTTTTTGTGAAAAAAAGTTAAATGTTAATTTTTATTTAAACATTCCAAAAATTCCTGTGAAACACCTGAAGGGTTAATAAACTTCTTGAATGTGGTTTTGAGAACCTTGAGGGGTTAAAACTGATATACTAAGAACATGTAATTGCTAATATGGTGGTTATTTGAAGTGACAGGGCTCCGTTTATTGTTTAGTTTTTTGTTACTGCAGTTGCTAAATACTATATTATGGCACTTCATGAAAACCAACCAACCATATATACAGCGGGTGAAATAAGTATTGAACACGTCACCAATTTTCTAAGCAAATAGAGAGGTGCTATTGACATGAAATTCTCCCCAGATGTCGGTAACAAACCAACCAATAAACCCAAGCAAAGAAATCAAACCATAGATGTCCATAAATGAATATTAATTTACTGAAATGTAAGTAATACTTTGTACAAAGCCTTTGCTGGTGATGACAGATGCCTCCTGTATGGAAACACTAATCACATGCATTGCTCAGTTGTGATTTTAGACCCGTTTGTCCACGTAAATACTCTTCAAATCCTGAAGGTCATGTGGGCTCCTTCTATGAACTCTGAGCTTTCGTTCCTTCCATAAATTTTCTATGGGACTCAGGTCAGGTGATTGGCTGGACCATTCTAGCAGCTTTATTTTCTTTCTCTGAAAGCAGATGAGAGTTTCCTTAGCTATGTGTTTGGGATCATTGCCTTGCTGAAATGTCCACCCTCGTTCCAAGTTCATCATCCTGGTAGATGGCAGCAGATTTTTATCAAGAATGTCTCTGTACATTTGTCCACTCATCCTTTCTACAATCATATGAAGTTTGCCAGAGCCGTATGCTGAAAAACAGCTCCACACCATGATGTTCCCACCTCTAAACTTTACTGTTGGTATGGTATTTTTCGGGTGATATGCATTACCAGAGGCATAGCTAGAGTTTTGGTTCAGGGGGGCGAAACTTCTGAGTGGGCCCCTAACCAGGTAACCTTGATTACATCTGGGTGACACACCCTAATAGTAGAGAACCTCAGCAGATGACTGTGCTAATACTGAAGATAATCTCTATATGAAGACCAACATAGATATTACCGCCATATGGTCAGTGGTAGATACCAGCCCTACAGAACATATAAGAGATTACTGCACAGTTACAGATAATGACTTACCGCTGATATCCTTTCTAATGGAATCGTTCACTTTTCCTGTCTTTTCCATCTGGCCCAGACCGACATGACAACTTCTTCCAGCAACGACTCACCTGCAGAGAATACAACAAAGACACATTTCACATCTCATATTCCAGCCCCATCACCATCTATTCCCAACCTCCACAAACTCCTCATCCTGCTGACACTCCAAATACTGAGCCGCTGATGCCATATGTGTCCCTATTACTGCACCTGATACTCCAATACTGAGCTGCCGCTGCTGCTGTATGTGTCCCTATTACTGCACCTGATACCCCAATACTGAGCCGCTGCTGCCGTATGTGTCCCTATTACTGCACCTGCTTTGTGATTCTCTGTGCCATCTAAATTCTAAAGCACCCATCTATAATATAGTAATGCAGGGTGCATGTGCCCTAGAAAACAGTGCCCACATTTTGCCCCCTAAAAAGTAATATTGCCCTGTGTACCCCTTTAATAGTAACAGTATACTGAGTTCCCCTATAACAATAAGTACCCACTTCACATTGAATAATGTCCCGAATCTGTCCCCCTGTACAGCTTCCCTATACACAGTACGATGCTCTCTTATACATACCATGATGCCTCCTCACTGTAATGCACCCCCACACTGTATACTGACCCCTTAATAGCCCCCAAACTGTTTGATGGCTCCAGCACTGTATGATGACCCCTTCAGTGTAATCTCTACACTGTACGATGGCAACCTCATTGTAATCCCCAAACTGTGCAATGGCCCACTAGATGGCCTCCATATAGTATAAGGCACCAGATAGTCCTCAATATAGTATAATGCACTCCCCATAGGTACACTCTATAGCACAAGGCAGCACCCATAGGCAGACTCCATAGCACAAGGCAGCACCCCATAGGTAAACCCTGTAGTATAAGACAGCACCCCATGGGCAGACTCTGTAGTATAAGGCAGCACCCCATAGGCAGACCCTGAATTATAAGACAGCACCCCATAGGAAGACCCTGTAGTGTCAGCACATTCATGCAGCTGGAGGCTAATGATCTGCTAATGTGATCGGTGTGTTTCTTTATGGACTGCTAATGTGATCGGTCAGCAGTATGTTGGGACCTGGAAACGGCACGTGACGTCATGTTCCCACGGCAACCGGCAGACTTGCTTTACTGCGGTGGCGCTTCCAGCCGGATCCCACCGCAAGCTTTCTCGGACATAGTATAAGTGCACCTTCCCCCTCCAGACCCCAGGCTTGAGAGAGCCGCCACCACGAAAGGATGCTCCCCACACTTTGGCCTCTCCACGCACCCACTATCCATGCCATCGGGGCAACACACCAGGATCCTTTCAAGTTCACTCAAGTAAGTCCTGTGGTTATTATATGTACACCCCAGGTATGCCGCAGATTTATGTTTCCACATTGCAGCGTGGTGATTTTCATTCTTTATCAACACAAACAATTAAATACTCACCTCTCTTCCTCCTTGATTCAGCGTTGCTCCAAGCTCCCGCTCATCTCCTGACAGCGGGTGCAGACGTCACCGCGCCCACTGTCAGTGTCGGCGTCGGTGACGTCAGACGCTCACAGGGGGGTGATGGGAGAAGGAGCGCTGCGCGCCAATACAGCTGACCTTGAGATGATGGGCAGGGGGCCCACTGCTGGCACTGGGCCCCCCAACCTGCTCAGGGGCGCTATAGCGGCCGGGCTGCAGAGGAGGGAGACCGATTCTCCCTGCTCTGCCACAGAATGTAACTGTATCGGTGCACTGCACACGCCGATACAGTTACAGTAGCGTAGCTCCGGGTGGGCCCCCTCTGAGCTCTGGGCCTGGGGCACTCGCACCCTCTGCACCCCGGTAGCTACGCTACTGTGCAGTACCTTTTGGCATCCAAACGTGGTGTCTATTATGCTGTTCAAACAGTTAAATTTTGGTCTCATCTGATCAGACTATATTCTAAACTGTATACTTATTGTTTTCTTTGAAACAATTTTACCTGTTGATTCCAGGTCTTTCTGTAGCTCTCTACAGGTGGTCCTTGGCTCTTCGTCAACTCTTCTGATAATTATTTTCACTGCTTTGTTTGAAATTTTGCTGGAGTACCTGGTTGTGGTTTATGATGAAATCTCGTTCACTTGCAGATTATGGCCCAACCAGTGCTCACAGGAACCAGTCATCAGTATGTTTTGTAACAATAAGGTTGTAAAAGTCTTAAGACAGCCCATGGTTTTACCTATCATGAGATGTTTCTTGTGTGACAGCTTGGTAATGAGAAACCCTTTTATATGCCATCAGTTGGACCAGCTGATATTATTTTTCACTATGTGGCAGGATTGCTTTCTAATTATTCTTTCACTGTGTGGCAGGATTGCTTTCTAATTATTGATAGACTTTAAGCTGATGTCAATTGGTGACGTGTCCAATATTTATTTCACCCGCTGTATATATATATATATATATATATATCTGAAAACTTGCTTCTCACCCCCCGATGGGGGTGGTCTTTTTGCCCTTTCTCATTCTCAGGTCCTCTACCAGAAGTCTGGGAGTTTGAGGGTTCTGTGCAGGATCTTAGTTGTTC
Source organism: Ranitomeya imitator (assembly GCF_032444005.1). NCBI lineage: Eukaryota > Metazoa > Chordata > Amphibia > Anura > Dendrobatidae > Ranitomeya > Ranitomeya imitator. The sequence goes on from NC_091285.1 coordinate 432,152,582, forward strand.
CCAGCATTGTGCTTTTCTGGACAGAAAGTTCAGATGTTGCTCCTGAGATCTGTTGTAGCCATTTTCCCAACTTAGGGGTCATTGCTCCAAGTGCTCCTATCGCTACTTGAATCACTATTGCCTTCATTTTCCACATCTTCTCCAGTTCTCCTTTGAGGCAGTGGTATTTCTCCAGCTTTTCATATTCCTTCTTTCTGATGTTGTTGTCACTTGGCACTGCCACATCTTTTATCATTGCCGTCTTCTGAACCTTGTCCACTATGACAATGTCTGGTTGGTCAGCCAACACCTGCTTATCCGTCTGGACTTAAGGGGACTTGGCCCATTTGCTGTGCAGATGTACCTGTACACAATTCCCGCTACTTGGTTGTGGTGTTCGGTATACCCTGTTCCTGCTTGCATTTTTCATCCTGCCACTGTGTGTTGGACTGTTTCTGAGGTTTCTTTTCATAGTCTGCACCTTGGATCTTGTCTTGTGTGGTAGATTCCAGCTTCTATGCATCTGGTACTTAGTGCTTGCTCTTGTGCCGCTATGACAGCCCCCAATGCCCCTCCTCTTGACTTCTCGCCCTGTTCCAAAGCCAGCTTCTCCACCATGACAGATGATCAGCTCTCCATCCTTCTGTCAAGATCACATCTCACCACTTGCACGCTTGACCCGCTCCCGTCCCACCTCATCCCTAACCTCGCAAAAAAAGTTTTCATCCCAACCCTAACACAACTCTTCAACTTCTCACTTACAAACAATGTCTTCCCCTCATCCTTCAAACATGCATAAATCACACCTATCCTCAAAAAACCCTCCCTCGACCCATCCTCTGTGTCCAGCTATCGCCCGATATCCCTTCTCCCTTATGCCTCAAAACTACTGGAACAGCATGTTCATCTTGAACTGTCCTCCTACCTCTCCTCCTGCTCCCTCTTTGACCGGTTACAATCTGGCTTCCGACCACATCACTCAACTGAGACTGCCCTAACTAAAGTGACCAATGACCTACTATCTGCCAAGAGCAAGCGTCACTACTCTGTCCTCCTCCTCCTGGACCTGTCTTCTGCCTTCAACACTGTGGACCACTCCCTCCTGTTACAGATTCTCTCATCTCTTGGCATCGCTGATTTGGCCCTATCCTGGATCTCATCATATCTCACAGACTGGACATTCAGTGTCTCCCTCTCCCACACCACCTCCTCATCTCGCCCCCTATCTGTCGGTGTACCCCAAGGCTCAGTTCTAGGACCCCTACTCTTCTCCATCTACACCTTCAGCCTGGGACAGCTCATAGAATCCCACGGTTTACAATATCATCTCTATGCTGATGACATGCATATCTACCTATCTGGACCTGACCTCACTTCCTTACTGACCAAAATCCCACACTATCTGTCTGCTATTCCATCCTTCTTTTCTGCTCGTTTTCTAAAACTGAACATGGACAAAACAGAATTCATCATCTTTACCCCACCTCACTCTACTACTCCACCAGACATATCCATTAATGTCAATGGCTGCTCACTTTCCCCGGTCCCGCACGCTTAGTGTCGGGGTGATCCTTGACTCTACCCTCTCTTTCAAGCCACATATCCAAGCCCTTGCCTCCTCTTGCCAATTCCAACTCAAAAACATTTCCCGGATACGTGCATTCCTTGACGAAGAAACCAGAAAAACACTAGTACATGCCCTTATCATCTCCCGCCTCGACTACTGCAACCTCCTACTCTCTGGCCTCTCCTCTTGCACTCTGACATCACTCCATTCCATCCTAAACTCTGCTGCCCAACTAATCCCCCTGTCTCCCTGCTACTCCCCAGCCTTTCCTCTCTGCCAAGCCCTTCACTGTCTTCCTATTGCCCAGAGGCTACAGTTCAAAACACTAACAATGAAATACAAAGCCATTCACAACCTGACTCCATACATCTGTGACATGGTCTCCCGGTATCTACCTACATGCAAACGTCGATCGTCTCATGATCTCTTTCTCTACTCCTCTCTCTTCTCTTCCTCCCACAACCGCATCCAAGACTTCTCCCGTGCTTCCCCTATACTCTGGAACTCTACCCCAACACATCAGGCTCTCGCGTACCACGGAAACCTTCAAAAGGGACCTGAAGACCCACCTCTTCCGACAAGCCTACAACCTGCAGTGATCCCCAGTCTACTGTACCGCTGCATGACCAGCTCTACCCTCTCCTAGTGTATCCTCACCCATCCCTTGTAGACTGTGAGCCCTCGCGGGTAGGGTCCTCTCTCCTCCTGTACTTGTGTGTGCCTTGTTTTACTCATGCTTATTGTACTTGTCTATATTTGCCCCATTCACATGTAAAGCGCCATGGAATAAATGGTGCTATAAAAATGTATAATAATAATAATAATAATAAATAATAATAATGATCAGTGCCTCTGTGCTGTCTCAGACTCCAGCTTTCTCCAGCCATTGATAGGATTTCTCCATGTCATCGACCTTCATTATCTGTCGATGATACGTCCCATGCTTGTCTTGCCATAGCTCTTCATGTTTTTGTTCTTCCTTCCAGATCTGTTGTTGTTACTGCCTTAGGCTTTCCCTCAGCATCTCATCTTTTGGTGCCATTTTCTGAAGTATTCCTGGATACTCCTTGTTTCATCCGTGATGGTGTCTTGGATGCTTTTCAAGCCTCGACCACCCTCCTTTCTGTTGGTATACAATCTTTGGATGTTACACTTAGGGTGGAGACCTCCATGCATTGTGAGGAGCTTTCGTGTCTTCACATCTGCAGCTTCCTTCTCTTCTTTTGGCTAGCACACTATGCCAGCAGGTTATCTGATAGGGCATATGTATTGATGGCGTGGATTTTATTCTTCCCATTGAGTTGGCTCTTCAGAACCTGTCTTACCCTTTGATGGTATTTGGATGTTGCTGCTTTCCTTGCCTCATCATCATGGTTACTGTATCTCTGTAGGATGCCGAGGTACTTGTAGCATATCTGTACATCTGCTATGTGCCCTGCTGGTAATTCCACTCCATCAGTTTTGACTACCTTGCCTCTCTTTAATACCAACCGGCCGTACTTCTCTAGTCCGTAGGACATCCCAATGTCTTCGCTGTAGATCCTTGTCAGGTGGATCAGTGAATTGATGTCTCGTTCATTTTTCGCATACAGCTTGATGTCATCCACGTAGAGAGGTGGCTGATGGTGCTTCCAATCTTTTATTATTATTATTATTATTATTATTATACATTTTTATTCCACCATTTATTCCATGGTGCTTTACATGTGGGGGCAAATATAGACAAATACATTAAACATGAGCAAAAACAAGGCACAACTTGTATCCATAGCCAGACTCTGTAATTATCTGACTGAGGGGGTTCAAGCCTAGGCAGAACAGCAATGAGGACAGTGCATCACCTTGGTATATGCCACATTTAATTTTAATAATAATAATCTTTATTTTTATATAGTGCTAACATATTCCGCAGCTCTTTACTGATGGGGCTCACAATGTAATTTCCCTATCAGTTTCTGAGGAAGGTTCTTAATTTCTTGTTGACATTGTAGAGAGCCAAGCATTCACAGATCCATGTGTGTGGCATTGATTCATAGGCTTTCCTGTAGTCAATCCAGACTGTGCTGAGATTGGTCTGTCTGGATCTTGAGTTTTGAGCGACTGCTCTATCTATAAGGAGCTGGTGCTTAGAGCCTCTGGTGTTGGTCCCAATGCCTTTCTGAGCTGGATTAATGTACTGTGTCATATTGTTCTGTAGCTTGGTGATAATGATGCCTGACAGGAGTTTCCATGTTGTTGTAGGGCAGGTTATTGGGCAGTAGTTGGATGGAAATGTTACTTTCAGAGACTCCTCCATGATCAGCACTGTTCTTCCTTGTGTTAGCCAAGCTGGGTTATGGCCTGCTTCTAGCAGTTGGTTCATCTTCTTTGCCATGCATTCATGTACCGCTGTTAATTTCTTTAGCCAGTATGGAGTGGATCATGTCTGGTTCAGGTGCTGTCCAGCTCTTCATGTTCTTGACCCGCCGTTGGATGTCTGCTTCTGTAATGGTGACTGGTTCTTGCTGTAGGTGGTTGCTGTTTTTCATTCTCAGATCTTGTAGCCACATTGCACTGGTGTTGTGTGTTTTTTTCTTCTCCCTTCCTTCGGGATTGTTCAGTCTCTGCTATTGGTGGAGTTGCTACCTTTGTGCTGTTTCTCTGTATTTGGGAGTACACCTTGGATGGTTCTTTGGAGAACAAGGCATTTACCTACTTCGCCTCAGCTTCTCTAATTTTTCTCCCTAGTCTTGCAGCGAGTGCTGTGAGCCTTTGTTTAGCAGTCTCTAGGGCTTCAGTTGGGGTCAGGCCTTTGTACATGTCCAGCTTGGACTTTCACCCTTCTATATTTCTGTTGGTTGGCTGACTTCTCTTTGTGTCACCTTGATCTTTGTCTCCAGTCTTCTTTTCCAAGGGGGGCACGCAATTCTGTTGTTCTTATTGGTTGTATAGCCAAGCATTTCTATGATTGCTGAGGCAGTAGCATAGATCAGTTAGTTTGAGTTATGTAGTGGTAGGTATTGATGCAATTGCTCTATTGATATCTTCTAGCATACTGTCTGGTGGTGTTTCTTTGCTGAACCTTCGCAGTCAATCTCTGGTATTGATGGTATTTAGTTTATCTAAGATCTTCTGTTTCAGATCATCTGCAGTGCTCTCTACTTGCAGGATTGGATTTGTATTTCCAGAAGGTTGCACATGTTGCCCAAGGACCACTACTGGTATACAATTTCCAACAGGGCAAGAGCAAAGATTTGAAAGCAGACCTGGATTTCAGATGTGATTTTAAGCTTTGAAGAAGCATGAAGTAATGGGCAATGTTGAAGATTGTAGATTGTGTATTTGGCCAAGGAAACTTAGTTCAGAAAATGAAAATAATTTCCTGCTTACTTTTCTTCAAAATACATAAGATGTCAAGAATTGTCATCAGTTTAGAACAGACACTGCTAGCCATAACTATCTACTGTTCAAAGAAGTCTGGCTAAAAGTTGTCTTTGTGAAAGAATTGAGTCCAAAAGCATACTTTCGACATGGAATCAAGGTCAAGTGACTCAACTATGCACAAAAACATAGGACATAAGGAGCAAGAAAATGGCAGCAGGTGCGCCAAATTGATGAGTCAAAATTTGACATATTTGGCTGTAATAAAAGGCAGATTTTTGGCCAATAGGCTGGAGGAGGCTGCAATAATTAAATGAATGACTGAAGGCAAAAGAGAAACATGTTTGAGATCTCTTACAAGTTTCGGGGCTGCTTTTCATCAAACAGAGTTGAAAATTTGCTGAAGATTATTGGTGTCCTCAATGCTGAGAAATACAGGCAGATATTTATGTATTATGCGATACCATCAAGTAGGTGTCTTATTGATTCCAAATTTATTATGAAGCAAAACAACAACTCCAAACATATAGCCAATGTCATTAAAAACTTTCTTCAGCGTTAAGAAGAAGGAGTTCTGGAAGTGATGATATGGCCCTGCAGATCCCCAATCATTGAGTCTTTGTGGGAACACATGAATATATGTTCCCCATTCTTGCATATATGTTCCCCACCTGGTATAAATATCCCCCATCCTGGTATATATGTTCCTTATCCTGGATCCTATCCTGGTATATTTGTTACCAATCCTGGTATATATGTCCATTACCCTGGGCCTCATCCTTGTATGTATATTCCCCATCCTCATATATATATGTCTCTTATCCTGTGCCCCATTCTGTTATGCAGTACATATTCCCCATCCTGGGCCAATCCTGGTATATATGTTCCCCATCCTGGAATATATGTCCCTCATCCTGGGCACATCCTGCTATATGTCCTCCATTCTGCCACTGTTCTTTAATGTATAGAAAAAAATAAATTATTATAGTCCCCTTCCATCCACTCCTCTGCCAGACAGCACCCTCTTGTGAAGCCGGCATCTTATTTCAGCGTGAAAGAGAAGGGAGCTAATGACGGCACTGCCATTCACCCCCAGTCACGTGCATGCCTGCATCAGTTGTTGACCTCCGATTGGCCAGCAGCGTGTATTGCAGTGCATGGACCTGGTGGGTTTCTGTGCAGCAAAACACTTCTGAGGACGCAGATCCAGTTGAAGTTTGTGCTGGTGTCGGCGGGCCCCCCACTCGCATGGACCCAGTTGCAACCTTTGCGACGGTGATAGTTACGCCCTTGCCATGCATCCATTCACCCATCCTGCCTTGTTTCAATGTTTTATGAAGTCTTCAACTTTTGTTGAAAGGACCCTCAGGCAAAAGGATAATCATAGGGCACCTCTCTACTGACACCAAGTAATCCACCATATTCCCAGCTGCAAATTTCTCAGTAGTGCCTCTGCAGGGAAATTTAAGCATTCCCAGAAAAATTGATAGGCTGTCTTTGGAATGGGTGCTAGAGACCACAGAATAAGAAGTGTCCTTTATAGGACAGAGCACAATCTATTACTTACACCCTGCAACTCCAACGCTGCCACTGTGCTGCTACCCCTTGAGCTTTGTTCACATGGCTGCTGCGGTGACTTCAGAACCACCAATCGTACTGCAACCAATCACTTAGCTCAGTAGTCAAAGGAATGTAGAATGCATAAGACTGTTGAGTCCAGTGATTGACTACAGCAGTCTCATGCTGAAGTTTTGATATCACCAATGCAGGCATATCAACAAAGACTAGGACCAATAGCAAAGACTCATCAATGAAGCAGTGTGGGGTAAGCAATGCCAATTTTGTTATATTTACTCAGTTCAAGCCTGAGGAATAAAAAAAATTAAAGATTAAAAACCACTCCGAATTTCTTAATAGGATGTATGCAATATTTGGATTATAAGGTAGAACATCCATACTAATATTTTATACATCATTTTCTGAACTACACTACATGAGATTACCTAATAATTAGGACATATAGTAGCCTGTGGGTTAATTCCCAGCAATATTTTGAAATGCCAGACAACTAAAGTCTTGAAAGTGGAGGCTATCTATCTCTTGGGGTGATTGCTATGCTCATACCAAATGAAACATAAATGCATTTCAAGCAGAGCAGGTGGTACCATACTTCATTTTGCTTTCTGCTGCAGTAGTTTCACTTGTGTCCTTCAACATTTTCCATAAACATGTCCAAGGTCAAGAAGATACTGTATCTTCCATTTGTGTAGGGCACCTATAAATTATACCGCCCGTCTACTTTAGGTGCAGAGGACTTGAGCAATGTCCAAAGCTCCAGTATGAATCGTAGAATTAACGTTTTTCCCATTATAGACTTTTTCCTACATCATTTTGAGGGCTGTAGAATTGTGTTGATGAACTGTTATTTCATTATTGCACTTTTAGGAAATTAGTCTAATTACAGATCTGAATGTATTAAGGAATTATGACATAGGCAACTAATTGACATATGAACATGATAGAACTTGTTTCCTGATTTTAAAAAAAGTTTAAAAAAAATGTTGTTTGTTTAAAAATTCCAGTCTCTGTATTATTCAATTCCTTAATAACAAGCATCTTTAGTACTTAGTAGACATGATTTTGCTGCAATTACCTGCTGCAAAGGTGATGCAGAGCAGAACACCAGCTTCTGGCAGTGTTCCTGGGGAATGCTAATCCATTCTTTGTAGGCAGTGGCCTCAAGTTCACTGGTAATCCTGGGATTAGGGCAACTGCCTTCTCCAATAAAAAAAAAGTTTCTATGGGGCTCAAATCTTTGCAAAATCTTCCATGACTTTTTCTGATACCAAGTATTGGTGGACTTTGAGGTATGTTTGAGATTTTTAATCTCTTGCAAGGTCAAATGACTCCCAAGCTTCAGCTACCTCATAAGAGGCATGACATTTTCTCCTGACATTTCCTAATACTTAATTGAATGCATCTTGCCCTCCATGCTCTGCAGATTTAAAGTGCCAGAACAAAGCAGCCCCAGAACGTCAACAAACCACCGGCATGCTTCACTGTAGGCAGGGTGTTCTGTCCAGTATATGGGTTCATTCTTTCTCCTCCAAACATAATGTTGATCCATAGGCCCCAAAAGTTCCAGTTTCATTGCTCCATAAAATAGAATTGATTATATAGTAGCCAATTTTTCTTGGGCTTTGGGTCTGTAGAGGTGTAAATCTTGGAGGTATTGAGACTTTCAATGTTTAGTATATGACTTATTTTGCAAACTGAAACTTTGACCACCAGCCTTCTCAGGAATCTGGTGGCAGCTGGTGATATGTTGCTCTTCTGCCACATCTTGGTAGTGTAGCCAGTATTTTTTTAACTTTAAACTTCTGAACAATGTATCCTAATGTTTCTCTAGGAACATTCATTTTCCTTGCTATATTTTTGTATTATTTTCTTTATTTGTGCAAAGCAATGGTCTATTAGCTTTTTGGACCATTCTCTTGATTGTCATATTTCAAAAATGCAATCAAATGATCTTCACAGTGCAAGTTTTTGATGAGGTTTATCACAAGCACAGTTGACGCAACTAATGAATCCCTTGATTAGTTACCATCAGGTCAGCTTGATACAATATCTGATTTGCAAGTGTGAACTGTTGGGAAGGATTCTACTGAAGGGTTTGAATAATTCTGCAGTCATTAAAAGTGACATTTTGTGCTAAATTTGGAGAACCCACTTGTTATATTAGTTATGTTGAGGCATTTAAATAGTTCTTAATTGATTGTTTTAGTGTAAACGCAAAAAAGTTGTAGATTTTGCTAATAAACTTAACTTGCAATGGGTGTGCATGTTGACGACCATAAAATGTGTCACACATTGTAAGGTTGAATTCAGATGTTCATGTATCTTGGTCCGAGTACAGACTGCGATTCATGGACTGACCATGGGTCTTCTGATTACTTAAATGGGACAACCTCACAGGCACTGGCAGACGCAGACAGAAAAAGGCCCCTGTGCAAGAACTTTATATGGGCCTTTATTTTGTTCAATAGTTTGTCACAATGCATATTTCCACCTGCTTTGGTATCAGAAGTAGGTCCCCTTTATCTCTTGGGCCAGGGTGCAGATACACAGGTTGACCAGTGATATGTCCACCCTTACTCATAGGCATATATGAGGCTATAAACTTGACGTCAGAAGATCCACGTCCAGTCAGTACATCTCAGTCTATTCAGTCAATGATACACAGACATCTAAAATTATTCTTTTTATAAGTTTATATGAGCACAATAGCCTTGATTCATCAAGACTCTTGATGAAGGGTAATGTTGGCTTCAGTCTCACACCTCTTAATAAATCGGCAGCATCTGACAAGTAGTGTGCACTTCCGTGCATAAGAATCAGCCACGATCATCGTTTGCACCATCCACATCAGTTAAAGGGACTCTGTCACCTGAATTTGGAGGGAACAATTTTCAGCCATAGAGGCGGGGTTTTCGGGTATTTGATTCACCCTTTCCTTACCCGCTGGCTGCATGCTGGCTGCAATATTGGATTGAAGTTAATTCTCTGTCCTCCGTAGTACATTTATCAAAATGGAGAAAAGGAGGAGCATACAATCTAGGTATTATTTTATAAACACATATCTTTATTTAAATACAAAAAGATAAAATACAGGAACAATTCCATATAAAGTGCAATCCAGTCAAGCACGGGGGGGAGAACCATCCCCTGCAAATCCCATGCTGCATATAACGGTAGTAATCAGGGGGTAAAAAAAGGACCCCGTATAAACAAGTACTAGGAAGCCTCAACACACATATATCTGAAGCGGTATTATGGCAGATAGTGGCACTAAGCTAAAGGTAATATATGGTGCATAATAAGGTAACAAGCACTGTGGCTAAGCCTATCTACAGGCATTATGACAGCCAGTGACACTTTGCCATAGATAATATATATAGCGCATAGTACACCATGGGTAACAGGTACTGTGGTCAAGCTCACCTACAAGGGATTCAGAGGAAGGGTCCCGCCGGAAAAGAAGAGCGCTCCGTAGTACATGCCTGCACAAGCTTATCCATAAACTCAAATTGCCATATCACTGCCAAAAAAGTAATCTCAAACACATAGTCCTTGCAGAAAGGTTCAACTACAGATAGAGCACATAAAATTAGGCTAACTAAATCTGGGTAGCAAATTACATAGAGGCAGCATATTAAAGCACTTATTACTCAAAAAAACAGTATATGTGTAATACAAAACGCCAATTACTTATACAAATTACAACTGTAGGAGATCCTAGACATGCAAATGAAGATATGCCTCAAAAGGATTAATTAGATAAAGTGCATTGTGCTGGTATATATAATGTGTCATAAAAACTGCAACAATAGTGAAAAAACGCCAATTGCATATATCTCAAAAGAGTAAACATATCAGATATAGCAGCAGCCAGTGAAAGTAGCAAAGAGATCAAATGTATAGAGGCCAGTATATATCCAAGACTTAAATTACTTATGCAAATCACAACTGTAGGGGATCTCTAGTTGTTAAACATGCAAATAAAGATGTATGTCTTCAAAAGAATCAGTAAAGTGCATTGAACTGGTATATATAATGTGTCATAAAGACTACAATAATATTGAAAGAGATACCATTTGCACGTGTCTCAAAAAGGCACCCGCCAGTGTGCGTGATATTATATTAGTAGGATCAGTGTACCATATATAATATCACGCACACTGACCTCACTTAGCAGTACTATTGCTCATTCTATGCTAGGATGTTCTATGATGCTGTGATTAACGGTTATCTATCCATGTATACACTATAACCGGATACTGCTAGATATATGTGAATAAATTTATGAAAAATAGACCTGCTCATTTACCTTTGACCCATGTATGGACTCATATTGTAAATACTTTATTTATCTATTTAATTTTTTTATTTTTGTTATTGCCTTTTTCCTGTTACAGTACATTGATGAAGGTCAATGTTTGACCGAAACGTCACTCTGTATGTACTCTTCTCATTAAAATCTTTTTCACTGCATCCCACTGAGTGTGTGCCAAGCTTATCTTTCATAGTTGAAATACAGTGGCGGCTGGCACCACTCCATTAATTGCCAATGAAATTGCTGGAGATAGCCAAGCATAAAGCTCGGCCATCTCATGGCAGTGTCATAGAGCATGCACAGAAATCTCTGCATTCCAATGGGGTATTTCATAACCCTGTTCTTAGGATCCATTGAGGTGGCACACTGATTGGCAAGTTAGCACCTATACTGTGGTTAGGAGATAACTTGTAAATATGGAAATATCTCTACATAACAAGCTTCAAGGGGTTTTCCTCTACTTTGATACTGATGAACTATTCTTAGGATAGATTATCAGTAGATCGTTGGAGATCCAACACTTGGCACCCCTACTGATTAGTTGTTATCAGCTCTGACTGCAGTTGGATGTAAACAGTGCAATCGAGTAGAATAGCATAGCTCCGAACTCTGTTTGATGGCCATTGTTGAGAAATACAGCTCAGATTCCCAATAAGTCATCATTGGGAGAAACAAATACTTGTAAAGCAGTAGTCACTTCTTTCTCGAACTCCTAATGAATATTGCTGAGAAAATAGAGACTACAACTGCTTCGAAAAAATAACATTGTTTTACATATTTCCAAAAGTTGTCAGATTCAGTTATGAAATAAGTTATATCTTAATGATTTTGACCTCCTGAAAATTTTTATTGTCAGATTGGAATCCGACAATGAAAATTTTTAGTTGGCTCTTGTTTCTAAGATCTCGAAGAGTTTTCCTTTTACTGCATAATTAATGCAAGTGTTAATGCTTTGAAGCATAATTTTTGCAAATATAAAGATGCTGAATATTTTGTTTTGCCAATTTTCTGATATTTATTTAGAGTAAACTTAGCAGCAATTCTAATAACTAAAATATGTCTAAACAATATTGCGAATTATAAACAGTTAAAGAAATTACACTACAAAATTTGGTCCTCATTTAGTGACATCTCTTTTTGCTTGTTTCTTGTACTCCTGCATCAGATCATCTCTTATAATTGTTCAAAAGTAATCTGCAAGCATTGATGGATTCCATTTTCCTTCGATATCTTTTCTCCTTAGCCGCAATATCTTTTTGAAATCTCTCACTGTGCTTGTCACTCACTGCTCCACAGTTTGGTGGAAAAAAGTCTAGATGGGAATGTAAGATGTAAATTTTAAAGGGTATATTCGGAACTTTACAAAAAATGTATCTAAGCACTAACAGGCAGGTAGTTGCAGCTTACCTACATTTTGTGCACGGCACTATTCTTCCCCGGTATAGAGCGGTCACAGACTGCTCCTGCCAGGGATTTGGAAGTCTCTACTGACGTCACGTCTACAGAGCAAAGGCTTCTTTTCCAGTCTGCTCTGTCGACAGGGCAAGACTTCCAAGGTCATTCTGATTGACAGCCGGATCCCCGCTGCCTAACTGTCAATCAGACCTCAGACGTCCCATCCCGTTGCGTCAGCGAAGAGAACTGAATCCCTGTGACCGCTCTGTAATGGGAGAAGAACGGCGCAATGCACAATTACCTGCCTACTAGTACTTAGATAAATTTTTTGCTTTTTGTAAAGTCCAGGATACCCTCTTTGAGGACATGTTACAGGCAAGATCCTTATATGTTTTAGGGAGATTTTCCTCCAACTTTTCATAGTTATCTGCTGTTGAGTTTCCCCAAAACATTAGTTTAAACTAATGCGAATGCTACCCATGCAGCTTTTCATTTCTGTGCAGCATATAGAGAAGCTTCTTATCTTGAAGAAGCTTACAAATCTGAAGTCCAATAAAGAATCCTCACTTTATCTTGGAAATTTTTCAATGAGAAACTTGAATGCCTTTGCATTTTTATCCATTGCCTTTACAAAGTTCTTCATTAGGCCCAACTTGAGATACAATAGTAACATAGTAACATAGTTATTAAGGTTGAAGGAAGACTTTAAGTCCATCTAGTTCAACCCATAGCCTAACCTAACATGCCCTAACATGTTGATCCAGAGGAAGGCAAAAAAAACCCATGTGGCAATCTGGTTGACCTCCAAGCAATAACAAATACTCGGAGGTCACCCGAGCATGCTCGGGAAAACCCGAGCAACGAGTATACTCGCTCATCACTAGTATCAACCTTTTGTGTGGCACCGTATCAAAAGCTTTTGAAAAGTCCATATACACTACGTCCACTGCGTTCCCTTGGTCCAGTTCGGAACTTACCTCTTCATAGAAACTGATCAGATTAGTCTGACAGGAACAGTCTCTAGTAAACCCGTGCTGATACTGGGTCATGAAGTTATTCCTCTTCAGATATTCCTGTATAGTATCTCTTAGAATACCCTCCAGGATTTTACTCACAGTAGAGGTTAAGCTTACTGGCCTATAATTCCAAGTTAAGTTTTTGTCTCCTTTTTGAATATTGGCACCACATTTCTATACGCCAGTCTTGTGGTACAGACCCCGTTATTATGGAGTCTTTAAAGATTAAAAATAATGGTTTATTAATGACTGTACTTAGTTCCTGCAGTACTCGGGGGTGTATCCTATCTTGGTCCGGAGATTTGTCAATTTTAGTGATTTTTAGACGCTGCCGTGCTTCCTGCTGGGTTAAGCAGGTGACATTTAATGGGGAATTTTTGTTATCACTAATTATTTTGTCTGCCATGGGATTTTCTTGTGTAAATACTGTTGAAAAAAAGTCATTTAGCATATTGGCTTTTTCCTCATCCACCATTTCACCCAGACTATTTTTAAGGGGGCCAACACTATATTTTTTTAGTTTCTTACTATTTATGTATTTAAAGAATATTTTGGGATTATTTTTAGTCTCTGGCAATGAGTCTCTCTGTCTCAATCCTTGCTGCCTTATTTGCTTTTTACAGAATGTATTTAATTTTTTGTATTTAATGCCTCATCACTATATACTTGCTTTAGATATCTCTAGGGGGGATATCTCTAGGGGGGAAGAGATAACTCTCTTCTCGACCCTCTTCAATCTGGCTTCCGCTCTTTACACTCTACTGAAACTGCCCTCATTAAAGTCTCTAATGACCTACTAACAGCTAAATCTAATGGTCACTACTCCATGCTAATTCTCTTGGATCTCTCTGCAGCATTTGACACTGTGGATCATCAGCTCCTCCTCACTATGCTCCGCTCCATCGGCCTCAAGGACACCGTTCTCTCCTGGTTCTCCTCCTATCTCTCTGACCGATCCTTCACTGTATGTTTTGCTGGTTCCTCCTCCTCTCACCTTCCCCTTACTGTTGGGGTTCCTCAAGGATCAGTCCTAGGCCCCCTACTCTTCTCGTTGTATACTGCCCCTATTGGACAAACAATCAGTAGATTTGGTTTCCAGTACCATCTCTATGCTGACGACACCCAATTATACACTTCTGCTCCCGATATCACACCGACCTTTTTAGAAAACACCAGTGATTGTCTTACCGCTGTCTCTAACATCATGTCCTCCCTCTATCTGAAACTAAACCTGTCAAAAACTGAACTCCTCGTGTTCTCTCCCTCTACTAACCTACCTTTGCCTGACATTGCCATCTCCGTGTGCGGTTCCACCATTACTCCAAAGCAACATGCCCGCTGCCTTGGGGTCATCCTTGATTCTGACCTTTCATTCACCCCCTACATCCGATCACTGGCTCGCTCTTCTTACCTGCATCTCAAAAACATTTCTAGAATTCGCCCTTTTCTTAATTTCGACTCTGCAAAAACTCTGACTGTTTCACTTATTCATTCTCGTCTGGACTATTGTAACTCTCTACTAATCGGTCTCCCTCTTGCAAAACTCTCCCCGCTCCAATCTGTCCTGAATGCTGCAGCCAGGATCATATTCCTCACCAACCGTTACACCGATGCCTCTACCCTGTGCCAGTCATTACACTGGCTACCCATCCACTCCAGAATCCAGTACAAAACTACTACCCTCATCCACAAAGCACTCCATGGCTCAGCACCACCCTACATCTCCTCCCTGGTATCAGTCTACCACCCTACCCGTGCCCTCCGCTCCGCTAATGACCTCAGGTTAGCATCCTCAATAATCAGAACCTCCCACTCCCGTCTCCAAGACTTTACACGTGCTGCGCCGATTCTTTGGAATGCACTACCTAGGTTAATACGATTAATCCCCAATCCCCACAGTTTCAAGCGTGCCCTAAAAACTCATTTGTTCAGACTGGCCTACCGCCTCAATGCATTAACCTAACGATCCCTGTGTGGCCTATTTATAATAAAAAAAAAAAAAAAAAAAAAGGTTCCTCGCATCATGTTCTCATACACTTTATGCAGTATTAGCCCTCTGTGTCTGTACTGCTACATACTTAGGCAGATAACTGGTTCATGCAGCTTTACATGAACACCTGAGCCTTACACTATAGCTGGTCCGAATAACTAAAGCAATTGTTACCATCCACCTCTCGTGTCTCCCCTTTTCCCCATAGTTTGTAAGCTTGCGAGCAGGGCCCTCACTCCTCCTGGTATCTGTTTTGAACTGTATTTCTGTTATGCTGTAATGTTTATTGTCTGTACAAGTCCCCTCTATAATTTGTAAAGCGCTGCGGAATATGTTGGCGCTATATAAATAAAATTATTATTATTATTATATTATTATTACTTCTCTAAATGCTTTCTTTTTGTCACTTATTGCACCCCTTACAGCTCTTTTTAACCATATTGGATTCCTCCTAATTCTAGCATGTTTATTCCCATAGGGTATATATTGTGCACAGGCCCTATTCAGGATGCTAATAATCGTCTCCCATTTTCTTTGTGTATTTTTATATCTCAGGATATCATCCCAGTTAATTGCACCAAGATCATCTCTCATCCGTTGGAAATTTGCCATCCTGAAGTTTAGTGTCCTTGTAACCCCTCTACTACACATCTTATTATAGGACACATGAAAACTTATTATTTTGTGATCACTATTACCCAAGTGACCCCCAACCCTTATATTTGATATGCAGTCTGGTCTGTTTGTTAATATTAGGTCTAGCAGTGCCCCCCTTCTTGTTGGGTCCTGAACCAGTTGTGAAAGGTAATTATCTCTCATAGTTGTCAAAAACCGGTTACCTTTGCTGGAACTGCAGGTTTCTGTTCCCCAATGTATTTCAGGGTAGTTGAAGTCCCCCATAATAATTACTTCTCCTTGAGTCGCAGCTTCATCTATTTGCTTTGCGAGGATATTCTCCATTGCTTCCATTATTATTGGAGACTTATAACAAACCCCTATCAGTAATTTATTATTTTTTCTCCCTCCCCTTATCTCCACCCACAGGGACTTTTCGACGATCCCTGTCTTTGTGACAGATTGCCCTATCTGTTCCCCTAATAATTGAGTCCCCCACTACCAGCACCTGTCTGGCCTGCACTGCTCTCCTATTTCCCCCCTTACTGGAGCAAACACTCCTCTGGCTTTCAGAAGACATGCCTGACTGCAGCTGTGCTACCCCTGTACTGGCACCCCCCTCATCTGCCAACTTAGAAAACTTATTGGGGTGTGCCAGATCAGGACTAGCCTCCCTGGCACTCTTCCCTCTACCCGACCATCTAACTGTCACCCAGCTTGCTGCTTCACTGTCCTGCAGCTCCATCCTACCATCTTCCCCTCATTTATCCCATTGAGCGTCTACTCAGTGAGAAGCACACTCCTTTCCATATTGTCAATGGATCTCAGTGTTATCTACTGGTTTTCTTCACATCATTGGAACAGCATAAGGCATAGATTGCCTCTTCCCATGCAACCACTTGGTAAGATGTGATGCACATCTATTGGAGCATATGTGTGGAGCCCAACTTTTGTCCTGATCTTCTAGTGCCAAAATACAGGTGACTTTCCTTATCATGGTGGTCAAATTTTTCCTTTGTAGTACAAAAGTGACGTTTCCCATATGTAGCAAAAACTATCTGCTTTGTTAATGCAAGAATGAGGCATATCTGAAAAAACATGCAGAAAAATGTCAATATGCTAAGAAACTGAGCTAAAAAAATCCTAAAACTGTATACCTTACACAGAGAGAATTTATAAGTAGGTAATGCAACTGTAGTCATCAGAGCTGAGTTGGCGTTTTTTTATTGGTCACCCTAACATGATAGAATACTTATGGCTCTATAGACTAAATAAATCATGTAATAAACTAGCTACTAACAATGCAATGATGAGAATAAAATAAAGACACAATTTTTCTATAAGCCTGCATGAAAGGTGGCAAAAGTAATTGCAACCTCCACAGGATCTTGAAAATTAAAGCCAATCAGCAAATTTAAGCATCATATTCATTATCAGCACCACAAAATTAGTTGAGGTCAACTGTTTTTGTCTCTGAACCAATTTGCCTGTGGAAAAGTGTAATTGTACAATCATGGTCTATTCAACAGAGATACCCGGGCCTCATTCCTACATTAGATATCGTACCTTATTATATATATTTAGCAGGTTCTTGCTGAGGGTATTTAAACAGCTTATGTAACATTCCCCAAAGAATCTATACCCTTAGGTCACTTTCATATGTCAATTCAAAAGAAAGCTCTTTCCAGCTCTTCTATGTTTTACACCCATTTTGGCTTATAGATGTTGATGCAAAATACTGACCAAAATGAGCCAGTGTGAAAAAGTTAATAATTGACTTTATTTATTTTTGCTCACACGTGGTCATGTTATTGCAGATAGATAAATAACCTTATAGTTAGTTGTTATTAATAATTCCGCTCCACTAGTTTGATACTTAACTAATCATTGATTTGTGCACATTGGCAAACATTTGAGTCCCAATTAGATAAAGAGGATCAGGTCAGATAGAATCATACTTGTAGTACTGAAACCTTATCTTCATGGTGTTTATACAATTTAATACATTAAGTAACCAGTGAACAAAACATTTTACATTCTTACTTATGCAGAGATTATTTCCAAATGATGAGTAAATCTAAGCAGAGCGTGACAGTAAAGTTGAAAAGCCTTGGTGCTCTGCTGGCTCTATATACAGAAGGTGACCTCATTCTCAGCTGTGCAGAATGTTGACACTGTTTAGTCATTCCCATTTTTGGATTTGCAAATATTACTTTACAAAACGGATACACACTAAAAGCAGCAAGTGATTTCATCATGTTTTAGAGAAGAAAAACAGTGAGCGTGCATGGAAATCTGGCAGGAATTGTAGGAACAAGTCATAAAACAAGATATCATTGTACGTCAACGCAACCTCGTGTCAATGACATAAAAAAAGATATGTATTTATGACTGTTTTCTTTTCTAGGAAATTTTATGCAAATATCAGAAATTAGTAAGAATTTTGTGTTTATTAATTTGTAACATAGTAACATAGTAACATAGTTAGTAAGGCCGAAAAAAGACATTTGTCCATCCAGTTCAGCCTATATTCCATCATAATAAATCCCCAGATCTACGTCCTTCTACAGAACCTAATTGTATGATACAATATTGTTCTGCTCCAGGAAGACATCCAGGCCTCTCTTGAACCCCTCAACTGAGTTCGCCATCACCACCTCCTCAGGCAAGCAATTCCAGATTTTCACTGCCCTAACAGTAAAGAATCCTCTTCTATGTTGGTGGAAAAACCTTCTCTCCTCCAGACGCAAAGAATGCCCCCTTGTGCCCGTCACCTTCCTTGGTATAAACAGATCCTCAGCGAGATATTTGTATTGTCCCCTTATATACTTATACATGGTTATTAGATCGCCCCTCAGTCGTCTTTTTTCTAGACTAAATAATCCTAATTTCGCTAATCTATCTGGGTATTGTAGTTCTCCCATCCCCTTTATTAATTTTGTTGCCCTCCTTTGTACTCTCTCTAGTTCCAATATATCCTTCCTGAGCACCGGTGCCCAAAACTGGACACAGTACTCCATGTGCGGTCTAACTAGGGATTTGTACAGAGGCAGTATAATGCTCTCATCATGTGTATCCAGACCTCTTTTAATGCACCCCATGATCCGGTTTGCCTTGGCAGCTGCTGCCTGGCACTGGCTGCTCCAGGTAAGTTTATCATTAACTAGGATCCCCAAGTCCTTCTCCCTGTCAGATTTACCCAGTGGTTTCCCATTCAGTGTGTAATGGTGACATTGATTCCTTCTTCCCATGTGTATAACCTTACATTTATCATTGTTAAACCTCATCTGCCACCTTTCAGCCCAAGTTTCCAACTTATCCAGATCCATCTGTAGCAGAATACTATCTTCTCTTGTATTAACTGCTTTACATAGTTTTGTATCATCTGCAAATATCGATATTTTACTGTGTAAACCTTCTACCAGATCATTAATGAATATGTTGAAGAGAACAGGTCCCAATACTGACCCCTGCGGTACCCCACGGGTCACAGCGACCCAGTTAGAGACTATACCATTTATAACCACCCTCTGCTTTCTATCACTAAGCCAGTTACTAACCCATTTACACACATTTTCCCCCAGACCAAGCATTCTCATTTTGTGTACCAACCTCTTGTGCGGCATGGTATCAAACGCTTTGGAAAAATCGAGATATACCACGTCCAATGACTCACGTGGTCCAGCCTATAGCTTACCTCTTCATAAAAACTGATTAGATTGGTTTGACAGGAGCGATTTCTCATAAACCCATGCTGATATGGAGTTAAACAGTTATTCTCATTGAGATAATCCAGAATAACATCCCTCAGAAACCCTTCAAATATTTTACCAACAATAGAGGTTAGACTTACTGGCCTATAATTTCCAGGTTCACTTTTAGAGCCCTTTTTGAATATTGGCACCACATTTGCTATGCGCCAATCCTGCAGAACAGACCCTGTCGTTATAGAGTCCCTAAAAATAAGAAATAATGGTTTATCTATTACATTACTTAGTTCTCTTAGTACTCGTGGGTGTATGCCATCCGGACCCGGAGATTTATCTATTTTAATCTTATTTAGCCGGTTTCGCACCTCTTCTTGGGTTAGATTGGTGATCCTTAATATAGGGTTTTCATTGTTTCTTGGGATTTCGCCTAGCATTTCATTTTCCACCGTGAATACCGTGGAGAAGAAGGTGTTTAATATGTTAGCTTTTTCCTCGTCATCTACAACCATTCTTTCCTCACTATTTTTTAAGGGGCCTACATTTTCAGTTTTTATTCTTTTACTATTGATATAGTTGAAGAACAGTTTGGGATTAGTTTTACTCTCCTTAGCAATGTGCTTCTCTGTTTCCTTTTTGGCAGCTTTAATTAGTTTTTTAGATAAAGTATTTTTCTCCCTATAGTTTTTTAGAGCTTCAATGGTGCCATCCTGCTTTAGTAGTGCAAATGCTTTCTTTTTACTGTTAATTGCCTGTCTTACTTCTTTGTTTAGCCACATTGGGTTTTTCCTATTTCTAGTCCTTTTATTCCCACAAGGTATAAACCGCTTACACTGCCTATTTAGGATGTTCTTAAACATTTCCCATTTATTATCTGTATTCTTATTTCTGAGGATATTGTCCCAGTCTACCAGATTAAGGGCATCTCTAAGCTGGTCAAACTTTGCCTTCCTAAAGTTCAGTGTTTTTGTGACTCCCTGACAAGTCCCCCTAGTGAAAGACAGGTGAAACTGTACAATATTGTGGTCGCTATTTCCTAGATGCCCGACCACCTGCAGATTTGTTATTCTGTCAGGTCTATTAGATAGTATTAGGTCTAAAAGTGCTGCTCCTCTGGTTGGATTCTGCACCAATTGTGAAAGATAATTTTTCTTGGTTATTAGCAGAAACCTGTTGCCTTTATGGGTTTCACAGGTTTCTGTTTCCCAGTTAATATCCGGGTAGTTAAAGTCCCCCATAACCAGGACCTCATTATGGGTTGCAGCTTCATCTATCTGCTTTAGAAGTAGACTTTCCATGGTTTCTGTTATATTTGGGGGTTTGTAACAGACCCCAATGAGAATTTTGTTACCATTTTTCCCTCCATGAATTTCGACCCATATGGACTCGACATCCTCATTTCCTTCGCTAATATCCTCCCTTAAAGTGGATTTTAGACAAGACTTTACATAGAGACAAACCCCTCCTCCTCTCCGATTTTTACGATCCTTTCTAAACAGACTGTAACCCTGTAAGTTAACTGCCCAGTCATAGCTTTCATCTAACCATGTCTCGGTTATTCCCACTATGTCAAAGTTACCTGTAGATATTTCTGCTTCTAGTTCTTCCATCTTGTTTGTCAGGCTTCTGGCGTTTGCGAGCATGCAGTTTAGAGGATTTTGTTTTGTTCCAATCTCCTCGCTGTGGATTGTTTTAGAAATGTTCTTACCTCCCTTCTGAGTATGTTTTCCTGGATCTTCTTTGTTCAAGTCTAATGTTTTTCTTCCCGTCCCCTCTTCTTCTAGTTTAACGCCCTCCTGATGAGTGTAGCGAGTCTTCTGGCGAATGTGTGTTTCCCAGGTTTGTTGAAGTGTAGTCCGTCTCTGGCAAGGAGTCCATCGTACAAGTAATTCACACCGTGGTCCAGGAATTTGATCTTCATAAGATACGTGATTTCTTGCGATTCCACAATCTAGTACAAAAACATTTCTCTACAGAGCTGTCTGGGTTGGGGTATGTTATTAGAATAAACGTTTTGACAGTGAGGGTGGTCAATGAGTGGAACAGGCTGCCACGAGAGGTGGTGAGTTCTCCTTCAATGGAAGTCTTCAAACAGAGGCTGGACAGACATCTGTCTAAGGTGGTTTAGTGATTCCTGCGCTGCATTGACCAGAGGTTGGACACAATGACCCTGGAGGTCCTTTGCAACTCTAACATTCTATGATTTTATCTATGTTGACAAGTTGAAGATTTTTGCAGAAATTTAAGCACTTTTTCTATTTGTCTTAATAGTAGTGAAGAGCGAATAGTAAAAAATTTGAATTCGGGAAAATCGGTACGAATAATTTCTAATATCCGTGTATTCGTACCGAATAACAAATCCAATGCAAGTCAGTGGGAAAGCCGAATATTTTCCTGCTGAACGCAACAAACAGGTCCGGAGGCATGGGAAAAAAGCTGAAGTGTATGGGAAAAAGCTAAAACTAAATTGGAACAGCATTGGGAAGATGCCTGCATGCCTTTCTGACTCACATATGGTATCTGGGAATAATGTTGTCAGACTATTGCGCCAGTTTTGCAGATTTATAAAAAGACCTACCAAACCTTTTTTTTTTTTAAAGGGAAAAATGCTAAGAAACGTTTTCCTTCATAATAACATGTATATAATGCAAAATAAAACAAACAAAAAAATTATACCTCCCCTTTAGCTTATGTTCACATGGAGCATTTTGCCTTTAATTTTCCTTTAACATTTGTTAGGACTCTCACTCCTACATTTGGGAGGTCCCTCCCTCATTCCAAATTGTTAGCTAGATAGTGGAATACATATTCCCCATCACTTTACAATGCCAGCTAAAACATGCCCATTTGGATTCTGGACTTTATCCACCACCACCTCACGTTCACCACCATGTCATTATGCGGCCCTCGCTTGACATTTTTAGAGGGACAGCAGGTGCCGTGAAAGTTTTGTGAGCTCCACAGTTCATTTTGGCCACCGGATCCCAATGAAGCCACTCCACTTGATTACGAAGCTGTTGTTTAACAGCGATACGAGCCGGGGTTCTCTCCCCACACCCCTGGCTTCTGTGTTTTTTTGCTTAGCATTGCATCTTGTGGTGTTCTAGGAGCATTTTCTATGCATGTGAGGTAGCATCTGTGGTAAGCATATTTTCGACATTCCCCTTCACTTGCTGGCATTATTTAAGCATTATTGTTGTTTTCCTGCTTACCATTTGCCCTTCTGTTTTTAATTAATCTCCGATCTCAGCTAATTTGCCTCATTTTGACAATTATACCATGCAATGTTATTATTTTTCATTGGGGTTATTTATATATTAGTTGGTGCTACTAACAGCTATGTTGCCTCACTAGTGCTATCTGTGGCATGTCCATTTCACCCATATATTTGATGCAATATTGAGGGGTGGTGGTAGGTTATTGTATCATGCTTCCATGTTTTTAGTTGTTTTTAATCAGTTGTTTCTCCATGTTATCAATAAAGCTGTATGAATTTTGATTGCATTATATCGGGTGTGCACACCATTTTTTGTGTTGGTCTTCTTCTCCTCCTAGTGTGTACAATGAAGCCACTGTCATAGCGGGTGAAGCCGCTGTAAGGTGAATACAATACAGGAGTTGGGGGAGCTGTATGATCAATGTCAAGAAATTGGATTCTACCAAAAACATTAGAATTAAATTCTGAATATAGTGTATGCAAGCAATGGCCTGTATTGTGCTCAGTCTGTCAGGCCTGGAAACCCATGTCAGGAACATGTACAAGCCTCATTTTACTTGGAAGCAGCCTCCTCAAGGGAAAGAGACAGGAGTGCCATCGACCAATCTGCAGAAGCCTACGCACTTCTTCTGGAAGCTACACAACCAGGCAGAATTTCTCTTTTGCATGGTTTAGAGCAACAATGGAGTAATTACAGGATATAAGAGAGTGACGAGGTCTGTGGAGTGTATTACTCAGGTGACAGGCAGTGCTACAGAGCTCAGGTAAATGCCTTAATGTGGTAATAGCCATGCTCCAATATGTGTAAGAAATAAATTCAACACTCCCAATTCATGCGAGAAAAAAGGAAACAATTTTAATGGTGTTTTAGGTACATCCGCTGAATGAACACTTTAATGTTTCGGCCACACAAATAGGCCTTCATCAGAACTACAAATAATAAAAAACAAACAAAAAATTGTCAAAGTACTGTATGCATCCACTATGCAGGGAATGACCATAATATGTCATTTAACAATATAAAGGAAACAATATATATACAAGTCAATGTTTCATATATTAATGTCAGCAGAAAAATACATTTAGATGCACAATACATGCTGCAAATCAACAATTTCACTGTGCAAAGTACAAGAGCCAATCTCCCTTAGAACGTAAGGCTAATGCTAAGCAAAAACCAAAAAATAAATAAAAAAATAAAAAAGAAAACTCACAAGAGCAATTCACAAAAAGAATTTTGTAATCACATACATTATCTTGTGCTCTTGAGAACGACTGACAGAGATCAGGTACACCTGAGCTGTAATACAAAGTGGGGGGGGGGGAATTGTGAATATAATTAAAGCATCCTATAGCCTTTTTTCCTTTGGTAGTTCTGTCAGTGTCCATGCCTTTGAATCATGAATGGATTTTATTTCTGTTTCTGCAGCCTTTATCCATTTGTTCGCTTCTTTTTCTGAAAGTAGAGATATGTCCTCCCAAAATGTAGGTTCATAAATTTTATTTGTACTTGCCTTGTATGAAAGGCGTTGAGGTGGTCTTCCCTTGTTTTCTATTATTGAGTGTCTTGGTTCTGTGTCTGTATGGAGCTGTATCTCTTGACTTTCAGTTTTTTTATTTTCATCGATTTCCACTTCTTTCTCATCAGATGTTTCTGCAGTTATATCACTGTCGCTTCCCTCATTTTTCATTTCCAGTGATGTCATTATGTCATCATTTAGATCTTCACTGAATGTTACACTGTTTCTCACTGTGATTCTGTCTGTCTTGGAATCTAGGATTCTGTATCCTTTGCAATTGTCACTATATCCGACAAATATTCCTTCAATGGCTCTGTTTTGAAGTTTGGAGCATTTTCCTTCTGGAATAAACACAAAAACTTTGCAACCAAAAACTCTTAAATGATTCACACTTGGTTTCTTACCTTGCCACAGTTTATATTGTTTTTTCTCAGTTTTCTTGAAAAAAGTCTGTTTTGCAGATAAGTAGCTGTCATTGCAGCTTCACCCCCAGTATTTCTCTGGTAGTTTGGAGTCTTTTAGCATACATCCTATCATTTCAGTCAGATTGCTGTTTTTTCTTTCTGCTACCCCGCTCTGTTCAGGTTTGTGTGGAACAGTCTTTTGATGCTCTCTTCCATTCTGTCTTTAGTAGTTTTCTATTTGGTGTCCTGTAAATTCACCTCCATTATCACTTCTGATGATGATTGGCTTTTTCTGAAACTTGTTCTTTGACTTTGTCACAGTCTTCTAATTTTTCAAAAACGTCCCTTTTGTTCTTTATCAAGTACGTGACTGTGTATCTTGAGTAGTCATCTATTGTTAGGGGTCAAGTTCCCGCCTCTGCACAGGGGGAATCTCGGGCCATCTCCGCTGCAGTCTCCCATTCTTCTCCTGCCGCAGTGGAGCCTGCTCTGCGGAGACGTTGGTCCCAGCATCTTGCTCAGTCTCACTCTGTGCAAAGGGTTACTGCTGCTTTTCCAGCTTCTGCCATTGAAGCCAGTGCTGGGCAGAGGCGAGCAGATGCTTTTGGGACTAAGTCCTGCTTTTCCACTTCTGAGCATGCCCGGGGTAAAATCTCTCATTGGAGATCGAGGATCACATGCTAAGATACTGCAGCAAAACTCATTGGTTCTCCAGGAAGGTCCTGAAGTTGCTCAGGCTCTGTGGCAGCCTCTCATTGGTCCTTCTAGGAAGGTCCTGTTCTTGCTGCAGCTATAAAAGGTTTGCATGGCCGCACGGCCATGCGCTAGTATCAAATCTAAGTTATGTGCTTTGCGCCATTGTGGTTACATGTGTATATGTTCAGGGACCCAGCTGAAATAAGCCCCTAGAATACCGGCACCTCCGGTGAGGAGATTGTGTGTATGGATTCAGGGCCCTGGCTGAAATAAGCCCCTAGAATACCGGCTCCTCCGGTGAGGAGATTGTGTGACTGCGTAACCACAAACTGCTTTCGGCAGTTGCTGTGTACTCCTATGAAGTTAAACAGGACACAGTGCTTTCTTTAGGCGACTCTGTGAAGTAACAGAGTTCACTTCTACTGCCATATAGGGCCGCCATTTGCCAGCAGCAGGTTCTCTCCTGCACGGTGGACCCCGGGCTGCAAACGCACCAAATAACATTTCTCTATTTATTCCGTGCGTTCCTCCAGCCCTAACATCTGTGAAGGTCACCATATACAGTATCTATTACCTCCTGATGTGGTCACTTTCATGAGTCCACATACAGTACATCAGTATGTACAAAGTCAAGTGGTCTTGCGCTTTTAGTCTCACTCTCTTTAGGTATAGCTACTCTTGTAGCTTTAGATTTTATACAACATGCACATTTTACTGTAATTGAGCAGATATCTTCTTTTGTAATGCCATTATACTCTCAGAATGTCTGTGTCCTAGATGTATATGCCACACGTGAATACAATTCTTGTGATCATGTGTACATAACTTCATCTGTTCCTTTAATGTGTCTAGATGATATAATTGTTCACCTGCTTTGACAATAATTATTACCTTATCTCACGCTAGGATTGTACAATTATCATCTTTGAATTTTACAGTAAGTCCTTTGGTTGTCAGACGCTTTACGGATACCAATCCCCCTTCTAGTCATAGAACATATAACACATCCTTTACTATTATTTTTAATAATGCCCAAATCTATCAGGACAGATTAGCATTCCTTGTCCAATACCTTCTGCGGTTATTTTACTCCCATCTGCAAGATAAAATGCTTCCTTCTTATTTTCATCAAGTTCAGTAAAGAAGCTTTTATCACTAGTCATGTGACTTGTTGCTCTGAGTCAATAAACCAGCCTGACGATGACTCTTTATCAGTTACTTTAAATGTACCATTCCAGTGATCTGCATGGGGGTTAGAAATTGTGCTTTTTACTTTCTGTTTATTCTCCTTTTGGTGTAATTTCTGTTGTTCTGCTTTCCATATAGTACAGTCTTTCTTTAAATGTCCCTTTTTCTTACATCTGAAGCATTATCCTGTCTCTGTATTATGGGGCTTCTTGTCTGTCGCTTTAAGAGCATTTTCACTATCCCTTTCAGTGGAATTGTTTGTTTGCTCTTTCCTTCTATGATATTCATCTATAAGTCTTGTCTTTATGGTCTTTACAACCTCTAGTGTAATGTCTGCTTCGTGTTTTGTAGTTTGTGATTTAAGCTGGATCTTTCATGTAGCTTTCTCAATGGTTCCCACATTCCCTTTGCTGTATTCTCATTCCTTATGTGGTTAACTGATCATCCTCCACTAATAAGCTGATAGTAGCTCTTGCTTGTTTGTTTTTCTTATTCCATGTCTGATTATTATCATTGGGTCTGTCTGTAGTGATTACCTCCCATAAATCATCTTTAGACAATAACACCTCCACTTTGAACTTCCATAACTGATATTTCTCATTGTTCAGCTTAGCTACTGTGAGTCTCAGCTCTGAACTGCTGCTCATCTTTAACTTATCTGCCTTACTTGTTTGGAGAGAATTGCTCTGAATTGCTCTGAAGTTTTATTTTGCATTCACCAAGTCCTTTTTGTCTTCTCTGCTGGGCCCATAACCTGTTGCATAGTTTGGTCGCAGAAAAAACTTGTAAGAGTAGATTACATGGGGTAATTCAACTTTATCTTCTCAGAACATGAGGTCCCTGCATCAACTTCTTAATACAGCATAACAGGAAATCTGAAAGGACCTTTTACCAGAGAGAGAATGAAACCAAAGTACAACAAGTATATTCATTACACTCAACTAAGCATATAACAGTACCAAACATTGCCATCTATTGTCAGAAAAGTGTAAACTCCTCCTGCACACAAATAAGTCTGCATCTGTTGCATATCTGCCAACAATACCCCACCACCATTTTGTTTTTTTTACCAAAATTTAGAGAATTTAAGGGAAGCGACAGTTTAATAAAGAGACACAAGTCTCATTTAGGAGCCTGGAAAAGCCAGGAATGGTCTTAGACCAGCATCGGACAATGTAAAGTGCTAACGAACATGTATGTCCTATCTAACTAATAACTTGGGAAGATACATATATGCTGACACGGGACAACTGAACACTGCACTAGGACAACAAACTGGACGTGGTTACGGACTGCTGTGTGTTTGCAAAATGTGCAGGCATGCACTACGGAGGACAGAGAATGAACTTCAATCCAATATTACAGCCAGCATGCAGCCTGCGAAAACCCCGCCTCTATGGCTGAAAATTGTTCCCTCCAAATTCAGATGACAGAGTCCCTTTAAAGCCATTTTTTTATGGCTCATAGCCAGGGTCAGAAGGGGCCTGAGGCTTTGGACTCCTGTTAGTTTTTTTGGCACTATTGACAGTGCACCTCTGGGCATTGAGTATTTCTTTATTTAAGGGGGAAATGTGGGGAACTTTGTCTCTGTTGCTGCCAACGTCACAATGTAGACCCAGCCTAAATGTAACAATGTGGCCCATTCCCTAACATGATTTTTTTTAGCATCCCTGAACCTCATTTTAGTTTGAGACCCCTGTCCTAGAGGATATTGCTTCTCTGATCTGGTAATTATTGTGTGTTGAACTTTTGCTTGATTGCTGTCATATAGAAAGGTGCAGGATGGGTACAGACAACTTGATGAAGGTATGGAAAAACCACTGCCAATGCTAAAGATTGATGTAAAGCAAAGACTAAGAAAATGTTTACCCTAATGTCCACCATAGATTTGAACTATATACACTATCCGAATTGATTGTCATCTGACATATTTTACCTTAAAAAAATCATATTTTTCTGACAATTTTACAGGAAAAAACAAGAACAGAAACACTAAAGAAGTTGGAGAATTTAGAAATTGAATACATGGCACTACAGAAAGCATATGCCCTTCTGCAGAAACAACTTGAGCTCAGCCAGAAGGCCGAACAAGAACAAAAGGTGATGTGTAACAATTTCAATTAATACACTATTAGAAATTACATACTTTTTACATTCGTTTTAATGGAACCGTTGTTTTTATTTTTATTTCATAAATCAATAGTATTCGTGAAAATAAGACACTTTATTTGTAATATATCTTATCAGAGAAATCTGCATCTTTCTCCTCCTGACCTTATTATGGACATCGTTAAAATTCTTCATTCTGAGGTAAAATCTGTACTCAGGGAAGACATTTTCCTATTACTGAGATAAGAGATGATGGCTGCTACTGATGAGGTTCTATGGAGAGGGGAGGAGGAGCTAGGGGCAGAGCTCCTTCCTCTTCCTCCTCCCTTGACATCTACATAGAATCTTATCAGTAGTAATTACGATCCCTTATTTCAGTAATGGGAGAGTGTCTTCACTGAGCATAGATTTTACCTAAGAACTGACAATGAATCATCAGTCTAAGGAAAAAAGGTTGATTTTTCTGATAATATATACTACATAGTTGCTTATTTTCATTTGTACTATTGATTTTTTAAACGATAATTAAAACAACAGATACTCTTTAACCCTTTCATGATATGCGCCATACATGTACGGCGCATGTTGGGTCTCCCCCTTTGATGTGGGCTCTGGCGCTGAGCTCACATCTTTTCCAGCACATGTCAGCTGATTTGAACACGTGACATGTGCTCCTAATAGCCGCTGGTGGAATCCCGATCCACCCGCAGCTGTTAACCTGCTAAATGCTACTGTCAATCTCTGACAGCGGCATTTAACATGATCGCATCGGAAGCATGTCACTAATCCCGCGTGTCACATGACCGCGGGTTGCCAATGGGTTGGCAGGAAAACCCTGGATTTGCAATAGACCCCTGTGGTTGTCATTGCCAGATTGCTATGAGCACCACCCAGCGGTGAGCGGTCATAGCAAGTGAGCATTTCTGTCGCACAGAGCAGGGCTGAAGATGATTGCACCTTCTAGTCTCCCATTGAAGCAAGTGAAAAGTAAGATAAAAATGTTTTTAAAAATATAAAAAAATAAAAGTATATAAAAGTTTAAATCACCCCCATTCACAACATTCAAAATAAAACAATTAAAAAATACAATAACACATTTCAGAATAGCCTGATCTATCAATACATACAAATAATTAATCCAATTGGGGAACTGGAGAATCATAATGGCAGGTCAGTTTTAGCATTTGGTGAATATGGTAAAAAAAATCCAAAAAACAATTGTGGAATTGCACTTTTTTTTGCAATTTCACCACACTTGGAATTTATCCTGTACAATACATGTTGAAAGCAATGATATCGTTCAAAGGTACAACTCGTCCCACAAAAATAAAAAAAGTTATGGCTCTGGGAAAAAGGGGAGCAAAAAAACAGAAAAGCAAAAATGAAAATGGGATGCGACATGAAGGGGTTAAACCCTTCCTGATATGGCCAATTTCCAATTTTGGGTTTTGTTTTTTTCCCTCCCTTATATCAAGACACATAGTGGACTGGAAAACAGGAAAGAAATTGTAAGTGCGGTGAAATTGCAACCCACAATTCTGACTCTGGTTTTTGGGAATTGTTTTTACAGTGTACCTTGTGTGGTAAAAAATAACCTGGTAATATGATTATCTTCATCAGTTTGGCGATACTAAACTTGTCCAGTTTTTTTTATTATTTTAGTGGTGGAATAAAAAACAGAAAATTGTAAAAAAAAAAAAATGTTTTTGATTGTGTCGCCATTTTCTGAGACCCATAAGATTTTAATTTTTCAACTGTGTGATGGCTTGACGAAGCCGTACGGGTTACGGCTATAAGCGTGGGGTCATTCTAGGGTCCCCCACTCATATCCCCTGCTGTTTGGATGTTCCCGCCTGGCTCATTTTTTCCGGGCTTTCCTGCTGTGAGTATCAGAGTGATACCTTTATTGGCTAAACAGAAAATAATAATTATTTTCTGGTTAGTCAATAAAGGTATCACTTTGAGAATACTTTTTTCATCATTGGGCAGAAAAGTATTCACATCGAAGCCTCTAACAGAAAATCCATCAGTGAGCTTGTTCTATACTTAAGTTGGTCAGTCACTTTTAAACTTATATACACACGTGGTCAAAATTGTTGTTTCATTTAACAGAAAAGCCCACAATAGTCACAGAAATAACTTGAATATGATAAAAGTAAAAATAAATTAAAGTCTATGAAAATGAACAAATGAAAGTCAGACATTGCTTTTCAACCATGCTTCCACAGAATAAAAAAAAAAAAATAAAACTCATGAAATAGGCCTGGCAGAAATGACGGTAACCCTGAAAATAATGTGACAAAAAGGACATGTTAAATCACGGTGTGTCCCCTAACTAGCATCACAGGTGTCTACAATCTTGGAATCAGTGAGTGGGCCTGTATATAGGGCTACAGATGCTCACTGTGCTGTTTGGTGACATGGTGTGTATCGCAATCAACATGGACCAGAGGAAGTGAAGGAAAGAGTTGTTTCGGGAGATTAGAAAAAGAAAATTATAGATAAACATGTTAAAGGTAAATGTTATAAGACCATCTCCACGCAGCTTGATGTTCCTGTGACTACAGTTGCACATATTATTCAGAAACTTAAGATCCATGGGACAGTAGCCAACCTCCCTAGATGTGGCCGCAGGAGGAAAATTGATTACAAATCAAAGAGATGGATAATATGAATGGTAACAAAAGAACCCAGAAAAACTTCTAAACAGATTAAAGGTGAACTTCAAGCTCAAGGAACATCAGTGTCAGATCGCACCATCCATCGTTGTCTGAGCCAAAGTAGACTTCATGGGAGACTACCAAGGAGGACACCATTGTTGAAAAAAATCATAGAAAAGCCATACTGGAATTTTCCAAACTTCATGTATACAAGCCACAAAGCTTCTGGGACAATGTCCTATGGACAGATGAGACAAAAACGGAACTTTTTGGCAAGGCACATCAGCTCTATGTTCACAGATGGAAAAATGAAGCATATCAAGAAAAGAACACTGTTCCTACTGTGAAACATGGAGGAGGCTCTGTTTTGTTCTGGGGCTGCTTTGTTGCATCTGGCACAGGGTGTCTAGAATCTGTGCAGGGTACAATAAAATCTCTAGACTATCAAGGGATTCTAGAGAGAAATGTGCTGCCCAGTGTCAGAAAGCTTAGTCTAAGTCACAGGTCATGGGTCTTGTAACAGGATAATGACCCAAAACACACAGCTAAAAACACCCAAGAATGACTAAGAGGAAAACACTGGACTATTCTGAAGTGGCCTTCTTTGAGCCCTGACCTAAATCCTTTTGAACATCTTTGCAAAGAGCTGAAACATGCTGTCTGGAAAAGGCAACCTTCAAACACGAGACAACTGGAGCAGTTTGCCCTTAAGGAGTGGGCCAAAATACCTGTCGAGAGGTGCAGAAGTCTCAGTGACAGTTACAGGAATCATTTGATTGCAGAGATTGCCTCAAAAGGTTGTGCAACAAAATATTATGTTAGGGGTACTATGATTTCTGTCCAGGCCTATTTCATGAGTTTTATTTTATTTTTTTTAAATCTGTCGAAGCATTGTTGAAAAGCAATGTCTGACTTTCATTTGTTCATTTTCATAGATTTTTTATTTATTATTACTTTTGTCAGATTCAAGTTATTTCTGTGACCATTGTGGGTTGTTCTGTCATTAAATGAGGGGCACCAACAATTTTGACCAAGTGTGTAGGATAACATTTATTTTTTTTATTGTTGTTGTTTTAGTATCCATGTATAAATGTGGAAGTTTCACATAACTTTCGTGTGACATTCATATGTAAATGTATTACTTTTAGATAAGTAAACTCTCAGATGGAGACACCAATGAAGGAAAAAATGTAGAAATACAAGAAAAATCAGAGAAAGATATCAGTGTGAAAAGTTCAGGTTCACCAGTTCCAGTATATATGGAGACAGACCTGTCTACAGAATTAGAAGTAACACCTGATTTAAATAAGACGGAACATAATGGACAGTCACAAACAATTGAGGATAAGTCCTTAAACTCTTTCATGGAATGTAGTGTAGAGGAAAGATCAAATGTTAAAGATGGACGTTTAGCTGACATCCAACAAATGGATGTTATGAAACCAGTGACTGAATCTATAGGAGTTTTAAGGGAGTTTAGAGGTATAGTAAGTGAAAAAATGTCATGCATGGCCAAGGAAATCTCTGGTGACCGGTTGACAGAACATGTTGCACATACCAAAGACGTGGAAATGTTGGAGGATGTGAAGGTACAGGTTACAAAGGAAACCACAGAAAGAGTGGCTGAATCAATTGTAGATGGACAACCTGTTGGCTCTTTCAGTGAAGCAGCAAAGGAGTCAGAATATCTAAACTCTGTTAAAACGGAAAACAATACAACTTTATCTAGTACAGTTATGGGAGAGATTCAAACAGAAGTAAATATTTCACAAATCCCTAATAAGAGCCTACATATTGATATTTCTGGTGAAAGTTCACAGTTGCTACCAAGTTCACAGTTGCTACCAAAAGAGCAAGGTGATCAGTCTGTAGTAACACTTCTTCGTGATGTGAAAAAAGCTCTGGAGGTTGGAGTAGCAAGTAATGTTGGTAGTTCTGTAGACCCTAATTCTGAGAAGTCTCCAATGACTTCACCCCAGGCAGAGGGAGAGTATGAAGCAGAAAGAATCCAAATTATACCACAAAAAGAAAACAAAATCAGCCACGATTTAGTGGTGCCAGAGGTACCAGAAACCACAACCTCATCCCAAAAAGAGAAAGGACCTGAGGTACATATACCTATCAGTCCACTTATCACTACTTCCCATCAAGACAGTCAGAAAGTTGAACATGATAATGTGTCTAAACAGAAAGAAAAGCAAGATCATGGTTTGGTTACTACTCTTAAGAATTCACTGCTAATGTTATTACATTTAAAAACTGCAGAAGTAGATAAGATAGATGAAAAAAGTCAAAGAAATGTGGGTGATGTTCAGCCAGATTCACCTGTAGAAATGCATTCACCCCAGATGAGCTTAAGTCCACCAAGCCCCAGAAAGATGTATGAATATGGCAAAGATAGTGACTCACCAAAAAGTACTGAGAGCATGCATTCCAGTTCCACATCAGGTAAAATGACTCCAGCCTCAGAAGAAGATATGGTACAGAATGTGGATTCCTTGCAAACCAGTCCAACCATTCCTAAACGAATTACTGAACTATCAAAAAGAGAAGACATTATACCCCAAGTTGAGAGTGCACCACAAAGTCCAATAGCCCCTAGGCGGAGTTCAAAAGGCTTGCCAGAGAAGACTATTTTAAGCAAGGAAGATCTAAGTTTTAGTCCAGCAACATCAAGGAGAATAGCAGCTAAAATAGCTTCAGGTACAGATCCTACAGTTGCATTAACTGTTCCGTCCATTGTGGTTGGAAGTCTACCAGCAGAAAAAACCCTAGGAAGTATGCTTTCTGAACCTCAGAGAGATAGTAGCCGCAAATGGAGGTCTACTGAAAATTTATGTCTGATTCCCTCAGCTACACCAGAGGAACTGGCTTCTGGTGCACGTCGTAAAATATATCTCAACAAGACTAGACAACTGGATAATGAAGAGACTGGAAATACAAGTTCCCTTACACCTCCTTCTAGAAAAGAGAGCCCCAATGTGTCTCCTGGACTATCTAGAAGGAATAATTCTCTCTTGAGCACTCAGTCTCCCCCTGTTGAAAAACGTTCCCCTGGGACAATAAGAAGAATGGCAATGTTGGAAGTTCCCAAGATATATGAAGAAGATATAGATAAAGAAAAGACAGATTCTACTTCTCAGGAATCGAAAGTTATGAGTCATACATCCAAAGATGAGGCACAGCCTATGGAAACCAAAAAGGTCAATGATCCCTATAAAGGTGAGTTTATTGAAACTCTATTCCTATTTGTTTTTCACTGGCATTAGCAATGTAGGTTAGAGAATATACTATGTTAAGGGATATATTTTAAACCATGAATGTTACAGCACATCTTATATAAAAATTGAAATTTTGTATCTAGAAAAATATAAATTTTTTTTAAATAAGATAAAAATGCACATTTTTGTGTGGCATTTTAGCAAAAATGGTGGTAACACATTCTTAATTGATAATTAATTGTGAGGGATTGTGCATCACAAGCACCTTGCTCCACTTCTTCTATATTGACGGTTCCATTGACTTTTTGGACAAAAATGGAAACTTATGCAAAAAAAGTTATTGATTATTTGATGTTTCAGGAACCAGATTTATGTGCAATACAAATATATATACAGTATTTATCAAATGAAACCTATTTGTGTTGACAGCTTCCCTTTAAGGAATTATGATCAAAGGGGTATTCTTATCTCCAAGATTCTATCCCAATATGTGGTAGGTGTAATATTTATAATGTTATCAAATACCTCCAAATTACAAAAGCAGTATAGTTCTTCAGATTCGCTATGTCACTTCATGTATGGCATTGCAGTAGCTTAGGCATCCATGGTTGCAGCCACTGATATAATGACAGTTAGACAGCTCTTAGTGGTCAAAACCATGGATAC
The DNA here is from genome assembly GCF_032444005.1 of Ranitomeya imitator. NCBI lineage: Eukaryota > Metazoa > Chordata > Amphibia > Anura > Dendrobatidae > Ranitomeya > Ranitomeya imitator. The sequence continues at coordinate 432,187,785 of NC_091285.1, forward strand.
CTAAGCTATTGCAATGCCCTACATGAGGTAAGTGACATAGCGAATCTGAAGAACTATACTCCATTTCTAATTGGAGGTATTTGCTGATATTATTATTTTTACACCTACTACACATTGGAATAGGATCTGAATACTCTTTTAACCCCTTAGTGACAGAGCCAATTTGGTACTTAATGACCAGGCCAATTTTTGCAATTCTGACCACTGTCACTTTATGAGGTTATAACTCTGGAACGCTTCAACGGATCCCGCTGATTCTGAGATTGTTTTTTCGTGACATATTGTACTTCATGTTAGTGGTAACATTTCTTCGATATTACTTGCGATTATTTATGAAAAAAACGGACATATGGCGAAAATTTTTAAAATTTTGCAATTTTCAAATTTTGTATTTTTATGCCCTTAAATCAGAGAGATATGTCATGAAAAATAGTTAATAAATAACATTTCCCACATGTCTACTTTACATCAGCACAATTTTGGAAACAAAATTTTTTTTTGTTAGGGAGTTATAAGGGTTAAAACTTGACCAGCAATTTCTCATTTTTACAACACCATTTATTTTTAGGGACCACATCACATTTGAAGTCATTTTGAGGGGTCTATATGATAGAAAATAATGAAGTGTGACACCATTCTAAAAACTACACCCCTCAAGGTTCTCAAAACCACATTCAAGAAGTTTATTAACCCTTTACGTGCTTCACAGGAACTGGAAGGAAAAAATGAACATTTAACTTTTTTTTGCAAACATCTTAATTCAGAACCATTTTTTTTATTTTCACAAGTGTAAAAACAGAAATGTAACCATAAATTTTGTAATGCAATTTCTCCTGAATACGCCAATACCCCATATGTGAGGGTAAACCACTTTTTGGGCGCACCGCAGAGCTTGGAAGTGAAGGAGCACCGTTTTACTTTTTCAATGTAGAATTGGCTGGAATTGAGATTGGACGCCATGTCGCGTTTGGAGAGCCTCTGATGTGCCTTAACAGTGGAAACCCCCCACAAGTGACCCCATTTTGGAAACTAGACCCCTTAAGTAACATATCTAGATGTGTGGTGAGCACTTTGAACCCCCATGTGCTTCACAGAAGTTTATAACGTAGAGCCGTGAAAAAAAAATCGCATTTTTTCTACAAAAATGATCTTTTTGCCCACAAATTTTTATTTTCACAAGGGTAACAGGAGAAATTAGACCACAAAAGTTGTTGTACAATTTCTCCTGAGTACGCTGATACCCAATATGTGGGGGTAAACCACTGTTAGGGCGCAACGCAGAGCTTGGAAGAGAAGGAGTGCCGTTTTACTTTTTCAATGTAGAATTGGCTGGAATTGAGATTGGACGCCATGTCGCGTTTGGAGAGCCCCTGATGTGCCTAAACAGTGGAAACCCCCCACAAGTGACACCATTTTGGAAACTAGACCCATTAAGGAACTTATCTAGATGTGTGGCGAGCACTTTGAACCCCCATGTGCTTCACAGAAGTTTATAACGTAGAGCCGTGAAAAAAAAAATTGCATTTTTTCTACAAAAATGATCTTTTTGCCCACAAATTTTTATTTTCACAAGGGTAACAGGAGAAATTAGACCACTAAAGTTGTTGTGCAATTTCTCCTGAGTACGTCGATACCCAATATGTGGGGGTAAACCACTGTTTGGGCGCACCGCAGAGCTTGGAAGAGAAAGAGTGCCTTTTTTCCTTTTTCAATGTAGAATTGGCTGGAATTGAGATCGGACGTCATGTCTCGTTTGGAGAGCCCCTGATGTGCCTAAACAGTAGAAATCCCCCACAAGTGACCCCATTTTGGAAACTAGACCCCCCATAAAACTTATCTAGATGTGTGGTGAGAACCTTGAATGCCCAAGTGCTTCACAGAAGTTTATAATGCAGAGCCGTGAAAATAAAAAATTTTTTTTTTTTCCACAAAAAAGATTTTTTAGCCCTCAAGTTTTTATTTTCACAAGGGTAACAAGAGAAATTGGACCCCAAAAGTTGTTGTCCAATTTGTCCTGAGTATGCTGGTACCCCATATGTGGGGGTAAACCACTGTTTGGGCGCACGGCAGAGCTCGGAAGGAAGGAGCGCCGTTTTGGAATGCAGACTTTGATAGAATGGTCTGCGGGTATTATGTTGCGTTTGCAGAGTCCCTGATGTACTTAACCAGTAGAAACCCTCCACAAGTGACCTCATTTTGGAAACTAGACCCCCCATGGAACTTATCTAGATGTGTGGTGAGAACTTTGAATGCCCAAGTGCTTCACAGAAGTTTAGAATGCAGAGTCGTGAAAATATAATTATTTTTTTTTCCACAAAAAAGATATTGTAGCCCCCAAGTTTTTATTTCCACAAGGGTAACAGGAGAAATTGGACTGCAATAGTTGTTGTCCAATTTATCCCGAGTATGCTGATGTGCCATATGTGGGGGTAAACCACTGTTTGGGCGCACGGCAGAGCTCGGAAGGGAAGGAGTGCCTTTTTGGGATGCAGACTTTGATAGAATGGTCTGTGGGCATTATGTTGCGATTGCAGAGCCCCTGATGTACCTAAACTGTAGTAACCCCCCACAAGTGACCCCATTTTGGAAACTAGACCCCCCAAGGAACTTATCTAGATGTGTGGTGAGAACTTTGAATGCCCAAGTGCTTCACAGAAGTTTAGAATGCAGAGTCGTGAAAATAAAAAATATTATTAAAAAAGATATTGTAGCCCCCAAGTTTTTATTTTCACAAGGGTAACAAGAGAAATTGGACCCCAAAAGTTGTTGTCCAATTTATCCCGAGTACGCTGATGCCCTATATGTGGGGGTAACCCACTGTTGGCAGAGCTCAGAAGGGAGGGAGCACCATTTGACTTTTTGAGCGCAAAATTGGCTGTCGTGTTTGGAGACCCCCTGATGTAACTAAACAGTGGAAACCCCCCAGTTCTAGCTCCAACCCTAACCCCAACACACCCCTAACCCTAATCCCAACCTGATCCATAATCCTAATCACTACCCCTAACCATAATCACAACCCTTACCCCAAAACAACCTTAATGTCAACCCTAACCATAACCCTAATCAAAACCCTAAATCCAACACACCCCTAATCCTAATCTCAACCCTAACCTCAAACCTAACCCTAATCCCAATACACTCCTAATCACAACCCTAACCTTAACCCTAATCCCAAACCTAACCCTAATCCCAAGCGTAACCCTAATGCCAACCCTAACCCTAATACCAACCCTAATCCAAACCCTAACCCTAATCCCAGCTCTAACCCTAACTTTAGCCCCAACCCTAGCCCTAACTTTAGCCCCAACCCTAACCCTAGCCCTAAGGCTACTTTCACACTTGCGTCATTTGGCATTCCGTCGCAATCCGTCGTTTTGGACAAGAAACAGATCCTGCAAATGTGCCCACAGGATGCGTTTTTTGCCCATAGACTTGTATTGCCGACGGATCGTGACGGATGGCCACACGTCGCGTCCGTCGTGCACTGGATCAGTTGTGTTTTGGCGGACCGTCGGCACAAAAAAACGTTCAATGAAACGTTTTTTTGTACGTCGCATCCGCCATTTCTGACTGCGCATGCGTGGCCGTAACTCCGCCCCCTCCTCCCCAGGACATAGATTGGGCAGCGGATGCGTTGAAAAACTACAGCTGCTGCCCACGTTGTGCACAATTTTCACAACGTGCGTCGGTATGTCAGGCCGGCGCATTGCGACGGCCCCGTACCGACGTAAGTGTGAAAGAAGCCTAACCCTAAATTTAGCCCCAACCCTAACCCTAAATTTAGCCCCAACCCTAACCCTAAATTTAGCCCCAACCCTAGACCTAACCCTAACCCTAGCCCTAACCCTAGCCCTAGCCCTAACCCTAGCCCTAACCCTAGCCCTAACCCTAACCCTAGCCCTAACCCTACCCCTAACCCTACCCCTACCCCTAACCCTACCCCTAACCCTACCCCTAACCCTACCCCTAACCCTACCCCTACCCCTAACCCTACCCCTAAACCTAACCCTACCCCTAACCCTACCCCTAACCCTAACCCTACCCCTAACCCTAATTTTAGCCCCAACTGCTATTCTCCTGCCGGCCGGCAGATGGAGACAGATGGCGGGCGCACTGCGCATGCGCCCGCCATTTTCTTCTGCCGGCGGCCAGGAGGAGCAGCAAGAGGATCCAGGGACACAGGTGAGTATTGTAGGGTCCCCGAATCCCCCTATTTCTCTGTCCTCTGATGTGCGATCACCATCAGAGGACAGAGAATTACACTTTACTTTAATTTTTTTTTTTTTATTCTTTTGCGGTCGCCGGTAAACAGTTAATTACCGGCGATCGCAAAACAGGGGTCTGTGAAACCGACCCCAATCATGCTCTTTGGGGTCTCGGCTACCCCCGGCAGCCGAGACCCCAAAGATTCTTGCGGGGCCGACCGGCGGGCGCACTGCGCATGCGCCCGCCATTTTGAAGATGGCGGCGCCCACCGGGAGACACGAGGAGCATCAGGGGAGATAGGTGAGTATTGAGGGGCTACCTGGGACCCCTTTTCTCTGTCCCCCGATGTGCGATCGGAGGACAGAGAAATTAAAAAGAGATCGCGTTTGTTTTTTGTTTGCGATCGCCGGTAAACGGTTAATTACCGGTGATCGCAAATGCGGGGTGGGTTAAAAAAACCCCGAATCATGTTCTCTGGGGTTTCGGCTACCCCCGGCAGCCGAGACCCCGGAGAAAATCGGCCTCTGGGGGGCGCTATTCACTTTTTCCACAGCGCCGTTAATTAACGGCGCTGTGGTTTAAGTACCCTTAGCGGCCGTATCGGCGGTCGCTAAGGGGTTAAATCTCTATTTTTTGCAAAATGTTTTAATGCCCGTTTGGTACTGAAATGTGCTAAATAGGCTTTCATAGTATATTCAAATACAGGGCTCATGGTGGGTTCTAAGGAACAATGAGAAAGAGACAGCACTCGCATCTTCATAAAAAAACTCTTTATATAGTCCTTATTAAAAGCAGCAATGGTAGGCGCAAGTGTCACAGAAAAAAACAAAATGGCAGTAGAGTTACATGAATAATCTAAAGGACAACTGACTGGTAAATGGCCAGCAAGGTCATGGACACGAAAGGTTCTTTGATGCATTTGTGGAGCAAAGGCCTTACTGTGCTACCTACTATAGCACAAGCTGTTGGAAAAGTTAATACTGAGTATAAAAAAGTGTAAAAAAATAAAGTGTATTACAACTTGCTGCATAGCAACAAATTGGCAAGAGCGTTACTGCAGACCTTAGTTTTATGTGCATTACGTACCATGGAACCAGGATACAGGGCCTTATTTAGAGTTTATGCTGCCCTAGGCACTTTTAGTGCTGCCTCCCCCATTGTTGAGTATGACGAATGCAGACACTGTCGGCAGTGACTTAGGCTACTTTCACATCAGCGATTTTTGCCATTCGCGGCAGATATTAAAGGGAACCTGTCACCCCTCCAGTTGTTTGTAACTAAAAGAGCCACCATGTGCAGCACTAATGCTGCATTCTGACAAGGTGACTCTTTTATTTCTTGTTCCTGGCACTGCTGAAATAATCGTTTTTGAAATTTGTCCCTCACACCTTTAAATCGCCACGGGGGTAGGTCTTCCCCCCCCAATCCAGACGCCTCACAGCCGTCACTCATGGCCTCTGCGTGCCGGGCACTGCCTCCTCTTCCTTCATTAGCGTTCCCGGCGCCTGCGCTGTTTGTTTGTTTTTCGGGCATGCGCACTTGCACTGTCCTTCGAACTTACAGCGCAGAGGCGTCTGGATTAGGGGGGAAAGACCTGCCCCCATGGCGATTTCAAGGTATGAGGGACAAATTTCAAAAACAATTATTTCAGCAGTGCTAGGAACAAGAACTAAAAGAGCCACCTAGTCAGAATGCAGCATTAGTGCTGCACAAAGTGGCTCTTTTAGTTACAAAAGCTTGGTGGGGGGTGACAGGTTTCCGTGAATTAATCCTTTAATTTAACACCTACAGCTCCAAAATTTTACACATACACACACTACTAACATTATTAGTCAGGGACATATGAAAATCTATTGGATATGTAAGGGTTTACAGTGTGTAAACCATGTCTCATATCCTGTCGGGTTCAGTAGTGATTTTACAGATGCCGACAATTGAATTATCAGCTATTCTGCTATCTAGCTCTGTATGAAGTGTAAAGATATATATATGTGTGTCTCACTGACATATATACACTCCCTGACAAACGTTATGTCACTTATCCATGTTATGTGAATAAAAGCTTATAACCTGACGTTAAATTCATCCATTGGTTATTCTTTTGAAAGCTGAAACCCTCCGAAATGTGGTTTAGGTTAAGAAAATAAATTGGCAACAATGCAGAAATATTGATCAGTTAATGGTCAGATTTTGGCAATTCAAATGTTTTGTCGCCTGGTCATATAATGCACCCAATCCTAGTTTACATCCTCACCTGTGCTCGGTAAATGATCAATTAATTAGTGTGTGTGTATAAAAAGAAACCCAGCACCCTAGACCTTCACTTGAACTGTAGCTTGAGCTCTGACAACATGCCAAAAATCCACCCTGCGACCAAAGCCTGGATTATCAAGAGGCTGAAGACCAGATCCACTGCAGAGGTGGCTGGCACCTTTAATTTGTCTCAGCGTCAAGTACAAAGAATTAAAAAAAGATTTGAAGAGACTGGAGATGTGTTTGACAAACCCAGGTCCGTCAGACCCCGCAAGACAACTGCTCAGGAGGAACGTTTGTTGGTTAGAAAATCCAAAGCAAGCCCCTCTTCTACTGCAGCAGAGCTCCAACAGGCCTGGTCACCTCAAGTCCCTGTGTCAACTAGAACAGTTTGTAGGATTCTGTCTCGAAATGGCCTCCATGGTCGAATCAGTGCCCAGAAGCCAGCACTAAACAAAAGGCAAATTAAAAACCGTGTGGCATTTGCAAAGTCCCACAGCTTGCTAAACAGATGGACGCTGGAAAAGTGGCAAAAGGTGGATTTCTCCGATGAATCTTCAGTAGAATTACAGCATAGCTGCCGCAAATACTACAGGAGACCTACTGGAGCCCGTATGGATCCAAAATGCACCCAGAAAACAGTTAAATTTGGTGGTGGAAAGATCATGGTCTGGGGTTACATTCAGTATGGGGGTGTGCAAAACATTTGCAAATTGGAAGGCAATATCAATAGCCTAAAATATCAAGAAGTATTAGCTACCTCATATTCAAATCATAAAAGGTGTCAAATTCTGCAGCAGGATGGTGCTCCATCTCATACATCCATCTCTACAACAAAGTTCCTCCAGGCAAAAAAGATCAAGGTGCCCAAGGACTGGCCAGCCCAGTCACCAGACATGAACATCATTGAGCATGTTTGGGGTAGGATGAAAGAGGAAGCTTGTTAGACAAAACTAAAAAATCTAGATGAACTCTGGGAGGCATGTAAGACTGCATTCTTTGCTATTCCTGATGACTTAATTAATAAATTGTATGAATCAGGGGCGGACATACTACTGGTGCAACCTGTGCGGCTGCACAGGGGCCCAAGAGGTAAGGGGGCCAATTTCTCGCTCCAAAGCAAGTGCAATTTTGCATTTTTAGGAGTTCTCGGGCTGCAAAGGGCCCATATATTGTTCTTGCACAGGGGCCCTTTTCTGACTGCGTCCGCCAGTGGTATGAATCATTGTTCAACCGCATGGATGCAGTCCTTCAAGCTGATCGAAGTCACACAAAATATTAAATATGACTCAAATAGCAACACAACTTCATTCACCAATGTTATGCAGCATATATTTGTATTTTAAGTTAAAGGGAACCTGTCACCCCGAAAATCGCGGGTGAGGTAAGCCCACTGGCATCAGGGGCTTATCTACAGCATTCTATAATGCTGTAGATAAGCCCCCAATGTTACCTGAAAGAGGAGAAAAAGACGTTATATTATACTCACCCAGGGGCGGTCCTGCTGCTGATTCAGTCGAATGGGCGTCTCTGGTCCGCTGCGGCGCCTCCCATCTTCATTCCAAGACGTCCTCTTCTGATCTTCAGCCACGGCTCCGGCGCAGGCATACTTTGTCTGCCCTGTTGAGGGCAGAGCAAAGTACTGCAGTGCGCAGGCGCCGGGCCTCTCTGACCTTTCCGGCGCCTGCACACTGCAGTACTTTGTTCTGCCCTCAACAGGGCAGACAAAGTACGCCTGCGCCGGAGCCGTGGCTGAAGATCAGAAGAGGACGTCTTTGGAATGAAGATAGGAGGTGCCGCAGCGGACCAGAGACGCCCATCTGACCGGACCAGCAGCGGGACCACCCCTGGGTGACTATAATATAACGTCTTTTTCTCCTCTTTCAGGTAACATCGGGGGCTTATCTACAGCATTACAGAATGCTGCAGATAAGCCCCTGATGCCGGTGGGCTTACCTCACCCGCGATTTTCGGGGTGACAGGTTCCCTTTAATTATTTGTTTGAATATCACATTACTTTCTGTGGGCGACAAAACTTTTGTCTTGCCAAAATCTGTCCATTCTGTGTCCATTAACTGATCAATATTTCTGCATTGATGCCAATTTATTTTCATAACCTAAACTACATTTCGGAGGGTTTCAGGTTTCAAAAGAATAATTTACACAACAATGGATGAATTTAGCGTCAGGTTATAAGCTTTTATTTACATAACATGGATAAGCGACATAACTTCTGTCAGGGAGTGTATATATAGACTGTATATATATTTCCACAAATATTTAAGGCCATGGATCCATTATATGTCCATTTTGCAAGTCGGAGAGAAACTCTTACCGTACAGATGTCATACGGATGTCACATGGATACTTTAATGAGAAAAATCACATCCTCGCATTGTACACAGATGACATTTGGATCACTGTTGGAGAACATTTGTGCGAATCTCGGCCGTGAAAAACGGACCAATTTTTTTATACGTTATGTGTGACTCAAGGCTTATTGATAATACACCTCTCACCCACGGTCTGGTGAAGTGTAGCTGAATTCAACATAAACAATACCAAAATTCCATTAGCACCTCGATGTTCTTCTGTAGTCTTGGGTATCACACTCACTTCAGTTCATTTTCTGTGTCCAAATTGGATACTTCAAAGACACCCAGTAATTTTCTGCTTGAAAGGATAGGTTAATGTGTATTACCAGCCAATAAACTTCAAATTGACCTCATATATAAGCCCACATAAATGATGCACAGACATCTAGTATCAGACACTTTTTCATATCCACTGTCCAGAAGAGACTGAAAGAGTCCTTTATGGTAGAATTGTTGCAAAAAAGCCACTGTTGAGGACCACAAAAAAAGAGACTGGAGATTACATCTGTGGAAATCTGTACTGTGGTCTTATGAGGCAAAATATGAGATTTTTGGTACCAACTGCCATGTGTCTGTGAGACATAGATAAGGTGAGTGATAGATTTTTAAATGTGTGGCGCACATTGTGAAGTATGGAGGGAGAGGTGTGATGGTGTGGGTGTACTTTGCTGGTATCACTGTAATGATCCATTGCAAATCAAAGGCACATTTACCCAGCATGGCTACCACGGCATTCTGCAACAGTATCCCATCACATAGGGTTTGTGCTTAGTGGTGCTATCATTAGGGTTGCAACAGGACAATGAACCAAAACACACGTCCAATGTAAGGGCTATGTGACTAAGAGGGAGGGAAGGTTGAGGTGTTACACCTAATGACATGGCCTTTGCAATCACCTATGCCCAACCTCAACCCAGGTAAAATGGTTTGGGATAAGTGAGACTGCAGAGTGAAGGCAAAGTAGCCAACAACTGCTTAGCACCTCTGGGATCTCCTTCACGATTGTTGGAAAGCCATTTCAGGTGACTACTTGATAATGCTGCTTGAGATATTGCCAAGGGTGTATGAAGTTGTCATCAGAAAAAAGGGGCAATTTTGAGGAATCTAAAGTTTAACATATAGTCTGGTTTGTTTCACATGATTCTATGCTCCTTGTTTTCATATGTGTTCCTTCATATTTTGCTGCTTTCAGTCTGACTCTTTAATTTGTACATTCCAATAAGAGCAAGGAAAACCTCGGCATGAACAGGTGTGTCCAAACTTTTGACCAGTAAGCATGTGATTACGGCCTCTAATTTTTGAATGAAGAAGATTGAGTATCTTCTTTATTAAACTTTGACTTCTTTTTCTTCTATGTGAAAGTTAATTATGAACAGCTTAATTAGATTTTCATGGGAGGTCAATAGACAATATGGGGAGAAGGCATTAAACTGGTAATTCAAATTGCTACAGTATCTAAAAATTGTTAATCTGGGATTTTTTCCCCCTGGGTCACCCTCTAAAATATGCAAGTCCATATCTAGGGAAATTCAGTGTGCTTACTATGGAACATAGCCATCAACTGGAAGCTAATATATATGACTATCTTTAGTGGTCTTATTCATTGAGGTTTTTTTTTTTTTTTTAAGATTTTTGGATAGTTACAATAATATTCCTTATCCTTGCTATTGATCTGTTCCAAAATTTTCTGAAAATGTGAAACAGGAAATGAATACATATGGGGGTGGCATGTAAACAGGACAGTAATGTTAATATAGCCTATTGCTCATCAAGCTTTTCAAAGCTATGTACCGTACATAGCATATGTATTGAGTGTAGGAGTAAGGGAAGTGGTCATCTGATGAAATAAGAGAAGTTGGAGTACTAACCATATGACGTAAATACACATACCTTTCAGTTAATTTACTGCCCTTGTGCTTTTTTTGTCATACTGCTTAATAAAGTATGTTCTCTGGGTGTAGTGTATTATCTGGCCATTATAAATAGACATGTTCAGAATTTTCAGGAACTGAATTCAATTTCAAATCATGTAGAAACTTGTCAAACAGGGTATTGAAATCTCCTTTTGGGATAAGTATTTGTTTGTGGCCAAGCACAATATAGGTGCAAAAGTGTGTAAGTCTAAGGCCTGGTTCACATTGCACTTGATCCCCATGTATGTGACTCTGTCAGGGCTTATGTCAAATCCCTGGAAAATGGGATTGGGGCGCATGTGCTAACAGGTGCCTTTAACTGCAAAATGCAGACAGTCTGTCTTTGCTCCAGGATTGGACTGGCCCACCAGAGAACCGGAGAATCCTCCGGAGGGTCATGGCTTCTACTTCAGGAGAGTTTATAGTGCAAACCTTGCAGCTGCTATGGGGCTCTGGAGTGGGGGACAACCAAGCTTCACCATCTGGTTTTCAGCAGTGTCTGAGCAATCACATGATAACCAATCGAATCAGCAAGTACATGAAAGGTGGGCCCTCAGAATCAAGTCCTCTGGTGGGCCCAATGTTCTTCAGTCTGACACTGGTGTGCTCTATCGGATATCATTCTCAGCTGTATCTGCCTAAATTAGGTAGGCACCAAGGCATGGTCGATTGTGTTTTGATGCCTGCTTCAAATAAATGGATGTGGATGAAAATTCTGTCTGACAGTGCACACTGTGACTTCATCTGCATAATTTCAGTCAATGGCCCCGTCAGCACATACTCCCGAATCTCGTTTTACAGATCTTCAGAAGTAAGCTCTGATAGAGCTACTGATTTGGGGATCAAAGGAGAGGGAATTTAGCCTTATAGGTTTCACAAAATTCGCAATGATGGGAAACGAAGTGAAGTAAAAAAAAACATTTATGGATTAGATAGATAGGGAGAAGTGTATGGTAATATGGTTGTGTAATAAAGATAATTACCAAGGTGGTTAGGGTGTAAAGATAATTATTTTGAAAGGACATTTTAGTTACCGGACCAACCCTTTAATTATGAAGACAAATATCTTCTGACATTGATTTCAAAAGAATGTAATTCATTGCATAGTTATGTAACTGCATAAAATCACGTACAGTATACAGTAGGTATGGGAAGTATTCAGACCCCTTTAAATTTTTCACTCTTTGTTTCATTGCAAAAAAACACCCCCAAAGCATGATGCTGCCACCACCATGTTTCACTGTTGGGATTGTATTGGGCACTTGATGAGCAGTGTCTGGTTTTCTCCACACATACCGCTTAGTATGTCTACTAGTATGTCTACTAGTATGTCTATCTTTGTCTCATCAGACCAGAGAATCTTATTTCTCATAGTCTGGGAGTCCTTCATGTGTTTTTTAGCAAACTCTGTGCGGGCTTTCATATGTCTTGCACTGAGGAGAGGCTTCTGTCGGGCCACTCTGCCATAAAGGCCCGACTGGGGGAGGGCTGCAGTGATATTTTACTTTGTAGAACTTTCTCCCAACTCCCTACTGCATCTCTGGAGCTCAGCCACAGTGATCTTGGGGTTCTTCTTTACCTTTCTCACCAAGGCTCTTCTCCCACGATTGCTCAGTTTGGCTTGACGGCCAGGTCTAGGAAGACTTCTGTTGGTCCTAAACTTCTCCCATTTAAGGATTATGTAGGCCACTGCGCTTTTAGGAACCTTCAGTATTGCAGAAATTCTGTTGCAACCTTGGCCAGATCTGTGCCTTGCCACAATTCTGTCTCTGAGCTCCTTGGCCAGTTCCTTTGACCTCATGATTCTCATTTGGACTGACATGCACTGTGAGCTGTGAGGTCTTATATAGACAGGTGTGTGCCTTTCCAAATCAAGTCCTATCAGTTTAATTAAACACAGCTGGCCTCCAATGAAGGAGTAGAACCATCTCAAGGAGGATCACAAGGAAATGGACAGCATGTGACTTAATTATGAGTGTCTGAGCAAAGAGTCTGAATACTTATGACCATGTGATATTTCAGTTTCTTTTTTATTAAATTTGCAAAAATTTCTACATTTCTATTTTTTTTTCAGTCAAGATGGGGTGCAGAGTGTACATTAATGTGAAAAAATGAACTTTTAAATTGACCAAATGGCTGCAATGAAACAAAGAGTGAAAAATTTAAAGGGGTCTGAATACTTTCCATACTCACTGTATATATTGTAATTGAAATCCAGAGTTAGTAGGCCCTTACAGATCGTCAGCTGATGCGCAAATTCAGAAGGTTAAGCAGACTTTATTAATTTGTGTATGGCCAGCTTAAATGTTTGGATGAATATATTTCAAAAGTATTATATAATCTTCTCAATATTCTTGTTTAGCTCCACAGGTGATTCGGAAGATCCGGGCAGAGCAATTTTCTGATGCCTCTGGGAATTTAAAACTCTGGTGTCAGTTCTTCAATATTTTAAGTGACTCAAACATAACCTGGTACAAAGATGAAATTCAGATGACAAAAATAAAGAGAAGGTAATGTTTATCATTTAGTTATCTCTATGGCATCATGATCTTGATCATCATGATCTTCCATTCATGTACTGAGCTACATCAAATCATATACAATGTAACAAGCAAAACATAGATAAAATTGTAAATAGATATAAAAAGTAAAGTTGTGCTGATGTAAGCTTATCTATGAGGCGGATACTGATATAAAAGAAATATACCCTCTTTTCCTAATCCCACCACCCCCATGATATATCCTCCCTCTGCTGCAACTGTAGTTATATGATATGCTTTATAAATTATGTAAAAGAAGTCAATAGTTGCTTTTATTTTTTGAAAATATGGGAAGTGAATTTTGCTGCTCAAAACCAATACTCCCAGGAAGGTGGCCATAGTGACGTAGTCAGCTTTATTCATGTGAAAGGCTCTGTCGGAATTACCGCCAGAATAATGTTTAGGTTGATTCATACATCCATGTTTCACGGTTTAAATACAGACCTCATTTGGCAGCAGGGTGGCTCAGTGGTTAGCAATGCTGCTTTGTAGCACTAGAGTCATTGGTTCAAATACCACTAAGGACAACATCTGCAAAGAGCCTTGTATGTTATATGTGGATTTCCTCTGGGTATTCTGTTTCCTTCCACACTCCAAAGACATACTGATTGGGAATCTAGATAGTGAGCTCAATCGGACAGTGATAATAATGTCTGAAAAGTGCTATGGAATTAATGGTAACAAATAAGTGAGAAAAATAAAAAAAAACTGAATACGGAATTTTAGATTTTTATCCCCATTGGTGACAGTGATGATAATGTATGTAAAGTGTTGTGGAATATGTTAGCACTATTTAAGCAATGCATAAGATGAGACAATGTGCAACACAATTGCAGGTCTCCTGACCCAAGTTGTACTGCCACATATATGCCTATATAAAAGACTGGTATCATTATATATACCTATGACACTATTGAGCTAGGGTCAGAAGAGCCGCAGATGATTAACGCATCACGGACGGTACTTTCAAGTGTTTTTCACTAAATTAGAATATCATCAAAAAGTTAATTTATTTCAGTTCTTCATGACAAAAAGTGAATCTCATAGAGTCTGGAGGAAGAGTGGAGAGGCACACAATCCAAGCTATGTGAAGTTTCCACAATCAGTAATGGTTTGGGGAGGCATGTCATCTGCTGGTGTAGGTCCACTGTGTTTTATCAAGACCAAAGTTAGTGCAGCCGTCTATAAGGAAATTTTAGAGCATATGCTTCCCTTTGCTAACAAGCTTTTTGGAGATGGAAATTTCATTCTCCAGCAGAACTTGGCACTCGTCCACACTGCCAAAAGTACCAATACCTGGTTTAAAACAACAGTATCACTTTGCTTGATTGGCCGGCAAACTTGTCTGACCTTATCTCCATAGAGAATCTATGGAGTATTGTCAAGAGTATCAAGAGTAAAAGTTTAGTCACACTAAACGACTTACCAACGATCACGACCAACGATACGACCTGGCCGTGATCGTTGGTAAGTCGTTGTGTGGTCGCTGGGGAGCTGTCACACAGACAGCTCTCTCCAGCAACCAACGATCAGGGGAACGACTTCGGCATAGTTGAAACTGTCTTCAACAATGCCGAAGTCCCCCTGCAGCACCCGGGTAAGCGATATCGTTGCAACGTTACGCTTTTGGTGACATAGCAACGATCCCGCTAACGATCTCGTTATGTGTGACAGCGACCAACGATCAGGCCCCTGCTGGGAGATCGTTGGTCGTTGGGGAATGATCAGGACCATTTTTTGGTCGCTGATCACCCGCTGTCATCGCTGGATCGGCGAGTGTGATGCCGATCCAGCGATGTGTTCACTTGTAAATAGGGTAAACATCGGGTTACTAAGTGTAGGGCCGCACTTAGTAACCTGATATTTACCCTGGTTACCATTGTAAAATAAAAAAAAACACTACATACTCACATTCTGATGTCTGTCACATCCCCCGCCAGCATCCACAGGGTTAAAACTGCTTTCGGCAAGAGCGCTGCTAATGCACGCGCTGCTGCTGAGAGTTTCCCTGCACTAACTGTGTCAGCGCCGGCAGTAACAGCGGTGACGTCACCGCTGTGCTCTGCTTTATGGCCGGCGCTGACACAGTCAGTGCAGGGAAACTCTCGGCAGCAGCACGTGCATTAGCAGCGCTCCTGGAGAAAGCAGTTTTAACCCTGTGGACGCTGGGGGACGTGACAGACATCAGAATGTGAGTATGTACTGTTTTTTTTTTTAACTTTTACAATGGTACCCAGGGTGAATATCGGGTTACTAAGCGCGGCCCTGCGCTTAGTAACCCGATATTTACCCTATTTACAAGTGAACACATCGCTGGATCGGCATCACACTCGCCGATCCAGCGATGACAGCGGGTGATCAGCGACCAAAAAATGGTCCTGATCATTCCCCAACAACCAACGATCTCCCAGCAGGGGCCTGATCGTTGGTCGCTGTCACACATAACGAGATCGTTAGCGGGATCGCATCCAAGACTTCTCCCGTGCTTCCCCCATACTCTGGAACTCTCTACCCCAACACATCAGACTTGCGCCTACCATAGAAACCTTCAAAAAGAACCTGAAGACTCATCTCTTCCGACAAGCCTACAGCCTGCAGTGATCCTCAACCTACTGAACAGCCGTACAGCCAGCTCTTCCCTCTCCTAGTGTATCCTCACCCACCCCCTGCAGACTGTGAGCCCTCGCGGGCAGGGTCCTCCCTCCTTATGTACTCGTGTGCCTTGTTATCTGCTCATGTTTAATGTATTTGTCTATATTTGCCCCGTATTCACATGTAAAGCGCCATGGAATAAATGGCGCTATAAAAATGTATAATAATAATAATAATGTCACCAAAAGCGTAACGTTGCAACGATATCGCTAACCATATCGTTATGTGTGACGGTACCTTAAGACTAGAGACACCAGACCCAACAATGCAGACAAGCTGAAGGATGCTATCAAAGCAACCTGGCTTCCATAACACTTCAGCAGTGCCACAGGCTGATCGCCTCCATGCCACACCGCATTGATGCAGTAATTGATGCAAAAGGCGCCCCAACTAAGTATTGAGTGCATTTACTGAACATACTTTTCAGTAGGCCAACATTTCGGATTTTAAAATCATTTTTCAAGCTGATGTTATAAAGTCTTCTAATTTACTGAGATAATGACTTTTGGGTTCTCATTGACTGTAAGCCATAATCATCAACATTAACAGAAATAAACACTTGAAATAGATCACTCTGATGTAATGAATCCATTAGTAATGTAGGCTGAAATACAGGTTAATGTGACACATTGATGGATTATCATCAATGTGCCTCATGTCCTGGTAACTTTTTATGTTTTATTAACCCCTTTCTGACATTAGACGTACTATCCCGTCGAGGTGACCTGGGCCCGTATGACCATCGACGGTATAGCACGTCATATGTGATCGCGGCCGGGTGTCAGCTGGTTATCACAGCTGCCATCTGGCACTATGTGCCAGGAGCAGTCATGGACCGCTCCCGACACTCTAACCCCTGGAACACTGCGCTCAAACATGATCGCAGCATTTCGGTGGCATAGTAAAGCATCGCGCAGGGAGGGGGCTCCCTGCGTGCTTCCCTGAGACCCTCAGAACAACGCAATGTGATCGCGTTGTTCCGAGCGTCTCCTCCCTGCAGGCCCCCGGATCCAAGATGGCCATGGGGTCCTTCCAGGTCCTGCAGGGAGGTGACTTGTCAGTGCCTGCTGAGAGTAGGCGCTGGCAAGCCTCCAGCACTGCCTGTCAGATCACTGATCTGCAAAGTTTCAGATCAGCGATCTCACTTTATATAGTGATGTCCCACCCTGGGACAATGTAAAAAAGTTTAAAAAAAAATATTACACTGTGTAAAAATATATATTTTTTAATTTCTAAATAAAGAAAAAAAATAAATATTGTTCCAATAAATACATTTCTTTATGTAAATTTAAAAAAAACATAAAAGTACACATATTAAGTATTGCCGCGTCCGTAGCGACTCGACCTATTAAACCGTCCCACTAGTTAACCCCTTCAGTGAACACCGTTAAAAAAACGAGGCAAAAAACAATGCTTTATCATCATACCACCAAACAAAAAGTGGAATAACACGCGATCAAAAAGACGGATATAAATAAACACTAGATTGTGGCCCGATTCTAACGCATCGGGTATTCTAGAATATGCATGTCCCCGTAGTATATGGACAATGATGATTCCAGAATTCGCGGCACACTGTGCCCGTCGCTGATTGGTCGAGGCAACCTTTATGACATCATCGTCGCCATGGCAACCATTATGACATCTACGTCGATACTGTGCCCGTCGCTGAATCAGAAACGTGAGATGTCTACGTCCTTTATGACATCATCGTCGCTGTGCCGGTTGCTGATTGGTCGAGGCCTGGCGGCCTCGACCAATCAGACGCGGGATTTCTACGTCCTTTATGACATCATCGTCGCTGTGCCCGTTGCTGATTGGTCGAGGCCTGGCGGCCTCGACCAATCAGAGAGCCGGGATTTCCAGGACAGACAGACAGACAGACAGACAGACAGACGGAAAAACCCTTAGGCAATTATATATATAGATGGTACCGCGGAAAATGTCATCTTGTCCCGCAAAAAGCGAGCTGTGTCATGAGCGAAAAAATTAAAAAGTTATAACCCTCAGAATATAGCGATGCGAAAATAATTATTTTTTATATAAAATAGCTTTTATTGTATAAAAGCGTCAAAACATAAAAAAAGATATAAATGAGGTATTGCTGTAATCATACTAACCTGAAGAATAAAACTGCTTTATCAATTTTACCACACGCGGAACGGTATAAATGCCCCCCAAAAGAAATTAATAAATTGTGGGTTTTTGTTCATTCCACATAACAAAAATCGGAATAAAAAGCGATCTAAAAACGTCATGTGCCTGAAAATGGTGCTAATAAAAACATCAACTCGTCCTGTAAAAAACAAGACCTCACATGACTCTGTGGACCAAAATATGGAAAAATTATAGTTCTCAAAATGTGGTGATGCAAAAACTATTTTTTGCAATAAAAAGCGTCTTTTAGTGTGTGACAGCTGACAAACATAAAAACCCGCTATAAAACCCCGCTATAAATAGTAAGTCAAACCCCTCTTTATCACCGCCTCAGTTAGAGAAAAATAATAAAATAAAAAAAAAAATTATTTCCATTTTTCCATTAGGGTTGGGGCTAAAGTTAGGGTTATGGTTGGGGCTAAAGTTGGGGTTAGGGTTTGGATTATGTTTACGGTTGGGTTAGGGGTGTGTCAGGGTTAGGGGTGTAGTTAGGGCTATGGTTAGGGTTGGGATTAGGGATGGGGTCTGTTGGGGTTAGGGGTGTATGGGAGTTGGGATTAGGGATAGGGGTGTGTTGGGGTTAGAGTTAGAATTGGGGGTTTCCACTGTTTAGGCACATCAGGGGCTCTGCAAACGCAACATGACGTCCGACCTCAATTCCATAAAATTCTGCGTTGAAAAAGTAAAACGGTGCTCCTTCCCTTCTGAGCTCTGCTGTGTGCCCAAACAGTGGTTTACCCCCACATATGGGGTATCAGCATACTCAGGACAAATTGGACAACAGCTTTTGTGGTCCAATTTCTCCTGTTACCCTTGGGAAAATAAAAATTTGGGGGCTAAAAAATCATTTTAATGGGAAAATTTTTTTTTTTGTTTTCACGGCTCTGCGTTATAAACTTTAGTGAAACACTTGGGGTTCAAAGTTCTCATAACACATCTAGATAAGTTCCTTATGGGGTCTAGTTTCCGATATGGGGTCACCTGTGGGGGGTTTCTACTGTTTAGGTACATCAGGGGCTCTGCAAATGCAACGTGACGACCGCAGACAATTCCATCAAAGTCTGCATTCCAAAACGCCACTTCTTCCCTTCCGAGCACCGACGTGCCCAAACAGTGGTTTTCTCCCATATATGGGGTATCAGCATACTCAGGACAGATTGCACAACAACTTTTGGGGTCCAAATTCTCCAAATACCCTTGGGAAAAAAAAGAGTTTTTAATTTTCATGACTCTACATTATAAACTTTAGTGAAACATTTGGGGTTCAAAGTGCACACCACACATCTAGATATGCTCCTTAGGTGGTCTAATTTCTAAAATGGGTCACTTGTGGGGGGTTTCCACTGTTTAGGCACATCAGGGGCTCTCCAAATGCGACATGGCGTCTGATCTTAATTCCAGCCAATTCTGCGTTGAACAAATCAAACGGTGCTCCTTCCCTTCCGAGCTCTGCCCTGCGCCCAAACAGTGGTTTACTCCCACAAATGGGGTATCAGCCTACTCAGAAAAAATTGCACAACAACTTTTGTGGTCCAAGTTCTCCTGTTACCCTTGGGAAAATAAAAATTTGGGGGCTTAAAAATCATTTTTATGGGAAAAAAAGATTTTTTGTTTTCACGGCTCTGCTTTATAAACTTTAGTGAAACACTTGGGGGTTCAGAGTTCTCATAACACATCTAGATAGGTTCCTTATGGGGTCTAGTTTCCAATATGGGGTCATCTGTGGGGGGTTTCTACTGATTAGGGACATCAGGGGCTCAACAAATGCAACGTAACGCCCGCAGACAATTCCATCAAAGTCTGCATTCCAAAACGCCACTTCTTTCCTTCCGAGCCCCAACATGTGCCCAAACAGTGGTTTTCTCCCATATATGGGGCATCAGCATACTCAGGACAGATTGCACAACAACTTTTGGGATCCAAATTCTCCAAATACCCTTGGGAAAATATGAAATTGGGGCTAGAAGATCATTTTTTGGGAAAAAAAAGAGTTTTCAATTTTCACGGCCCTACATTATAAACTTTAGTGAAACAATTGGGGGTTCAAAGTGCACACCACACATCTAGATAAGTTCCTTAGGTACTCTGGTTTCTAAAATGGGTCACTTGTGGGGGGTTTCCACTGTTTAGGCACATCAGGGGCTCTCCAAACGTGACATGGCGTCTGATCTCCATTCCAGCCAATTCTGCGTTGAACAAATCAAACGGTGCTCCTTCCCTTCCAAGCTCTGCCCTGCACCCAAACAGTGGTTTATTCCCACTTATGGGGTATCAGCGTACTCAGGACAAATTGGACAACAACTTTTGGGGTCCAATTTCTCCTGTTACCCTTGGGAAATTAAAACAAATTGGATCTGAAGTAAATTTTTGTGAAAAAAGTTTTTTTTTAAACATTCCAAAAATTCCTGTGAAGCACCTGAAGGTTTAATACACTTCTTAAATGTGGTTTTGAGAACCTTGAGGGGTGCAGTTTTTAGAATTGTTTAACTTTTTAGTATTGTCTATCATACAGACCCCTCAAAGTGATTACAAATGTGATGTGGTCCCTAAAAAATTGGTGATGTAAAAATGAGAAATCGCTGGTCAACTTTTAATTCTTATAACTCCCTAACAAAAAAAAATTTAGTTCCAAAATTGTGCTGATGTAAAGTAGACATGTGGGAAATGTTATTTATTAAGTGTTTTGTGTGACATACAGTACAGACCAAACGTTTGGACACACCTTCTCATTTAAAGATTTTTCTGTATTTTCATGACTATGAAAATTGTACAATCACACTGAAGGTATCAAAACTATGAATTAACACATGTGGAATTATATACTTAACAAAAAAGTGTGAAACAACTGAAATTTGGTCTTATATTCTAGGTTTTTCAAAGTAGCCACCTTTTGCTTTGATGACTGCTTTGCACACTCTTGGCATTCTCTTGATGAGCTTCAAGAGGTAGTCACCGGGAATGGTTTTCACTTCACAGGAGTGCCCTGTCAGGTTTAATAAGTGGGATTTCTTGCCTTATAAATGGGGTTGGGACCATCAGTTGTGTTGTGCAGAAGTCTGGTGGATACACAGCTGATAGTCCTACTGAATAGAATTTGTTTTATGGCAAGAAAAAAACAGCTAAGTAAAGAAAAACAAGTGGCCATCATTACTTTAAGAAATGAAGGACAGTCAGTCCGAAAAAATTGGGAAAACTTTGAAAGTGTCTCTAAGTGCAGTTGCAAAAACCATAAAGCGCTACAAAGAAACTAGCCCACATGAGGACTGCCCCAAGAAAGGAAGACCAAGAATCATCTCTGCTTCTGAGGATAAGTTTATCCGAGTCACCAGCCTCAGAAATCGCAGGTTAACAGCAGCTCAGATTAGAGACCAGGTCAATGCCACACAGAGTTCTAGCAGCTGACCCATCTCTACAACAACTGCTAACAGGAGACTTTGTGCAGCAGGCCTTCATGGTAAAATAGCTGCTAGGAAACCACTGCTAAGGACAGGCAACAAGCAGAAGAGACTTGTTTGGGCTAAAGAACACAAGGAATGGACATTAGACCAGTGGAAATCTGTGCTTTGGTCTGATGAGTCCAAATTTGAGATCTTTGGTTCCAACCACCGTGTCTTTGTGCAACGCAGAAAAGGTGAACGGATGGACTCTACATGCCTGGTTCCCACCGTGAAGCATGGAGGAGGAGGTGTGATGGTGTGTTGGTGCTTTGCTGTTGACACTGTTGGGGATATATTCAAAATTGAAGGCATACTGAACCAGTATGGCTACCACAGCATCTTGCAGCGGCATGCTATTCCATCCGGTTTGCGTTTAGTTGGACCATCATTTATTTTTCAACAGGACAATGACCCCAAACACACCTCCAGGCTGTGTAAGGGCTATTTGACCAAGAAGGAGAGTGATGGGGTGCTACGCCAGATGACCTGGCCTCCACAGTCACCAGACCTGAACCCAATTGAGATGGTTTGGGGTGAGCTAGACTGCAGAGTGAAGGCAAAAGGGCCAACAAGTGCTAAGCATCTTTGGGAACTCCTTCAAGATTGTTGGAAGAACATTCCCGGTGACTACCTCTTGAAGCTCATCAAGAGAATGGCAAGAGTGTGCAAAGCAGTCATCAAAGCAAAAGGTGGCTACTTTGAAGAACCAAGAATATAAGACATATTTTCAGTTGTTTCACACTTTTTTGTTAAGAATTAGTGATGAACGAACATGCTCACCACTACTCGTTACTCGCCCGAGTATCGCTATGCTCGGCGTACTCGGCGACCAGTGAGCATTTCCGGTATTTTTCGGCGGTAACTGCAGTCTCCACCCAGCAGTTTTGACAGACTTTAGAGACCCAATCATGGTGCAGGGATTGTCTGCCAGGCCATGAAATGCCGCAGCCATCTTTGTTGTGGTCGTGCAGTGATTGGCTGGGCCGTACAGCATCATCCCGAGTATAAGAAACCTGGCGCCGCCCTGCTCGTTCCTGTTTCAGCGAGAGTAGGGAGAGCTGCTGCCGAGATAGGGTCAGAATCGTGGTTTTAGAGTTAGTGTAGGTCTGCAACTCTTACATCCACAACTCCTCAGAAATCAAAAGTCCTTTTTAAGGCTAATTCGTGGGTCCCAATATTGCAGCGCTAGGTAGACAGGACACAGCATATCCACATCAGTGCAAGGCCTGCAGGCACTGTATGTGCGTCCATTAGTCCCACTGCATCCTTCCCAAAGCTCCATAACTGCCTGCTGCTGCAGCTTATTTACTGTCTATATACCTATTTTCTTTTTTTCCAAAAAATCTCCCCCCCAAAAAATATACAGTCTGTTCTGTCAGACTGAGGCCTGTTGAAAAGTTATAGTTTGTCAGGCATACGTAGCATAGTTGTGAGTGCTACCCTTGTGCCCATTTTTTTTTTTTTTTTGGTGTTTTAAATTCACCGAAAAAGGCCTCATATATCTGTGTGCTCCAAGATTGGTCATTGGAGGCCAGTGTACTTATTTTTTAGCTGTGTGATACTCAAATTCTATGCAGCACTATTTCGCATAAAAAAAAATTCCAAGGCCACAGATTTCCCAGTGTGGTATTTTGGTTACAGCCGTCATATATCTCTGTGCTCCAAGTTTGGGCATTGGAGGTCGGTGTACTTATTTTTTGGCTGTGTAATATTCAAATTCTATACAACACTATATAGCATCAAAAAAATTCCAAGGCCACAGATTTGCCTGTGTGGTATTTCCATTACAGCTGTCATATGTCTCTGTGCTCCAGGTTTGGGCATTGGAGGCCGGTGTACTTATTTTTTGGCTGTGTGATACTCAAATTCTATACAGCACTATTTAGCATAAAAAAATTCCAAGGCCACAGATGTTAGGAGTCGGGTTTCCTCTGCTGCACAGGGGGAATCTCGATCCGTCTCCGCTGCGGTCTCCCATTCTCCTCCAGCCGCAGTGGAGTCTGCTCAGCAGGGATGTCGATCCCAGCGTCTCGCTCAGTCTGACTCTGTGCGAAGAGTTACTGCTGCTTTTCCTGCTTCTGCCATTGAAGCCAGTGCTGGGCAGCGGCGAGTGGACGTTTCTGGATCTAAGTCCTTATTTGCACACACTGAGCATGCCCAGGGCAAGATCTCCTGTTGGAGATCGAGGGTCACATGCTCAGGTACTGCAGCACATCCCATTGGTCCTTTTGGCTGGTCCTGAAAGGGCAAAACTTCTATAGCTGTTTCCTCTGCTGCAGCTATATAAACTGCGCATGACCGCATGGCCATGCGCTAGTATTGTCTTGTAAATATGTGTGTGTGTTGTGAGTGAAAGTCGCTCTTTAAATACCCTCCCTATTGAATGTCTGTTCGCGGAAGGTGTATGTTTGCTATCTAGCGCCCGACTTATCCAACAGCACGTAACACACATTACAGCTACCAGTTGCTGTGTCCGCCTGTACGGCGCCGTGCGCTTGCTCTGCGCTTTCCTGACCCAAGCCTGGGTGGTTAGTGGCGTCCGTCTGTGCGGCACCGCACGCACTCTTGTGCCTTTATATTATTATTTAGTTTCCTTACACACCCAGTTGCGGTGTTGTGCCAGCAAGTGTCTAATCGGACTTCAATCCTAGTTGGGGTTGAGTTCGCTGACTTATTGCTCGCGCTCTATGTGCGGTACCGCGGTCCTGTGACGCAACAGGATCGCTTCCTTCACGCAGGGTGCAGTTAACCCGTGCGTGTATACTTGTAGTACCGCCATATAGTCCGTCTTACTAGCAGCAGGGTTTTTACCTGCACGGTGGACCTCGGACTGCGAACGCACCTAGTTCCATTTCATCTTGTACTTGGTGCGTTCCGCCAGTCCTAACAACAGATTTGCCAGTGTGGTATTTCCGTTACAGCCGTCATATATCTCTGTGCTCCAAGTTTGGGCATTGGAGGTCGGTGTACTTATTTTTTGGCTGTGTAATATTCAAATTCTATACAACACTATATAGCATCAAAAAAATTCCAAGGCCACAGATTTGCCTGTGTGGTATTTCCATTACAGCTGTCATATGTCTCTGTGCTCCAGGTTTGGGCATTGGAGGCCGGTGTACTTATTTTTTGGCTGTGTGATACTCAAATTCTATACAGCACTATTTAGCATAAAAAAATTCCAAGGCCACAGATGTTAGGAGTCGGGTTTCCTCTGCTGCACAGGGGGAATCTCGATCCGTCTCCGCTGCGGTCTCCCATTCTCCTCCAGCCGCAGTGGAGTCTGCTCAGCAGGGATGTCGATCCCAGCGTCTCGCTCAGTCTGACTCTGTGCGAAGAGTTACTGCTGCTTTTCCTGCTTCTGCCATTGAAGCCAGTGCTGGGCAGCGGCGAGTGGACGTTTCTGGATCTAAGTCCTTATTTGCACACACTGAGCATGCCCAGGGCAAGATCTCCTGTTGGAGATCGAGGGTCACATGCTCAGGTACTGCAGCACATCCCATTGGTCCTTTTGGCTGGTCCTGAAAGGGCAAAACTTCTATAGCTGTTTCCTCTGCTGCAGCTATATAAACTGCGCATGACCGCATGGCCATGCGCTAGTATTGTCTTGTAAATATGTGTGTGTGTTGTGAGTGAAAGTCGCTCTTTAAATACCCTCCCTATTGAATGTCTGTTCGCGGAAGGTGTATGTTTGCTATCTAGCGCCCGACTTATCCAACAGCACGTAACACACATTACAGCTACCAGTTGCTGTGTCCGCCTGTACGGCGCCGTGCGCTTGCTCTGCGCTTTCCTGACCCAAGCCTGGGTGGTTAGTGGCGTCCGTCTGTGCGGCACCGCACGCACTCTTGTGCCTTTATATTATTATTTAGTTTCCTTACACACCCAGTTGCGGTGTTGTGCCAGCAAGTGTCTAATCGGACTTCAATCCTAGTTGGGGTTGAGTTCGCTGACTTATTGCTCGCGCTCTATGTGCGGTACCGCGGTCCTGTGACGCAACAGGATCGCTTCCTTCACGCAGGGTGCAGTTAACCCGTGCGTGTATACTTGTAGTACCGCCATATAGTCCGTCTTACTAGCAGCAGGGTTTTTACCTGCACGGTGGACCTCGGACTGCGAACGCACCTAGTTCCATTTCATCTTGTACTTGGTGCGTTCCGCCAGTCCTAACAACAGATTTGCCAGTGTGGTATTTCCGTTACAGCCGTCATATATCTCTGTGCTCCAAGTTTGGGCATTGGAGGCCAGTGTACTTATTTTTTGGCTGTGTGATACTCAAATTCTAGAGAGCGCTATTTAGCATAAAAAAATTGAAAGGCCACAGATTTGCCAGTGTAGTATTTCTGTGAGAGCCCTCATATATCTTTGCTCCAAGTTTGGACATTGTAGGCCAGTGTGCTTATTTTTTACCTGTGTGATACTCAAATTCTATACAGCACTATTTCGCATAAATTAACTTTAAAAAAAATTTTGAATACAATCTGTTAGGTCAGACTGAGACCTGCCTGGTGTTTGGGTTTGAAAAATCGTAGATTTGCAGGCATACTGATCACATATTATTTCGCTACTAATAAAGACATTTGTGTTGAGCATTTGAAATAGTGCAGTAGTCCATTTAAAATGGCTAAGGCAAGGGGCAAGGGACGGGGAAGTGGACGTGATGCTGATTGTGCATCCAGAGGAAGAGGCCGTGGGCAAGGTGAAAGTGGGCAACAACAAAGACCCACATCTTCTCGCTCGACCTTCCTGTCCCAGTTTCTAGGGGACCACAGCACACCACTATTGAAGCCAGAACAATGTGAAATGATTGTTGGTTGGATAGCAGATAATGCTTCTAGTCTCTTAGGCACCACCACCACCTTGTCTTCTACACGGTCAAGTCTGAGTAGCCATGAGTGTGGCCAGGATATTTCTCACTCCTTCCCCCACCATGCCGAGTGCCCTGAGACAACTGATCCCACACTTGGACACTCTGAAGAGCTGTTTAGTTTTCCATTTCAAGATTCAGAAATCTCTACCGGTCAACTTGAAGTGGGGAAAGATGAGATCGCATGAAGGGTCACACAAAGGCGATGGTGGGAAAATGTCACAAGAGGTGGACGATGATGAGACACAATTGCCAGAAAGTCAGGAGGAGGAGCAGGGTGCTGATGTGAAAGACGAGGTGGTGAATGACATATTGACTGACCCAACCTGGCAGGAGTACATGCATAGCGATGACAGCAGCACAAATGGGGAAGGAGGCATATCCCCCCAACAGGCAGGAGAAGCAGTGTGGTGGCCACAGACAGAAGATTGCATCCGCTCCCTGTAACACCAACATGAGTGAAATTGCCATTCCACCTGTGAAATCTTCCCAAGAAGAAGGCCATTTGCAGCACCTGCCATGCCCGCATCAGCAGGGGTAGCAAAATAACCCGCCTGGCCACCATGAGTATGATCAGGCACATGCAAGCAAAGCACCCGACTTTGTGGGCCGAACCCCAGGCTCCAGCACCACTGCCTGTTGGTCACACCACTGCTTCTTAAACTGTTTTGCGTAGAAGCCAATCACCAGTACACCATGCATGTGAAGATGCCTCTAGCCCTGCACCTGTTGTGGCCCACAGTCAAGCAGCACCATCAGCAAGCCATCCACGTCCTTGTCCCAGCACAGCATTCAGTTGTCATAACCCAGTCTTTATAATGTAAGCGGAAATACCCAGCCAACGCCCCGCAGGCCACAGTCTTCAATTCTAATATTTCTCTTCTGCTTGCGCTAGAAATGCTGCCTTTTTGGATTGTTGAGACAGAAGCTTTCCGCAACCTGATGGCGGTGGCCGTCCCAAGGTACTCGGTCCCCAGTAGCCACTATTTCTCCCGGTGTGCCGTACCGGCATTAAACCAGCATGTGTCCCACAACATTACCCGTGCCCTCAACAATTCTGTTACCAGGAAAGTCCACCTAACCACGGACAAGTGCTTGTGGGCAGGGATGGTACATCTCAATGACAGCACACTGGGTTAACATAGTGGAAGCTGGGACCCAGTAGGACCTTGGGATGGAACACATCCTCCCCACGCCGAGGACTGCTGGCCCTACGTCAATCAGGGATTCCCCACAGTCTACAGCTCCTGCACCTCCTCCTCCTCCTCTTCATCCTCCATCTCTGAAATTAACACATCAGTCAGAAGCTGAAAGCACTGCAGTACTGCCTCAGACAAGCGGCAACAGGCAGTGCTGAAGCTAATCTGCATAGGTGACAAACCGCACAATGCAGACGAGTTGTGGACAGCGCTGAAAGAGCAGTCAGATTTTTAGATGACCCCGCTGAACCTACAGCCAGGCATGGTCGTGTGTGACAATGGCCATAAGCTGGTGGCGGCTCTGAGGCAAGGTGAGCTCACACACATACTGTACCTTGCTTGGCCTGTGTGCTTAACCTCGTGGTTCAACATTTTCTGAAAAGCTACTCGGAGCTGCTGGATCTGCTAGTGAAAGTACACCATATGTCTGCCCATTTTAGAAAGTCAGCTACAGCTTCAGCCGTCCTTGCCGTGCTTCAGCAGCGTTTTGAGCTTCCAGCTTACCGACTGTTGTGTGATGTCCCCACGCACTGGAACTCTACGCTGCATATGTTGGAAAGGATTTGTGAGCAGATGAGGGCCGTTGTTGACTGCCAACATCAACAAGGCCGTCGAATTTCTGGTCAGACTCCACACAAAAGACCTCAGGCGTGGACATGGATGTCAGACATATGTAACATTCTCCAAAACTTTGAGGACTGCACCAAGATGGTGAGCGGCAATAATGCCATAATTAGCATCACCATCCCGATTCTCAGCATGCTGAAAAACTCTCTGCTCACAATCAAAGAGGATGCATTGCAGGAGGAGCACGAGGACATGGAGCAAGGAAACATACAGGGGAATTACACTCAGCCCAGCCTCATGTCTTCTCAACATGGATTGGTAGGCAATGAGGAGGAGGAAGAACAGGAGCTACTTTCATGTGCTATAGACGGCACTACAAACACATCGGTATTCACTTCTGTTCAGCGGGGATGGCCTGAGGAAAGGGAGGAGGAGGATGAGGATGAGGAGGACAGCATCGTCAGTCATCCTGTTGGTGAGCACACGGAAGTCATGCCTGTTAGCAGTCTAGCACGCATGGCTAACTTTATGTTGCGCTGCATTTCACGTAACCCTCGGATTATCAAAATTTTATGTGACACTCATTACTGGTTGGTGAC
This sequence comes from Ranitomeya imitator, assembly GCF_032444005.1. Classification (NCBI taxonomy): domain Eukaryota; kingdom Metazoa; phylum Chordata; class Amphibia; order Anura; family Dendrobatidae; genus Ranitomeya; species Ranitomeya imitator. Next base: position 432,216,547 of record NC_091285.1, read on the forward strand.
ACTTCAAGACCCATGCTACAAGGAGAACTTTCAATCTCTTCTGCCTGATGCAGAGAGGTGTACTAAAATGTTTCAGTACCACAGGGCCCTTATAGCGGAATTACTTAGAAAATTCCTATGTGAGAATGCTGGCAGCAGATGTCAGAGTTTGTTGTACAGCCAAGGACTCCAAGCAAGAGAGACAGAAGTACAATCCAGCTCAGGCAGGGGAATAATGGCCAAGTTCTGGGACAGTTTTCTCAGACCCTCCCAACGTGGCGGCACAGAGGCAAGGGGTGCTGTCACAAGAAGTGCAGTGTTTGAGAAGATGGTGAGGGAGTACCTTGCAGATCGTACAAACATCCTCTGTGATTCCTCTGTGCCTTTTAATTATTGGGTATCCAAGCTGGACACGTGGCATGAACTGGCTCTCTGCTCCTTGGAGGTCCTGGCCTGCCCTGCTGCTAGCGTTCTGTCAGAGAGGGTTTTTAGTGCCGCTGGTGGAATTATAACAGATAAGCGCATCCGCATGTCAACTGAAAATGCTGACAGGCTGACTCTTATAAAAATGAACAAGGCCTGGATTGGGAAAGACTTCTATACACCACCAAGTGAAAACAGCGAAACGTAACCTCAAATACATTCTCTCTTTTGGGGGAGGTGTATTCTCATGCACCTCTTCACAACCACACATGAGTATACACTTCCATATTTGGTCATTTTGTTTTTATCCTCCTCCTTATCTTAATCCTCATCCAGAACCACTACAGGTCCTTCTCAAAAAATTAGCATATAGTGTTAAATTTCATTATTTACCATAATGTAATGATTACAATTAAATTTTCATATATTATAGATTCATTATCCACCAACTGAAATTTGTCAGGTCTTTTATTGTTTTAATACTGATTATTTTGGCATACAACTCCTGATAACCCAAAAAACCTGTCTCAATAAATTAGCATATCAAGAAAAGGTTCTCTAAACGACCTATTACCCTAATCTTCTGAATCAACTAATTAACTCTAAACACATGCAAAAGATACCTGAGGCTTATATAAACTCCCTGCCGGGTTCATTACTCAAAACCCCCATCATGGGTAAGACTAGCGACCTGACAGATGTCAAGAAGGCCATCATTGACACCCTCAAGCAAGAGGGTAAGACCCAGAAAGAAATTTCTCAACAAATAGGCTGTTCCCAGAGTGCTGTATCAAGGCACCTCAATGGTAAGTCTGTTGGAAGGAAACAATGTGGCAGAAAACGCTGTACAACGAGAAGAGGAGACCGGACCCTGAGGAAGATTGTGGAGAAGGACCGATTCCAGACCTTGGGGAACCTGAGGAAGCAGTGGACTGAGTCTGGTGTGGAAACATCCAGAGCCACCGTGCACAGGCGTGTGCAGGAAATGGGCTACAGGTGCCGCATTCCCCAGGTAAAGCCACTTTTGAACCATAAACAGCGGCAGAAGCGCCTGACCTGGGCTACAGAGAAGCAGCACTGGACTGTTGCTAAGTGGTCCCAAGTACTTTTTTCTGATGAAAGCAAATTTTGCATGTCATTCGGAAATCAAGGTGCCAGAGTCTGGAGGAAGACTGGGGAGAAGGAAATGCCAAAATGCCTGAAGTCCAGTGTCAAGTACCCACAGTCAGTGATGGTGTGGGGTGCCATGTCAGCTGCTGGTGTTGGTCCACTGTGTTTCATCAAGGACAGGGTCAATGCTTTATGGTGATGAAGATTTCATTTTTTCAGCACGACCTGGCACCTACTCACAGTGCCAAAACCACTGGTAAATGGTTTACTGACCATGGTATTACTGTGCTCAATTGGCCTGCCAACTCTCCTGACCTGAACCCCATAGAGAATCTGTGGGATATTGTGAAGAGAAAGTTGAGAGACGCAAGACCCAACACTCTGGTTGAGCTTAAGGCCGCTATTGAAGCATCCTGGGCCTCCATAACATCTCAGCAGTGTCACAGGCTGATTGCCTCCATGCCACGCCGCATTGAAGCAGTCATTTCTGCCAAAGGATTCCCGACCAAGTATTGAGTGCATAACTGAACATTATTATTTGATGGTTTTTTTGTTTGTTATTAAAAAACACTTTTATTTGATTGGATGGGTGAAATATGCTAATTTATTGAGACAGGTTTTTTGGGTTATCAGGAGTTGTATGCCAAAATCATCAGTATTAAAACAATAAAAGACCTAAACAAATTTCAGTTGGTGGATAATGAATCTATAATATATGAAAGTTTAATTGTAATCATTACATTATGGTAAATAATGAAATTTAACACTATATGCTAATTTTTTGAGAAGGACCTGTATATCACCAGGGTGACTGTGGTCTGTACGGTGCATTTTGGCCAAGGGAGCTGTGATGGCACTCTTTTATTTTTTTAAAAAAGGACAACACATTGGGGAATTGGGCATGACATTACATTGGGCCTACTTCTTAACTTGGTCACCTGCAATCTGTTCTGTACCTGCAAGAAGATCACCAGGGTGAACGTGCTCTGTACGGTGCATGTTGGCCAAGGGGGCTGTGATGGCACTCTTATTTTTTTAAAAAAGGACAACACATTTGGGAATTGGGCATGACATTACATTGGGCCTACTTCTTACCTCAGTCGCCTGCAATCTGTCCTATACCTGCCAGTAGATCACCAGGGTGAACGTGCTCAGTACTGTTATAGGCCGTTGAAGTTTGGGCTAGGGGCATGCGATGGCACTAGTGTATTTTTAAAAAATATACCCCCATTGGGGAATTGTTTGGCAGATCATGCACTGCATTACAAGTCTCAGAGACCCACACCACTACATTGGCCCTAATTCTTAACTCCTGCAATGTCTCCTCCTTATCTCCGACGAGATGACCTGGGTGAAAATGTTTTGTACTGTTATAGGCCCGTGAAGTTTGGGCAATGGGGGCTATGATGGCAATAGTATATTTTGAAAAAGGTACCCCTCATTGGTGAAACCACATCGTTGATGGCAAACACTTCACATTTGTGTACCTTAAAGAGCTCACTTGAAAACCTCCTTTTTGTGTTGCCTGGTTGCTCAAATTGGAGACAATACACTTCATATAAATTTGATAAAGCAATGCTGTTAGTTTGGCTCAGTAGTTCATTAAAAATATAGCTTTGTCCACTATATTAGTTTCTCTCCTTGAGAGCCATAACTTTGGCTGCCTCAAATGTACAAATGGCAAATATACAAATGTAGAAAAGATTGAAATACTGTACACCGAATACGTTCAGACAATCACAAAGCTGCATGTCTTGTAAAACATTTACAGATGTGACAGACATTGCTCATAGTGACACAATCTTGATAAATGTTTGTTTACTCACTTCACAAACAGTATGTTTGTTTACTCACTTCACAAACAGTTTGAAGCCTCTATATGTTTGCTGTTTGTGATTGTAAAACATTAAGGTTTACTGAAACTCTGCCTGTGGTGGTTTGATCTAAATCCTTGTGGCTTTTATTTTCTAGGGGTTTATGGCCCCTCATCTGATGAGTCCATGATATCTCAGTTTCATCCAACCTTGAAAAGTGGCCACTTGAAGCTCTAGGTGAAACTAGAGTTACTACATAGTGTAAATCACTATATAAGACCAGAGAAACATGACTAAGACAGATGCTAAAACTGGGGTACCTGTACATGCCCATGCAGTGTAGGTAATCTCCCAGGGGTTCTCTGTCTTGGTGTTGCTTCTCGGATATTCCAGACGGTTGATATTTAAAAGCCTCTTGGTGATGATCTAAGTAGACTGTATGAAGTTAATCTTCATATATACGTAATCAGTATATTTATGTAATCCTTATATTTACTTATTAACCTTGGTATGTTATTGTTAACATATACAAAAATGTACACACTCACATTAATCAATCTTAATATTCCTTGAATTTTGTAGTTTGCAATTAAATTGCTTTGTATTGCAAGGATTAGCCTTTTTAAAATCCGCATCTAAACCTTAGTGTTAAAAACATGGCAAACACAATTGCCAAATTCTCCTGTAAATAATTCTGCAAAGAGGGAACCATCATACCAATAAAAAATACAAGTGAATTTTCCTGGGCCCATCCAGTATGTGGGTTCCAAGGCGTAATGGAGTGCATATGACTATGCAGCAGGGCTCGCCTTCCTGCCAATGTATAAAACAAAGGAGTATGGAGCATAAAATGCATATTGTGAAGTGGATTTTCATAGGCACATCCACTATGTGGCTTCCAAGGCCTAATGGGGTGCATATGACTATGCAGCAGGGCTGGCCTTGCCGCCAATGTGTAAAACCAAGGAGTACGGGAGTACAAAATGCATATTGTGAAGTGGATTTTCATGGGCCATCCAGTATGTGGGTTCCAAGGCCTAATGGGGGTCATATGACTGACTATGCAGCAGGGCTCGCCTTCCTGCCAATGTGTAAAACAAAGGAGTACGGGAGTACAAAATGCATATTGTGAAGTGGATTTTCATGGGCCATCCAGTATGTGGGTTCCAAGGCCTAATGGGGGTCATATGACTGACTATGCAGCATGGCTCGCCTTCCTGCCAATGTGTAAAAAAAAGGAGTATGGGAGTACAAAATGTATATTGTGAAGTAGATTTTCATGGGCACATCCATTATGTGGGTTCCAAGGCCTAATGGAGTGCATATGACTATGCAGCAGGGCTGGCCTTGCCACCAATGTGTAAAACCATGGAGTACGGGAGTACAAAATGCATATTGTGAAGTGGATTTTCATTGGCACATCCACTGTGTGGGTTCCAAGGCCTAATGGGGTGCATATGACTCACTTTGAAGCAGGGCTGGCCTTGCTGGCAATGTGTAAAACCAACGAGTATGGGAGTACAAAATGTATATTGTGAAGTGGATTTTCATGGGCCCATCCACTATGTGGGTTCCAAGGCCTAATGGGGTGCATATGACTGACTATGCAGCAGGGCTCGCCTTGCTTCCAATGTGTAAAACAAAGGAGTATGTAGTACAAAATGCATATTGTGAAGTGGTTTTTCATGGGCCCATCCAGTAGGTGGATTTCAAGGCTTAATGGGGTGCATATGACTGACTATGCAGCAGGGCTGACCTTGCTGGCAATGTGTAAAACCAAGGAGTATGGGAGTACAAAATGCATATTGTGAAGTGGATTTTCATGGGTCCATCCACTGTGTGGGTTCCAAGGCCTAATGGGGTGCATGTGACTGACTATGCAGCAGGGCTTGCCTTCCTGCCAATGTGTAAAACAAAGGAGTACAGGAGTACAAAATGCATATTGTGAAGCGGAGTTTCATGGGCACATCCACTATGTGGGTTCCAAGGCCTAATGGGGTGCACATGATTGACTATGCAGCAGGGCTTGCCTTCCTGCTAATATGTAAAACCAAGGAGTACGGGAGTTCAAAATGCATATTGTGAAGTGGATTTTCCAGGGCACATCCAGTTTGTGGGTTCCAAGGCCTAATGGGGTGCATATGACTAAGCAGCAGAGCTGGACTTGCCGCCAATGTGTAAAACCACGGAGTACGGTAGTACAAAATGCATATTGTGAAGTGGATTTTCATGGGCACATCCAGTATGTGGGTTCCAAGGCCTAATAGGGTGCATATGACTGACTATGCAGCAGGGCTTGCCTTGCCGCCAATGTGTAAAACAAAGGAGTACGGGAGTACAAAATGCATATTGTGAAGCGGAGTTTCATGGGCACATCCACTATGTCGGTTCCAAGGCCTAATGGGGTTCATATGACTGACTATGCAGCAAGGCTCGCCTTCCTGCTAATATGTAAAACCAAGGAGTACGGGAGTTCAAAATGCATATTGTGAAGTGGATTTTCATGGGCCCATCTACTATGTGGGTTCAAAGGCTTATTGGGGTGCATATGAATTGGTAGCAGGGCAGGCCTTGAATTCAATGCAACACTTTTTCAGGAGTCCCCCCTAGACATCTTATGACAGGGGTATTGTGGTGCGTTGTAATTCTTGGCAGCCCATCCACTCACAGCATAGGCTACAACAGCTTAGGATACCCACTGTTTCATAATGGCCCTTTAAGAAGATTAATGCCGCCTGATGCACCAGTAAAAATAGGCTCTGTGACTTTAAGAGTCCCTCCTTCATAAATGAAACAAAATGGGTCTGCTTATGTGTCACACACCACATGGCCAGCTAGGATTGTTACATGTTACAATGACATTTCCCAGTGAATGCATTTGTAGTGGTTGAAAGCAATGTTAAAGTTGAAAAACGCTTCAAAAACGCTGCGTCTGAACTAAGCCTAAGTGGGCGAGGACATTTTCGGTCTGGGGTTAAATATTTGGCCTTACAGGCAAGTCATTAACCTGCAAAGGATGTACCTTAACATATTTCCCAGCAAAACCCATTTTGGTTTCGTTTTAATGTGTCTTTTGTGGCACCGGGAAAAATGGCATGAGTCTTGGAAAAAAATTATTAAAGCTGTGACCTAGGAGTCAGGAATGCTTCCAGGGGCGATCCCCATGATGTCCCTATGCCATTTGAGCAGTGTTTCCATCATTTTCAGACATTTTTAGACCTTAAAAGGACCCCGGGGGATCGCGGTAAAAATACTCGGGTCTCCCATAGCCTTACATTGGGCTCGTTGTTCTGGCTGAGTACCCGAGTATTCCAATTTGCTCGACCTGAACAACGAGCACCCGAGCATTTTAGTGCTCACCCATCACTATTAAGTATATAATTCCACATGTGTTAATTCATAGTTTTGATGCCTTCAGTGTGAATGTACAATTTTCATAGTCATGAAAATGCAGAAAAATCTTTAAATGAGAAGATGTGTCCAAACTTTTGGTCTGTACTGTATCTCTGTGATTTAAGGGCATGAAAAATCAAATTTAGAATATTGTGAAATTTTCAAATTTTTTTCCAAATTTCCATTTTTTTCACAAATAAACGCAAGTAATATCAAATAAATTTTACCACTATCATGAAGTACAATATGTCACGAGAAAAAAATGTCAGAATCACCGGGATCCGTTGAAGCGTTCCAGAGTTATAACCTCATAAAGGGACAGTGGTCAGAATTGTAAAAATTGGCCCGGTCATTAACGTGCAAACCACCCTTGGGGGTAAAGGGGTTAACCTTTAAATGACCAAGCTTGAAAGGGTCATAGTGGTCAGCCATTTATTTTAATTTTTTTTACTTTTTGTCTCTCTACATTTCAGCAGCAATAGCTGTTTTTCTTTTTTTTTTTCACTGATGTAAGTATATGAAGCCTTGTTTTATATGGAAAAATTTAGATTTTTTTGTCAGTGCAATCTGTAAATTCATCTTTAATTTATATACATTTTTTGCAACATAACTATAGAAAAAAAGTAGTTTTTTTAATTTGTTTTCAAAATAAGGTTTCACACTAAATAAAGAATGGAAGAATTGTTCATGTTATTACAAATGTATGGTTGACTAACTCATGTACGATTTGTTTATACTACCATATAATAAATTGTATTTAACATACAAAAAAATTATTGTTGATGTTTTTTTTTTTCATTTTTTTGTCACTTATTTTTATTTGTCCCAGGGGATAAATCTTTATCAACTTATTATGTATTTTTTTGCACTGTAACTAAGGCATCCATATATGACTCCCATTTACAGGGGAAAACAACCTATTGCAGTGACACAATTCCCTGGCATAGCTGAAAACTGGCAACCAGCTCTGCTATGAAGGGCAGACAATCACTGGGTCCAATAGAGGCATTGGCACTGCTTATGTTTCTTTTTGACAAATAGCGCTCATTTAGAAACAAGTAAACAGCAAAAGAGAAGACAAAAGCAGTAATAAACCACTTTTGTCTTTTCCTCATGCACCCGAGATGTGTCTAATCTTACTTTTTTTGGTTAAATTTAACTTTTTATTCTCTAGTTCTGGAGATGAAGGACAGGTAGCACTTGCCATTGTACAAGCATCGGTGAAGGATTGTGGTGTCTATCAGTGCACTATAGAGAATGAATATGGATCTGATTCAACAGACTGCCTGCTAAGTGCAGAAAGTAAGTACATTGTACTTTTTATATAATTTGAGTGTTTGAAATTCTAAATAAATTTCTTGAAGATAATTTGTCTACCCAATTAAAATATCTATCTATCTATCTATCTATCTATCTATCTATCTATCTATCTATCTATCCAACCAGTAAGATCTCAATTAGCCCATTTTATCCTTCCCCGTCAGTAGGGTGATCTATTTTGTGGAGGGCAGTAGTGTTGTGCTTGAGTGTGTCCCACATGCCTTATTTTACGGTATATAACAAAGAACTGTGATATTAAAGGCTTAAGTACACAAAGGCTCACAAATAGAAACACAGGACTGTTTTGCTAGTCAACTTCTATACTTTCCCACTCCATCAAAAATCAATACACATTGTTTGCTATGGAAGTGGCGTAAAAAAGGTTTCTTTGGCCAGTGTAAAAAAAAAAAGTTAACCACGGGTTTAAACACTCACTGTTATTGCAGACATTGAGTAGAAGCTTATGAGAAGTCTGAGAAAATTTGACACAAAAATTATCCCAACAGGTGCATATCAGAAGAAAATGTCGACATATGCTAAAATCACTTCACTTGATCAACAGTCTTAGGCCGGGGTCACACTTGCAAGTGCAATGCAAGAAACTCGCGCGAGTCTCTCGCATCAATACCCGGTACTGCCACCAGCACTCGGGACCGGAACGTTCAGCTGCATAGAAATACATGCATCTACACACTTCGGTCCAGAGTGCCGGCGGCAGTGCCGGGTATTGATGCGAGAGACTCGCGCGAGTCTCTCGCATTGCACTCGCAAGTGTGACCCCGGCCTAAGAAGTGGGATAGGTAGAAGGATGAAATGCATTGCCTTTGGCTACTAAATATGATCATAAACACTTACAAGTAATGTAAGCCTATGTGTAAAAGAAAAATAGCAATAATTATTTAAATAGTGGGACAGTTTTATAGATTGGGTTGTTCCAGATGCTGCAATACCAAATATGTGTACTTTTAAAAAAAAAATTTAAAAAATTTGGACATAAGGCTACGTTTACACTAGCGTTCGGCTAGTGTGCGTCGCGCTAGCGTCGGGCGACGCAGCGGCGACGCACGCGTCATGCGCCCCTATGTTTAACATGGGGGACGCATGCGTTTTTGCTTGTTGCGTTTTCCGACACGTGCGTCTTTTTTGACGCTAGCGTCGGACCAAGAAAACGCAACAAGTTGCATTTTTCTTGCGTCCGATTTTCGTCAAAAAACGACGCACGCATCGAAAAACGCAGCGTTTTTGCGTGCGTTTGCACGCGTTTTTCGGTGCGTTGTGCGTCACGTCGCCGACGCAGCGGCGCACAACGCTAGTGTGAACGTAGCCTAAGTAAATGTATTTGTTGCAATAATATTTTTCATTTTTTTGTTCTTTAATAGTTTTTTTTTCTATTTTTACAATTTTTAATAACTTTTAATAACATCATCTTTACACTAACAGATCGCTGATCTAATACTCTGCAATGCTTCTGCACTGCAGGGCATCAGAACAGCATATGACAGGCAGGGAGGAGACATGTCAGCTGCTGCTCTGAGCAGGAGCTCACAAGCCACCTACTTTGAAGGACCCTGCTGCCATCTTGCGGAGATCATCAGCACAATGAGATCGCATTGCATTGTTTCGATGGGAGCAGACAGGGAGCTCACTCCCTATACCTTGCTCCTCAATGTCGCTGTCTATTGACATCAATGGGGTTAAATGTCCATGAGGGTGTTGCTGCAGGGTGTCAGCATTCATATAGAGCTGACATGCTTACTCGATTGCGGTGGAGCTCAGCGTGACCCCGCACGATCGAGCAGAAATACAGTATATGTACGGCGGTTTGCAGGAATGCAGTGCTGTACATATATGGCACATGCTGGGATGGAGTTAAAGAAAAACTTTACTTTTGTTTCTAAAAGGGTACAAGTCTATAATTGTAGTTCCCAGTAGCCTCATAGAACCACTCCAGCATTTTTTATTGCACCACTGGAGTGGTACTTTAAATGTGATTCCCCTTCCCCCTTTCTAATACTCACCTGCTGCTGCCTTCATCCTTTTCCAGCATCGTTCCCATTGACATCCTTCGAAAAGTGACCTTCTCGCAGCTCCAGTGCTTCACGGAGCGCGCCAGAGCTTACTGTTCAATACATCTCTAAGAGAACATTGTTCTGGCTCTCATTAACTTGCATTGAACTCTTGTGACGTAGCTTCTGTCAGAAGTTTGGGGCACAAGATGTCGCCGTGGGACTGGAGCGGCGTCAGTAAAAAGTGAAGTCGCGAGAAGGTGAGTATAATAACAGGGGAAGAGGGCTTATATTTAAAGCTCCACTCCAGCGCTGAAAATATTCAACATGCTGAAGTGGTATTTTAAAACACAGTTGCAAGAAATCCTTTTACTAAGCTTAAGTCCAACATTGTACTACATGTAGCGAAATTACTTGATAATCTTATTTCCCACTTGTGGATTACCTTTTTGTTCATCATCATCAACATCATGATCATCATAAAACCGAGCACATTTTGTTATAATCTTCACCACTTTGACATCATATAAACATTAAGGACATGAAAGAGGCTAGTAGCCATTTGGCAAGCTGCAGTGCATGCTACATGTTCACAGACTTGCCAATGGAAAAGCAAACTTCACCTGCCAGAAATGCAAGCTAGTGTACCTTGTTGGAGTAAAAGTTGCAAAGTCTAGAAGAGAGAATAGCTGCGAGTACATTGTACATTGTACACGTACATTGAAAATTATTAAGGAAGGTGAGGAGATCTTAGGGCAGTCCCACACGTCCAGATAATTCCGGTACCGGAAAAATCCGTGCCGGAATTATCCGTGTCCGTGTGCCCGTGCGTTTCTGTGGCACATCAGTGTGGCACACGTGCGGCACACTTGTGCTGCCCGTGTGCCCACTGGGTACCACACGCACCGTGCAGGAGACAGCGCTAAAGTTTAGCGCTGTCCCCTGCATCTGGTGCTGAAGCCGCAATTCATATCTTCTCTGCAGCAGCGTTTGCTGTAAAGAAGATATGAATAATCCTTTTTTTTTTGTTTCTCGTGTTTAAAATAAAGGTCCATGTTCCCACCCCCCTCCCACCCCCTGTGCGCCCGCCCGCTGTTCTTAAAATACTCACCCGGCTCCCTCGCTGGCTGGCGCTGCTTCCTGTCCTGGCCGCACCTTCTAGTGTATGAGCGATCACGTGGGGCCGCCGATTACAGTCATGAGTATGCGGCTCCACCTCCCATAGGGAGGGGACATGGACCTTTATTTTAAACACAAGAAACAAAGAAAAAGGATTATTCATATCTTCTTTACAGCAAACGCTGCTGCAGAGAAGATATGAATCGCGGCTTCAGCACCAGTGGGGGGGACAGCGTTTACAGTAGCGCTGTCTCCTGCACGGCACACGGACTGCACACGGACAACGTCCGTGTGCGGTACGTGTTTTACATGGACTAATTGACTTTAATGGGTCTGTGTAATCCGTGCACTCCCACGAACACTGACATGTCTCCGTGTTTGGCACACGGAGACACGGTCCGCAAAAAATCAATGACATCTGCACAGATGCATTGATTTTCTGCAGACTGGATATAACCTCAAGAGAAATGTGCTGTCTTCCAGGTGAAAAAATCAAAGATATACAGTACAGATCAAAAGTTTTGACACACCTTCTCATTTAAACATTTTTCTGTATTTTTATGACTATGACAATTGTACATTCACAGTGAAGCCATCAAAACTATGAATTAACACATGTGGAATTATATACATAACAAAAAAGTGTGAAACAACTGAAATTATGTCTTATATTCTAGGTTCTTCAAAGTAGCCACCTTTTGCTTTGATGACTGTTTTGCACACTCTTGGCATTCTCTTTATGAGCTTCAAGGGGTAGTCACCGGGAATGGTTTCCACTTCACAGGTGTGCTCTGTCAGGTTTAATAAATGGGATTTCTTGCCTTATAAAGGGTGTTGGGACCATCAGTTGTGTTGTGCAGAAGTCTGGTGGATACACAGCTGATAGTCCTACTGACAGGATATCAGGACTCTTCAGACCTACAGATGACTACCCATTCCTGCTAATACATGTGGGGACAAATGACACTGCAAGAAAGGACCTGGAAACCATCTGTAGTGACATTGAAGACTTTGGCAAGAAAGTGAAAGAATTGGGAGCGCAGGTGGTCTTCTCATCCATCCACACAATGGATGGTCATGGAACAAGGAGATGGAACAAGATTCTACAGGTAAACAACTGGCTACGTCGATGGTGCCGTCAGCAAGGATTTGGATTGCTAAGATGCGCCAATTCTGGCACTTAGCCTCTCTCTTCCCACTGCCCTGTATTGGTGGCATATGGGGTAATAAAGGGTTAATGTAACTTTTGTATTGTAAGGTGACATCAAGCCCGGTTAGTAATGGAGAGGTGTCAATAAGACACCTCTCCATTACTAATCCTATAGTAGTGAAAGAGTTAAAAAAGACAGCCATTAAAAAGTATTTTAATATTCTTAATTTCACCATACTTACAACCACACCTAATTCCCCAAAGCCATTGATCTCCTGCAAAAAATAAAAAAATAATAAACCAACCGTAAACTCCCTGTCTGACGTAGTCCAATTAATAACGAATGTCCCACGGCGATCTCCCCTATAGAACAGTGACATCAGAAGATGTCACTGCTCTATAGGGCCTCCAGTAATACACAGACATGAGACAATGGATCCTGCAGTGCTTCATTGAAGAGGTTACCGGAGTTCATTCTCTCGCTTTACAGCAATGTTGCATGGGAATTTTCTCACACAGCATTGCTGATGAGAGAATTAACTTAAGTGACCTCTCTCCCGGCAGTGGAGGAGGGATTTAAATCACGGAGGATTACCCCCGCTGTCCGTTCATCGCAGCACCCCTGTAGAATGCTGATATCGCCCGATGTCACTGTTCTACACGGGAGATCGTCGTGGGACACTCGTTATTAACTGGACTACGGTGGATAGGTAAGTATAGGTTGGTTTATTATGTTATTTTTATTACAGGTCATCGAGGGCTTCGGGGACTAGGTGTTTGATAAGTATGTACTGTATGTTATGTGTTGTATGATATGTGTATGTACTGTATGTTATTTGTTGCATGTTCTGTATGTTTTGGTTCTTTTACTACTAAACAGAGCCATTGTCTGATGGGACTACTTTCCGATCATCGGCAATGCTGTCATTGTGATCATTCATTGCGGGATGGAAGCAGTAGTCCCATCAGACAATGGATGCCTACACGGACACGCACACACACAGGGACACACACACAGACACATACACACAGACCCCCGCGCACACTATACACGCACATAGTCACCGCCCACACTCTGCTCACACACTCCCTCCTCCTGATCTGCAGCGTTTCATCCGCAGCAAAACCGCAGATCTTTTTTACATCTGCGGGTTTGCTGCAGATGTGCCTGACTCAATGGAAGTCAGCGCGTTTTTTTCCGCAGCATGTGCACAACAAATTTCACATTGACTATCATTGGCTGTGCACTACACTGTGGATTTGATGCGATTCTGCGCATCCAAAATGTGGAAACGCATCAAAATCCTCAACGTGTGCACATAACCTAAGACTATGTGCCCACGTTGCGGATTCGTGTGAGGATTTTTCCACGCAGATTTTGAAAAATTCCCTGGATATACCGCAGATTTCCAGCATTTTTTGTGCGGATTTCACCTATGTTTTAACCCCTGCGGATTCCTATTGAGGAGCAGGTGTAAAACGCTGTGGAATCCGTCCAAAGAATTGACATGCTGCGCAAAATAAACCGCAGCATTTACGCGCGGTATTTTTTGCAGCATGTGCACTGTGGATTTTGTTTTCCATAGGTTTACATGCAGAGGCGTAGCTAGAGCTTTTGCCGCCCGGGGCTGATCCCGAGTTTGGCGCCCCCCCCCCCCCCCACCCTCCCTCCCCCTCCAGCTCAATACACACAAAGGTTACCAAAAATGGTTTTCCTGTTTTGTAGAACTTAAACTGGGCCTAATGGTGTCACCCCCACATGCCACACCTGTGACTTAATACCACCACACCATGACCAGGCCACATAGTGACCGAATAATACTACATACAAGGGACAAATACCACCGCACCATTTCCAGACCACATATTACCACCACATAGTGACTGAATACTACAATACTGATCAGTAATAAAAAAAAAAACCACAATACTATCACCATAAGTGCCAGTATTCACAGGAGATCTGTACTTAGTATGCAGTGTCTGTGTAGAGGTAATACAGAGATCACTGGTGACATTATACACAGGACCTCTATATAGTATACAGTGTATAGTGTCAGTGTATAGGTAACACTGACTCACCAGTGACGTCTCTAGGTGAAGTCCTTCATCTTTTATCCAGCACAGACCGCCATCATTCCTTCCAGCCAGGACTCGTTTCTGCAGGAAATAACACAGTTATCTCGAGCTCCGCTTGCAGAACACATTACTTAATTTTTCACAACTTCTACATTACACCACATGAAGAAAAAAAGGTGATATAGTGTCACTCTGCACAGTAACAGGACCGCCCCCCCATTTAAAACAGTATACTCAAAAAATAAAATAAATACATCACTGCAGTAATAATATCCCTTAATTATCCCCTATGGTAATAATATTCCCCACCCTGGCCCCGTTTATCTCATTCCTGGCTCCAGCCATATGTTGTCGTATCCTGCCCTCATGAGTATCCATTCTACCCCATATGATCTCCACATCCTGCCCCACCAGCCTCCATCGTATCCGTCCTGCCCCATGATCCAATCCTGCCCCGTGTCTCCAATCATGCCCCGTATCTACATTCTGCCCATGCCTCAAGTCCTGCCCCCAGTGTGTCCAGCATATTACCCCCATGTTGTCCAGCAATCTGCCCCAGTGTGTCCAGCATATTACCCCCATGTTGTCCAGCAATCTGCCCCAGTGTGTCCAGCATATTACCCCCAGTGTGTCCAGCAATCTGCCCCAGTATGTCCAGCATATTACCCCCAGTGTGTCCAGCAATCTGCCCTCAGTGTGTCCAGCAATCTGCCCCAGTGTCCAGCCTTTCCCCAGTGTGTCCAGCAGTCTGCCCCAGTGTGTCCAGCATATTACCCCCAGTGTCCAGCATTGCCCCAGTGTGTCCAGTATATTACCCCCAGTGTGTCCAGCAATCTGCCCCAGTGTCCAGCATTGCCCCAGTGTGTCCAGAAGTCTGCCCCAGGGTCTCCAGCATTGCCTCAATGTGTCCAGAAATCTGCCCCAGGGTCTCCAGTATTGCCCCAGTGTGTCCAGCAATCTGCCCCAGGGTCTCCAGTATTGCCCCAGTGTGTCCAGCATTCTGCCCCATGGTCTCCAGTATTGCCCCAGTGTGTCCAGCATTCTGCCCCATGGTCTCCAGTATTGCCCCAGTGTGTCCAGCATTCTGCCCCATGGTCTCCAGTATTGCCCCAGTGTGTCCAGCAATCTGCCCCATAGTCTCCTGTATTGCCCCAGTGTGTCCAGCAATCTGCCCCATGGTCTCCAGTATTGCCCCAGTGTGTCCAGCATTCTGCCCCATGGTCTCCAGTATTGCCCCAGTGTGTCCAGCAATCTGCCCCATGGTCTCCTGTATTGCCCCAGTGTGTCCAGCAATCTGCCCCATGGTCTCCTGTATTGCCCCAGTGTGTCCAGCAATCTGCCCCATAGTCTCCTGTATTGCCCCAGTGTGTCCAGCAATCTGCCCCATGGTCTCCTGTATTGCCCCAGTGTGTCCAGCAATCTGCCCCATGGTCTCCTGTATTGCCCCAGTGTGTCCAGCAATCTGCCCCATAGTCTCCTGTATTGCCCCAGTGTGTCCAGCAATCTGCCCCATGGTCTCCTGTATTGCCCCAGTGTGTCCAGCAATCTGCCCCATGGTCTCCAGTATTGCCCCAGTGTGTCCAGCAATCTGCCCCATGGTCTCCTGTATTGCCCCAGTGTGTCCAGCAATCTGCCCCATGGTCTCCAGTATTGCCCCAGTGTGTCCAGCATTCTGCCCCATGGTCTCCAGCATTGCCCCAGCCCCAGACAGTCAGAAATAAAGAAAAAAAAAAAAAGTAAAATCCTCACCTCTCCCGTTCCCAGCGCAGGTCCGGTGCAGTCAGCGTCTCTCCGGCTCTGCGACGCTCAGGACAGAGAGGCAGAGCGGCGCGCACAGTAGTGACGTCATCGCGCCCTCTGCTCTGAGACGTCGCAGAGTCAGAGGAGGCTGCAGCTGCCGGCGCCGCAGGAACCAGGAGAGGTGAGTATAGAGCGGGGGGCGGGGGCGGGGGCGGGACCCGGGGGTGGGGGGAGCTGGCCCTGGTCGTGGCGGCGGACGGCGCTGCCCGAAGATTTAAAGGGGCGTCTTTTTTTTTTTTTTTTTTATCTTCTTCTGCAGCGCCGGCCGCCCCCAGCATTGTGCCGCCCGGGGCGGACCGCCCCCCCCGCACCCCCCTTCCTACGCCACTGTTTACATGGTACTGTACAACGCATGGAAAACTGCTGCGAATCCGCAGCATCCAATCCGCTGAGGATCCACAGACAAATCTGCAACGTGAGCACATTCCCTAACTCTTCTCAATTGAAGGCTATGATTGTTCATAATCTAATATATAATTGCCTAGAATACTACTTCCTGCAATTTGTGCCAACTTCCGTGGCTTTGTCCGGAGCTAATGTCCGGAGCTAATGTCCGGAGCTAATGTCCGGAGATTAATTGCCTAGAATACTACTTCCTGCAATTTGTGCCAACTTCCGTGGCTTTGTCCGGAGCTAATGTCCGGAGCTAATGTCCGGAGCCAATGTCCGGAGATAAGTGACGTCAACAGTGTCCAGTGTCGGATTGGTTGCCGCCTGCTGCGAGCGACCAATCAGAAACGTGCCGTACTGTGACACACTCCGCCCGCCATTTTGGTGTGATTTTTGAATTTTTACCTCACAGCAAGTTTCTACTGTGTGGAGGCGGGCCCAGTGACGTTGCTCTTCAAGCTCCTGCCGAATTTCGTCAAAAAAATGATAATACCATTTACCAAAACTATATATATTTAGTTGTGAAGTGGTTCAGTGACATTTTCACACCAATTTTGAACTTTTGTTTGGTGTTTTCTCCATATACTGCCTATTATTCACTGACTGTTATACTGAGAGACTGCCGTTTATTAACCTCTTCTTTGCCACATTGGGTATATTGCTCTATTATTTGCCACATAAGGACATTGTCCATTATTGCCCAGCAATTTCTCTGCAATATAAACTGCCTATTTATTAATATCTGCATTCCTGCAAAGAACTATTGCCTATTATTAACTGGCTATTTTCCTAATGTGTGTGTAACTGTACCTTAAATAACAAGAATTGTCAAGAGCTGGTGAGTGCAGCCATTTTTTGTTCTTTCTTACTATTATTTATTAATTGTATTATTCTTACATTTGAATAAATAAAGTATATATGGATTCTAGACTCCCGATTCTTTAGAATCGGGCTGCCATCTAGTAATATATATTTGGCTAAAAAAACTTACAGTACTTGGCCCAGCATTATTCAATTTGTCTGTTCAAATGTTTGTTTATAAAAAAAAAGCACAGCATTTACTAGTCCCTTTCACATTTCAGATGAGACTTGCCTATTCAAATCTATGGATGGCTTAAAAACAAGCAGATTCCTTACAGATCACCCATATAGTATCTGAATTTTACTTACACATTGAAATTCTTTAACATAGGAAACTAGATTTAGTCTTGTCAATTTTAATAACTGCTGATGTATAAACACAGGTGCCATATTGATACCATAACGATTGCAAACGGTTGACAATATAGATTTTTTTGTGGATGAAAATAGTTTTTTTTATTTCGCTCATGTAAACTTAGCATATTGTGCTACTGTTACAAAATGCCCAATTAAACTGATGATGAATCTCATAATACGCTTCTAAGCAGAGATAGATGTAGGCTTTCCAGGAACCCAAGGCAAAAGTTCAGTTTGCCGTCCCCACCTATACACAGCTTAAGCAGTTTGAGCAGTTGTTATATCACCGTTAATTTGCGATTTGCATACTTCCAACCACATATCTGTAAATTGAATACTTGATCTAAATGATTCTCGCTCTCACTGCAGGAACCAGAGAATCTTAAGAGCGTGCAGTGCGCACTCTGAGAGGATTCAGAAGTCTGCAATCACATAGAGTGACTGCAGACTTTGATCACAAACCTGGACATCCACTTTAAGGCTGCCGTCACACTATCAGTATTTGGTCAGTATTTTACATCAGTATTTGTAAGCCAAAACCAGGAGTGGGTGATAAATACAGAAGTGGTGCATATATTTATATTATACTTTTCCTCTAATTGTTCCACTCCTGGTTTTGGCTTACAAATACTGATGTAAAATACTGACCAAATACTGCTAGTGTGACGGCAGCCTCATGCTCCTAACATAAATACAAATGTAATTAATTCAACATATGTCTCCTATAATCCCAGGGCACTTCACAGCAGTATCACAACTAATCTCACATAATTATACACGAGAAGAAGAAGAGGTCCCAAATGACATTTAAAACCAATATTTATTGATAAATGTTAAAAATAACATGATAAAAAAGCAAAGAATACCGTAGGGGACACCTAAGTACAAGGATATACAGTATATATATATATATATATATACTGGCTGTACTACCCGGCTTCGCCCGGGTTAATAACTGCTGTTAGCAAAATAGAATGTGTTAACAAAAATTTATTCTGCACACAAAAACCACAAAACAAATAGATAGAAATGTAATTATTAAAATGCAAAAACTAAGTTAATAGAAACATTTCACAACATATATTTCATCTTGTTTTCATGTCTGCAAGCCTCGCTTACCTCTCCTCAGAAAGTTCATTGGCCCTTGAGGAAGCAGCTCTTGTTCTCTTGTCTGCAAGCCTCGCTTCCCACTGATAAGAAAGTTCATTGGCTCTTGAGGAAGCAGCTGCTTTTCTCATGTGGGTCAGCCTTGTTTCTCTGTCTTCACATTTTTCATTGGCCCGTAATGCAGCTTTTCTTTTCGCATCAGCTGACATTTGTGCCATGGAATTCCTTTTCTTATGAGGCATTATTGTGGTAAAAATAGTCTGTAACTGGCAGTTTCTATATCCTCTCATATAGAGGTAATGTGACTGACATTAGTATTTCCACCAACACACCCTAACTGACATGCTATTACCTCACACAAGCTTTGTTATTGCCTATATTAACCAGTAAGAGCTCAGATTGATTAACTGTAGCAAAATAGAATCTGAGCTGTGATTGGTTGCTATTGACAGCCTGATATATCCCCAGCAAACAGGAAGCCCTCCCCCCTGGCAGTATATATTAGCTCACACATACACATAATAGAAAGTTCATGTGACTGACAGCTGCCGTAATTCCTATATGGTACATTTGTTGCTTTTGCAGTTTGTCTGCTTATTAATCAGATTTTTATTTTTGAAGGATAATACCAGACTTGTGTGTGTTTTAGGGCGAGTTTCATGTGTCAAGTTGTGTGTTTAGTTGCGTGTGGCGACATGCATGTAGCGACTTTTGTGAGATGAGTTTTGTGTGGCGACATGCGTGTAGCAACTTTTTGTGTGTCGAGTTGCATGTGACAGGTTAGTGTAGCAAGTTGTGTGCAGCAAGTTTTGCGCATGGTGAGTTTTGCACGTGGCGAGTTTTATGTGTGGTGCATTTTGAGTATGTGCAAGTTTTGTGTGAGGCAACTTTTGAATGTGTTGCAACTTTTGTATATGTGGGAATTTTTGCGCGTGTGCAAGTTTTGCGAGTGGTGAGTTTTCCATGAGGTGAGTTTTGCACGTGTGGCGAGTTTTGTGAGAGCCTACTTTTGCATGTGGCGAGTTTAGCATGTGGCGAATTTTGCGCGTGGCGAGTTTTGAGTTGTGACTTTTGTGTTTCGACTTTTATGTGGCGAGGTTGGTGTATGTGTGGTGAAATGTGTGCTGAGGGTGGTATATGTGGTCAAGCACGTGGTAGTGTGTGGCCCATTTTGTTTGTGTGTTCATATCCCCATGTGTGGTGAGTATCCCATGTCGGGGCCCCATCTTAGCAACTGTACGGTATATACTCTTTGGTGCCATCACTCTCATTCTTTAAGTCCCCCTTATTCACATCTGGCAGCTGTCAATTTGCTCCAACACTTTTCCTTTCACTTTTTCCCCATTATGTAGATAGGGGCAAAATTGTTTCGTGAATTGGAACGTGCGGGGTTAAAATTTCGCCTCACAACATAGCCTATGACGCTCTCAGGGTCCAGACATGTGACTGTGCAAAATTTTGTGGCTGTAGCTGCGACGGTGCCGATGCCAATCCCGGACATACACACATACATACATACATACATAGATACATACACACATACACATTCAGCGTTATATATTAGATATACATTCAATAAGATATATAATAGTTGGTACTAGAAAATAACTCTACTGTATTCAGAAAATGCCCACAAACACATAACTACTCAATATGGACCTAATTCCAAAAAGTAACGTCCACAGCAAGGCAGTTTAGCATACAATGGTCACATAATATGGCCGACATTCAATGCCCTGACAATACTATAATGACCTTAGAAGAGGTAATGTTATGCGGCACAGTGGCCTCTATTTCCTCTGACAAATTGCTAATCAAAAAACCTGTGATCCAAAACAACCACCTCTAGTGGACAAGTGTGGAAACAAGATATCCTATAACACAGTAAGCGAGTATATTACCTTGTGCTTCTCACCCCGATGCGCGTTTCGCCTTCTGCTTCTTCCGGGGGCATCAGAAGCAGAAGAAGCAGGAGACGAAATGCACGTCGGGGTGAGGGGACACCATAAGCTCAAGGTAATATACTCGCTTACTGTGTTATAGGATATCATGTTTCCATACTTGTTCACTAAAGGTGGTTGTTTTGGATCACAGGTTTTTGATTAGCAATTTGTCCGAGGAAATAGAGGCCACTGTGCCGCATAACATTACCTCTTCTAAGGTTATTATAGTATTGTCAGGGAATTGAATGTCGGCCATATTATGTGACCATTGTATGCTAAACTGCCTTGCTGTGGACGTTACTTTTTGGAATTAGGTCCACATTGAGTTGTTATGTGTTTGTGGGCATTTTCTGAATACAGTAGAGTTATTTTCTAGTACCAACTATTATATATCTTATTGAATGTGTATATATACAGTATACACCAAAAGTTTGGACACACCTTCTTATTTAAAGATTTTTCTGTATTTTCATGACTATGAAAATTGTACATTCACACTGAAGGCATCAAAACTATGAATTAACACATGTGGAATTATATACTTAACAAAAAAAGTGTAAAACAACTGAAATTATGTCTTATATTCTAGGTTCTTCAAAGTAGCCACCTTTTGCTTTGATGACTGCTTGCACACTTTTGTAGTGGATGCTTTCCTGAAACGGAAAGTACTTGCAAGCAGCATAATACAAAGAATAGCAGGTTTACCAAGAATCCTTTGCAGTAGGCGGAGCTATGCAAATCATCTCTTTCCACCCCAGTCTAATCCACAGCGCTTGGAACCGCCAAGCGTGCAATGCTGCGGATTAGTTTCTAAATTTACACAGCCAACCAATTCCTACCTGTGGACACGTGTTTCGGGCTTTAGGCCCTCATCAGCACAGGGCTGGAATTGGTTGGCTGTATGGAGTGGGGCTCGGTGAGCAAGCGATACATATATGCTAGCCACCTTAGGGAGAGACCCAAGTTGGGCTAAATGTAGCGGGACAAAAGAGACCGAAAAGCCCTCTACTTAAAGGAAATACATAGTGGATGCTTTCCTGAAACGGAAAGTACTTGCAAGGTGGCTAGCATATATGTATCACTTGCTCACCGAGCCCCACTCCATACTGCCAACCAATTCCAGCCCTGTGCTGATGAGGGCCTAAAGCCCGAAACACGTGTCCACAGGTAGGAATTGGTTGGCTGTGTAAATTTAGAAACTAATCCGCAGCATTGCACGCTTGGCGGTTCCAAGCGCTGGGGATTAGACTGGGGTGGAAAGAGATGATTTGCATAGCTCTGCCTACTGCAAAGGATTCTTGGTAAACCTGCTATTCTTTGTATTATGCTGCTTGCAAGTACTTTCCGTTTCAGGAAAGCATCCACTATGTATTTCCATTAAGTAGAGGGCTTTTCGGTCTCTTTCGTCCCGCTACATTTAGCCCAACTTGGGTCTCTCCCTAAGGTGGCTAGCATATATGTATTGCCCACTTTTGGCATTCTCTTGATGAGCTTCAATAGGTAGTCACTGGGAATAGTCTTCCAACAATCTTGAAGGAGTTCCCAGAGATGCTTAGCACTTGCTGACACTTTTGCCTTCACCCTGCGGTCCAGCTCACCCCAAACCATCTCGATTGGGTTCAGGTCTTGTGACTATGGAGGCCAGGTCATCTGGCGTAGCACCCCATCACTCTCCTTCTTGGTCAAATAGCCCTTACACAGTCTGCAGGTGTGTTTGGGGTCATTGTCCTGTTGAAAAATAAATGATGGTCCAACTAAATGCAAACCGGATGGAATAGCATGCGGCTGCAAGATACTCTGGTAGCCATGCTGGTTCAGTATGCCTTCAATTTTGAATAAATCCCCAACAGTGTCACCAGCAAAGCACCCCCACACCATCACACCTCCTCCATGCTTCACGGTGGGAACCAGGCGTGTAGAGTCCATCCGTTCACCTATTCTGCGTCGCACAAAGACACAGAGGTTGGAACTAGAGTTGAGCGACCTTGACCTTTTTAGAGTCGAGCCGGGTTTCGCGAAACCCGACTATCTCAAAAGTCGGGTCGAGTGAAATCGGCCGATTATGACGTAAAGTCGGGATCGACCGAAACACGAAACCCAATGCAAGTCAATGGGGCAGCATAGTCGGCAGTGAGTGGGGGCCAGGAAAACACCTAGAGTGCCCATTTTAATGTCAAAACCATCCATTCTTCTTAATGAAGCTTGTCAAGCGTAATTTACCTTATAATAATTGGAAGGCATTTGAAATTGGGGGTCATTTGGCTAAAGTTGTGGTGGGTAGGGCTGGTTCAAGTAATTAGTGGGCCCAGGAAATCTGGACCACGTCACGGCAGTGGAGCAGGGAGAGGTAAGTATTTCAACTTTGCAAGTGCTGTGAACCTGAGCAAGCAGGGGGGGCCCACTCGTTGGCATTGGCACTGGCACAGGGCCCCTCAAAGTACAGCGGTGTGTTTGCACGGCGGGGGCGCCTCCCACCGGCAGCAACACTTTTTCGTACTATGAGAGGCCCTGTGCCAGTGACGTCGCCAACTAACATAGTTAGTAAGGCCGAAAAAAGACATTTGTCCATCCAGTTCAGCCTATATTCCATCATAATAAATCCCCAGATCTACGTCCTTCTACAGAACCTAATAATTGTATGATACAATATTGTTCTGCTCCAGGAAGACATCCAGGCCTCTCTTGAACCCCTCGACTGAGTTCGCCATCACCACCTCCTCAGGCAAGCAATTCCAGATTCTCACTGCCCTAACAGTAAAGAATCCTCTTCTATGTTGGTGGAAAAACCTTCTCTCCTCCAGACGCAAAGAATGCCCCCTTGTGCCCGTCACCTTCCTTGGTATAAACAGATCCTCAGCGAGATATTTGTATTGTCCCCTTATATACTTATACATGGTTATTAGATCGCCCCTCAGTCGTCTTTTTTCTAGACTAAATAATCCTAATTTCGCTAATCTATCTGGGTATTGTAGTTCTCCCATCCCCTTTATTAATTTTGTTGCCCTCCTTTGTACTCTCTCTAGTTCCATTATATCCTTCCTGAGCACCGGTGCCCAAAACTGGACACAGTACTCCATGTGCGGTCTAACTAGGGATTTGTACAGAGGCAGTATAATGCTCTCATCATGTGTATCCAGACCTCTTTTAATGCACCCCATGATCCTGTTTGCCTTGGCAGCTGCTGCCTGGCACTGGCTGCTCCAGGTAAGTTTATCATTAACTAGGATCCCCAAGTCCTTCTCCCTGTCAGATTTACCCAGTGGTTTCCCGTTCAGTGTGTAATGGTGATATTGATTCCCTCTTCCCATGTGTATAACCTTACATTTATCATTGTTAAACCTCATCTGCCACCTTTCAGCCCAAGTTTCCAACTTATCCAGATCCATCTGTAGCAGAATACTATCTTCTCTTGTATTAACTGCTTTACATAGTTTTGTATCATCTGCAAATATCGATATTTTACTGTGTAAACCTTTTACCAGATCATTAATGAATATGTTGAAGAGAACAGGTCCCAATACTGACCCTGCGGTACCCCACTGGTCACAGCGACCCAGTTAGAGACTATACCATTTATAACCACCCTCTGCTTTCTATCACTAAGCCAGTTACTAACCCATTTACACACATGTTCCCCCAGACCAAGCATTCTCATTTTGTGTACCAACCTCTTGTGCGGCACGGTATCAAACGCTTTGGAAAAATCGAGATATACCACGTCCAATGACTCACCGTGGTCCAGCCTATAGCTTACCTCTTCATAAAAACTGATTAGATTGGTTTGACAGGAGCGATTTCTCATAAACCCATGCTGATATGGAGTTAAACAGTTATTCTCATTGAGATAATCCAGAATAACATCCCTCAGAAACCCTTCAAATATTTTACCAACAATAGAGGTTAGACTTACTGGCCTATAATTTCCAGGTTCACTTTTAGAGCCCTTTTTGAATATTGGCACCACATTTGCTATGCGCCAGTCCTGCGGAACAGACCCTGTCGCTATAGAGTCACTAAAAATAAGAAATAATGGTTTATCTATTACATTACTTAGTTCTCTTAGTACTCGTGGGTGTATGCCATCTGGACCCGGAGATTTATCTATTTTAATCTTATTTAGCCGGTTTCGCACCTCTTCTTGGGTTAGATTGGTGACCCTTAATATAGGGTTTTCATTGTTTCTTGGGATTTCACCTAGCATTTCATTTTCCACCGTGAATACCGTGGAGAAGAAGGTGTTTAATATGTTAGCTTTTTCCTCGTCATCTACAACCATTCTTTCCTCACTATTTTTTAAGGGGCCTACATTTTCAGTTTTTATTCTTTTACTATTGATATAGTTGAAGAACAGTTTGGGATTAGTTTTACTCTCCTTAGCAATGTGCTTCTCTGTTTCCTTTTTGGCAGCTTTAATTAGTTTTTTAGATAAAGTATTTTTCTCCCTATAGTTTTTTAGAGCTTCAATGGTGCCATCCTGCTTTAGTAGTGCAAATGCTTTCTTTTTACTGTTAATTGCCTGTCTTACTTCTTTGTTTAGCCACATTGGGTTTTTCCTATTTCTAGTCCTTTTATTCCCACAAGGTATAAACCGCTTACACTGCCTATTTAGGATGTTCTTAAACATTTCCCATTTATTATCTGTATTCTTATTTCTGAGGATATTGTCCCAGTCTACCAGATTAAGGGCATCTCTAAGCTGTTCAAACTTTGCCTTCCTAAAGTTCAATGTTTTTGTGACTCCCTGACAAGTCCCCCTAGTGAAAGACAGGTGAAACTGCACAATATTGTGGTCGCTATTTCCTAAATGCCCGACCACCTGCAGATTTGTTATTCTGTCAGGTCTATTAGATAGTATTAGGTCTAAAAGTGCTGCTCCTCTGGTTGGATTCTGCACCAATTGTGAAAGATAATTTTTCTTGGTTATTAGCAGAAACCTGTTGCCTTTATGGGTTTCACAGGTTTCTGTTTCCCAGTTAATATCCGGGTAGTTAAAGTCCCCCATAACCAGGACCTCATTATGGGTTGCAGCTTCATCTATCTGCTTTAGAAGTAGACTTTCCATGCTTTCTGTTATATTTGGGGGTTTGTAACAGACCCCAATGAGAATTTTGTTACCATTTTTCCCTCCATGAATTTCAACCCTTATGGACTCGACATCCTCATTCCCTTCGCTAATATCCTCCCTTAAAGTGGACTTTAGACAAGACTTTACATAGAGACAAACCCCTCCTCCTCTCCGATTTTTACGATCCTTTCTAAACAGACTGTAACCCCGTAAGTTGACTGCCCAGTCATAGCTTTCATCTAACCATGTCTCGGTTATTCCCACTACGTCAAAGTTACCTGTAGATATTTCTGCTTCTAGTTCTTCCATCTTGTTTGTCAGGCTTCTGGCGTTTGCGAGCATGCAGTTTAGAGGATTTTGTTTTGTTCCAATCTCCTCACTGTGGATTGTTTTAGAAATGTTCTTACCTCCCTTCAGAGTATGTTTTCCTGGGTCGTCTTTGTTCGAGTCTAATGTTTTTCTTCCCGTCCCCTCTTCTTCTAGTTTAACGCCCTCCTGATGAGTGTAGCGAGTCTTCTGGCGAATGTGTGTTTCCCAGGTTTGTTGAGGTGTAGTCCGTCTCTGGCGAGGAGTCCATCATACCAGTAATTCACACCGTGGTCCAGGAATCCGAATCCTTGTTGTCTGCACCATCGTCTTAGCCAGTTGTTTGCATCAAGGATCCTGTTCCATCTCCTGGTGCCATGCCCGTCTACTGGAAGGATAGAAGAAAAAACTACCTGTGCATCCAGTTCCTTTACTTTCTTCCCCAACTCTTCAAAGTCCTTGCAGATTGTCGGTAGGTCCTTCCTTGCCGTGTCATTGGTGCCAACATGTATCAGAAGAAATGGGTGGACGTCCTTGGAGCTGAAGAGCTTTGGTATCCTATCGGTCACATCCTTGATCATCGCACCTGGAAGGCAGCATACTTCTCTTGCAGTTATGTCCGGTCTGCAGATGGCTGCTTCTGTGCCTCTCAGTAGTGAGTCTCCCACCACCAGTATTCCTCCCCCCACCTGATGAAGGAACCTGCACTTTCATCTGCACCTTCCTCTTTGTCCCCGTGTAAGGTGGTATGGTATGCGGGAAGAGCAACCTGACTTTCAGCAGGGTCACAATGTTGTTGTGTAGCGTGCACGGGGAATGTTGCGTTATGGGTCAATGTACCAGCAGACTCATCTATCACTGGCTGGGCAATGGGCAGGATGAGGAGGAAACACAGATATAGGCCCAAAGAATAAAGTTGGCTAAATGCAGTTCAAAATTGGTAACACAGGAATAACCAGGGGGCATTGCAGTGGAGGACAACTGGAATGAGAGGCTGACACAGAGAGTAGGCCCAAATCAGTAAGTAGTCGAAATGCAGTTCAAAATTGGCAACCGTAGTAAACAGGCGGCACAGCTTTGTTCAGTGGAGGAGAACAGCAAGGAGTGGCAGACACCGATAGTAGGCCCCAACCCAACTAGTAGGCCAAATGCAGTCTAACATTAACAACTACTTAACGAGCGCCTGAAAACGGAATTTCAGGACAGGAAACCAGGAGAACAGCAAGGAGCGGCAGACACTGTTAGTAGGCCCCAAACCAACTAGTACGCCAAATGCAGTTGTTCCATTTAACCACAATTTAACGAGAGCCTGAAGATAGAAGCTCAGGAAAGGCAACCTGGAGAACACCTTGGAGTGGAACACACCATCTCTCTCCACCCCATACCCAATTTGTAGGCCTAATGCAGTGTAGTTTTCTACAACTACTAAACGAGAGTCGGAAGACCGAAGCAATGGCAAGGAAACCTGGGGAACACCTTGGAGTATAACACACCATCTCTCTCCACCCGATACCCATTTTGTAGGCCTAATGCAGTGTAGTTTTCTACAACTACTAAACGAGAGTCGGAAGATCGAAGCAATGGCAAGGAAACCTGGAGAACACCTTGGAGTGTAACACACCATCTCTCTCCACCCCATAGCCAATTTGGAGGCCTAATGCAGTGTAGTTTCCAACAACTACTAAACGAGAGCATTAAGATTGAAGCTCTGGAAAGGCAACCTGGAGAACACCTTGGAGTGTAACACACCATCTCTCTCCACCCGATACCCATTTTGTAGGCCTAATGCAGTGTAGTTTTCTACAACTACTGAACGAGAGTCGGAAGACCGAAGCAATGGCAAGGAAACCTGGGGAACACCTTGGAGTGTAACACACCATCTCTCTCCACCCGATACCCATTTTGTAGGCCTAATGCAGTGTAGTTTTCTACAACTACTAAACGAGAGTCTGAAGACCGAAGCAATGGCAAGGAAACCTGGGGAACACCTTGGAGTGTAACACACCATCTCTCTCCACCCGATACCCATTTTGTAGGCCTAATGCAGTGTAGTTTTCTACAACTACTAAACGAGAGTCGGAAGACCGAAGCAATGGCAAGGAAACCTGGGGAACACCTTGGAGTGTAACACACCATCTCTCTCCACCCGATACCCATTTTGTAGGCCTAATGCAGTGTAGTTTTCTACAACTACTAAACGAGAGTCGGAAGACCGAAGCAATGGCAAGGATACCTGGGGAACACCTTGGAGTGTAACACACCATCTCTCTCCACCCCATACCCAATTTGTAGGCCTAATGCAGTGTAGTTTTCTACAACTACTAAACGAGAGTCGGAAGACCGAAGCAATGGCAAGGATACCTGGGGAACACCTTGGAGTGTAACACACCATCTCTCTCCACCCCATACCCAATTTGTAGGCCTAATGCAGCCTACTTTCCGACAACTACTAAACGAGAGCATGAAGATCGAAGCTCAGGAAAGGCAACCTGGGGAACACCTTGGAGTGTAACACACCCTCTCTCTACACCACGGAAGGGCTGATTCTTAGGAAGGAAGGCTGTCGGAAAGAAGCAGGGCGCGTCCGAGGGTGATTATATTCTTATTAGGTATATACTCACCCTCGGACGCGCCCTGCTTCTTTATTTGTAATGAATGTTTATTTGCAATGTGGTTTTGACTTACTCTATTTTTTTGGTAAATAATGATTTTATTATTTTCATTGTTTTGCATCTTCTTGGCAATAATATAATGAAGACGCGACAGGACAACACTCGGTGGATGCCATATCTGTGTTTTAAATTGAAAAAACTTTCAGTTAACTACTTGCAGGAGAAAGTTATTGTAGCTGGTGGCCATTTTTAGTACTGTACCAGATTTTTGTTGTATGTGTTTGTTTTTCATGTTAAAATGTCTGCATTTGATATCTCTCCAGTATTTTCTTTTTTATAAGCAAAATACTTATTTTTATATTTTCTGATGTTGGTTCAAGGGGTACACAGGCAGCAGTAGACAGGTCAGTGGAGGCCTAGTGGAAGGAGGGACCGCAGACAGGCTTCGAAGGCCTAACATAATAAATTGGGCTGGCTGTAGGCAATTTAAAATTGGTTCCAGGGGAACATGGGCAGCAGTGGCCTGGTCTGTGTAGTAGTAGTAGTGGAAAGAACGGGCCGCAGACAGGCTTCGAAGGCCTAACATAACAAAAATTGGGATGTAGGCAATTTACAATTGGTTCCAGGGGAACACGGACAGCAGTAGACAGGTCAGTGGAGGCCTAGTGGAAGGAGGGACCGCAGACAGGCTTCGAAGGCCTAACATAATAAATTGGGCTTGCTGTCGGCAATTTTAAATTGGTTCCAGGGGAACACGGGCGGCAGTAGCCAGGTCAGTGTAGTAGTAGTGGAAAGAACGGGCCGCAGACAGGCTTCGAAGGCCTAACATAACAAAAATTGGGCTGTAGGCAATTTAAAATTGGTTCCAGGGGAACACGGGCAGCAGTAGACAGGTCAGTGGAGGCCTAGTGGAAGGAGGGACCGCAGACAGGCTTTGAAGCCCTAACATAATAAATTGGGCTTGCTGTCGGCAATTTTAAATTGGTTCCAGGGGAACACGGGCAGCAGTGGCCTGGTCAGTGTAGTAGTAGTGAAAAGAACGGGCCGCAGACAGGCTTCGAAGGCCTAACATAACAAAAATTGGGATGTAGGCAATTTAAAATTGGTTCCAGGGGAACACGGACAGCAGTAGACAGGTCAGTGGAGGCCTAGTGGAAGGAGGGACCGCAGACAGGCTTCGAAGGCCTAACATAATAAATTGGGCTGGCTGTAGGCAATTTAAAATTGGTTCCAGGGGAACACGGGCAGCAGTGGCCTGGTCAGTGTAGTAGTAGTGGAAAGAATGGGCCGCAGACAGGCTTCGAAGGCCTAACATAACAAAAATTGGGCTGTAGGCAATTTAAAATTGGTTCCAGGGGAACACGGGCAGCAGTAGACAGGTCAGTGGAGGCCTAGTGGAAGGAGGGACCGCAGACAGGCTTCGAAGCCCTAACATAATAAATTGGGCTTGCTGTCGGCAATTTTAAATTGGTTCCAGGGGAACACGGGCGGCAGTAGCCAGGTCAGTGTAGTAGTAGTGGAAAGAACGGGCCGCAGACAGGCTTCGAAGGCCTAACATAACAAAAATTGGGCTGTAGGCAATTTAAAATTGGTTCCAGGGGAACACGGGCAGCAGTAGACAGGTCAGTGGAGGCCTAGTGGAAGGAGGGACCGCAGACAGGCTTCGAAGCCCTAACATAATAAATTGGGCTGGCTGTAGGCAATTTAAAATTGGTTCCAGGGGAACACGGGCAGCAGTAGACAGGTCAGTGGAGGCCTAGTGGAAGGAGGGACCGCAGACAGGCTTCGAAGGCCTAACATAATAAATTGGGCTTGCTGTCGGCAATTTTAAATTGGTTCCAGGGGAACACGGGCAGCAGTGGCCTGGTCAGTGTAGTAGTAGTGGAAAGAACGGGCCGCAGACAGGCTTCGAAGGCCTAACATAACAAAAATTGGGATGTAGGCAATTTACAATTGGTTCCAGGGGAACACGGACAGCAGTAGACAGGTCAGTGGAGGCCTAGTGGAAGGAGGGACCGCAGACAGGCTTCGAAGGCCTAACATAATAAATTGGGCTGGCTGTAGGCAATTTAAAATTGGTTCCAGGGGAACACGGGCAGCAGTGGCCTGGTCAGTGTAGTAGTAGTGGAAAGAACGGGCCGCAGACAGGCTTCGAAGGCCTAACATAACAAAAATTGGGCTGTAGGCAATTTAAAATTGGTTCCAGGGGAACACGGGCAGCAGTAGACAGGTCAGTGGAGGCCTAGTGGAAGGAGGGACCGCAGACAGGCTTCGAAGCCCTAACATAATAAATTGGGCTTGCTGTCGGCAATTTAAAATTGGTTCCAGGGGAACACGGGCGGCAGTAGCCAGGTCAGTGTAGTAGTAGTGGAAAGAATGGGCCGCAGACAGGCTTCGAAGGCCTAACATAACAAAAATTGGGCTGTAGGCAATTTAAAATTGGTTCCAGGGGAACACGGGCAGCAGTAGACAGGTCAGTGGAGGCCTAGTGGAAGGAGGGACCGCAGACAGGCTTCGAAGCCCTAACATAATAAATTGGGCTGGCTGTAGGCAATTTAAAATTGGTTCCAGGGGAACACGGGCAGCAGTAGACAGGTCAGTGGAGGCCTAGTGGAAGGAGGGACCGCAGACAGGCTTCGAAGGCCTAACATAATAAATTGGGCTGGCTGTAGGCAATTTAAAATTGGTTCCAGGGGAACACGGGCAGCAGTAGACAGGTCAGTGGAGGCCTAGTGGAAGGAGTGACCGCAGACAGGCTTCGAAGGCCTAACATAAGAAAAATGTCAATACAATGGTATTGACAGTGCCAGGCATTGAAGGATGTCAGCGCATAGACTAAACATTGGTGGAGCTGTGAGAGAAAATTTTGCAAGTGGTAGAGCACTGTTTGAGCTGGGGGGGGGGGGGCTGTCTTGTGGCCGGCGGTACAGGCCCAGGGCCCCTCATATTACAACGGTGTGTCTGACGTTGGGTGCGCACCACCACCGCCAGACACTTTATTGTACTATGAGGGACCTAGTGGCAGTGCCGTCGACCAAAAGCGGGCACACCCACCTCCTCAGACAAACAGTACTCTCACGGGTGCTGGCGCCAAGTGGCGATACCACGGCCCCGTGTGGGGACTTTGGCCATTTAGGGAGGTGTTAACATGTCGGATGCTGGACAATCAGGTGCTGCAAATTACGAGATTGGAAAAGTCGTTCAGAATAGTCCACAGGCAAGACCTTTACATAGGAAAGCTAGGTGTCAGCCGGGCAAGGTGGGGCAAAAGATTTCGAAATCCAGTTGTGGTTCATTTTAATGAAGGTTAGATCATCTACATTTTGGGTAGCCAGACGAGTCCTTTTTTCTGTTAGTATTGAACCTGCAGCACTGAATACTCTTTCTGATAGGACACTAGCTGCCGGGCAAGCAAGCTCCTGCAATGCATATTCTGCCAATTCTGGCCAGGTGTCTAATTTTGATGCCCAGTAATCAAATGGGAATGACGGTTGAGGGAGAACGTCGATAAGGGATGAAAAATAGTTAGTAACCATACTGGACAAATGTTGTCTCCTGTCACTTTGAATTGATGCTGCAGTACCTGTCCTGTCTGCGGTCATAGCAAAATCACTCCACAACCTGGTCAGAAAACCCCTCTGGCCAACGCCACTTCTGATTTCTGCCCCTCTAACACCTCTGGTCTGCTGGCCCCTGCAGCTCGTGTTAGAATGATCACGGGCGCTGTGTGCAGGGAATGCCAGAAGCAAACGGTCAACAAGAGTTGATTGTTTGGTTGCTAATATTAGTTCCAAGTTCTCATGTGGCATTATATTTTGCAATTTGCCTTTATAGCGAGGATCAAGGAGGCAGGCCAACCAGTAATCGTCATCGTTCATCATTTTTGTTATGCGTGTGTCCCTTTTGAGGATACGTAAGGCATAATCCGCCATGTGGCCCAAAGTTCCAGTTCTCAAATCTGTGGTTGTGCTTGGTTGAGGGGCAGTTTCAGGCAAATCCACGTCACTTGTGTCCCTCCAAAAACCAGAACCCGGCCTTGCCGCGCCAACAATTTCCACTGGCCCCGGAAAAGCTTCCTCATTAAAAATATAATCATCCCCATCATCCTCCTCGTCCTCCTCCTCCTGTTCGCCCGCTACCTCGTCCTGTACACTGCCCTGGCCAGACAATGGCTGACTGTCATCAAGGCTTTCCTCTTCCTCAGCTGCAGACGCCTGATCCTTTATGTGCGTCAAACTTTGCATCAGCAGACGCATTAGGGGGATGCTCATGCTTATTATGGCGTTGTCTGCACTAACCAGCCGTGTGCATTCCTCAAAACACTGAAGGACTTGACACATGTCTTGAATCTTCGACCACTGCACACCTGACAACTCCATGTCTGCCATCCTACTGCCTGCCCGTGTATGTGTATCCTCCCACAAAAACATAACAGCCCGCCTCTGTTCACACAGTCTCTGAAGCATGTGCAGTGTTGAGTTCCACCTTGTTGCAACGTCTATGATTAGGCGATGCTGGGGAAGGTTCAAAGAACGCTGATAGGTCTGCATACGGCTGGAGTGTACGGGCGAACGGCGGATATGTGAGCAAAGTCCACGCACTTTGAGGAGCAGGTTGGATAACCCCGGATAACTTTTCAGGAAGCACTGCACCACCAGGTTTAAGGTGTGAGCCAGGCAAGGAATGTGTTTCAGTTGGGAAAGGGAGATGGCAGCCATGAAATTCCTTCCGTTATCACTCACTACCTTGCCTGCCTCAAGATCTACAGTGCCCAGCCACGACTGCGTTTCTTTCTGCAAGAACTCGGACAGAACTTCAGCGGTGTGTCTGTTGTCGCCCAAACACTTCATAGCCAATACAGCCTGCTGACGTTTGCCAGTAGCTGCCCCATAATGGGAGACCTGGTGTGCAACAGTGGCAGCTGCGGATGGAGTGGTTGTGCGACTGCGGTCTGTGGACGAGGTCTCGCTTCTGCAGGAGGACGAGGAGGAGGAGGGGGTGCGAACGGCTACAGCCAACTGTTTCCTAGACCGTGGGCTAGGCAGAACTGTCCCAAACTTGCTGTCCCCTGTGGACCCTGCATCCACCACATTTACCCAGTGTGCCGTGATGGACACGTAACGTCCCTGGCCATGCCTACTGGTCCATGCATCTGTTGTCAGGTGCACCTTTGTGCTCACAGATTGCCTGAATGCATGGACGATGCGCTCTTTAACATGCTGGTGGAGGGCTGGGATGGCTTTTCTGGAAAAAAAGTGTCGACTGGGTAGCTCGTAGCGTGGTACAGCGTAGTCCATCAGGGCTTTGAAAGCTTCGCTTTCAACTAACCGGTAGGGCATCATCTCTAACGAGATTAGTCTAGCTATGTGGGCGTTCAAACCCTGTGTACGCGGATGCGAGGCTAAGTACTTCCTTTTTCTAACCATAGTCTCATGTAGGGTGAGCTGGACTGGAGAGCTGGAGATCGTGGAACTAGCGGGGGTGCCGGTGGACATGGCAGACTGAGAGACGGTGGGAGATGGTATTGTTGCCGCCGGTGCCCTAGATGCAGTGTTTCCTACTACAAAACTGGTGATTCCCTGACCCTGACTGCTTTGGCCTGGCAAAGAAACCTGCACAGATACTGCAGGTGGTGCAGAAAATGGTGGCCCTACACTGCCGGAAGGGATGTTGCGTTGATGACTAGCTTCATTGGCCGAGGGTGCTACAACCTTAAGGGACGTTTGGTAGTTAGTCCAAGCTTGCAAATGCATGGTGGTTAAATGTCTATGCATGCAACTTGTATTGAGACTTTTCAGATTCTGCCCTCTGCTTAAGGTAGTTGAACATTTTTGACAGATGACTTTGCGCTGATCAATTGGATGTTGTTTAAAAAAATGCCAGACTGCACTCTTTCTAGCATCGGATACCTTTTCAGGCATTGCAGACTGAGCTTTAACCGGATGGCCACGCTGTCCTCCAACAGGTTTTGACTTTGCCACGCGTTTTGGGCAAGATACGGGCCCGGCAGATGGAACCTGTTGCGATGTTGATGCCTGCTGCGGCCCCTCCTCCTCCGCTTCAGAACTGCTGCTTCCTGCACCCTGTTCCCCCAATGGCTGCCAATCGGGGTCAAGAACTGGGTCATCTATTACCTCTTCTTGTAGCTCGTGTGCAACTTCATCTGTGTCACCGTGTCGGTCGGTGGTATAGTGTTCGTGATGGGGCAACATAGTCTCATCAGGGTCTGATTCTTGATCAGCACCCTGCGAGGGCAATGTTGTGGTCTGAGTCAAAGGACCAGCATAGTAGTCTGGCTGTGGCTGTGCATCAATGCACTCCATGTCAGATTCAACTTGTAATGGGCATGGACTGTTAACTGCTTCACTTTCTAAGCCAGGGATGGTATGTGTAAAGAGCTCCATGGAGTAACCCGTTGTGTCGCCTGCTGCATTCGTCTCTGTTGTTGTTTTTGCTGAAGAGGACAAGGAAGCGACTTGTCCCTGACCGTGAACATCCACTAACGACGCGCTGCTTTTACTTTTACCAGTTTCACAAGAGGAGGCAAAAGAGCTAGAGGCTGAGTCAGCAAGATAAGCCAAAACTTGCTCTTGCTGCTCCGGCTTTAAAAGCGGTTTTCCTACTCCCAGAAAAGGGAGCGTTCGAGGCCTTGTGTAGCCAGACGACGAACCTGGCTCCACAGCTCCAGACTTAGGTGCAATATTTTTTTTCCCACGACCACCTGATGCTCCACCACTACCACTACCCTCATTACCAGCTGACAATGAACGCCCCCGGCCACGACCTCTTCCACCAGACTTCCTCATTGTTTTAAAAACGTAAACAAACTAACGGTATTTGTTGCTGTCACACAAATTACACGGTGAGCTATAACTTCAGTATGATTTAGCTACCCCTTTACAGGTGAGTGAGACCACAACGAAAATCAGGCACAATGTTACACACTCTGTTGTTGGTGGCAACAAATGAGAGAGATGCCACACACGCAGGACTGTCACTGAAGCACAAATGTAAATATTAATCTCCCACTGATTTGAGTTTTTTTTTTTTTTCAGGGAGACTTTAGGAAAGAAAAATTAATTAAAAAAAATGATTTTTTAAGGAAGAATTTATAAACCAAATAAAATGAAATGATTGTTTCAGGGAGAATTTAGAAAACAAATAAAAAAAAAAATAGGCTTTCTATGGCCCACTGAGTGAGAGAGGACGCACACAGGAGTCAGGAGTGGCACACAAGCCCAGAGGCCAATATTTATCTCCCACTGATTGATTTAGTGATTTTTTCAGGTAGATTTTGGAACCCAAATCAAGCAAAAAAATAAATATGGCCCACAATTGGAGAGAGAGAGAGAGATGGCACACCCAGGAGTCAAGACTGGCACACAAGCAGAAAGGGCAATATTAATCTCCCACTGATTTGATTTTTTTTTTTTTTCAGGGAGACTTTAGAAAAAAAAAATACAAAAAAATGAATTTTTCAGGAAGAATTTAGAAACAAAATAAAATAAAATGATTGTTTCAGGGAGAATTTAGAAAACAAATAAAAAAAAATAGGCTTTGTAGGGCCCACTGAGTGAGAGACGACGCACACAGGAGTCAGGAGTGGCACACAAGCCCAGAGGCCAATATTTATCTCCCACTGATTGATTTAGTGATTTTTTCAGGTAGATTTTGGAACCCAAATCAAGCAAAAAAATTAATAGGCTTTCTATGGCCCACAATTGGAGAGAGAGAGATGGCACACCCAGGAGTCAAGACTGGCACACAAGCAGAAAGGGCAATATTAATCTCCCACTGATTTGATTTTTTTTTTTTTTCAGGGAGACTTTAGAAAAAAAAAATACAAAAAAAATGATTTTTTCAGGGATAATTTAGAAACCAAATAAAATAAAATGATTGTTTCAGGGAGAATTTAGAAAACAAATAAAAAAAAATAGGCTTTGTAGGGCCCACTGAGTGAGAGAGGACGCACACAGGAGTCAGGAGTGGCACACAAGCCCAGAGGCCAATATTTATCTCCCACTGATTGATTTAGTGATTTTTTTCAGGTAGATTTTGGAACCCAAATCAAGCAAAAAAATTAATAGGCTTTCTATGGCCCACAATTGGAGAGAGAGAGATGGCACACCCAGGAGTCAAGACTGGCACACAAGCAGAAAGGGCAATATTAATCTCCCACTGATTTGATTTTTTTTTTTTTTTCAGGGAGACTTTAGAAAAAAAAAATACAAAAAAATGAATTTTTCAGGAAGAATTTAGAAACAAAATAAAATAAAATGATTGTTTCAGGGAGAATTTAGAAAACAAATAAAAAAAATAGGCTTTGTAGGGCCCACTGAGTGAGAGAGGACGCACACAGGAGTCAGGAGTGGCACACAAGCCCAGAGGCCAATATTTATCTCCCACTGATTGATTTAGTGATTTTTTCAGGTAGATTTTGGAACCCAAATCAAGCAAAAAAATTAATAGGCTTTCTATGGCCCACAATTGGAGAGAGAGAGATGGCACACCCAGGAGTCAAGACTGGCACACAAGCAGAAAGGGCAATATTAATCTCCCACTGATTTGATTTTTTTTTTTTTTTCAGGGAGACTTTAGAAAAAAAAAATACAAAAAAATGAATTTTTCAGGAAGAATTTAGAAACAAAATAAAATAAAATGATTGTTTCAGGGAGAATTTATAAAACAAATAAAAAAAAAATAGGCTTTGTAGGGCCCACTGAGTGAGAGAGGACGCACACAGGAGTCAGGAGTGGCACACAAGCCCAGAGGCCAATATTTATCTCCCACTGATTGATTTAGTGATTATTTTCAGGTAGATTTTGGAACCCAAATCAAGAAAAAAAATTAATAGGCTTTCTATGGCCCACAATTGGAGAGAGAGAGATGGCACACCCAGGAGTCAAGACTGGCACACAAGCAGAAAGGGCAATATTAATCTCCCACTGATCTGATTTTTTTTTTTTTTCAGGGAGACTTTAGAAAAAAAAAATACAAAAAAAATGATTTTTTTCAGGGATAATTTAGAAACCA
The DNA here is from genome assembly GCF_032444005.1 of Ranitomeya imitator. Lineage (NCBI taxonomy): Eukaryota > Metazoa > Chordata > Amphibia > Anura > Dendrobatidae > Ranitomeya > Ranitomeya imitator. Next base: position 432,254,414 of record NC_091285.1, read on the forward strand.
AATAAAATAAAATGATTGTTTCAGGGAGAATTTAGAAAACAAATAAAAAAAAATAGGCTTTGTAGGGCCCACTGAGTGAGAGAGGACGCACACAGGAGTCAGGAGTGGCACACAAGCCCAGAGGCCAATATTTATCTCCCACTGATTGATTTATTGATTTTTTCAGGTAGAATTTAGTTCCCAAATCAACCAAAAAAATAAATAGGCTTTCTATGGCCCACTATTTGTGAGAGAGAGATGGCACGCTCAGGACTGGCACACAAGCCCAGAGGCCAATATTAATCTCCCACTTTTTTTTTTTTCCAGGGAAAATTTATAAACCCAATAAAAAAAATAATAAATAGGCTTTCTATGGCCCACTATCTGAGAGAGAGAGATGGCACGCTTAGGACTGGCACACAAGCCCAAAGGCCAATATTAATCTCCCACTGATTGATTTATTGATTTTTTCAGGTAGAATTTAGAACCCAAATCAACCAAAAAAATAAATAGGCTTTCTATAGCCCACTATTTGTGAGAGAGATGGCACGCTCAGGACTGGCACACAAGCCCAGAGGCCAATATTAATCTCCCACTTTTTTTTTTTTTTTTCCAGGGAAAATTTATAAACCCAATAAAAAAATAATAAATAGGCTTTCTATGGCCCACTATCTGAGAGAGAGAGATGGCACGCTTAGGACTGGCACACAAGCCCAAAGGCCAATATTAATCTCCCACTGATTGATTTATTGATTTTTTCAGGTAGAATTTAGAACCCAAATCAAGCAAAAAAATTAATAGGCTTTCTATGGCCCACTGAGTGAGAGATGGCACACACAGGAGTCAGGAGTGGCACACAAGCCCTGAGGCCAATATTTTTCTCCCACTGATTGATGTAGTGATTTTTTCAGGTAGATTTTGGAACCCAAATCAAGCAAAAAAATAAATAGGCTTTCTATGGCCCACTGAGTGAGAGATGGCACACACAGGAGTAAGGAGTGGCACACAAGCCCTGAGGCCAATATTTTTCTCCCACTGATTGATGTAGTGATTTTTTCAGGTAGATTTTAGAACCCAAATCAAGCAAAAAAATAAATAGGCTTTCTATGGCCCACTGAGTGAGAGATGACACAGACAGGGATGGCACTCTAGCAGAAATGCCAATCTTAATCTCCCACAAAAAAAAAAAAAAGGAACTGTCCTTCAATTACTATCTCCCTGCAGTAATCTCAGCCAGGTATGGCAGGCAGCAATAAGGAGTGGACTGATGCACAAATTAAATAAAAAGTGTGGACAAACAAACAAGATAGCTGTGCAGAAAGGAAGGAACAAGAGGATTTGTGCTTTGAAAAAAGCAGTTGGTTTGCACAGCGGCGTACACACAGCAATGCAGCTATCAGGGAGCCTTCTAGGGCAGCCCAATGAGCTACAGCGCTGAGGAAAAAAAAAAATGTAGCTTCCACTGTTCCTGCACACCGAAGGTGGTGTTGGGCTGTGGAAATCGCTACAGCACAAGCGGTTTGGTGGTTAATGGACCCTGCCTAACGCTATCCCTGCTTCTGACGAAGCGGCAGCAACCTCTCCCTAAGCTCAGATCAGCAGCAGTAACATGGCGGTCGGCGGGAACGCCCCTTTATAGCCCCTGTGACGCCGCGGACAGCAAGCCAATCACTGCAATGCCCTTCTCTAAGATGGTGGGGACCAGGACCTATGTCATCACGCTGCCCACACTCTGCGTTTACCTTCATTGGCTGAGAAATGGCGCTTTTCGCGTCATTGAAACGCGACTTCGGCGCGAAAGTCGCGTACCGCATGGCCGACCCCGCACAGGGGTCGGATCGGGTTTCATGAAACCCGACTTTGCCAAAAGTCGGCGACTTTTGAAAATGAACGACCCGTTTCGCTCAACCCTAGTTGGAACAAAAAATCTCAAATTTGGACTCATCAGACCAAAGCACAGATTTCCACTCGTTTAATGTCCATTCCTTGTGTTCTTTAGCCCAAACAAGTCTCTTTTGCTTGTTGCCTGTCCTTAGCAATGGTTTCCTAGCAGCTATTTTACCATGAAGGCCTGCTGCACAAAGTTTCCTCTTAACAGTTGTTGCAGAGATGTGTCTGCTGCTAGAACTCTGTGTGGCATTGACCTGCTCTCTAATCTGAGCTCCTGTTAACTTGTGATTTCTGAGGCTGGTGACACGGTTAAACTTATCCTCAGAAGCAGAGGTGACTCTTGGTCTTCCTTTCCTGGTGCGGTCCTCATGTAAGCCAGTTTCTTTGTAGCACTAGATGGTTTTTGCCACTGCACTTGGGGACACTTTCAAAGTTTCCCAATTTTTCGGACTGACTGACCCTAATTTCTTAAAGTAACGATGGCCACTTGTTTTTCTTTACTTATCTACTTTTTTCTTGCCATAATACAAATTCTAACAGTCTATTCAATAGGATCAGCTGTGTATCCACCAGACTTCTGCACAACACAATTGATGGTCCCAACACCATTTATAAGGCAAGAAATCCCATTTGTTAAACCTGACAGGGCACACATGTGAAGTAAAAACCATTCCCGGTAACTACCTCTTGAAGCTCATCAAGAGAATGCCAAGAGTGTGCAAAGCAGTCATCAAAGCAAAAGGTGGTTACTTTGAAGAACCTAGAATATAAGACATAATTTCAGTTGTTTCACACTTTTTTGTTAAGTGTATAATTCCACATGTGTTAATTCATAGTTTTGATGCCTTCAGTGTGAATGTACAATTTTCATAGTCATGAAAATACAGAAAAATCTTTAAATGAGAAGGTGTGTCCAAACGTTTGGTCTGTACTGTATATATATATATATATATATATATATATATATATCTTTGTACTTAGGTGTCCCCTACGGTATTCTTTGTTTTTTTATCATGTTATTTTTAACATTTCTCAATTAATATTGGTTTTAAATGTCATTTGGGATCTCTTCTTCTTCTCGCATATAATTATGTGAGATTAGTTGTGATAAATACAAATGTAGTAACCCTTAACTTGTCAAATAGCACAATACTTTATTAACTTGGCCATGTATCACGTAATCTTACAAGTTATGGATTTTTACATGTGTACGGAACCAAAACTTATAACAGCACAGGAAAACAGCACCAGAACCACCATGAGTACACAAATACATAGCCAAAACAACCAGCAGTACAAAAATACAGAACCAGAGCCACCAACTGTACAGGAATACATCACAAGAATCACCATCAGTGCAGAAATACATCACCAAAGCCACCATCAGTATAGGAATACAGTATCACAACCCCCATCAGTACAGGAATATACTGTATCACCAGAGCTACATCAGTATATGAATACATCAGCAGAACCACCATTAGTACAGAAATATATCACCAGAATCACTATCAGTACATGAATACATCATCAATACACCACCAATACATCACCAGAACTACCATCAGTACATGAATACAGCACAAGAACCACCATCAGTACATGAATGCATCACAAAAAACCCATCAGTACATAAATACAACACCAGAATCACCATTAGTACATGAGTACATTAACAAGCTTTGTTCAGTGATCAATCATAATTTCAGCTCAGCCTCATAAACAACTGTATTGTATTGTAATGCTCCTGAATAAATAAACATTTCTGCCATACGCTATGCCCATAAATAATTGCCACTTGCTGTGCTCCCTGCATAAAATATGACTCCCTCTTATGGTCCACACTTTTCTTTCCATAATGGGCCCCTTCTTCACACTGTCCCCTCACACCGTGTCCCTCTTATGCTGTGCAGTCTCTATATTGTGTCCCCTCTTTACACTCCCCCTTCTGTACTTTTGCATACTGTCTCCTCCATACTGTGCCCTCTCATTGTCCACCTATGCTTCCACCTATCTATACTGCCCCAAAAGTACCCATTCTCTCTACTCTCTATACTGTCTCCTCACATTTTCCCCTGTCCCCATACAGTCTTTGTACACATTCCACTCTGCTCCAGCTACAGTTTCTTCACACATTCTCCCCTCCCACCATACTGTCTCCTCATGCATTTTACCCTCTTCATACTACCTTCTCAAACTCCTCCCATATGTACTTTCCCTCTCAAGATTCCCCATTAAAACTTAGTTTTCTTCACCTCCATTGGAGGGCTTACCATACCAACTTTTGTCAGCTATGCGGCAAAGGATATTGACTGTCTCCTCACACATTTACCCACTCTCATCACACATTTATCTACTACTCCCCATGCTGTTGTCTCCTCACATGTTTACCCATTCCCTCCACATTGTCATCTCCTTACACATTTACTCATCGTCCATGCTGTCATCTCCCCTCACATTTACACATTCTCCTGATACTGTTGTCTCCTAACATTTACCCACTTCCACCCATACTGTTGTCTCCTCTCACATTTACCCACTCACCCAGATATTGTCATTTCCTGACAGATTTACCCACTCCCTTCCATACTGTTGTCTACTCACACATTTACACTCTACTGTTGTCTCCTCACCCATCCACCCCCTCTCCTCCCCATACTATTGTCTTCTCACATTCCCTCCAACAGAACTCCTGTCTTTTGCTCGATTTGAATGTTTTCCTTGCCGTTGTCCGCCTGTTACGCAGCAGAGCTGTGACGTTAGCAGCTTGATCAGTTGGCATGATCATGCTGCTGATATCTCCCCAACCTTGAAGTGCCGGAGGTCTGGGCCTCAATTATACTTGTGCTTTAATGAGCGAGTATAATTGAAAGCTAGGAGATGGTGTTAAATTTTTTCTAAGCTGGCTGTCAGCTTAACAGCCAGCTCAGAAAATGGCTGACTCCCACTTGACTCCCAGAGTTGTGGCAAAATGCAGCTACCTGAAAGACACCTTGGGCTGCAAATACCTGGCATACCCCACCCCATGCCCCAGATACGCCCCAGGTTCTAAGAAGGGTAATAAGGGCTTGAAACCCATTTGTAAGACAAGGTCACTGACAGATTCACTGTTAAATGGCAAATGTCTTTCAACATACATTGAAGAAATCAATAGTACAAGGGAATATATAATAATCTCATCATACAAAATTTCAGAAAGTCACCCCTATAAACAATAAGGTGGTCCCAATTTCAGGTAAAAACTGGTAAACATGATTTCTATCATCTCATATAAACGTTAAGTACACTAACCAGTATAACCCATCTGTTCCAGATATTAGAGCGACTTGCTTTACTAAAAAATGGAAAAGAAAAAAATATATACAGTTAGGGCCAGAAATATTTGGACAGTGACACAATTTTCGCGAGTTGGGCTCTGCATGCCACCACATTGGATTTGAAATGAAACCTCTACAACAGAATTCAAGTGCAGATTGTAACGTTTAATTTGAAGGGTTGAACAAAAATATCTGATAGAAAATGTAGGAATTGTACACATTTCTTTACAAACACTCCACATTTTAGGAGGTCAAAAGTAATTGGACAAATAAACATAACCCAAACAAAATATTTTTATTTTCAATATTTTGTTGCAAATCCTTTGGAGGCAATCACTGCCTTAAGTCTGGAACCCATGGACATCACCAAACGCTGGGTTTCCTCCTTCTTAATGCTTTGCCAGGCCTTTACAGCCGCAGCCTTCAGGTCTTGCTTGTTTGTGGGTCTTTCCGTCTTAAGTCTGGATTTGAGCAAGTGAAATGCATGCTCAATTGGGTTTAGATCTGGAGATTGACTTGGCCATTGCAGAATGTTCCACTTTTTGGCGCTCATGAACTCCTGGGTAGCTTTGGATGTATGCTTGGGGTCATTGTCCATCTGTACTATGAAGCGCCGTCCAATCAACTTTGCAGCATTTGGCTGAATCTGGGCTGAAAGTATATCCCGGTACACTTCAGAATTCATCCGGCTACTCTTGTCTGCTCTTATGTCATCAATAAACACAAGTGACCCAGTGCCATTGAAAGCCATGCATGCCCATGCCATCACGTTGCCTCCACCATGTTTTACAGAGGATGTGGTGTGCCTTGGATCATGTGCCGTTCCCTTTCTTCTCCAAACTTTTTTCTTCCCATCATTCTGGTACAGGTTGATCTTTGTCTCATCTGTCCATAGAATACTTTTCCAGAACTGAGCTGGCTTCTTGAGGTGTTTTTCTGCAAATTTAACTCTGGCCTGTCTATTTTTGGTATTGATGAATGGTTTGCATCTAGATGTGAACCCTTTGTATTTACTGTCATGGAGTCTTCTCTTTACTGTTGACTTAGAGACAGATACACCTACTTCACTGAGAGTGTTCTGGACTTCAGTTGATGTTGTGAACGGGTTCTTCTTCACCAAATTAAGTATGCGGCGATCATCCACCACTGTTGTCATCCGTGGACGCCCAGGCCTTTTTGAGTTCCCAAGCTCACCAGTCAATTCCTTTTTTCTCAGAATGTACCCAACTGTTGATTTTGCTACTCCAAGCATGTCTGCTATCTCTCTGATGGATTTTTTCTTTTTTTTCAGCCTCAGGATGTTCTGCTTCACCTCAATTGAGAGTTCCTTTGACCGCATGTTGTCTGCTCACAGCAACAGCTTCCAAATGCAAAACCACACACCTGGAATCCACCCCTGACCTTTTAACTACTTCATTGATTACAAGTTAACGAGGGAGACGCCTTCAGAGTTAATTGCAGCCCTTAGAGTCCATTGTCCAATTACTTTTGATCCCTTGAAAAAGAGGACGCTATGCATTACAGAGCTATGATTCCTAAACCCTTTCTCCGATTTGGATGTGGAAACTATCATATTGCAGCTGGGAGTGTGCACTTTCAGCCCATATTATATATATAATTGTATTTCTGAACATGTTTTTGTAAACAGCTAAAATAACAAAACTTGTGTCACTGTCCAAATATTTCTGGCCCTAACTGTAGTATAAGGCCATGTTCACACGTTCCTGATTTCCCTGCTGTTTTTTCTGCACTAAAAACCGCAGCTCTTGGCAGAAAACGCAGGTGCGTTTTTTGGTGCTTTTTGGTGCGTTTTTTGATGCGTTTTTTGATGCTGTTTTTAGTGCAGTTTTTTATGCAGTTTTCTCTGCAGAGTCTGTGTGTTTTCTAGGAAGTTTTTTTAGGGTTAAAATGGCTGAAAATACCCTAACCCTAACCCTACCCCTAACCCTACCCCTAACCCTACCCCTAACCCTACCCCTACCCCTAATTCTAACTGTAGTGGGGGAAAAAAAAAAATCTTTATTTTATTATTGTTACTACCTATGGGGATGATAAAGGGGGGGGGCATTTACCTTTTTTTTATTTTGATCACTGTGAGGTTATCACAGTGATCAAAATGTGCCTGGAACGAATCTGCCGGCCGGCAGATTCGGCGGGCGCACTGCGCATGCGCCCGCCATTTTGGAAGATGGCGGCGCCCAGGGAGAAGACGGCCGGACGGACACCGGGAGGCCCGGTAAGTATAAGGGGGGAGATTAGGGCACGGGGGAAGCGTCGGAGCACGGGGGGGTGGCATCGGAGCATGGTGGGGTGGGATTGGGGCACGGGGGGGCAGCCACACTCCGCCCACGCACTTCCTGCTGCAGCGGTTCTGCACCACAAACCGCAGAAAACCCGCAGATATTTTTTTTGTCTGCGGGTTTTACTGCGGTTTTGACCTCACAATGGAGGTCAATGGGTGCAGAACCGCTGCAGTTCCGCAAAAAGAAGTGACATGGTACTTCTTTTTTACCGCAGCTATTCAGTGCGGATTTTTTCGGGATTTTCTGCAATGTGGGCACAGCAGTTCCTGTTTTCCATAGGGTACATTGTAATGTACCCTGCATGGAAAACAGCTGCGGACCCGCAGCGGCAAAATCGCGGCGGTTCCGCATTAAAAAAAGGATTGTGTGAACATGGCCTAAGAGTCATCCACATAGCTACAAATGTGTGTCTTGTAGATAAATTATCATATTGGAAAGAAATATGAAGCAGAAGTGACATCTACTGGGCAAAAACCATTTTGATGGATTTCCAAAATGTGTCTTAAGGTACTGTCACACTAGACGATATCGCTAGCGATCCGTGACGTTGCAGCGTCCTCGCTAGCGATATCGTCCAGTGTGACAGGCAGCAGCGATCAGGCCCCTGCTGGGAGATCGCTGGTCGGGGAAGAAAGTCCAGAACTTTATTTCGTCGCTGGACTCCCCGCAGACATCGCTGAATCGGCGTGTGTGACACCGATTCAGCGATGTCTTTGCTGGTAACCAGGGTAAACATCGGGTAACTAAGCGCAGGGCCGCGCTTAGTAACCCGATGTTTACCCTGGTTACCATCCTAAAAGTAAAAAAACAAATAGTACATACTTACCTACAGCCTTCTGTCCTCCAGCGCTGTGCTCTGCACTCCTCCTGCTCTGGCTGTGAGCGTCGGTCAGCCGGAAAGCAGAGCGGTGACGTCACCGCTCTGCTTTCTGGCTGCCCGGCGCTCACAGCCAGACCAGAGAAGCAGAGCGCCGAGGACAGACAGCGGTAGGTAAGTATGTAGCGTTTGTTTTTTTACTTTTTAGGATGGTAACCAGGGTAAACATCGGGTTACTAAGCTCGGCCCTGCGCTTAGTTACCCGATGTTTACCCTGGTTACCGGGGACCTCGGGATCGTTGGTCGCTGGAGAGCTGTCTGTGTGACAGCTCTCCAGCGACCAAACAGCGACGCTGCAGCGATCTGGATCGTTGTCGGTATCGCTGCAGCGTCGCTATGTGTGACGGTACCTTTACTCAGCAGGCTTAAAACAATCATTACTACGTCCAACTCATCAAATTGAATTTTATTGCTATTCTAATCCAGAAAGAAACATAACAAATCAAATTCTCTATTGGATTCTATAATCACATACAGTATATGTAAAATAGAAAACAACTTATTACTAATTAGGGAGCATTTCTATTATGTGCAGAAAATATACTATTTATTATGCTTACAAAGTATCTTTAAAATGTACACATCACATAAAAAAACATAGATTCTTCTTCTACACAGAACTCAAGTTTCACCACCCTACTGGCTATCTTTTCGAGGTACATATGACAGCTGCCATTATATACATTGATTCTAGAATGAAATGAGGTGGCAAGGCTCCTTTTGAACTTTTCTACGAACAGCGCCCCACCTGTCCAGGAGGTATAATCAGGACCACTGTACTGTAGTTGGACTCCGACTGGTAAACAAGTCTAACCAGGGGAATATTCTAAATATGACAGGATTCTGGCTTACAAACCGTGCGCCACATTTATTATGTGTAAGACAGTGTATTGCTCAACAGTGAGTGGGACATGACTTTGTGAAAAAAGGGCAAGACTTACCACATTATGTGAGGCTGTATGCAAAAGGAGCACAACATTTTATCACAAATTGTTGGCACAAAGTAACCCAAATAATAGGACTTGTAAACGTAGACTGGACTAAAGATGCACAAAATGTATCAAACAGTATGAACCATTGTGATAAATTTGGTGCATTTTCGGACTGTCAAGTCTACGTTCACATTGTCTAAATCTAAGACCATTTTAGTAACTCTACCATATTATGTCCTAGGACTGTGCTGTTGCTCTGATTAACACACACCTTTAGGGACATTTCTTCGCTTTGCAGTTCAATGGTGTGGCTTTATGAGGGAGGGGACTCTCTAGGGATGGCCATTTACCTTAAACGCAGGTACCAGGAAAAGAATCAATAAACCACAAGCCTCAGGACTCATTCAGATGTCAGTGACTTTCTTATTTGGGTTTCAGCAGAGTTTAGTCACTATGTTAGTTTTTACTATCAGGGTTTGATCAGTTTTTTTGTTCAGATGTAAAAATAAAAATGCTCAATGTTTCTCAAGCTTCTCATATCAAACAGTCCGTGAAAAACAGACAACACACAGATGGCATACGAATGCTGTCTGATTTCTTCATGGACCTATAGACTTGAATATGCAAGTTTGAACTTGTATGTAAAAAACATGACATTTGAATGAGCCCTTAAAGGGAGTCCATCACTTCCAAAACTCAATTTAAAATGTAAACTTCTTTTACATTGAGATATTTGCAGACAGCTATTAAGTCTTCTTTTTTGCAAGCTAAACATTCCCAAATCCTGTAAACGTTCCTCATAGGACATGGTTTGCAGACCAGGTAATGTATAGAAAACAGCAACTGACGGCACATCAGATGATCAGGATGCACGCTCAAAGATACATTGATCCAATTGGATAAGTGCTCACAAGTAAAGAAAAGCAAACAGTATCCAGTCCAGGTGAAAAAAAGTATAGCTTATTTTGCCATCAAAATCATACAACGTTTCGACCAAACATGGTCTTTGTTAAGTATACGCTTGACAAAGATCATGTTTGGTCGAAACGTTGTATGATTTTGATGGCAAAATAAAGACGCTATACTTTTTTTCACCTGGACTGGATGCTGCTCCCTTTTCTTTACATTTAATGGTTTGCAGACCGGTCACCATTCTGGTCGCTCTTCTCTGAACTTGCTCCAGTTTGTTGATGTCTTTTTTAAAATGTGGTGCCCAAAACTTGACATAGTATTCCAGATGAGGTCTGACCAAAGAGGAGTAGAGGGGGATAATGATCTAGACAGTATGCTTATGTTAATACATCGCAGAATTGCATTTGCCTTTTTTGCTGCATCACACTGTTGACTCCTGTTCAGTCTGTGATCTATTAGTATACCCAAGTCTTTTTCACAAGTGCTGTTGCTTAGCCCTATTCCTCCCATTCTGTATATGTTTTTTCATTTTTATTGCCCAGATGTAGTACTTTGCATTTTTCCCTGTTAAAAACCATTCTGTTAGTTGCTGCCCACTGCTCCAGTTTATTTATATCCTTTTGAATCATCTCTCTCTCTTCTCTAGTATTAGCTATCCCTCCTAGCTTTGTGTCATCAGCAAATTTAATCAGTAATGTAAGATGGTGTAAGATGTTAAAAGAAGACAAACATTTTAGAGACATATATAATAAGGTAGAAAATATAACAAGGAATAATTTAAAGCATTCAACTACTTACCACTTATTTTACATTGCATTTATATATGTAAAACACATTTATTTCCCATTTGTTTATTGCATATAAAATAACATTCAAATATATAAAATTAAGTATTGAATGTAAAAAAAAGAGGTGGACAGGCACATCCAAAAATAAAAAAATCTTCAAGCTTTATTCCAAATACATATCCTTAAAAATCCATATAATGATGATGTGGTACAGGAACTGCTCTGACTAGTTTCTGGCGCCTTCTGTGCCCTTAGTTATAGAGCAGTAGGTGCCAGAAACGCGTCAGAGCAGTTCATGTACCACATCATCCTTGTATGAATTTTTAAAGATATGTATTTGGAATAAAGCTTGAAGATTTTTTTTATTATTGGATGTGTCTGTCCACTTCTTTTTTTGCATTGGATATTTGTGGTCGATCAGCAGCATTGGAAAGGCAGTCCAGAAAATAAAGGCAAGTGTTTCCTAAAATGTGAATATGATGGAAATGTTGTCTTCCTTTTTTATTGAAAATTAAGTATTAGGTATTCTTCCTATGGCCGTGGCTTGGAGTATTGTGGAAACAGCTTTGAATCAAATAAAAATCACTCCGGCATCTTTATTTTTTCCGCATAAGCAAAAGGCAAATCTAGATGCTGATATATAGATTAATAAGAAAATATGAAAGGTCTTAAAATATAGCTGTACATGTAAAGCTGTGGCTTGTATATTCATTGAGCGCAACTATTTTCAGAATGGTTTATTTGCAATACATAGTGGATGCTTTCCTGAAACGGAAAGTACTTGCAAGCAGCATGATACAAAGAATAGCAGGTTTACCCAGAATCCTTTGCAATAGGCGGAGCTATGCAAATCATCTCTTTCCACCCCAGTCTAATCCACAGCGCTTGGAACCGCCAAGCGTGCAATGCTGCGGATTAGTTTCTAAATTTACACAGCCAACCAATTCCTACCTGTGGACACGTGTTTCGGGCTTTAGGCCCTCATCAGCACAGGGCTGGAATTGGTTGGCTGTATGGAGTGGGGCTCGGTGAGCAAGCGATACATATATGCTAGCCACCTTAGGGAGAGACTATTTAGCCCAACTTGGGTCTCTCCCTAAGGTGGCTAGCATATATGTATCGCTTGCTCACCGAGCCCCACTCCATACAGCCAACCAATTCCAGCCCTGTGCTGATGAGGGCCTAAAGCCCGAAACACGTGTCCACAGGTAGGAATTGGTTGGCTGTGTAAATTTAGAAACTAATCCGCAGCATTGCACGCTTGGCGGTTCCAAGCGCTGTGGATTAGACTGGGGTGGAAAGAGATGATTTGCATAGCTCCGCCTACTGCAAAGGATTCTGGGTAAACCTGCTATTCTTTGTATCATGCTGCTTGCAAGTACTTTCCGTTTCAGGAAAGCATCCACTATGTATTTCCTTTAAGTAGAGGGCTTTTCGGTCTCTTTCGTCCCGCTATATTTAGCCCAACTTGGGTCTCTCCCTAAGGTGGCTAGCATATATGTATTATTTGCAATAGTAACTTTGATTCAAAGCCTTTCATTCATTTATTAATATGTTAATTAGTGTTTTTGCTTATATTACAGTTTTGGCTGGATTCATTTCTAAAGAGGAAGTTGAAGGTAATATATGAGAGCTGCAGTATTTAACCAAAGGAAGCAAAACTATGTCTGGAGATAGTAAATAAATATGAGGATTTTTGTTTTTTATTTGTGATATACAGTATACTGTCACTATTTGGTGTTATTTGCTGGATACTACTCGCATTTGTTTGCGTGCTTTGAGTATTATTTCCATTTTGGGCTTTGCTCATTGCTACGTGAAGAATTTGTCATACCATGGCTCCCAGCAGAATATGACGGACCTTACTGACTTGTAATGGAGGTCAGTTGGTTTTCACCTGGTGTCAATCATTTTGATTATACAAAAAGATGGAATATTTGACATAGGCTCATTTTAGTGATCCTAACCCAATTGTGAAGATAGCCCCCAAAATGTGTTTTCTGTAGATACAGCAGGACAAGCTACATACAGTGGGGCAAAAAAGTATTTAGTCAGTTAGCAATAGTGCAAGTTCCACCACTTAAAAAGATGAGAGGCGTCTGTAATTTACATCATAGGTAGACCTCAACTATGGGAGACAAACTGAGAAAAAAAAATCCAGAAAATCACATTGTCTGTTTTTTTAACATTTTATTTGCATATTATGGTGGAAAATAAGTATTTGGTCAGAAACAAAATTTCATCTCAATACTTTGTAATATATCCTTTGTTGGCAATGACAGAGGTCAAACGTTTTCTGTAAGTCTTCACAAGATTGCCACACACTGTTGTTGGTATGTTGGCCCATTCCTCCATGCAGATCTCCTCTAGAGCAGTGATGTTTTTGGCTTTTCGCTTGGCAACACGGACTTTCAACTCCCTCCAAAGGTTTTCTATAGGGTTGAGATCTGGAGACTGGCTAGGCCACTCCAGGACCTTGAAATGCTTCTTACGAAGCCACTCCTTCGTTGCCCTGGCGGTGTGCTTTGGATCATTGTCATGTTGAAAGACCCAGCCACGTTTCATCTTCAATGCCCTTGCTGATGGAAGGAGGTTTGCACTCAAAATCTCACGATACATGGCCCCATTCATTCTTTCATGTACCCGGATCAGTCGTCCTGGCCCCTTTGCAGAGAAACAGCCCCAAAGCATGATGTTTCCACCACCTTGCTTTACAGTAGGTATGGTGTTTGATGGATGCAACTCAGTATTCTTTTTCCTCCAAACACGACAAGTTGTGTTTCTACCAAACAGTTCCAGTTTGGTTTCATCAGACCATAGGACATTCTCCCAAAACTCCTCTGGATCATCCAAATGCTCTCTAGCAAACTTCAGACGGGCCCGGACATGTACTGGTTTAAGCATTGGGACACGTCTGGCACTGCAGGATCTGAGTCCATGGTGGCGTAGTGTGTTACTTATGGTAGGCCTTGTTACATTGGTCCCAGCTCTCTGCAGTTCATTCAATAGGTCCCCACGCGTGGTTCTGGGATTTTTGCTCACCGTTCTTGTGATCATTCTGACCCCACGGGGTGGGATTTTGCGTGGAGCCCCAGATCGAGGGAGATTATCAGTGGTCTTGTATGTCTTCCATTTTCTAATTATTGCTCCCACTGTTGATTTCTTCACTCCAAGCTGGTTGGCTATTGCAGATTCAGTCTTCCCAGCCTGGTGCAGGGCTACAATTTTGTTTCTGGTGTCCTTTGACAGCTCTTTGGTCTTCACCATAGTGGAGTTTGGAGTCAGACTGTTTGAGGGTGTGCACAGGTGTCTTTTTATACTGATAACAAGTTTAAACAGGTGCCATTACTACAGGTAATGAGTGGAGGAAAGAGGAGACTCTTAAAGAAGAAATTACAGGTCTGTGAGAGCCAGAAATCTTGATTGTTTGTTTCTGACCAAATACTTATTTTCCACCATAATATGCAAATAAATTGTTAAAAAAACAGACAATGTGATTTTCTGGATTTTTATTTCTCAGTTTGTCTCCCATAGTTGAGGTCTACCTATGATGTAAATTACAGACGCCTCTCATCTTTTTAAGTGGTGGAACTTGCACTATTGCTGACTGACTAAATACTTTTTTGCCCCACTGTAGTTCTATACTTTCTTCACTGCTTCAATGAATTTCACTTTCTCTATTTTCTCAGTTGGAGAAGAAATTGAGATGACACCAATGGTTTTTGCAAAAGGGTTAGCTGACTCTGGCTACTGGGGAGACAAGTTTTTTGGAAGGATAGTTATGGAAGATCCGCATGCTGGAAAGGGATTTCTGAGGAAGTCCTGCAGGGTGAAGGTGATTTATGGGTTGGAACCAATCTTTGAGTCAGGAAAAACCTGCATTATCAAAATCCAAAACCTTATCACTTTTGGGACCAAAAATGAAAGCACCTTAGTGGAGAAGAATTATGACATCACTATTCAGGTAAGTGTCAGAAAATGAGAGAAAAACTGTGCAGAGACTGAAACATTACATCAAACTTTCTCAAAAATGGACATAAAAAGAAGACTTTTTATAAAATTACATGAAAAGAGCTTGCATTTCAAATGGCCATCAATTGTTAGTAATGTTTTGCCAGTGTGATTTCCATTTCCAATGTGCACTTGAGACTCTAAAGCCGGTCAAAGGAAAAGATTTTGAGCATCCACTTTTACCTTTAGTGCTCATTCAGACAGGTGTATAATATGGACACGTGCTGTCTGAGTTGAAATCAATAGTTGACTTATAAATATGGATGTCACATGGACACAAACTACAGACAAACAGATGGCGCATGGATGAATGACAAAACGGGTGAAAATAGTCCTAGATTTCTGGATGAATATCTTTTGATTTTTTTCATACCCTCTTCTGACCTTAGCTTAAATTGAATAGTAAACCTTCTTGTTAGTTTATCCAAACACATCAATAATAATTAAAGGGAATCTGTCACCAGGGTTTTGCTACCTCATCTAAGAGCAGCATAATGCAGGAAAAGAGACTCTGAGTCATGCAATGTATCAGGAATTTCGGGGCCCGTACTGGCAAAATTATCAAGACTCCATCCAGGCTGCACCCCAGCACCTTCCACAGTCTCACTGTTCATTCTTGGAAAATTTCCACTCTGCGCCACATCCTCACCACACATGAAAAATTCCCATTGAACATACATAGCCAGAAGCTTTTATTTTGGCCAAAAGTTTTGGCAGCCACCACCACGACAAGGTCGAGTCTTTTGGCCAGGCCGCACTTTACTCTAACCTATTAAAGATTTTCTTAAGCTATCCAATACTCTTTTTAGGTATATTTTTCTTTATTTGTGAATCTGTTGCATACATTTTTTTAAACTAATTACAACCAGATTGTCATAATATTTTTATAATCTGTATTTCTGATTGCAGATTATTGTATTCTGTTTTCTGTATATTTATGGAAGGTGCTCTCTTGCCTGTTTGGAGATATGGACATTGGACATATGCATGTATATAAATCACAAGACATTATAGGGGATTCCCTTCCTTGAGAGAGTTTTCTATACATGTTCTCATGTTTATTGACATGCAGATGTCACTGCTCAGGAAGGGGGAAGAGGTGAGCTGTGATACCACCTGCTGCGAATGGTGGACTCTTTTATCTCCCATTGTAATCCAGCTTGTTACGATAATGAGGTGACTGCTGAATAGTGATCTCTTCTGGACGTGTCAGACTATTAGAAAAACTGTTTCTGTTTATTTATTATGTTATGATATAAGGGGAGACACAAACTTTAAAGTAAATTCTTCCAAACCTTTAAACTATGATTAAAAGTATAGGCCATTTTCTGGTTCTCTTTGCTTCTGCTCACCGGGCCCCATACAACACTAATGTCAGTAATTCCCTGATGGTGGCCCTGTACACCTGGCACTCTATGTACACTTTTTATTGACAGTGCGCTGCTTATCACAGGAGGGGGCACACTCTGACAATATGGCACATAGTGACAAAATCTTCATTGTAAGTAAACAGCACCACACAGCCTACTAAGTGGCACATCCTTGAATTCAGTCTTTTAACCCTACCCATGCTGACCTCAGAAAACATAGCATAAACCTGCTGATAGATTCCCTTTAATAGGTACTCGATTCAAAGAAAGCATAACCTTATTGGATAGAAAGTTAGCTTTGAATAGGGCAGCCATCTACTTGAACTTATTACTTTATCAGAGCCTGGGTCCACTAGAGGTTCTCCTTGTATTTTATTAGTCCAGCCAAATATGATATTCTGATAACTGGATTTTTTAAATTAACTCAGATAAATAGTAATAATTAGAATAATCAATTCAGAGATAAAGATAGCTCCTACTTTGTTGGTTCTACACACTGCCACTAGAATATATGTGTTCCTTTATCATAAATAGTATTTCCTCTACACAATTGTACCATTACATTTTATGTTTATCTTCAAGGAATGTAAAATTCAGAACACAACCAGGGAATATTGCAAGATATTTGCTGCTGAATGCAGAGGGGTCCCCAACTTTGGAAAGTTTCCAGAGTAAGTATGGTATAATATAAACATGCTCATTGATCATTATTCTCCTTTTTTGATATCTATTTAGTTGGAGCAGATTTGCTAATAATAAACTATTAAGCAATAAACGGTTTTAAAATTTAGACTTATTTTTATAGAGATCGTATATCACTTACCTATTTTTACCAGTTCAAAGGTGTCTCATATTACTTGGTGACAGAACCCTGTCAGTAGACCACAGGGTGCCAGGAACAAACTGCATAGGCATTTGTGCTGTTTATTACATATGCAACTCAAATTGAACACATTTAAGCTAATTTCTATTGCTAAAAGGAATCTGTCACCAGATTTTTTGGTCCCCCATTGGAGCAGCATGATGTAGGTGAAGAGACCCTGATTCCAGTGATGTGTCACTTACCGTACTGGTTTGCATTTCTTCCAGGATCTTACCTCTGAACTTGATTTATCGACCTGCCAACAATGTCCCCTATGCTACCATAGAAGAGGACCTGGAAGGCGGATTTGAGAAGTACTGCATCCGAGATCTTTCAGGAAAATTACACATGAAAAACAGCACAGAAATTGAGCAGAAATGCTGCACTTTTCAGCACTGGGTGTATCAGTGGACAAATGGGAATTTCCTTGCCACCACTTTAGAAGGTGAAAAGAAGAGCTGAGGCGAAACAAGTTTTTTTTTTTTTCATTTTTTATAAATGCATGCATTTATATGAATATTTGCTTTTCCAGGTGTGGGGTGGAAACTAACCAATATAGGGATTGCCACAAAATCTAAAGGGTGAGTAAAGAGAATGTAATAGGCTTCTCATCATATATGTTTTAAAATGATGTAAAATACATTCTTTATATAGAAAAGCATTACAATTTGAGAATCCTCAGGGGTTGATACCTTTTAATGGCAAAAGATGGTAACAAAGATCTATCGAGACTCTTCAGGTCTCTCTATCAGGCTCAGTATAACACAAAATCTAAAGAGTCATATAGCTATACACAACAGGACACAGGAATAGTGAAGTAAGTAAAACAAGTGGCACAAAGCAGAATTATCAATATGGCTCACACAGTACAAAAATATATTGATATATTTTTCCTGTATTTTCCTGTATTCTTTACATAAGCGTTTTGTGCCAAATGAAGAATAGCTGATAAGTGGGTTACTTTCATATTACGGTACTTTAATGAGCTTTGATGGTACCTTCTTGTCTATTGAACATATATATTAAATAGAGGAAGAGAAGACATCAGATGACCTCTAAGAACATTGGAGCTCCTGGGGACTGTTTTTTCATAAAAATTGATGTTGCCTAATTTTTAAGAAATCAACCAAACTACCAGCCATCCTGTGCTTTTTTTTTTACAATTTTAAATAACAAAACACAATAAATGAGAATGGTGATTTGAAGGCACACAAACTCCATGATGATGCGGCTGCTACCTATAGTAATCAGAACAGAAATGTCATCAGACTCAATATTGCAGCCTCAGACCTTAAAGGGAACCTTTCAGGTTCACTGACTGTTCCCAGCCACTAGTATCTATATATATAATTGTCTAAGGGTTTTTCCGTCTGTCTGTCCTGGAAATCCCGCGTCTCTGATTGGTCGAGGCACAGCATGGCGACGATGATGTCCTAAAGGTTGCCTCGACCAATCAGCGACGGGCACAGTCTGCTGCGAATTCGCCGCGACCAATCAGTGACAGGCACAGTATCGACATAGATGTCATAATGGTTGCCATGGCGACGATGATGGCATAAAGGTTGCCTCGACCAATCAGCGACGGGCACAGTCTGCAGCGAATTCTGGAATTATCATTGTCCATATTCTACGGGGACATGCATGTTCTAGAATACCCGATGCGTTAGAATCGGGCCACAATCTAGTAGAGATATAAATGCCAATTCCTGTACTCTAATAAGGTGTTTGATGTGCTAACGTAAGGATACAATCAGTGATGAGCAAACATGCATGGATAACGATAACGCCTTTTCCGAGCATGCTCAGGTGTTATATATTGCTCAAGAATCAAATATCGTAGGCACTACTAAATATGTGGTGCTCAAGTAGGCGCCCAAGCCGTACAAGGTTAACGATAAACTTGGCACACACAAAGCATAAATGCAGTGAAGGTTTAATGAGGCAAAGTACATACAGTAGACGTTTCGGTCTGTTTAGACCTTCATCAATGTACCATATTTTTCGGACTATAAGACGCACCGGACCATAAAACGCACCCCAAATTTGCAGAAAAAAGATTTTTTTATAAGATGGGGGTCCGTCTTATTGTCCAAATTTACAGTATCTTACCTGAGGGCTGGCGGTGGCAGAGCAGGGTCACAGGAGGCATGGTGTCGGCAGAGGTGGGGTGATGCGGTATGGCGTGCACCTGAGCAGGGTCCCTTCCTGCTTGGATGGGCGACGCCATGGCCTGGTGTCCATGGGGGAAAATGGCAGCCGCGATCTCCATCTGTGCACGCGCGGCCTCCTGCGGCCATTTTCCTGAAGCCCCGGGAAGCAGAGCACTCCATCTGCGCATGCGCAGCCTAAGGAAGATGGCCGCTGCCACTGAGACACCAGTGATTAAACCGGCTCTGCTGCTCACATTGGATCCCGGGCCGCTGCATCACCTCACCTGTGGAAGGGACCCTGCTCACGCCATTCCCTTCATCATCCCCACACCTCTGCCGCTGCACCTCTGCCGCCGCCACCACACCACTGCCGGTAAGCCTGCATTATGACTATAAGACGCACCCCCCATTTTACTCACATTTTTTGGGGGGGGAAAGTGTATCTTGTAGTCCGAAAAATACGGTACCTCACTTAAATACTTCTGAGTATAGGGGTCATATTATAAGGAATGCGATTCCCCACGGTAAACGAGAAAAAAGTCTCCAGATATGCCGGGTATGACGCAACGTCGTAAGAGTTTGTGGGTGACGGACGCAGTATCCACCGCTAGTCCAGGAATTGGCATGTATACCACTATGCTTGCGACTGGGAACCGTCAGAGGACCTATAAATTTACTGAATACCATCTATTAAATATGAACTTTTGACCATGTGTTTATATAAGTATTACATATGCAAATAATATACTGTATACGTAAATGAGACAGGAACTGTAATATATACTTTTTAAACTTTTTGAAAGATTTTTTTTATTTTGGTGAAGTTTTGATTTATTTTATATTTTCATATGTCATAACTACAGTAGTTATTTTTTCTTAATAACTTTTGATCTGGATAACACAAAAACTTTATTTTCACACTATTAAGTGTTTGTATCTTTTGCAGATATCAAGGAGTAAAAGAGAGCTGCTATCCTGAAGCCCTGGAGGAATTTTCTACAGTTCACCAATGCAATAGTTATTGTGAAATGCTAGATCTCAAGTCCTTAAAAGCAACTGAAGGTCTGCAACCTCCCCCCAAGCCAAAGGGCTCAAGGAGTCCACAGATGGGAAGAAAAACTGGTTCTGCTCAGTCAAGCCCCCAGATACAAAAGAAAGCTATGTCAAGCCCGCAAACTGCAAGAAAAGGTGGTGTCAGCCCTAAAGCCACCCGAAAAGCCATAGATGCCGGTGACCCACAATTAGTTCCCAAAAACAAAGGAAGTGAGGGATTAACAGTTCCAAAATCACAATAAACTCTGAAAATATCCCATTTTGCGACATGCTATTCCTGGACTTGACGGCAACTGCTATTTTAATGACTAGACTAAGCAGACGTATGGGATGCACTAACGTTCTTCTCTGTTTTACATACCATAACAGAGTGGCTGTGGACAGCCTAACCTGTGTGGGGTGAATCTGAAATGGAAGGTGAGCAATTAAGGTGCATTTACTCTTGAAACAAAGACTATGTGCTATAAAGAGGTTATCTATATTTGCTACACTACTGCTAAAAGAGCATGGTGTTTCAAGACAAAACTACAATTGTAACATACAGTGTAAAAGATGAAGGTGGACTACAAATCTCTCCAAAGATTTGTTCTGTAATCACAAGTTTAAATGCACCTCCTCTGCAACCATCATGTGCGACTAATGGATAAAGAGCACAATTGTACAAAATCCAGAGTATTTTCTTATTACTTCACGACTCAGATTTACTATACCATCTTCTTGGTCTGTTTCGTAGCACATCAGGAATGACGCAAAAGTGATTTTTAGTCCAGACAGTAGGACGTGTACTGAAGTTTACCCAGCAAATTTCAGTGTTTCAAGTGGAAATTTCCAAACTGCCACAATGGTACTAGCCATCTAACTATTACAACCAATGTATCCTGAACTGTTGCTCCTTGTGCCTCACTGCACGATAACGATATTCTCAGGAGATAGTGTGGTCTTGTTTTTGCACTGGCATATAGTTTGTTAAATCTCAGGGTGTTTCTTCCAATGTCAATTATTGGACAAGTCTTTTAGGCTCTATTTAATTGGGATTCAAAAATATGTGGTTATTATTGCAATTTAGAGTACTGCATAAGAGAATTCCTTATGGACCTAAAAGGCATCATATTCTGGTGGCAGTAACATCATAGGACGTTTGACTAAATCCTGAACCGTTGGACTAGTTTTGGTTATTTTTTGGAGTCTCCAGAGTGATCACAGCACTTTCTAGCTAATGAATGTATTTCAGAAATTCAGAAAATGCGTTGAGTATATTAGTTATGACAATTCTGTGACAACTGAGCCCAAAAGAAATCGGGAAGATGGCAAACACACCATCTACTCACTTGCTACTCACTTTGCATGAAACTGAGCATTTGGTGTAACAGAAGCCTAACTGCACTAGCAAAACTACGTTTCTGTAATCTAATAACATAAGATATTGTGCCAGAGGTAGCATTCTACATTCGGATTGCCTCTTCTGTGAGTTTGGATGCTTCATTCTCCCTGGATGTCAATAACTTCTGTTATCAGTGCCCATGACAGCCATAGATATAGGAATACAGTGTATGAGGCAGTAGCAGCTACCACCACCAATCATAACAGATAGCAAGTAGCTCCTGATAACTTCATACACTGGGAGAAAAGACACCAAAAATAGAGAGCAGAAAGTTTTGATGAAATACAAGGGCAAGCATGTCATTAGAACAAAAGTTGCATTTAGTATTGATGTACAGTACAATCTGTATATAAGAGAAGTTAGGAAACTACAGGTTACACTCCGTATATATAGGCTAAGCAACCACTGCACATGTTGGGTCTTCTGCTTCATGGTTCCAAAGTGCCAACCTGCTCTCTATTCCATTGCATATGAGGTATTTGGCTTTAATGGAGTTCTAGAGGGAGTTCTAGAATAACCTCCTCTACATGACTTTTCATTACATCAGAGCAGTGCCCTCCAGCCTAAGTTGTGAGCCACATGTACCTCCCAAAATGGTGGTACCTCTAAATACTCAACTGTTATGGCCTAATAGTGCCAGGAGTGTCATAATGTTAAAGAAACTTAACAAAAAGGTCAAAGCCAATTATCTGTTAATGCTAAGTTAACTATGTTAGATCTTTAAAAGATGTTTTCCCCTTAAATTCCTATTTTTGGCTCAACACCATTTGTATTCCCTAATAGTACCAGCCTTGTAGGACATATATTTCAACTGAAAATCTCCTAGAAGCTGAACTAAGGTCTATATAATCGATTAAGGAGTAAGCCAAAAAGTATTTTATTCATAGGCAGAGGTAGCAGTAACCCTCAGGTCAAATGCCTCTCTGTAATATGAGGACAACTGAAATAAAGTGGCTCATGGTAGGTGGAGGGTCCTGTAACTTATGTTGCATTGGAGCCACAAAACTTTCAAGTTAATTGTATTTTACTCTCTAAGGAAAATGTTTGGTTTATGTCATGTGTTATTTGTCTTTGGAAAAGTTATTTTAAATTGGATAGATTGAGAATAAAGTTACAAATGTGACATTTGTTCAAGTCTAAAAGGTAAAAAAAATGTACCTACCCAACAGAGCCACAAAGTAATATCTTCTCATTTAGGCTCCATTTTGGGGCATAATTGTCTGTTAGAATCATAAAAAGTGGTCTGCAAGAATTATCGACAAATTATAACTTGTATTTTAGAACCTAATTTTTGCTTGTCAGAGATTTTGGAATGATATAGGAAACATTTTATTTCAGGGTTTGAAGTATTTTTCATTGGTGCCTCACCATAGCTACACAAAGTGTCTAAATAAGCCCATTTTGCTACAACATTTTGAGTGGTGCTCAGGGTTGCCAACCTGATTATTATCTTTTTCTGGGCAACTAATGAAAAAATCATAGGTAGCAAAAAATGTTATGATGAAACTGGAAAATGATAATAGATTATAAATTATTAGAGATGACTGCCGATTGATCTGCAGAGGACTGAGTTTAAGTAGAATTTACTGAAATTCGCAGTTTCACACAAATTCTAACATTTTGAGACTCAATTCACGGTTTTCAAAGGAAAGACTTGCGGGATGCCGTTTCCTACACTGTTGGAGCATCAGAGAGGAGGCTAACATCACTTTGCACTGCCACATGCCCCTCCCCATAATGCTTTGAAGCTATGACATCTTACTTTGTATGGAGGGGGTTAGTACCTGGGCCATCACAGATCACCAGGTTCCATTGGAGTACAGTTTATATGGCAGAGTCGTCTTCCATCTCCAGAGTTACTAGATAAGTCTCTGCTTTATAGAGTGTAAGCGCTGATAGTTAACAGGGTCCTCTCTCTCTTTCTCCTGTAGAGTCTAAGCTCTTATGCTCAACAGGGTCCTTTGTCTCTATTTTAGAGTTTAAGCTCTTATGGTTAATGGTGGGTCTTCACTTTCTTTCTCCTGTAGAGCGTAAGCTCCTATGGTCAGCAGGGTCTTTACTTTCTCTGTCCTGTAGAATGTAAACTCTTATAGTCAGTTGAGTCCTCTTTCTTGCCTGTAAAGTGTAAGCTTTGTGGACAGCGGTGTTTTCTCCTCCCTCCCAACATGCATTTTCCGAGCAATTACAATCTTTCATGTATTGAGATTTGAAAAATATCACTTGACACCACTTGCCAAGGTGCCAGCCGCTTTCCAACAGCATTGCATTTAGTTTAAGCGCCAATGTGACTTTGTGTATCACGTATTGAGATTTGAGCACATTATTTGCCATGAATCAAATTTTGGAGGAAAATTCAGCAAAGTCGGCGAATATGAGTTTCAAAATATCTGTTCATCTCTGTAAGTGACATATATCTACAGCCCAGAATACTGATACGAATATGTTAGAATCATTAATTGAAAAATGATGATAATTATAATTATGTATAACATTTTATAGCTCCTATCAATCAGCCAAACCAGATCTCCACTTTGCACTAACAAGGGGCAGTACCCTGAAACACAGTGTCTGCAAATTGAGATTCTGGTTTGGCTATTATCCTAAGTCATGTGACAAGGCTCGGTAAAGGGTCGACATTGACTGTTAGGATTTCTACTTCCAATAGGTGGCACTAGAGTTCTAGTTCTCTTCCTCTCTGAAGGGACAATTTGCTTATAGCTCCTATGAAAATTACGAACTCTTCTACTTTTTTTTGCGCCATTGGAAAAAAAATCCCCTATAGACATTTCTACAATTTATGACGGTTGGCAACCTGGTGGTGCTGTGAAGGCAAAGTGACTTCAGAAATACTGCCAACTTATGTAAATCTGTAAATCATGCTAAAACATGTTGATGTATAACAAATCTCCTTTTAGTGATTCCTTCAATGTGTTGGTAATTTAAAATATTCCATTATATTTCTAAGTAATTTTCAATATGTCAAAGATTGGAGATGCATGTTTTACAGAGCGTGGTCATGCACTTAATTTGTGACCAAACTTCTGTTAAATGTCATGGCTGTAAAATTCTGCGTCACAATCCCTTGCCTCTGATTAACCATAGAGTGCACAAAAAAGTCACTTTGCCTTAGTTTCTGTGCTTTCCATCATTGTAGTTGTATTTGCTTTTTTTTGTGAAAAATGTTAATGTTTATTTGCACATTTCTTTGGTGTATGAGAATCTATGAAGCACTTCATTAAAATGTTTTTATCCTTTATCTTGCATTATACATTCACACACACTTATCCAGGTTCATAGATAAACAAAATTCTGGCAATTTCTAGATACACTGAAAAAAGTAGTGGCCTTTGGTAATTCACGAAAACAGAGTGGGTAAACTTTTATTCTACAGTCGAGAGGAAATTATATCCAGAATATTGAATTCCTTGTAAGCTCATTTTAAATAGAAGCTGGCCTAGGGATTGCCAACTCCCCAGCAATCAATTCTTACACCCAGGGGAGTTGTGACTGGTGGAAAATCCAACAGTATCATTAAATGATTTGCAAAAAAGGTAAATGGCCATTCAGTGTATGTGCCTGCGATCCAGAGTTGCTGCGGGTTGGATGCTGCGTACTTGTGCAATGTCAAACCCGCAGCGGCCAGATGTTTCAGCATAGTGGATGGGATTTCAAGAAATCCCATGTTCACTATGCGCCCAGACACATCCGTGGATCACCCGTGGAGATGGACATGGGGCACATCTTTCCAGACCGCAGCATGACAAATTCTCTAGCACATACGTTGAAAGTCTCCCAAAGATAAATTTAATCAATGGAATGTATTGGATACGGTGAATCTTGACGATTCACACCTGCTGATTCATCTGCGTTTAATAAACGACAGCGCTTTGGATGCAGCGAACAAGCCGTGCATCCAAAGTGCTGCTAGCTCTGAATCGTGGGCACACGGCCTCACTCTGGTTAGACAGCACATTTTTCAGGTATTGAAACAACTAGATTGGTAGAAAAAATATAGCGCTTTTATTATCTGCTTTTCATTTGCTTGTTTCCTTTAGCTGTTTGTCAGCATCACTAGCATTCCATTATGCAACCTGTTTTATTTCTTACTTTTTTTCTAGTTTTTCATGATCCCTCACTCCATTCAATTCCCATGCCCATGCACTATATGTTTTTGAAAAGCATGAGTTTTTTTGTTATTTTTGCTATCCACTTCAAATTCAACTCAATTCACCTTTTTCACATTGCATTTAGAGGATAAGAGCCTCAATTCACAGTAGAGCAATTCATCCCAAACTCTAAAAAATACAATACGTCTGCTAGGCAGAGCATGCGTTATCAATAAGAAGAAGGAAATAAGTCAAGTCGCTCCCTGAGATCACTGATAATGGCTTGAATATAGACCCAATACTTCTTTTCCCTGACATCTGCTATTGGGAAATTGTCAGGACACCCTCAATCGTTGTTTCCCCTGGGATCTCATAAGACACACTCATATATTTTATATCCAATCGAAGAAAGAAAGAAGGAGAGGCGGCACTCACAGATCCATGATGAGAGGTAACTTTTATTGAAAGCGCCAGGAGGGTGCGAAACGGCCGTCGTCAGGCTTGCCGCACTGCATGTTTTGTACCCCCGGCTGATGGCTTTTAATCAATAAAAGTTACCTCTCATCATGGATCGGTGAGTGCCGCCTCTCCTTCTTTCTTTCTTCGATTGGACTTGGACTTGTTTTTTGTGGCTAGAGCACCTCAGATCCGGCGGTCAAGACTCCCATCACAGGTGAGCAGGCGCATGCTGTTTCCTTTGAGCGGTGGTGCTGTCAGCTTTTTTTCTTTACGATTGCCTCATATATTTTATAGTTTTTTAGTACTATTGAAAGCAGTGGGTTTGGATGACATTAGTCTGACATGTATAGGCACAGTAAGAATGGCATGCAGTGTGATCAATGAAGTCTGGATGAAGGTAACCACTCATACTTGATGGACCACATTATAGGTTAAAAAATATAACTGTTAGCCATTGTTGGGCAATGTTATACAGTGGTATCAGTTATGAATATGAACATACCCTAAGTCAATTATAGGACTCAGTAATGACCAGTCAAGTGTGAAAAAATGTCTTCTAGGCTGATGAAAAAGATCAAAGGCCTCATGCACATATCTGTGTTTTAAACAGACAGCAGACGAATGCAACAAATAGTTGTTGAGTTTGGTCCACAAAAAAACCCAAACTCAAACATGTCTTTTCTTTTTGCAGGACCATCGATTTTTTTTTTTACCAGTATCCTAATTACCACCATATGCCTTGTGTCCCTTCTTGACTTCTCTAAGCTAGGTAGTCATATGTTGGAAAGTACTGGGATTATTTTCTCAAAAAATTTACGCCAGTCATCTGGTGTATAAAAGTCTCTAAATTCCGTGAAATACTTAGATAAAGCTGTAAATTTTTTGTGTTTACACCAGCGCCATCACTTTATCAAAAAGTGCGTGAGGCTTAGTGAAAGGAGACATGGTCAGTAACTGCCCAACAAATTCACGATAATTTACAATACAATAGAAAGTTGTGTAATTTATAGCAGAAATCTATTCCAGCCCATAGCTGGAGGAGCATCAAGGTGGACTTTACTCCAACAAGCTTTCTTTAATTTTTAAAAAAAAAAAAATGTGCAGAATTTTATTTTGTACTGTAAGTATTGTGAAATGTACAATACAACATTTTAAAGAATATAATAAGCAAAAAAAGAAGTATAAACTCAGGGTTACTGTTACCCAGTAAAGCTAAACTAGACTTTAATGCTGGAGGAGAGAAAGATTGGGCAGCTTTAATTCAGCCAACAGCTATCGAACATATATGGTCAACTACAGTTGCGCTCAAAAGTTTACATGCCCCAGCAGAATTTTTGCTTTCTTGGCGTTTTTTCAGAGAATATGAATGATAACACGACAACTTTTTCTCCACTCATGGTTAGTGGTTGGATGAAGTCATTTTTAGTCAAACTACTGTGTTTTCTCTTTTTAAATCATAACGAGAACCCAAAACATCCAAATGACCCTGATCAAAAGTTTACATACCCTATTTCTTAATATCGTGTATTTCCCCCTCTAACATCAATGACAGCTTGAAGTCTTTTGCGGTGGTTGTGGATGAGGTTCTTTATTTTGTCATATGGTAAAGCTGCCCTCCAGTTCCTGTAAATTCCTGGGCTGTCTAGCATGAACTGCGCGCTTGAGATCTCCCCAGAGTGGCTCAATGTTATAGAGGTCATGAGACTGAGATGACCACTCCAGAACCTTCACTTTGTTCTGCTGTAGCCAATGACAGGTCGACTTGGCCTTGTGTTTTGGATCATTGTCATCTTGGAACGTCAACGTGATGCATTCATCTTTCCGTAAACTTTGACCAAGTTCCCTGTGCCTTTATAGCGCACACATCCCCAAAACATCAGTGATCCACCTCCATACTTTACAGTAGGAATGGTGTTCCTTTCATCACAGGCCTTCTTGACCTCTCTCCAAATGTAAGATTTATGGTTGAGGCCAAAAAGTTAAATTGTAGCCTCATCACTCCAAATTACCTTGTCTCAGAAGTTTTGAGGCTTGTCTCTGTGCTGTTTTGGGTATTGTAGGCGAGGTACTTTGTGGCATTTGCGCAATAATGGTTTTCTTCTGGTGACTCGACCATGCAGCCCATTTTCCTTCAAGTGCCTCCTTATTGTGCATCTTGAAACATAGTAACATAGTAACATAGTAACATAGTTAGTAAGGCCGAAAAAAGACATTTGTCCATCCAGTTCAGCCTATATTCCATCATAATAAATACCCAGATCTACGTCCTTCTACAGAACCTAATAATTGTATGATACAATATTGTTCTGCTCCAGGAAGACATCCAGGCCTCTCTTGAACCCCTCGACTGAGTTCGCCATCACCACCTCCTCAGGCAAGCAATTCCAGATTCTCACTGCCCTAACAGTAAAGAATCCTCTTCTATGTTGGTGGAAAAACCTTCTCTCCTCCAGACGCAAAGAATGCCCCCTTGTGCCCGTCACCCACCTTGGTATAAACAGATCCTCAGCGAGATATTTGTATTGTCCCCTTATATACTTATACATGGTTATTAGATCGCCCCTCAGTCGTCTTTTTTCTAGACTAAATAATCCTAATTTCGCTAATCTATCTGGGTATTGTAGTTCTCCCATCCCCTTTATTAATTTTGTTGCCCTCCTTTGTACTCTCTCTAGTTCCATTATATCCTTCCTGAGCACCGGTGCCCAAAACTGGACACAGTACAGCCACACTGCTAGTTTTCAGAGAGTCCTGTATTTCAGCTTATGTTATTTGTAGGTTTTTCTTTGCATCCCAAACAATTTTCCTGACAGTTGTGGACAACATTTTTGTTGGTCTACTTGACCATGGTTTTGTTTTTAAAGAACCCCAGATTTTCCATTTGTTAATCACAGTTTGAATACTGGAAACAGGAACAGATGGGCTACTTGCACAGTGAACAAGTCTGTATGATCATGTTCACACACCACCAAGAAACCTGAAGACACAAAAGAGAATAGTAAAACCAAAAACACTCAGTTTGAAAAAATGTTGCAGTAATCCGCAAGTGCTAGTAAAAGATGTAAAAAACAGGGTATTTGGTTGATACGTTTTTTGCAAAAAATGTATACTAAGCTGCTCTACCAATCTTCACGGTATACCCTTATCAGAGCAGTCCTAACTAATGTATGCAATCCCTATCTGATGTATTTAAAAACCTGATCATCTGTATATAACCTGTGTGAACAGGGTTCAGAGAGGAAAAATCCATGTGTGCATACAGGGTAGAACAGCTTTTGTGCAGATAGCCCAAGAGGAGTGGTGGAACTCCCCAATCTTGTAGACACAAGAGAACAATTATGGAAACAGGAACACATGGGCTACTTGCACAGTGAACAAGTCTGTATGATCATGTTCACACACCACCAAGAAACCTGAAGACACAAAAGAGAATAGTAAAACCAAAAACACTCAGTTTGAAAAAATGTTGCAGTAATCCGCAAGTGCTAGTAAAAGATGTAAAAAACAGGGTATTTGGTTGATACGTTTTTTGCAAAAAATGTATACTAAGCTGCTCTACCAATCTTCACGGTATACCCTTATCAGAGCAGTCCTAACTAATGTATGCAATCGCTATCTGATGTATTTAAAAACCTGATCATCTGTATATAACCTGTGTGAACAGGGTTCAGAGAGGAAAAATCTATGTGTGCATACAGGGTAGAACAGCTTTTGTGCAGATAGCCCAAGAGGAGTGGTGGAACTCCCCAATCTTGTAGACACAAGAAAACAATTATGGAAACAGGAACACATGGGCTACTTGCACAGTGAACAAGTCTGTATGATCATGTTCACACACCACCAAGAAACCTGAAGACACAAAAGAGAATAGTAAAACCAAAAACACTCAGTTTGAAAAAATGTTGCAGTAATCCGCAAGTGCTAGTAAAAGATGTAAAAAACAGGGTATTTGGTTGATACGTTTTTTGCAAAAAATGTATACTAAGCTGCTCTACCAATCTTCACAGTTTGAATACTACTGACTGGCATTGTCATTTCCTTGGATATCTTTTTGTATCCCTTTCCTGTTTTATACAGTTCAACTACCTTTTCCCATAGATCCGTTGACAATTCTTTTGTTTTCCCCATGACTCACAATCCAGAGACGTCAGTGGCTGGATGAATGATGCAAGAGTCAGCGTAGTTCCCAGAAATTCACTCAGCTTTTATGCACATACACTGATTACAAGCAAATAGGTCACAGGTGAGGATGTTACCTTTAGTAGCCATACAAATCCATTTGTGTCAACTTCTGTGCATGTTATCAGGCCAAAATCATCAGGGTATGTAAACTTTTGATCAGGTAATTTGGATGTTTTGGGTTGTCATTATGATTTAAAAAGAGAAACCACAGTAGTTTGAAAATAAATGGCTTCACCTAACCACTAACCATGAGTGGAGAAAAAGTTTTGGTGTTATCATTCATATTCTCTGGAAAAGGCCAAGAAAGTAAAAATTCTACCAGGGTATGTAAACTTTTGAGCACAACTATAGGTGACCATGTTTTGTCCTATAAACCATAGCATTGCAGTATATCCTATAAGCAATTAGATGATAGCAACTTCAAGTTACCAAAAGGGATTACATAATGTAAATGTATATCTGTCAGGAAATAATAGGCATGGGAGCTATAATCATACAGTGGTTTGCAAAAGTATTCACCCCTAGGCTTTTTATCTATTTTGTTACATTACAACCTGTTTTTAAAGGTTTTTGCAAACTGATTTGTGTATGATACATCAGCACTAAATAATCTCATTTTGGTGAAGTGAAAAAATATAGACATAAATCAAATTTATGGGATCAAATAAGTAACAATTGACATATGCATATGTATTCACCCCTTTTGCGATGAAGCCCTTAAAAATTTCTGGTGTAAGTAATTATATACATAAGTCACATGTTTAGTGAAAGGAAGTCCATCTGTGTGCAGTCCAAGTGTCACATAACTTGTCAGTATATATACATCTTTTCTGAAAGGCGACAGACACTGCAACACCATTAAGCAAGAGGCACCACTAAGCAAAAACGCCATGAAGACCAAGGAGATCTTCAAAGTCAGGGACAAAGTTGTTGAGAAGTACAAGCCAGGGTAGGATTATTAAAAAAAATATATCCCAATCGCGGATGATCTCCTGGGGCACCATCAAATCCGTAATCATCAAATGAAAAGAACATGGTAACACAACAAACCTACCAAGAGAGGGCTGCATAACAAAACTCTCAGCCTGGGCAAGCAGGGCATTAATCAGAGAGGAAGCACAGAGACCAAAGGTAACCCTGAAGGAACTGCAGATTTCCAAAGCAGAGACTGGGAACCTCCATAGAGGTGGCCTTTAAGGAAAAGTTAGCAGAAAAAAGCCTTTACTTACACACAAAAACTGTAAGGCTTGTTTTGAGTTTGCCAAGACATGTGGGAGACTCCCCAAACATATGGAGAAAGGTGCTGTGGTCAGATGAGACAAAAATTGAGCTTTCTGGCCACCAAGGTAAAGTTATGTTTGTCGCCAAACAAACACAGCTCATCACCCCAATAACACCAATGTTTTTTGGCAGCTGGGACAGGGAAAATGGTCTGAGTCGAGGGGAAGATGGATGGTGCGAAATACAGGAATATTCTTGAGCAACACCTCTTTCAGTCTATCAGTGATTTGTGACTGGGACAGAGGTACACCTTCCAACAAGACAATGACCCAAAGCATAAGGCTAAATCAACACTCAAGTGGTTTAAGGAGAAATATGTAAATGTTTTGGAGTGGCCTAGTCAAAACCCAGACCTTAACCCAATTGAGAATCTGTGGTCAGTCTAAAAGATTGCTGTTCACCAGAGGAAACCATCTAACTTGAAGGAGCTGGAGCAGTTTTGCCTTGAGGAATAGGCAAAAATCCCAGTAGCAAGCAAAATAAACTGATGGAGGTTTTGTAATTTTCAACTTGCAAGCAGTGAAAAATAGAGAGCACATGGATATAACTATGATGGAGTCTGTGTGCTGTCAATTTTTTTGCAGACCAGTTCATTCATATGGATAAGTTCGGTCTAAAAGTAAGACCAAAATAGGATGTCTCAGTTTTTTTATGCAAAAAGCTTACATGTGACAAGCCTTTTAGACTATAAATGTGAATGAGCTCTTAGGTGTACCCTTTCCTAGTTTTGCCAAAAACTTGATTGGTTCCCAGGTGGAGCAAATGGGAACATTTTTTTCTAAGGTCAGATTCACACACCAGGGTGTAATAGACAACGATGCACGGACTGGCCCTGGGTCTCCTGTATGTACCTGTAAGTCTGTTGAGTTTGGGTCTGGTGACCTGGCTCGGGAATCATGGACCATGACAAACGGATGTGTGAACGCAGCCTAAGAGTAAACATTTCCATCTTCCTTCTGGTGAGATCACCCTTAAAGAAATATGTCAGTTGCATAAGTTGTATAATAACAAATTACCCGCTGTGGCGTCAACCATAACTCTTCAAAAGGGATTTTCCAATTTTAGCTGTCTCGTAAGGCCCCTTCACATTAAGCGACGCTGCAGCGATACCGACAACGATCCGGATCGCTGCAGCGTCGCTGTTTGGTCGCTGGAGAGCTGTCACACAGACAGCTCTCCAGCGACCAACGATGCCGGTAACCAGGGTAAACATCGGGTTACTAAGCGCATGGCCGCGCTTAGTAACCCGATGTTTACCCTGGTTACCATCCTAAAAGTAAAAAAAAACAAACACTACATACTTACCTACCGCTGTCTGTCCTCCAGCGCTGTGCTTCTCTGCACTCCTCCTGTACTGGCTGTGAGCACAGCGGCCGGAAAGCAGAGCGGTGACGTCACCGCTCTGCTTTCCGGCTGACCGACGCTCACAGCCAGTACAGGAGGAGTGCAGAGCACAGCGCTGGAGGACAGACGGCTGTAGGTAAGTATGTAGTGTTTGGTTTTTTTTACTTTTAGGATGGTAACCAGGGTAAACATCGGGTTACTAAGCGCGGCCCTGCGCTTAGTTACCCGATGTTTACCCTGGTTACCAGTGAAGACATCACACACGCCGATCCAGCGATGTCAGCAGGAGTCCAGCGACGAAATAAAGTTCTGGACTTTATTCAGCGACCAACGATCTCCCAGCAGGGGCCTGATCGTTGGTCGCTGTCACACAGAACGATTTCATTAACGATATCGTTGCTACATCACAAAAAGCAACGATATCGTTAACAATATCGTTATGTGTGAAGGTACCTTTACCCCTAGGTTTAGACTACAGTAACTAAAAATAATCAAATCAGCATTACACATCTTTTCCAAGTAGTTTTTGTTGACTGTCTGCTGTGGTGATATCACAACTAAAGTACGTGTGGTCGCTACAACCAACCAAGAGATTGAGCAGCAATGCTGATGTAGATTGCACAAGCCGTAAAAGCCAGGATTGCATTTGGCACTAATGTCAGCCTATATAACCCGGCTCTCCTAACAGCAGCAAACAAGTAATTGTCTTATATTTTATTATGTTTTTAAGCCGGCATCTTGCTGCTAGTCACGCTATCCAGTGCTTCTCTACACTGTCATTTGTCATCACCAACTCTTTCTTCTCCTCCAGAGAGAGCATGGCACCATCTTCAGAACCTGGAAGAGGGTAGATCTGACCAAAAATCACCATCAGAGCACAGTGTAGAGACACATTAGATCGTGTGACTGGCAACGAGATATCAACTTAGAAGAATGTAAACAGATAATCACAAATATGTTTGTCTGGAGCTGTTGGGACAGATTTGGACACGTTATAACAATGGACAAACTCTTTAAGGCTTTTTTTTTATTGTTATTGATTATGACACATCCAACATACATTACATACATTACAAACCAAGGGGGTTGTTTTTCAATATATTAGACAGTATAACGTTTGATGAACATTGTACCTTGGCAAAATAATACAATCAGGTTATTCTGAAGTCTGATGAGATGTCCTTCATGATGCAGATCGAATGTAAACTTCCACTTTCCTGCATTTTATGATGTGTGAAGAAGATAACTTACCATTGTGTTAAAATATTCCATGTTATAAATGATGAATGAAACTACTTTATAAATAATTGATGTGGCTGTTGTTCTGGAAGCATCAGTCCGCAGTCCACATGGCTGACGTTCTTATATCGGCATGCAAGTAATTCCGCATGCTGTTGTTTTTCAGTGCTGGTCTGTCCCATTTTTGCATGAGAAATTAGAAGACTGTCAAACCTTGACAAACTGTATTGTTGTAAACTGAGCAGCAATTTATCAAAGACACATTAGAGTGCGATACATTTTCCCAGCCATTTACAAATGACAGTGTCCCATTTATATTTTCAGTGCTGTAAAAGGAAAGAAAAATGTATGAAGTGTAAGTGATTTTCACAAGCAGATGAAAGGTAAGTATGTATTTCAGCCTGTCTAGATGGCAGGATTCACGGAACCTCAATAGATGAGCAAATCGATTAGTCGCGGATGAAATTTGAGCCTGATTTTAAAAAACTCTCAGAAGTCTGTAAATTTGAACAATTTATGATTCGTTCTGCCCAAATCACCTGAAATGATTATCTCCATTCCACATATTGTAAAAAATGCATAAGCCAGAAAATGATCACACAATTTCAAGAGTGAATCTGGATAGGGAGAGGAACTCAAAGCTCACAGCTTAGTCATAGGGAAAAAAGCCATAGATCACTAAACAAACTGTACATGCCAGAACGATTCATCAAGACATTTTTTTATTCATCAAGTATGTCTTATGCCGTTCTTGATGAGGAGACGGGTTGGAGTGTAAGGCGCCTGATCTTAAGAGGGGGATGACTTTTAATGAATCAGGCGAGGCGCAAAGTGGCTTGCTTCACCGTGTGTGCTTTGCCCCTAATCTTAACCCAGTGGAAGCATACAAGAGCAACAATTTAATCAGTTAAATTAAATTAATAACCATATACATTTGTAAACAATTATGTATAGTCTCTTTTGGGGGGGCTGGAGGAGATTGTAGGTAAGCAATTACATTTTCCACACATTTTTATGCCCATTTCCATGGCTGTAGCAGTGGAATCAGGCTGGAAAAGAGGTCCTGTGATCTACAAGCTGATAGTTATGGGCATGTGATTAAAATCAACATTTTTGTATCAAAAGGAAATTTAAACAAGAGTATTAAGTAATAGATTAATTATTATGGTTGTCTTTTAATGCTATAGGGCAATAGTTAAAAAATGTATGTTTTTGTTAGAAAGTAAAATAGGTTTTGTACTTCAAGAAAAGTGGACCCCAAACTCTTTTATATACGTACCATAGCAAAGAGAGCAGGTACTTACCCTGCACACATCCCGTGCTGACTTTCCGCTGCTGCTCTGGTCTCAGCGTTTTTGCGGCATCAGAGTTGTCACATTGACATCCCACATCACCGCAGCAGGCAACCATTGAGATCAGCAGTTTCTCCTAAGTGTGTTTGTCTCTATTATTCATTTACTTACAGTGTAGATGTAATGCTTTTGTTATAGGAGTGGTCCAAAGCAAAAAGTTATTTTAATCCTAAATGCCTTTTTATTTAAATTCATAATCTAATCTCTTTATTAATATATTTTAATTAAAAGGACTTCCTCTATGATAACGCTTAATTTGAGAATTGAAGTGCATCATCAGGTGGCACAGGCTATGGTCACCGCTGCAGCCTCTGGCCCTCCCTAAAATGAAACATCATCGGTGACGTCTGCGTCATGGACTGGGCTAGTACCTGCTTTATTGAGCATGAATCAGTTGTCATTTTCGACGTATGTTCAGATGATTCTTATCACTGTGCAATATGGACAGTGACAGTGCGCTCCCTCGCCGGCTCTGATCAGAAGTGACATGACAGCAACAGAGCGCACTGTTAGTACACATTGTAAGAAGATTACCCAATGTGCAGGAAAAGGAGAGCTCAGCAGTGACATCACTTGCAGGGGCGGTGCTGGACTTCTGAATCTCTTCCCCCATACTGGGTAATCATTATCAAAGAGGAAGTAGTGAATAAAAAATAAAAGCAGTTAGAGTAGTAAGTAAGGTAATGGTAGAGACTTTTTAATTAAAGTACATTAGAAATTAGATCAGATTATGACATTAAATAGATAGGCATTTAGGATTAAACTAAATGCTAGCTTTGAACCACCCCTTTAAATTTAACAGGAACATGAGGCATAGCCAAAATCATTGACTGCACTTTGACTTGTGGTTTACTTGTGCTTCCAACTATGTTTTCCCTGAGGTCACTTGACCAAGTGATTAATAGACAATCCCTTTTTCTCTTGCAATTAAATTCATTATTACAGTCATAAAAGTATGTGTTAGTCACACTAACCTTTCATAAATGTCCTTACAACAGACATAAAGATGATAGGTTTTGTTCCCATAAGGATCTATATCTCCGAGAAATGGTATGCAATTCACGGAATCTCTTGGGGTGAACAATATTCCTGCAACATAAAATAAGTTATAGATGGTAAACAAGTTATTGGAATAGTTACCAACTCTGATAATCTCCTGGCCACTCCAATAGTGCTAATAAACACAAATACAACTATTAATTATACATTGATTCTAATATTAGAGAACATGGCTATTAAGATCCATAACTCAACTCTCTTCTGACTCAATGCTCAGGATAGGGTCAAATGTTGGGGCTGTAGATTTCAGCTAACACACTTCAGTTTTGCTGCAGTTCTGTGGAAATTGGCTGTAAACCAAAAAAATGCACTTTTTTTGTATAACATTAGAAAACCACAGTGAAAAACTGCAATGTGGCCACGTTGAGGCTGCAGCATGTTAACAGGGCATAAATCACTTGGGTGAGTGTTTCTTTTTATGTGTATTTATCTCAATGGAAAGAAGAGAATAAGTCCAACACTTGCATGGAAAGCTCAGGAATGAACCTGTTGAGGGGTTTGTCGAGTCTTGCAAAATCCTGATTTTTACATGTATATAAAAAGCAGCAAATATTAATTAAGTGCTACAAAATCAAAGAGAATAACATAAAAAAATATACCTGCAATGCTTGCATTAACAAATGATACACACGCTCCAGTCATCAAAGCCCGAACCACTACTTTGGCAAGGTCACCTTTACGCTCCTGAGCCATAGAGGCTGAGATACAAAAGGATTATGTTAATTGATGAGACACAAATGGATTATGTTAATGGTTTAATTAATAAGTGAATGCTAAAGAATAATTAATAATAAACTTAATTTTACAGATCACTCAAACAAATCACCATACTATAAGGATATCAGTTAGTGAGGACTTCTTAGAGAATTTTAGTGACATTTGATTTTTAACTCTATAATGTTTTATTTTATGGTAAGATAAACTTACACAGTCCTCCTAGCATGATCCCAATTGAGCTGATATTGGCAAATCCACAAAGGGCAAATGTAGTGATGATCTCTGCTCGCTCCTGCAAAACACAACAGGTTTTACATCCCACTCATTAAAAAATAAAGCATAAATCAAAGCATTAGTAACGCATGAAACTTTAATTGTGAATAAGGTGGCATTTTCATTGGTAATTTAACATCAAAACTTTCTTGTATTACATTTTCATGAAATTTAGGGAATCTTAACTCTTCTTGCTCCACATTTTACCATGTTTACCATGCTCACAACACCTGAGTGATACAACCTGTCCCTTCTCTATTGAATCAGTCATAATCTAGATGACAACTTCTCCTTCATATTCTGCATAACCAAAAGAGACCTGTGAATGCATTTCCAAACAGTCATAAGTTCAAAACCACCTGCCTAGTATTCTGTTGACCTCCTCTTGCCACCAAAACAGTTTCAATGCTTTGAAGCACGAATTCTACAAGACCTGTGAAGTTGTTCTGTAGTACCAGGCCATTAGCAGCAAACATTTCAAGTCCTATATATTGAGAAGTGTGGCCTCCATGAAGTCACATGCATCCAGCATCCACATGGTGTAAAAAAAAAAAAAACAAGACTCGTCAGACCAGACCCCCTATGGTCCAATAATGATGGTCATTTGTCACGGGTATGTCAGATGCTGCAGACCGTCGCTCTGCATCTGTCTGCAGGAGGTCTCAGCAGTTTGCTTTGCAGACTTCTTCCTGGTCCTTCTGACTCTAGGACCCAGTGGCAACATCCCCCGGCTCTAGTTGACACACCTGGACTGATAGTTGGCTATCTTCCTCTCTGGTGTTTGAAGGACTTCAGTGTTTCTCTCTGAGTCTCCTCAAGCTAAGTGTTCTCCATGTTTGTATATCCCATCTGTCTTTAGTGGTAGTGGGGATTGACTAGAGGTCATCCTGTCCTCCCCTATGCCGGGCTTATCGCCAGGGTCAGACAGGGATTAGGTATCCTGCTCGGCGAAAGGTGCAGAACCTATATAAGGACAATAGGGCAGAAAGGGTGATGTTAGATCTGCCTAGGGGTCTCCACTCTCCCCTTCCCTAGTGTTTAGTTCCCTTTCCCTTATCCCTACATGATGCACTTAGCCTTTCCTACATGGGAGGCAGTGTCACATGTGAGGGTCACTGTGTGTTCTCCCCAGGATGCGCACAGAGGCATATTGAGGCCATGAGAGTGCATTGCAGTAACAGATATAGCTGTGATTCTGCAATGCAGAATAAAAGTGAGTATTGGTCTTGGACAAGCTATTTGTCTGGGGCAGATTTAAGAAAACCTGCTGGGCTTTTATTTTTTAAATGGGCTACCGGATGATAGTGGGGCAGCCCATTTCCTTCCTGGCCGGGTTTTCCAGGTGACCGGTGGCCACAGGTTGCTTGTAAAAAACCCTGAAGCAGAGGGTTGGTTGTGTCAGGGTCAGAGTGATTTTGGGTTTCTCAACTGTGCAGAGCAGATGGCTCTGCAGAGCTCCACCTATGTGAGGCAACACAGGCAAGCGGAGCTGAAAGACCTGGCATCCACAGCGTACACAGCAGTGCAGTTGCCCACAGCAACTGGTCTCGGAGGTGGACTGGTGTGTTTATTGGCTGAAATCTGAAGGATATGGTTCCTGGCTGCGATCAGAGGATATTGTGTACTGTGTATTGCTCTGAGTTGAACATTAAAAGAGACTTTTGTTTTGAACTTTGCTGGGTCACTGCCTCATCAATGCATAGTGTGCTACCTCTGCACTACATTCATGTTGCATGACATTATCAACCGCCATTCACATCTGTAAAAGACAAAAACTGACACTTTTATGTGTGTGTTTTTTCTGTGTGTTTTTTTTTTTTTGCCCAGTTCATGGATCCCGTTGCTGTGCTAGCAGAACAGCTGCAGAGGTTGTCACTGGAGGTGACTGACCTTCGTTCTAAGGTCCAGCAGCAATGGCAGCGGCTGCAGGCTCCTATTGTGGGGGCCACTGCGGGTTGGCCGGTCCAGCTTGAACCCAATATTGCCCTCCTGGAGAGGTTTTCTGGGGGTAGGGACAAGTTTTTTGTATTTAAGGAGGCATTCAAATGCTACTTTAAACTTCATCCTTACTCCTCTGGAGATGAGGTGCAATGAGTAAAAATTGTTATTTCACTGTTGCAGGTGGGACCTCAGTCCTGGGTTTTTTCAGGGCTCTTGCCCTGATCTATGATGAACCTGACTGTATTTCCTTGGCAGAATCCAGACTGCGTAGCATTCAGTATGGGAGTCGTTCAGTGGAGGCCTATTGCTCCGAATTCCGCAGGTGATCAACTGATATCAAATGGAATAACCTGGCTCTCAGAAGCCAATTCCTTCAGGGCCTCACTGAAAGGTTAAAGGGCACATTAGCAGTGTATGAAACTCTTGTGTCACTAGAGGCTGCCATGTCCTTGGCTATTCGGGTGGATAGACGCCTGCGGCACAGATGGGTAAGACAGGATCTCAGTGTTGGAGGGAAGGTCCTGAGGTGAACCTATACTTGCAGAGTTACAGTCACCCATGCAGTTGGGGGGGTGCCTTCACATTGTATGTTTCCCCCAACATTTGCAAGAAAAAGGGTGTATGTTTTCTTGTGGGAAGAAGGGACATTTTATTCGGGCATATCCTGTAATTCCAAATCAAAAACAGACTCAATTAACCCTTGGGAGTCTTGAGCTTGATAATCAAGGGGTGCTTTCTTCTTCAACCTGCAATTCTCATTTTGTCCTAACAGCAGAGGTGGTGCTAGAGAGCAGGTCTGAAAAAAATTCTGTGTTTGTAGACAATGGAGCTGGAGTCAGTATGGTGGATGCTGAGTTTGCTAGAACTCATGGTTTTGTCTGCTCTAACTTGGTTGAACCCTTTCCTATTTGCTCCATTGTCTCAGCACCACTTACACAGAGAAATCTGACACAAATTGTTCATAACATAAGACTGAAAGTGGGGTCTTCGCATTATGAAATAATTCCTTGTTATGTCCTGAACGGTCTCCACACTCCAATAGTTTAGGGTTTGCCCTGATTGGTGAAGCATAATCCAACTGTGGATTGGCAGTCCAGAGAGATTGTAAAGTTGGGAGATTACTGTCATGGTAACTGCCTAAATGTTTCCCCTTCTGTTGTATCTACTGGGATCTTACTGACATTTTTGTCTGGCTTGGAGGACCCTGCCCCAATTATACAGAATGGTAGGCATTCTAGCCTTGTAACCCGACCTGGAGGGTGAGGTGTGGGAGGCTCAGGGGGACAGCCCTCCTTCCTGCCCTTCAAGTTGTTTGTGCCATCTAAGTAACTGGAGAATATCATAAGGGTACGTTCACACTAGCGTTGTGCTAGTGTGCGTCGGCGCCGCGTCGGGCGACGCAGCGGCGACGCACGCGTCATGCGCCCCTATGTTTAACATGGGGGACGCATGCGTTTTTGCTTGTTGCGTTTTGCGACAAATGCGTCTTTTTTGCCGCAAGCGTCGGACCAAGAAAACGCAACAAGTTGCATTTTTCTTGCGTCCGATTTTCGGCAAAAAACGATGCACGCGTCGCAAAACGCAGCGTTTTTGCGTGCGTTTTGCTGCGTTTTTCGTTGCGTTGTGCGTCGCATCGCCGAC
Source organism: Ranitomeya imitator (assembly GCF_032444005.1). NCBI lineage: Eukaryota > Metazoa > Chordata > Amphibia > Anura > Dendrobatidae > Ranitomeya > Ranitomeya imitator. The sequence goes on from NC_091285.1 coordinate 432,295,833, forward strand.
GCAGCGGCGCACAACGCTAGTCTGAACGTAGCCTAACTCTGTACTTGCTGGCCACCCAGGTGGTAAGGCAACCGCGGACCACCTATCTCATAATTTTTGGTGGCCGAGGTTGCATCGGGATGTGGTTAAACAAGTATCTACCTGCAATTTTTGCACACATTCTAAAGTACTGCACACCCATCCATCTGGTTCTGTTTCACCACTACCTGTTCCTAACAGGGTCAGGAGAGACAGGTATATACGTATGGCTGTCAGTAAATGTGTGCCAGGTCCGCACCTGAATGTGAATGATTTTGTGTGGTTGTCTACCAGGAATCTCAAGTTGAGGGTTCCTTCCTGGAAGTTGGGAGTCAGACCTAGATTCATTGGTCCCTATAAGATAACCGTCATTATTGGTCCAGCAGCGTTTCGTCTTGAGCTACCTCAGGCTCTTAAGATCTACAACGTTTTTCACAGGTCTTTACTCAAGAGATATGTAGAACCCCTTGAGCCCTCACCCCTAATAATGGTTGATGGAAACCTAGAGTTTCAAATTTTGAGGATTGTAGATTCACGCCTCCAACTTCATTCCCTACAATATTTCGTGCACTGGAGAGATTATGGTCCAGAGGAAAGGATGTGGGTTTCTACATCAGACGTGAATGCTCCCAGGCTGATTTGTTCGTTCAATACCTCTTTTCCTGAGAAACCTGGTCCTGAGTGTCCAGAGGCCACTCGTAGAAGGGGGGTACTGTCACGGGTGTGTCAGAGGCTGCAGACCGTCGCTCTGCATCTGTCTGCAGAAGGTATCAGTAGTTTGTTTTGCAGACTTTTTCCAGACTTATAGTCCTTCTGACTATAGGACCCAGTGGCAACCTCCCCAAGTACTAGTTGACATATCTGGACCCGAGTGTTTATAACTCCCAGCTGGCTTCTAGGAGTTGTGGTTGATATTGCTATGACCATGTTGAGGCTTGGAGCTATTGCAGTTGGCTATCTTCCTCTCTGGTGTTTGGAGGATGTTGGTGTTTCTCACTGAGTTTCCTCAAGCTAAGTGTTCCCTGTGTTTGTGTATCCCATCTGTCTTTTGCGGTGCTAGGGATTGACTTGAGCGGGGGCTCCGTCAACATTTTGTGACAGCCCGGAACCCCACACCTTCCATACTTTCTAATGCTGTGGGCGCTGGAGGCAGCAGATGCGCAAATTGAGATCTCGGCACTGCGATCATGGCTCCCAAAATCTCAATTGTGCATGCGCCGCATTAGGCGACCATTGTCCCGGGGTCCATCACATTAGAAAATATGAAAGGTATGAGGCTCTGTACTGTCACAAAATGTCAGCTCAGCCCCCAGCCTGGGGTGCGCAGCCATGGCCCAACTCCTGCCGCCACTGAACACACCGTCCTACCAGCCTGTAGCACACAGCATCTCCAGCCTCCGCCAGTAGAGACACTGTCACCTGCCTCCCAGGTAAGCTGCTGCAAAAGCAGATTATGACATGCACCGTTTTATTAAAAACAACAGTTTTTCCTATTTCCCTTCCCATATTTTGGGGAAAACATCTTATAATCTGCAAAATATGGTATATAAAATACTGTTGCCTCATCATCTACATTAATATTGTTTCAAGACAAAACTCTTCTTTTCATCAAAATTGAATGAGTCTTACAAGTATCCAAAGGGAGAACATTTATTTAAGTTGTATAAATGATACAGTGTATTGCAGAAATAATTCCCTTCTCTTCTTTTTATCTTTTATTATTTCTTCATTGAAGTAATTTACTAATATTAACATTTAATGCCACTTCAGCAAACTTGTAACATTTGCACTTTAACATAAGAGAATGAAGTCCATATAGTCCTACAACTGCCAATTATTATTTTTTTCTCTATTGAGTTTTATTGAAATGCAAGAAAACAGTCAAAGTCATTGATTATCACAAGACCTAAAGTTCTACCAAACATTATATTTTTACTCTTGTTTTACAAGAGTTTTTATTATATTATACTTACCGAAATCCACTGTCTGGATCCATCAATCCATTCTTCCACACCTTCGATGCGATTAGCCTTATAATCAGCCAGCATTCGATATGCCACAAACTCGTTCAAAATTATCTTTGTCCCCAACATCTCACCAACTAGATCTGCTTCATCCCATTCTACTCCCATCATAAAGGCCACAGGCATGAAGATGTAGGAAAGTATTAGCTGGAGATGAAGGATTGCATTGTTAAAACGCACAAAATGTAAACAGATATTTTCTGTGATATCTTTTGGTTAATAAAATACTAAATGAGTGAAAAGGACTGTGCCATTAAAAATTGTCCACTGACTCCTACAAATTAATAAAAAGGGGTCTCAAATTCCACACTTCTCCTCTCTCCACAACAGATGTGGGGAGAAGCTTGAGTGAGGTAGTGGTGGTCATGCATACACACTGTTACTCTATTCTATGTCTATGAGGCTGATAAAAACTACTACATGGAGAACTGTTTATGAGACATTGGCCCCAATTTGTCAAAGTGTCCATGCTACTTCTTCCGTATAAGACATTAAAAAGTTGCAAACATTTTGCATAACACATAGTTTCATGATAATTTAGTGACTTGGAACTTTCACATCAGTTTTGGGCAGTTTTGCCAAAATGGGAGGAGCGGGACTGGGCATGGCTCTGCCTGCCGTCAGATTCCTGAAATTTAGCAGCGTTTTTTTCTCCGGTAATGTTACTCCAGTCACCGACTGAAATAACATTTCTGTCGAGGCACACAGAACCACCTGCCACTGAAAAGGTGCACCAAATTGATGAAGTGGTGTGCATCTCTTAATGAATTTGCCCATCCTATTCCTGCACACCCCTCACTAAAAATGGAATATGAAATGTCAGTCTTAAAAGAATTGGGGACCTTGAATGGAGTGGCAGGGTGCATGCTTAACTACCATTAACACTTCTCCTCACTGTGATCAGAATCTCCATTTTAATGATTGAATTGGAGGGTCTCAGTGGTAGTACAACCTACAATCAGACATGTGTGAAAATGTGTTTCTAGTCAAAATCTTAAATAAATGATATGGGAGCCCCTGTTTTCTAGTCTATTCTTTTTCTTGTGTTTGTGACAGAAGAAAATATCTATGCCATAAGAGGGAAAGACATGCAGGGGAGGATGATGGTGTAGTAGGGGGCCCTATGAAATTTGCAGTGAATTATAGAAGAATAAATGTGCCCGAATACTGTTCAAATAAAAATGCCATGCTTTCATTAAAACACCAAAATATAATACTCATATATTATACTGCTATACTCTGTCACAAGGAATGGTAGTATTTTGAACCATGATGAGTAATTTAGCTCAACCCTCTAATATCACAGTATAACACAGACAACAAGCATTCTACATCACCTGGAATGAAAAAATAACATTAGAATATTAAAAAATATCTATAGCAAATACAACAAACTTATATGATTTAATCACACATTTTGGTCTTTTTGTAGATAAAAGAATAGTGGAGTTCATGGGGCAAAATTCTAGTGCCCTTTACAGTTAGAATCTAGAGTAAATGCCACAGTAAAGCCCTTTGATTTGGCTGCTTTAAGGAGGGGGATACATAGTAAGGTATAAGCGAAGACTTGTTTTTTTTATTACTCAGAATTTCTAAAAGATCAAGGTAATTTACAAAGACTATGTGACCCAAATGTAAAATTGTGTAGCATATGAGGATCTCAAGCTACTCCTCATTATTTAATACTACACATATCCAAATGCTACAAATAATCTCCATTAGAAAGATCATTAAGTTTAATCTTTCCATAGACGTTGACAACTTATTTCAGTGGAAACAATTAACAATTCATCAGAAATGTGACTGACATTAATGTATAATAAGAGAGGTAATAGATAATACATTTGCTAACCAGCTAGAAGACTTTGGAATTCCTTCCTCTCTAGTCTTCAAAATAACTTTTTCTAATTTCTCTTTAAATAAAATGATTCTGTAATCTAATTAATGGAATTACAAAAAAAAAATTGCTACATATGTAATGGGGTAGACCGGACCGCGGGTACCTGCATGCTGGAACCAGCGACTACAATATCATCTAGGAGGAGGCACTGTGCCCGCCGTTGCCAGCGCTATTTAATGTGCAAGCTCCTGCTGCAGTGTGAGGACTACCTTATACTCTTGCCACCTAATTATTGTGCTTTGAACTGTTGCATTTTGCTGTACCTTTAACTCCATTTGACTCTTTACCTCCCTGCGTTGAGTATCTCCCTTGGAAATAAACCTGTTAACCCTCGCTCTGTTTCCCGTCCGTCACTGTATCCCACGTTTCTGCTAGAACTCTTCACTTGGGGTAGTCGGCAGGATGCGGTCTACGGACGTGGGGGTGGCAGACAAAGCGGTTGGGGGTGCCCCAAGAGCCACCATGCCATTGGGAACAATGTTGAATAATCTCCCCAAGTTCACAGGGAGCAATGGAGCTGGACTGAGCAGGTCAGGGGGAGGATGAAGCTGTACCCCATGACTCTTGTGTTAGAGGCGGAGGATGCTGTGATGGCTCTAGATAGTGAGGTGAGGAATTATGTCATGCTATGACCCCCAGGTGCGAGACACCTTTGACAAAGTACTGCAAATACTTGAAAAGACGCATGGGGACCTCACGGATGTAGGAGTTTTTTTTAGGCGTATCCAAAGAGAGGGGAGACTGTGATGCAGTACATGAACGTGCTACAGGAGCTACACACTGCAATTCTTAAGAAAGATTGCATAGGCTTTGGACCCCCTGACATAGTGCTGCGAGACCAGTTGGTGATGGGCCTGAGAGATGAACTGCTTGGGCGGGCTTTGCCTGAGTGCCTGCGAGTTAACCCACATATGACTTTTGCTGACATTGGGGCAGAGGCATGCATAGGCAAGCAGAGAGTTGCAGGCTTGACGGCGATGGTCCAGTGTTGCAGAGTACCCACCCCCAATGAGAAAGAGCTGAAGTGGTTCCGTGAACTGCGTCAAGGAATACAAGAAATGAGGGAAGAAAATGACAGCCTGAAGAGAGCCCTTGCTGCCGTCTTGAGGCCCAACAACATATCTCGAGGTACTTCATGGCGGAGGAAGGAAGAAGTTAGAGGTGAGGTATGGAGCATCAGAGGTACCCCATCAGTTGCTCCAAAATTTGCTTCCAGGTCAAGGAGTAAAGAACGTTCGCAGATAGGATATGTTTCCTGCAGAGGCCGGAAATCTGGAAGAAAGCGTCCACCAGACAGATGCAGATGTGAGTGCTGGGCGTGCGGAAGAGTGGGACATATGTCCAGAAATTTCCCTACCAGAGTGAAACGACGGCAAAGATTCGCTCACCCCTCCGAAGGTCCTACTAATGTCGCCTATTGGGAAAATGGTACGGCCGGAGGAGAAGAGCCCCACTCAGAGCAAGACAGTGCCAAGACATAGGATGCCGAGAAGGGTTAGAGAGGGTGTCATCTGCCTATGGTAAAATGTCTGCGCAGTCCCGAAGTCTGGAGGTAGTACTCCAACCTGGGTCTAGAGGTCCCGACGGTGAGATTCGACCCAAAGAGGAGAAAGGAACGACTACCCGAGTTCATCGGAGTAAATCGCCATCATGCTCGCCACAAGCTCCCGACAAAGAGGAGAAGGTGACAAGTGTTCCCAAGACGCCCGCTCCTATGGTTCTCTTCGATGAGATTGAAGAGCCGCTAATATCGTCCCCTGAAGAGGAAAGTTTGCAAGCCGTCAGCTCACAAGATCCTGGCGACTATAGTGCAGATGACAACTCCAGTCCTGTCGGGAATGCATCTGTCAAAGAGAGGGGAGCTATGGAGAAGAATTACCTCTACTAAGTCCACAGACTGAGGAGCCCGAGCAAGAAGTCCCTAAGGTTTCCAATGATGACAAAGAAAAGAATGAACCGTCTACTCAAAAATCTACTGGCAGCAAAGCTAAGAAGAAGAAAAAGAAGAAGATGGATATAGTTGAAAAATCCAATGTCTCAACACAAAGTTTGTCCAGAGAATTTTCTTCTGCAGCCAAAGATGAATATGGAGAATCTCTCGATGAACAGGCTTCGGAGACTGCTGCTCCATGGGATCTGGATGAACCCCCGTTCTCTACCACTTCACCCAAAGGATGGAATGACCTCTACGAGCCTTACTGGAAGAAGATGGAGCCAGAGAGGCAGTAGGATTTGCAAAAATTATGGGCATCTGTCGGCCCTCAGAAGACCGTAGTGGAGTACAAAGAGTTCTTACCTGTGGAATGGCGAGCTAAAAGAGATGGGAAATGTAAAGGGGTAGACTGGACCGTCGGTACCTGCATGCCGGGTCCGGAACTGAAAGGGCTGCATCCTCTGTTTCCAGGGGAAGCCTGAGAGAGGCGGACCTTCCCCTGCTGCATGAGGGAAGCAATAGTGAGACGGAGCTTCCTGCTGAAAAAGGGGGGCAGAGAAAGCCAGAAAAGGGCGGGCGGAAACAGAAGGAAAAGCACACGTAGGAAGAGAGTTGCTCCTCAGGGCAGAGTAGCATGCAGTCGGGTGAGCAGCATGCTCCGCTCCCCATCCTGAGAAAGAGTACTGACACTGTGACGGGCTGTGCTGCAGTTGGACAAGGGGTCCGGGACACTGTTCCAACTGCCATGCAGAACAGAGGTGTGCAGAGCCATGCACACAGAGCGGAGCTGAGACAGGTGTCGCAGAAGACAGAGAGGAGTGCTCCGGCCAGGAGCACTAGAGCCAAACAAACCAGTGCTGCCCACTGCCAACAGCGGGGAGCCGGGAGAGCGGGACATGTGGTGTGTTCCCAGTGACAGCCAGGGAGTATCAAGTGCTGTACATGATGTGACCGTGAGTACCGCACATGCATTACCCAAGAGAGATCACACATAGGACTGACACTTGAACCCTAACGTGGACACACAAGAGTTGTCCTAACCATCTGTTACCTGACTACCTCCAGCTAATATAGTTAAAGAGTCACATTGGGCTCACACCGGACTGTGGCCTGTGCCTTTAATAGCCACATTAGTATATGGACAAGGGGCAGAGGGAGGTACCGGAGACCAACCACTTCCGCCAAAAGACGGAACCAGCGACTACAATATCATCTAGGAGGAGGCACTGCACCCGCTGTTGCCGCTGCTATTTAATATGCAGCAGGAGCTGCAGTGTGAGGACTACCTTATACTCTTACCACCTAATTATTGTGCTTTGAACTGTTGCATTTTGCTGTACCTTTAACTCCGTTTGACTCTTTACCTCTCTGTGTGGTGTATCTCCCCTGTAAATAAACCTGTTAACCCTTGCTCTGCCTCCCGTCCGTCACTGCATCCCGCGTTCCTTCACATACATGAAATAAAAAGGAAAAAGGCACTCTAAAACAAGATTAAATGCTACATATATTAGCATACGAAGTTTTTTAGTTTGCCAATATTATATAATTTTCCCTTTATTTTAACATTACTTTAATTTATGTGCATGTATAGTTTACTCTACCATGTGAATTATAATTATATTTCAAATAGCAATATATCAATAAAGTTATCAGTATGGATTTTGTACCTGTTTCGATTAGAAAGAAAACTCAAAGTTCAAGTTCAAAGATGTACCGAATATTGATTTTAACGCTTTACATATCAAGTATGTTCAGCTCTGATATCGTAGTGGTTAAACTATGTTATGATATAGATTACTCCAAGGGCTCATGCACACGTCAGTGATTTTCAAATACAAGAAAATCGGTCCCAGTTTCATCAGTGTTTTTGATCAGATTTTCATCAACATGAGAGTTTGCTCTCAATTTCATCAGTTTTCTCTCATGAGAAAGAAAAAAGTTTCATCAAATTTTCCTATTATTTCTTTTTTTTAGCTCATTTTATTGACAAGGTAATATCACACAGAGCAACAAATAATGACATTTTAAATAATTAAAAATCAATTCTTGATCTTCCAAAATATAACAAAAAAGTTGAAGATAAATCAGGCTTCATACATTACATATTTTAAGAGTTATATAATTACAAAGTCACTCAGGGTGAAATTTAGATAGATCAAACAAATAAAAACTTAAAGATGAACAAGACTCACTTCACACTAGTTTCAGAATTTTATTTTTATATTAACCCCTTAGTGACTGAGCTAATTTTGATCTTCATGACCAGACCAAATTTTTTAATTCTGACCAGTGTCAATTTATGCAGTAATAATTCTGAAACACTTCAATGTATCTCAGTGATTCTGAGATTGTTTTTTCATGGCACATTGCACTTATTGATGGTGGTAAAATTTGTTCGATATGACTTCTTCCTGCACTATCTGCAACATGATCCCCATATAGTTATAATTATGAATAATGCTGACTACTGGGTTGCCACTCTGTTAGATCAAAAATTAAAAAAACAAATTTTGCCACATGATTCCCGTGCTAAAAAGTGACGAATGTGGGAGTATTGAAACACGCTTTTACACAACATTAAGAGAGCTTTTCACCAAGGCAGCAGTGAAGCACACAGCTCACATCGCAGCTCTACACTTCCAACCTCCGGCATGTCAATGCCTTAATGCCAAAGCATTAGCAGCAGTAGAAGCAGTGGTGGAAGTGGAAGAAGCAACTTCTGTGAGTCCTTTGACACTTTTTTTGACCAACTTGTGCACCAGCACAACTGAGTCCAAGTCTTACACGTGGTGAACAAATGGAGAAGATGGTGCAGGAGTATCTAGAACTGAATATAAATACCATCAGGTAGGGTTTGGACCCTTTCACATTTTGGTCTTCCAAAATGGTCGCCTTAGAGGTTTTATCGTGCCTGGCTGCCAGCATTCTCTCAGAACGTGTCTTCAGCACTGCTGGTGGTGTCCTGATGGATAAGCGCAGCTGGCTATCCCGTGAAAGTGTAGACTGCATAACTTTCATCAAGATGAACAAATCATGGATCTCCAAGGACTTTTGCACCACAATCACAGACTGTACAGACTAGGTGATATTGCATATTTTACTGTGATGCATTAATTTCACGTAACTGCACTCTGTGACATCTTTAGTGTGGCTTCTGTGCCTGCTGTGGCTGCTGCTGATGTTAGCACAAATTTGTGGAAATGTGAACAGTCATGGTTGGTCTACATTTCCTGGGTTATCTGTAGTGGAAGACGTCTCGGTCACAATTATACTATTTCTTTTCTCATGACAGTTATTCCACTTCAGTGGTGTCAAGCCCACATTTTTTAAAATGTGAACACTCCTGGTTGGGTGTCCATCTGCTGGATTATGTGTAGTGGAAGACCTGTTGGTCCCTATTATGCTATTTCTACTCTTGTGAAATTGATGCTACTTTGGTATTGTCTGCAAATAATTTTTGGAAATGTGAACACTACTGGTTGGATGTCCTTCTGCTGGATTGGGTGTAGTAGAAGACCTGTCAGCCTCTATTATACTATTTCTACTCTTGCAAAATTGATGCCACTTTGGTATTGTCTGCCAACAATTTTTGGAAATGTGAACATTACTGGATGAGTGTCCATCTGCTGTATTGGGTTTAGTGGAAGACCCGTCAGTCCTTATTCTACTATTTCTACTGTGGTGAAATTGATGCCATGTTGGTGGTGTCTGCAAATAATTTTTGGAAATGTGAACACTCCTGGAGGGGGTTTATCTGCTGGACTGGGAGTAGTAGAAGACCTGTCTGTCCCTATCATACTATTTCTACTATGGTGAAATTGATGCCACTTCTGTGGTGTAAGGCCCTCATTTGTTTAAATGTGAACACTCCTGGTTGGGTGTCCATCTGCTGGATTATGTGTAGTGGAAGACCTATCGGTCCCTATTATACTATTTCTACACTGGTGAAATTGATGTCACTTTTATGGTGTCTGCCAACAATTTTTGGAAATGTGAACACTACTGGTTGAGTGTCCATCTGCTGTGTTGTATGTAGTGGAAGACCTATCGGTCCCTATTATACTCTTTCTACAGTGGTGAAATTGATGTCACTTTTATGGTGTCTGCCAGTAATTTTTGGACACTCCTGGTTGGGTGTCCATCTGTTGGATTGGGTGTAGTGGAAGACTTGTTGGTCCCTATTATACTATCTATACTGTGGTGAAATTGATGCCACTTTGCTGGTGTCTGCCAATATATTTTGGAAATGTGAACACTCCTGATTGGGTCTCCTTAATGCCTGTTGCCTGTAGCAGTAGGAGTAGTAGGCCTCGGACACCATCTGGCCTCCACTACCTTGGACTCAACTGCGCATGTTACTATCCATAAATTTTTCTGACAATGGTAGTCTACAAAACTGATATTTGTGCCACCTGAGTGTGGCTCAGCATGAAAGCAGGTAGAGGTGTTCCTTGTGGTATCAGGGCTCCCAGTAAAGGGGGCCTACACTGATCCCTCACCCACCTCGTCTTATTGTGACATTCAATTGAAAGCTGTAAATGCTGTCCCAGACCCCGATACCTCATGCCTGGCTGATTGCTGCAGTTCCATGCCAAAATTTGAACTGTGGGTGAATTGAGGCCACTTTACTGGTGTCTGTCCATCATTTTATGTGTTTTTGCAGCATTTGAGGCTGTTATAAGGTGTTGTGCATGTGTTTCGGTCAATAATGTTCGGTGAATATTCGAAAATTAATCGAAGTTTTCACTCATCTCTACCTACGGGTATCAGGTGGCATAATCAACGACCACTAATATGTGTTAGTGGCCCCAGGCAGATTTTACTATCAGCCCCACTAAATCCATCGCAATCCACTCAAAAGGAACCTCTATGATGGGCAGAGGTACCAATGGACTCCAGTAGTTCGCGGTGGGTGAGGTTAGTTGGCACCCTAGACACGTGTCACAGTACCTCTAGATCTCCACGTAGACCCAAGGCCCAAAACAATGCTGTAGTGTGCGTCTTTTTGGCCCCTAAGTGCCCTCCCAGCATGTGGGTGTGAGCCATTTTGAGCACCGTGAGACGGTAGGATTGGGGCATTACCAGTGGTTTTATCACTTCATCCAGAATTTTATCAACCCTATACAATATGTCTTGCTTGTCCACCATGCGGGGAAAAAACATTTCTGCACCTGGTTAGTGAGCCACTCTATTAACCTCTATCACCCTTTCTCATGCCTGGGCCAGGGTGGGATCCTGGAGCTGAGCAGTCCCAAACTTACCAGGGGATACCTCCAGCTCGGGGATTGGTGGGGTCTCCTCAACCTGTCCTGCCAATACGTCTAGGGGAAACCTATCAGGGTTATACTCTGTTCCTAGGTTGGTGACCCCTACGGCAGGTATCCCTGACTCGGGATCTTCGGGTTCCATGACCGGAATATCAATTACCTTGGGATGGTTAACCCTGGTCTTCAACAGGGACTGGAATAGGGGCAAGTCTCTTCCCAATTCTACAGTCCCATTTGGAAAGGTCTTCACCACACCCACCATATGTTTGATTTCTCCACACGGTGTGGAAAAAATAACACCTGCGGCTGAGTACTCTCGTAGTTTTCCCATGGATACATCCATTGGGGTTGTCCCCAGTAGCAAGGGACCTATGGACCAGAGTCACTAAGCTCCCTGAGTCCAAGAGAGCCTCTTTCTGGTACTCATTGACGAGTTCCTGGTACAGTTGGGATTCACTCCCGACAGTCCCTATAATGGCAGTGCAGACTGGCTGGGCATACATAGACATATGAGTATACCCACAGTCCATGAGTTCAGCTGTCAGGGGACAGTTGGCAGCCACATGTCTGGGGCCCCGGCACTGCCAACACTTGATAGTTGTGGCGCAACTGGACCTTGGGGCCAACTTAGGGGGCACAGGTCTGCTGTCCCTCTCCCTTCGGGATACCCCCTCAGTATGGGCTCGGTCCTGATTGACCCCAGTAGAGGGTCGTGGACTTTTCCCAGCTCCTGGGCTGGTGGGACCCAACATGACAGCCATAGTGGAGCTGTACCCCGTTTAAAGTCCTGAGTGGCCATGTAGGGCTCAGTCAGTCCAACCTCCTGGTCCAGAGTGCCTGTGTCCCCTTGCCCCACCCAATGCTGTATGGCTGCTGGCAGAGCTCTCACCAGCCGGTCGACTACCACCCTCTTCACCATCTGGGCCGGAGTCACGGTCTCAGGTTGAAGCCACCTTTTCACAAGCTGCAGTAAGTCATAAACCTGAGACCGGGCAGGCTGGGCCTCCACAAAAGTCCATGAATATACCTGTTGGGCTCTCACGTAGTTATTAACCCCTAGTTGGGCAAGGATCTCACCTTTTAGCTTGGCATAGTCCTGGGTATCCTCCCGACTAAGGTCAAAGTAGGCTTTTAGCATGTCACCCCTCAGGAAAAGAACCACCACTTCAGCCCACTGGGAAGTTGGCAGGTTCTCCCACTCTGCAGTGAGCTCATAGACTTTGAGGAAAGCTTCCACAACTTCTTCTGGACTCAGTTTCCTCAAAGCGGAGCGGACCTTGTCCCGGGACTTGCGACGTTCTGGGGTCGGCGCAGGAGGTTCCTCACGCAGGGCTGCAATTTGCTGCAGCAACAGGTTATCGGTCTGTTGCTGTTGTTGCTAAGTGAGGACCAGCTGTCTCCGGGTTTCTTCCATCTTGTTCGCAGTCCTGGGTTGCAGTGTGGCAGGTCTATTGACAGACATGCAGCTGGCATTGGGGTATGCCTCAATTCACACTGCCCGCATTCTCCAACAAAGTCCCCCTGACGAAGGCACACCGCCAAAACGCGCGTAGGGGTAGTGGCACCATCATCAGGGCATTGGTAAGTTACAACTACTCTCACTTCCAGTTTCATTCCTTGATCAATGTTAATGCACCGCCATGGATAAATGATATATAGCTTTGTAACATAAACATCCCAACATGGTTCAAATTATCTGATTTAATGGGATGGTATCAGTAGTGTCTGTTGTTTTTTCCTTTGGACGTGTTACAGCTGCATAGGTGCATGGCATTAGATAATTATTTGTTATACTGATGTGATTTCAGCATTGCCAGCTCTGTGGTGGTGCCAATCTAAATCTGTTTGGCTCAACTGTTAGCACTATTGGCTACTTTTTTAATCTATTATTATGCATTTTATAATGTAAAAATAAAGATTTTCATAGTTTTTGTTCAAAATACGCTTCTGTCTGTATGTTTATATTCTCAAACCAAATGTAGTGCGTGTCCACACTGTGCAGTGATGAGGCAGGGATCCAGGAAAAGTTCAAAGTAAGCGTAGTTTTAATGTCCAAAAACTCACAAATAGTGTTGAGCATTCCGATACCGCAAGTATTGGGTATCGGCCGATACTTGCGGTATCGGAATTCCATAAAATGAGCGCGTTTAGGACCTGAGAATGACGTCGCGGCTTCTGATTGGTCACGTGCCGCTCATGTGACCGCCACGCGACCAATCACAAGCCGCGACGTCATTCTCAGGCACTAAACTCCTCATTCTAGGAATTTAGGACCTGCGAATGATGTCTCGGCTTCTGATTGGTCGCGTGGCGGTCACATGAGCGGCACGCGACCAATCAGAAGCCGCGACGTCATTCTCAGGTCCTAAACGCGCTCATTTTAAACAAAGAAGCCTGCCGGTTACCCGCGGTGATGTCCAGGGGCCGCTGGAGAGGTGAATATATCAATATTTTTTATTTTAATTCTTTATTTTACACATTAATATGAAGGGAAGGGAGATTGACTGTTAACCTGTTGCTGCAGCAAATTGCAGCCCTGCGTGAGGAACCTCCTGCGCCGACCCCAGAACGTCGCAAGTCCCGGGACAAGGTCCGCTCCGCTTTGAGGAAACTGAGTCCAGAAGAAGTTGTGGAAGCTTTCCTCAAAGTCTATGAGCTCACTGCAGAGTGGGAGAACCTGCCAACTTCCCAGTGGGCTGAAGTGGTGGTTCTTTTCCTGAGGGGTGACATGCTAAAAGCCTACTTTGACCTTAGTCGGGAGGATACCCAGGACTATGCCAAGCTAAAAGGTGAGATCCTTGCCCAACTAGGGGTTAATAACTACGTGAGAGCCCAACAGGTATATTCATGGACTTTTGTGGAGGCCCAGCCCGCCCGGTCTCAGGTTTATGACTTACTGCAGCTTGTGAAAAGGTGGCTTCAACCTGAGACCGTGACTCCGGCCCAGATGGTGAAGAGGGTGGTAGTCGACCGGCTGGTGAGAGCTCTGCCAGCAGCCATACAGCATTGGGTGGGGCAAGGGGACACAGGCACTCTGGACCAGGAGGTTGGACTGACTGAGCCCTACATGGCCACTCAGGACTTTAAACGGGGTACAGCTCCACTACGGCTGTCATGTTGGGTCCCACCAGCCCAGGAGCTGGGAAAAGTCCACGACCCTCTACTGGGGTCAATCAGGACCGAGCCCATACTGAGGGGGTATCCCGAAGGGAGAGGGACAGCAGACCTGTGCCCCCTAAGTTGGCCCCAAGGTCCAGTTGCGCCACAACTATCAAGTGTTGGCAGTGCCGGGGCCCCAGACATGTGGCTGCCAACTGTCCCCTGACAGCTGAACTCATGGACTGTGGGTATACTCATATGTCTATGTATGCCCAGCCAGTCTGCACTGCCATTATAGGGACTGTCGGGAGTGAATCCCAACTGTACCAGGAACTCGTCAATGAGTACCAGAAAGAGGCTCTCTTGGACTCAGGGAGCTTAGTGACTCTGGTCCATAGGTCCCTTGCTACTGGGGACAACCCCAATGGATGTATCCATGGGAAAACTACGAGAGTACTCAGCCGCAGGTGTTATTTTTTCCACACCGTGGAAATTCATAGCCATGAGTCTGACCAGACGTGTCTGACCATCTTAGAAATTGCATTTTTAAATTGCAGTTTTTTAATTGCTATGAATTAGACTAGAATTCCATGGGGCATTTGAGCATTCATCACTGCTGTACTTTCATCATCCTCATCACCACCTGTATCCTCTAATCAAGCTGTTTTGTCTACCCACAGGTATGCTGCTGTCCATCTACTCTGCCTTTCCTGCAATGTGTGTTTATGTGAACTGCATATAATTCCCACCTGGTATGCTGCTGTCCATCTACTCTGCCTTTCCTGCAATGTGTGTTTATGTGAACTGCATATAATTCCCACCTGGTATGCTGCTGTCCATCTACTCTGCCTTTCCTGCAATGTGTGTTTATGTGAACTGCATATAATTCCCACCTGGTATGCTGCTGTCCATCTACTCTGCCTTTCCTGCAATGTGTGTTTATGTGAACTGCATATAATTCCCACCTGGTATGCTGCTGTCCATCTACTCTGCCTTTCCTGCAATGTGTGTTTATGTGAACTGCATATAATTCCCACCTGGTATGCTGCTGTCCATCTACTCTGCCTTTCCTGCAATGTGTGTTTATGTGAACTGCATATAATTCCCACCTGGTATGCTGCTGTCCATCTACTCTGCCTTTCCTGCAATGTGTGTTTATGTGAACTGCATATAATTCCCACCTGGTATGCTTTGCTTACCCATTGTTTTCTATCCATTTGTATTTCACTTCCCTTGCTTCTTGCTTGCATACCTGAGTGGCCATCTACCCCACCCCCTCTTTATGACCTGGCTTAACTGTGAACATGTGCTCTAGACACACACGCCCACATCCTCCCTCTCAGCTGTGAGCCCTTAGGTGCCCATAAATTCATAGCCATGAGTCTGACCAGACGTGTCTGACCATCTTAGAAATTGCATTTTTAAATTGCAGTTTTTTAATTGCTATGAATT
The DNA here is from genome assembly GCF_032444005.1 of Ranitomeya imitator. Lineage (NCBI taxonomy): Eukaryota > Metazoa > Chordata > Amphibia > Anura > Dendrobatidae > Ranitomeya > Ranitomeya imitator. The sequence goes on from NC_091285.1 coordinate 432,311,526, forward strand.
AGACTAGAATTGGACTGGAATTGACTGGAAGGTAAAGGAATAGAAAACCACTATAATGTTTCGGTTTCTTTTCACATTCACCCCCATACTACTCTATTTCTTCCTATCTCCTGTAGTCCCTCCACCCAGTAAAGAACTAGTCATTTCTCCCTCCATCCTCCCCAGTCATCTCACCTCCTCCACAGAACTCTTCCTCCACATACAATCCTTTCTCGCCAGGCACACACGGCCACATCATGACCTATCCAGCTCACACCTTCTAACGCTCTGTCTGCTGCTCCTCATTGCTGGCGACATATCCCCAAATCCTGGCCCTCCTCATCACATCCCCACACTCATTTCTAATCCCCTGCCACGATCCTCTACACGTCCTCGCAGCCACAGTAACCTCATACCCATTCATCCTGCCCCCACTCCCCCAATTTCCCTATCTGGAGCACTATGGAACGCACGCTCTGTCTGCAATAAACTTCCATTTATCCATGACCTCTTTATCAATAACAAACTCTCCTTCCTCGACATCACTGAAACCTGGCTCACCCCTTCTGACACAGCCTCCCCTGCGGCACTCTCTTACGGTGGCTTCCACCTTTCTCACACACCCCGCCCCAGCAGCAAGCATGGCGGAGGAGTTGGTTTTCTCCTGTCAGATAACTGCTCCTTCACCCCAATCCCACTGCCACCCTCTGTTATCCTCCCTTCCTTTGAGGTGCACTCTGTGCGCATCTACTCCCCCTCCAACCTCCAACTGGCTGTCATCTACCGTCCCCCAGGGCCAGCCACCACCTTCTTCGACCACTTCACCACCTGGCTACTCCACTTCCTCGCCGCTGACATCCCCACTATCATCATGGGCGACTTCAACATCCCCATTGACACTTCCCTCTCAGCTGCCACTAAACTTCTATCTCTCACTTCCTCCTTTGGCCTCACTCAATGGTCTTCTACAGCCACCCACAAAGATGGTCACACACTGGACCTCATTCTCACCCGCCTCTGCTCCCTATCTAACCTCTCAAACTCACCTCTTCCACTCTCTGACCACAACCTACTTACATTCTCTTCCCTTTCCACTCCTTGTCTACAACCCCCACCCCACAAACTCTCACACCCTCGCAGAAATCTTAAACACCTTGATCTTCACTCACTCTCTGAATCCCTCCTCCCTCTCACAGACATAAGCTCCCTACACAATGCGGATGATGCTGCCGCTCTATATAACACCACAATAGCTGCAGCTTTGGAATCTCTTGCCCCTCTCACACATACCAAAGCTCGCAAAATCAACAGACAACCCTGGCACACCAGCATGACAAAAGAACTGAGGCGAGCTTCCAGAGCTGCTGAGCGCAGATGGAAAAGATCCCACTCCATCGAGCACTTCATCGCATTCAAACAGTCCCTCACTGCTTTCAAAACCATGCTCGCCACAGCAAAACAAACCTACTTCTCATCTCTCATATCCTCCCTGTCTCACAACCCCAAACAGTTATTCAACACCTTCAACTCTCTCCTCCGTCCCCCAGCACCTCCTCCCTCCCCACTCATCTCAGCTGAAGACTTCGCCTCATTTTTCAAGCAGAAAATTGAGAACATCAGAGACAATTTTAGTAAACAACCCCCAGAACCCTTCCTCCCAACTACCCAGCCCTCCACCTCCAAAACCAACTTCTCCACCATTACAGAAGACGGACTCTCCACTCTACTCTCAAGATCGCATCTCACCACCTGTGCACTTGACCCACTCCCATCCCACTTCATCCCAAACCTCACCACAGTCTTCATCCCAACCCTAACCCATCTCTTTAACCTATCACTAACAACTGGCATTTTCCCCTCAAGCTTTAAACATGCCACAATCACACCTATCCTCAAAAAGCCCTCTCTTGACCCATCCTCTGTATCTAGCTATCGCCCTATATCACTTCTCCCCTTTGCCTCAAAACTACTGGAACAACATGTCCATATTGAACTGTCCTCCCATCTATCTTCCTGCTCCTTCTTCGACCGCTTTCAATCAGGCTTCCGGTCACACCACTCCACTGAAACTGCCCTAACTAAGGTCACCAATGACCTATTAACCGCCAAGAGCAAGCGACACTACTCTGTCCTCCTCCTCCTGGACCTGTCCTCTGCCTTTGACACAGTGGACCATTCCCTGCTGCTGCAGACCCTCTCATCCCTTGGCATCACAGAATTGGCCCTATCCTGGATCTCATCATACCTAACTGACCGTACATTCAGCGTCTCCCACTCACACACCACCTCCTCACCTCGCCCCCTATCTGTCGGAGTCCCGCAAGGCTCAGTTCTAGGACCCCTGCTCTTCTCCATCTACACCTTTGGCCTGGGACAGCTCATAGAATCTCACGGCTTTCAGTATCATCTCTATGCTGACGACACACAGATCTACATCTCTGGACCAGATATCACCTCCCTACTAACCAGAATCCCTCAATGTCTGTCTGCTATTTCATCCTTCTTCTCCACTAGATTTCTAAAACTTAACATGGACAAAACAGAATTCATCATCTTTCCCCCATCTCACGCGATCTCCCCAACGAACCTATCCATTACAGTAAACGGCTGCCCACTCTCCCCAGTCCCACAAGCCCGCTGTCTTGGGGTAATCCTTGACACTGATCTCTCCTTTAAACCACATATCCAAACCCTTTCCACTTCCTGCCGCCTCCAACTCAAAAATATTTCACGGATCCGCACATTCCTAAACCAAGAATCTGCAAAAACCCTAGTCCATGCCCTCATCATCTCCCGCCTTGACTACTGTAACCTCCTGCTCTGTGGCCTCCCCTCTAACACTCTTGCACCCCTCCAATCTATTCTAAACTCTGCTGCCCGACTAATCCACCTGTCCCCCCGCTATTCCCCGGCCTCTCCCCTCTGTCAATCCCTGCACTGGCTCCCCATCACCCAGAGACTCCAGTACAAAAGCCTAACCATGACATATAAAGCCATCCACAACCTGTCTCCTCCATACATCTGTGACCTCGTCTCCCGGTACTTTCCTGCACGCAACCTCCGATCCTCACAAGATCTCCTTCTCTACTCCCCTATTATCTCCTCTTCCCACAATCGCATACAAGATTTCTCTCGTGCATCCCCCCTACTCTGGAATGCTCTACCACAACATATCAGACTCTCGCCTACCATCGAAACCTTCAAAAAGAACCTGAAGACCCACCTCTTCCGACAAGCCTACAACCTGCAGTAACCACCGATTGACCAAACCGCTGCACGGCCAGCTCTACCCTCACCTACTGTATCCTCACCCATCCCTTGTAGATTGTGAGCCCTCGCGGGCAGGGTCCTCTCTCCTCCTGTACCAGTTGTGACTTGTATTTTTCAAGATTATTGTACTTGTTTTATTATGTATACCCCTCCTCACATGTAAAGCGCCATGGAATAAATGGCGCTATAATAATAAATAATAATAATAATAATAATCCCAGGGCCTGAAGGAGAGTTTCCTCTCCTTCAGACCCTGGGAACCATCAGGATACCTTCCGATACTTGGTGTCCCATTGACTTGTATTGGTATCGGATATCGGTATCGGCGATATCCGATACTTTTCAGGTATCGGCCGATACTGTCCGATACCGATACTTTCAAGTATCGGACGGTATCGCTCAACACTACTCACAAACAAAACAAATGGTATCCTCCGGATTGCAGCCAGGAAACAAGACAGTCTGTAAATGCATCCAGTTGCCGAGGGTAACTGCACCACTGTATCATGCTTTGGGGTGCCAGGAGTTCACTCTGCTTGGCTCTGTGTTACCTCACACAGGCTGAACTTTTGCAGAACAGTCTGCTCTGCACCTTGCAAACTCCACACTGACAAACCCAACCCTCTGATACAGGGTTTTTACAAGGAACCTGTGGCCTTCATCCACATGAATGACCTGGCCCTGGGAGGAAACAGACCACCCCACTGCCTTCCTGTAGTCTGTTTCAAAAATAAAAGCCCATGGCTTAAATCTGCCTTGGGCAAATAGCTTGCCCAAGACCAACACTTACTTGTATTTTGCATTGCAATCACAGCTATGCCTGTGACTGCAATGCACTACCATGGTCTCACTACAACTCTGTGGGCATCCTGGGGGACACATAGCGACCCTCGCATATAACATCAGTCACTGCCTCACAACATATATACCGTAATTGCATGTTCAGCATCAAGCCAAATATGCTAGTTTTGTTCATCTATTAGCCACTATTACAATCTATTACAATCTTTTTTTGAGCATAAACTGAGGGTTCATTTTTCTTGTCTCTTATCTTAGGGTATTTCCATCTTCCCTATGTATGTTCTTAGCCATATTTCTCTTACTTTTTGGCATAGTACTCATTGTTATTATTGTTGATGTAATAAAACTTCATTTATTATTAGTCTTATGATTTTTTTTTTCCTTCTATGAGGCCTGATGCATTTAATTTTGCCATATACAGTATCCTCTGTTGCCTGGAAGATAACTCCAAAGCTTATTTTACTCAGGAGATACCAGTGTGACATGTAATGGCTGCTGTCTGCTCTTCTGATCACACTGTAGAGCTGTGTGTGGCTATGACACATCTGCAGGTTCCTCTCAGCTCCAGCTTCCAGCTCACAGGCAGACAGGGTTGCAATATTGTTACAATACAGTAGAGCTCAAGAGAGAAGTAAAAAATGTGTTTGCAAGAAGACAAATTTAATTTTCCCTGCTCTATGTTAGTTACGTGTCTCACACTGGGAACCCCTCCTTTTATTTAAAATATGCTCTGGAGGCAGAGTTATCTTCTAGGCAACATCCTCCGCAGAGTCTGGAAGAGGTAATTTATATAAAGTGATAAAAGATTATTTCTCAACAACAAGGCATCTGATATGAGGCATACAGACATCACTCTACTCCGCAGTCTATAACCTGTATGCCCATATTACTTGTATAGATAGGTCCCCTTTAAAAGAGATATTCAGATATCTACTTTGCAAAAAAAAGTGCATGAGCACTAACAGGTGCTTGTGACCTACCTACCTGCACCGTATTCCATCGGTACAGAGCAGTTACTGACTGCTCCTGCCAGTGATTCAGCTACTGATGACATCACATTGACAGAGTGGCATTTTCTTTTCCGCTCTGCTCTGTTGACAGGGCAGAACTGCCGACATCATGCTGAATGAAAACGGGATCCCCACTTCCTACCTAGGGGAGCCAGCTGTTAATAAGAATGCCACCAGTAGTCCTGCCCTGTCAGCAGAGCAGCCCTGAAGATCAAGTGCTGCTCTGTTGAGAGAGCAGCTGAATCACCGGCAGGGGCGGTCATTGCTGGCGGGGAAGGGCCACCTGCCTGTTAGTGCTCAGGCCTTTTTTTTACAGAATTCCTGATTTCCCATTCAAGCCACTATTCCAAACAGGTCTCAAACATTAGCGCGAGAAGGGCTTGTGGGGAGTTCCTCCTATTTGCAGAGATCTAACACATATTCCCCACACTTTTTTGGGCATTTCCTATTCTTATTTATAAAGCGTTCATATCCACATGTAATTATTTCAATGTCATTTATCCATCCATCACAGTGCTATTGTTTTCATAGCTAGTAATAAAGGCTGTCTGAGAAATATACAAGAGTGATGGGGCCACATTTCCTTGTCCAATATAACAAACAAACATAACAAAGGTTCTATGGAAATATCAGTATTTCGAATTACAGATAAAAATTCTAGTATTTCTTCCCAAAAGGATCTAATTGGGCACTGCCCTGTCATGTGCTAAAAATCTGCATTTTTGGGAACCACACTTTGGGCACATGGCTACCCTTGGGCTCCCTCTCCCACATACGGATTCAGGTCGGTACCCATTTTATGCACTCGTACTCCTAGTTATATATGTTCTACTGGCAGACTATTGGTCTTTATTTACAACAGTGTATTTACTATTATTGATTTGCCTACCCCTTGGCTGTTTTGTGCCACATACCATATCTTGTCACTTTTCTACATATATTTAGCTTTACTCCTTTTTATGTCGGTGGCTATTAGTATATATCTATATGTATCTCTCTGCGTTGGCACACCTACTGATATTGGTGGTTACCAGTATATATCTATTGGCACTAGGCACTTTATCTTCATACATAGTTCTGTATTGCATACTGGGTATTTTCCTGCGTTAGTACACCTTCGTGTGAACATATACTACATACTGATTATTAGCAGTTGCCATTTATTCATTAACTTTAATTTTATTTTTCGGTTTGTCCTCTCATTATTTGGACTCTACTGAGTGCTGTGTTATACTTATATTTATGGCATTAGTATTATTGTCTTCTGCTCCATCAGTATATTACCTGTTCCGTGTGTGGCACTAGTGTCGCCTCTTTTATCTTTTTCTGCATTGTGTCATTTGGCTTTTACTTCTATTAGTGTTACTTGTATATTTTTCAATAAAGTTGTTATATTTTTTTAGCTCTTTGTGTCCATTTCTCTTTTGGGTTTCTATATTATATATTATGGCGGAGCTTGCTACCTCCGGTGCCCCATGTATAGGTTTATTTACCTTGTGTGAGATAACTCTGATGTATGACATATAGCTGAACTTATTTATTATTTATAGCTGGAGACACATATAAATGGGATTTAAATAAATTCACAGCTATCTCATCGTTCACTGATGGAATCTTTTATTTCCATATATCCCATACTGCAGGTGGAACACTCAGGGTTTTAGGATGTATGAGTGAGAAATATAGCCTAGAGATCAATCCACCTGTACTGTGAGATTTAACAATCCCAATTATAGGAAAAGAAGAAAAAAAAAATTTCTGCCAGAAAACTGTGAATTAAATGCGTGATGTATTTGTAGATATTGTAGTGCAAACGTCTTTGCATGCTGCCCCTCTCCCACAGCAGGGACGCCGACTCACTCACCGTTGCTGCCTCAATCCTGCACTTCCTCTTTTCTCTCAGGCTGCTTTGCAAGGTCCGTACACTGTGGTTAGGGCGCACGTACTCCCTCCTTCTTAAAGGGGCTGCGCTCGCCATCCTAAAGTGATCCCAGTCAACGGCTGGGAGACATTTATTATTTAAGTCATCTGCACCTCCATGGAGGTGCTTGTGCAACGTTGTTAGCTTGTTCCCTACGAGCTTGCTAGTTCTCAGGTCCTGTCCGCTATTACCACTAGTACTGCTACAATCCATCCATCCATGCGTAAGTACCTGCCTAGTCAGTCTGTATTTCAGCCGGAACCGCCTGCAACTGCCATGCCAGTTTGTGCATAAGCCAGACCTCCTGGCACCCTGCCGGGCCAGTGTACATATCAGCTGGACCCGCCTGTGCCTGCCATGCCAACCTGTATATCATCCGGACCCATCTGCACCTGCTGTGCCAATTTGTATATCAGCCAGACCCACCTGCACCTGGTGTGCCAGTCTGTATATGAGGTCTTTAGATTTTTTTCAGCCAAAAAACCGTGGTTTTTTATTGTGAACAAAACACCAAAATTATATGGTATCACCGCAGTGTTTCAAGGTAACGTTTCGACCCACTGGGTCTTTCTCAAACCTTCCAATAGTAGATACCGTGAAGGGCACAAATCCCAGGAGAGATGCAGGAGTCCCGTTAGGGGCTATAGTTTAGCAGTTGCGGGTGTCTGCGGTGGTGGTGTGTGACACCCGCAACTGCTAAACTATAGCCCCTAACGGGACTCCTGCATCTCTCCTGGGATTTGTGCCCTTCACGGTATCTACTATTGGAAGGTTTGAGAAAGACCCAGTGGGTCGAAACGTTACCTTGAAACCTTGAAACACTGCGGTGATACCATATAATTTTGGTGTTTTGTTCACAATAAAAAACCACGTTTTTTTGGCTGAAAAAAATCTAAAGACCTCTTTCTTGAGTGCGACTGTTGTTGTACAGGACTATATTCTGGAGGATCCCTCCATGTTCAGTCTGCACCACTAGTAGCGAGAGTGCACGTCTTGTTCTTCACCAGTCTGTATATGAGCGGTACTCTACTACTGTGCCGTTCCATCTACCTGTCTCTTGGGGGTAAGCTGCTGTGCGTCCATGGTCTGTCCTGGAGAGGCGTCCATCGGGAGCCAAGCTTAACCCCACCATCAGAGGTTCTTGTGATACATGGCAAAAAATACGTGGATATTGAACCATTTAGTTGAAAAGCTCCTTTAGGGTTTTGTAAATTACAGAATTCCATTTAATAAATTTGTTACAAAAGCCAAATTTAAGCAATAATTTTATTAGAAATGGCAATTCTACAGAGTCAAAGGCCTTAGCTACATCAAGAGAAGCCAAAGTCCAATTCTACACCTACCTGCCCCAATCTGTCACTCAATCTGGGCTCTTCTCAAATTAGCTGAAGTACCTCTTCCTGAGATAAGCACTGGCAGATGGAACGGGACCGTCTAACATTGAGATGAGCACTGGCAGGTGCAGCAGGAGCGGCTGATGTTGAGACAAGCACTGGCAGGTGCAATGGGACTGGCTGACATAGATTAGCACTGGCAGGTGCAGCAGGATTGGTTGATGTTGAGACAAGCACTGACAGGAGCAGTGTACAGGGACCTCTGAACTCACAGGAGTGTTAGGAAACAAACTCACAAAACTGCACAGGCACCCCCATGTTGGAGTAGGTGCCTTAAATAATAGCAATTGGCTTGGGACACTTTAGGGGAAAACATGTGGCACCTTTAAGAAAAGGGAAGTGTGCTCGCGCACTCTAAGCACAATACCCGAGGACATGTGTGGTGCACGCACCCCGGGCAGCTTCAGTCCCAGAAGGGGGACATTGAGCAGGACAGAGGCCGCTGTGGTGAGTACGATGGCATCTCTGCAGGGGGAGAGGGACCGTACACAGAGATTCTGGCACCAAAGTACCCCCCTCTTACGCCCCCTCTTTTTCAATTCTGACAGAAATATCTCCAGGAGGAGAGGGCATGGATGTTATCCCTGGGTTCACAGAACCTCTCCTCAGGAGCAATCCTCCTCCCATCCACAAGAAGGAAGGTCTTTCCTCTTACCCTCTAGGTGGCCAGAATGTTCTCTACCTCGAAAATGTCCTCAGCGCTTCAGCAGCCGCAGTGGTGCCAGGAACCCTGAAGAAAGAACTGAGGACAAGAGGTTTGAGAAGAGACACATGGAAGGAATTGGGGATTTGAAAACAGGCTGGAAGTTTGAGTTTTTAGGCTACTAGATTAATTTGTTGCAACACGTCGAAGGGACCGATGAAGCACAGACCCAGTTTATGGGACGAAATCTTGAGACGGACATACTTAGATGAAAGCATGACCCTATCTCTGGGATGAAACAGAGGCAAATCTAGACATCTCTTGTCAGCGTTTCTTTTCATCCGCTCAGATGATTTTACTAAGGACATCTTGGTGTCCTCCCAGATTTCTGAAAAGCACCCGATGAGGGAATCGGCAGCAGAAATATCGGAGGTGATAGCCACAGGAAAAGGGACTTTGGGGTGTTGACCGTAGACCACAAAAAATGGAGATTTGGCAGAAGACTCGCTCACATGGTTATTGTATGAAAATTCATCCCAAGGCAAGAGTTCAGCCCAGTCACTGTGGTGAGCATTGCAAAGTGCCGGAGGAAATTAGTTAGGATCTGATTGACTCCTTCCACTTGGCCATTGGACTGAGGATGGTAGGATGATGAAAAGTCCAAAGTAACATCCAGTAGCTTACAGGAGGCCCTCCAAAAACAAGAAGTAATATGAACACCTATATCGGAGAAGGAGTAGGCCATGGAGGGAAAAAAATCTGAAAAATACACTATTTTGCCAGTACTGGTGCAGATGGAAGACCATATAGAGTAGTGAACTGGGCCATCTTGGAGAAATGATCCACAACCACCCAGATGACAGTGCTTCCAGTTAACACTGGCAGATCCATGATACAATACATGCAAATATGCTGCCAGGGAGCAGATGGCACGGGCAAGGGAAGCAACTGACCGGTCAGAAGCTGTTTGGGAGTCTTCTTTTGGGCACAGTAAGGACAGGCAGAGAAGAAATTAGCAATATGTTTGCACAGGGTCGGCCACCAATAGTGTTGAGCGATAAGGAGAACTGTCTTCTCTCTGGCATGGCCCAATACTTTAGTTGAATGACCCCAGAGAAGAACCCGATTCCTATCGGGATTAGCCACATAAGTCTTACTGGAGGGAAGATGAGAAAAGTCTAGTGGAACAACCGTGATTATTTTGGAGGGCACGATGATGTGTTTAAGCTCCTCCTCCTGGTCGGAGGCCTGGAACTACCTGGAGAGAACGTCCACCTTGACATTTTTGTCAGCCTGCTGAAAATGGAGAGTGAAAATGAAGCGAGCGAAGAACAAAGACCACCTGGTTTGTCGAGAGTTAAGCCACTGTGCGCAATGCAGATAAGCAAGATTCTTGTGGTTATCGTATATAACCACACAGTGCAATGCTCCTTCCACCAAGTATTGCCACTCCTGCATAGGCAGCTTGATCGCAAGTAATTCTCTATCGCCAATAGAGAAGAGCTTAGAGAAGTCGCAGGACACCATGGATAAACTCTTCTGCGTAAGATGGCACCATTCCAGAGGAAGATGCATCCAGCTGCAGGAAGAACTTCTTGTTATGGTTTGGACGATGCAGCACAGGGGTCGAGGAGAATGCCTGCTTGAGGGATACAAGCTTGCCTCTGGAGTCTGGAGTTTTTCATCATATCGCTGAATAAAACACGATGAAAAAGACTACAAATGGTATCTCTGAAAATGTTATCTTGTCGCGCAAAAAACAAGCTGCAATACAGCTCTATCAGTGGAAAAACAAAAAAGTTATATCTCTCAGAATACAGCAATGCAAAAATAATTATTTTTTCAATAAAATAGTTTTTACTGTGTAAAAGCATCAAAACATTAAAAATGATCTAAATGTGGTATTGCTGTAATCGTACTGACCGGAAGAATAAAGCTGCCTTATCAATTTTAGCACACATGGAATGACATTAAAAAAAAATTCCTGAATTGCTGGTTTTTGTTCATTCTGCCTCTCAAAAATCAGAATCGAAAGCGATCAAAAAATGTTATGTGACCGAAAGTAGTATCAATAAAAATGTCAACTTGCCTCGCAAAAAACAAGCTCTCACGTGACTGTCGAATGAAATGAGGAAAAATTATAACTGTCAAAATATGGCAATGCAAAAACAAGTTTTTGCAATAAAAAGTGTCTTTTAGTGTGTGATAGTAGCCAAACATAAAAACCGATATAAACCTGGTATCGCTGTAATCGCACCGACCCAAAAAATTAAGTCATCTAATCACTTATAGTGCATGAGAAATGGCATAAAAAATAAATAAAAACTATTCTTCACCTGTTGTGGATTATTTCATTCTGCCTCCCAAAGGTCACAGTAAAGCTCAGCTCACATTTATCTTGTGCTCTACGCTGAGCGCTTTATGTGTAATTCTCTGAAATACATGATTCAGACGGAACCCTCGGCGGAAGATTCACTATAATGAGGCAGATGAAGGCACTGTGGATGCTGTCTGGCCGCCAATTATCTATTAGTGTCGGTCTTTTTAGGCGAGCATAAAAGCACAGTAAAAAAGGGGAGAAGCCAGCATTCAGAAATGCTTCAGGTACAGTTTGCATTTAATGTGGTCTTGCTTTTAATACATTTAGGAGGCCGTAATGGCACAGCGAATATAAAAAACGAAGAGTAGGACTGCCCCATTATGAGAATGCCTTTGGAGTGGCGGGGTGGGTCAAAGAATTGATCAATTGTTTGAAAAATGTCTCATTTTGAAATACAGTTAGAAATCAATATGTGCATGTGCACTTTATGTCTTGCATTCTGACCATAAACAGCACTGGCTTCTCCTTTTTTTTATAAAAGCAGAGTCCACCAGTGTTGTGCACTTCTGAAAAGAAGGAAAAAGCTGAACGGAGGCCAGAGTCCAGAGTAACTCTGCTGCCTCATTAGAGTGAATGGCTCCCCTAGGGGTTTCATCTGAATCACATTACTAGGAGATTTAAATGAAAACTCAGTGTAGAACGCAGGATAAATGCTATTCCAAACGTTATGTAAAAGGTTCCCAACAAAAGCTTCAACTCAATCACAAAAATAGCATAGTCAGGTTCATCATATGTTAATGAAAATACAGTAATAGGGGGCTTCCATGTTACTGGTAGCACAAAGGCTCTGGAAAAGTGCTATGGCTCTTTGCACCCTAAAAGAAATCCAGATTTACGCTCACGCAAGCGTCGACCGATCTGAATGGCCAAAGACATAGACTCATTCAGACCAGCAGGCATAGGAAATCCCACCATGACATCCTTAAGGGCTTCAGAGAGACCCATTCTGAAAATAGCTGCCAGCGCACATTCATTCCATTGAGTGAGCACGGACCACTTTCTAAACTTCTGACAATAAATCTCTATCTCATCCTGACCCTGACACAGAGCCAGCAAATTTTTCTCTGCCTGATCCACTGAATTAGGTTCGTCGTACAGCAATCCGAGCGCCAGAAAAAACACATCAATATTACATAATGCAGGATCTCCTGGCGCAAGGGAAAATGCCCAGTCTTGAGGGTCGCCACGTAATAAAGAAATAATGATCTTAACTTGTTGAAGCAAGCATTAGTACTTTAGGCCTCCAGTACTGTTATGAACAGGTAATTCAGAACCACAATGGACCTTGAAGTTCAGAGCACACAAAGTGACCTGACATTTACCAAAAACATAGGACGAGCTCTGAGACGTGGAAACTCTGCTGACCGCAATCCCTAATCCTATCACACCACACTAGAGGTAGCCGTGGATTGCGCCTAACGCTCCCTATGCAACTCGGCACAGCCTGAGAAACTAACTAGCCCTGAAGATAGAAAAAAAAGCCTACCTTGCCTCAGAGAAAACCCCAAAGGAAAAAGCAGCCCCCCACATATAATGACTGTGAGTAAAGATGAAAATACAAACACAGAGATGAAATAGATTTAGCAAAGTGAGGCCCGATTTACTGAATAGACCGAGGATAGGAAAGATAGCTTTGCAGTCAACACAAAAACCTACAAACAACCACGCAGAGGGGCAAAAAGACCCTCCGCACCGACTAACGGTACGGAGGTGCTCCCTCTGCGTCTCAGAGCTTCCAGCAAGCAAGAAAAAACCAATATAGCAAGCTGGACAGAAAATATAGCAAACAAAAGTAACACAAGCAGAACTTAGCTTATGCAGGATAGACAGGCCACAGGAACGATCCAGGAGGAAGCAAGACCAATACTAGAACATTGACTGGAGGCCAGAATCAAAGCACCAGGTGGAGTTAAATAGAGCAGCACCTAACGACTTAACCTCATCACCTGAGGAAGGAAACTCAGAAGCCGCAGTACCACTCTCATCCACCAAAGGAAGCTCATAGACAGAACCAGCCGAAGTACCACTCACGACCACAGGAGGGAGCTTGGCCACAGAATTCACAACAGTACCCCCCCTTGAGGAGGGGTCACCGAACCCTCACCAGAGCCCCCAGGCCGACCAGGATGAGCCACATGAAAGGCACGAACCAGATCGACAGCATGGACATCAGAGGCAAAGACCCAGGAATTATCTTCCTGACCATAACCTTTCCACTTAACCAGATACTGGAGCTTCCGTCTCGAAACACGAGAATCCAAATTCTTCTCCACAATATACTCCAATTCCCCTTCAACCAAAAGCGGAGCAGGAGGATCAATAGATGGAACCACAGGTGCCACGTATCTCCGCAACAATGACCTATGGAACACGTTATGGATGGAAAAAGAAGCCGGAAGAGTCAAACGAAAAGACACAGGATTAAGAACCTCAGAAATCCTATATGGACCAATGACACGAGGCTTAAATTTAGGAGAGGAAACCTTCATAGGAATATAACGAGATGACAACCAAACCAAATCCCCAACACGAAGTCGGGGACCCACACAGCGCCTACGGTTAGCGAAACGTTGAGCCTTCTCCTGGGACAAAGTCAAATTGTCCACTACATGAGTCCAAATCTGCTGCAACCTATCCACCACAGTATCCACACCAGGACAGTCCGAAGACTCAACCTGCCCTGAAGAGAAACGAGGGTGGAACCCAGAATTGCAGAAAAACGGCAAAACCAAAGTAGCCGAGCTGGCCCGATTATTAAGGGCGAACTCGGCCAAAGGCAAAAAGGACACCCAATCATCCTGATCAGCAGAAACAAAACATCTCAGATATGTTTTCAAGGTCTGATTGGTTCGTTCAGTCTGGCCATTTGTCTGAGGATGGAAAGCCGAGGAAAAAGACAAATCAATGCCCATCCTAGCAGAAAAGGCTCGCCAAAACCTCGAAACAAACTGGGAACCTCTGTCAGAAACGATGTTCTCTGGAATGCCATGTAAACGAACCACATGCTGGAAAAACAATGACCCCAAATCAGAGGAGGAAGGCAATTTAGACAATGGCACCAAATGGACCATCTTAGAGAAGCGATCACAAACCACCCAAATGACCGACATTCTTTGAGAGACGGGGAGATCCGAAATAAAATCCATAGAGATATGTGTCCAAGGCCTCTTCGGGATCGGCAAGGGCAAAAGCAACCCACTGGCACGAGAACAGCAGGGCTTAGCCCGAGCACAAATCCCACAGGACTGCACAAAAGAACGCACATCCTGCGACAGAGACGGCCACCAAAAGGATCTAGCCACCAAATCTCTGGTACCAAAGATTCCAGGATGACCAGCCAACACCGAACAATGAACCTCAGAGATAACTTTATTCGTCCACCTATCAGGGACAAACAGTTTCTCCGCTGGGCAACGGTCAGGTCTATTAGCCTGAAATTTTTGCAGCACCCGCCGCAAATCAGGGGAGATGGCAGACAAAATTACCCCCTCTTTGAGAATACCCGCCGGCTCAGGCAAACCCGGAGAATCGGGCACAAAACTCCTAGACAGGGCATCCGCCTTCACATTTTTAGAGCCCGGAAGGTACGAAACCACAAAGTCAAAACGGGAGAAAAACAGCGACCAACGAGCCTGTCTAGGATTCAACCGTTTGGCAGACTCGAGATAAGTCAAGTTTTTGTGATAGGTCAAGACCACCACGCGATGCTTAGCTCCTTCAAGCCAATGACGCCACTCCTCGAATGCCCACTTCATGGCTAGCAACTCTCGATTGCCAACATCATAATTTCGCTCAGCAGGCGAAAATTTCCTAGAAAAGAAGGCGCATGGTTTCATCACCGAGCAATCAGAACTTCTCTGCGACAAAACAGCCCCTGCACCAATTTCAGAAGCGTCAACCTCGACCTGGAACGGAAGCGAAACATCTGGTTGGCACAACACAGGGGCAGAAGAGAAACGACGCTTCAACTCCTGAAAAGCTTCCACAGCAGCAGAAGACCAATTGACCACATCAGCACCCTTCTTGGTTAAATCAGTCAACGGTTTAGCAATACTAGAAAAATTATTGATGAAGCGACGATAAAAATTAGCAAAACCCAGGAACTTCTGCAGACTCTTCAGGGATGTTGGCTGAGTCCAATCATAAATGGCCTGAACTTTAACAGGGTCCATCTTGATAGTAGAAGGAGAAAAAATGAACCCCAAAAATGAAACCTTCTGAACACCAAAGAGACACTTTGACCCCTTCACAAACAAAGAATTAGCACGCAGGACCTGGAACACCATTCTGACCTGCTTCACATGAGACTCCCAATCATCCGAGAAGACCAAAATATCATCCAAGTATACAATCAGGAATTTATCCAGGTACTCTCGGAAGATGTCATGCATAAAGGACTGAAACACTGATGGAGCATTAGAAAGCCCGAATGGCATAACCAGGTACTCAAAATGGCCTTCGGGCGTATTAAATGCTGTTTTCCATTCATCGCCCCGATTAATACGCACAAGATTATACGCACCACAAAGATCTATCTTGGTGAACCAACTAGCCCCCTTAATCCGAGCAAACAAATCAGACAGCAGCGGCAAGGGGTACTGAAATTTGACCGTAATTTTATTTAGAAGGCGGTAATCAATTCAAGGTCTCAGCGAACCATCCTTCTTGGCCACAAAAAAGAACCCCGCTCCCAATGGCGACGATGACGGGCGAATATGACCCTTCTCCAAAGACTCCTTCACGTAACTCCGCATAGCGGCGTGCTCAGGTACAGATAAATTAAACAGTCGACCCTTAGGAAACTTACTACCAGGAATCAAATCGATAGCACAATCACAATCCCTATGCGGAGGTAGGGCATTGGACTTGGGCTCATCGAATACATCCCGGTAATCAGACAAGAACTCTGGGACCTCAGAAGGGGTGGATGATGAGATAGACAGAAATGGAACATCACCATGTACCCCCTGACAACCCCAGCTGGACACAGACATTGATTTCCAATCTAATACTGGGTTATGGACTTGTAGCCATGGCAACCCCAACACGACCACATCATGCAGATTATGCAACACCAGAAAGCGAATATCCTCCTGGTGCGCAGGAGCCATGCACATGGTCAGCTGGGTCCAATACTGAGGCTTATTCTTGGCCAAAGGTGTAGCATCAATTCCTCTCAATGGAGTAAGACACTGCAAGGGCTCCAAGACAAACCCACAGCGCCTAGCAAAGTCCAAGTCCTTCAAATTCAGGGCAGCGCCTGAATCCACAAATGCCATGACAGAATAGGAAGACAAAGAGCAGATCAAAGTAACGGACAAAAGAAATTTCGACTGTACCGTACCAATGGTGGCGGACCTAGCGAACCGCTTAGTGCGCTTAGGACAATCGGAGATAGCATGAGTGGAATCACCACAGTAGAAACACAGCCCATTCTGACGTCTGTGTTCTTGCCTTTCAGCTCTGGTCAAAGTCCTATCGCACTGCATAGGCTCAGGTTTATGCTCAGATAATACCGCCAAATGGTGCACAGATTTACGCTCACGCAAGCATCGACCGATCTGAATGGCCAAAGACATAGACTCATTCAGACCAGCAGGCATAGGAAATCCCACCATGACATCCTTAAGGGCTTCAGAGAGACCCTTTCTGAAAATAGCTGCCAGCGCAAATTCATTCCATTGAGTGAGCACGGACCACTTTCTAAACTTCTGACAATAAATCTCTATCTCATCCTGACCCTGACACAGAGCCAGCAAATTTTTCTCTGCCTGATCCACTGAATTAGGTTCGTCGTACAGCAATCCGAGCGCCAGAAAAAACGCATCAATATTACATAATGCAGGATCTCCTGGCGCAAGGGAAAATGCCCAGTCTTGAGGGTCGCCACGTAATAAAGAAATAATGATCTTAACTTGTTGAACTGGGTCACCAGAGGAGCGGGGTTTCAAAGCCAGAAATAGTTTACAATCATTTTTAAAATTCAAAAACTTAGCTCTATCTCCAGAAAATAACTCAGGAATAGGAATTTTAGGTTCCAACATAGGATTCTGAACCACTAAATCTTGAATGTCCACACCTGTGTTCTGAACCACCCTGATGTAAAGGGGAAAAGAAAGACAGAACACAGTGCAAAGAAAAAAAAATGGTCTCAGAACTTCTCTTTTCCCTCTATTGAGAAGCATTAGTACTTTAGGCCTCCAGTACTGTTATGAACAGGTAATTCAGAACCACAATGGACCTTGAAGTTCAGAGCACACAAAGTGACCTGACATTTACCAAAAACATAGGACGAGCTCTGAGACGTGGAAACTCTGCTGACCGCAATCCCTAATCCTATCACACCACACTAGAGGTAGCCGTGGATTGCGCCTAACGCTCCCTATGCAACTCGGCACAGCCTGAGAAACTAACTAGCCCTGAAGATAGAAAAAAAAGCCTACCTTGCCTCAGAGAAAACCCCAAAGGAAAAAGCAGCCCCCCACATATAATGACTGTGAGTAAAGATGAAAATACAAACACAGAGATGAAATAGATTTAGCAAAGTGAGGCCCGATTTACTGAATAGACCGAGGATAGGAAAGATAGCTTTGCGGTCAACACAAAAACCTACAAACGACCACGCAGAGGGGCAAAAAGACCCTCCGCACCGACTAACGGTACGGAGGTGCTCCCTCTGCATCTCAGAGCTTCCAGCAAGCAAGAAAAAACCAATATAGCAAGCTGGACAGAAAATATAGCAAACAAAAGTAACACAAGCAGAACTTAGCTTATGCAGGATAGACAGGCCACAGGAACGATCCAGGAGGAAGCAAGACCAATACTAGAACATTGACTGGAGGCCAGGATCAAAGCACCAGGTGGAGTTAAATAGAGCAGCACCTAACGACTTAACCTCATCACCTGAGGAAGGAAACTCAGAAGCCGCAGTACCACTCTCATCCACCAAAGGAAGCTCATAGACAGAACCAGCCGAAGTACCACTCACGACCACAGGAGGGAGCTTGGCCACAGAATTCACAACAATCGGCATACTCAGGAGAAATTGCACAACAATTGTATGGTGTAATGTCTCCTGTTACCCCTATGGAAATGTAAAATTTGGGGCTAAAAACATTTTTGTGGGATTTTTTTTCTTTCTTATCTTCACTACTTAGTGTTATAAACTTCTGAGAAGCACCTGGGGGTTCAAGGTGCTCACTATACATCTAGATAAGTTTCCTGAGGGTATAATCAACAACGTCCATGCTAATATAATAGCCCATGGACAAAAAGTGATAAGGCAACGTAGGATATGGATATATAAAAAGTTATATCTTTATTATACACAAAAACACAAGTTTAAAATACAAGACCAAAAACAATAACAGGGCTAAAATAAAACCTCCATAGGGAAGGACTAATAGTGTGACGGACGCACATACACTGTTGAATCGCTGGCAGTATATATAGGAATATGCTGATGCTAAAATATTGAAATAACTGCGAGTGATCCAACCACAAGTATAAAACATAAGCGGATACTCAATCTCCTCAATCCACTTGTCGATACAAGACTATGATATAGTATACACATATACAATGTAATAGGTATATAATAAACCAGGGATATAAATCAAAGCCAAACAAACGGACACGCCCCCGGAAGAAGCGAGCAGCGAAACGGCGCCCGTCGGGCAGGCGGGAAGGACACCGGACGCATCTTACTTTAGCGGTAAGCTCTCCTATACTTGTGACTACTTGCCGGCACTAGCGCTCGGACTTAGTCTGAAGCCGGATTTATTTGCCTATACTGATTTTTTGTCTAGGGATTAGGTTTATATATATATAGCCACTGGGTCATTTATTATTG
Organism: Ranitomeya imitator; assembly: GCF_032444005.1. NCBI lineage: Eukaryota > Metazoa > Chordata > Amphibia > Anura > Dendrobatidae > Ranitomeya > Ranitomeya imitator. Next base: position 432,330,776 of record NC_091285.1, read on the forward strand.
TGACATTATTGCGGTGCTAACATTGTGGTATCTGTATTTCCCCTCTGTTTTGTATATTATACACCGCGTTTGTATTTGGTATATGACCGTTTGTTTGGCTTTGATTTATATCCCTGGTTTATTATATACCTATTACATTGTATATGTGTATACTATATCATAGTCTTGTATCGACAAGTGGATTGAGGAGATTGAGTATCCGCTTATGTTTTATACTTGTGGTTGGATCACTCGCAGTTATTTCAATATTTTAGCATCAGCATATTCCTATATATACTGCCAGCGATTCAACAGTGTATGTGCGTCCGTCACACTATTAGTCCTTCCCTATGGAGGTTTTTTTTTTAGCCCTGTTATTGTTTTTGGTCTCGTATTTTAAACTTGTGTTTTTGTGTATAATAAAGATATAACTTTTTATATATCCATATCCTACGTTGCCTTATCACTTTTTGTCCATGGGCTATTATATTAGCATGGACGTTGTTGATTATATGCTATGGGAGTGTGGTCATTGAAGCACTACTATAGATTGTTTCTAGAGACATTTAGTAATAAAAGTTTCCTGAGGGGTCTAGTTTCCAAAGTGGCATCACTTGTGGGGGTTTTCCACTGTCTAGGCACATCAGGGGCTCTCCAAATGCGACATGGCATCAACTAATTATTCCAACAAATTTTCCATTCATAAAGTCAAATGGCATTCCTTCCCTTCCAAGCCCTGCTGTGCACCTAAACAGTAGTTTTCCTCCACATATGGTGCAATTTCTTCTGTTACCCTTATGAGAATGCAAAATTTTGGACAAAAAAAAAATGTTTGGGGTGGGAGAAATGTGATTTTTTTATTTTCATGGCTCAGAGTTATTACTACATAAAGGGACACTGGTCAGAATTGTAAAATTTGGCCTGGTCATGAAGGTGCAAAAAACCTTGGGGGGCAAAGGGGTCAATAGAAAAATAACTATACCATATATACTTGAGTATAACCCGAGTTTTTGAGCACTTTTTTTGTGCTGAAAAAGCCCCCCTTGGCTTATACTAGAGTGAGGGTCACAGAAGACGGAGGGGGAGCAGCAGTGGCAGAGCAGCGAGTCACAGGAGGCAGGAGTCGGCTGCTGCAGCTAAAACCTGTGCCCACTTCTAAAAAATGAATATTCACTTTGCTGGCAGTGAATATTAGTTTCTCTGTAATAACATGCACAGTGTCAGCAGCGGCTGGCAGATCACATGTGCCCGCTACTTAAGAGAAATGAATATTCATTTCTCTCCACTCCCATAGGTGTGGGGGGCAGTGAAAATTAATTCCCTTATGTAGCAGGCCCGGCAGCTGCTGCTGCTGGCACAGGAACAAGACGCAGCAAGGGAGCGCAGGGACAGCAAGTAGGATGGTTTAATTTTTTTATGTTTTTCTGATGGGGGCCATTCATACAGGCAAGGGATGAAGAGCTATGCATACGAGGTTACAGATGAGAAACCATGCATACCAAGATAGGGATGAGGAGCCGTGCAGACCAGGATAGGAATGAAGAGCCATGCATACAAGAATAGTGATGAGGAACCATGCATACCAGGATAGGGATGAGGAGTCATGCATACCAGGATAGGGATGAGGAGCCATGCATACCAGGATAGGGATGAGGAGCCATGCATACCAGGATGGGGATGAGGAGCCATGCATACAAGGATAAGGATGAAAAGCCATGCATACAAGGAGAGGTATGAGGAAACAAGCATAACAGGATAGGGATGAGGAGCCATGCATACCAGGATAGGGATTAGGTGTCCATGCATTACAGAATTGGGATAAGGAGGCCATGCATACCAGGATAGGGATGAGGAACCATGCAGACCAGGATAGTGATGAGGGGCCATGCACACCAGGATGGGGATGAGGAGGCCGTGCATACTAGAATGGGGATGATGAGGGTGTGCACACCAGGATGGGGATGAAGGGGCCATGCAAGCCAAGATGGGAATGAGGAGGCCGTGCATAGCAGGATGGAGATGAGCGGACAGTGCATACCAGGCTTATACTCGAGTCATTAAGCTTTCCCAGGTTTTTGTGGTAAAATTACGGTAGGTGGCTCAGCTTACACTCGAGTCGGCTTATACTTGAGTATATATGGCAATTAATATGTTACTATTAATATTGAGCAGATATAATTTCAGCTTATTGATTCGGCCTCCAGAACAGTCATGGTCTCTCATGTGGCCCCTTGGGAAAATTAATCTCCCACCCCTGCTCTATTATGTATAGCGCTATGTTATGTATAGTGCTGTACATTTTACATCCTCAGATGGGCACCAGAGCACCTGTGTGTTACTCACCTAAGCTATCACATGATCTATTAAAGGCGATCATATGACATGTCACATGATAGAAAGGGTGCCTGGAGGGGGTTCCCGGGGCCCTGGCTACTCTTAATCCGCCCCTGATTGCTGGTGACATGTTTTTTGCTCAGGTGTCAACATTTGTAAAACCCACCGGGAATTGACTTTTCACATCATCAAAACATCATAAATCATAATCAAAACAGTGCCAACTGAAATGAATAATTCATGAGCTATAAAAGTGATTTTGACCCAACAATCTTCCGAAATCACAGCATCCACTTTACAGCTCATTTTCTTTAAATATGCTTTGTCAGGTTGCTCTGAACAGGAGTCATCTTCAACTGATTCCTTACCCCTTTTAAACTGCTTTCCCCAAATCTTTAGTTGTTATTAGGAAGAGGCATCATCACCGTATACAGTAGTCATCCTTTCATGGTTTTCTCTAGTTTTCTTTTCTTCCTTTGTAAGGAATTTAATCACAGAATGAAGCTCCAAATCCCTCACTTTTTTTGTAGAGCTGCAGTGTACTGCACTTACCATCCTATCACTTCCAGTGCTTTCATTAGACTGAACTTCTTTTTTAATACTGACAGAACATGCTGGACTAGATAATTTATTGAACACTCCTCCTAACCTGTTTTACAAAGCTCTCAGAGAACGGGAATAGCCTGTAATGATATAAATAAATTTGATACTCAAGCAGGGAGCATGATTTAGGCAAATAGAGGCCATTTCAAGGTAAATATTACAAAAAAGGGTAAGAATGTTACAATGGAATTCTAAAAACGTGCTTTAAACTCAGCCTATCGACACAACCCATGAACTCTTTTGCAGACAAAGTTTTGGTTAAAAGAAAAAATGTTGGGATACACTGTAGAGATAAAACTTTTATGGATACATAGTAAATAGTACTTAGAAACATTGATGACTATCATTTTAAGACTATAAAAGTTACCACATTGTCATTTCCTCACCTGTAATGTGAGTTGTGGATAGTTCACCATTCCACCCAACCAGGAGAAAGCAGCATTAATAAATGAAAGCAGGGCCATGAATGCAATTAAATTGGCTGCAATGTTTGCTACTAGACCCACAGAGGTAGAGGCACCATTGCTGGCAGCTTCCAATACAGTTTTTTCTTCCCTTAAGGTGCAAAGAGACATACAAAAATCATTGACTGTCAAATATGATGATTGTTCAAATCGGATTATCTATATGTGCCTGTTATATTGTGCATATCAGATCCATACTTAGGCCCCGAATCATCACAGATTTTACCTCAAAAAGTTGTGTTAAAGCTTTGAAAAGTCACTAAATGATCACCTAACATAGGTTGCACCAAAATTTTTGCCTCTTTTTGCCGTTTTCACTTTATTCATTTTTTTAGCCCCGCCCTAATGGGTGGAGTTGGGGGAGAAGCTGAGGCGTGATGCTACAGCTTATCGGATTCATGATGAACTGTGGCTTTCCATATGCCAGAAATCTTAACGCAGTTCCTGAATGGTGCAGAGGTGCACACCACTCATCCGATGCTCCAGAAAGTTGTGCTACTTGTTAAGTTCGTAGATTTCTTGGAGCCCTAGAAAAACTCTTATCACATAATCCCCACTTCCGACCCCCAAAATATTGGTTTCACAAGCCATTAAAGATGTCCAAAAATTAGCCATTTGTAGAAAGGATTACGTGGAGTTTTGTGTACAGCTGTACTACGATAACGCTAGAACTTAATATAACGCATTTACATGCTATATAAGATGCTGTAGGAGGGAGATAATCTGCTTAGTAGCAAAGTTTACAATACAGTAACTTATTTTCTGTTGCATTCTTTATCAAATTGAAGGCACTATGGAAGAGCAGTAAGTCTCTATTCTCCTTTATGCGTGCCTTATTGCAGCTTTGGGCAACCTGGACCTGTAATACAGTGAGTCTAAAGGAACCACATGGCAACATGCAGAGTCCCAACAGGTCCCCAATACAGACAAAGAGGGACTGTGTGTTCCACTATTTAGAGTACATGCAAATAGTCACTCTGTCTGCATGAAATTCAACATACAACATACTGATACACTGAAATGCAAAAGTTTGTGTGAAAAAGATGCAGCAAAGTAAGATGCTTTCAATAATAGAAGTGTTAACAGTTTATTTCTACTAATTAACAAATTGCATTGCAAGATGAATGAACAAAGGAAAAGTCTAAATTACATCAATATTTGATATGAGCACTTTTTGACTTAAAAACAGCATAAATTCTTCTAGATACACTTAAACACACTTTTGAATGAACTCGACAGGGAGGTTGTTCCAAATATCTTAGAGAACTAACAACAGATTTTCAGTGGTTATAGGCATATGCAAATCCTACTGTCTCTCTATGTAATCCTTCACAAACTCGATGATGTTGAGATCATCCACATAGCCTACATCACATCATCAAGTCTGTCTGGGAATACATGAAGAGACAGAAGAATTTGCACAAGCCTACATTCACATAAGATCTGTGGCTCATTTTCCAAGATTTCTTCGAATGCTTTTAAAAGTATGAACAACTGTTCCTAGGAGAATTGGTGCTTTGATGGTCTTTTGATGCTGTTTTGAAGACAAAGGCTGGTCACACCAAATATTGATTAGATTTAGATTTCTTTTGCATTAATTTCCTTAGCATTTTGTTAATTGATAAAAATAAAATATTAATATTAAACACTTCTATTTTTTAACTCCACTCTGATTTTTTAATTCTGACTCTAGCATTTTTAAATACCTAAAATGTTCGATCAGTACTGTATACTTTAATAACATACTATACCATACTACATTTACCCTTTTTCTATCCTGACACCATCCTGGCTTTTGAACTTTGATTCTTCTGTTTCAGGATAAACCAACTTGGAAAGTGCAAGAGCGCAAGGAGCCGCCATGACAGAGGCCGCAATAAGTGAAGATGGGTCAATCTGAAATAATAATTTAAATGTATTCAAGATATTTCATTTATTTCTCTCTTTATATTTCTTCCTCCAAAGTGAATGCTCATTTCTTCAGACATTGTGAAACACTACCCCTGACCTCATAATTGGACAACGGAAAGTGCAGGGAAAGAATATGCCCAAACTCTGTCCCCTGCAGTCAGGGAAGTGTAGTACCTGAGGAAAATTGACACCTTGACTCGTGAATGTTGTCCTGCATGCATATAATCTGTTATAAAAAAAATTCTAAACCCCTTAAGATTGTAAATGTTCAGTTTTTACTGTAGCATGTATTCTCAGAGGTCTTCTTTACCCTAGTTCCGTACAGAAATGTATGGTGCTATAGATAATGATAGCTTTACCTACTGATATCTATAAGCTGTGAATGTATAACTTTGACAGAAAGACTTTGCTCTTTTTGTTTTCTCTCCATTCCACCTTATCCTCTCCTTCTTTGTAATTAACATACCTATGTACCAATACAATGCAACAAGCCAAATGTGAAAATTAAGTAAACTGTAAAAGAAAAAGAAGAGAAGTGGTAATGCTCTCACCCCAAATGAGATGTATGCACCCATCACACTGCCAGCAATTGTTCCGAAGCCCCCAGTCATCACAGCATGAATTTCAGATTTTGTCATGTCTGGTAAGTAGGGGCGAATAAGCAATGGAGCTTCTGTCTATAAATGTAGATCAAGAAAAACAGCAGAGGCTATTGTCTTAATGAATTTACAACACTAGTCTACAGATCGTCAGCAGTAGTATGTTTCTTATTCTTACCTGTCCAACAAAAATATTGCCAGCCACGCTCAATGTTTCTGTAGCTGTGGTTCCCATTGTTACTTGCATGAGCCAGGAAATCTAGAAAATACATAAATGGTTTCTGATAAAGATTTTGATAATTTTGTGTTCTATTTTTTAATGTCTTGTTTCCTAGTATGATTTTGGTGTCATCAGAGACTTAAGGTACCGTCACACATAGCGACGCTGCAGCGATACCGACAACGATCCGGATCGCTGCAGCGTCGCTGTTTGGTCGCTGGAGAGCTGTCACACAGACCGCTCTCCAGCGACCAACGATCCCGACGTCCCCGGTAACTAGGGTAAACATCGGGTAACTAAGCGCAGGGCCGCGCTTAGTAACCCGATGTTTACCCTGGTTACCATCCTAAAAAGTAAAAAAACAAACGCTACATACTTACCTACCGCTGTCTGTCCTCGGCGCTCTGCTTCTCTGGTCTGGCTGTGAGCGCTGGGCAGCCAGAAAGCAGAGCGGTGACGTCACCGCTCTGCTTTCCGGCTGACCGACGCTCACAGCCAGAGCAGGAGGAGTGCAGAGCACAGCGCCGGGGGACAGACAGCGGTAGGTAAGTATGTAGTGTTTGTTTTTTTACTTTTAGGATGGTAACCAGGGTAAACATCGGGTTACTAAGCGCGGCCCTGCGCTTAGTTACCCGATGTTTACCCTGGTTACCAGCGAAGACATCGCTGAATCGGTGTCACACACGCCGATTCAGCGATGTCTACGGGGAGTCCAGCGACGAAATAAAGTTCTGGACTTTCTTCCCCGACCAGCGATCTCCCAGCAGGGGCCTGATCGCTGCTGCCTGTCACACTGGACGATATCGCTAACGAGGACGCTGCAACGTCACGGATCGCTAGCGATATCGTCTAGTGTGACAGTACCTTTAGGTGCAAGCCTCTGTCTGCAACCCATCCGATTTCACAAAAGAAAGTGTGATGAACGCAGCTCTATTTTTCCCATCAGAATGATAGACTACACAATGAAACTGGGGTGCAGTATCTGCATTTGGAGAAAAAAAGGTTCAGGCATCAGAGGGGACAGGGTATCTTTATTATGAGAAGTGTGAATCTGCGTAATGATCTACAGTGGCTTTAGAACAGGCTTAGACAATTTTTCTTTGAATCTTGATTCCATCTGATTACCACTTGAGACCAAAGGGTACATTTTTCATTGTAAGGTGGATTGCATCATGTTTGCTTGTTCTTTTAATCTTCATTTGGATCAATAGGAGGGAACAAATTTTGAAAGTTTACCTACATCTCTTCTCTTCATCCACATCCTCTCTCGTCACTGAGTTGAAGTTGATAGACTCATATATTTTTCCAAATATATTAACTATGTATCTACACTCCTCAAGATTGAAATTGCAATACCAAGAAGGTGGAGAGGACACTGATGGAGGTGGTGGAGAGGGCAATGATTGAGGGAGGAGAAGGCAATGATGGAGTTGGTGGAGAGGGCAATGATGAGGGTGGTGGAGAAAGCAAAGATGGAGGTGATGGAGAGAACAATGATGGATGTGGGGAGAGGACAATGATGGGATGCAGATGGAGGAGGACATTAAGGGGTGTGAGGGATTGGGATGGAAGGAAGGGGGACTTATAATGGACTTACGAACAGGGGAGGGGGAGGAGGACATTAGATATGGATATAAAATGAATTGGGTGGTGGAGGAGGGTGCTTAAACCTCTGATAGTGTCCTCTCCCATCTCACAATTAATTGTGATGCTATCAGGGACTTTATAATAAATTGTAAGGTGAGAGAAGACACTTTCAGGGACTTGTAATGAATTGTGAGGTGGGGAAGAGTGCTCAGTACCTGGTAATGTCTTCTCCAACTTCCAAATTCATTTTGATGCTATCAAGTACTTACAATGACTGGGGGTTACACAAGACAGGGACTTAGGCTATTTGCAGGATTTGCAGAAGAAATTTCTGCTGCATATCTTAATATTTTGGCAGGAAGAAAGTTGCGTAAAATACTTTTTTTTCCACATTTTTGTCTTGCTTTTGTTACGTATTTTTCCCCATGAGTACAGGTGAAATATGCTGCAAGAATTGAAATTATGCAGATTTAAATCTGCAAGGAAAAAATAAGCAGCATGTGCATGAGACTGTAAAAGCTTGCATATTTTCCATGTTCACATAGCCTTACAGGTAATTGGGGAGAGTCAGACTGAATAATTTATATTATTGGGATTCAGAGATTATAGTTAATGGGGGACACAGTACTGCTTATCACTTTATATTGTTAATGGTGTGTGGCTAATAGTATATTAATGGAAGGGTACATATCTGTATGCAGGGGGGAGACACATGTATGTATGTGACCTTGTTGTTTTCAGGGCTGCGAAGATCATCGTGATGAGTCGTAGCTGGGAGATATGGACATGAAGGTCTGACCAGATGGAAAAGAAACAGTAGAAAGCGTCTCTAATCAGACGAGACGTCAGCGGTAAGTGCCTGGATGTAGATATTATTCTGTATCTGCACTGTGTGATTTGGAGTGATAATGTTTTTTCGTAAAATCCCTTATTCTACATTCTCACATTTGCGTGAAATGTCTGTGTGCTTCTGTGTTTTTTATTGGATGACACACGGACTCAGAGTTTTATAGATCTATTCACACATACATGAAAATCTGAAAATGAGATCCGTGAGGGTCAGAGAATGTTCTGTTCTGATTGGATTTTGAGGATCAGAATAGAACATACTCAATTCCTCTGTAAAAGCGGGCAGCACACCAACATTGCACACGGATACAGGGATGTAGCCTTATTATGTATAGCAGAGTTCCTTAGTATATAGTGTACTAACTTATTACGTTTAGCAGCGTTCTTTAGTATATAGGGCACTCACTTACTATAGCGCCGTCCTTAGTTACATAGTTTGCTCTTTTATTATGCATAACGCCGCCCCTTACCATCCTCTGCTGTTATATACAGTGCTGTCTCTTACATAGTGTATTCTTGTTATTTTTTTTTTTATTCACAGCGCCCTCTTTTATTATATCATCCCCTCTCTTTTTAGATATAAAATGACTGCTGATGGAGGAGCCGGTAACTAGACTACCAGTCCATCAGCTCCTCCATTAGAAAAGAAGCTTTCCCATGCTCCATCAGCCATCATTGCATTATACATCTAACAAGAGAGGATAGTACGCAATAAAGAACAGAGCTCTATATAATCCGATATGTAAGGGACGGAGCTGTACATAACAAGAGAGAACTGTGTAATTAGAGATGGCAATATATATAATAAAGGAGACTTTGTAATATATACATATATGTGTGTGGCTATAAATATATATATATATATATATATATATATATATTAGCTTTGTCGCCATAAAATGAGGGGAGCACAGGCACATTTCTTGCACGGGGGACCCAAGCTGTCAATCTGTCAGTGTCCGCCCCTGGTTATCATGTGTACAGCTCCTGTGATTTCCATAATTCCATGACTTTTTCTTCTTGATTTTGCCATTGCAATGTTGAGGAGTGTAGGTCATATTTTCTGAAACTCAAAATGCCACAAATGACTTCCATTATATTGTGGCATCTGAGAAAAAAAAAATAACAATATTTACTTTATAATATTTTATCAGACTTTAAATTAATTCTTTAGAAATATAAATACAAGGAACTTACCTTAAGAATTACATACTGCATTAGTCCAAGATAGTAAAGGATTGACATGACGCAGCTAAAAAACACGACAATGGGAAGAGCCTGTAAGAAACCATACACAGAGGTCACGTCTTACATTGCTTAGTGTGAAACATGTAATACACATTTTTAAATAATTCTGCTGAATATTCTTGCCATGGTGCCTAAACAGCAATTTCCTTAAATACACCTGTATTAACCCATTACTTGCCAAATTAAAATTTTTACAAATACGGATTTTTCAGAAAAGGGTGTCCCAATATTCAATTAAAAATGACAATGACATGATTTCCAATTTTGAAAACATTCATTTTACAAACACAACACAAAAAATTGGACCTAATTATAAAATATATAAAATCTTAGTTGCTAGAAGCTAAAGATTAGGCGTCCCAAAAAAAGGACATTGGTAGATAATGAACTACCCTGGATAAAAAGCAGAATTAATTTGACCATAACTGCGTAGAGTCTGATATTTCCAAAGATGACAATACATATACTCAATGGTTGATACCTTTTAATGGCTAACTGAAAAGGTGGTAACAAATTGCAAAAAGGTATCAACCACTGAGGACTCTAAATTCTAAATATGTTTCTATTTACTGGCTAACACGGTACAAAGATATATATCTTTCCTGTAATACATATACTTGAGATTTAGCTATAGGTTGTATTTTCAATGTACATTTATGGAAACCTACAGAAATCTCCACATTCCCTAAAAAATTATATATAATACTTATACATTAGTATTTAATTTGTTGATACTAACATTTTCTTTATCTTGCACAATGGCTGTGATCTTAATGTCGGAAAATAAAGAATTGGCATTACAGGTTAATCAGGCCCTTTTACATGGATCGTAATTGGACAAATTAGCTTTTATATGAGCAAACAAGCCACTGATCTATATATATAATTGCCTAAGGGTTTTTCCGTCTGTCTGTCTGTCTGTCTGTCCTGGAAATCCCACGTCCCTGATTGGTCGATGCCGCCAGGCCTCGACCAATCAGCGACGGGCACAGTATCGACGTAGAAATCCCGCGTCTCTGATTGGTCGAGGCCGCCAGGCCTCGACCAATCAGCGACGGGCAAAGCGATGATGATGTCATAAAGGACGTAGACATCCCGCGTCTCTGATTGGTCGATGCCGCCAGGCCTCGACCAATCAGCAACGGGCACAGCGACGATGATGTCATAAAGGACGTAGACATCCCGCGAATCTGATTGGTCGATGCCGCCAGGCCTCGACCAATCAGCAACGGGCACAGCGACGATGATGTCATAATGGTTGCCATGGCGACGATGATGTCATAAAGGTTGCCTCGACCAATCAGCGACGGGCACAGTCTGCCGCGAATTCTGGAATCATCATTGTCCATATACTACGGGAACATGCATATTCTAGAATACCCGATGCGTTAGAATCGGGCCACAATCTAGTTAACTGATAAAAGACAATCACTTGTTGGTTTCTGATCATCACTTTAAGGTTAGCAGTATATGACAACTTTAGGCGCATGATAGGTCTCATGGCCAATCCTTACTACGTGACACTGCAACATCATAGCATAATGAAGGTGAATGAGGTTGTGTTGCTTTGCAACCATGATATGCAAGTTGCTAAATGACAGAACCAGTCAGATTCTTTTGCTACTTGCGTGTTCCAAAGGGATTTCAATGCAACCTCATTCACTTGCATTACCCTATGATGGGGCAGCAGCCCACTGCAATCTTTGGCAATGCGACCTATAGTGTGGCCAATGCCGCCGTGTAGTCCCAACCTTTTGCTGTCCTAGAGCAGGCCATATAATCAATATGTGGAACATCAACAGTCCTGAGAGATGGTGCACACGTAGTGGCCTACCCCCAAAAATATAGAAGAAGAACTTGGCACTATAATACAATTGATTTAGTTATTTTTATGAAATTGAAGAAAATAGTATATACGGTAACATTTCGGTCATGCACTTTGACTTACTGCATAGAGAAGATTGCAATGGAATAGGTTACAGAGAGGAGAGAAAGTTGGTGCTGGTTGGAAGGGAGTATCCTGCTATGTATAACTCACTTTGTGCCCTGCAACACTTCTAAACATACTGATATAAAAAGAACCTCTAAGTCCAGCTAAATTAAAATATGTCACAAACCGTGAACGTTTGTTAAATTATTGTTATCTGCTATACACACTTTCCAGCATTGTAAACGGTAACAAAAAAGTGATCTGCCAGCTCACTATAACACATGGTATGTAGCCTTTTCTAAGTAGATGACATATGGTGGGCCAAATTACTTCTTGTGTGCAACCTACTGGATAGACTTGTATTGCACGATATTGGATATAGTAGTACAGTGGGTCCTATGGAGTGGTGGGATTTTCATATTTTCACATGAAACAGCTTAGTGTTCTCTGTCTACAAACCTGAAATGCGAAAACTTCTTTAATTAATGTTTCCCCAAAAACAAAGCCTGAGCCAGCAGTTGTATAGTTCAGGAAAATCTGGAAAGTAGAGAGAGGTATGTTAATTTGGTTGCTTATTGTTTATCTTCTGTTTCTCCAATATGAATCTAAATCTTTTATAACCAATTCTCTATTACTTATAACCAGCAAAATTATCATTTATCATTAATTGATAACAAATAATAACCAGCAAAATAATTAAAGATGTAAGATTAGTATTGATATTATCATACATTTTTTAGATTAAAATATGATCAATGGAAATTGTAGCGTTGACACAATACCTGGATTTGTTCACCAAGAAACTTAAAAGCTTGGTAACCTGGCTCAGTGCGAATAATGAAGATTCCCAAAACAAACTCTAGTCCAAGACCCCAAGATACTGCCCGCCAGGACACCTACAGAGGAGATCAATACAATGAATGCATTGCTTTTTGGTTACAGTGTATGTAACAGTTAACAGTCCTAAGGCGTGCCCCCAGACGCAGGGCCGCGGGGTACTCGATACCGGTCCTCTCTGTCTCAGTGCTGGGGTTGTCACGGTGGCTGGACCTGGTCCGTGACTCTGCTAAGGGGAGTCCAATAAAAGGGTGATGAAAATTTGTCAAGGGTTCGTGACGCCACCTGTGGTGTTCGGTCAGGGTGACCGACGCTGCTTAGGGGTCCGCTGGGGTGATGGAATGGCAGCTAGATGGTATACCTTCCCACAGGTGAAGTATGTCCCCAGGGCTTCCCAGTATTGTAGGTGGCGATGATGTGAGGCGCAGTTAATAACGAGGACACAGGGTTGCAGTCTCTTTACCTTTTTACTGAAGACTTCGGGATCCGCAATCCAGAGCACTGCTAACAGGGCTGGCTGAGTCCGGCTGGTCCGAAGGCATATCCAGAGTTCCCTTTGCAGGTGGAAATCAGTGCCTGCCAACTAGCGCCTGTGTGTTGTAGTCCTCCCCTGCTGAGCATTCGGGATAGTCCTCACAACTTTCGTATTCGTTCGTTCTCTCTCTCTCCGTCCCCCAAGTTTATCTGGATAGGACGCACCCGTTTGACAGGAAGGCTCGGAGCTATTCTGGGACCCTAGAGATGCCCCTCTCCATGTTTGCCCCCTATGTCAGCTTAGGTGATGTAAGGTAGACAGCCAACCTATCATCAACTGTCCTGCCGCTGTTTGAAGTGATGCTTGAAGTCTGTTACTTCATCGGCGTTCCGGCCACCGGCTACATGCCTTAGTAGGATGTTGCCAATCTCGGGGCACGACTCCTACTGGTTTATCTCCTTGTGCTGTGTTTTCGTTTCTCACTTCTCCACAATATCCTTTGCTTCGTGTCCTTCCTTAGGATGCCGCCGCAAGGTAGTGCAGGCGCGGCTCCGTAACGATCTGTCCTTTCTGCTAGGCACCCACCAGGAACCCACCCCTGACAGGTCCTCCCTGGAGCTCTCCCAGGCTGCGTTCTGTCTAACTTCCTATCCAACCCCCAGTTTTACCAAAGTGTGTGGAGTGGCCTAATACATAGTGCCTTTTGCTCCCCCTAGTGGCCGGAGTGTGAAGTGTAATGTGTGACTGTGATACCTGGTCAGGTGAACTCCTTTAGTGCAATCAGACATAACATCACTCCCCTTAGTGGCAGAGCAACATTACTGCAATGACCAGGACTCTGGGGTGCTGCACTCCCCCCAGGTTAAATCCAGTACTCCCAGACAGGGAAAAGAAGAACAACAATACATGTTAGAAAAAGACATAAAATTTTGAAATGCTATGAATAGGTAAATATAACAATGCTTTTCTTTAAGGGAGGTGAGGTCACTTGAACGTTACAAACAGAAACATATTGAAACATTTTAAATAACATCCTAAATTACTGACTATTAATAATTTCCTTTACCCAGCCGGGTATTCTACTAAGTGCAAATCTTTGAACAATAATTTAACTTTTCCTTTAAGGGCGTATAGGCTGAACCCACTAAAGGCTCACTACAAAACACTATGGTACAAAGTTAACATTTTCTTTCCTTCTTCGACTTCACATATGCAGGACCACCTAGCTACTTGTCTGGGCCTACTGTATCCCTTCTTCTAGGTTCACAGCAACCATCTCTTTATGGTTTTCAGGAGGACTCACTAACCCCTACGGGTTCACTTACTAGCTCTCTAGCTACATGTAAACATTTTTACTATCTTACTACTTAAGGCAACATTATCAAAGTGCAACAAATAAACATTCCCTTTAAGAGGAAAAATCAGTCTTCTCTGGGATAATGCCAACAATCAACAAGTCACTAATCAACTTTAAGACAAGAGAAACTTTCACGTCGTCATCCGGAATAGTTTCTTCGCAAAGTCTTCTTTCCTTGGAAAACCAGTAGGGAGCACCTTTAAGAAGGTGCAAACAATTTACAAAACCAGTTTGTGAATCATTCACCATCCATGATTCGGCAGTCTCTTGAAACAATGATAAACTTGTGCAAAAACATAAAACAATAGGGATCCCGGGTCAACAAAGGGATCCCTTTAAGAGTTAACCCTAGACGGGTTTAAGGAGCAAAAGAGCAGGAAACAACCAGTTAACTATTTACATCTTTCGGTTCTCTGAGGTTTAGTACTGTAACTCAGGGGGTAGCTCCGGTGGAGGTAGCCAAGCTGGACACTGGCGGCTACCAGGTGCTACGTAAGGGGCTCCCTCACTCCACACAGGGGTCTGTGTACCCACAGTTCTTTGTTTAGGAGCAGCTGGAGCACCGGTTGTCACGGCAGTCAACTCCTTAGCAACTACGGTAGTAGTAGTGGTGACAGTGCAGGTGGTGGTCTTGACAATTGTACCTGTCGGGGCCATCACGGTGGTTGTTGTGACCGCAGAGGTCTGGCCACACGGGGACACTGTCTCAACGGGAGACGGTTGAGCTGGCGCCTTGGCCTGGTGCACTACCGGATCTCTCTTCTTATTCACATCCAAGGCAAACCAGCCCTTCTCCCCAAAGTGTCTGGTATACGTGACGATGTCTCCCCGGTAAAGATCTCGGTCGGGGTGTCCCTCCAGGAGATGCAACTCTACGTCCTGGCGGTTGACAAACACCTCCGCGTACAGCCTGGGCTCCTTAATAAAGCCCCAACCTCCACGGAGTTGGAAGGTTATGACTTGGCCCAACTTCCGTGGGGCCAGGTGCGTGCTGCAGTCCTTGCGGGCCTTGGCCTCGACCGCCAGGTCTCTCCGGTCATAGGCCTGATGCTGGGCCTGGTATTCGGCCTCCTTCTCTTCCCACTTCCGGGCAAGTTGGGCCTGATATCTTTCCCAGCTGAGGACCTCCACTTTCTCTCCTTCCTGCCCTCCGGGCCTGGGGAACCCCATGAAATCTGGCCTGGGGTTTACCCAGTGGCATAAAGTCCGCTCGGCGTAGACTTCACCCGACAGGGTAGTGGGCGCAATTGGGGCCTTGAGGAACTGCTCCATACCCGTGGCTTGGTCCCAGGGGTCGAGGCGCTGGAGGCGGTGAGTGCCATGGGGTGGTGGCGCTGTGACCGGGCCCACCAACAGGTCCTCCATCACCGGGGCAGGGGCAGTGCACTCACCCGTCACCACGATGTCCTGGGGGTTGGCTGGTTCTGCTGACGGTGAGCGCCGAAACGGGGTCAGCAGGGGTTTCGGTGGTGGCACAGGGGGCGGCACCAGCGTTGATGGATCTTTCGCAGGTGCTCCTTGCGACGAGGACTTGGTCTCCACCTGCAGCTGCAGGAGTTGATCGATCAGCTCCTCCATCCCAAGCTGCAGGGAATCAGTATCAGCAGTGAAGGCTCTGCCACGGTGCTCCTCCGGGTAGCTGGGGAAGTCTCCGGCTTCGACTCCACACTCCGGCTCCGGGTAACTTGTTATGGCGTCCTCCACATGGCTGCTGTCTTCTTTGTCCTTTTCCCGCTCTCTCCTCCGTGAGCGGTTTCGTTTCTTTGGTCTCTGCCCCCATTGAGAATCAGGAGGCGGATCTCGGCTGCTGACGGACACGTCCTCAAGGTGCAGAAATATTTAGACTGGGCGGCCATTACTTTTCGCGCTTCTCAGTTCGCTCACGCCCACAACTCCATGCCCTTCGTCTTCTCCTGCACTCCTCGTGGCGCTATAATGGCGGCAGTTTTTTTGGCGGGAATCTTGGCGGCAAATAGCAATACACAGTCTTTGCAATAAATCACAGTTCAAGCACAATTCAATCACAGTTCCAAGGACACATGACCTGATTCTTCAGGCTTAAGTACATCCTGTTCGCTACGCCAAGTTGGAGCGTCCCCAGACGCAGGGCCGCGGGGTACTCGATACCGATCCTCTCTGTCTCGGTGCTGGGGTTGTCACGGTGGCTGGACCCGGTCCGTGACCCTGCTAAGGGGCGTCCAATAAAAGGGTGATGAAAGTTTGTCAAGGGTTCGTGACGCCACCTGTGGTGTTCGGTCATGGTGACCGACGCTGCTTAGGGGTCCACTGGGGTGATGGAATGGCAGCTAGATGGTATACCTTCCCACAGGTGAAGTATGTCCCCAGGGCTTCCCAATGTGTAGGTGGCGATGATGTGAGGTGCAGTTAATAACGAGGACGCAGGGTTGCAGTCTCTTTACCTTTTTACTGAAGACTTCGGGATCCGCAATCCAGAGCACTGCTAACAGGGCTGGCTGAGTCTGGCCGGTCCAAAGGCACATCCAGAGTTCCCTTTGCAGGTGGAAATCAGTGCCTATCAACTAGCGCCTGTGTGTTGTAGTCCTCCCCTGCTGAGCATTCGGGATAGTCCTCACAACTTTCGTATTCATTCGTTCTCTCTCTCTCCGTCCCCCAAGTTTATCTGGATAGGACGCACCCGTTTGACAGGAAGGCTCGGAGCTATTCTGGGACCCAAGAGTCGCCCCTCTCCAAATTTGCCCCCTATGTCTGCTTAGGTGATATAGGGTAGACAGCCAACCTATCATCAACTGTCCTGCCGCTGTTTGAAGTAATGCTTGAAGTCTGTTACTTCCTCGGCGTTCCGGCCACGGGCTACGCACCTCAGTAGGATGTTGCCGATCTTGGGGCACGACTCCTACTGGTTTATCTCCTTGTGCTGCGATTTCATTTCTCACTTCTCCACAATATCCTTCGCTTCGTGTCCTTCCTTAGGATGCCGCTGCAAGGTAGTGCAGGCGTGGCTCCATAACGATCTGTCCTTTCTGCTAGGCACCTGCCAGGAACCCACCCCTGACAGGTCCTCCCTGGAGCTCTCCCAGGCTGCGTTCTGTCTAACTTCCTATCCAACCCTCAGTTTTACCAAAGTGTGAGGAGTGGCCTAATACATAGTGCCTTTTGCTCCCCCTGGTGGCCGGAGTGTGAAGTGTAATGTGTGACTGTGATACCTGGTCAGGTGAACTCCTTTAGTGCAATCAGACATAACATCACTCCCCTTAGTGGCAGAGCAACATTACTGCAACGACCAGGACTCTGGGGCGCTGCACCTACATTCTTTAGTTTTAACATTTTATAGTTATCTACTATATAATAGTCTAATTCTGTCTGTTTGTCTGTAACATAAATCCCGCATCGCTGATTGGTTGCGCCAGCCGCCCGTGACCAATCAGCGACAGGCGCGGGTTTTAACCCCCACTCACAGCGCAACGTAGTTCACTCACGTTTACTGAACAAGTTCTGTCAGTCACAGTGTGATGTAGTTCACTCACGTTTACTGATCAAGTTCTGTCAGTCAGAGTGTGATGTAGTTCAGTCACGTTTACTGAACAAGTTCTGTCAGTCACAGTGTGATGTAGTTCACTCACATTTACTGAACAAGTTCTGTTTGTCACAGTGCCACGTAGTTCAGTCATGTTTACTGAATTAGTTCTATCAGTCACAGTGCCATGTAGTTCAGTCACCTTTACTGAACAAGTTCTATCAGTCACAGTGTGATGTAGTTCACTCACGTTTACTGAACAAGTTCTGTTTGTCACAGTGCCACGTAGTTCAGTCATGTTTACTGAATGAGTTCTATCAGTCACAGTGCCACGTAGTTCAGTCACGTTTACTGAACAAGTTCTGTCAGTCACAGTGTGATGTAGTTCACTCACATTTACTGATCAAGTTCTGTCAGTCACAGTGTGATGTAGTTCACTCACGTTTACTGAACAAGTTCTGTCAGTCACAGTGTGATGTAGTTCACTCACATTTACTGAACAGGTTCTGTTTGTCACAGTGCCACGTAGTTCAGTCACGTTTACTGAACAAGTTCTGTCAGTCACAGTGCCACGTAGTTCAGTCACGTTTACTGAATGAGTTCTGCCAGTCACAGTGCCACGTAGTTCAGTCACGTTTACTGAACAAGTTCTGTCAGTCACAGTGCCACATAGTTCACTCACGTTTACTTCATAAATAAACTACATACATAGTCTAGAATACCTGATGCGTTAGAATCGGTCCACCATCTAGTACAGTATATAATGAGAAAAAGGATATAAAAAAGTGAAAATTTGACTTTATTCCTTCATTCTTAAGCTGTAGTAACATTATGCAGTCTTTCTCAAATGTTTAAGGTAGAAATGGTCGAATCTGCAAAGATTTGAAATTTGCCAAATCATGTGGATTTTACAAGGAAATTAAATTTGCATCAGAGTTATTTGCTGCAAATTGAATTTCCTTATTATGCTCTGCAGTCTCTCCAGACCTCAGAGCATAAGAAATAGGATGTGAATACAAAAATTCTCACCTCACTGCTCCCTGACCTTTCATCCCTGAAGCCCGTTGTCGAGTCAGGTACACCTCTTCTTCTCACCTACAGTGCCCATATGTATCTTCTTCCAATGCTCCAATCTGGCCAGGGCTTTCGGCTTGACCACACCTCAGACTTCACTTGACGGTGGGCCATCGTTCACATGTTGGGACGTCATGATGTTACGACGTGACTCAGCAAAGGCATAGTCAGCAATTCTGGGCATGCATGTCGATCACAGCGTGCACAGCAATAGCATGACGCACAGTGATACCAGAGGCCTGGTTGAGCTGGAAGCTCTGGCCCAGAGTGAAGCAGGTGAAAGAAGATGTGTGAGACTCAGGAAGGCACAGAGAAGGGGCGCGGAGGATCAGATGGCATGCAGTAGGTCGGCAGGACAAGTAAGTGGTGAGGTGAGTATTATTACTAACTTTTAGCTTTTTGCTGTCTCTCTTTGGTTCAGCAAAATGGTAGCCACACAGGCCTATATATTGCTGGATTTGCGCATATAGAAAAAACCAAAGACAAAAACATAATGATTAAATACGATACAGTAAATAAATAAATAGCATAGTGGACGAAAATAATATACGGTATTTAGCTAACATGCTTTTTGATAAAAAAAAAAGGCAAAAACCATCCCATCTCTTCACGGTGACCATAATTGGGACAGTCCTAACTCTAATATTAGAAACCTTACCGCTTGTCAAGTGACAAGGGCTGAGATGGACCGAGCCCAACTAGTGGACACACAGACATGAGAGACCACATCAATATAATGCCCAGCTTATAGAATTGGAGAACATACATTTTTGGAAAATTTAATTACACCCGAATAAATTCGCTCGTATATAATTTAGGGCCATTGGTATGCCCTCAATTTCTGATTAAAAAAAAGCTGTTTATCATATCTGCTTCAAGGTCTGTTTGCTAGCCAAGTTCAGAGTCTATGATCTCTTGTCTCCTTCACTTTTCTACTAGACATGCAACTGTATTCTTACCCTAAACAGCGATAACATTATCACGAGATCAAAGGCCCATATATATGGATCGACCAGCGGCACCATATGATCATCGATCGGTAAACCTTTACTGCTAAGCGGTTATTTACATGCCTGTTTACACAGTCATACCAAAACAAACGATATACACGCAGTACACATAGGCTGTCATGGTGCCATGCATGTGCAAGTCCTATTCACACAGGACAATGCACGGCCGAAAACATTGAATTTTTAAGCTGTGCAATAGATCATTTCACCCAATGAATGAGCGTTTTTAAGAATGCTTGTTCATGATTAATTTTCAGTGTAAATGTGTCTTCGCATACAATTTAGGTGAAATAAGTGGAAACAATTATCTGTTTTCACTACCCTAAACATATATATCTTTATACTGTGACTAGAGACAAACATTTCAGAAGATATTCATGTATAGCAGCAGTAATAAAAATATCTTGGAAAAAGACATTTAAAAGGGAATGATTGATTAGAGAATGACCCATTGTTTAAATCAGGTTTTTATGCTCCATGCATTTTTTTTTTATATATAGTTATAACTTTTTTTATATATATATATCACTACATTCAAAGAAAATCTTGCAATTTTTATAAAGGTCACTCACAAGACTAATACTTCCTGTTCTTTCCACAGGCATTAGCAGCAACATACTGACTCAGACCCTATTTGTCTGTATAGACGCATTATCTGAGAAAGGTCAATCTGGACAAAGGTCTTTGGAGCGAGAAAGAAGGAATTCAAAATGGTGCATCTATTGCTATCTAATGTATATAGAGGTGATTGAAATCCTGTCTGTGATAATGAGACTGTTGTAATTTTTTCTCTGCAAAAAAACAAGTAGGAGTCTAGTTTTAGGAGAATAAATGGCAAAGTGGTCATTGTGAAAAGCACATTTTTTTAATAGAGAAAGTGATCTGGAAAATTAAAAAAAAAAAACTTTAGCAATATTTAAAAACATACATTTAACATAAGACCTGATTTATACAATAGGTCATTTACTGATGACACACTCCACTTAACATGCACCACATGCAAATTACTCTCAAAGTGCCTCTCAAGTATTTTTTTCAGCAAGTAAGTGTCCTTCAATCTTAGCAGCAATTCATGACACGGGATGCATCAGAGAAGAAATGTTAGCCTAGATTGAAGGTTTTACCACTGAAAAGAAAACCTAGAGGCAATTTTGAGTAATTTACATATGGTGTAGGATTTCATTTTTTAACCCCTTTCCAATATCCGGCGTAATAGTATGCCGATGTCGGACTCCCTCTCTTTGATGTGAGCTCCGGCGGTGAGTCCACATCTTTCCTGGCACATACCAGCTGTTTTGAACAGCTGACATGTGCCCGGAATAGCCGTGAATGGAATCACAATCCACCCGCGGCCATTAACCCCTTAAACGCCGCTGTCAAACGCTGACAGCGGCATTTAACAAGTGCTTCCGGCAATTGCACTGGAAATAGACACATCGGTCATTTCTAGCAAATTGTGTTAGTTGGCCAAAAAGATGATGGTAACAAAGGTGTAAGAATTAATTCCCACCCATAAAAAGGAAATTGAAGTGTATGGAAAATTTTACCCCCAATTTAAAGTCATTAACTTAATATGGCTATAGCCAGCAAACATACACTGGCTTTCAAACAGTAATTTAGTGTAGTAGTAGTAATACTACTTTAGAAAGTGTAATGGTCTATGGATGACATAAAAAAAACATGCACAATCAGACGATCAATCCTGTATTCAGGTAGTGCACAAAAGTCAGCATCAGATTTCTTGGCGTAATCTGTTGGTGCAATTGACAGATTATCAGTAGCAACAACAACAATTTCTGTATAGTCTAAATGAATGTCAATGACAAACAACCAAAGGAGTCTAGTAGGGGAAACACAGTATTAGGGTTCACTGACACTTGCATATAAAAAAATCGGTCAAACTCTCATCCAGATAAGTAGAACAATTTTTTCTCACTTGTCATCCATATGCTGTCCGTAAGTAATCCGTTTTTTTTTTCTCAGCAGCTATAAGGCTATGTGCACATGTTGCGGATTTTGATGAGTATGCGCAGTGTTCTTGGAAGGCTGGAATTGCATTAAATCTGCAGTGTAGTGCGCAAGCAATGTTAGTCAATGGGAAATCCAGAATTGGTGTGCAGATGCTGCGGAAAAATCTGTGTGGATTCGCAGCGTTTTATTTTCCGCAGCAGGTCAATTCTTTTTCAGATCTGCAGTGTTTTTGTACCCATTGACTTCCATTGAGTCAGTCAAATTCACAGCAAAACCGCAGGTGTAAAAAGATTTGCGGATTTACTGCAAAGTTGTGTGCGAAAAACTGCAGAAATTCAGGAGGAAGAGTGTGTGGGTGGAGACTGTGTGTGGAGAAGATGTGCGTGTCTGGGTGCGGGTATCTGTGTATGTGTCTGTGGGGGTCTGTGGGTTTGTGCACTGCTGTGTGTGTGCGGGTGTCTGTGTGTAGGCAGGCATCGTCCAATGAGACTTCTAGTCCCATCTGGCTATGTCTGCTGTCACATAGAACAGTGACAGCATTAGCCGATGATGGGATAGTAGTCCCATCATCCAGCTACTGTGTTCAAGTGTAAAAAAAAACACATATACACATACAGTACATACTCACCAAACAGCTAATCCTCAATCGCCTGCAAAAAAATAAAATAATTAACCAACAGTATACTCCCTGTTCCACCATAGTCCATTTAATAACGAGTGTCCCACGACGATCTCCCGTGTAAAGCGGTCACATCAAGGGCTCTGGTGTGCAGTGACAGGAGGTATCCTCCCACAGTGGATAACTCTGTCATCTAGAGGTCGCCGGAGTTCGTCCGGTCACTTGCGGCACCGATGCGTGAGAAAATACCCACGCAGCATAAGTGCTGTAAAGTGAGAGCATGAACACCAATGATACACTGCGGGAGTATTATCTCCAATCAGTGTATCATAGGAGGCCCTGTAGAGCGGTCACATCTCCCAATGTAAGTAGAGGAGCTGCGGAGACACCATCACGTGTTTCTCAACGCAGGCAGTGAATAGCCAGGCCTTTCCCCGGGAAGAAACAACCAAGGGAAGGGCAGCATCTAATAAAGGAAAACATCCAATAAAGGAAAACCACCTATGCCAAGCATGGTATCCATCCACAGACAGCTGTTTCGGGGTTTTTGCCCCTCATCAGTGTGGAGTAGGAAACTGGCTATCAGGAGCAGTGCCTAGTAGAAAGTCTATAAAGGCACGGATGATTGACCTCGTGGAGACCAAAACATCCAACACCGCAGAGACACCATCACGTGTTTCTCAACGCAGTGATTCAGAACACTGCCCCCAAATATGCAAATGCAAGTAGAGGAGCTGCGGAGACACCATCACGTGTTTCTCAACGCAGGCAGTGAATAGCCAGGCCTTTCCCCGGGAAGGAACAACCAAGGGAAGGGCAGCATCCAATAAAGGAAAACATCCAATAAAGGAAAACATGCAATAAAGGAAAACCACCTATGCCAAGCATGGTATCCATCCACAGACAGCTGTTTCGGGGTTTTTGCCCCTCATCAGTGTTTCCTACTCCACACTGATGAGGGGCAAAAACCCCGAAACAGCTGTCTGTGGATGGATACCATGCTTGGCATAGGTGGTTTTCCTTTATTGGATGTTTTCCTTTATTGGATGCTGCCCTTCCCTTGGTTGTTCCTTCCCGGGGAAAGGCCTGGCTATTCACTGCCTGCGTTGAGAAACACGTGATGGTGTCTCCGCAGCTCCTCTACTTGCATTTGCATATTTGGGGGCAGTGTTCTGGATCATTGCGTTGAGAAACACGTGATGGTGTCTCCGCGGTGTTGGATGTTTTGGTCTCCACGAGGTCAATCATCCGTGCCTTTATAGACTTTCTACTAGGCACTGTGTTATGCTGTGCTATCAGGCAACACAGTGTGCAGTAATCAGCGCACATACAGTGATATGGCAATAACCCAAAAACAATAGAACAAGCTCTGAGACGTGGAATCTCTGCAGACTGCAATACCTGAACCTATCCTCACACAACTAAAAGCAGCAGTGGATTGCGCCTAACACTACCTATGCAACTCGGCACTGCCTGAGGAGCTGACTAGCCTGAAGATAGAAATACAAGCCTGACTTGCCTCAGAGAAATACCCCAAAGGAATAGGCAGCCCCCCACATATAATGACTGTTAGCAAGATGAAAAGACAAAACGTAGGAATGAAATAGATTCAGCAAAGTGAGGCCCGATATTCTAGACAGAGCGAGGATAGCAAAGAGAACTATGCAGTCTACAAAAAACCCTAAAGCAGAACCACGCAAAGGGGGGCAAAAAGACCCACCGTGCCGAACTAACGGCACGGCGGTGCACCCTTTGCGTCTCAGAGCTTCCAGCAAAAGAGAATAGCACAGCTGGACAGAAAAAACGGAAACAATAACAAAGTAACACTTATCTAGCAGAGCAGCAGGCCACAGGAAAGATGCAGTAGCTCAGATCCAACACTGGAACATTGACAAGGAGCCAGGAAGACAGACTCAGGTGGAGTTAAATAGCAAGGCAGCCAACGAGCTCACCAAAACACCTGAGGGAGGAAGCCCAGAGGCTGCAATACCACTTGTGACCACAGGAGTGAATTCAGCCACAGAATTCACAACAGTACCCCCCCCTTGAGGAGGGGTCACTGAACCCTCACCAGAACCCCCAGGCCGACCAGGATGAGCCACATGAAAGGCACGAACAAGATCTGGGGCATGGACATCAGAGGCAAAAACCCAGGAATTATCCTCCTGAGCATAACCCTTCCATTTGACCAGATACTGGAGTTTCCGTCTAGAGACACGAGAATCCAAAATTTTCTCCACAATATACTCCAATTCCCCCTCCACCAAAACAGGGGCAGGAGGCTCCACAGATGGAACCATAGGCGCCACGTATCTTCTCAACAACGACCTATGGAATACATTATGTATGGAAAAGGAGTCTGGGAGGGTCAGACGAAAAGACACCGGATTGAGAATCTCAGAAATCCTATACGGACCAATAAAACGAGGTTTAAATTTAGGAGAGGAAACCTTCATAGGAATATGACGAGAAGATAACCAAACCAGATCCCCAACACGAAGTCGGGGACCCACACGGCGTCTACGATTAGCGAAAAGCTGAGCCTTCTCCTGGGACAAGGTCAAATTGTCCACTACCTGAGTCCAGATCTGCTGCAACCTGTCCACCACAGAATCCACACCAGGACAGTCCGAAGACTCAACCTGTCCTGAAGAAAAACGAGGATGGAACCCAGAATTGCAGAAAAATGGAGAGACCAAGGTAGCCGAGCTGGCCCGATTATTAAGGGCGAACTCAGCCAACGGCAAAAATGACACCCAATCATCCTGGTCAGCAGAAACAAAACATCTCAGATATGTTTCCAAGGTCTGATTGGTTCGTTCGGTCTGGCCATTAGTCTGAGGATGGAAGGCCGAGGAAAAAGATAGGTCAATGCCCATCCTACCACAAAAGGCTCGCCAGAACCTCGAGACAAACTGGGAACCTCTGTCAGAAACAATATTCTCAGGAATGCCATGCAAACGAACCACATGCTGGAAGAACAAAGGCACCAAATCAGAGGAGGAAGGCAATTTAACCAAGGGCACCAGATGGACCATTTTAGAAAAGCGATCACAGACCACCCAAATGACCGACATCTTTTGAGAAACGGGAAGGTCAGAAATGAAATCCATCGAAATATGTGTCCAAGGCCTCTTCGGGACCGGCAAGGGCAAAAGCAACCCACTGGCACGTGAACAGCAGGGCTTAGCCCTAGCACAAATCCCACAGGACTGCACAAAAGCACGCACATCCCGTGACAGAGATGGCCACCAGAAGGATCTAGCCACTAACTCTCTGGTACCAAAGATTCCTGGATGACCAGCCAGCACCGAACAATGAAGTTCAGAGATAACTTTACTAGTCCACCTATCAGGGACGAACAGTTTCTCGGCCGGACAATGATCAGGTTTATTAGCCTGAAATTTCTGCAACACTCTCCGCAAATCAGGAGAGATGGCAGACACAATGACTCCTTCCTTGAGGATACTCGCCGGCTCAGATAACCCCGGAGAGTCGGGCACAAAACTCCTAGACAGAGCATCCGCCTTCACATTTTTAGAGCCCGGAAGGTACGAAATCACAAAATCAAAACGAGCAAAAAATAACGACCAACGGGCCTGTCTAGGATTCAAGCGCTTGGCAGACTCGAGATAAGTAAGATTCTTATGATCAGTCAATACCACCACGCGATGCTTAGCTCCCTCAAGCCAATGACGCCACTCCTCGAATGCCCACTTCATGGCCAGCAACTCTCGGTTGCCCACATCATAATTACGCTCAGCAGCAGAAAATTTCCTGGAAAAGAAAGCACATGGTTTCTACACTGAGCAACCAGAACCTCTCTGTGACAAAACCGCCCCTGCTCCAATCTCAGAAGCATCAACCTCGACCTGGAACGGAAGAGAAAAATCTGGTTGACACAACACAGGGGCACAGCAAAAACGACGCTTCAACTCCTGAAAAGCTTCCACGGCAGCAGAAGACCAATTAACCAAATCAGCACCCTTCTTGGTCAAATCGGTCAATGGTCTGGCAATGCTAGAAAAATTACAGATGAAGCGACGATAAAAATTAGCAAAGCCCAGGAATTTCTGCAGACTTTTCAGAGATGTCGGCTGAGTCCAATCCTGGATGGCCTGGACCTTAACCGGATCCATCTCGATAGTAGAAGGGGAAAAGATGAACCCCAAAAATGAAACTTTCTGCACACCGAAGAGACACTTTGATCCCTTCACGAACAAGGAATTAGCATGCAGTACCTGGAAAACCATTCTGACTTGCTTCACATGAGACTCCCAATCATCAGAGAAGATCAAAATGTCATCCAAGTAAACAATCAGGAATTTATCCAGATACTCACAGAAAATGTCATGCATAAAAGACTGAAAAACAGATGGAGCATTGGCAAGTCCGAACGGCATCACCAGATACTCAAAATGACCCTCGGGCGTATTAAATGCCGTTTTCCATTCATCTCCCTGCCTGATTCTCACCAGATTATACGCACCACGAAGATCAATCTTAGTAAACCAACTAGCCCCCTTAATCCGAGCAAACAAGTCAGATATCAATGGCAAGGGATACTGAAACTTAACAGTGATCTTATTAAGAAGGCGGTAATCAATACACGGTCTTAGCGAACCATCCTTTTTGGCTACAAAAAAGAACCCTGCTCCCAATGGTGATGACGATGGGCGAATATGTCCCTTCTCCAGGGATTCTTTCACATAACTGCGCATAGCGGTGTGTTCAGGCACGGACAAATTAAATAAACGACCCTTAGGGAATTTACTACCAGGAATCAAATTGATAGCACAATCACAATTCCTATGCGGAGGTAGGGCATCAGACTTGGGCTCTTCAAATACATCCTGAAAGTCAGACAAGAACTCTGGGATGTCAGAAGGAATGGATGACGAAATAGACAAAAATGGAACATCACCATGTACTCCCTGACAACCCCAGCTGGTTACCGACATAGAGTTCCAATCTAATACTGGATTATGGGTTTGTAGCCATGGCAACCCCAACACGACCACATCATGCAGATTATGCAGTACCAGAAAGCGAATAACTTCCTGATGTGCAGGAGCCATGCACATGGTCAGCTGGGCCCAGTACTGAGGCTTATTCTTGGCCAAAGGTGTAGCATCAATTCCTCTCAACGGAATAGGACACCGCAAAGGCTCCAAGAAAAATCCACAACGTTTAGCATAATCCAAATCCATCAGATTCAGGGCAGCGCCTGAATCCACAAACGCCATGACAGAATACGATGACAAAGAGCATATCAAGGTAATGGACAGAAGGAATTTGGACTGTACAGTACCAATGACGGCAGAGCTATCGAACCGCCTAGTGCGCTTAGGACAATTAGAAATAGCATGAGTGGAATCACCACAGTAGAAACACAGCCTGTTCAGACATCTGTGTTCTTGCCGTTCAACTTTAGTCATAGTCCTGTCGCACTGCATAGGCTCAGGTTTACTCTCAGACAATACCGCCAGATGGTGCACAGATTTACGCTCGCGCAAGCGACGACCGATCTGAATGGCCAAGGACATAGACTCATTCAAACCAGCAGGCATAGGAAATCCCACCATGACATCCTTAAGAGCTTCAGAGAGACCCTTTCTGAACCAAGCCGCCAGTGCAGATTCATTCCACAGAGTGAGTACTGACCACTTCCTAAATTTCTGACAATATACTTCTACATCATCCTGACCCTGGCATAAAGCCAGCAAATTTTTCTCAGCCTGATCCACTGAATTAGGCTCATCGTAAAGCAATCCAAGCGCCTGGAAAAACGCATCAACATTACTCAATGCAGGGTCTCCTGGCGCAAGAGAAAACGCCCAGTCCTGTGGGTCGCCGCGCAAAAAAGAAATAATAATCAAAACCTGTTGAATAGGATTACCAGAAGAATGAGGTTTCAAGGCCAGAAATAGCTTACAATTATTTTTGAAGCTCAGGAACTTAGTTCTGTCACCAAAAAACAAATCAGGAATAGGAATTCTTGGTTCTAGCATAGATTTCTGATCAATTGTATCTTGAATCTTTTGTACATTTATAACGAGATTATCCATTGAGGAGCACAGAGCCTGAATATCCATGTCCACAGCTGTGTCCTGAAGCACTCTAATGTCTAGGGGAAAAAAAAACAAAAAAAAAACTGAAGACAGAGCTGAGGAAAAAATAATGATGTCAGGACTTCTTTTTTCCCTCTATTGAGAATCATTGGTTTGGCTCCTTGTACTGTTATGCTGTGCTATCAGGCAACACAGTGTGCAGTAATCAGCGCACATACAGTGATATGGCAATAACCCAAAAACAATAGAACAAGCTCTGAGACGTGGAATCTCTGCAGACTGCAATACCTGAACCTATCCTCACACAACTAAAAGCAGCAGTGGATTGCGCCTAACACTACCTATGCAACTCGGCACTGCCTGAGGAGCTGACTAGCCTGAAGATAGAAATACAAGCCTGACTTGCCTCAGAGAAATACCCCAAAGGAATAGGCAGCCCCCCACATATAATGACTGTTAGCAAGATGAAAAGACAAAACGTAGGAATGAAATAGATTCAGCAAAGTGAGGCCCGATATTCTAGACAGAGCGAGGATAGCAAAGAGAACTATGCAGTCTACAAAAAACCCTAAAGCAGAACCACGCAAAGGGGGGCAAAAAGACCCACCGTGCCGAACTAACGGCACGGCGGTGCACCCTTTGCGTCTCAGAGCTTCCAGCAAAAGAGAATAGCACAGCTGGACAGAAAAAACGGAAACAAAAACAAAGTAACACTTATCTAGCAGAGCAGCAGGCCACAGGAAAGATGCAGTAGCTCAGATCCAACACTGGAACATTGACAAGGAGCCAGGAAGACAGACTCAGGTGCAGTTAAATAGCAAGGCAGCCAACGAGCTCACCAAAACACCTGAGGGAGGAAGCCCAGAGGCTGCAATACCACTTGTGACCACAGGAGTGAATTCAGCCACAGAATTCACAACAGCACTGCTCCTGATAGCCAATTTCCTACTCCACACTGATGAGGGGCAAAAACCCCGAAACAGCTGTCTGTGGATGGATACCATGCTTGGCATAGGTGGTTTTCCTTTATTGGATGTTTTCCTTTATTGGATGCTGCCCTTCCCTTGGTTGTTCCTTCCCGGGGAAAGGCCTGGCTATTCACTGCCTGCGTTGAGAAACACGTGATGGTGTCTCCGCAGCTCCTCTACTTGCATTTGCATATTTGGGGGCAGTGTTCTGGATCACTGCGTTGAGAAACACGTGATGGTGTCTCTGCGGTGTTGGATGTTTTGGTCTCCACGAGGTCAATCATCCGTGTCTTTATAGACATCTCCCAATGTGACAGCTCTACATGGGAGGTCATCATGGGACACTCATTGTTAAATGGAATACATCGGAACAGGGAGTATTTGTGTTGGTTTGGGACTTTTACTTTTTTGCAGGAGATCGAGGGCGTCGCAGGAATTAGATGTATAATAAATATGGGAAACTCTGTGGTGTTTTATTTAATTAAAATACTATTCTGGCTGTGTCTTAATTTAACATGTAACAACTATAGGATTAGTAATGGATAGATGTCTTATTAACACCTCTCCATTACTAAGCCGGGCTTTATGTCACCGGACAATACAAAGGTGACATTAAACCCACAACTATTACCCCACTTGCCACCACTATAGGGTAAGTGGGAAGAGCAAGGCTAAGTGCTGGAATTGGCGCATCTTAGAGATGCGCCATTTCTGGGGTGGCTGAGTGCTGATGTTTTTAGCTGGGGGGCAATATCCATGGCCCCTTCCTAGGTTATTAATATTAGCCTGCAGTTTTCTGCATAGCCTTTGCTTGTTATTAATTATAGGGAAACCAGACGTCATTTTTTTCGGTTTTCCCTATTTTAATAGCCAATAAAAGCTAAATGTACGGCTGTGAGCTGATATTAATAGCCTGGGGAGCTCCATGGGCATTACCCCCTTCACAGGCTATAAACATTGGCCCCCAGTCACTGGCTTTCCCTCTGCTGGTTTTGAAAATTGCACGAGAGCCTACGCAAAAAAAATTTTCATTTTTTTTAATTAAACAAATATTCCGTTTAAGTCTGGGGTCACACTTGCATAGAAATACCTGCATCAGCACTATCCAGTCCTGAGTGCTGGCGGCAGTGCCGTGTATTGATGCAAGAGACTCGTGCGAGTTTCTTGCAAGTGTGACCCAGCCTTAGAGTATGTTTCCGCGGTTTGAAAATGCTGCGGATTGGATGTTGCGTACAGCTGCAGCGTCCAATCTGCAGCTTCCAGATGTTACAGCATATTGGAGGGAATTTTACTAAATCCCATCTTCACTATGCGTTCAAAGATGCAGGTGGCAGACCTGCGTATACGCACATGCGGTGCATCTTTATACACCGTAGCATGTCTCTTTATCTTGCAGAGATGCTCAATCTCTGTATAGGATGCGGTGATTCCACATGGTTCAATGAACACATGAGGAAAAAACGAGCATGCAAAAGCCAGCAGTGCTTTGGACAGAGCAGGTATCAGCTGTGTCCAAAGCACTGCATATACGGACCGTGGAAACATACGCTAACACAGATTTTGTGTGAGTGTGTCTTTAATTAACTCTTTCTGTACCATTTTATTATGTTCATTACTAAACATCGGGCTTAGTATTATTTATCATCTATCTATTATCTATCTATCTGTGTGTGTAAACATTATTCCTCAATGGAGTATGTAAATGAAGAGGCTGGATGGGAAATGACATCAGAATTCATTTTTTTTGTTAACCCCTTCATGACCCAGCCTATTTTGACCTTAAAGACCTTGCCGTTTTTTGCAATTCTGAACAGTGTCCCTTTATGAGGTAATAACTCAGGAACGCTTCAACGGATCCTAGCAGTTCTGAGATTGTTTTTTCGTGACATATTGGGCTTCATGTTAGTGGTAAATTTAGGTCAATAAATTCTGCGTTTATTTGTGATAAAAACGGAAATTTGGCGAAAATTTTGAAAATTTCGCAATTTTCACATTTTGAATTTTTATTCTGTTAAACCAGAGAGATATGTGACACAAATTAGTTAATAAATAACATTTCCCACATGTTTACTTTACATCAGCACAATTTTGGAAACAAAATTTTTTTTTGTTAGGAAGTTATAAGGGTTAAAATTTGACCAGCGATTTCTCATTTTTACAACGAAATTTACAAAACCATTTTTTTTAGGGACCACCTCACATTTGAAGTCAGTTTGAGGGGTCTATATGGCTGAAAATACCCAACAGTGACACCATTCTAAAAACTGCACCCCTCAAGGTACTCAAAACCACATTCAAGAAGTTTATTAACCCTTCAGGTGCTTCACAGCAGCAGAAGCAACATGGAAGGAAAAAATGAACATTTAAGTTTTTAGTCACAAAAATTATCTTTTAGCAACAATTTTTTTATTTTCCCAATGGTAAAAGGAGAAACTGAACCACGAAAGTTGTTGTCCAATTTGTCCTGAGTACGCTGATACCTCATATGTGGGGGTAAACCACTGTTTGGGCGCACGGCAGGGCTTGGAAGGGAAGAAGCGCCATTTGACTTTTTGAATCAAAAATCGGCTCCCCTCTTTAGCGGACACCAAGTCACGTTTGGAGAGCCCCCGTGTGCCTAAAAATTGGAGCTCCCCCACAAGTGACCCCATTTTGGAAACTAGACGCCCCAAGGAACTTATCTAGATGCATAGTGAGCACTTTGAACCCCCAGGTGCTTCACAAATTGATCCGTAAAAATGAAAAAGTACTTTTTTTTCACAAAAAAAATCTTTTAGCCTCAATTTTTTCATTTTCACATGGGCAACAGGATAAAATGGATCCTAAAATTTGTTGGGCAATTTCTCCTGAGTACACCAATACCTCACATGTGGGGGTAAACCACTGTTTGGGCACATGGTAAGGCTCGGAAGGGAAGGAGCACCATATCACTTTTTGAATGAAAAATTATTTCCATCGTTAGCGGACACCATGTCGCGTTTGGATAGCTCCTGTGTGCCTAAACATTGGCGCTCCCCCACAAGTGACCCCATTTTGGAAACTAGACCCCCCAAGGAACTTATTTAGATGCCTAGTGAGCACTTTAAACCCTCAGGTGCTTCACAAATTGATCCGTAAAAATGAAAAAGTACTTTTTTTTCACAAAAAAAATCTTTTCGCCTCAATTTTTTCATTTTCACATGGGCAATAGGATAAAATGGATCATAAAATTTGTTGGGCAATTTCTCCCGAGTACGCCGATACCTCATATGTGGGGGTAAACCACTGTTTGGGCACTCGGCAGGGCTCGGAAGGGAAGGCGCGCCATTTGACTTTTTGAATGGAAAATTAGCTCCAATTGTTAGTGGACACCATGCCGCGTTTGGAGAGCCCCTGTGTGCCTAAACATTGGAGCTCCCCCACAAGTGACCCCATTTTGGAAACTAGACCCCCCCAAGGAACTTATCTAGATGTGTGGTGAGGACTTTGAAACCCCAAGTGCTTCACAGAAGTTTATAACGCAGAGCCATGAAAATAAAAAATAAAAATATTTTCTCAAAAATGATTTTTTAGCCTGGAATTTCCTATTTTGCCAAGGATAATAGGAGAAATTGGACCCCAAATGTTGTTGTCCAGTTTGTCCTGAGTACGCTGATACCCCATATGTGGGGGTAAACCACTGTTTGGGGGCACGGCAGGGCTTGGAAGGGATGGCACGCCATTTGGCTTTTTAAATGGAAAATTAGCTCCAATCATTAGCGGACACCATGTCACGTTTGGAGAGCCCCTGTGTGCCTAAACATTGGAGATCCCCCAGAAATGACCCCATTTTGGAAACTAGACCCCAAAGGAACTAATCTAGATGTGTGGTGAGGACTTTGAACCCCCAAGTGCTTCACAGAAGTTTATAACGCAGAGCCATGAAAATAAAAAAAAAAATTATTTTCTCAAAAATGATCTTTTAGCCTGCAATTTTTTATTTTCCCAAGGGTAACAGGAGAAATTTGACCCCAAAAGTTGTTGTCCAGTTTCTCCTGAGTACGCTGATTCCCCATATATGGGGGTAAACCACTGTTTGGGCACATGCCGGGGCTCGGAAGTGAAGTAGTGATGTTTTGAAATGCAGACTTTGATGGAATGCTCTGTGGGCGTCACGTTGCGTTTGCAGAGCCCCTGATGTGGCTTAACAGTAGAAACCCCCCACAAGTGACCCCATTTTGGAAACTAGACCCCGAAAGGAACTTATCTAGATGTGTGGTGAGCACTTTGAACCTCCAAGTGCTTCATAGAAGTTTATAATGCAGAGCCGTGAAAATAATAAATACGTTTTCTTTCCTCAAAAATAATTATTTAGCCCAGAATTTTTTATTTTCCCAAGGGTTACAGGAGAAATTGGACCCAAAAAGTTGTTGTCCAGTTTCTCCTGAGTACGCTGATACCCCATATGTGGGGGAAAACCACTGTTTGGGCACATGCCGGGGCTCGGAAGTGAAGTAGTGACGTTTTGAAATGCAGACTTTGATGGAATGCTCTGTGGGCGTCACGTTGCGTTTGCAGAGCCGCTGATGTGGCTAAACAGTAGAAACCCCCCACAAGTGACCCCATTTTGGAAACTAGACCCCGAAAGGAACTTATCTAGATGTGTGGTGAGCACTTTGAACCCCCAAGTGCTTCACAGAAGTTTATAATGCAGAGCCGTGAAAATAATAAATACGTTTTCTTTCCTCAAA
This sequence comes from Ranitomeya imitator, assembly GCF_032444005.1. Taxonomy (NCBI): domain Eukaryota; kingdom Metazoa; phylum Chordata; class Amphibia; order Anura; family Dendrobatidae; genus Ranitomeya; species Ranitomeya imitator. Next base: position 432,365,087 of record NC_091285.1, read on the forward strand.
AATAATTATTTAGCCCAGAATTTTTTAATTTTCCCAAGGGTAACAGGAGAAATTTGACCCCAATATTTGTTGTCCAGTTTCTCCTGAGTACGGTGATACCCCATATGTGGGGGTAAACTACTGTTTGGGCACATGCCGGGGCTCGGAATTGAAGTAGTGACGTTTTGAAATGCAGACTTTGATGGAATGCTCTGCGGGCGTCACATTGCGTTTGCAGAGCCCCTGATGTGGCTAAACAGTAGAAACCCCCCACAAGTGACCCCATTTTGGAAACTAGACCCCGAAAGGAACTTATCTAGATGTGTGGTGAGCACTTTGAACCCCCAAGTGCTTCATAGAAGTTTATAATGCAGAGCCGTGAAAATAATAAATACGTTTTCTTTCCTCAAAAATAATTATATAGCCCAGAATTTTTTATTTTCCCAAGGGTTACAGGAGAAATTGGACCTCAAAAGTTGTTGTCCAGTTTCTCCTGAGTACGCTGATACCCCATGTGTGGAGGTAAACCACTGTTTGGGCACACGTCGGGGCTCAGAAGGGAAGTAGTGACTTTTGAAATGCAGACTTTGATGGAATGGTCTGCGGGCGTCACGTTGCGTTTGCAGAGCCCCTGGTGTGCCTAAACAGTAGAAACCCCCCACAAGTGACCCCATTTTAGAAACTAGACCCCCCAAGGAACTTATCTAGATATGTGGTGAGCAATTTGAACCCCCAAGTGCTTCACAGACGTTTACAACGCAGAGCCGTGAAAATAAAAAATCATTTTTCTTTCCTCAAAAATGATGTTTTAGCAAGCATTTTTTTAGATTCACAAGGGTAACAGGAGAAATTGGACCCCAGTAATTGTTGTGCAGTTTGTCCTGAGTATGCTGGTACCCCATATGTGGGGGTAAACCACTGTTTGGGCACACGTCGGGGCTCGGAAGTGAGGGAGCACCATTTGACTTTTTGAATACGAGATTGGCTGGAATCAATGGTGGTGCCATGTTGCGTTTGGAGACCCCTGATGTGCCTAAACAGTGGTAACCCCTCAATTCTACCTCCAACACTAACCCCAACACACCCCTAACCCTAATCCCAACTGTAGCCATAACCCTAATCACAACCCTAACCACAACCCTAATTCCAACCCTAACCCTAAGGCTATGTGCCCACGTTGCGCATTCGTGTGAGATTTTTCAGCATCATTTTTGAAAAATCCGCGGGTAAAAGGCACTGCGTTTTACCTGCGGATTTTCCGCGGATTTCCAGTGTTTTTTGTGCGGATTTCACCTGCGGATTCCTATTGAGGAACAGGTGTAAAACGCTGCGCAATCCGCACAAAGAATTGACATACTGCGGAAAATACAACGCAGCGTTTCCGCGCGGTATTTTCCGCACCATGGGCACAGCGGATTTGGTTTTTCATATGTTTACATGGTACTGAAAACCTGATGGAACACTGCTGCGAATCCGCAGCCAAATCCGCACCGTGTGCACATAGCCTAATTCTAAAGGTATGTGCACACGCTGCGGAAAATGCTGCGGATCCGCAGCAGTTTCCCATGAGTTTACAGTTCAATGTAAACCTATGGAAAAAAAAAATCGCTGTACACATGCTGCGGAAAAACTGCACGGAAACGCAGCAGTTTACATTCCGCAGCATGTCACTTCTTTGTGCGGATTCCGCAGCGGTTTTACAAATGCTCCAATAGAAAATTGCAATTGTAAAACCGCAGTGAAATGCGCAGAAAAAAAACGCGGTAAATCCGCTATAAATCCGCAGCGATTTAGCACTGCGGATTTATCAAATCCGCAGCGGAAAAATCCGCAGAGGACCAGAATACATGTGCACATACCGAAACCCTAACCCTAGCCCTAACCCTAGCCCTAACCCTACCCCTACCCCTAACCCTAGCCCTAACCCTACCCCTAACCCTAACCCTAACCCAAGCCCTAACCCTAACCCTAGCCCTAACCCTAACCCTACCCCTAACCCTACCCCTAACCCTAACCCTATTCTAACATTAGTGGAAAAAAAAAATTCTTTATTTTTTTATTGTCCCTACCTATGGGGGTGACAAAGGGGGGGGGGAACATTTATTATTTTTTTTATTTTGATCACTGAGATATAATCTATCTCAGTGATCAAAATGCACTTTGGAACGAATCTGCCGGCCGGCCATTTTGGAAGATGGCGGCACCCAGGGAGAAGACGGACGGAGCCCGGCAGGATCGGTAAGTATGATGGGGTGTGGGGGAGCACGGGGGGGGGGATCGGAGCATGGGGGAGGGGATCGGAGCGCGGAAGGCGTGAAACGGAGCACGGGGGGCATGAAACGGAGCACGGGGGGGCTGGAACGGAGCATGGGGGGGCTGGAACGGAGCACGGGGGGTGGATCGGAGTGCAGGGGGGGTGATTGGAGCACGGGGGGTGATTGGAGCACGGGGGGAGCGGACAAGAGCACGGGGGGAGCGGAGCACAGGACGGAGGGGAGCTGGAGCAGTGTACCGGACAGATCGGGGGGCTGGGGGGGCGATCGGTGGGGTGGGGTGGGGGCACATTAGTGTTTCCAGCCATGGCTGATGATATTGCAGCATCGGCCATGGCTGGATTGTAATATTTCACCAGTTATAATAGGTGAAATATTACAAATCGCTCTGATTGGCAGTTTCACTTTCAACAGCCAATCAGAGCGATCGTAGCCACGGGGGGGTGAAGCCATCCCCCCTGGGATAAACTACCACTCCCCCTGTCCCTGCAGATTGGGTGAAATGGGAGTTAACCCTTTCACCCGATCTGCAGGGACGCGATCTTTCCATGCAGGGCCGGCGTCAGCACCCGGCATACCCAGGCAAATGCCGGGGCACTGGTGAGACAGGGGGGCCCATTCAGGGCCGGTGTTAGGGGCAGGCAGCTGCCAGTGCCTAGGGCACCCGCTCCCCCAGGGGCCCTCAGCTAGTGGCACATCATGCAGCTGCTATGGGCCCCCTGTGAGGCAGGGGGGCCGCCTGTCGCAAGCGCCAACTCCTCCGCCGCCGCTTTGAACTTTACCGCTGTCTGCCGGTAAAGTTCAAAGCAAATGATGGAGGAGAGAGCGTCACCTGACGCTCCCTCTCCCATCATTCAACACTCTGCCTCTGACACTGCAGTTGCGCGATGACGTCATCACGCACTCGCTGTGTGTCAGGCAGTGGAGCGGCAGCCGTCGAGACCAGAGCAGGGAGGGAGCAGCGCGGTGCCGGAACGTTGAGAGGTGAGGAGTGTTTTTTTTTTCTGTAACTAACAGTGAGTACTGGACTATGGGGCCATTCTTGGGGGGAGGGGGCTGTGCTGTATACTACATGTCTGTGCTATATACTACATGTCTGTTCTATATACTACATGGCTGTTCTATATACTACGGGGGCTGTTATATGCTACGTGGGCTGTGCTTTATACTACATGGCTGTTCTATGTACTACGTGGGCTGTGTTATATCTGTGGCTATGCTATATACTATATGGGCTGTTATATGCTACGTGGGCTGTTCTATATTAAGTGGGCCATGTTATATACTACGTGGGCTGTTATATGCTACGTGGGCTGTGCTATATACTACATGGCTGTTTTATATTACGTGGGCCATGTTATATACTACGTGGGCTGTTATATGCTACGTGGGCTGTGCTATATACTACATGGCTGTTCTATATTACGTGAGCCATGTTATATACTACGTGGGCTGTTATATGCTACGTGGGCTGTGCTATATACTACATGGCTGTTCTATATACTATGTGGGCTGTGTTATATAATATGTGGCTGTGCTATTATCTATATAGGCTGTTATATGCTACGTGGGCTGTGCTATATACTACATGGCTGTTCTATATTCTTCGTGGGCTGTGTTATATAATATGTGGCTGTGCTATATACTATATGGGCAGTTATATGCTACGTGGGCTGTGCTATATACTACATGGCTGTTCTATAAACTGCGTGGGCTGTTGTGAATTCCGCTCTTGGGCTCCCTCCGGTGGTTGTAGGTAGCATTTTTGTGAGTTCTGCTCTTGGGCTCCCTCCTGTGGTTTTGAGTGGTATGGCTGCTTCTTGGATTTAGCTTCAGCAGCTGTTTTCACTGATCGTCTTTCTGGTTCGGCTATATTAGTCTGGCCTTATCCCTCATTCAATGCCAGTTGTCAATTGTTCCTGCCTGGAGTCATTGCTCTTAGGACTTTCCTGACACTCTGACCAGTTCATCAAAGCTAAGTCCTTGCTTGTCCTTTTGCGGTTCACTTGTTGTGGACTTTGTTGTTCAGCACTTTCTTTGTTTTTGTTCATTTGTCCAGCTTTTCTGTATGGGTCTATTCAGCTAAGCTGGAGGCTCTGGGCAGCAGAGTTTGCCCTCCACACCTTTAGTCAGGTGTGGAGATTTTTGCATTTCTCTGCGGTGGACTTTTTCTAGTTTTTATTACTGACCGCACAGCGTTCTGTCCTGTACTATTTCTATCTAGCAAGAAGTGGCCTCCTGTGCTTAATCTTGTTTCATACTACGTATGTCATTTCCTTCTCCACTCACAGTCATTATTTGTGGGGGCTAATCTATCCTTTGGGGATTTTCTCTGAGGCAAGATAGTTTTCCTGCTTCTATCTTTAGGGGTAGTTAGCTCTTAAGCTGTGATGAGATGCCTAGTGTTGTGAATTCTGTGGCTGAATTCACTCCTGTGGTCACAAGTGGTACTGCAGCTTCTGAGCTTCCTCCCTCAGGTGTTCTGGTGAGCTCGTTAACTGCTTCATTACTTAACTCCGCCTGATGCTGCTATCCTTGCTCCTTGTCAATGTTTCAGTGTTGGATCTGAGCTTCTCCTGATTGTTCCTGTGACCTACTGCTCTGTATAGCTAAGTGCTTTTTGCTTTTTTGTTGCTTTTTTTCTGTCCAGCTTGTCTTTTGTTTTGCTGGAAGCTCTGAGACGCAAAGGGTGTACCGCCGTGCCGTTAGTTCGGCACGGTGGGTTTTTTTTGCCCCCTTTGCGTGGTTTTGCTTTAGGGTTTTTTGTAGACTGCAAAGTTCGCTTTACTGTCCTCGCTCTGTCCTAGAATATCGGGCTCCACTTTGCTGAATCTATTTCATCCCTACGTTTTGTCTTTTCATCTTACTCACAGTCATTATATGTGGGGGGCTGCCTTTTCCTTTGGGGAATTTCTCTGGGGCAAGTCAGGCCTATTTTTCTATCTTCAGGCTAGCTAGTTTCTTAGGCTGTGCCGAGTTGCCTAGGTAGTTGTTAGGCGCAATCCACAGCCGCTTTTAGTTGTGTTTAGGATAGGATCAGGTGTGCAGTCTACAGAGTTTCCACGTCTCAGAGCTCGTTCTTGTATTTTTGGGTATTTGTCAGATCACTGTGTGCGCTCTGATCGCTAAGCACACTGTGTTTCTGGATTGCCTTCATAACACCTGTCATTAGCATACATAACAGTACAAGGAGCCAAACTAATGATTCTCAATAGAGGGAAAGAAAAAGTTCTGACATCATTTTTTTTTTTTTTCTGCTCTGTGTTCACTTTTTTTTTTTCCCCTAGACATTTGAGTGATTCTGGACACAGGTGTGGACATGGATATTCAGGGTCTGTGCTCTTCAATGGATAATCTCGTTATAAATGTACAAAAAATTCAAGATACTATTGATCAGAAATCTATGTTAGAACCAAGAATTCCTATTCCTGATTTGTTTTTTGGAGATAGAACTAAGTTTCTAAGTTTCAAAAATAATTGTAAGCTATTTCTGGCCTTGAAACCTCATTCTTCTGGTAATCCTATTCAACAGGTTTTGATTATTATTTCTTTTTTGCGCGGCGACCTTCAAGACTGGGCATTTTCTCTTGCGCCAGGAGACCCTGCATTGAGTAGTGTCGATGCGTTTTTTCTGGCGCTCGGATTGCTGTACGATGAGCCTAATTCAGTGGATCAGGCTGAGAAAAATTTGCTGGCTTTGTGCCAGGGTCAGGATGATATAGAAGTATATTGTCAGAAATTTAGGAAATGGTCAGTACTCACTCAGTGGAATGAATCTGCGCTGGCAGCTTTGTTCAGAAAGGGTCTCTCTGAGGCTCTTAAGGATGTCATGGTGGGATTTCCTATGCCTGCTGGTTTGAATGAGTCTTTGTCTTTGGCCATTCAGATCGGTCGACGCTTGCGCGAGCGTAAATCTGTGCACCATTTGGCGGTACTGCCTGAGGTTAAACCTGAGCCTATGCAGTGCGATAGGACTATGACTAGAGTTGAACGGCAGGAATACAGACGTCTGAATGGTCTGTGTTTCTACTGTGGTGATTCCACTCATGCTATTTCTGATTGTCCTAAGCGCACTAAGCGGTCCGCTAGGTCTGCCGTCATTGGTACTGTACAGTCCAAATTCCTTCTGTCCATTACCTTGATATGCTCTTTGTCGTCGTTTTCTGTCATGGCGTTTGTGGATTCGGGCGCTGCCCTGAATCTGATGGATTTGGATTATGCTAAACGTTGTGGGTTTTTCTTGGAGCCTTTGCGGTGTCCTATTCCATTGAGAGGAATTGATGCTACACCTTTGGCCAAGAATAAACCTCAATACTGGGCCCAGCTGACCATGTGCATGGCTCCTGCACATCAGGAAGTTATTCGCTTTCTGGTGTTGCATAATCTGCATGATGTGGTCGTGTTGGGGTTGCCATGGCTACAAACCCATAATCCAGTATTGGATTGGAATTCCATGTCGGTATCCAGCTGGGGTTGTCAGGGGGTACATGGTGATGTTCCATTTTTGTCGATTTCGTCATCCACCCCTTCTGAGGTCCCAGAGTTCTTGTCTGATTATCAGGATGTATTTGAAGAGCCCAAGTCCGATGCTCTACCTCCGCATAGGGATTGTGATTGTGCTATCAATTTGATTCCTGGTAGTAAATTCCCTAAAGGTCGATTATTTAATTTATCCGTGCCCGAACACGCCGCTATGCGCAGTTATGTGAAGGAATCCCTGGAGAAGGGACATATTCGCCCATCGTCATCACCACTGGGAGCAGGGTTCTTCTTTGTAGCCAAGAAGGATGGTTCGCTGAGACCGTGTATTGATTACCGCCTTCTTAATAAGATCACTGTTAAATTTCAGTATCCCTTGCCATTGTTATCTGACTTGTTTGCTCGGATTAAGGGGGCTAGTTGATTCACTAAGATAGATCTTCGTGGTGCGTATAATCTGGTGAGAATCAGGCAAGGAGATGAATGGAAAACTGCATTCAATACGCCCGAGGGTCATTTTGAGTATCTAGTGATGCCGTTCGGACTTGCCAATGCTCCATCTGTGTTTCAGTCTTTTATGCATGACATCTTCCGTGAGTATCTGGATAAATTCCTGATTGTTTACTTGGATGACATTTTGATCTTCTCAGATGATTGGGAGTCTCATCTGAAGCAGGTCAGAATGGTTTTTCAGGTCCTGCGTGCTAACTCTTTGTTTGTGAAGGGATCAAAGTGTCTCTTCGGTGTGCAGAAAGTTTCATTTTTGGGGTTCATCTTTACCCCTTCTACTATCGAGATGGATCCAGTTAAGGTCCAAGCCATCCAGGATTGGATTCAGCCGACATCTCTGAAAAGTCTGCAAAAGTTCCTGGGCTTTGCTAATTTTTATCGTCGCTTCATCTGTAATTTTTCTAGCATTGCCAAACCATTGACCGATTTGACCAAGAAGGGTGCTGATTTGGTTAATTGGTCTTCTGCTGCTGTGGAAGCTTTTCAGGAGTTGAAGCGTCGTTTTTGTTCTGCCCCTGTGTTGTGTCAGCCAGATGTTTCTCTTCCGTTCCAGGTCGAGGTTGATGCTTCTGAGATTGGAGCAGGGGCGGTTTTGTCACAGAGAGGTTCTGATTGCTCAGTGATGAAACCATGTGCTTTCTTTTCCAGGAAGTTTTCGCCCGCTGAGCGTAATTATGATGTGGGCAATCGAGAGTTGCTGGCCATGAAGTGGGCATTCGAGGAGTGGCGTCATTGGCTTGAAGGAGCTAAGCATCGCGTGGTGGTATTGACTGATCATAAGAACTTGACTTATCTCGAGTCTGCCAAGCGCTTGAATCCTAGACAGGCCCGTTGGTCGTTATTTTTTGCCCGCTTCGACTTTGTGATTTCGTACCTTCCGGGCTCTAAAAATGTGAAGGCGGATGCTCTGTCTAGGAGTTTTGTGCCCGACTCTCCGGGTTTATCTGAGCCAGCGGGTATCCTCAAGGAAGGAGTCATTGTGTCTGCCATCTCCCCTGATTTGCGGCGGGTGCTGCAAAAATTTCAGGCGAATAAACCTGATCGTTGTCCAGCAGAGAAACTGTTCGTCCCTGATAGGTGGACTAATAAACTTATCTCTGAACTTCATTGTTCGGTGTTGGCTGGTCATCCTGGAATCTTTGGTACCAGAGAGTTAGTGGCTAGATCCTTCTGGTGGCCATCTCTGTCACGGGATGTACGTACTTTTGTGCAGTCCTGTGGGATTTGTGCTAGGGCTAAGCCCTGCTGTTCTCGTGCCAGTGGGTTGCTTTTGCCCTTGCCGGTCCCAAAGAGGCCTTGGACACATATTTCGATGGATTTCATTTCTGACCTTCCCGTTTCTCAAAAGATGTCAGTCATTTGGGTGGTCTGTGATCGCTTTTCTAAAATGGTCCATCTGGTGCCCTTGGCTAAATTGCCTTCCTCCTCTGATTTGGTACCTTTGTTCTTTCAGCATGTGGTTCGGTTGCATGGCATTCCTGAGAATATTGTTTCTGACAGAAGTTCCCAGTTTGTTTCAAGGTTTTGGCGAGCCTTTTGTGGTAGGATGGGCATTGACCTATCCTTTTCCTCGGCTTTCCATCCTCAGACTAATGGCCAGACCGAACGAACCAATCAGACCTTGGAAACATATCTGAGATGTTTTGTTTCTGCAGACCAGGATGATTGGGTGTCCTTTTTGCCGTTGGCTGAGTTCGCCCTTAATAATCGGGCCAGCTCGGCTACCTTGGTTTCTCCATTTTTTTGCAATTCTGGGTTCCATCCTCGTTTCTCTTCAGGACAGGTTGAGTCTTCGGACTGTCCTGGTGTGGATTCTGTGGTGGATAGGTTGCAGCAGATCTGGACTCAGGTAGTGGACAATTTGATCTTGTCCCAGGAGAAAGCTCAACTTTTCGCTAATCGCAGACGCCGTGTGGGTCCCCGACTTCGTGTTGGGGATCTGGTTTGGTTATCTTCTCGTCATATTCCTATGAAGGTTTCCTCTCCTAAATTTAAACCTCGTTTTATTGGTCCGTATAGGATTTCTGAGGTTCTCAATCCTGTGTCTTTTCGTTTGACCCTCCCAGACTCCTTTTCCATACATAATGTATTCCATAGGTCGTTGTTGCGGAGATACGTGGCACCTATGGTTCCATCTGTTGAGCCTCCTGCCCCGGTTTTGGTGGAGGGGGAATTGGAGTATATTGTGGAGAAGATTTTGGATTCTCGTGTTTCTAGACGGAAACTCCAGTATCTGGTTAAATGGAAGGGTTATGCTCAGGAAGATAATTCCTGGGTTTTTGCCTCTGATGTTCATGCTTCCGATCTTGTTCGTGCCTTTCATGCGGCTCATCCTGGTCGGCCTGGGGGCTCTGGTGAGGGTTCGGTGACCCCTCCTCAAGGGGGGGGTACTGTCGTGAATTCTGTGGCTGAATTCACTCCTGTGGTCACAAGTGGTACTGCAGCTTCTGAGCTTCCTCCCTCAGGTGTTCTGGTGAGCTCGTTAACTGCTTCATTACTTAACTCCGCCTGATGCTGCTATCCTTGCTCCTTGTCAATGTTTCAGTGTTGGATCTGAGCTTCTCCTGATTGTTCCTGTGACCTGCTGCTCTGTATAGCTAAGTGCTTTTTGCTTTTTTGTTGCTTTTTTTCTGTCCAGCTTGTCTTTTGTTTTGCTGGAAGCTCTGAGACGCAAAGGGTGTACCGCCGTGCCGTTAGTTCGGCACGGTGGTTTTTTTTGCCCCCTTTGCGTGGTTTTGCTTTAGGGTTTTTTGTAGACTGCAAAGTTCGCTTTACTGTCCTCGCTCTGTCCTAGAATATCGGGCCCCACTTTGCTGAATCTATTTCATCCCTACGTTTTGTCTTTTCATCTTACTCACAGTCATTATACAGTGGGGCAAAAAAGTATTTAGTCAGTCAGCAATAGTGCAAGTTCCACCACTTAAAAAGATGAGAGGCGTCTGTAATTTACATCATAGGTAGACCTCAACTATGGGAGACAAACTGAGAAAAAAAAATCCAGAAAATCACATTGTCTGTTTTTTTAACATTTTATTTGCATATTATGGTGGAAAATAAGTATTTGGTCAGAAACAAAATTTCATCTCAATACTTTGTAATATATCCTTTGTTGGCAATGACAGAGGTCAAACGTTTTCTGTAAGTCTTCACAAGGTTGCCACACACTGTTGTTGGTATGTTGGCCCATTCCTCCATGCAGATCTCCTCTAGAGCAGTGATGTTTTTGGCTTTTCGCTTGGCAACACGGACTTTCAACTCCCTCCAAAGGTTTTCTATAGGGTTGAGATCTGGAGACTAGCTAGGCCACTCCAGGACCTTGAAATGCTTCTTACGAAGCCACTCCTTCGTTGCCCTGGCGGTGTGCTTTGGATCATTGTTATGTTGAAAGACCCAGCCACGTTTCATCTTCAATGCCCTTGCTGATGGAAGGAGGTTTGCACTCAAAATCTCACGATACATGGCCCCATTCATTCTTTCATGTACCCGGATCAGTCGTCCTGGCCCCTTTGCAGAGAAACAGACCCAAAGCATGATGTTTCCACCACCATGCTTTACAGTAGGTATGGTGTTTGATGGATGCAACTCAGTATTCTTTTTCCTCCAAACACGACAAGTTGTGTTTCTACCAAACAGTTCCAGTTTGGTTTCATCAGACCATAGGACATTCTCCCAAAACTCCTCTGGATCATCCAAATGCTCTCTAGCAAACTTCAGACGGGCCCGGACATGTACTGGCTTAAGCAGTGGGACACGTCTGGCACTGCAGGATCTGAGTCCATGGTGGCGTAGTGTGTTACTTATGGTAGGCCTTGTTACATTGGTCCCAGCTCTCTGCAGTTCATTCACTAGGTCCCCCCGCGTGGTTCTGGGATTTTTGCTCACCGTTCTTGTGATCATTCTGACCCCACGGGGTGGGATTTTGCGTGGAGCCCCAGATCGAGGGAGATTATCAGTGGTCTTGTATGTCTTCCATTTTCTAATTATTGCTCCCACTGTTGATTTCTTCACTCCAAGCTGGTTGGCTATTGCAGATTGAGTCTTCCCAGCCTGGTGCAGGGCTACAATTTTGTTTCTGGTGTCCTTTGACAGCTCTTTGGTCTTCACCATAGTGGAGTTTGGAGTCAGACTGTTTGAGGGTGTGCACAGGTGTCTTTTTATACTGATAACAAGTTTAAACAGGTGCCATTACTACAGGTAATGAGTGGAGGAAAGAGGAGACTCTTAAAGAAGAAGTTACAGGTCTGTGAGAGCCAGATATCTTGATTGTTTGTTTCTGACCAAATACTTATTTTCCACCATAAAATGCAAAAAAATGATAAAAAAAACAGACAATGAGATTTTCTGGATTTTTTTTTCTCAGTTTGTCTCCCATAGTTGAGGTCTACCTATGATGTAAATTACAGACGCCTCTCATCTTTTTAAGTGGTGGAACTTGCACTATTGCTGACTGACTAAATACTTTTTTGCCCCACTGTATGTGGGGGGCTGCCTTTTCCTTTGGGGAATTTCTTTGGGGCAAGTCAGGCCTATTTTTCTATCTTCAGGCTAGCTAGTTTCTTAGGCTGTGCCGAGTTGCCTAGGTAGTTGTTAGGCGCAATCCACAGCCGCTTTTAGTTGTGTTTAGGATAGGATCAGGTGTGCAGTCTACAGAGTTTCCACGTCTCAGAGCTCGTTCTTGTATTTTTGGGTATTTGTCAGATCACTGTGTGCGCTCTGATCGCTAAGCACACTGTGTTTCTGGATTGCCTTCATAACACCTGTCATTAGCATACATAACAGCCTAGGCAGAGTTAGGAGCATTCCACAGCTACTTCTAGTGTTGTGTTGAGCTTAGGGACTGCGGTCAGTATAGTTGCCACCTGCTCAGAGCTTGACGCATGTCGCTCCTTAATCACCAGATCATAACAGTACAACTGGCCAAAAATGAGCTGAATGCTTCTCAAAAGAAGGAAGAGAAAAAGAGTTCTGAGCCATTTTTTTTCTTTAGTTTGTTTTGTCTTTTTCCTTCCTCTTGATCTCTGGGTGATTCGGGATTTGGATGCAGGCATGGATGTTCAGGGTTTGTTTTCTCGTGTGGATCAGCTTGCTGCAAGAGTATAGAGTATTCAAGATTATGTTGTTCAGACTCCGGCCTTAGAGCCTAGAATTCCTACTCCGGATTTGTTTTACGGGGATAGATCTAAGTTTTTGAACTTTAAAAATAACTGCAAATTGTTTTTTGCTCTGAAACCCCATTCCTCTGGTGACCCTGTTGTGAATTCTGTTATCGAACTCCCTCCTGTGGTCATGAATGGTACTTCGGCGAGTTCTGTCCATGGACTCCCTCTGGTGGCTGTGAGTGGAGCTGCTGCTTCTGAGGTTCCTTCCACAGGTGACATAGTTTATTCTTTGGCTGGCTGCTCTATTTAACTCCACTCAGATCGTTACTCCTTGCCAGCTGTCAATGTTCTTGTACTGGTTCAGTTCGCTCTTGGATCTTTCTGGTGACCTGTCTACTCCAGCAGAAGCTAAGTCCCTGCTAGTTATTTATTTGTTCATTGTTTCCTTGTCCAGCTTGCTATCATGATTCTGTCTTGCTAGCTGGAAGCTCTTGGATGCAGAGTGGCACCTCCGCACCGTGAGTCGGTGCGGAGGTCTTTTTGCACACTCTGCGTGGTCTTTTTGTAGTTTTTTGTGCAGACCGCAAAGATACCTTTCCTATCCTCAGTCTGTTTAGTAAGTCTGGCCTCCCTTTGCTGAAACCTGTTTCATTTCTGTGTTTGTGACTTTCATCTTAACTCACAGTCAATATATGTGGGGGGCTGCCTTTTCCTTTGGGGAATTTCTCTGAGGCAAGGTAGGCTTTATTTTCTTTCTTTAGGGCTAGTTAGCTCTTAGGCTGTGAAGAGGCGTCTAGGCAGAGTTAGGTACGCTCCATGGCTATTTCTAGTTGTGTGATAGGATTAGGGGTTGCGGTCAGCAGAGCTCCCACTTCCCAGAGCTTGTCCTGTGTGAGTTTAACCATCAGGTCGTTCCGGGTGCTCCTAACCACCAGGTCCATAACATGTCCCCATTCAGCAAGTAAAGATAGTTATTTCTCTGCTGCGTGGCGACCCTCAGGACTAGGCATTCTCACTTGAGTCAGGGAATCCGGCATTGCTTAATGTAGATGCATTTTTTCAATCGCTCGGATTATTGTATGACGAACCTAACTCTGTAGAGCATGCTGAGAAAACACTGTTGGCCCTGTGTCAGGGTCAGGAAGCGGCAGAATTATACTGCCAGAAATTTAGAAAATGGTCTGTGCTCACTAAATGGAATAAGGACGCTCTGGCAGCAATTTTCAGAAAGGGTCTTTCTGAAGCCCTTAAAGATGTTTTGGTGGGGTTTCCCACGCCTGTTGGTTTGAGCGAATCTTTGTCTCTGGCCATTCAGATTGATCGGCGCCTGCGCGAACGCAAAGTGGTGCACCATATGACAGTTTCCTCTGAGCAAAGTCCTGAGCCCATGCAATGTGATAGGATTTTGACTAGAGCGGAACAGAGGGGATACAGACTCAGAATGGGCTGTGTTTTTACTGTGGTGATTCGGCTCATGCTATTTCTGATTGCCCTAAATGTATTAAGAGGGTCGCTAGATCTGTTACCATTAGTACTGTGCAGCCTAAGTTTGTCCTGTCTGTGACCCTGATTTGCTCATTGTCATCTTTTTCTGTCATGGCATTTGTGGATTCAGGCGCTGCTCTGAACTTAATGGACTTAGAATTCGCTAGGCGCTGTGGTTTTTCTTTGCAGCCTTTGCAGAGTCCCATACCCTTGAGGGGTATTGATGCTACACCATTGGCCAAGAATAAACCTCAGTATTGGACTCAGCTGACTATGTGCATGGCTCCTGTATTGATTATCGCCTTCTTAATAAGATCACGGTCAAATTCCAATACCCTTTACCTTTGCTCTCTGATTTGTTTGCTAGGATTAAGGGAGCTAGTTGGTTTACCAAGATTGACCTTCGAGGGGCATATAATCTTGTTCGTATTAAACAGGGTGACGAATGGAAGACTGCATTTAATATGCCCGAAGGCCATTTTGAATACCTGGTGATGCCTTTCGGGCTTTCTAATGCTCCTTCTGTATTTCAGTCCTTTATGCATGATATTTTCCGCAATTATCTTGACAAATTCTTGATTGTGTATTTGGATGATATTTTGATTTTTTCCGATGATTGGGAGTCTCATGTGAAGCAGGTCAGGATGGTATTCCAGATCCTTTGTGATAATGCTCTATTTGTGAAGGGGTCTAAGTGCCTATTTGGAGTTCAGAAGGTCTCTTTTTTGGGGTTTATTTTTTCTCCTTCGTCTATAGAAATGGATCCTGTTAAGGTCCAAGCCATTCATGACTGGATTCAACACACATCTGTGAAGAGCCTTCAGAAATTTTTGGGCTTTGCAAATTTTTATCGCCGTTTCATTGCCAACTTCTCTAGTGTGGTTAAACCCCTGACCGATTTGACCAAGAAAGGCGCTGATGTGACTAATTGGTCCTCTTAGGCTGTTGAGGCCTTTCAGGAGCTTAAACGCCGATTTACTTCTGCCCCTGTGTTGCGTCAGCCGGATGTTTCTCTTCCTTTTCAGGTTGAGGTTGACGCTTCTGAGATTGGGGCAGGGGCCGTTTTGTCACAGAGGAATTCTGATGGTTCCTTGATGAAGCCATGTGCCTTCTTTTCCCGAAAGTTTTTGCCTGTGGAACGCAATTATGATGTCGGCAATCGGGAGTTGTTGGCTATGAAGTGGGCATTTGAGGAGTGGCGACATTGGCTTGAGGGAGCCAAGCACCGCATTGTGGTCTTGACCGATCATAAGAATTTGATTTACCTTGAGTCGGCCAAGCGGCTGAACCCTAGACAGGCTCGGTGGTCCCTGTTTTTCTCCCGTTTTGATTTTGTGGTCTCATATCTTCCAGGATCTAAGAATGTTAAGGCGGATGCCCTCTCTAGGAGTTTTTTGCCGGATTCTCCTGGAGTCCTTGAGCCGGTTGGCATTCTTAGGGAAGGGGTGATTCTGTCTGCCATCTCCCCTGATTTGCGGCAGGCGCTTCAGGAATTTCAGGCTGATAAACCTGACCGCTGTCCTGTGGGGAAGCTGTTTGTTCCTGATAGATGGACAAGTAAGGTAATTTCTGAGGTCCATTGTTCTGTGTTGGCCGGTCATCCTGGGATTTTTGGTACCAGGGATTTGGTTGCTAGGTCCTTTTGGTGGCCTTCCTTGTCGCGGGATGTGCGTTCTTTTGTGCAGTCCTGTGGGACTTGTGCCCGGGCTAAGCCTTGCTGTTCCCACGCTAGTGGGTTGCTTTTGCCTTTGCCCATCCCGGAGAGGCCTTGGACGCATATTTCCATGGATTTTATTTCGGATCTTCCTGTGTCCCAGAGGATGTCTGTTATCTGGGTGGTTTGTGACCGTTTCTCTAAAATGGTCCATTTGGTACCTTTGCCTAAATTACCTTCCTCTGATTTGGTTCCATTGTTTTTTCAGCATGTGGTTCGTTTGCATGGCATTCCGGAGAATATTGTGTCTGACAGAGGTTCCCAGTTTGTTTCCAGGTTTTGGCGGGCCTTTTGTGCTAGGATGGGTATTGATTTGTCTTTTTCTTCGGCGTTCCATCCTCAGACAAATGGCCAAACTGAGCGAACTAATCAGACCTTGGAAACCTATTTGAGATGCTTTGTGTCTGCTGATCAGGATGATTGGGTGACTTTCTTGCCGTTGGCCGATTTTGCCCTTAATAATCGGGCCAGTTCGGCTACTTTGGTTTCGCCTTTCTTTTGTAATTTTGGTTTCCATCCTCATTTTTCTTCAGGGCAGGTTGAGCCTTCTGATAGTCCTGGTGTAGATTCTGTGATGGACAGGTTACAGCAGATTTGGACTCATGTGGTAGGCAATTTGACGTTGTCCCAGGAAAAGGCTCAGCATTTTGCTAACCGCCGTCGGTGTGTTGGTCCTCGGCTTCGTGTGGGGGATTTGGTTTGGTTGTCCTCTCATCATGTTCCTATGAAGGTTTCTTCCCCTAAGTTCAAGCCTCGGGTTATTGGTCCTTATGAGATTTCTGAGATTATCAATCCTGTGTCTTTTCGTTTGGCTCTTCCAGCCTCTTTTGCCATCCACAATGCTTTCCATAGATCTTTGTTGTGGAGATATGTGGTGCCCGTTGTTCCATCTGTTGATCCTCCTGCACCGGTGTTGGTTGAGGGGGAGTTGGAATATGTGGTTGAGAAAATTTTGGATTCTCATTTTTCGAGGCGGAAGCTTCAGTATCTTGTCAAGTGGAAGGGTTATGGCCAGGAGGATAATTCTTGGGTTGTTGCTTCCGATGTTCATGCCGCCGATTTGGTTCGTGCTTTTCATTTGGCTCGTCCTGATCGGCCTGGGGGCTCTGGTGAGGGTTCGGTGACCCCTCCTTAAGGGGGGGTACTGTTGTGAATTCCGCTCTTGGGCTCCCTCCGGTGGTTGTAAGTAGCATTTTTGTGAGTTCTGCTCTTTAGTCAGGTGTGGAGATTTTTGCATTTCTCTGCGGTGGACTTTTTCTAGTTATTATTACTGACCGCACAGCGTTCTGTCCTGTACTATTTCTATCTAGCTGGAAGTGGCCTCCTGTGCTTAATCTTGTTTCATACTACGTATGTCATTTCCTTCTCCACTCACAGTCATTATTTGTGGGGGGCTAATCTATCCTTGGGGGATTTTCTCTGAGGCAAGATAGTTTTACTGCTTCTATCTTTAGGGGTAGTTAGCTCTTAGGCTGTGACGAGATGCCTAGGCAGAGTTAGGAGCATTCCACGGCTACTTCTAGTGTTGTGTTGAGCTTAGGGACTGCGGTCAGTTTAGTTGCCACCTGCTCAGAGCTTGACGCATGTCGCTCCTTAATCACCAGATCATAACAGTGGGCTGTGTTATATAATATGTGGCTGTGCTATATACTATATGGGCTGTTATATGCTACGTGGGCTGTGCTATATACTACGTGGCTGTGTTATATGCTATGTGGGCTGTTATATACTACATGGCTGTGTTATATGCTACGTGGCTGGGCTGTGCTATATACTACGTGGGCTGTGTTATATACTACATGGCTGTGTTTATATGCGATCATGAATCGTGGTATGTGTTAAAAGGGGGCCCACTGAGACTCTTTCGCCCGGGGCCCTCAAAAACCTGGAGCCGGCCCTGTTTCCATGACGCCACATAGGCGTCATGGGTCGGATTGGCACCGACTTTCATGACGCCTACGTGGCGTCATGGGTCGGGAAGGGGTTAAATAATATATCTTTATTTAGCTTACAAAAACGCATACAAATCCGCATGAAAATCCGCATCAAAACGCATAAAAAATACATCAAATCTGCACGGATTTTCAACTGCGTTTTCTGCCAAAAGAGGAATGATCCGCGCAGAAAATTCCACAGGCAAATCCGCAATGTGTGCACATACCCTTAATCTTTTACAGGATCTTATGGTTTCTTGCATTGTATCCGTAAAAATTGGATGCCATACCGTATGGAATGCAATTTTTTTTCTCGCACTGTAACGATTTCGGAGTGAAATCGCAGCATGCTGCAATTTTTTTCTCATGCCAAATACAGCTGAGAAAAAATACGCGGATATGCGCTGTCTCATTGAATAGCATTGGTCCGAGGGCAATCCAAATTTTTTATCGGATTGCACTCATCAATTTATACGCAAGAGTGAGCGAGTCCTTGGAAAGTATTAAAACTTGACACAAGAGTAAGGCAAATTATTAGAATATCAATTTTCGAGATGAATTATTTACACTTCATCAGTATCTATTAGTTTTCTTATAACTAGTAAATGAGTGGAAATTATGGCACTGACACCCTGCAGAGTATTTTGTATCCTTTATACATTTAGTAATAATTCAACTAATTAATTGAGCAAGCTAAAGTATTACACAGTATTAGCAAACGCCAGTAAGAGGCACTGTATTCTACATATTTTTCATACAGTTGTTATACATATTACAATTATAAGGCTATGTTTGCATGTGGCATTTTGCTATGTTATATGTTCCATAAAATATGCAATATTTTACAGTTTTAGCATAATCAATGATTTATGTGACATCTCATGCATACGTTTTTTTTCCACATGTATTTTGAGCCCTTGCCAAGACGTAGCATTTCAATTCATTCATCAGTTGTGAAGCGCTTAGGCCGGCTTCACACTTGCGAGTTTTACGGACGTAAGAGCGCAGAAACTACGTCCGTAAAACTCGCAAAAAATACGGCACAATTATTCTCTATGCCCCTGCTCCTATCTGCCGTATTTTACTGATCAGTATTATACGGCTTTCTACGGCTGTACAAAATCGCAGCATGCTGCGTTTGTCACCGTACTGCGCAAGAAATACGCCAATGAAAGTCTATGGAAGCGTGAAAAATACGGATTTCACACGGACAAGCAGTGTGACTTGCGAGAAATACGCAGCGCTGTTAGAGAGAAAAGCCGGTAATTCAGTGCGGTGTACAGTAAAATCACACTGACAGCTTACAGTCCAATAGGTAGAATAAATGTGTACACATAGAATAGGTATATATATATATATATATGTCAGTGAGACACATATATGTATATATATTAATATTTATTCCAGCGCTATACAGCTTGAAAGCCGGTAATTCAATTACCGGCTTTTTCTTTCTCCTTCCTAAAAGCCGACATGATTTGAGACATGGTTTACATACAGTAAACCATGTCTTCTCTCCATTTTTTTTGCAGATTCCACACTACTAATGTCAGTAGAGTGTATCTGCAAAATTTGGCCATTCTAGCTCTTAAAATAAAGGGTTAAATGGCGGAAAAAATTGGCGTGGGCTCCCGCGCAATTTTCTCCGCCAGAGTAGTAAAGCCAGTGACTGAGGGCAGATATTAATAGCCTGGAGAGGGTCCATGGTTATTGGCCCCCCCTGGCTAAAAATATCTGCCCCCAGCCACCCCAGAAAAGGCACATCTGGAAGATGCGCCTATTCTGGCACTTGGCAACTCTCTTCCCATTCCCGTGTAGCGGTGGGATATGGGGTAATGAAGGGTTAATGCCACCTTGCTATTGTAAGGTGACATTAAGCCTAATTAATAATGGAGAGGCGTCAATTATGACACCTATCCATTATTAATCCAATTGAATGAAAGGGTTAAATAAAACACAAACACATTATTTAAAATTATTTTAATGAAATAAAAACAATGGTTGTTGGAGTATTTTATTCTACGCCCAATCCAATCACTGAAGACCCTCGTTCTGTGAAAGAAAAAACATAATAAACCAACAATAAACTTACCCTCCGCAGATCTGTAACGTCCAACGATGTAAATCCTTCTGAAGGGGTTAAAACATTTTGCAGCAAGGAGCTTTGCTAATGCAGGCTGCTCCTCGCTGCAAAACCCCGGGGAATGAGTCTAAATATAGATCAATGAGCTATATTTAGCTTCATTTGCGGTGAGGCGCCCTCTGCTGGATGTTCATAGATCGTGGGAAATTTCCTAGAAAGCTCCCAGGCCGGCCTTATAACGCATTCAAATGAATGGGTGAAAAATGCAATATAAATGCTGTAAAAAACGCACTGAAAACACAACAAAAATGTGTGTATTGTATGCATCATTTTTCCTGCCACCACTCCGGTTTTTGGTGCACAGACGCAATGTGTGAACTTACTTTCTGTGAATGATTTAAAATGAGCTAATACTGCATGATGCTAAAGATCACACACTATAATAAATGTTATTATTGTTACAGCCATTGTGGGGCAGTGGCAGATGTTTACTCCTTTAACATTGCTAATTATATAAAAAAAATTGGATGAAAAGATAAAATATTTACTCACTGCACGATGGTGTTTGGACACAATAAAGAGGAAAATGACAAACATGCAGACGCCTCCAAATGAAATCAGTTGTGCAGGTCTCTTAGCCGTGTCCACTACCAACCAGACTATCAGACCAGCAAGAACCAATACCGCAAATACCCTGAAAGCATAAAATACACACACAAAAAAACAAACAAATTAGAAGCACTATAGTTTCTAATTTATCCATGTCATTTTGTAAGATGTGCCACATTTATGTTACTAATTCATTATAATCTTTGGATCGGTAGACTAAACATTATTATCATGTCTATTGTATATATTAGAAAAACTATGTTTCTATCCGGTAATTTAATGAACATAAGCTAAATAATGTTTACATCTGATGTTCCTGGGCAAAAAGAATTTTAATTAGATGTGATTTTTATGCTAAGTCATGACGTGTAGAACTATTTTTTTTCCACTGAGTTTTATTAAAACGTTTGATCATTTGAAATTTTGATTGTATATTACATTGCAATTCAGCTTTAATATTTCACCTTCAGAAAGAATGCTACCCAAAAACACACAAAAAAAATTACATTTCTATGAGATGTAACATATAAAATCTTGTACTTATGGAATGTGACCTTACTGAAAGGGGTTGTCCAGTCCAAATCAATGTCTGCAATCACTCTGTGTGACTGCAGACTTATGAATCCCTTCAGTGCACGCACGCACAGTTTCTGAGCCAGGACCAGAGGGTATGTATGAGTTATACATACTCCCGGCCAGGGCCCGTCTAGTGGGCATCGGCAGGCTTCATACGCTTGTATAGAGCGAGACTGCACCCCGTCTAGTGAAATGGCTGTTCAGTGGGCTTGGCCAACTAGAGGGCAAATATACGGAAGTGAGGACATGACCACTGACAGTGAGTATGTATAACTTTTACATACCCTCCAGTGTCCACTCAGAAACCGGCAAATCCCTGCAGGGTACAGTGTGTGCACTGGTAGCATTCAGAAGTCTGCAGTCACACAGAGTGACTGCAGACTTATAGATCTGGACCCAACCATCCCTTTAATCTTTTACAAGATCCACATTGAAAAGCAAATTTTCTAAATTGTTTTGATTCATTTGTAAGTGGTAGGAGGAAGGTGCATTTGCATTATAAAATATTGATCTTGACTCACTCCAGAATCTCATCTGTCACATAGAAATAACTTCTGAAATTAAGTCTAACATTATGTTTTTACTTTTTATTTTGAAAACTTCAGACTAAAAATGTCACCTCATGGCATTAATTTCTATCAAACAACAGCAGACCTTCACTCTACCTTATGTTAAAAGGAGATTTATGATTAAATCTGCCAAATCCACATACAGTGCATCCACAAAGGTATAGTTTGGCATATGTTTAGCTCACAGGTAACAATAAAAAGCCACATGATATAATTTTGAAGAAAAGAAACTCACCACTTGATCCATTTTTTGTGTTTCCCCAAGCATCGACCAAGTGGTTTAAAGAAACGTTTAATATGTTTGCCAAAATGTGCCACAAAGAGGTCATATGCCAAGAAGAAAACTACCACACATGTTATTACCAGTAAGGCAATGGTACGATTGAAGTTCAGGATACAAGCTGCAATAAAGTAGGCTGCATACCCTGAAAAACAGAACGAGTAAATATCTTATTATTCTTTATTCTATATATTATGCTGAGGAGGGTGTAGTGGTAAGGCTAGTTTCACATTTGCATTAGAATCCGCAGTGTTTAATCCGCAACCTCAAATGCATGGAATACCTGGATTTAAGTATCAAGCTGTTTCTTGTCTGTGCGTTTGCTTGGGTGCAACAAAGAAATAGAGAACGACAGAGGACTCGGCGAAGGCGTTTTTGGAGACACCCCATTATTGAACTCCGGGAGAGCCATGGAGCCTACCACACACTATATGGCGAGCTTAATGCCAACCCGGACAAAATCCCGGAATATACTAGGATGTCTCAAGACTCTTTTCAGGATTTGCTTGGCCATGTCCAAGGAGCCATCCAGAGACAGGACACCCAGCTCCTGGTTACATTAAGGTGCGTAATATTTCTAAACAAATGGCAGTCATAATTATTGTTGGTCTGCCATGTATTATTTGTATTTTCCTATATGTCTTTAGCTAAACACCACCATAAATCAAATTGATTGTAATTTTATTTTTTTCTTTTATTTCAGATTTCTGGCAACCGGAGAGAGCTTATCATCCCTCCACTTTCAGTACCAGCTTGGAACTTCCACCTTGTCTGGAATAGTTGCGGACACCTGCCGGGCTTTGTGGAACGTTCTTCGGGATGAATTTATACCCCTACCCACCGCGGACATGTGGATGGAAATTGCAGAAAAATTCTGGAGTGTGTGTGATTTCCCCAACTGTTTGGGAGCGGTGGATGGAAAGCACATATGCATTATCAAACCCGCCAGAACTGGATCGGAGTTCTTCAACTACAAGAAATATTTTTCTGTAGTGCTGATGGCAATGCCAGATGCGGACTGTCGTTTTATCGCCGTGGACATTGGAGCTTTTGGCTGTGGCAATGAGTTCCAGACTTTCAAGAACTCTGATATGGGCCGACATGTGTATGGAAAAAATTTTAATTTTCCCCTGCCACGACCTCGCCCCAACACTCAAGGCCCACCAATGCCATTTGTTATGGCCTTTCAGATGTGTGAAAACCTACTGAAGCCATATTCCAGTCGGGACTTGAACTGTTGTGAATTCTGTTGTCAAGCTCCCTCCTGTGGTCATGAATGGTACTTCGGTGAGTTCTGTCCGTGGGCTCCCTCTGGTGGCTGTCAGTGGAGCTGCTGCTTCTGAGGTTCCTTACACAGGTGACGTGGTTTATCCTTTGGTTGGCTGCTCTATTTAACTCCACTCAGATCGTTACTCCATGCCAGCTGTCAATGTTCCTGCATTGGTTCAGTTCGCTCTTGGATCTTTCTGGTGACCTGTCTACTCCAGCAGAAGCTAAGTTCCTGATAGTATCTAATTCGTTCATTGTTTTCTTGTCCAGCTGGATATCATGATTTTGTCTTGCTAGCTGGAAGCTCTGGGATGCAGAGTGGCATCTCCGCACCATTAGTCGGTGCGGAGGTCTTTTTGCACACTCTGCGTGGTCTTTTGTAGTTTTTTGTGCTGATCGCAAAGCTACCTTTCCTATCCTCTGTCTATTTAGTAAGTCTGGCCTCCCTTTGCTGAAACCTGTTTCATTTCTGCGTTTGTGACTTTCATCTTTACTCACAGTCAATATATGTGGGGGGCTGCCTTTTCCTTTGGGGAATTTCTCTGAGGCAAGGTAGGCTTTATTTTCTATCTCTAGGGCTAGCTAGCTCTTAGGCTGTGACGAGGCGCCTAGGGAGCGTCAGGAGCGCTCCACGGCTATTTCTAGTGTGTGTGATAGGATTAGGGATTGCGATCAGCAGAGCTCCCACATCCCAGAGCTTGTCCTGTTTGAGTTTTTACTATCAGGTCATTCCTGGTGCTCCTAACCACCAGGTCATAACATTGAACCACACTAAAAGGATTTATTACTACAGACTGACCAGGGCCCAGAGAACAGTAAAGTGTACTGTACCTTTGGGATTCTTGTCTCAAAATGGCGCATTCTTGGGACAGCCATTAATCTAAAAATGGAGACAGTCGATGAGGTGGTCAAAGTCTGTGTAGTTCTCCACAATTACATAATGGCTAAGGAGCGACCCAACATTGAACTGGATGAACCAGTTGCAAACCCATTGCCAGATTACCAGCATCACCCGCTGTGGTCAACTGTTGAAGATGGCCACATGCCGGACCAATTTGCTGCCTATTTTGATTCTGATATTGGACATGTGGCATGGCAAGACAATATTGTGTAAAATGTCCTGTTGGGTTTGGGTCTGTACCAGTTATGTTTTAAATGTTACTAATATTTTTTGTTGATAAACTATGTGTTTTTATACAGTATCTTGACCAAGTCTCCCATGTATTTCCACTAAAAACCACTTAGGTTGCTAGTGATAAAGGTAGTTGACGTCTTTACGTCCTGATTCTGTTCTGCAGTATCTATTGGACGCAGACTGAAGAGAAGATGGAGGTATAATACAAAGCAGATCTATACTCATCAGGTCATGTGTCATAAATAATGACTTCATGAGCACAAAACGCAGCCACATGAATTCACTAGTTCTGACACCTGACCAGGTAAGTATAGATATGCCTTGTATGACCTCCATCGTCTCTTCAGTTTGTGTGAAATAGATTACGTACACTGAAGAAAAAATTGAGGTCATACAAGCAGTTCTCTACCCACCAGGTCAGGTGTCATAACTAATGAGTTTTTTGAAGCATGACCTGTTGAGTATAGTTCTGCTTCGTATTACCGCCATTTTCTCTTCAGTCTGCGACACAGATTAAGCAGACAGAAGAGATTATGGAGAAAATACAAGTAATTTTTGCCACCTCATAGCTCTATACCAAACACACAAAGCTGCAGTGATGTACCTACGAACTACTGGAGCTATGAGTTGGCAAAAAAATAAAGTGTGCGGCGCAGTGTTTTATTCGGCACATGGTGTGTGATGACGGTGGCGAAATACACAAATAACCAAACAGTATTGAGGGCAAAATA
Source organism: Ranitomeya imitator (assembly GCF_032444005.1). NCBI lineage: Eukaryota > Metazoa > Chordata > Amphibia > Anura > Dendrobatidae > Ranitomeya > Ranitomeya imitator. The sequence goes on from NC_091285.1 coordinate 432,389,812, forward strand.
CATTATTATTTATTTTTTAACAAAAAATAAAATTTAACTGCACCTGCTTGGGGTAGAGTGACGGAACTGTGGGGTCTGTAGCTGTGAGGCCTGGCTAAGTGTGGACGACGCAGGGGTGGCAGGAGAAAGGGCAATTAAAGTAGTGGGGTCTGGGAGGTCGGGGATGGGGCTTGACACATGAGAGGGCTGAGACACACTGGAAGGGTGAGACAAACCTGACATTACAGACACATTGGGAGGTGAGGGGGGAGGAATACAGATAGTCCGCTGCTTTTAATTTTTTTCCCTTTTTGGGATCTACATTTAAGTCTGGGGAGCTTCGGTGGGCTCATTTGTTGCAGCCTGGTCGTGGTGGGGGACCTGTCAAGGTCTTGCTGCTGCACTGTGCTCATAGAGCGGACAGCCATGCCAGAGTCCTGCTGCTGATGCAGCATCGTGGTGGTGGAGCGGAAGACCATGCCTGGGTCCTGCTGGTGCTGCACCGTGGTGATGGAGCGGAAGTCCATGCCAGGGTCATGCTGCATCGTGGTGGTGGAGCGGAAGGCCATGCCAGGGTCTTGCTGCTGCATGGTTGTGGGGAAAGCCACGCCTGGGTCATGCTGCATCGTGGTGGTGGCAGTAGAGGAGGTCCAAGCAGGAGCAGCAGTTGTCATGGTGGTGGTGGTGGGCTGTCCTAAAGCACTCGGCATGATAGTGGTGCTGTAGTGGTGTCCGGCAGTGCTTGGAATGAAGGTGGACATGCATTGGTATGCAGCAGAGCTCGCCATTGAGGTCAAGTATGACAGTGTGGGCACAGGTGGAAATGCTGCCACTGTCTGCTGAAAATACCAACTCTGCTGCATAGCCTGCACGTAATCAGCATTGCAGGCCTGCATGACACTAAGCTGGAGATCAGGAGTAAGGTGTTCCGACATGCCCTTCTCTATTTGATTGAAAAAATGATGTGCTGGCCTCTGGAGGTCGGTTTTCACTTGGTCAAGGCTTTTGGTGACCTCTTGGATAAGTGTATTCATATGGTTTAAGGCACTATCCAGTCGGTCACCCATCGCCTTGAGAACATCATGAAAGACCAAGCTCAAGTGCAAAACCTTGGGCATTAGTGACCTGTCCGAGGCCCTCTGCCACTGCCGGGAAGAGCCCCCCAAAAAAGAGGCAGAGGCAGAGGACTGGAACAGGGGAACACCTGATGGACCAGCTTCCTGGTCTCCAGTCTGTGTCTCAGGCCCACTTGCTGCAGCGCTGCTGGAAAGCTGGGACGGGTCCGTGGCTGTTTGATGAAGGACCGCTTCAGAACCAGGGTCAAGAGTGCTGCTCCATGTGCTGTGAAAAAAGAAGAAAAAATTACATTAATACAAAACATTTACAATAGTAAAGCGTCAACTCCTGTGGAATATAAAAATACAGATTAGGCAATCCAACACAACCCATTACACCACAAAAAATACTTATGTTCTCTGGGCAAGTACCGGTCTCAAAAATGTCCTCATCCCAATCTGGAACCTAAAAAATAAATAAAGACATTAATGTTGGAGACATTAACATAAGGAAAAGAAAGAAAACGGAGACAGAAAACTGGCATGAATATTCAAAGTCAAGAAAAAAAATGGAGTCAAGAAGGATAAGGTAAAGAAAGAGGAAAGTAAAGAAATGAACATTCAAGAATAGTACAGTCAGGATACAATAAACAGTCAGCCAGGTATACTTACATGCTGCCGCCTTGCCACCCGAGCGTCTCCACGCTGCTCCTGCTCAGCCTCTGCCACAGTGGAAGAACTGCTCTAAAAGAAGGAAAAAAAAAAATTGTCACGTGTAGATGTGGCAGTGAATACTTACCAATCTGAAGAGGTGAGTACTCACTTCACTGACATTTCCACCTTGTGCATGCCCAAACCGTTGCTCCTCAGAAAAAAATGACAGAAATTAGGACAAATAGAGACAGAAAATAGAAAATACAGACATTAGCTTTGATATACTCAAATGGTTCAGAGTCTTGTTTCCTCCAAGGTGCTTTCCTGTGTCTGGTCTGCTTCCCAGTCTGCTGTGTAGTGACCTGCCAATGCCCACTCCCTCATTTTATCAGTTTGCATGTGGGGGGTGGCTAATCAGTGTCTAGACATGTTTTTCTGTGGTACAACGCATGTGTTCACAAACGCAAGCAAACGCATGTGCTTGTGAACGCATGCTTTCACATAGCCGGTAATGGGTTTTTTCCCTCATTCCTTGCGCTATCAATCGCATATGTTTCTAGGTGGCAAATTGAGTCCTCTGAAATAACTACATGTAGCATTTACCACGCTAAGCCGCAGACGACGAAACGATGCATGCGTCATCAAACGCAGCAAAACGCAACCTATCACAGACACCTGCGTCCCTAATGTTAAAGATAGGAATACACGACGCATGCGGAAAATTGTGGCACAAACACTGTGGACACAACCGCAAATGTGAAACCAGCCAAAGACGGGAAAATGCTAAATTAGAACAGAAAAGAATTAAACAAAGGCTCCAAAATGTATTCATTTTGCCTTGAATATAGAACACAATGTCCAAATTTCCACATCTAGAGAATACAACTTTTAACCCCTTAGTGACAGAGCCAATTTGGTACTTAATGACCGAGCCAATTTTTGCAATTCTGACCACTGTCACTTTATGAGGTTATAACTCTGGAACGCTTCAACGGATCCCGCTGATTCTGAGATTGTTTTTTCGTGACATATTGTACTTCATATTAGTGGTAACATTTCTTCGATATTACTTGCGATTATTTATGAAAAAATGGAAATATGGCGAAAATTTTTAAAATTTTTCAATTTTCAAACTTTGTATTTTTATGCCCTTAAATCAGAGAGATATGTCACGAAAAATAGTTAATAAATAACATTTCCCACATGTCTACTTTACATCAGCACAATTTTGGAAACAAAATTTTTTTTTGTTAGGGAGTTATAAGGGTTAAAAGTTGACCAGCAATTTCTCATTTTTACAACACCATTTTTTTTTAGGGACCACATCACATTTGAAGTCATTTTGAGGGGTCTATATGATAGAAAATACCCAAATGTGACACCATTCTAAAAACTACACCCCTCAAGGTTCTCAAAACCACATTCAAGAAGTTTATTAACCCTTTACGTGCTTCACAGGAACTGAAACAATGTGGAAGGAAAAAATGAACATTTAACTTTTTTTTGCAAACATCTTAATTCAGAACCATTTTTTTTAATTTCACAAGTGTAAAAACAGAAATGTAACCATAAATTTTGTTATGCAATTTCTCCTGAATACGCCAATACCCGATATGTGGGGGTAAACCACTTTTTGGGCGCACCGCAGAACTTAGAAGTGAAGGAGCGCCGTTTGACTTTTTCAATGCAGAATTGGCTGGAATTGAGATCGGACGCCATGTCACGTTTAGAGAGCCCCTGATGTGCCTAAACAGTGGAAACTCCCCACAAGTGACACCATTTTGGAAACTAGACCCCTTAAGGAACTTATCTAGATGTGTGGTGAGCACTTTGAACTCCCAAGTGCTTCACAGAAGTTTATAACGTAGAGCCGTGAAAATAAAAAATCGCTTTTGTTTACACAAAAATGATCTTTTCGCCCACAAATTCTTATTTTCACAAGGGTAACAGGAGAAATTAGACCACAAAAGTTGTTGTGCGATTTCTCCTGAATACGTCGATACCCCATATGTGAGGGTAAACCACTGTAAGGGCGCACCGCAGAGCTTGGAAGAGAAGGAGTGCCGTTTTACTTTTTCAATGTAGAATTGGCTGGAATTGAGATCGGACGCCATGTCGCGTTTGGAGAGCCCCTGATGTGCCTAAACAGTGGAAACCCCCCACAAGTAACACCATTTTGGAAACTAGACCCCTTAAGGAACTTATCTAGATGTGTGGCGAGCACTTTGAACCCCCATGTGCTTCACAGAAGTTTATAACGTGGAGCCGTGAAAAAAAAATTTGCATTTTTTCTACAAAAATGATCTTTTTGCCCACAAATTTTTATTTTCACAAGGGTAACAGGAGAAATTAGACCACTATAGTTGTTGTGCAATTTCTCCTGAGTACGTCAATACCCAATATGTGGGAGTAAACCACTGTTTGGGCGCACCGCAGAGCTTGGAAGAGAAAGAGTGCCGTTTTACTTTTTCAATGTAGAATTCGCTGGAATTGAGATCGGACGCCATGTCGCGTTTGGAGAGCCCCTGATGTGCCTAAACAGTGGAAACCCCCCACAAGTGACCCCATTTTGGAAACTAGACCCCTTAAGGAACATATCTAGATGTGTGGTGAGCACTTTGAACCCCCATGTGCTTCACAGAAGTTTATAATGCAGAGCCGTGAAAAAAAAATCGCATTTTTTCTACAAAAATGATCTTTTTGCCCACAAATTTTTATTTTCACAAGGGTAACAGGAGAAATTAGACCACAAAAGTTGTTGTGCAATTTCTCCTGAGTACGTCGATACCCAATATGTGGGAGTAAACCACTGTTTGGGCGCACCGCAGAGCTTGGAAGAGAAAGAGTGCCGTTTTACTTTTTCAATGTAGAATTCGCTGGAATTGAGATCGGACGCCATGTCGCGTTTGGAGAGCCCCTGATGTGCCTAAACAGTAGAAATCCCCCACAAGTGACCCCATTTTGGAAACTAGACCCCCCATGGAACTTATCTAGATGTGTGGTGAGAACCTTGAATGCCCAAGTGCTTCACAGAAGTTTATAATGCAGAGCCGTGAAAATAAAAAATATTTTTTTTTCCACAAAAAAGATTTTTTAGCCCCGAAGTTTTTATTTTCACAAGGGTAACAAGAGAAATTGGACCCCAAAAGTTGTTGTCCAATTTGTCCTGAGTATGCTGGTACCCCATATGTGGGGGTAAACCACTGTTTGGGCGCACGGCAGAGCTCGGAAGGGAAGGAGCGCCTTTTTGGAATGCAGACTTTAATAGAATGGTCTGCGGGTATTATGTTGCGATTGCAGAGCCCCTGATGTACCTAAACTGTAGTAACCCCCCACAAGTGACCCAATTTTGGAAACTAGACCCCCCAAGGAACTTATCTAGATGTGTGGTGAGAACTTTGAATGCCCAAGTGCTTCACAGAAGTTTAGAATGCAGAGTCATGAAAATAAAAAATATTTTTTTTTCCACAAAAAAGATATTGTAGCCCCCAAGTTTTTATTTTCACAAGGGTAACAGGAGAAATTGGACTGCAATAGTTGTTGTCCAATTTATCCCGAGTACGCTGATGTGCCATATGTGGGGGTAAACCACTGTTTGGGCGCACGGCAGAGCTCGGAAGGGAAGGAGCGCCTTTTTGGAATGCAGACTTTGATAGAATGGTCTGTGGGCATTATGTTGCGATTGCAGAGCCCCTGATGTACCTAAACTGTAGTAACCCCCCATAAGTGACCCCATTTTGGAAACTAGACCCCCCAAGGAACTTATCTAGATGTGTGGTGAGAACTTTGAATGCCCAAGTGCTTCACAGAAGTTTAGAATGCAGAGTCGTGAAAATAAAAAATATTTTTTTTTTCACAAAAAAGATATTGTAGCCCCCAAGTTTTTATTTTCACAAGGGTAACAAGAGAAATTGGACCCCAGAAGTTGTTGTCCAATTTATCCCGAGTACGCTGATGCCCCATTTGTGGGGGTAACCCACTGTTTGGGCGCACGGCAGAGCTCAGAAGGGAGGGAGCACCATTTGACTTTTTGAGCGCAAAATTGGCTGTCGTGTTTGGAGACCCCCTGATGTACCTAAACAGTGGAAACCCCCCAATTCTAGCTCCAACCCTAACCCCAACACACCCCTAACCCTAATCCCAACCTGATCCATAATCCTAATCACTAACCCTAACCATAATCACAACCCTTACCCCAAAACAACCCTAATGTCAACCCTAACCATAACCCTAATCAAAACCCTAAATCCAACACACCCCTAATCCTAATCTCAACCCTAACCTCAAACCTAACCCTAATCCCAATACACCCCTAATCACAACCCTAACCTTAACCCTAATCCCAAACCTAACCCTAATCCCAAGCGTAACCCTAATGCCAACCCTAACCGTAATACCAACCCTAATCCAAACCCTAACCCTAATCCCAGCTCTAACCCTAACTTTAGCCCCAACCCTAGCCCTAACTTTAGCCCCAACCCTAACCCTAGCCCTAAGGCTACTTTCACACTTGCGTCGTTTGGCATTCTGTCGCAATCCGCCGTTTTGGACAAGAAACGGATCCTGCAAATGTGCCCGCAGGATGCGTTTTTTGCCCAAAGACTTGTATTGCCGACGGATCGTGACGGATGGCCACACGTCGCGTCCGTCGTGCACTGGATCAGTTGTGTTTTGGCGGACCGTCGGCACAAAAAAACATTCAATGAAACGTTTTTTTTGTACGTCGCATCCGCCATTTCTGACCACGCATGCGTGGCCGTAACTCCGCCCCCTCCTCCCCAGGACATAGATTGGGCAGCGGATGCGTTGAAAAACTACAGCTGCTGCCCACGTTGTGCACAATTTTCACAACGTGCGTCGGTATGTCGGGCCGACGCATTGTGACGGCCCCGTACCGACGTAAGTGTGAAAGAAGCCTAACCCTAAATTTAGGCCCAACCCTAACCCTAAATTTAGCCCCAACCCTAGCCCTAACCCTAGCCCTAACCCTAGCCCTAACCCTACCCCTAACCCTAACCCTAACCCTACCCCTAACCCTACCCCTAACCCTACCCCTAACCCTACCCCTAACCCTAACCCTACCCCTAACCCTAACCCTACCCCTAACCCTACCCCTAACCCTAACCTAACCCTACCCCTAACCCTAACCCTACCCCTAACCCTAACCCTAATTTTAGCCCCAACTGCTGTTCTCCTGCCGGCCGGCAGATGGAGACAGATGGCGGGCGCACTGGGCATGCGTCCGCCATGTTCTTCTGCCGGCGGCGAGGAGGAGCAGCAAGAGGATCCAGGGACACAGGTGAGTATTGTAGGGTCCCCGAATCCCCCTATTTCTCTGTCCTCTGATGTGCGATCACATCAGAGGACAGAGAATTACACTTTACTTTTTTTTTTTGCGGTCGCCGGTAAAGAGTTAATTACCGGCGATCGCAAAACAGGGGTCGGTAAAACCGACCCCGATCATGCTCTTTGGGGTCTCGGCTACCCCCGGCAGCCGAGACCCCAAAGATTCTCCCGGGGCCGGCCGGCGGGTGCACTGCGCATGCGCCCGCCATTTTGAAGATGGCGGCGCCCACCGGGAGACACGAGGAGCATCGGGGGAGCTAGGTGAGTATTGGGGGGCCACCTGGGACCCCTTTTCTCTGTCCTCCGATGTGCGATCACATCGGAGGACAGAGAAATTAAAAAGAAATTGCGTTTTTGTTTTTTTTGCGATCGCCGGTAAACGGTTAATTACCGGCGATCGCAAATGCGGGGTGGGTTAAAAACCCCCCGAATCATGTTCTCTGGGGTCTCGGCTACCCCCGGCAACCGAGACCCCGGAGAAAATCGGCCTCTGGGGGGCACTATTGACTTTTTCCACATCGCCGTTAATTAACGGCGCTGTGGTTTAAGTACCCTTAGCGGCCGCCGTTAAAAGGCGTATCGGCGGTCGCTAAGGGGTTAATATTGTGTAGTGGATATTACTGCACTAACTGAAAGGCTCATCAAATTCCAAACTACTTGGGAGGCAACTCTGAGAAAATGGACTTACTGACAAGTTGATTGGCTGAGAGAAATCACGCCAGAACCAAACTACTAATTCATGACGATCATATCATTCTCAAAAAGAAGTAAAAAAATCAATATAGTTTATCACCAATGCTGGCATTTAGCATGCCAGTGTTGATGAAGAATGCACTGGAGTAAGATGTGCCCAAGTCATAGGGGGGCATGCGCCTCTTAATGTACAGTCAAGGCCAAAGGTTGTGAGTTCTTTTTAAGAAGCTTGTTAGTTATTTCAAAGGTATGCAACCAAATATTAAGTTGAGGGTGCCAACAATTTTGTCCAGCCCGCTTTGGGGATTTTGTGCGAAATGATATCCAATTTGCCTTTTTTCTCTCTGCTTTTTTGTATTGTTCCAATACACACAAAGAACATATACAGGCATGCCCAAAAGTGTTGGCCCCCTTGAAATTGTTACAGAAAATGAAGTATTACTCCCAGAAAATTTATTGTAATTACACATGTATTGTTAGGCCTCTTCCACACTTCCGTCTTTCTTTTTCCGTCACAATGCGTCATTTTGAATGGAGAGGTCCGTAATTTTTATTTTATTTTATTCTGTGAGATACAGAATCTTAAAAAAATACTGAAAATTACGCTGTATGATTTTTGCATAATTCATTTGCATTTTATTGCATGAAATAAATATTTGATACAATGGAAAAACAGAACTTAATATTTGGTACAGAAACCTTTGTTTCGAATTACAGAAGTCAGACGCTACCTGTTGTTCTTGACCAAGTTTGCACACACTGCAGCAGGGATTTTGGCCCACTCCTCCATACAGATCTTATTCAGATCTTTTAGATTTTGGGGTTGTCACTGGGCAACATTGAGTTTCAGCTCCATTCCAAAATTTTCTATTGGGTTCAGGTCTGAAAACTGGATAGGCCACTCTAGGGCCATGAAATGCTTATTACAGAGCCCGGGCTGTGTGTTTTGGGTCATTGTCATGCTGGAGGATCCAGCCACGACCCATTTTCAATGCTCTTACTGAGGGAAGGAGGTTGTTGGCCTAAATCTTGCATGACCCCATCCATCCTCCCTTCAATATGGTGCAGTTGTCCTGTCCTCTTTGCAGAAAAGCAGCCCCAAGTATGACGTTTTCCCCACCATGCTTCATGGATTGGACGGTGTTCTTAGGGTTCTATTCATCCTTCTTCTTCCTCTAAACACGAGAGTAGAGTGGAGTTGACACCAAAATGTTCTATTTTGGTCTCATCTGACCACATGACATTCTCTCATGCCTCCACTGGATCATCCAGATGGTCATTGGTGATCTTCAAATGGGCCTGAACATGTGCTGGCATGGTCAGAGGGACCTTGTGTGCCCAGTAGGATTTTAAGTAGTATGTTACTGTTAGCACCACGCTGAATCCCTGTTCTGACAGGCAGGGTCTCTGGCATGTCACTTCACTCACCCGTGCTGTGGAAAGTTCTTCCCTTCCCCATGCTCTGCATGATTCTAGATGGTCCTCTAGCCATGTCCTTAGGGCACGCGCGCGTGCACTCCCACCCTCTTAAAGGGCCAGCGTGTGCACTTGCTATTTCCTCCCCAGTCAATGGTTGAGAGGCATTATGTATATATTGCTTCCTCTCCACTGGGGAGGTGCCTGAGCAACTTTCCTGTTTGCAGTCTATGTTGTGTAAGGTTGCATACCAGTCCCTGCTGCACTCTGGTGCAAATCCTGCCTGCTGCACTCTGATGCAGATACTGCCCGCTGCACTCTGATGCAGATACTGCCTGTGTAGTTTTGTGCTGATTACTTGCATGGAGCCCCAGACCCAGGAAGATTAAAACTCATCTTGTGTTTCTTCCATTTTCAAATAACTGAGTTGTCAATAGTTGTTACCGTCTCACCAAGCTGCTTGCCTATTGTCCTGTAGCTCATCCCAGCCTTGTGCAGGTCTACATTTTTGCCCCTGGTGTCGTTAGACAGCTCTTTGGCCTTGGCCATGTAGGAGATGTTGGAGTGTGATTGAGTGTGTGGACACGTGTCATTTATACAGGTAACAAATTGTGCAGAGTAGGAGGGCTTCTTAAAGAAATATTAACAGGTCTGTCAGAGCTGGTTAGTAGGTAATCAAATACTTATTTCATGCAACAAAATGCAATTTTATTATTTAAAAATCATACTAAATGATTTTCTGTTTTTTCATTTTTAGATTCTGTTTCTCTCAGTTGAAGTGTACCTGCGATATAAATTACAGACCCTTCAATTATTTGTAGGTGGGAAAACTTGCAAAATCAGCAGTATATAAAATACTTATATTCCCCGGTGTAATTTCACAAACATGGAAAACATTTTTTGGCACTTTTCCCAAATTGTGGGTAAACAACTTTGTGTCAAACACTGTGATGCTCATTCAAACTCACCTGTGGAAAGTAACAGGTGTAAGCAATGTGAAAATCTGGAACTGGATAAAAAGGGTAGAAGTTGACTTAATGTTTGTGTTTTCTGTCTGTGTTTGACACACTAAGCATAAAGAACAGAAGGAGGAGAATAAAATTGTCTGAGGACTTGAGAACCAACATTATTGAAAAATATCAACAATCTCAACGTTACAAGTCCATCTCCGGTGATATTGTTGTTTCTTTGTCCATGGTGTGCAACATAATCAAGAAAATAACAACCCATGGCACTATAGCTAATCTCCCTGGATGTGAATGGCAGAGAAAAATTAATGAAAGGTTGCAACGTAGGATAGTCTGGATGTTGGATAAGCAGCCCCATTGAAGTACCAAAGACTTTCAAGCTGCCCTGCAGGTTCAGGGTGCATCAATGTCAGCACAAACTATTTGTCAAAATTTGAATGAAATTGAACGCTATGGCAGAAGACCCGGGAGAACACCTCTGGTGACAAAGAATCATGAAAAAGCTAGACTGCAGTTTTCCAAAATGGACTTGAGTAAGCCAAAATTCTTCTGGGAAAGCATCTTGTGGATAGATAAAGATAAAGCTGTTTGGCAAAGCACAACATGATACCGCTTACTGAAAACTGAATGAGACCTACAAAATAAATGAACACAGTATCTAAAATCAAATATTCTGGAGGTTCAAAGATGTTTTGGGGTTGTTTAGCTGCCTCTAGCACTGGGTGCCTTTACTGTGTGCAAAGCATCATGAAATCTGAAGGCTACCAAAGGATTTGGGATCGCAATGTAGTGCCCAGTGTCAGAAAGCTTAGTTTCTATCCTAGGTCATAGGTCTTCCAGTAGGACAATGACCTCAAACATACTTCAGGAAACACCCAGAAATAGATGCAGATAAAGTGCTGGAGAGTTCTGAAGTGGCCAGCAATGAGTACAGATCTAAATCCCATTGAACACTTGTGGAGATATTTTAAAATTGCTGTTGGGAGAAGGCACCCTTCAAATATGAGAGACCTGGAGCAGTTTCCAAAAGAAGAATAGTCCAAAATTCCAGTTGAGAGGTATAAAAAACTTGTTGATGGTTATAGGAAGTGATTGATTGCAGTTATTTATTCCAAAGGGTGTTACACAGCAAACCTGAACTATGTAAATAATAAACCACATTTTTTGGACTATAAGACACACTTTTTTCCTCCAAAAATGTGTAGGAAAATGGGGGATGCGTCTTATAGTCTGGATGTACAGCTCTGGCAATGGTGGAGGTGGGGGATCTGCATCTGCGAAGCAGCAGGTCACAGAGGCAGGAGCCGGCTGCGGCTATTTCCTGTGCCCGCTGCTAAGGAGAAATGAATATTCACTGCATTCCATGCCCACGGCCCCATTGGAAAACATTAGAAAAGCAAACATTACACTTACCTTCCCGACGCTCCCACGCAGCATCTTATTCCGATGCCAGCAGCTGCTTTATGCTTGTAAGCAGCGCATGGCAGAGATGTCATATGCTTGCAAGCTGAAGGTCAGCTGCCGGAATACTTACTGCTCTGCATGCTGCAAATGTGTGTGCAGAGAGCAGTGAGTATTCATTGCTCTTCAGTAGCACGCACAGTGTCAGCCGTAGCCTTACTGCAGCTGCCAGGCGGTCACGTGTGCTACTACTTAAGAGAAATGAATATTCACCTCTCTGGGCATGGAGGATAAGGATGGGGGCCTGCATACTAGGACAAGATGGGGGACCTGTGTACCAGGATAGGGATGGGGCCATGTATGCTAGGATGAGATGGGAGCCCTGCATACAAGGATAGGGAAGGGGCCATGCATACCAGGATAGGGCTGGTGCCATGTATACTAGGATGAGATAGGGGCCCTGCATACAAGAATAGGGATGGGGCCATGCATACCAGGATAGGGATGAGGGGGCCATGCATACCAGGATAGGGATGAGGAACCATGCATACCAGGATAGGGGATATTAAGTACAGAATTGACCACATTTTTTTGCTTCAATTTTTTTTCCTAATTTCAAACTCTAAAACCTAGGTGCATTTTATGGTCCAGTGCATCTTATCGTCCAAAAAATACTGTATGTAAGATCTAGCTAAACAGGTCAAAGACAAAAAGTGCCATGAATTATACATATATCTGACGGACACATAACTTTGCAAAAACACCAAAACCAATCAAAGAAAGATTCCCACCTATACAATCGTAATTAAATGCGTAAACATCACATAAAGTGTAAACAGACAACTATAAAAAGATAATAAAATCACATGTCTAAAAATAAATGTATGACTGGACAAAGCATGTTACACAGGTATGCAAGGTAAGTGGGTTGATATGGATCAATGCAGTACTGTAGTGTAAGGCCGGGATCACACTTGTGAGAAACTCGCACAAGTCTCGTATCTCAATACAAGGCACTGTCGCCGGCACTCGGACCGGAGCGCTCAGCTGCATAGAAATACATGCAGCCGTAGGGTCCAGTTCCGAGTGCCAGTGGTAGTGCCGACGCCGTGTATTGAGATGCGAGACTCGTGCGAGTTTCTTGCAAGTGTGATCCCGGCCTTAAGCTGAAAGGTAAAAGGTATGCTCAAAGTATATATGTCGCAATTTATAGTACCAAAAATTGCATTCACACGGTCTGTACGTTCATATCCCTCAATACAGAAATAAAGTACCAAAAGTGAAATGCATTCTCCATGTATGTATGTTCAAATATCGCAAAACAATGTTATAGTGCCAAAAATCAGATGTATCATCAAGGTATGTATGTTCGTATATCTCAGTATAAGGTTAGAGTAGCACCACTGAAATGTATGCTCAAGTAGATAATTCCAGCTATGTATGGCACCTCGGTGCAAGAAAATACCAATGCTGAAAGTCACAAATGGGTCCAAAAGTAGTATTATAATGTCCCCATATGTATGGTATAAATATAAAAAGAGATAACATCCATATGTGGTTCTATATAGTATCTAACTAAATTTTAAATACATAGCAAGGGTAAATACTAATGGTAATAATATAGTGGAAACACGTACACAACACAATGAATGGGTAGTGGCAGCAAGATACACATAATGCCTGTGAGCAAATGAACGCTATACCTGTGTAGTTCTCCCAGTGAGTGAGGCACCCACTCCTAATTCCAAAGGGTGTGCAAGAAAATTAAGTTGAGGGTGCCAACAATTTTGTCCAGCCCATTTTTGGAGTTTTGTGTGAAACTATGTCAATTTGCGGTTTTTTCCTCTCTGTTTTTTTTTGTGTTTTTGCACTACACACAAAAGGAAATAAATGTGTATAAAAAAACATGTGTAATTGCAATAAACCTCTGGGAGAAATTCTTCATTTTCTGAAACAACTTCAAGGGTGCCAACACTTTCGGCCATGACTGTATTGGTATCAGCTCCTGTGCATCACAGTGACAAATGTATTCCAGTCAAAAGGAGTATATTTCGGTAGTGATTGGCGCCACAGTGTATATTATGATGAATTTTCTGGTAGTACTCGACTTCGTCCCTTCCCTGCTAATTTCTGCCTACTTTTCAAAAAGATAGTGGGGCTGGACAGATGTGGTGTAAAGATCTCAAAAGTTGCAAACTTTTAGCACAACTATAGTTTCACAAACATTTTGAGCTAAAATTCTGCAAAATACAGTTTGATGAATCGGCTTTGACTGCGAGTCAAAATCCCATATTCACTAAAAGTGTAAATTTCTAAAAAGTTAATATACTCCTTGAACAAAAAAAACTTACCTACATAAATCTTTAGTGCAATGATTTCAGGAGACACCTAGCATTTTTACTTGTATACGAAATTAGATCTTACCTGCACAAAGGATTCCAATGATAATGTATTTCAGAACACGTGAATGCTTCTTGCTGAACTCTGCAGCTTTGTCATATGGTTCAGCTACTTTGCTAGGTACATATGGAATAAAAAGTAGTATGTTAAAAAATGAAGATGTGATGGTAATTGCTAAATCTGTATTAAACTTTAAGCGATGAGAATGTAGAGCTCGCTGAAAGTTTTAATTTAATGAGGACCTTTCACCAAATGTTTCATGTTGAACTGGACACACAATGTAATAGTAGATGCAGAGCAGAATGAAACACTTTTGTGTGTTTCGCCTCTATGTTACAGAGATGTTGGTGATCAAAGTATTTGGCCCCTAAACAGGTAATTTATGTTACAACTAAGTGGGCAGTTCAATGTGAGTGTATAATTCTATCTCTTTCAAACGCTCACAATAATAAGCAAGGGAAAGAACACCCCCCACAATAGCTTAGAACAGGCTCAGTGTGAGACATAATAATAATAATAATCTTTATTTTTATACAGCGCTAACATATTCTTTAGCGCTTTACAGTTTTGCACACATTAACATCTTATGTATGGACAAACATTCACATGGAGCACAGTTGACCTGAATGTGATTAACAAACAGCTTTTAGCTTTGGTCTCATTACGAACACTTTTACAACCCCTGGCAAAAATTTTGGAATCACCGGCCTTGGAGGATGTTCATTCAGTTGTTTAATTTTTTAGAAAAAAAAGCAGATCACAACCTCCGCAGTACTAGTACAGCGGAGGTCGGATCCCCTGCTTTGATGTGGGCTCCGGCGGTGAGCCTGCATCAAAGCTGGGACATGTCAGCTGTTTTGTACAGCTGACATGTGCGCGCAATAGCAGCGGGTGAAATATCATATCATACAATTATTAGGTTCTGTAGAAGGACGTAGATCTGGGGATTTATTATGATGGAATATAGGCTGAACTGGATGGACAAATGTCTTTTTTCGGCCTTACTAACTATGTTACTATGTTACTATGTAAATCGCAATTCACCCGCCGCTATTAACTAGTTAAATGCCACTGTCAAATGCATTTAACAACCGGCCGGAAATGAGCGCATCGCCGACCCGGATCAGCGATGCGTTGGCATGACAACCTGAGGTCTCCTTGAGAACTCTATGGTTGTTGATGCCGGATTGCTATGAGCGCCACCCTCTGGTCGGCGCTCATGGCAATGCAGTAAATCTACTACATAGGGGCGATCTGACGATCGCTCCTATGTAGCAAAGCCAATCGAGTTGTGCCAGCTTATAGCCTCCCATGGAGGCTATTGAAGCATGGCAAAAGTAAAAAAAAAATGTTTTAAAAAATATGAAAAAAATAAAAAAATATGAAAGTTTAAATCACCCCCTTTAGCCCCATTGAAAATAAAACAAAAATAAAATCAAACCTACACATATTTGGTATTGCCGTGTTCAGAATCGCCCGATCTATCAATGAAAAAAAGGATAAACCTGATCTCTAAACGGCGTAGCGTGAAAAAAATTTGAAACGCCAGAATTACGTTTTTTTGGTCGCCATGACATAATTAAAATGTAATAACGGGCGATTGAAAGAACGTATCTGCACCAAAATGGTATCATTAAAAAAGTTTTATCGGCATGCAAAAAATAAGCCCTCACCTGACCCCAGATCACGAAAAATGGAGACGCTATGGGTATCGGAAAATTGTGTTTTATTTATTTGTTTTTTTAGCAAAGTTTAGATTTTTTTTTTACCACTTAGATAAAACAAAACCTAGACATGTTTGGTGTCTATGAACTCGTAATGACCTGGAAAATCAAAATGGCAGGTCAGTTTTAGCATTTAGTGAACCTAACAGAAAAGCCAAACAAAAAACCAGCGTGGGATTGCACTTCTTTTGCAATTTCATCGCACTTAGAATTTTTTTTCCTGGTTTCTAGTACATAACATGCCAAAACAATGATGTCGTTCAAAAGTACAACTTGTCCCGCAAAAAATAAGCCATCACATGGCCAAATTGATGGAAAAATAAAAAAGTTATTGCTCTGGGAAGGAGGGGAGCGCTCATTTCCGGCCGCGCATCCGGAAGCACTGGTTAAATGCCGCTGTCAGCATTTGACAGCGGCATTTAACTAGCTAATAGCGGCAGGTGAATAGCGATTTCACCTGCCGCTATTGCGGGCTCATGTCAGCTGTTCAAAACAGCTGACATGTCCCAGCTTTGAAGTGGGCTCAGAGCCGAAGCCAACATCGAAGCAGGGGATCCGACCTCCGCTGTACTAGTACGGCGGAGGTCGGTAAGGGGTTAAGAATCTGCACAATAAATAAAGTTTGCTGTATGACCATTTTTTAATACCATTTTGTAGCTTACATATCAATCTAATCTACAGAAAAAGTAAAATAACGCTCCAACTGCGTTGCTTTCTTTATTTTGGATGGCTACTGAGCTACTGAGTGTGTATTTTAACCCAAAGCTCCATTCACGGTCCTGCTTGGAATCCTTAACAATTGGTGAACAATTTAACTTTAGGCTACGTTCCCACATTCAGTATTTGGTCAGTTTTATACATCATTATTTGTAAGCCCAAACTAGGAGTGGGTGATAAATACATAAGTGGTGCATATGTTTCTGTTATACTTTTCCTCTGATTGTTCCACTCCTGGCTTTGGCTTACACATACTGACCAAATACTGAACATCTGAATGTGGCCTAAGACTAAGGCCGGCGTCACACTCAGCGTATAAAAATACGGTCCATAATTTACGGCCGTAATATGCAGAAAAGTCCCCAAAATAGTTGTCCATATCTCCTCCGTAGGCAGGGTGTGTCAGCGTATTTTGCGCATGGCATCCTCCGTATGTAATCCGTATGGCATCCATACTGCGAGATTTTCTCGCAGGCTTGCAAAACCGACATACGGACATACAATGGATCCATGTTCTCAAAAAATCGTAACAACATATATACTGTCTCTATATATATATATGTATATATATATATGTCAGTAGACACATATATGTATATATATTAATATTTCATCCAGCGCGAGATAGCTTAAAAGCCTGTAATTCAATTGCGGGCTTTTGCTATCTCCTTCCTAAACCCGACATGATATGAGACATGGTTTACATACAGTAAACCATGTCATATCCCCATTTTTTTTGCATATTCCACACTACTAATGTTAGTAGTGTGTATGTGCAAAATTTGGGCGCTCTAGCTATTAAATTAAAGGGTTAAATTGCGGAAAAAATTGCTATATCTGCTATAATGCAGCTGTGCTCCTGCCAGTAAAACCCCAGCGAATGAATGTAAAGTAGGTCAATGACCTGTAGTTACCTTCATTCGCGGTGATGCGCCCTCTGCTGGATGGCCCTCGAGCGTGGGAAAAAATCAGAAAAGTTCCCAGGCTCGAGTTCATATGAGGACAACCAGCAGAGGGCGCATCACCACGAATGAAGGTAACTACAGGTCATTGACCTACTTTACATTCATTCACTGGGGTTTTACTGGCAGGAGCACAGCTGCATTATAGCAGAGCTCTTGCCTGTAAAAAAAATTAACCCCTTCAGATGGATTTACATCGTGGGACGTGACAGATCATCGGAAGGTATGATATATTGTTGTTTTTTTATTTTTCCTTTGTTACAGAGCGAGGGTCTTCAGGTGGATTACCAGGATAATAAAATATTCCAACAACCTGTGTTTTTATTTCATTAAAAGACTTTTTAATAATGTGTTTGTGTTTTTTTTAACCATTTCAGACTATTGGATTATAATGGATAGGTGTCATAATTGACGCCTCTCCATTATTAATCTGGCTTAATGTCGCCTTACAATAGCAAGGTGACATTAACCCTTCATTACCCCATATCCCACCGCTACACGGGAATGGGAAGAGAGTGGCCAAGTGCCAGAATAGGCGCATCTTCCAGATGTGCCTTTTCTGGGATGGCTGGGGGCAGATGTTTTTAGCCAGGGGGGGCAATAACCATGGACCCTCTCCAGGCTATTAATATCTGCCCTCAGTCACTGGCTTTACTACTCTGGCGGAGAAAATTGCACGGGAGCCCACGCCAATTTTTTCCGCCATTTAACCCTTTAATTTAATAGTTAGAGCGCCCAAATTTTGCACATACACACTACTAACATTAGTAGTGTGGAATATGCAAAAAAAAATGGGGATATGACATGGTTTACTGTATGTAAACCATGTCTCATATCTTGTCGGGTTTAGGAAGGAGATAGCAAAATCCGGCAATTGAATTACCGGCTTTTAAGCTATCTAGCGCTGTATGAAATATTAATATATATACATATATGTGTCTCAATGACATATATATATATATATACACCTATTCTATGTGTACACATTTATTCTACCTATTCTATTCTAACCTGTCAGTGTGATTTTACTGTGCACCGCACTGAATTGCCGGCTTTTCTCTCTAACACTGCTGCGTATTTCTCGCAAGTCACACTGCTGGTCCGTGTGTAATCCGTATTTTTCTGGCCCCCATAGACTTTCATTGGCGTATTTTTTGCGCAATACAGTGACAAACGCAGCATGCTGCGATTTTCTAGGGCCGTAGAAGACCGTATAATACGGATCAGTAAAATACGGCTGATAGGAGCTGGGGCATAGAGAAGCATTGTACCGTATGCAATCCGTATTTTCAGCACCTCTCTTACGTCCGTAAAACATGGTAGTGTGACACCGGCCTAAGGCTTCTTTCAGACATTAGTGATTTTCTCTTATATAAAAATACGGACGGCTATTCATCAGTGTTTCATTCATCAGGGTCATTGTGATGCTGGATGACCCAGCCACAATCCATCTTCAATACTCTTACTGAGCAAAAGAGATTGTTGGCCAAAATCTTGCGATATATGACCACATCCATCCTCCCTTTTGCAGAAAAGCACCCCCAAAGTATGATATTTCTCCCACCGTGCTTCAAGGTTGGGACAGTGTTCTTGGGGTTGTACTTATCCTTCTTCTTCCTCCAAACACGGCGAGTGGAGTTGATACCAAAAAGTTTTATTTTGGTCTCATCTGACCACATGACCGTCTCCCATGTCTTCTCTAGATCATGCAGATGGTCATTGGCGATCTTCAAACGGGCCTGGATATGTTTTTGCGTGAGCATAAGGACTTTGCCCTGCAAGATTCTAATTCATGACGGCGTAATGTGTTACTAACAGTAATGTTTGAGACTGTCGTCCCAGCTCTCTTCAGGTCATTGACCAGGTGCTTCCGAGGAAGATTGACAGTCATCTTGCATTTCTTCCATTTTCTAATAATTGCGCCAGAAGTTGTTGCATTCTCACCAAGCTGCCTGCCTATTGTCCTGTAGCCCATCCAAGAATTGTGCAGGTCTTCAATTTTGTCACTGTTGTCCTTAGACAGCTCTTTGGTCTTGGCTATGGTGGAGAAGTTGATATGTGATTGATTGAGTGTGTGGACAGGTGTCTTTTATTCAGGTGACAAGTTCAAACAGATGCCATTAATACAGGTAATGAGTGCAGAGTTGGAGGGTTTCTTAATCAAAAAATAACAGGCCTGTGAGAGCCAGAATTCTTGCTGGCTGATAGGTGATCAAATACTTATTTCATGCAATAAAATGCAATTTAATTATTTAAAACTCATACATTGTGATTTTCTGGTTTTATTTTTAGATTCTGTCTCTCACAGTTGAAGTGTACCTACGATAAAAAGTACAGACCTTTCCATTCTTTGTAGGTGGGAAAACTTGAAAAATCGGCAGGGTATCAAATACTTATTTTTCCTACTGTATTTAAGTAGATAGATAGATAGATAGATAGATAGATACCGTATATACTCGAGTATAACTTGACCCGAGTATAAGCCGACCCCCCTAATTTTGCAACAAAAACTGGGAAAACTTATTGACTCGAGTATAAGCCTAGGGTGGAAAATGCAGCAGCTACCGGTAATAGTCAAAAATAAAAATAGATTCCAATAAAAGTAAAATTAATTGAGACATCAGTAGGTTAAGTATTTTTGAATATCCATATTGAATCAGGAGCCCCATATAATGCCACATACAGTTCATTGTGGCCTCATAAGATGCTCCATACAAAATAGGCCCCATATAATGCTCCATACAGTTCATTATGGCCCCATAAGATACTCCATATACAAATATACCCCATATAATGCTTCATGCAGTTCTTTATGGCCCCATAAGATGCCCCATATAATGCTCCATTCAGTTCTTTATGTCTCCATAGATGCCCCATAAAATGCTCCATGCAGTTATGGCCCCATAGATACCCCATATAATGCTCCATGCAGTTATTTATGGCCCCATATAATGCTCCATATAATGCTCCATGCAGTTAAGGCCCCATAGATGCCCCATATAATGCTCCATGCAGTTGAGGCCCCATAGATGCCCCATATAATGCTCCATGCAGTTCTTTATGGCCCCATAGATGCTCCATATAGCCACATGTAATGCTGCTGCTGCACTAAAAAAAATAAATTACATACTCACCTCTTGTCGCTGCTCGCTGCTCCTCAGCGTCCCGTCTCTCTGCACTGACTGTTCAGGCAGAGGGCGGCAAGCACACTAATACGTCATCGCGCCCTCTGACCTGAACTGTCAGCACAGATGACGCGTAAGACGGGGCGGCAGTGGAACGCGGAAAGGTGAATATGAAATACTCACCTGCTCCCAGCGCTCCGGACGCGGTCTGTTATGGACCTGGTGGTTAGGAGCACCTGGAATGACCTGATGGTTAAACTAACAAGAACAAGCTCTGGGAAGTGGGAGCTCTGCTGACCGCAACCCCTAATCCTATCACACACACTAGAAATAGCCGTGGAGCGTACCTAACAGGCCTAGATGCCTCTTCACAGCGTAAGAGCTAACTAGCCCTAGAGATAGAAAATAAAGCCTACCTTGCCTCAGAGAAATTCCCCAAAGGAAAAGGCAGCCCCCCACATATATTGACTGTGAGTTAAGATGAAAGTCACAAACACAGGAATGAAACAAGTTTCAGCAAAGGGAGGCCAGACTAACTAAACAGACTGAGGATAGGAAAGGTATCTTTGCGGTCAGCACAAAAAACTACAAAAGACCACGCAGAGTGTGCAAAAAGACCTCCGCACCGACTCACGGTGCGGAGGTGCCACTCTGCATCCCAGAGCTTCCAGCCAGCAAGGAAAAATCATGATAGCCAGCTGGACAAGAAAACAATGAACAAATAATAAACTAGCAGGGACTTAGCTTCTGCTGGAGTAGACAGGTCACCTGAAAGATCCAAGAGCAACTGAACCAGTACAAGAACATTGACAGCTGGCATAGAGTAACGATCTGAGTGGAGATAAATAGAGCAGCCAGCCAAAGAATAAGCTACATCACCTGTGGAAGGAACCTCAGAAGCAGCAGCTCCACTCACAGCCACCAGAGGGAGTCCATGGACAGAACTCGCCGAAGTACCATTCATGACCACAGGAGGGAGTTCAATAACAGAATTCACAACAGTACCCCCCCTTGAGGAGGGGTCACCGAACCCTCACCAGAGCCTCCAGGCCGATTAGGACGAGCCAAATGAAAGGCACGAACTAGATCGGCAGCATGAACATCAGAGGCAAAAACCCAGGGATTATCTTCCTGACCATAACCCTTCCACTTGACCAGGTACTGGAGTTTCCGTCTCGAAATACGAGAATCCAAAATCTTTTCCACCACATACTCCAACTCCCCCTCGACCAACACCGGGGCAGGAGGATCAACGGAGGGAACCATAGGCGCCACGTATCTCCGCAATAACGACCTATGGAACACATTATGGATGGCAAAAGAAGCTGGAAGGGCCAAACGAAATGACACAGGATTAAGAACTTCAGAAATCTTATACGGACCAATGAAACGAGGCTTAAACTTAGGAGAGGAAACCTTCATAGGAACATAACGAGACGACAACCAAACCAAATCCCCAACACGAAGTCGGGGACCAACACAGCGCCGGCGGTTAGCGAAACGTTGAGCCTTCTCCTGGGACAATGTCAAATTGTCCACCACATGAGTCCAAATCTGCTGCAACCTGTCCACCACAGTATCCACACCAGGACAGTCCGAAGGCTCAACCTGCCCTGAAGAGAAACGAGGATGAAAACCAGAATTACAGAAAAACGGCGAAACCAAAGTAGCCGAGCTGGCCCGATTATTAAGGGCGAACTCAGCCAAAGGCAAGAAGGACATCCAATCATCCTGATCGGCAGAAACAAAGCATCTCAGATATGTTTCCAAAGTCAGATTAGTTCGTTCGGTTTGGCCAACAACTCTCGATTGCCAACATCATAATTGCGCTCAGCAGGCGAGAACTTTCTAGAAAAGAAGGCACATGGTTTCATCACCGAGCCATCAGAACTTCTTTGCGACAAAACAGCCTCTGCTCCAATCTCAGATGCATCAACCTCGACCTGAAACGGGAGCAAAACATCTGGCTGGCACAACACAGGGGCAGAAGAAAAACGACGCTTCAACTCCTGAAAAGCCTTCTACAGCCGCAGATGACCAATTAACAACATCAGCACCTTTCTTGGTCAAATCAGTCAACGGTTTAGCCACACTAGAAAAATTAGCGATGAAGCGACGGTAAAAATTAGCAAAGCCCAGGAACTTCTGCAGACTCTTCACAGATGTCGGCTGAGTCCAATCATAAATGGCCTGAACTTTAACAGGGTCCATCTCGATAGTAGAAGGGGAAAAAATGAAACCCAAAAATGAAACCTTCTGAACTCCAAAGAGACACTTTGACCCCTTCACAAACAAGGAATTCGCACGAAGGACCTGGAACACCATTCTGACCTGCTTTACATGAGACTCCCAATCATCCGAAAAGACCAAAATATCATCCAAATATACAATCATGAATCTATCCCCAGAAAACAAATCAGGAATTGGAATTCTAGGCTCTAACATAGGATTCTGAACCACAAAATCTTGAATGTTTTGTACCCTTGCAGTGAGATGATCCACACAAGAGGACAGACCTTGAATGTCCATATCTACACCTGTGTCCTGAACCACCCAGATGTTAAGGGGAAAAGAAAGACAAAACACACTGCAGAGAAAAAAAAATGGTCTCAGAACTTCTCTTATCCCTCTATTGAGATGCATTAATACTTTGGGCCAGCTGTACTGTTATGGACCTGGTGGTTAGGAGCACCTGGAATGACCTGATGGTTAAACTAACAAGAACAAGCTCTGGGAAGTGGGAGCTCTGCTGACCGCAACCCCTAATCCTATCACACACACTAGAAATAGCCGTGGAGCGTACCTAACAGGCCTAGATGCCTCTTCACAGCGTAAGAGCTAACTAGCCCTAGAGATAGAAAATAAAGCCTACCTTGCCTCAGAGAAATTCCCCAAAGGAAAAGGCAGCCCCCCACATATATTGACTGTGAGTTAAGATGAAAGTCACAAACACAGGAATGAAACAAGTTTCAGCAAAGGGAGGCCAGACTAACTAAACAGACTGAGGATAGGAAAGGTATCTTTGCGGTCAGCACAAAAAACTACAAAAGACCACGCAGAGTGTGCAAAAAGACCTCCGCACCGACTCACGGTGCGGAGGTGCCACTCTGCATCCCAGAGCTTCCAGCTAGCAAGGAAAAATCATGATAGCCAGCTGGACAAGAAAACAATGAACAAATAATAAACTAGCAGGGACTTAGCTTCTGCTGGAGTAGACAAGTCACCCGAAAGATCCAAGAGCAACTGAACCAGTACAAGAACATTGACAGCTGGCATAGAGTAACGATCTGAGTGGAGTTAAATAGAGCAGCCAGCCAAAGAATAAGCTACGTCACCTGTGGAAGGAACCTCAGAAGCAGCAGCTCCACTCACAGCCACCAGAGGGAGTCCATGGACAGAACTCACCGAAGTACCATTCATGACCACAGGAGGGAGTTCGATAACAGAATTCACAACAGCGGTCCCTGCATGTCCCACATCTCCGGGAGCAGCAGCTTCTTTCTCTAGTGAGCGGTCACGTGGCACCACTCATTACAGTAATGAATATGCGGCTCCACCCCTATGGGAGTGGAATCCATATTCATATCTTTAATGAGCGGTACAAGTGACCGCTGAACAGGGGAAGAAGCTGCCTTGCCCGAAGACCATGGGACATGCGGGGACCGTGCCAGGAGCAGGCGTGTATTTCACGGGCGTCGCTCCCCCTCACCCGCCGACCCCCCCACCTTCCATGACTCGAGTATAAGCCGACAGGGGCACTTTCAGCCCATTTTTTGGGGGCTGAAAATCTCGGCTTATACTCGAGTATATACGGTAGTTAGATAGATAGATAGATAGATAGATAGATAGATAGACAGAAAAAGAAAAAAGAAGCAGCACAAGCAAGCAGAAAAAAAGTTAAAATGGGTGCAAATCTTCCAGGCAATTTCCAATCCTCCAGATAGCTCAAAAAGTAAAAGCTGCACACCGTTTAAGGAATTAGAATCATTGTTGTTTAACCCCTTACTGACATCGGGCATAATAGTATGCCAATGTCAGTATCCCCCGCTTTGATGTGGGCTCCGGCAGTGAGCCCATATCTTTTCTGGGACATGTCAGCTGTTTTGAACCACGGGTGGAATAACGATCCACTTGCGGCTTTTAACTAGTTAAATGGCGCTGTCAAAGTCTTGCAGCGGCATTTAAATCACGCTTCCGGCCATCGGGACGGAAATACTTGCACCGATGACCGCCGTCACGTGATCGGTGGTCATCGGTTCGTCGGCATGACAACCAGAGGTCTCCATGAGACCTCTATGGTTGTCAGTGGCGGATTGCTATGAGTGCCACCCTGTTGATAGCAAGTCAGCAATTCAGCTACATAGAGGCGAGTTGATCATCGCCTCTATGTAATTGAGCCGATCGGGCTATGGCAGCTTCTAGTCTCCTATGGAGACTATTGAAGCATGCCAAAAGTTAAAGAAAAATATTTTTAAAAATATAACAAAATAAAAAAATATAAGGGTATGTGTCCACATTCAGGATTGCATCAGGATTTGGTCAGAATTTTATGCAGAAAAAAATCCTGACGAAATCTGCACCTGAGGTCACTGGCAGGTCACCTGCATTGTTCTTGTGTTGTTTCTGCACTGGAAGGACATGCTGCATTCTGAAAAGATGCGCCGCATGTCCATTTCCGCAGGTCTGCCGCATGCGTTTTTTAATGCATAGTGGAGACGGGATTTCATGAAATCCCTCCACTATGCTGGAACATCTGGACGCTGCGTTTTTGACGCGGAAACATACCCTTACAGTTCAAATCACCCACCTTTTGCCCCATTCAGAATAAAAATTAAAAAAATTAAACATACTCATATTTGGTATCGCCACATTCAGAATTGCCCATTCTAGCAATAAAAAAAGGATTAACCTGATCATTAAATGGTGTAGCAATAAAAAAAAAAGTCAAAACGCCAGAATTACGTTTTTTTTGGTCGCCGCGACATTGCATTAAAGTGCAATAACAGGGGATCAAAAGATCGTTCCTACACCAAAATGGTATAATTAAAATTGTCAGCTTGGCATGCAAAAAGCAATAAGCCCTCACATAGCCCAAGATCACGAAAAATAGAGATGCTACGGGTATCGGAAAATTGTACAATTTTTTTTTTTAGCAAGGTTTGGAATTTCTTTTCACCACTTAGATAAAAAAGAACCTAGATATGTTTGGACTCTATGAACTCATAATGACCTGGAGAATCACAATGGCAGGTCAGTTTGAGCATTTAGTGAACCTAGCAAAAAAGCCAAACAAAGAACAAGTGTGGGATTGCAATTTTTTTGCAATTTCACCGCACTTTTTTCCATTTTCTAGTACACGACATGGTAAAACCCATGGAGTCATTCAAAAGTACAACTTGTCCTGCAAAAAATAAGCCCTCACATGGACATATTGATGGAAAAATCAAAAAGTTATGGGTCTGGGAAGGAGGGGAGCGAAAAATGAAAACACAAAACCAAAAAAAGCTCCGTGGGTGAAGGGGTTAATAGCCTATTGGGGCTCAGCAACTTTTCCGTATGGAGAGAACTTGAGAAAGGTTCTCTACAGAACTGAAATGTTGCCAAGCCCGAATGGGCTATTAAACTACAGTTTGTTTAATTCATTTAATGGAGTGCTGCTTTTGTTTTTTTTTAGCTAGATAGACAGATAGATGCCAGTGATATATGTCATCAGTGTTTTGCATGTGTAGTTTTCTGTACTTGATTTTAGCTAATAAATAAAGAAAAGAAAAAAAAGTTGTGGGATCCCCCTCATTTTTCATAACTAGCTAAGGGAAAGCAGACAGCTAGGGACTGGTCTTAATAGTCTGGGAAGGGGCCAATATCCATGCATCTTCCCAGTCCATTAATATCAGTTCACAGCTGTCTGCTTACCTTATACTGGTTATTAACCCCTTCACAACATGCATTGTTTATTTACAGCGCATGTCGGAAGCAAGTGTATGGAGTGGTCTTACGCAGCGAGAACGCCCCATACCCGGCAGGGGATGACTGTGCATTACAGCAAGGAACTACCCCTAACAATCAAAATGCTAAAAGGGTAGGCTATGAAGATAATAGGGCACTTCAAAAAATTCGAAAAGAACTACAAGGATAAAGAAGTACTAAGCCTAAAAAGTAAAAATGTATATTTATTAATATAATTAGTTAAAAAAAACACACATACATCAACATAAAAACTTGAAATAGAGAAAACTGTTTAAATGTTGTATAGACTAGGGCTACTGATAAGGTGCTACGGCAGAAAATAATATATACATTGAATATGTACACAAATGGCCGCAGTGTGATGAGGTTAAATATGCAATTCGATTTCAATAGTTACATAGGAAACATATAGAAGTTATGCTTGTATTCTTACCTTAAAAAATTTGATTG
Organism: Ranitomeya imitator; assembly: GCF_032444005.1. Taxonomy (NCBI): domain Eukaryota; kingdom Metazoa; phylum Chordata; class Amphibia; order Anura; family Dendrobatidae; genus Ranitomeya; species Ranitomeya imitator. Next base: position 432,416,669 of record NC_091285.1, read on the forward strand.
ATTTTTACTTTTCTTATTGCTGATTCCAACATCATCATAAAACTTATCTTTTATATTTTTGCCAATCTCAACATCATCATGGTTTTCATAATTTACCTTATAAACACAAAACAAAATAAAATAAATAGGTACAAAGCATATGCATCAGGTTATGGAATACAATTAAATTAATGGTTTGGACCATCACAAGCCCTCACGCTGGGTTTACATTACCTGATAATATGACCTCAGATTGATAGATATTTACCTATTCGTGGTCATTTAATAGCCTATTTATACAGGCAGACAGCGGTTAACGGTGTGCAATGAATGATCTGCAAGAAATCGCTCAGTACTAGTGTTGAGCGATACCGTCCGATACTTGAAAGTATCGGTATCGGATAGTATCGGCCGATACCCGAAAAATATCGGATATCGCCGATACCGATATCCGATACCAATACAAGTCAATGGGACATCAAGTATCGGAATGTATCCTCATGGATCCCAGGGTCTGAAGGAGAGGAAACTCTCCTTCAGGCCCTGGGATCCATATTAAAGTGTAAAATAAAGAATTAAAATAAAAAATATTGTTATATTCACCTCTCCGGCGGCCCCTGGACATCAGCGGGAGGATCCGGCGTCCGGCACGGCTTCTTTCTTCAAAATGCGCGCCTTCAGGACCTGTGGAATGACGTCCCGGCTTCTGATTGGTCGCGTGCCGCCCATGTGACCGCCACGCGACCAATCAGAAGCCGCGACGTCATTCCTCAGGTCCTAGAAGGCGCTCATTCTAGGACTTTAGCTGAGGAATGACGTCGCGGCTTCTGATTGGTCGCGTGGCGGTCACATGGGCGGCACGCGACCAATCAGAAGCCGGGACGTCATTCCACAGGTCCTGAAGGCGCGCATTTTGAAGAAAGAAGCCGTGCCGGACGCCGGATCCTCCCGCTGATGTCCAGGGGCCGCCGGAGAGGTGAATATAACAATATTTTTTATTTTAATTCTTTATTTTACACTTCCGATACCGATACCCGATATCACAAAAATATCGGATCTCGGTATCGGAATTCCGATACCGCAAGTATCGGCCGATACCCGATACTTGCGGTATCGGAATGCTCAACACTACTCAGTACACATAAGCTGTCACTTGTTCTTGTCAAGATGATGCTTTAACAAGAACGATTATCTTTTATGAAAACCAAAAGCTCATTTTACCTGTTGAAAAAGTGTTTTGCTCATTCATCAGATGATCAACAGCCCGTGTAGACTGCAAGATTATAGTGCAACAGGTGTTCTTACGAACGCTCATTCACGATAATCTTTCAGTGTAGAGGCAATTTTAGACTGAAGAGCATGGGGATGAGTTGATCTCTGCTGGTTCCTATTAACATTTTCCTGCTCAGGTATGGTTAGACCTCCACCAATTATAATGTTATAGTATATCCAGGGATAAGACATAACATTATCAGATAAAATATCTTAACTTTACTTTCTTACCTCTACCACAGCCATCCCAGTGTGATGCATGGACTGGCCATGGGTCTCCTGACCTGAACTTATATGAAGCTCTAGAGTTCAGGTAAGGAGACCCGTGGCCAGTCCATACATCATGGTCTGTACTTGGACAGTGTTTCATGAATGTCCGAATGAGGCTTTAGGAGCTTAGTAACATCAAATTATTCAGGCACATTACCATTTCTCTATGTTTAGTTAAAAAAACATCCATTATAAAATCATCCACTTATAGTCTGCATTTAGAGAGTTTGAAGTTAGAGTCAAATTATTATTAATTTTTTTAATCACAAAGTTGAATCTTGATTTGGTTTAAAAAATGAACAGTTAAAAGTTGTTTTTTTAAAGAATTTTAGGTTTTTTTTAAATGATGCCTTTTATTGAACTATTGTCTTAATGTTGAGGAAAAGCTCTTAGGCCGTAGTGAAATGGCTGTGTAGCCACCATTCAAAAACAGCAACCGATAGTCATTGCAGTTGAGTCAGGTCACAGATTTTTCTTCTGAGGTTCACTAGTTTCCCAATGCCTCCCTCATGATTAAAGCGAATCAACCACTGTGTCCATCCGACCACTAGTATGTGCATGTCACAGTGTAGAAACTTTACAACCAGGCCACATGTTGCTTGTACTATGGTGACCAGCCCATGCTACCATAGCCATAGCCACAGCGTGTTCAGATTTTTCCCATCAAGCACATAAGGGACGCCATTGCTCAGGGAACTGCTGTGGAGCCTGATGATTTACCCAAGTGCATTCAGAGTAGAAGAACATTTCTCAGAAAACCATTACTATCCTCACTGAGAGCATGTCAAGGCATATAACTGTGAGTGGTGCTTATACTCAATATTGGAAAAAATTTGTAGTTTTGAAAATATTGTTTCCATTAATATGTGTATCGATCTTGTGATTTCCATCATTCCATGATATTTCCTTCTTAGAGTTGCAATTTCAAGGTTGAGGAGTCTAGGTGTTACCAGTTGTGGGTGTGCCACTACAAAGTCCAATCAGTGCTGGCAGTGTAGTCTATGTAAGTACACACTCCTTTACCAAGGGCAATAGTAACACCCAACTGTCAATTTATTTCTAATTTTCAAGTAGAATACTAGAGGAATGTCACACTGTAAGGTCTATGAAAAGATGCTTAAAAATTGTTACTTTCTGGGGAAAAGACTAAAGCAAAAATGTCATGAACAGGGACAGGTCCTCTTTAAGGGCATTATACAATGATTAAGATTTATTTGCTTGACAACAGAAATTCCTTGTAACCATGTAATGTTTGCTAGCAAGGTCAATACCACTTACCTCGGCATTAAATGCTTTATTTGAAAATCCATCATCACTTTTCTGTGACATTTCCATGGCTTCTACAAACAGAAATAAAAAGATGTGCAAGATATTTAATAAACAAAATTCACAAAATATTAATATCAAGCGCATAAAAATAAGCTTTGTAGTTTCAAGCAAAAGGAATGAAAGAACAGGAATGGAATTTATGGTATCAAAAAGATGTAATGTTAAGGTTAATCGCTAGGCAAATAGTACAGATAAATGTAAGATTACTGCTATACAGTCATGGCCAAATGGTACCCTTGAAATTATTCCAGAAAATGAATTATTTGTCGGAGAAAATTATTGAAAATTATTGCAATTACATGTTTTATCATACATGTTTATTTCCTTTATGTGTTTTGGAACAATACAAAAATAAGAGGAAAAAAGGCAAATTGGATAGAGCGTCACACAAAGCCCCAAAATGGCCCAGACAAAATTGTTGGCACCCTCAACTTAATACTTAATACACCCTTTTTTAATAAATAACTGCAATCAATCATCCTATAACTATCAACAAGCTCCTTACACCTCTCAACTGAAATTGTTGACCACGTTTCTGTTGCAAATTCCACCAGGTCTCTCTTATTTGAAGGGTGCCTTCTCCCAACAACAATTTTAAAATCTCTCCACAGGTGTTCAATGGAGTTTTGATTCACACTCATTGCTGGCCACTTCAGAACTCTCCAGTCCTTTGTTTCCATCCATTTCTGGGTGCTTTTTGAAGTATGTTTGGGTTCATTGTCCTGCTGGAAGATCCATGACCAAGGACGCAAACCCAGCTTTCTGACACTGGGCATTACAATGCGACCTAAAATCCTTTGGTAATCTTCAGATTTCATGCACTCTGTCAAGGCACTCAGTGCCAGAAGTATCAAAACAACCCCAAAACATATTTGAATCTTCATCATATTTTACTGTAAGTTCTGTGCTCTTTTCTTTGTAGGCTTCATTTCGTTCTTGGTAAACAGTAGAATGATGTGCTTTACTAATGGTCTTATCTGTCCACAAGATGCTTTCTCAGAAGGATTTTAGCTTACTTTTTCATTCTTCTGTGTCCGCACTGGGGTCCAGCTGGGTCTCCTGCCATATCATTTAATTTTATTCAAATGTCGACGGATACTTTGCCCTGACACTGATGTACCCTGAGCTTGCAGGACAGCTTCAATTTCTTTGGAACTTGGGCTGCTTTTCCACCACCTGGACTATCCTGCGTTGCAACCTTTCATCAATTTTTCTCTGCTGTCCATGTCCAGGGAGATGGCTAAAGTGCCATGGGTTGTAAACTTCTTGATTGTGCTGCACTCCGTGGATAAAGGAACATCACGATCTCTGAAGATGGACTTGTAACCTTGAGATTGTTGACATTGTTCAACAATTTTTGTTCTCAAGTCCTCAGTCAGTTTTCTTCTCCTCTTTCTTTTCTTCATGCTTAGTGTGGCCTTTTTATCTAGTTTCAGGTGTGATTTTCATATCGCATACACCTGTTACTTGTCATATGTGAGTTTGAGTGACCATCACATTCTTGAAACAAAGTTGTATACCCACAATTTTGGAAATGTGCCAACAATTTCGTCAGGTCCATTTTTGTGGTTTTGTGTGAAATTATGTCCAATTTGCCTTTTTTTCAGTTTTTTATGCTGTCTCAATACACACAAAGAAAATAAATGTGTATAACAAAACATGTGTGATTGCAGTAATCTTCTTGGATAAATACCTTATTTTCTGCAACAATTTCAAGGGTGCCTACACTTTTGGCCAGGACTTTAAAAAGCATAGGTGCTTCACAAATTTATGCTAAAAAATTATTCCCACCCAATTTTGATATTCACTATTTATGTTGGTTGTTATGTATATACACTAATGTATATGACTACCCAATGAAGGAATACATACAAAGATGAAAACTTAAATTCATCTAAGAAAAATCTGGCTTAGAAGTAGGGTGGTCTCCTCAAAGAGGTGTTCTTCAGGAGAGGTTTCACTTGTACAAACCTTGGCTAGAAAACAATATTACCATATTACCAATGTTGCTAGTCAACTAAATATTGAGATCACCTGTGCACTTGACCCACTCCCATCCCACTTCATCCCAAACCTCACCACAGTCTTCATCCCAACCCTAACCCATCTCTTCAACCTATCACTAACAACTGGCATTTTCCCCTCAAGCTTTAAACATGCCTCAATCACACCTATCCTCAAAAAGCCCTCTCTTGACCCATCCTCTGTATCTAGCTATTGCCCTATATCACTTCTCCCCTTTGCCTCAAAACTACTGGAACAACATGTCCATCTTGAACTGTCCTCCCATCTATCTTCCTGCTCCTTCTTCGACCGCTTTCAATCAGGCTTCCGGTCACACCACTCCACTGAAACTGCCTTAACTAAGGTCACCAATGACCTATTAACCGCCAAGAGCAAGCTACACTACTCTGTCCTCCTCCTCCTAGACCTGTCCTCTGCCTTTGACACAGTGGACCATTCCCTGCTGCTGCAGACCCTCTCATCCCTTGGAATCACAGAATTGGCCCTATCCTGGATCTCATCATACCTAACTGACCATACATTCAGCGTCTCCCACTCACACACCACCTCCTCACCTCGCCCCCTATCTGTCGGAGTCCCGCAAGGTTCAGTTCTAGGACCCCTGCTCTTCTCCATTTACACCTTTGGCCTGGGACAGCTCATAGAATCTCACGGCTTTCAGCATCATCTCTATGCTGACGACACACAGATCTATATCTCTGGACCAGATATCACCTCCCTACTAACCAGAATCCCTCAATGTCTGTCTGCTATTTCATCCTTCTTCTCCACTAGATTTCTAAAACTTAACATGGACAAAACAGAATTCATCATCTTTCCCCCATCTCACACGACCTCCCAAAGAACCTATCCATTACAGTAAACGGCTGCCCACTCTCCCCAGTCCCACAAGCCCGCTGTCTTGGGGTAATCCTTGACACTGATCTCTCCTTTAAACCACATATCCAAACCCTTTCCACTTCCTGCCACCTCCAACTCAAAAATATTTCAAGGATTCGCACATTCCTAAACCAAGAATCTGCAAAGACCCTAGTCCATGCCCTCATCATCTCCCGCCTTGACTACTGTAACCTCCTGCTCTGTGGCCTCCCCTCTAACACTCTTGCACCCCTCCAATCTATTCTAAACTCTGCTGCCCGACTAATCCACCTGTCCCCCCGCTATTCCCCGGCCTCTCCCCTCTGTCAATCCCTGCACTGGCTCCCCATCACCCAGAGACTCCAGTACAAAGGCCTAACCATGACATACAAAGATACAAAGCCATCCACAACCTGTCTCCTCCATACATCTGTGACCTCGTCTCCCGGTACTTTCCTGCACGCAACCTCCGATCCTCACAAGATCTCCTTCTCTACTCCCCTATTATCTCCTCTTCCCACAATCGCATACAAGATTTCTCTCGTGCATCCCCCCTACTCTGGAATTCTCTACCACAACATATCAGACTCTCGCCTACCATCGAAACCTTCAAAAAGAACCTGAAGACCCACCTCTTCCGACAAGCCTACAACCTGCAGTAACCACCGATTGACCAAACCGCTGCACGGCCAGCTCTACCCTCACCTACTGTATCCTCACCCATCCCTTGTAGATTGTGAGCCCTCGCGGGCAGGGTCCTCTCTCCTCCTGTACCAGTTGTGACTTGTATTGTTCAAGATTATTGTACTTGTTTTAATATGTATACCCCTCCTCACATGTAAATCGCCATGGAATAAATGGCGCTATAATAATAAATAATAATAATAATAATCTCAAGGCTTGTAGGGTTAGTCCTCAAATGCTAAAATGAGATCAGAGGATTTTATACCTGGCATGTCAACAATTTACAACATAAGACAGATATCCTTGCCTATTGAGGGAAAGAGCACGATGCCACACTAACACTGAATACTGTCAAAGCAGGGAGTATGTAAAACTTTAGGCACCCCTGGTCAAAATGACTGTCTTTGTGAACAGTTAAGCAAGATGAAGATTAAATGATCTCTAAAAGGCCTAAAGTTAAAGATGAAACATTTCCTTGTATTTTAGGCACACACACACACACAAAAAAATTCTTTATATATATATATATATATATATATATATATATATATATATACAGTGGGGCAAAAAAGTATTTAGTCAGTCAGCAATAGTGCAAGTTCCACCACTTAAAAAGATGAGAGGCGTCTGTAATTTACATCATAGGTAGACCTCAACTATGGGAGACAAACTGAGAAAAAAAATCCAGAAAATCACATTGTCTGTTTTTTTATCATTTTTTTTGCATATTATGGTGGAAAATAAGTATTTGGTCAGAAACAAACAATCAAGATTTCTGGCTCTCACAGACCTGTAACTTCTTCTTTAAGAGTCTCCTCTTTCCTCCACTCATTACCTGTAGTAATGGCACCTGTTTAAACTTGTTATCAGTATAAAAAGACACCTGTGCACACCCTCAAACAGTCTGACTCCAAACTCCACTATGGTGAAGACCAAAGAGCTGTCAAAGGACACCAGAAACAAAATTGTAGCCCTGCACCAGGCTGGGAAGACTGAATCTGCAATAGCCAACCAGCTTGGAGTGAAGAAATCAACAGTGGGAGCAATAATTAGAAAATGGAAGACATACAAGACCACTGATAATCTCCCTCGATCTGGGGCTCCACGCAAAATCCCACCCCGTGGGGTCAGAATGATCACAAGAACGGTGAGCAAAAATCCCAGAACCACACGGGGGGACCTAGTGAATGAACTGCAGAGAGCTGGGACCAATGTAACAAGGCCTACCATAAGTAACACACTACGCCACCATGGACTCAGATCCTGCAGTGCCAGACGTGTCCCACTGCTTAAGCCAGTACATGTCCGGGCCCGTCTGAAGTTTGCTAGAGAGCATTTGGATGATCCAGAGGAGTTTTGGGAGAATGTCCTATGGTCTGATGAAACCAAACTGGAACTGTTTGGTAGAAACACAACTTGTCGTGTTTGGAGGAAAAAGAATACTGAGTTGCATCCATCAAACACCATACCTACTGTAAAGCATGGTGGTGGAAACATCATGCTTTGGGGCTGTTTCCCTGCAAAGGGGCCAGGACGACTGATCCGGGTACATGAAAGAATGAATGGGGCCATGTATCGTGAGATTTTGAGTGCAAACCTCCTTCCATCAGCAAGGGCATTGAAGATGAAACGTGGCTGGGTCTTTCAACATGACAATGATCCAAAGCACACCGCCAGGGCAACGAAGGAGTGGCTTCGTAAGAAGCATTTCAAGGTCCTGGAGTGGCCTAGCCAGTCTCCAGATCTCAACCCTATAGAAAACCTTTGGAGGGAGTTGAAAGTCCGTGTTGCCAAGCGAAAAGCCAAAAACATCACTGCTCTAGAGGAGATCTGCATGGAGGAATGGGCCAACATACCAACAACAGTGTGTGGCAACCTTGTGAAGACTTACAGAAAACGTTTGACCTCTGTCATTGCCAACAAAGGATATATTACAAAGTATTGAGATGAAATTTTGTTTCTGACCAAATACTTATTTTCCACCATAATATGCAAATAAAATGTTAAAAAAAACAGACAATGTGATTTTCTGGATTTTTTTTTCTCAGTTTGTCTCCCATAGTTGAGGTCTACCTATGATGTAAATTACAGACGCCTCTCATCTTTTTAAGTGGTGGAAATTGCACTGTTGCTGACTGACTAAATACTTTTTTGCCCCACTGTATATATATATATAATATTTTACATTTTAAAAATTACAAAAAGGAAAATGGGTCAATGCAAAAGTTTAGTCACCATACGATTTGTGTACTCAGATAACTTTGATTACAATTTCAGACCTTAATTAGCCTATTAGGGCTATAGCTTGTTCATTATCATCATTAAGAATGACCTGATGATGCAAATTTCCAAGCTTTATAAAAACCCAACCTCCTCCAACCTTGTGTAAAAAAGCAGCCATGGGTTCTTCTAAGCATCTGCCTAGCACTCTGAAAATGAAAATGGAGGAGGCCAACGATGCAGGAGAAGGTTATGAGAAGTTAGCAAAGCATTTTCAAGTTACCCTTTACTCAGTTTGAAATGTAATTAAGAAATGGTAGTTAACAGGAACAGTGGAGGAAAAGGTAAGGTTTGGAAGACCAAAAACATTTTTTGTGAGCGCTACTTGTAGAATTGCTAGAAAGGCAAATCAGAAACTTTGCCTGACTGTAAAAGACCTTCAGAAAGATTTAGAGGACCCTGGAACTGTTATACTGTTCAGAGATACCTGCCCAAATAGGGCCTTAATGTAAGAGTCATAAGAAGAAAGATTTGGAAATCCTAGCTAATTATAGACATTTTTCCATTTCATTTGAAGAAATTATGGAAAATTTTAAAATTGATACCAGCAAACCCATCTCTAAAGATGGGACAGGGCCATATCTATCATTGGGCAGCATCCACTACACTTTTTACAAACGTCTCTAAGCATCTGGGAAGTATGAAGACCAATTGCTGGAGTTTTGGGAGAAAATGTTGTCCAATTGTTTTCTGATGTAGGATTTGGGCTGCTCAACAATCTTGGGTCTTTTTTGCTTCATTTTTTTGCTTCATAATGTGCCAAATGGTTTATATTGGTGAATGACTCTGCACTGCAGTAGACCAGCTCATCACACTAACTCTTCATCTGTGAAGACATGCTATTGTGATAGATGCAGTATCTGGTTTAGTATTGTCTTGCAGAATTATGCAAGGCCTTCCCTGAAATAGACATTATCTGCATCAGAGCATATGTTGTTCTAAAACCTCTATACAATGCCAGCATTGATAGTGCCTTTCAAGATGTGTAAGCTGGCCATGCCATAGGCACTAATGCAACCCATACCATGAAGAGATGAAGGCTTTTCAACTGTGCGCTGTTAACACGCGGGATAGTACTTGCCCTCTTAAGTCTGCAGGACATGGCGACAATGGTTTCCAATAAGAACTTAACATTTTTATTCATCTGGCTAGATGTCTAGAAAAGGCACCTTTCAAACCTGAAACATCTGGAGATGTTTGGTCACAATGAGTGGGCAAAAATACTTGTGGAAAGGTGCAGAAGTCTCACTGAGAGTTACAGAAGTCACTTGTTTGCAGTTATTGCCTCAAAAGGCTGTAATATTAAGTTAGGGATCACATCATTTTTGTCCAGGTAATTTGCATTGGTTTGTTTTTTTAATTGTTCTATTAAGCTAAAATTCAAAACCAATATCTGATTTTCATTAGTTGACATATAGTAAATGTATATTGAAAATTACTTTTGTCAGTTTCAAGTTATGTCAGTGACCATGGTGGATTTTTCCTACTTTACTAGAAGGGCTCCAACAATTTTGTCCACGTGTGATATGGTTTCTTCTTTCCATTGTAGAGTTTTAACTTGCATTTGTGGATTGCATAGTGAACTGTGTTCACAATGATTTCTGGAAGTATTTCTGAGCCCATACAGATATTTGGACAACTGAATCATGCCTGTGTTAATGCAGTTCTTCCTGAAAGCCCCTAAAAAATACGCATCCAATATTGAAAATCGGACTGTACTTTGTGCACATTGATTTCTCCAGAATTTCTAAACCTTATGTATAGTGGATGGTAGGATACTCAAAGTCCTTGCAATTTTATGTTGAAGAACATTTTTTTTTAATGTTTCACAATTTTTAGACAGGAGTTACTCACAGATTGGTGAACCTCTGACCCATCTTTACTTCTGAGAGACTGTGCCTCTGTAATATGCTATTTTTTCTATGCACTCAGGTAACTTAGCTGTTATTTGACCCTAAATTTCTAAATGTCAACTTCTGAAGAGATAAGAGATTTTTAAAAAATGCTTTGTTTTTTCTTACATTTTACACAAGCATCTCAACTTTCTGTAATTAGGGTTGTGGTTTTGCACATTACACTAAGCTATTTTGTATAGTACAGTCTTTGAAAGACTGTCATAAGTTACGAGCTGACTTCGACAAACTTAGCAAACATGACACTCAATTTGCAAAAATGTAAAGTCATGCACCTGGGCACTAATAATATGTTGGCATCATATGTTCTAGAGGGAGTAAAACTAGGAGAGTAGCTTGTAGAGAAGGATCTACAGTAGGTCTACTTGTAGATCACAGACTAAATAACAGCATGCAATGTCAATCAGTAGCTTCTAAGATCAGCAGAATATTGTCATGTGTTATTAAAGGTATAAAAATTTGCAAGACAGGAAGTTAATACTATCATTTTGCAAAGAGTTAGTGTGACCTTACCTGTAATGTGCTCTTTAGCTCTGGGCATCAGTTCATAGAAACAATGCCTCAGAGTTGGGGAAGAAGAGCTACCAAACTTAAAAATGGGCTTGGAGGATATTGGTTAAGAGGAAATATTAAAAGAGTCACATTTACTTAGTCTTGAGAAGAACTGTTTAACCCCTTTACCCCCAAGGGTGGTTTGCACGTTATGGACCGGGCCAATTTTTACAATTCTGACCACTGTCCCTTTATGAGGTTATAACTCTGGAACGCTTCAACGGATCCCGGTGATTCTGACATTGTTTTCTCGTGACATATTGTACTTCATGGTTGTGGTAAAATTTCTTTGATATTACCTGCATTTATTTGTGAAAAAAACGGAAATATGGCGAAAATTTTAAAAATTTTGCAATTTTCCAACTTTGAATTTTTATACAATTAAATCACAGAGATATGTCACACAAAATACTTAATAAGTAACATTTCCCACATGTCTACTTTACATCAGCACAATTTTGGAACCAAAATTTTTTTTTGTTAGGGAGTTATAAGGGTTAAAATTTGACCAGCAATTTCTCATTTTTACAACACCATTTTATTTTAGGGACCACATCTCATTTGAAGTCATTTTGAGGGGTCTATATGATAGAAAATACCCAAGTGTGACACCATTCTAAAAACTGTACCCCTCAAGGTTCTCAAAACCACATTCAAGAAGTTTATTAACCCTTCAGGTGTTTCACAGGAATTTTTGGAATGTTTAAATAAAAATTAACATTTAACTTTTTTTCACAAAAAATTTAATTCAGCTCCAATTTGTTTTATTTTACCAAGAGTTACAGGAGAAAATAGACCCCACACCTTGTTGTACAACTTGTCCTGAGTACGCCGATACCCCATATGTGGAGGTAAACCACTGTTAGGGCGCATGACAGAGCTTGGAAGCAAAGGAATGCCATTTGACTTTTCAATGCAAAATTGACTGGAATTGAGATGGGACGCCATGTTGCGTTTGGAGAGCCACTGATGTGCCTAAACATTGAAACCCCCCACAAGTGACACTATTTTGGAAAGTAGACCCCCTAAGGAACTTATCTAGAAGTGTGGTGAGCACTTTGACCCACCAAGAGCTTCACAGAAGTTTATAATGCAGAGCCATAAAAATAAAACAAAAATTTTTTCCACAAAAATTATTTTTTAGCCCCCAGTTTTGTATTTTCCTGAGGGTAACAGGAGAAATTGGACCCCAAAAGTTGTTGTGCAATTTGTCCTGAGTGCTCTGATACCCCATATGTGGGGGGGAACCACTGTTTGGGCGCATGGGAGGGCTCGGAAGGGAAGGAGCGCCATTTGGAATATAGACTTAGATGGAATGGTCTGCAGGCGTCACATTGCGTTTGCAGAGCCCCTAATGTACCTAAACAGTAGAAACCCCCCACAAGTGACAACATTTTGGAAAGTAGACCCCCTAAGGAACTTATCTAGAGGTGTGGTGAGCACTTTGACCCACCAAGTGCTTCACAGAAGTTTATAATGTAGAACCGTAAAAATAAAAAATCATTTTTTTTTCACAAAAATTATATTTTCGCCCCCAATTTCTTATTTTCCCAATGGTAAGAGAAGAAATTGGAACCAAAAAGTTGTTGTACAATTTGTCCTGAGTACGCTGATACCCCATACGTGGGGGTAAACCACTGTTTGGGCGCATGGGAACGCTCGGAAGGGAAGGAGCGCCGTTTGACTTTTCAATGCAAAATTCACAGGAATTGAGATGGGACGCCATGTTGCATTTGGAGAGCCACTGATGTGCCTAGACATTGAAACCCCCCACAAGTGACACCATTTTGGAAAGTAGACCCCCTAAGGAACTTATCTAGATGTGTGGTGAGCACTTTGACCCACCAAGAGCTTCACAGAAGTTTATAATGCAGAGCCGTAAAAATAAAACTAAAATTTTTTCCCATAAAAATTATTTTTTAGCCCCCAGTTTTGTATTTTCCTGAGGGTAACAGGAGAAATTGGACTCCAAAAGTTGTTGTGCAATTTGTCCTGAGTGCGCTGATACCCCATATGTGGGGGGAACCACCGTTTGGGCGCATGGGAGGGCTCAGAAGGGAAGGAGCGCCATTTGGAATACAGACTTAGATGGAATGGTCTGCAGGCGTCACATTGCGTTTGCAGAGCCCCTAATGTACCTAAACAGTAGAAACCCCCCACAAGTGACCCCATATTGGAAACTAGACCCCCCACGAACTTATCTAGATGGGTTGTGAGAACTTTGAGCCCCCAAGTGTTTCACTACAGTTTCTAATGCAGAGCCGTGAAAAAAAAAAAAAAATTCCCCCCAAAATTATTTTTTAACCCCCAGTTTTGTATTTTCTCGAGGGTAACAGGAGAAATTGGACCCCAAAATTTGTTGTCCAATTTGTCCTGAGTGCGCTAATGCCCCATATGTGGGGGAGAACCACCGTTTGGGTGCATGGGAGGGCTCGGAAGGGAAGGAGCGCTATTTGGAATACAGACTTAGATGGAATGGTCTGCAGGCGTCACATTGCGTTTGCAGAACCTGTAATGTACCTAAACAGTAGAAACCCCCCACAAGTGACCCCATATTGGAAACTAGACCCCCCACGAACTTATCTAGATGTGTTGTGAGAACTTTGAGCCCCCAAGTGTTTCACTACAGTTTATAACGCAGAGCTGTGAAAATAAAAAATCCTTTTTTTTCCCACAAAAATTATTTTTTAGCCCCCAGTTTTGTATTTTCCCAAGGGTAACAGGAGAAATTGGACCCCAAAAGTTGTTGTCCAATTTGTCTTGAGTACGCTGATACCCCATATGTTGGGGTAAACCCCTGTTTGGGCACACGGGAGAGCTCGGAAGGGAAGGAGCACTGTTTTACTTTTTCAACGCAGAATTGGCTGGAATTGAGATCGGACGCCATGTCGCGTTTGGAGAGCCCCTGATGTGTCTAAACAGTGGAAACCCCCAATTATAACTGAAACCCTAATCCAAGCACACCCCTAACCCCAATTCCAACGGTAACCCTAACCACACATCTAACCCAGACACACCCCTAACCCTAATCCCAACCCTATTCCCAACCGCAAATGTAATCCAAACCCTAACCCTAACTTTAGCCCCAACCCTAACTGTAGCCTTAACCCTAACTGTAGCCTTAATCCTAGCCCTAACCATAACCCTAGCCCCAGCCCTAACCCTAACCCTAGCCCTAACCCTAGCCCTAACCCTAACCCTAGCCCTAGCCCTAACCCTAGCCCTAACCCTAACCCTAGCCTTAACCCTAGCCCTAGCCCTAACCCTAACCCTAACCCTAGACCTAACCCTAACCCTAGCCCTAACCCTAGCCCTAACCCTAACCCTAACCCTAGCCCTAGCCCTAACCCTAACCCTAGCCCTAACCCTAACCCTAGCCCTAACCCTAACCCTAACCCTAGCCCTAACCCTAGCCCTAACCCTAGCCCTAACCCTAGCCCTAACCCTAATGGGAAAATGGAAATAAATACATTTTTTTATTTTTTTTATTTTTCCCTAACTAAGGGGGTGATGAAGGGGGGTTTGATTTACTTTTATAGCGGGTTTTTATGATTGGCAGCCGTCACACACTGAAAGATGCTTTTTATTGCAAAAAATATTTTTTGCGTTACCACATTTTGAGAGCTATAATTTTTCCATATTTGAGTCCACAGAGTCATATGAGGTCTTGTTTTTTGCGGGACGAGCTGACGTTTTTATTGGTAACATTTTCGGGCACGTGACATTTTTTGATCGCTTTTTATTCCGATTTTTGTGAGGCAGAATTACCAAAAACCAGCTATTCATGAATTTCTTTTGGGGGAGGCGTTTATACCATTCCGCCTTTGGTAAAATTGATAAAGCAGTTTTATTCTTCGGGTCAGTACGATTACAGCGACACCTCATTTATATCATTTTTTTAATGTTTTGGCGCTTTTATACGATAAAAACTATTTTATAGAAAAAATAATTATTTTTGCATCGCTTTATTCTGAGGACTATAACTTTTTTATTTTTTTGCTGATGTTGCTGTATGGCAGCTCGTTTTTTGCGGGACAAGATGACGCTTTCAGCGGTACCATGGTTACTTATATCTGTGTTTTTTATCGTGTGTTATTCCACTTTTTGTTCGGCGGTATGATAATAAAGCGTTGTTTTTTGCCTCGTTTTTTTTTTTTTTTTCTTACGGTGTTTACTGAAGGGGTTAACTAGTGGGACAGTTTTATAGGTCGGGTCGTTACGGACACGGCGATACTAAATATGTGCACTTTTATTGTTTTGTTTTTTTTATTTAGATAAAGAAATGTATTAATGGGAATAATAATTTTTTTTTTTTTCATTATTTAGGATTTTTTTTTTTTTTTTCTACACACTTGTAAAAAATTTTTTTTACTTTTTTACTTTGTCCCAGGGGGGACATCACAGATCGGTGATCTGCCTGTTTGCACAGCACTCTGGCAGATCACTGATCTGTCTCAGAGCGCTGCAGCGTTACCTTGTGCCTGCTCTGAGCAGGCACTTGGTAAGCCACCTCCCTCCCTGCAGGACCCGGATCCGCGGCCATCTTGGATCCGGGATTTGCTTCAGGGAGGAAGTTAGGAGACCCCCGGAGCAACGCGATCACATCGCGTTGCTGCGGGGGTCTCAGGGAAGCCCGCAGGGAGCCCCCTCCCGGCGCGATGCTTCCCTGCACCGCCGACACATCGCGATCATGTTTGATCGCGGTGTGCCGGGGGTTAATGTGCCGGGGGCGGTCCGATAAGCAGCTGACACCCGGCCGCGATCGGCCGCGCTCCCCCCGTGAGCGCGGCCGATCGCCTATGACGTACTATTCCGTCCTTGGGAAGTAGGGCCCACCCCACATGGACGGAATAGTACGTCTAATGGCAGAAAGGGGTTAAAGGGTGACAGGCAGAGCTGTACATAGAATTCATATGGCCCCAAAGAAGATTTCCTAAATGCCCCCCACCCAAAAAAAAGCAATATTTGGCAGGGTCACAGAAGATCATACAGTGGCATGTAAAAGTTTGGGCACCCCTGGTCAAAATGACTGTTATTGTGAACAGTTAAGCAAGTTGAAGATTAAAGGGAACCTATCACCCCCAAAATCGAAGGTGAGCTAAGCCCACCAGCATCAGGGGCTTATCTACAGCATTCTGGAATGACGTAGATAAGCCCCCAATGTATCCTGAAAGATAAGAAAAGGAGGTTAGATTATACTCACCCAGGGGCGGTCCCGCTGCAGTGGTCGTCGCGGTCCGGGGCCTCCTATCTTCTTAAGATGACGTCCTCTTCTTGTCTTCACGCTGCGGCTCCGGCGCAGGAGTACTTTGTCTGCCCTGTTGAGGGCTGAGCAAAGTATTGCAGTGCGCAGGCCCCAGGAAAAGTCAGAGAGACCCTGTGCCTGTGCACTGCAGTACTTTGCTCAACAAAGTATGCATGCGCCGGAGCCACAGTGTGAAGACAAGAAGAGGACATCATCGCAAGAAGATGGGTGGCCCCTGACCGGACCGCGACACCCATCGGACCGGACCGCGACACCCATCGGACCGGACCGCAGTGGGAACGCTCCTGGGTGAGTATAATATAACCTCTTTTTCTCATCTTTCAGGATTACAGAATGCTGTAGATAAGCCCCTGATGCTGTTGGGCTTAGCTCATCATTGATTTTGAGGGTGACAGTTTCCCTTTAAATGATCTCACCCTACTTAGCCACTGTCCTATCCCTGCCTTGCCACAGAGGTTGGCACCCTAAAGTAGTGCAAGTGGCGATCCCGCTCATCGATGGGTGACCCTTCTGGCCCTACAAGACCCTAGTTAATAGAATCCAAGCCACAGTTATCAGAGTACAAGTTGATATCACAATTATGTTTCCAAAACAGATAAAGTGCTCAGTGCAACTGATCAAATTCTCCCAATGCGTTTTGCATACAATGGTAAAAAATGCACTTGTAGGAAACAATAATGCTCTCATTCAGCAAATGAACATCTGACCAAAATGAGGCAAATAGGCAGCAGAAATATATATGTATATATATATATATATATATATATATATATATATATACTGCTCAAAAAAATAAAGGGAACACTTAAACAACAGAAAATAACTCCAAGTGAAATCAAACTTCTGTGAAATCAAATTGACAACACTGATTGACAATCAATTTCACATGCTGTTGTGAAAATGGAATAGACAACATATGGAAATCATTGGCAATTATCAAGACACCCTCAATAAAGGAGTGGTTCTGCAGGTGGGGACCACAGACCACATCTCAGTACCAATGCTTTCTGTCTGATGTTTTGGTCACTTTTGAATGTTGGTTGTGCTTTCACACTCGTGGTAGCATGAAACGCACTCTACAACCCACACAAGTGGCTCAGGTAGTGCAGCTCATCCAGGATGGCACATCAATGCGAGCTGTGGCAAGAAGGTTTGCTGTGTCTGTCAGCGTAGTGTCCAGAGGTGCTACCAGGATGCAGGCCAGTACACCGGGAGACGTAGGGGGGGGCATAGGAGGGCAACAACCCAGCAGCAGGACCGCTACCTCCGCCTTTGCGCAAGGAGGAACAGGAGGAGCACTGCCAGAGCCCTGAAAAATGACCTCCAGCAGGCCACAAATGTGCATGTGTCTGCAGAGTTAGAAACCAACTCCATGAGGATGGTCTGAGTGCCTGACGTCCACAGATGGGGGTTGTGCTCACAGCCCAACATTGTGCAAGATGCTTGGCATTTGCCACAGAACACCAGGATTGGCAAATTCGCCACTGGCGCCCTGTGGTCTTCACAGATGAAAGCAGGTTCACACTCCAGGTGCTCTTCAGGAAGTCCTACTCCCAGGATCTTCCAACACAGGCCTCTCAGTGTGCTATGCAGAGATCCGATCCTGCTCCCAGGATTTCCCAACACACAAGTCTCTCAGTGCGCTATTCAGGGATCCGATCCTGCTCCCAGGATCTCCCAACACACAAGTCTTCAGGTCCATGACCTCTCAGTGTGCTGTTCAGGGATCCGGTCCAGACACAGGACCTCCCAACACACAAGCCATCCAGGACCTACACACTCTCCATCACAGAGACCATGTGACCACACCATGGTCATATTATGTACCTGTAACCACTCCTGTAGGTAGGAGGTGTGTGTGTGGTTAGCCAGACCCGCCCAGCTCTCCGAATAATGCTGCAAGCCTCCCTTTTAACTATACAAATACTTGTTGGACTATAGGTCCCAGAACAACAACATTACTTTTTTACAGTGCAGACTCCCTCTGCGACACAGTTACAATAATGCCAGTCTTTATCTCATTACCACCATTACACTTACGCCTCCATGCGTATCCTGAGCAGCACACACAGCGCCCCCTAGCTGCAACATGGGTCACTGCATCACTATATATATATATATATATATATATATATATATATATATATATATACAGCACTGGCAAAAATTAAGAGACCACTGCAAAATGTTCAGTTTGTCTGATTTTTCTCTTCATATGTATATTTTTGAGTAAAATGTAAGTTTTTCATTTTTTCTAACAACATGTCTCCGAATTTCCAAGCAATACATTTTGTATTTTTTTCTGTAAAGGAGAAGTGGTCAAAATAAAATAAAAAAAACAGTGCTTTCAGACCTCAAATAATGCAAAGGTCTGCAAAAAAAATTTTTTCAACAGCTGTTTTGGTTATTCCACGTAATCTTTATGTTTTTAAGTGCGCTGAATCCGAAAATGACCTCCGTTTTGTCATAGGACATCACGTTTTCTGACAATTTAAGTAACTATGGGAATGGAGGAAATGCACTTTCAAACTCATCAGGCAACCTAAAGCTTGAAATGCTTTCAGCATTCGTCCGACGATTTTTTTGTAGTCAGGGTCTTGTATATCTTCAAAGCATTGATCTGAATTAATTAATAGTAATTTTGACTTTCAAAGCCCTAAAATAAAAAAATACAAAAAATTTAGAAAAATATACTAAATTTGAAGAGAATTTTGCACTTTGTGGCAAATCCTGACGTCCAGGATATTTTTCAATATTTTTTT
The DNA here is from genome assembly GCF_032444005.1 of Ranitomeya imitator. Lineage (NCBI taxonomy): Eukaryota > Metazoa > Chordata > Amphibia > Anura > Dendrobatidae > Ranitomeya > Ranitomeya imitator. The sequence goes on from NC_091285.1 coordinate 432,435,859, forward strand.
CGTTTTCAGCACACCAAAATACATGGAAATTAGATGAAAATAATCAAACAGCTTTTTAGTCGCAGACCTGTGAATCATTTAGAAACTAATGTTTTAACTCAAGAAGAGTTCAAAAATCAATATTTTGTGGAATAACCATGATTTTTAATCACAGCTTTCATGTGTCTTGGCATACTTTCCACCAGTCTTTCACACTGCTCCTGGCGCACAAATTTAAGCAGTTCTTGTTTGTTTGATGGCTTGTGACTATCCATCATCCTCTTGATTATATTTCAGAGGTTTTCAATGGGGTTCAGTTCTGGAGATTGGGCTGCCCATGACAGGGTTTTGAGGTGGTGGTTTCTTAATTTTTGCCAGAGCTGTATATAAATAGCTACATTTTATAAAGACAACCTCTAGCAAAAGCTTATCAAACCAGTCTATAGCACCAAGCATTTGAAGCTTATTACGTAAAACACTCTATAATAACTAGAGTTGAGCGACCTTGACCTTTTTAGAGTCGAGCCGGGTTTCGCGAAACCCGACTATCTCAAAAGTCGGGTCGAGTGAAATCGGCCGATTATGGCGAAAAGTCGGGATCGACCGAAACACGAAACCCAATGCAAGTCAATGGGGCAGCATAGTCGGCAGTGAGTGGGGGCCAGGAAAACACCTAGAGTGCCCATTTTAATGTCAAAACCATCCATTCTTCTTAATGAAGCTTGTCAAGCGTAATTTACCTTATAATAATTGGAAGGCATTTGAAATTGGGGGTCATTTGGCTAAAGTTGTGTGGGGTAGGGCTGGTTCAAGTAATTAGTGGGCCCAGGAAATCTGGACCACGTCACGGCAGTGGAGCAGGGAGAGGTAAGTATTTCAACTTTGCAAGTGCTGTGATCCTGAGCAAGCAGGGGGGGGCCCACTTGTTGGCATTGGCACTTGCACAGGGCCCCTCAAAGTACAGCGGTGTGTTTGCACGGCGGGGGCGCCTCCCACCGGCAGCAACACTTTTGCGTACTATGAGAGGCCCTGTGCCAGTGACGTCGCCAACTAGTATTCCTCCCCCCACCTGATGAAGGAACCTGCACTTTCATCTGCACCTTCCTCTTTGTCCCCGTGTAAGGTGGTATGGTATGCGGGAAGAGCAACCTGACTTTCAGCAGGGTCACAATGTTGTTGTGTAGCATGCACGGGGAATGTTGCGTTATGGGTCAATGTACCAGCAGACTCATCTATCACTGGCTGGGCAATGGGCACGATGAAGTGGAAACACAGATATAGGCCCAAAGAATAAAGTGGGCTAAATGCAGTTCAAAATTGGTAACACAGGAATAACCAGGGGGCATTGCAGTGGAGGACAACTGGAATGAGAGGCTGACACAGAGAGTAGGGCCAAATCAGTAAGTAGTCGAAATGCAGTTCAAAATTGGCAACCGTAGTAAACAGGCGGCACAGCTTTGTTCAGTGGAGGAGAACAGCAAGGAGTGGCAGACACCGATAGTAGGCCCCAACCCAACTAGTAGGCCAAATGCAGTCTAACATTAACAACTACTTAACGAGAGCCTGAAAATGGAATTTCAGGACAGGAAACCAGGAGAACAGCAAGGAGTGGCAGACACCGATAGTAGGCCCCAAACCAACTAGTACGCCAAATGCAGTTGTTCCATTTAACCACAATTTAATGAGAGCCTGAAGATAGAAGCTCAGGAAAGGCAACCTGGGGAACACCTTGGAGTGTAACACACCATCTCTCTCCACCCCATACCCATTTTGTAGGCCTAATGCAGTGTACTTTTCTACAACTACTAAACGAGAGTCGGAAGACCGAAGCAATGGCAAGGAAACCTGGGGAACTGTTGTGAATTCTGTGGCTGAATTCACTCCTGTGGTCACAAGTGGTATTGCAGCCTCTGGGCTTCCTCCCTCAGGTGTTTTGGTGAGCTCGTTGGCTGCCTTGCTATTTAACTCCACCTGAGTCTGTCTTCCTTGCTCCTTGTCAATGTTCCAGTGTTGGATCTGAGCTACTGCATCTTTCCTGTGGCCTGCTGCTCTGCTAGATAAGTGTTACTTTGTTTTTGTTTCCGTTTTTTCTGTCCAGCTGTGCTATTCTCTTTTGCTGGAAGCTCTGAGACGCAAAGGGTGCACCGCCGTGCCGTTAGTTCGGCACGGTGGGTCTTTTTGCTCCCCTTTGCGTGGTTCTGCTTTAGGGTTTTTTGTAGACTGCATAGTTCTCTTTGCTATCCTCGCTCTGTCTAGAATATCGGGCCTCACTTTGCTGAATCTATTTCATTCCTACGTTTTGTCTTTTCATCTTGCTAACAGTCATTATATGTGGGGGGCTGCCTGTTCCTTTGGGGTATTTCTCTGAGGCAAGTCAGGCGGTTCGATAGCTCTGCCGTCATTGGTACTGTACAGTCCAAATTCCTTCTGTCCATTACCTTGATATGCTCTTTGTCATCGTATTCTGTCATGGCGTTTGTGGATTCAGGCGCTGCCCTGAATCTGATGGATTTGGATTATGCTAAACGTTGTGGATTTTTCTTGGAGCCTTTGCGGTGTCCTATTCCGTTGAGAGGAATTGATGCTACACCTTTGGCCAAGAATAAGCCTCAGTACTGGGCCCAGCTGACAATGTGCATGGCTCCTGCACATCAGGAAGTTATTCGCTTTCTGGTACTGCATAATCTGCATGATGTGGTCGTGTTGGGGTTGCCATGGCTACAAACCCATAATCCAGTATTAGATTGGAACTCTATGTCGGTAACCAGCTGGGGTTGTCAGGGAGTACATGGTGATGTTCCATTTTTGTCTATTTCGTCATCCATTCCTTCTGACATCCCAGAGTTCTTGTCTGACTTTCAGGATGTATTTGAAGAGCCCAAGTCTGATGCCCTACCTCCGCATAGGAATTGTGATTGTGCTATCAATTTGATTCCTGGTAGTAAATTCCCTAAGGGTCGTTTATTTAATTTGTCCGTGCCTGAACACACCGCTATGCGCAGTTATGTGAAAGAATCCCTGGAGAAGGGACATATTCGCCCATCGTCATCACCATTGGGAGCAGGGTTCTTTTTTGTAGCCAAAAAGGATGGTTCGCTAAGACCGTGTATTGATTACCGCCTTCTTAATAAGATCACTGTTAAGTTTCAGTATCCCTTGCCATTGATATCTGACTTGTTTGCTCGGATTAAGGGGGCTAGTTGGTTTACTAAGATTGATCTTCGTGGTGCGTATAATCTGGTGAGAATCAGGCAGGGAGATGAATGGAAAACGGCATTTAATACGCCCGAGGGTCATTTTGAGTATCTGGTGATGCCGTTCGGACTTGCCAATGCTCCATCTGTTTTTCAGTCTTTATGCATGACATTTTCCGTGAGTATCTGGATAAATTCCTGATTGTTTACTTGGATGACATTTTGATCTTCTCTGATGATTGGGAGTCTCATGTGAAGCAAGTCAGAATGGTTTTCCAGGTACTGCGTGCTAATTCCTTGTTCGTGAAGGGATCAAAGTGTCTCTTCGGTGTGCAGAAAGTTTCATTTTTGGGGTTCATCTTTTCCCCTTCTACTATCGAGATGGATCCGGTTAAGGTCCAGGCCATCCAGGATTGGACTCAGCCGACATCTCTGAAAAGTCTGCAGAAATTCCTGGGCTTTGCTAATTTTTATCGTCGCTTCATCTGTAATTTTTCTAGCATTGCCAGACCATTGACCGATTTGACCAAGAAGGGTGCTGATTTGGTTAATTGGTCTTCTGCTGCCGTGGAAGCTTTTCAGGAGTTGAAGCGTCGTTTTTGCTGTGCCCCTGTGTTGTGTCAACCAGATGTTTCTCTTCCGTTCCAGGTCGAGGTTGATGCTTCTGAGATTGGAGCAGGGGCGGTTTTGTCACAGAGAGGTTCTGGTTGCTCAGTGTTGAAACCATGTGCTTTCTTTTCCAGGAAATTTTCTGCTGCTGAGCGTAATTATGATGTGGGCAACCGAGAGTTGCTGGCCATGAAGTGGGCATTCGAGGAGTGGCGTCATTGGCTTGAGGGAGCTAAGCATCGCGTGGTGGTATTGACTGATCATAAGAATCTTACTTATCTCGAGTCTGCCAAGCGCTTGAATCCTAGACAGGCCCGTTGGTCGTTATTTTTTGCTCGTTTTGATTTTGTGATTTCGTACCTTCCGGGCTCTAAAAATGTGAAGGCGGATGCTCTGTCTAGGAGTTTTGTGCCCGACTCTCCGGGGTTATCTGAGCCGGCGAGTATCCTCAAGGAAGGAGTCATTGTGTCTGCCATCTCTCCTGATTTGCGGAGAGTGTTGCAGAAATTTCAGGCTAATAAACCTGATCGTTGTCCGGCCGAGAAACTGTTCGTCCCTGATAGGTGGACTAGTAAAGTTATCTCTGAACTTCATTGTTCGGTGCTGGCTGGTCATCCAGGAATCTTTGGTACCAGAGAGTTAGTGGCTAGATCCTTCTGGTGGCCATCTCTGTCACGGGATGTGCGTGCTTTTGTGCAGTCCTGTGGGATTTGTGCTAGGGCTAAGCCCTGCTGTTCACGTGCCAGTGGGTTGCTTTTGCCCTTGCCGGTCCCGAAGAGGCCTTGGACACATATTTCGATGGATTTCATTTCTGACCTTCCCGTTTCTCAAAAGATGTCGGTCATTTGGGTGGTCTGTGATCGCTTTTCTAAAATGGTCCATCTGGTGCCCTTGGTTAAATTGCCTTCCTCCTCTGATTTGGTGCCTTTGTTCTTCCAGCATGTGGTTCGTTTGCATGGCATTCCTGAGAATATTGTTTCTGACAGAGGTTCCCAGTTTGTCTCGAGGTTCTGGCGAGCCTTTTGTGGTAGGATGGGCATTGACCTATCTTTTTCCTCGGCCTTCCATCCTCAGACTAATGGCCAGACCGAACGAACCAATCAGACCTTGGAAACATATCTGAGATGTTTTGTTTCTGCTGACCAGGATGATTGGGTGTCATTTTTGCCGTTGGCTGAGTTCGCCCTTAATAATCGGGCCAGCTCGGCTACCTTGGTCTCTCCATTTTTCTGCAATTCTGGGTTCCATCCTCGTTTTTCTTCAGGACAGGTTGAGTCTTCGGACTGTCCTGGTGTGGATTCTGTGGTGGACAGGTTGCAGCAGATCTGGACTCAGGTAGTGGACAATTTGACCTTGTCCCAGGAGAAGGCTCAGCTTTTCGCTAATCGTAGACGCCGTGTGGGTCCCCGACTTCGTGTTGGGGATCTGGTTTGGTTATCTTCTCGTCATATTCCTATGAAGGTTTCCTCTCCTAAATTTAAACCTCGTTTTATTGGTCCGTATAGGATTTCTGAGATTCTCAATCCGGTGTCTTTTCGTCTGACCCTCCCAGACTCCTTTTCCATACATAATGTATTCCATAGGTCGTTGTTGAGAAGATACGTGGCACCTATGGTTCCATCTGTGGAGCCTCCTGCCCCTGTTTTGGTGGAGGGGGAATTGGAGTATATTGTGGAGAAAATTTTGGATTCTCGTGTCTCTAGACGGAAACTCCAGTATCTGGTCAAATGGAAGGGTTATGCTCAGGAGGATAATTCCTGGATTTTTGCCTCTGATGTCCATGCCCCAGATCTTGTTCGTGCCTTTCATGTGGCTCATCCTGGTCGGCCTGGGGGTTCTGGTGAGGGTTCAGTGACCCCTCCTCAAGGGGGAAGTACTGTTGTGAATTCTGTGGCTGAATTCACTCCTGTGGTCACAAGTGGTATTGCAGCCTCTGGGCTTCCTCCCTCAGGTGTTTTGGTGAGCTCGTTGGCTGCCTTGCTATTTAACTCCACCTGAGTCTGTCTTCCTTGCTCCTTGTCAATGTTCCAGTGTTGGATCTGAGCTACTGCATCTTTCCTGTGGCCTGCTGCTCTGCTAGATAAGTGTTACTTTGTTTTTGTTTCCGTTTTTTCTGTCCAGCTGTGCTATTCTCTTTTGCTGGAAGCTCTGAGACGCAAAGGGTGCACCGCCGTGCCGTTAGTTCGGCACGGTGGGTCTTTTTGCTCCCCTTTGCGTGGTTCTGCTTTAGGGTTTTTTGTAGACTGCATAGTTCTCTTTGCTATCCTCGCTCTGTCTAGAATATCGGGCCTCACTTTGCTGAATCTATTTCATTCCTACGTTTTGTCTTTTCATCTTGCTAACAGTCATTATATGTGGGGGGCTGCCTATTCCTTTGGGGTATTTCTCTGAGGCAAGTCAGGCTTGTATTTCTATCTTCAGGCTAGTCAGCTCCTCAGGCAGTGCCGAGTTGCATAGGTAGTGTTAGGCGCAATCCACTGCTGCTTTTAGTTGTGTGAGGATAGGTTCAGGTATTGCAGTCTGCAGAGATTCCACGTCTCAGAGCTTGTTCTATTGTTTTTTGGGTTATTGCCATATCACTGTATGTGCGCTGATTACTGCACACTATGTTGCCTGATAGCACAGCATAACAGGGAACACCTTGGAGTGTAACACACCATCTCTCTCCACCCCATACCCAATTTGTAGGCCTAATGCAGTGTAGTTTCCAAGAACTACTAAACGAGAGCCGGAAGATCGAAGCTCAGGAAAGGCAACCTGGGGAACACCTTGGAGTGTAACACACCCTCTCTCTACACCCCATACCCAATTTGAAGGCCTAATGCAGTGTAGTTTCCAAGAACTACTAAACGAGAGCCGGAAGATCGAAGCTCAGGAAAGGCAACCTGGGGAACACCTTGGAGTGTAACACACCCTCTCTCTACACCCCATACCCAATTTGAAGGCCTAATGCAGCGTAGTTTCCAACAACTACTAAACGAGAGCCGGAAGATCGAAGCTCAGGAAAGGCAACCTGGGGAACACCTTGGAGTGTAACAAACCCTCTCTCTACACCCCATACCCAATTTGTAGGCCTAATGCAGCGTAGTTTCCGACAACTACTAAACGAGAGCATGAAGATCGAAGCTCAGGAAAGGCAACCTGGGGAACACCTTGGAGTGTAACACACCCTCTCTCTACACCCCATACCCAATTTGAAGGCCTAATGCAGTGTAGTTTCCAAGAACTACTAAACGAGAGGCGGAAGATCGAAGCTCAGGAAAGGCAACCTGGGGAACACCTTGGAGTGGAACACACCATCTCTCTACACCCCATACCCAATTTGAAGGCCTAATGCAGCGTAGTTTCCAACAACTACTAAACGAGAGCCGGAAGATCGAAGCTCAGGAAAGGCAACCTGGGGAACACCTTGGAGTGTAACACAACGTCTCTCTACACCACGGAAGGGCTGATTCTTAGGAAGGAAGGCTGTTGGAAATAAGCATTGCGCGTCCGAGGGTGATTATATTCTTATTAGGTATATACTCACCCTCGGACGCGCCCTGCTTCTTTATTTGGAATGAATGTTTATTTGCAATGTGGTGTTGACTTTCTCTATTATTTTGGTAATTAATGATTTTATTATTTTCATTGTTTTGCATCTTCTCGGCAATAATATAAAGAAGACGCGACAGGACAACACTCGGTGGATGCCATATCTGTGTTTTCAATTTAAAAAACCTTTCAGTTAAATACTTGCAGGATAAAGTAATTGTAGCTGGTGGCCATTTTTAGTACTGTACCAGATTTTAGTTGTGTGTTTGTTTTTAATGTTAAAATGTCTGCATTTGATATCTCACCAGTATTTTCTTTTTTATAAGCAAAATACTTTTTTTTTTATTTTATGATGTTGGTTCAAGGGGTACACGGGCAGCAGTAGACAGGTCAGTGTAGGCCTAGTGGAAGGAGGGACCGCAGACAGGCTTCGAAGCCCTAACATAATAAATTGGGCTGCCTGTAGGCAGTTTAAAATTGGTTCCAGGGGAACACGGGCAGCAGTAGACAGGTCAGTGGAGGCCTAGTGGAAGGAGGGACCGCAGACAGGCTTCGAAGCCCTAACATAATAAATTGGGCTGCCTGTAGGCAATCTAAAATTGGTTCCAGGGCAACACGGGCAGCAGTAGACAGGTAAGTGGAGGCCTAGTGGAAGGAGGGACCGCAGACAGGCTTCGAAGGCCTAACATAATAAAATGGGCTGGCTGTAGGCAATTTAAAATTGGTTCCAGGGGAACACGGGCAGCAGTAGACAGGTCAGTGGAGGCCTAGTGGAAGGAGGGACCGCAGACAGGCTTCGAAGGCCTAACATAATAAAATGGGCTGGCTGTAGGCAATTTAAAATTGGTTCCAGGGGAACACGGGCAGCAGTAGACAGGTAAGTGGAGGCCTAGTGGAAGGAGGGACCGCAGACAGGCTTCGAAGGCCTAACATAATAAATTGGGCTGCCTGTAGGCAATTTAAAATTGGTTCCAGGGGAACACGGGCAGCAGTAGACAGGTAAGTGGAGGCCTAGTGGAAGGAGGGACCGCAGACAGGCTTCGAAGGCCTAACATAATAAATTGGGCTGCCTGTAGGCAATTTAAAATTGGTTCCAGGGCAACACGGGCAGCATTAGACAGGTAAGTGGAGGCCTAGTGGAAGGAGGGACCGCAGACAGGCTTCGAAGGCCTAACATAATAAAATGGGCTGGCTGTAGGCAATTTAAAATTGGTTCCAGGGGAACACGGGCAGCAGTAGACAGGTCAGTGGAGGCCTAGTGGAAGGAGGGACCGCAGACAGGCTTCGAAGGCCTAACATAATAAAATGGGCTGGCTGTAGGCAATTTAAAATTGGTTCCAGGGGAACACGGGCAGCAGTAGACAGGTAAGTGGAGGCCTAGTGGAAGGAGGGACCGCAGACAGGCTTCGAAGGCCTAACATAATAAATTGGGCTGCCTGTAGGCAATTTAAAATTGGTTCCAGGGGAACACGGGCAGCAGTAGACAGGTAAGTGGAGGCCTAGTGGAAGGAGGGACCGCAGACAGGCTTCGAAGGCCTAACGTAATAAAATGGGCTGGCTGTAGGCAATTTACAATTGGTTCCATGGGAACACGGGCAGCAGTAGACAGGTCAGTGGAGGCCTAGTGGAAGGAGTGACGGCAGACAGGCATCAAAGGCCTAACATCATAACATTGGGCTGTTGGCAATTTAAAATTGGTTCCAGGGGTACACGGGCAACAGTGGTCTGGTCAGTGGAAGTCTAGTGGAAGGAGTGACGGCAGACAGGCATCAAAGGCCTAACATAATAACATTTGGCTGTTGGCAATTTAAAATTGGTTCCAGGGGTACACGGGCAACAGTGGTCTGGTCAGTGGAAGTCTAGTGGAAGGAGTGACGGCAGACAGGCTAAGAAGGCCTAACATAACAAAATTGGGCTGGCTGTAGGCAAGTTTAAATTGGTTCCAGGGGAACACGGCCAGCAGTGGCCTGGTCAGTGTAGTAGTTGTAGAAAGAACGGACCGCAGACAGGCTTCGAAGGCCTAACATAACAAAAATGTCAAAACAATGGTATTGTCAGTGCCAGGCATTGAAGGATGTCAGCGCATAGACTAAACATTGGTGAAGCTGTGAGAGATAATTTTGCTAGTGGTAGAGCACTGTTTGAGCTGGGGGGGGGAACTGTCTTGTGGCCGGCGGTACAGGCCCAGGGCCCCTCATATTACAATGGTGTGTCTGACGTTGGGTGCGCACCACCACCGCCAGAGACACTTTATTATACTATGAGGGACCCAGTGGCAGTGCCGTCGACCAAAAGCGGGCACACCCACCTCTTCAGACAAACAGCACTCTCACGGGTGCTGGCGCAAAGTGGCGATACCACGGCCCCGTGTGGGGAGTTTGGCCATTTTGTTAGGAGTAAACATGTCGTATGCTGGACAATCAGGTGCAGAAAATTACGAGATTGGAAAAGTCATTCAGAAGAGTCCACAGGCAAGATCTTTTCATAGGAAAGTTAGGTGTCAGCCGGGCAAGGTGGGGCAAAAGATTTCGAAATCCAGTTGTGGTTCATTTTAATGAAGGTTAGATCATCTACATTTTGGGTAGCCAGACGAGTCCTTTTTTCAGTTAGTATTGAACCTGCAGCACTGAATACTCTTTCTGATAGGACACTAGCTGCCGGGCAAGCAAGCTCCTGCAATGCATATTCTGCCAATTCTGGCCAGGTGTCTAATTTGGATGCCCAGTAATCAAATGGGAATGACGGTTGAGGGAGAACGTCGATAAGGGATGAAAAATAGTTTGTAACCATACTGGACAAATGTTGTCTCCTGTCACTTTGAATTGATGCTGCAGTACCTGTCCTGTCTGCGGTCATAGCAAAATCACTCCACAACCTGGTCAGAAAACCCCTCTGGCCAACGCCACTTCTGATTTCTGCCCCTCTAACACCTCTGGTCTGCTGGTCCCTGGAGCTCGTGTGAGAACGATCACGGGCGCTGTGTGCAGGGAATGCCAGAAGCAAACGGTCAACAAGAGTTGATTGTTTTGTTGCTAATATTAGTTCCAAGTTCTCATGTGGCATAATATTTTGCAATTTGCCTTTATAGCGAGGATCAAGGAGGCAGGCCAACCAGTAATCGTCATCGTTCATCATTTTTGTAATGCATGTGTCCCTTTTGAGGATACGCAAGGCATAATCTGCCATGTGGGCCAAAGTTCCAGTTGTCAAATCTGCGGTTGTGCTTGGTTGAGGGGCAGTTGCAGGCAAATCTACGTCACTTGTGTCCCTCAAAAAACCAGAACCCGCCCTTGCCACGCCACCAATTTCCAATGACCCCGGGAAAGCTTCCTCATTAAAAATATACTCATCCCCATCATCCTCCTCATCCTCCACCTCCTCTTCGCCCGCTACCTCGTCCTGTACACTGCCCTGACCAGACAATGGCTGACTGTCATCAAGGCTTTCCTCTTCCTCTGGTGCAGACGCCTGATCCTTTATGTGCGTCAAACTTTGCATCAGCAGACACATTAGGGGGATGCTCATGCTTATTATGGCGTTGTCTGCACTAACCAGCCGTGTGCATTCCTCAAAACACTGAAGGACTTGACACATGTCTTGAATCTTCGACCACTGCACACCTGACAACTCCATGTCTGCCATCCTACTGCCTGCCCGTGTATGTGTATCCTCCCACAAAAACATAACAGCCCGCCTCTGTTCGCACAGTCTCTGAAGCATGTGCAGTGTTGAGTTCCACCTTGTAACAACGTCTATGATTAGGCGATGCTGGGGAAGGTTCAAAGAACGCTGATAGGTCTGCATACGGCTGGAGTGTACAGGCGAACGGCGGATATGTGCGCAAAGTCCACGCACTTTGAGGAGCAGGTCGGATAACCCCGGATAACTTTTCAGGAAGCACTGCACCACCAGGTTTAAGGTGTGAGCCAGGCAAGGAATGTGTTTCAGTTGGGAAAGGGAGATGGCAGCCATGAAATTCCTTCCGTTATCACTCACTACCTTGCCTGCCTCAAGATCTACAGTGCCCAGCTACGACTGCGTTTCTTGCTGCAAGAACTCGGACAGAACTTCCGCGGTGTGTCTGTTGTCGCCCAAACACTTCATAGCCAATACAGCCTGCTGACGTTTGCCAGTAGCTGCCCCATAATGGGAGACCTGGTGTGCAACAGTGGCAGCTGCGGATGGAGTGGTTGTGCGACTGCGGTCTGTGGACGAGCTCTCGCTTCTGCAGGAGGACGAGGAGGAGGAGGAGGGGGTGCGAACGGCTACAGCCAACTGTTTCCTAGACCGTGGGCTAGGCAGAACTGTCCCAAACTTGCTGTCCCCTGTGGACCCTGAATCCACCACATTTACCCAGTGAGCCGTGATGGACACGTAACGTCCCTGGCCATGCCTACTGGTCCATGCATCTGTTGTCAGGTGCACCTTTGTGCTCACAGATTGCCTGAGTGCATGGATGATGCGCTCTTTAACATGCTGGTGGAGGGCTGGGATGGCTTTTCTGGAAAAAAAGTGTCGACTGGGTAGCTCGTAGCGTGGTACAGCGTAGTCCATCAGGTCTTTGAAAGCTTCGCTTTCAACTAACCGGTAGGGCATCATCTCTAACGAGATTAGTCTAGCTATGTGGGCGTTCAAACCCTGTGTACGCGGATGCGAGGCTAAGTACTTCCTTTTTCTAACCATAGTCTCATGTAGGGTGAGCTGGACTGGAGAGCTGGAGATCGTGGAACTAGCGGGGGTGCCGGTGGACATGGCAGACTGAGAGACGGTGGGAGATGGTATTGTTGCCGCCGGTGCCCTAGATGCAGTGTTTCCTACTACGAAACTGGAGATTCCCTGACCCTGACTGCTTTGGCCTGGCAAAGAAACCTGCACAGATACTGCAGGTGGTGCAGAAAATGGTGGCCCTACACTGCCGGAAGGGATGTTGCGTTGATGAGTAGCTTCATTGGCCGAGGGTGCTACAACCTTAAGGGACGTTTGGTAGTTAGTCCAAGCTTGCAAATGCATGGTGGTTAAATGTCTATGCATGCAACTTGTATTGAGACTTTTCAGATTCTGCCCTCTGCTTAAGGTAGTTGAACATTTTTGACAGATTACTTTGTGCTGATCAATTGGATGTTGTTTAAAAAAATGCCAGACTGCACTCTTTCTAGCATCGGATACCTTTTCAGGCATTGCAGACTGAGCTTTAACCGGATGGCCACGCTGTCCTCCAACAGGTTTTGACTTTGCCACGCGTTTTGGCCAAGATACGGGCCCGGCAGATGGAACCTGTTGCGATGTTGATGCCTGCTGCGGCCCCTCCTCCTCCGCTTCAGAACTGCTGCCGCCTGCACCCTGTTCCCCCAATGGCTGCCAATCGGGGTCAAGAACTGGGTCATCTATTACCTCTTCTTGTAGCTCGTGTGCAACTTCGTCTGTGTCACCGTGTCGGTCGGTGGTATAGCGTTCGTGATGGGGCAACATAGTCTCATCAGGGTCTGATTCTTGATCAGCACCCTGCGAGGGCAATGTTGTGGTCTGAGTCAAAGGACCAGCATAGTAGTCTGGCTGTGGCTGTGCATCAGTGCACTCCATGTCAGATTCAACTTGTAATGGGCATGGACTGTTAACTGCTTCACTTTCTAAGCCAGGGACGGTATGTGTAAAGAGCTCCATGGAGTAACCCGTTGTGTCGCCTGCTGCATTCTTCTCTGTTGTTGTTTTTGCTGAAGAGGACAAGGAAGCGACTTGTCCCTGACCGTGAACATCCACTAACGACGCGCTGCTTTTACTTTTACCAGTTTCACGAGAGGAGGCAAAAGAGCTAGAGGCTGAGTCAGCAAGATAAGCCAAAACTTGCTCTTGATGCTCCGGCTTTAAAAGCGGTTTTCCTACTCCCAGAAAAGGGAGGGTTCGAGGCCTTGTGTAGCCAGACGACGAACCTGGCTCCACAGCTCCAGACTTAGGTGCAATTTTTTTTCCCACGACCACCTGATGCTCCACCACTACCACTACCCTCATTACCAGCTGACAATGAACGCCCCTGGCCACGACCTCTTCCACCAGACTACCTCATTGTTTTAAAAACGTTACCAAACGAACGGTATTTGTTGCTGTCACACAACTTACACGGTGAGCTATAACTTCAGTATGATTTAGCTACCCCTTTACAGGTGGGTGAGACCACAACGAAAATCAGCCACAATGTTACACACTCTGTTGTTGTTGGCAACAAATGAGATGGCACACACGCAGGACTGTCACTGAAGCGCAAATGTAAATATTTATCTCCCACTGATTTGTGTTTGTTTTTTTTAAAAGGGAGACTTCAGAAAAAAAAAAAATTTAAAAAAAATTATTTTTTACAGAAGAATTTATAAAACAAATAAAATGAAATGATTGTTTCAGGGAGAATTTAGGAAAAAAAAAAAAAAAAAGGCTTTGTAGGGCCCACTGAGTGAGAGAGGATGCACACAGGAGTCAGGAGTGGCACACAAGCCCAGAGGCCAATATTAATCTCCCACCGATTGATTTAGTTATTTTTTTTGGTAGATTTTGGAACCCAAATCAAGCAAAAAAATTAATAGGCTTTCTATGGCCCCGAGGGTGATTATATTCTTATTAGGTATATACTCACCCTCGGACGCGCCCTGCTTCTTTATTTGGAATGAATGTTTATTTGCAATGTGGTGTTGACTTTCTCTATTATTTTGGTAATTAATGATTTTATTATTTTCATTGTTTTGCATCTTCTCGGCAATAATATAAAGAAGACGCGACAGGACAACACTCGGTGGATGCCATATCTGTGTTTTCAATTTAAAAAACCTTTCAGTTAAATACTTGCAGGATAAAGTAATTGTAGCTGGTGGCCATTTTTAGTACTGTACCAGATTTTAGTTGTGTGTTTGTTTTTAATGTTAAAATGTCTGCATTTGATATCTCACCAGTATTTTCTTTTTTATAAGCAAAATACTTTTTTTTTTATTTTATGATGTTGGTTCAAGGGGTACACGGGCAGCAGTAGACAGGTCAGTGTAGGCCTAGTGGAAGGAGGGACCGCAGACAGGCTTCGAAGCCCTAACATAATAAATTGGGCTGCCTGTAGGCAGTTTAAAATTGGTTCCAGGGGAACACGGGCAGCAGTAGACAGGTCAGTGGAGGCCTAGTGGAAGGAGGGACCGCAGACAGGCTTCGAAGCCCTAACATAATAAATTGGGCTGCCTGTAGGCAATCTAAAATTGGTTCCAGGGCAACACGGGCAGCAGTAGACAGGTAAGTGGAGGCCTAGTGGAAGGAGGGACCGCAGACAGGCTTCGAAGGCCTAACATAATAAAATGGGCTGGCTGTAGGCAATTTAAAATTGGTTCCAGGGGAACACGGGCAGCAGTAGACAGGTCAGTGGAGGCCTAGTGGAAGGAGGGACCGCAGACAGGCTTCGAAGGCCTAACATAATAAAATGGGCTGGCTGTAGGCAATTTAAAATTGGTTCCAGGGGAACACGGGCAGCAGTAGACAGGTAAGTGGAGGCCTAGTGGAAGGAGGGACCGCAGACAGGCTTCGAAGGCCTAACATAATAAATTGGGCTGCCTGTAGGCAATTTAAAATTGGTTCCAGGGCAACACGGGCAGCAGTAGACAGGTAAGTGGAGGCCTAGTAGAAGGAGGGACCGCAGACAGGCTTCGAAGGCCTAACATAATAAAATGGGCTGGCTGTAGGCAATTTAAAATTGGTTCCAGGGGAACACGGGCAGCAGTAGACAGGTCAGTGGAGGCCTAGTGGAAGGAGGGACCGCAGACAGGCTTCGAAGGCCTAACATAATAAAATGGGCTGGCTGTAGGCAATTTAAAATTGGTTCCAGGGGAACACGGGCAGCAGTAGACAGGTAAGTGGAGGCCTAGTGGAAGGAGGGACCGCAGACAGGCTTCGAAGGCCTAACATAATAAATTGGGCTGCCTGTAGGCAATTTAAAATTGGTTCCAGGGGAACACGGGCAGCAGTAGACAGGTAAGTGGAGGCCTAGTGGAAGGAGGGACCGCAGACAGGCTTCGAAGGCCTAACGTAATAAAATGGGCTGGCTGTAGGCAATTTACAATTGGTTCCATGGGAACACGGGCAGCAGTAGACAGGTCAGTGGAGGCCTAGTGGAAGGAGTGACGGCAGACAGGCATCAAAGGCCTAACATCATAACATTGGGCTGTTGGCAATTTAAAATTGGTTCCAGGGGTACACGGGCAACAGTGGTCTGGTCAGTGGAAGTCTAGTGGAAGGAGTGACGGCAGACAGGCATCAAAGGCCTAACATAATAACATTTGGCTGTTGGCAATTTAAAATTGGTTCCAGGGGTACACGGGCAACAGTGGTCTGGTCAGTGGAAGTCTAGTGGAAGGAGTGACGGCAGACAGGCTAAAAAGGCCTAACATAACAAAATTGGGCTGGCTGTAGGCAAGTTTAAATTGGTTCCAGGGGAACACGGCCAGCAGTGGCCTGGTCAGTGTAGTAGTTGTAGAAAGAACGGACCGCAGACAGGCTTCGAAGGCCTAACATAACAAAAATGTCAAAACAATGGTATTGTCAGTGCCAGGCATTGAAGGATGTCAGCGCATAGACTAAACATTGGTGAAGCTGTGAGAGATAATTTTGCTAGTGGTAGAGCACTGTTTGAGCTGGGGGGGGGGAACTGTCTTGTGGCCGGCGGTACAGGCCCAGGGCCCCTCATATTACAATGGTGTGTCTGACGTTGGGTGCGCACCACCACCGCCAGAGACACTTTATTATACTATGAGGGACCCAGTGGCAGTGCCGTCGACCAAAAGCGGGCACACCCACCTCTTCAGACAAACAGCACTCTCACGGGTGCTGGCGCAAAGTGGCGATACCACGGCCCCGTGTGGGGAGTTTGGCCATTTTGTTAGGAGTAAATATGTCGTATGCTGGACAATCAGGTGCAGAAAATTACGAGATTGGAAAAGTCATTCAGAAGAGTCCACAGGCAAGATCTTTTCATAGGAAAGTTAGGTGTCAGCCGGGCAAGGTGGGGCAAAAGATTTCGAAATCCAGTTGTGGTTCATTTTAATGAAGGTTAGATCATCTACATTTTGGGTAGCCAGACGAGTCCTTTTTTCAGTTAGTATTGAACCTGCAGCACTGAATACTCTTTCTGATAGGACACTAGCTGCCGGGCAAGCAAGCTCCTGCAATGCATATTCTGCCAATTCTGGCCAGGTGTCTAATTTGGATGCCCAGTAATCAAATGGGAATGACGGTTGAGGGAGAACGTCGATAAGGGATGAAAAATAGTTTGTAACCATACTGGACAAATGTTGTCTCCTGTCACTTTGAATTGATGCTGCAGTACCTGTCCTGTCTGCGGTCATAGCAAAATCACTCCACAACCTGGTCAGAAAACCCCTCTGGCCAACGCCACTTCTGATTTCTGCCCCTCTAACACCTCTGGTCTGCTGGTCCCTGGAGCTCGTGTGAGAACGATCACGGGCGCTGTGTGCAGGGAATGCCAGAAGCAAACGGTCAACAAGAGTTGATTGTTTTGTTGCTAATATTAGTTCCAAGTTCTCATGTGGCATAATATTTTGCAATTTGCCTTTATAGCGAGGATCAAGGAGGCAGGCCAACCAGTAATCGTCATCGTTCATCATTTTTGTAATGCATGTGTCCCTTTTGAGGATACGCAAGGCATAATCTGCCATGTGGGCCAAAGTTCCAGTTGTCAAATCTGCGGTTGTGCTTGGTTGAGGGGCAGTTGCAGGCAAATCTACGTCACTTGTGTCCCTCAAAAAACCAGAACCCGCCCTTGCCACGCCACCAATTTCCAATGACCCCGGGAAAGCTTCCTCATTAAAAATATACTCATCCCCATCATCCTCCTCATCCTCCACCTCCTCTTCGCCCGCTACCTCGTCCTGTACACTGCCCTGACCAGACAATGGCTGACTGTCATCAAGGCTTTCCTCTTCCTCTGGTGCAGACGCCTGATCCTTTATGTGCGTCAAACTTTGCATCAGCAGACACATTAGGGGGATGCTCATGCTTATTATGGCGTTGTCTGCACTAACCAGCCGTGTGCATTCCTCAAAACACTGAAGGACTTGACACATGTCTTGAATCTTCGACCACTGCACACCTGACAACTCCATGTCTGCCATCCTACTGCCTGCCCGTGTATGTGTATCCTCCCACAAAAACATAACAGCCCGCCTCTGTTCGCACAGTCTCTGAAGCATGTGCAGTGTTGAGTTTCACCTTGTAACAACGTCTATGATTAGGCGATGCTGGGGAAGGTTCAAAGAACGCTGATAGGTCTGCATACGGCTGGAGTGTACAGGCGAACGGCGGATATGTGCGCAAAGTCCACGCACTTTGAGGAGCAGGTCGGATAACCCCGGATAACTTTTCAGGAAGCACTGCACCACCAGGTTTAAGGTGTGAGCCAGGCAAGGAATGTGTTTCAGTTGGGAAAGGGAGATGGCAGCCATGAAATTCCTTCCGTTATCACTCACTACCTTGCCTGCCTCAAGATCTACAGTGCCCAGCTACGACTGCGTTTCTTGCTGCAAGAACTCGGACAGAACTTCCGCGGTGTGTCTGTTGTCGCCCAAACACTTCATAGCCAATACAGCCTGCTGACGTTTGCCAGTAGCTGCCCCATAATGGGAGACCTGGTGTGCAACAGTGGCAGCTGCGGATGGAGTGGTTGTGCGACTGCGGTCTGTGGACGAGCTCTCGCTTCTGCAGGAGGACGAGGAGGAGGAGGAGGGGGTGTGAACGGCTACAGCCAACTGTTTCCTAGACCGTGGGCTAGGCAGAACTGTCCCAAACTTGCTGTCCCCTGTGGACCCTGAATCCACCACATTTACCCAGTGAGCCGTGATGGACACGTAACGTCCCTGGCCATGCCTACTGGTCCATGCATCTGTTGTCAGGTGCACCTTTGTGCTCACAGATTGCCTGAGTGCATGGATGATGCGCTCTTTAACATGCTGGTGGAGGGCTGGGATGGCTTTTCTGGAAAAAAAGTGTCGACTGGGTAGCTCGTAGCGTGGTACAGCGTAGTCCATCAGGTCTTTGAAAGCTTCGCTTTCAACTAACCGGTAGGGCATCATCTCTAACGAGATTAGTCTAGCTATGTGGGCGTTCAAACCCTGTGTACGCGGATGCGAGGCTAAGTACTTCCTTTTTCTAACCATAGTCTCATGTAGGGTGAGCTGGACTGGAGAGCTGGAGATCGTGGAACTAGCGGGGGTGCCGGTGGACATGGCAGACTGAGAGACGGTGGGAGATGGTATTGTTGCCGCCGGTGCCCTAGATGCAGTGTTTCCTACTACGAAACTGGAGATTCCCTGACCCTGACTGCTTTGGCCTGGCAAAGAAACCTGCACAGATACTGCAGGTGGTGCAGAAAATGGTGGCCCTACACTGCCGGAAGGGATGTTGCGTTGATGAGTAGCTTCATTGGCCGAGGGTGCTACAACCTTAAGGGACGTTTGGTAGTTAGTCCAAGCTTGCAAATGCATGGTGGTTAAATGTCTATGCATGCAACTTGTATTGAGACTTTTCAGATTCTGCCCTCTGCTTAAGGTAGTTGAACATTTTTGACAGATTACTTTGTGCTGATCAATTGGATGTTGTTTAAAAAAATGCCAGACTGCACTCTTTCTAGCATCGGATACCTTTTCAGGCATTGCAGACTGAGCTTTAACCGGATGGCCACGCTGTCCTCCAACAGGTTTTGACTTTGCCACGCGTTTTGGCCAAGATACAGGCCCGGCAGATGGAACCTGTTGCGATGTTGATGCCTGCTGCGGCCCCTCCTCCTCCGCTTCAGAACTGCTGCCGCCTGCACCCTGTTCCCCCAATGGCTGCCAATCGGGGTCAAGAACTGGGTCATCTATTACCTCTTCTTGTAGCTCGTGTGCAACTTCGTCTGTGTCACCGTGTCGGTCGGTGGTATAGCGTTCGTGATGGGGCAACATAGTCTCATCAGGGTCTGATTCTTGATCAGCACCCTGCGAGGGCAATGTTGTGGTCTGAGTCAAAGGACCAGCATAGTAGTCTGGCTGTGGCTGTGCATCAGTGCACTCCATGTCAGATTCAACTTGTAATGGGCATGGACTGTTAACTGCTTCACTTTCTAAGCCAGGGACGGTATGTGTAAAGAGCTCCATGGAGTAACCCGTTGTGTCGCCTGCTGCATTCTTCTCTGTTGTTGTTTTTGCTGAAGAGGACAAGGAAGCGACTTGTCCCTGACCGTGAACATCCACTAACGACGCGCTGCTTTTACTTTTACCAGTTTCACGAGAGGAGGCAAAAGAGCTAGAGGCTGAGTCAGCAAGATAAGCCAAAACTTGCTCTTGATGCTCCGGCTTTAAAAGCGGTTTTCCTACTCCCAGAAAAGGGAGGGTTCGAGGCCTTGTGTAGCCAGACGACGAACCTGGCTCCACAGCTCCAGACTTAGGTGCAATTTTTTTTTCCCACGACCACTTGATGCTCCACCACTACCACTACCCTCATTACCAGCTGACAATGAACGCCCCTGGCCACGACCTCTTCCACCAGACTACCTCATTGTTTTAAAAACGTTACCAAACGAACGGTATTTGTTGCTGTCACACAACTTACACGGTGAGCTATAACTTCAGTATGATTTAGCTACCCCTTTACAGGTGGGTGAGACCACAACGAAAATCAGCCACAATGTTACACACTCTGTTGTTGTTGGCAACAAATGAGATGGCACACACGCAGGACTGTCACTGAAGCGCAAATGTAAATATTTATCTCCCACTGATTTGTGTTTGTTTTTTTTAAAAGGGAGACTTCAGAAAAAAAAAAATTTAAAAAAAATTATTTTTTACAGAAGAATTTATAAAACAAATAAAATGAAATGATTGTTTCAGGGAGAATTTAGGAAAAAAAAAAAAAAAAAGGCTTTGTAGGGCCCACTGAGTGAGAGAGGATGCACACAGGAGTCAGGAGTGGCACACAAGCCCAGAGGCCAATATTAATCTCCCACCGATTGATTTAGTTATTTTTTTTGGTAGATTTTGGAACCCAAATCAAGCAAAAAAATTAATAGGCTTTCTATGGCCCACAATTGGGGAGAGAGAGAGAGATGGCACACCCAGGAGTCAAGACTGGCACACAAGCAGAAGGGGCAATATGAATCTCCCACAGATTTTTTTTTTTTTTTTTTTTTTCAGGGAGACTTGAGAGAAAAAAAAATACAAAAAAAATGATTTTTTTCAGGAATAATTTAGAAACCAAAGAAAATAAAATGATTGTTTCAGGGAGAATTTAGAAAACAAATAAAACAAAAAATAGGCTTTCTAGGGCCCACTGAGTGACAGTTGACGCACACAGGAGTCAGGAGTGGCACACAAGCCCAGAGGCCAATATTAATCTCCCACTGATTGATTTAGTTATTTTTTTTGGTAGATTTTGGAACCCAAATCAAGCAAAAAAATGTATAGGCTTTCTATGGCCCACAATTGGGGAGAGAGAGAGAGATGGCACACCCAGGAGTCAAGACTGGCACACAAGCAGAAGGGGCAATATGAATCTCCCACAGATTTTTTTTTTTTTTTTCAGGGAGACTTTAGAGAAAAAAAAAATACAAAAAAAATGATTTTTTTCAGGAATAATTTAGAAACCAAAGAAAATAAAATGATTTTTTCAGGGAGAATTTAGAAAACAAATAAAACAAAAAATAGGCTTTCTAGGGCCCACTGAGTGACAGATGACGCACACAGGAGTCAGGAGTGGCACACAAGCCCAGAGGCCAATATTAATCTCCCACTGATTGATTTAGTTATTTTTTTTGGTAGATTTTGGAACCCAAATCAAGCAAAAAAATTAATAGGCTTTCTATGGCCCACAATTGGGGAGAGAGAGAGAGATGGCACACCCAGGAGTCAAGACTGGCACACAAGCAGAAGGTGCAATATGAATCTCCCACAGATTTTTTTTTTTTTTTTTTTTTCAGGGAGACTTTAGAGAAAAAAAAATGATTTTTTTCAGGAATAATTTAGAAACCAAAGAAAATAAAATGATTTTTTCAGGGAGAATTTAGAAAACAAATAAAACAAAAAATAGGCTTTCTAGGGCCCACTGAGTGACAGATGACGCTCACAGGAGTCAGGAGTGACACACAAGCCCAGAGGCCAATATTAATCTCCCACTGATTGATTTAGTGATTTTTTTTGGTAGATTTTGGAACCCAAATCAAGCAAAAAAATTAATAGGCTTTCTATGGCCCACTATTTGTGAGAGAGATGGCACGCTTAGGACTGGCACACAAGCCCAAAGGCCAATATTAATCTCCCACTGATTGATTGATTGATTTTTTCAGGTAGAATTATGAACCCAAATCAACCAAAAAAATAAATAGGCTTTCTATGGCCCACTATTTGTGAGAGAGATGGCACGCTCAGGACTGGCACACAAGCCCAGAGGCCAATATTAATCTCCCACTTTTTTTTTTTTCCAGGGAAAATTTATAAACCCAATAAAATAATAAAAAAATAGGCTTTCTATGGCCCACTATCTGAGAGAGAGAGAGATGGCACGCTTAGGACTGGCACACAAGCCCAAAGGCCAATATTAATCTCCCACTGATTGATTTATTGATTTTTTCAGGTAGAATTTAGAACCCAAATCAAGCAAAAAAATTAATAGGCTTTCTATGGCCCACTGAGTGAGAGATGGCACACACAGGAGTAAGGAGTGGCACACAAGCCCTGGGGCCAATATTTTTCTCCCACTGATTGATGTTGTGATTTTTTCTGGTAGATTTTGGAACCCAAATCAAGCAAAAAAATAAATAGGCTTTCTATGGCCCACTGAGTGAGAGATGACACAGACAGAGATGGCACTCTAGCAGAAATGTCAATCTTAATCTCCCACAAAAAAAAAAAAAGGAACTGTCCTTCAATTACTATCTCCCTGCAGTAATCTCAGCCAGGTATGGCAGGCAGCAATAAGGAGTGGACTGATGCACAAATTAAATAAAAAGTGTGGACAAACAAACAAGATAGCTGTGCAGAAAGGAAGGAACAAGAGGATTTGTGCTTTGAAAAAAGCAGTTGGTTTGCACAGCGGCGTACACACAGCAATGCAGCTATCAGGGAGCCTTCTAGGGCAGCCCAATGAGCTACAGCGCTGAGGAAAAAAAAAAAAAAAGGAGCTTCCACTGTCCCTGCACACCGAAGGTGGTGTTGGGCAGTGGAAATCGCTACAGCACAAGCGGTTTTGTGGTTAATGGACCCTGCCTAACGCTATCCCTGCTTCTGACGAAGCGGCAGCAACCTCTCCCTAAGCTCAGATCAGCAGCAGTAACATGGCGGTCGGCGGGAACTCCCCTTTATAGCCCCTGTGACGCCGCAGACAGCAAGCCAATCACTGCAATGCCCTTCTCTAAGATGGTGGGGACCAGGACCTATGTCATCACGCTGCCCACACTCTGCGTTTACCTTCATTGGCTGAGAAATGGCGCTTTTCACGTCATTGAAACGCGACTTTGGCGCGAAAGTCGCGTACCGCATGGCCGACCACGCACAGGGGTCGGATCGGGTTTCATGAAACTCGACTTCGCCAAAAGTCGGCGACTTTTGAAAATGTTCGACCCGTTTCGCTCAACCCTAATAATAACCACTCAGAATAAAAGAAGAAGGGGTGCCTCGCCCTACTCAACCACTATCATATCGCTGCCTGGCGGCGGAGGTTGACCCCTACAATTGCTCAAGTGGCACCCGTGCTCACTGATGGTTGACCCTGTGGCCCTATTAGACCCTAGTCGGTGGAATCAAAGGACCATTTGAAGTACTACAAATTGATATCACAGTTACGTTTCCAAAATGGATAAAGTGCTAAATGCAACCGAAAAATATTCTCCCATAGATTTCATGAGTAATGGTACAAAATGCACGTGTAAGAAACCATAATATTCTGATTCAGCAAGTGTCTGTCTGACCAAGACAAGTCAGATTGTCAGCACAAAGTTAAAAATTTATATATAGCTTCTTATCCCCAAAAAATAATTTATGGCAAATGACAATAAAACTTATCAAAAACAATCCATAGCATCAAACACTTGGAACTTATTATCAAAACACTCTATTACTATAACACTCCCATACATTCCCATTGTATCTAAGGTTTATAAGGAGTGATGAGAAATGGTAATTCAATATAGAAAAAAAATAATAGTCTACTTAGCTGACAGTTGTTCATATTTCTCACAGAAACACATGGTTTGTATGGATAGCCTGTAATAAGTTCTTGAGCGCACAAGGTTTATTCCCTTCCCTTCTGAAAATATTGAACACATTTACCCCCAATTTTCAAAATGCAGATATAGAACATGTGATATGGCGTTATCCTAAGCTTCAAATCTTTTGGGAAAAAGTGGAAGATATTAATACTCATTTTGAGTACTTTATTCCATTTGATCCAATAAAGACAATAGTATGGTTGAATGATGGTATGCAAAAAAATGTACTGAGAAGACAAAAAGCCATTGAGGTTGCACCCAGGTTTGATGCTTAGGCTGGGGTCACATTGCGTTATGTGACCGCATTTAATGGACTACGTTACACCGCGGCATAACGCGGTGTAACATAGTCCGTTAACGCCGCCATAGCCTGTAATGGTGAACGCATCGCTAGTGCACGCCCACATTTGAGTGCTTGCAGCGTTCGTGGTCTGTTCCTCGCTAGCGCAGATCGGGGATCTGCGCTAGCGGGATCGGCTAACGCGATCCCTTTTGGGACATTGCGTTAGCGCAGTCCGTAGCGCTATGCGCTAAACGGACTGCCCTAACGCAATGTGACCCTAGCCTTAGGTTAGGAAAGGCCTTCACAACATATAGCCCATGAGGACCATGCTGCCCACCAAAGTGTTTCTGAAGGCTCGCAGAGAACGGGTAGAATCCAGATCTCTTCTTTTGTAATCAATTGTATTCTTTCAGAAGTGAATACACTAGAACACTTCAACACTGGAACCGGAGCAGAGCAGCTCCCACCCCAACGTGTTGCGGCATGATGAGGTCGTCAGGCTGCTGATCTTATCACACTGCTGCTGTCATCGCAAAAGTCATGAGGATGCAGCAGATATAGCAGAGAACAGTAAGCGCTCCATGTAGAAGCCGAAGATTCAATGTACGGATTATTATTGTATAAAAGAGGGAGGGTGCAGCTATTTGGACACATTATGGGGAAGATATTATGGAGAGGTAAAGTGTGGAGGGGTATTATGGAAAGGGGCAAGGTGAGGGGATATTATAGAGATGGCAGTGTGTAAGGATATTATAGAGAATGGCAGTTGTGGAAGAATATTATGGAGAGGGGAAGTTTGGGGGGACATTATGGAGAGGGGTAGTGTAGGAGGATATTATGGAAAGGGACAGTGTGGGGAGATATTATGGAAAGGGACAGTGTGGGATACATTATGGAGAGGGGCAGTGTGAGAATATTACGAAGAAGGGCATTGTGAGGAGATATTATGGCGAGGGGCAATGTAGGGAGATGTGCAGAGGGGCAGTGTGGTATGATATTATTAAGAGGGGCAGTGTTGGATATATATAATAGAGAGTGTCAGTGTATGGGGATATTGTGGAGTGGGGCAGTGGGTGTGTATGGGTGCGGGGGCAATTATATATTCAGGGGCAAAGCATAAGACAGAAATTTTTATTCATGGGGCATTATAATGACATTGATGTTTCAGGGCACCGTTTTGGTGTGTGCTGTAGAAGACATATAATAACATCTGTACTATAAGGACACAAAAGGGATTGGAATTACGTCAATCAGTAAATGTCGGTATTAGGCAGCGCTTTGGGCGTAGCACATGCCCGCTCAGTCCAAAGCGCTTCCGGCTTTTGTACACACGGTGATTCCGCATGTGTTCATTGAACCATGCGGAATCGCTGCATCCTATACATTGGACAGGATCTTTATCTTCGCAAAATAAATAGGCATGCTGCAGTCTACAAAGACGCACCGCATGTCCGGTTATGCAGGGAAACCGGAGGCATCCCTGCATGCATAGTGGAGATGGGATTTCATAAAATCCCATCCACTGTGCTGTAACATCTGGCCACTGCGGCTGTACGAAGCATCCAATTTGCAGCGTTTACTGACCATGGAAACATACCCTTACAAAAATGGCCAGTATCTCCTCACTACTCTTAAGGACAAACTGGGAGTTGAAAGATCATACTATACAAGTGCTGCAATCATGTACTGATGATGGTTTTGTACTTTTTTTATTCGTGCACTAATTGTGAATCTGCATCCATGTACTGATGGTGGTTGCATTAATATACTGATGATGGTTCTGGTTCTGTATTCATGTACTGATTTTGGTTGTGGTGCTGCAATAAAGTACTGATTGTGGTTCTGCATTCATGTACTGATGATGGTTCTGATGTTATACATATGTAGCAATCCATAACTGGTCAGATGTAGTTCTGCATGGCCATGTTAAATCTCAAAACTTGGAGTTTTAATATTATGAGGAGGATTTGGTGAGTTTCTGCACAGTTTCTGCTCTAAAAATTTAGTAAAAGTTAAGGTGTCTTCACACTCAGTTTTTGGAGCAGAAGGTGAACAGAAGCTCTCCAAATCTTCTTCATAATTTCAGAACTTCTCAAAACTTGGTTCTGGTGATGTATTCATATACTGATGGCAGTTTTGGTGATGTATATGCAGTGCCCCAGAGTCCTGGTCGTTGCAGTAATGTCGCTCTGCCAGTAAAGGGAGTGATGTTATGTCTGATTGCACTAAAGGAGTTCACCTGACCAGGTATCACAGTCACACATTACACTTACAAGTGATAGAAAGCAGGGGGTGGTTATAAATGGTATAGTCTCTAACTGGGTCGCTGTGACCAGTGGGGTACCGCAGGGGTCAGTATTGGGACCTGTTCTCTTCAACATATTCATTAATGATCTGGTAGAAGGTTTACACAGTAAAATATTGATATTTGCAGATGATACAAAACTATGTAAAGCAGTTA
The DNA here is from genome assembly GCF_032444005.1 of Ranitomeya imitator. Taxonomy (NCBI): domain Eukaryota; kingdom Metazoa; phylum Chordata; class Amphibia; order Anura; family Dendrobatidae; genus Ranitomeya; species Ranitomeya imitator. The sequence goes on from NC_091285.1 coordinate 432,462,189, forward strand.
ATACAAGAGAAGATAGTATTCTGCTACAGATGGATCTGGATAAGTTGGAAACTTGGGCTGAAAGGTGGCAGATGAGGTTTAACAATGATAAATGTAAGGTTATACACATGGGAAGAAGGAATCAATATCACCATTACACACTGAATGGGAAACCCCTGGGTAAATCTGACAGGGAGAAGGACTTGGGGATCCTAGTTAATGATAAACTTACCTGGAGCAGCCAGTGCCAGGCAGCAGCTGCCAAGGCAAACAGGATCATGGGGTGCATTAAAAGAGGTCTGGATACACATGATGAGAGCATTATACTGCCTCTGTACAAATCCCTAGTTAGACCGCACATGGAGTACTGTGTCCAGTTTTGGGCACCGGTGCTCAGGAAGGATATAATGGAACTAGAGAGAGTACAAAGGAGGGCAACAAAATTAATAAAGGGGATGGGAGAACTACAATACCCAGATAGATTAGCGAAATTAGGATTATTTAGTCTAGAAAAAAGACGACTGAGGGGCGATCTAATAACCATGTATAAGTATATAAGGGGACAATACAAATATCTCGCTGAGGATCTGTTTATACCAAGGAAGGTGACGGGCACAAGGGGGCATTCTTTGCGTCTGGAGGAGAGAAGGTTTTTCCACCAACATAGAAGAGGATTCTTTACTGTTAGGGCAGTAAGAATCTGGAATTGCTTGCCTGAGGAGGTGGTGATGGCAAACTCAGTCGAGGGGTTCAAGAGAGGCCTGTATGTCTTCCTGGAGCAGAACAATATTGTATCATACAATTATTAGGTTCTGTAGAAGGACGTAGATCTGGGGATTTATTATGGTGGAATATAGGCTGAACTGGATGGACAAATGTCTTTTTTCGGCCTTACTAACTATGTTACTATGTTACTATGTTACTTCACACTCCGGCCACCAGGGGGAGCAAAAGGCACTATGTATTAGGCCACTCCTCACACTGGTAAAACTGGGGGTCGGATAGGAAGTTAGGAAAGAACACAGCCTGGGAGAGCTCCAGGGAGGACCTGTCAGGGGTGGGTTCCTGGCAGGTACCTAGCAGAAAGAGTAGAAAGTGACGGAGCCGCGCCTGCACTACCTTGCGGCGGCATCCTAAGAAAGGACACAAAGAGAAGGATATTGTGGAGAAGTGAGAAACGAGATCAAAGCTGTTATGATCTGGTAATTCAGTACCACAATGGACATAGAAGTCAGAGCACATACAGTGACCTGACAATAACCCAAAAACATAGAACGAGCTCTGAGACGTGGGAACTCTGCTGACCGCAATCCCTAATCCTCTCCAACCACACTAGAGGCAGCCGTGGATTGCGCCTAACGCTCCCTATGCAACTCGGCACAGCCTGAGAAACTAGCTAGCCTGAAGGTAGAAAATAAGCCTACCTTGCCTCAGAGAAATACCCCAAAGGAAAAGGCAGCCCCCACATATAATGACTGTGAGTTAAGATGAAAAGACAAACGTAGAGATGAAATAGATTTAGCAAAGTGAGGCCCGACTTTCTGAACAGAGCGAGGATAGGAAAGGTAACTTTGCGGTCAACACAAAACCCTACAAACAACCACGCAAAGGGGGCAAAAAGACCCTCCGTACCGAACTAACGGCACGGAGGTACACCCTCTGCGTCCCAGAGCTTCCAGCAAGCAAGAAAAAAACAAATAAGCAAGCTGGACAGAAAAAAAACAGCAAACAAAATAACAAAAGCGGAACTTAGCTATGCAGAGCAGCAGGCCACAGGAACGATCCAGGAGGAAGCAAGTCCTATACTAGAACATTGCCTGGAGGCCAGGATCAAAGCACTAGGTGGAGTTAAATAGAGCAGCACCTAACGACTTCACCACATCACCTGAGGAAGGAAACTCAGAAGCCGCAGTACCACTCTCCTCCACCAACGGAAGCTCACAGAGAGAATCAGCCGAAGTACCACTTGTGACCACAGGAGGGAGCTCTGCCACAGAATTCACAACAGTACCCCCCCTTGAGGAGGGGTCACCGAACCCTCACCAGAGCCCCCAGGATGAGCCATATGAAAGGCACGAACAAGATCGGGAGCATGGACATCAGAGGCAAAGACCCAGGAATTATCTTCCTGAGCATAACCCTTCCACTTAACCAGATACTGGAGTTTCCGTCTTGAAACACGAGAATCCAAAATCTTCTCCACAATATACTCCAACTCCCCCTCCACCAAAACCGGGGCAGGAGGATCAACAGATGGAACCATAGGTGCCACGTATCTCCGCAACAATGACCTATGGAATACGTTATGAATGGAAAAAGAATCTGGAAGGGTCAGACGAAAAGACACAGGATTAAGAAACTTAGAAATCCTATACGGACCAATGAAACGAGGTTTAAACTTAGGAGAGGAAACCTTCATAGGAATATGACGAGAAGATAACCAAACCAAATCCCCAACACGAAGTCGGGGACCCACACAGCGTCTGCGATTAGCGAAACGTTGAGCCTTCTCCTGGGACAAGGTCAAATTGTCCACTACATGAGTCCAAATCTGCTGCAACCTATCCACCACAGTATCCACACCAGGACAGTCCGAAGACTCAACCTGCCCTGAAGAGAAACGAGGATGGAACCCAGAGTTGCAGAAAAACGGCGAAACCAAGGTAGCCGAGCTGGCCCGATTATTAAGGGCGAACTCAGCCAAAGGCAAAAAGGACACCCAGTCATCCTGATCAGCAGAAACAAAACATCTCAGATATGTTTCCAAGGTCTGATTGGTTCGTTCGGTCTGGCCATTAGTCTGAGGATGGAAAGCCGAGGAAAAAGACAAGTCAATGCCCATCCTAGCACAAAAGGCTCGCCAAAACCTCGAAACAAACTGGGAACCTCTGTCAGAAACGATATTCTCTGGAATGCCATGGAAACGAACCACATGCTGGAAGAACAATGGCACGAAATCAGAGGAGGAAGGTAATTTAGACAAGGGTACCAAATGGACCATCTTAGAGAAGCGATCCCAAACCACCCAAATGACTGACATTTTTTGAGAGACGGGAAGATCTGAAATAAAATCCATAGAGATATGTGTCCAAGGCCTCTTCGGGACCGGCAAGGGCAAAAGCAACCCACTGGCACGAGAACAGCAGGGCTTAGCCCGAGCACAAATCCCACAGGACTGCACAAAAGAACGCACATCCCGCGACAGAGATGGCCACCAAAAGGATCTAGCCACTAACTCTCTGGTACCAAAGATTCCAGGATGACCAGCCAACACTGAACAATGAACCTCAGAGATAACTTTATTCGTCCACCTATCAGGGACAAACAGTTTCTCCGCTGGGCAACAATCAGGTTTATTAGCCTGAAATTTTTGCAGCACCCGCCGCAAATCAGGGGAGATGGCAGACACAATTACTCCCTCTTTGAGAATACCCACCGGCTCAGATAAACCCGGAGAGTTGGGCACAAAACTCCTAGACAGAGCATCCGCCTTCACATTTTTAGAGCCCGGAAGGTACGAGATCACAAAATCAAAACGAGCAAAAAACAGCGACCAACGAGCCTGTCTGGGATTCAACCGCTTGGCAGACTCGAGATAAGTCAAGTTCTTATGATCAGTCAAGACCACCACGCGATGCTTAGCTCCTTCAAGCCAATGACGCCACTCCTCGAATGCCCACTTCATGGCCAGCAACTCTCGATTGCCCACATCATAATTTCGCTCAGCAGGCGAAAACTTCCTGGAAAAGAAGGCGCATGGTTTCATTACCGAGCAATCAGAACTTCTCTGCGACAAAACAGCCCCTGCTCCAATCTCAGAAGCATCAACCTCGACCTGGAATGGAAGCGAAACATCTGGTTGACACAACACAGGGGCAGAAGAAAAACGACGCTTCAACTCTTGAAAAGCTTCCACAGCAGCAGAAGACCAATTGACCACATCAGCACCCTTCTTGGTCAAATCGGTCAATGGTTTAGCAATACTAGAAAAATTGCAGATGACGCGACGATAAAAATTGGCAAAGCCCAGGAACTTTTGCAGACTTTTCAGAGATGTCGGCTGAGTCCAATCATGGATGGCTTGGACCTTAACAGGGTCCATCTCGATAGTAGAAGGGGAAAAGATGAACCCCAAAAATGAAACCTTCTGAACACCAAAGAGACACTTTGATCCCTTCACAAACAAAGAATTAGCACGCAGGACCTGAAACACCGTTCTGACCTGCTTCACATGAGACTCCCAATCATCCGAGAAGATCAAAATGTCATCCAAGTACACAATCAGGAATTTATCCAGGTACTCTCGGAAGATGTTATGCATAAAGGACTGAAACACTGATGGAGCATTGGCAAGTCCGAATGGCATTACTAGATACTCAAAATGGCCCTCGGGCATATTAAATGCAGTTTTCTATTCATCGCCTCGCTTAATACGCACAAGATTATACGCACCACGAAGATCTATCTTGGTGAACCAACTAGCCCCCTTAATCCGAGCAAACAAATCAGATAACAACGGCAAGGGGTACTGAAATTTAACCGTGATCTTATTTAGAAGGCGGTAATCTATACAAGGTCTCAGCGAACCATCCTTCTTGGCCACAAAAAAGAACCCTGCTCCTAATGGCGACGATGACGGGCGAATATGCCCCTTCTCCAAGGACTCCTTCACGTAACTCCGCATAGCGGCGTGCTCAGGCACAGACAAATTAAACAGTCGACCCTTTGGGAACTTACTACCTGGAATCAAATCGATAGCACAATCACAATCCCTATGCGGAGGTAGGGTATCGGACTTGGGCTCATCAAATACATCCCGGTAATCAGACAAGAACTCTGGAACCTCAGAAGGGGTGGATGACGAAATAGACAGAAATGGGACATCACCATGTACCCCCTGACAACCCCAGCTGGACTCAGACATGGATTTCCAATCTAATACTGGATTATGGACTTGTAGCCATGGCAACCCCAACACGACCACATCATGCAGATTATGCAACACCAGAAAGCGAATAACCTCCTGATGTGCAGGAGCCATGCACATGGTCAGCTGGGCCCAGTACTGAGGCTTATTCTTGGCCAAAGGCGTAGCATCAATTCCTCTCAATGGAATAGGACACTGCAAGGGCTCCAAGAAAAACCCACAACGCCTAGCATACTCCAAGTCCATAAAATTCAGGGCAGCGCCTGAATCCACAAATGCCATAACAGAATAAGATGACAAAGAGCAGATCAAGGTAACGGACAAAAGAAATTTTGACTGTACCGTACCAATGGTGGCAGACCTAGCGAACCGCTTAGTGCGCTTAGGACAATCAGAGATAGCATGAGTGGAATCACCACAGTAGAAACACAGCCCATTCAGACGTCTGTGTTCTTGCCGTTCAACTCTGGTCAAAGTCCTATCGCACTGCATAGGCTCAGGTTTATGCTCAGATAATACCGCCAAATGGTGCACAGATTTACGCTCACGCAAGCGGCGACCGATCTGAATGGCCAAAGACATAGACTCATTCAGACCAGCAGGCATAGGAAATCCCACCATGACATCTTTAAGGGCTTCAGAGAGACCCTTTCTGAAAATAGCTGCGAGCGCACCTTCATTCCATTGAGTGAGTACGGACCACTTTCTAAATTTCTGACAATATACCTCTATCTCATCCTGACCCTGACACAGAGCTAGCAAATTTTTCTCTGCCTGATCCACTGAATTAGGTTCATCGTACAGCAATCCGAGCGCCAGGAAAAACGCATCGATATTACTTAATGCAGGATCTCCTGACGCAAGAGAAAATGCCCAGTCCTGAGGGTCACCACGTAAAAAAGAAATAATGATCCTAACTTGTTGAACTGGGTCACCAGAGGAGCGAGGTTTCAAAGCCAAAAATAGTTTACAATTATTTTTGAAACTCAGAAATTTAGTTCTATCTCCAAAAACAAATCAGGAATAGGAATTCTTGGTTCTAACATAGAATTCTGAACCACAAAGTCTTGAATATTTTGAACTCTTGCCGTGAGCTGATCCACACATGAAGACAGACCTTTAATGTCCATCGCTACACCTGTGTCCTGAACCACCCAAATGTCTAGGGGAAAAAAAGGCAAAACACAGTGCAGAGGAAAAAAAATGGTCTCAGAACTTCTTTTTTCCCTCTATTGAGAATCATTAGTACTTTGGGCCTCCAGTACTGTTATGATCTGGTAATTCAGTACCACAATGGACATAGAAGTCAGAGCACATACAGTGACCTGACAATAACCCAAAAACATAGAACGAGCTCTGAGACGTGGGAACTCTGCTGACCGCAATCCCTAATCCTCTCCAACCACACTAGAGGCAGCCGTGGATTGCGCCTAACGCTCCCTATGCAACTCGGCACAGCCTGAGAAACTAGGTAGCCTGAAGGTAGAAAATAAGCCTACCTTGCCTCAGAGAAATACCCCAAAGGAAAAGGCAGCCCCCACATATAATGACTGTGAGTTAAGATGAAAAGACAAACGTAGAGATGAAATAGATTTAGCAAAGTGAGGCCCGACTTTCTGAACAGAGCGAGGATAGGAAAGGTAACTTTGCGGTCAACACAAAACCCTACAAACAACCACGCAAAGGGGGGAAAAAGACCCTCCGTACCGAACTAACGGCACGGAGGTACACCCTCTGCGTCCCAGAGCTTCCAGCAAGCAAGAAAAAAAACAAATAAGCAAGCTGGACAGAAAAAAACAGCAAACAAAATAACAAAAGCGGAACTTAGCTATGCAGAGCAGCAGGCCACAGGAACGATCCAGGAGGAAGCAAGTCCTATACTAGAACATTGCCTGGAGGCCAGGATCAAAGCACTAGGTGGAGTTAAATAGAGCAGCACCTAACGACTTCACCACATCACCTGAGGAAGGAAACTCAGAAGCTGCAGTACCACTCTCCTCCACCAACGGAAGCTCACAGAGAGAATCAGCCGAAGTACCACTTGTGACCACAGGAGGGAGCTCTGCCACAGAATTCACAACACAAAGCACAAAGGAGAGCCAGTAGGAGTCGTGCCCCGAGAACGGCAACAACTGTTATGATCCGGTAACCTTGGAGCAGCATGAAACTTTCACTGGAGTAGGTGGTAACTATACTGACCGCAAACCCTGATCTTAACACCGCAACTAGAAGTAACCATGGGGAGTGCCTAACAAAACCTAGACACCTCGACACAGCCGGAGGACTATATACCCCTATAGATGGAAATAGGAATTCTACCTTGCCTCAGAGCAGAACCCCAAAGAATAGGCAGCCCCCCACAAATAATGACTGTGAGTAGTAGAGGAAAAGACACACGCAGGCAGGAAACAGGATTTAGCAAAAGAGGCCACACTAGCTAAAATAGGAAAGGATAGGACAGGATACGAAGTGGTCAGTATTAAAATCCTTCCAAAAATATCCACAGCAGAAAATACAAAACTCCACCATCTAACTAAAGATGTGGAGCGTATATCTGCAACTCCAGAGAATCCAACAAGACTGAGAAAACACTGACACAGTCTAAGCTGGACAAGAGAAAACAAATGAATAGCACAGAATATAAGCACACTGCATGTGTGCCACAGAAAAAGAAACAGACACTTATCTTTGCTGAATTGTCAGCTAAGCAGGAGAAGCCAGACAGAGATCCAACACTTCACAAGAAACATTGACAACTGGAAAGGACTAATGAATCCTGCACACCTAAATATCCCAGTCAGAACTGCAATTAGCAGATACACCTGGCCAGGACTGCGACTCAGAGACAACTGCATTCCCACCTACAACCACTGGAGGGAACCCAAAAGCAGAATTCACAACAGTACCCCCCCCCCTTGAGGAGGGGTCACCGAACCCTCACCAGGGCCCCCAGGACGATCAGGATGAGCCAGATGAAAGGCACGGACCAAATCAGCAGCATGGACATCAAAGGTAAAAACCCAAGAATTATCCTCCTGGCCATAACCCTTCCATTTGACAAGGTACTGAAGCCTCCGAAAAACGAGAATCCAAAATCTTCTCAACCACATACTCCAACCCTCCATCAACCAACACAGGGGCCGGAGGATCAAGACAGGCAACAACGGGCACCACATATTTCCGCAATAAAGATCTATGGAAGACATTATGGATAGCAAAAGGGTCCGGAAGCGCCAAACGAAAAGACACCGGATTAATAATCTCAGAAATCTTATAAGGACCAATAAACCGAGGCTTAAACTTAGGGGAAGAAACCTTCATAGGAACATGACGGGAAGACAACCAGACCAGATCCCCAACCCGAAGCCGGGAACCAACACACCAACGACGGTTAGCAAAACGTTGAGCCTCCTCCTGAGACAACACCAAATTGTCCACCAGATGAGCCCAAATCTGCTGCAACCTGTCAACCACAGAATCCACACCAGGACAGTCAGAAGGCTCAACCTGCCCAGAAGAAAAACGAGGATGAAAATCAAAATTACAAAAGAAAGGCAAAACCAAAGTAGCTGAACTAGCCCGATTATTAAGGGCAAACTCGGCCAATGGTAAGAAGGCCACCCAATCATCCTGATCAGCAGACACAAAGCATCTCAAATAAGTCTCCAAAGTCTGATTAGTTCGCTCGGTCTGGCCATTTGTCTGAGGATGAAATGCAGAAGAAAAAGACAAATCAATGCCCAGCCTAGCACAAAAGGCCCGCCAAAACCTAGAAACAAACTGGGAACCTCTGTCGGACACAATATTCTCCGGAATACCATGCAAACGAACCACATGCTGAAAAAACAACGGAACCAAATCTGAAGAGGAAGGCAATTTAGGCAAAGGCACCAAATGAACCATCTTAGAGAACCGATCACAAACAACCCAGATAACAGACATCTTCTGGGAGACCGGAAGATCAGAAATAAAATCCATTGAAATATGCGTCCAGGGCCTCTCAGGGACTGGCAATGGCAAAAGCAACCCACTAGCACGGGAACAACAAGGCTTGGCCCGCGCACAAGTCCCACAGGACTGCACAAAAGAACGCACATCACATGACAAAGAAGGCCACCAAAAGGACCTACCAACCAAGTCTCTGGTACCAAAAATGCCAGGATGACCAGCCAACACGGAACAGTGAACCTCAGAAATCACTCTACTAGTCCATCTGTCAGGAACAAACAGTTTCCCCACAGGACAGCGGTCAGGTTTGTCAGCCTGAAATTCCTGAAGAACCCGTCGTAAATCAGGGGAAATGGCAGAAAGGACCACCTCTTCTTTCAGAATACCGACCGGTTCTAAGACCTCAGGAGAATCAGGCAAAAAACTCCTAGAGAGGGCATCAGCCTTAATATTCTTAGAACCCGGATGGTACGAGACCACGAAATCAAAATGGGAAAATAACAAGGACCATCGAGCCTGTCTAGGATTCAGCCATTTGGCAGACTCGAGGTAAATCAAATTCTTATGATCGGTCAAGACCACAATACGGTGCTTAGCTCCCTCAAGCCAATGTCGCCACTCCTCAAATGCCCACTTCATAGCCAACAACTCCCGATTGCCGACATCATAATTGGGTTCAGCAGGCGAAAACTTACGGGAAAAGAAGGCACACGGTTTCATCAAGGAACCAACAGGATCCCTCTCAGACAAAACTGCCCCTGCTCCAATCTCAGAAGCATCAACCTCAACCTGAAACGGAAGAGAAACATCCGGTTGGCGCAACACCGGAGCAGAAGTAAATCGACGTTTAAGCTCCTGAAAGGCAGAGACAGCCGCAGAGGACCAATTCGCCACATCAGCGCCTTTCTTCGTCAAATCGGTCAAGGGTTTAACCACGCAAAAAAAAAAAATTAGCAATGAAATGGCGATAAAAATTTGCAAAACCCAAAAATTTCTGAAGGCTCTTCACGGATGTGGGCTGAATCCAATCATGAATGGCCTGAACCTTAACCGGATCCATCTCTATAGACGAGGGAGAAAAAATAAAGCCCAAAAAAGAAACCTTCTGCACCCCAAAGAGACACTTAGATCCTTTCACAAACAAAGCATTGTCACGAAGGATCTGAAATACCATCCTGACCTGTTGCATATGAGAGTCCCAATCACCAGAAAAAATCAAAATATCGTCCAAATATACAATCAAGAATTTATCAAGATAAGTCCGGAAGATATCATGCATGAAGGACTGAAAAACAGATGGAGCATTAGAGAGTCCGAATGGCATCACAAGGTATTCAAAATGGCCTTCAGGCGTGTTAAACGCAGTTTTCCATTCATCACCCTGTGACGGGGTGTACGGCAGAGCAGGAAGGGACAACAGGCCGAGGGACGATCCAACAAGATTTATTAAAGCAGGGAGCATACAACATCAAATATCCATAATGTCCTTCAAGTCCACCAGAAGTCCACAATAAGTCCAAGTAAAGAAACAGATCTGGAGGTGCTTTCCAGTAATCCCGCACCCGATAAACAAAACAATAGTCCTTCCACGAGTCAAACAGAACAGATTCGGGGGCACCTCCCAATAATCCTTGTGCCAGCTAACAAAGCAATAGTCCACACGAGTCCAAGGGATCCCAAAACAATCTCACGAACGACGAGATATGTCCTCAGCTCAAGTCTCGCCCCGTTCGCTTCCGCAGTCCCAGATGGGCGTGGGGTCTTGCCTCAGCTAAGAATCCCCACTCCTTCTCCTTCAAGGATCAACTCACATCTGATCTCAAAATAAGAATGGATTGTCTGCGCTCCTGGGATCCGCCCATGAAGGGGGGTAGGGGTCACACCTTCTATTCAATGGTTGGGTCCACCAGAAGATTCTAGACTGGTGGGCTCCACATAGTCTATGTAGTATGTACATTTGACTAGCCACCTGCTGTGATGAAGAATGGCTATTCTTTCACTAGTGATGTTGACAAAGCTTAATTACATTATAGCTTAGAGCTGCAAGTATTGGGGGAAGGAGACATATTGTTACAGGTGAACTCCCAGCACAAGAAAATACATAAATTACAGCTAATAGAAACCAGAGAACAGTTAAATACATCAAATGGCATATTATTCGAATACAGGACAGGGCAAAAGTACATATCATGACAATCCCTTCCCCTCCCAATTTGTGTACGTACTAGGGACCTCTACAGGTCGCTGGTTAAGTACACACAGGCAGAGCGTAACTTACATGTGGCTTCATGCAGCCACGAATTGGCATCGTAGCTCTCCCACATCATTGCCCAGGAGAACATCTGCAGGCAGACCACCCATCAACCCAACCACACATCGCCTGACCCCAAAACCAAAGTTCAGATCCACAGTGGCTGTGGGAATAGTCCTCCATTGTCCACCAGCCAGTTCAATGACAATCCCAGGTCCTCGATGGATTGCCTCAGGCCGAACCACTCGGGGATCAGCCAGTGCGAGGAAAGCCCCTGAGTCACAAAATCCAATAAGTCTCTGTCCATCCAGCACGACCTCCTGCAAGTGCTTACCTCGATGAGCAGAAGTCGTCATAGCTGCGGGTCGCACACCATAAACTCCTAGTGGTGCAACATGGGTGGGTGAGGCACTAGGCCAGTCCTCACGTAGTGGTGACACGTCGTCCTCCATGGCACTTGGCTGTACATAATTAATAATACGACTGGGTACAGGATTAATCCTCATTTGAACAGCTGGGCAGGAGGCTTGCAGATGCCCCGGCTGTCCACATCGATAGCATCTGTGCTGGGTCTCACTCCATCCAAGGCGTCCTCTTGGGCGAGGGGTAAGGGAACCTGGAGGCCGGTCCCCACCTGAAGGTGCTGTAGGGTTTTGAGGACGACTCCTCCATGGGCTGGCTGGGCATGAGGCCTGCAGATGCCCCGGATGCCCACAACCATAACACTTGCGCTCTGCTACTTCCTCTCCTCGTCGTATTCCAGAAAACGCAGTAGAAGCAACTGGAGGCACATTTACATGGGTATCAGCATGAGGTGGTGGCTTAGAGGAACGGGGAACAATAGGGACAGAAGAACAGGGGGCCACCGGTGTTGTGGAGCTGGTAGGCCTCTCTCCATCCTCCAACAGAACCCTCCACTGAGGCTTGATGGTGAGAGCCTCATCAGCTAGAGCTGCAGCTTCCTCCACAGTGGCTGGTCTCCTCTCACGCACCCATTCCCGGATCTCAGCAGGGCACTTGAAGTAAAACTGCTTTTTTAGGATAACCTGGAGGAAGGTCTCCCAGGTTAAGGCCTTCTCTGCCTCCAGCCAGCGATGACATATTTGTTTGAGTCTGTGGGCATACATCTTGAAAGACACTTCCTCATCACAGGCTAAAGTACGGAACTGAGTTCTGTAAGTGTCTGGGGTAACAGCATAATGTTCTAGAATAGTCCGTTTAATCTCTGCATACTCACAGTTCCCCTGAGGGTCCATAGCTCTATAGGCTGCGGCAGCTCCACCCTCTAAGAGCCCCACAAGATGTCGGACTCGGTCCCTTTCCGGGACTTCCATTAATCGACACAGATGCTCAAAGTCCTGGAAGAAGCCTTCAATGTCGCCTGCAGCCTCATTAAAGGGCTTGAAGTCTTTGCGGGACACTCTAGGGAGTTCCCTCATGGTGGGTGCTGGGGTTAGAGTCTGTCTGGAGCTTCTAGCTGCTTCCAAAGCGATCTGCCTCTCCAGCAGTGCCATCTCCTGAGCTCTGTGATTGGCCTCCCTCTCCCTCTCCTCGGCTCTTTGAATGGCTTCCCTCTCCTCGGCTCTGTGAATGGCCTCCCTCTCCTCGGCTCTGTGAATGGCCTCCCTCTCCTGAACTCTGTGAATGGCCTCCCTCTTATCGTCTATGGTGGCCTCTTCTCCCAGCAATGCCAACTCCTCCTCGTACCACACAACCCACTGACTTTTTGGGGTATTTACCTCCGGCTGCAGTCTTTCCTCCATTTGATGTGAGGATCCTTCCTCAGTGTCATCTTGCAGGCGAACTCCTTCCAAAGCCTCAATTAGCTGCTCCTTGGAGAGTCCTTTAAAACGGACTCCTACTTCACGGGCCTTTGATTGTAGGCTCCCCAAAGACCAGTTCTTGTACTCTGCGGTGTTGGTTCCCGATGTTGGGCCATTGTCCTCCATTCCTTCTGCTCTGATCCCTCTGCTGCCAACGAGTTTGTGACGGGGTGTACGGCAGAGCAAGAAGGGACAACGGGCCGAGGGATGATTCAACAGATTTATTATCAAGAACGCTGGAACAACACATGCAGGTAGATCTACTGCTTAATACGAACAAGATTATATGCCCCCCGAAGGTCAATCTTCGTAAACCAACTAGCTCCACTAATCCTAGCAAACAAATCGGAAAGCAAAGGTAAAGGGTATTGAAACTTGACCGTGAGCTTATTCAAGAGGCGATAATCAATACAGGGTCTCAAGGAACCATCTTTTTTAGCAACAAAAAAGAACCCCGCTCCCAAAGGTGAAGAAGATGGTCGAATATGCCCTTTCTCCAAACATCCTACTGAGGCGCGTAGCCGGTGGCCGGAACACCGAGGAAGTAACTGACTCCAAGCATTACTTCAAACAGCGGCAGGACAGTTAATTATAGGTTGGCTGTCTACCATATATCAACTAAGAAGACATAGGGGCAAGCGTGGAGAGGGGCGTCTCTAGGGTCCCAGAATAGCTCAGAGCCTTCCCGTCAAACGGGTGCGTCCTATCCAGATAAACTTGGGGGACGGAGAGAGAGAGAAAGAACGAATACGAAAGTTGTGAGGACTATCCCGAATGCTCAGCAGGGAAGAACTACAACACACAGGCGCTAGTGGTAGGCACTGATTTCCACCTGCAAAGGGAACTCTGGATGTGCCTTCGGACCGGCCAGTCTCAGCCAGCCCTGTTAGCGGTGCTCTGGATTGCGGATCCCGAAGCCTTCAGTAAAAGGTAAAGAGACTGCAACCCTGTGTCTTCGTTATTAACCGCGCTTCACATCATCACCACCTACACCACTGGGAAGCCCTGGGGATATACTTCACCTGTGGGAAGGTATACCATCTAGCTGCCATAACACCACCCCAGTGAGCCCCAAGCAGCGTCGGTCATCCTGACCGAATACCACAGGTGGTGTCACGAAACCTTGGCCGACTTTCATCACTTTTCATTGGACGCCACTTAGCAGGGTCACGGACCGGGTTCAGCCACCGTGACAACCTCAGAACCGAGACAGAGAGGACCGGTATCGAGAAACCCGCAGCCCTGCGTCTGGGGGCGCTCCAACTTGGCGTCACGAACAGGATCGTACTTAAGCCTGAGGAATCAGGTTATGTGTGCCTTGGAACTGTGTTGGAATTGTGCTTGAACTGTGATTTATTGCAAAGACTGTGCATTGCTAATTGCCGCAAAGATTCCCGCCAAAACCGCCGCCATTACAGCGCCACGATGAGCGCAGGAGAAGAAGAAGGGCGTGGAGTTGTGGGCGTGAACGAGCTGAGAAGCAAGAAAAGTAATGGTCGCCCAGTCTAAATATTCTTTTGTCTTGAGGACGTGTCTGTCAGCGGCCGAGGTCCGCCACCTAATTCTGTACGGCGGGCGGAGACCAAAGAAACGAAACTATGACTCAGATGGAGCGGAACGGGAGAGCAGAGAAGGCCTACAAAAGAGGATGGCCCTGCCTAGATCCCCATCACCGGAGGATTATACCGGCATGCCGCCGTTGGAACAGATCGAGCCCTGGGGGCTGTCCGCGGAGCCTCCGCTGCCTGCACCAGATCTGGCGGCAACCCCGGAGGAATGGCGTGGCCCCGACAGAGTCCCCACCTGTGAGAGAGCTCGGTGTCCCGACCGATAGGGAGTCGGTATTCCGCCGACCCTGGACCCGACCTTCATCATGGCTGGCGGAGCCCCGGAGTCCTCATCATCAGGCCCAGGATCACGTGAGTGAGATCTTGGTCCCTTCCCCTGGGGTGTCAATCGGAAGCATCTGATTGCAGAATATGCCGGAGAGGTGGAGCGGGAGGTCCACGGTGAGCTGTTGGATGGGTCCCTACCGAAATGGGGAGTGGTGATTGTCTACCAGCCCCAGAGGGGAAAGGGTTTTGTCCAGGAGATCGGGTCGTCAATAAGGGTCCACATCACCCGGGAGGAGGTGGAGTCCTGCCTGCGTGGTGACAGTAAAGGTCCCGTCCTGATGCTGGGGGATGCAGTAAGCTACCGCCGATACCAAAAGGGCCACGGCTAGTGGGCCGCCGTCTTAGCCGTCGTCAAGACCTTAGAGGAGAAACTTGCTGAAGCGGCAGCAGCCGCCGCTGTCGTCCCTGGAATCGTCCACTGGACTCACCAGGCGCACCTGGCGCCGGGAGCAGACTTTGATGCAGGCCTTCCCAAACCACAGAGGCCTTCCTGCCCGGTCAGGCCCTGGTGGAAACCACCAGAGCAAGGATGAACCCCGAAACCACAAACATGTATATAGTTAACTGTTTCCTGCTCTTTTGCTGTTAAACCCGTCCTGGGTTATTTCTTAAGTGGATCCCTTTGTTGACCCGGGATCCCTATTGTTTTACATTTTTCTTTGCACAAGTTCATCAGTGTTCCAAAGACTGCCGAATCATGGACGGTGAATGATTCACGAACTGGTTTTGTAAATAGTTCGCACCTTCTTTAAGGTGCCCTCTACTGGTTTTACAAGGAAAGAAGACTTTGCGAAGAAACGATCCCTGATGACGACGTGGAAGTTTCTTGTGTCTTGCAGTTCCTTAGTGACTTGGCGATTGTTTGCACTACCTCAAAGAAGACTGATTTTTCCTCTTAAAGAGAATGTTACTTGTTGCCTTTTGATAGTGTTGCTTTAAGTAGTAAGATAGTAATAATGTTTACATAGTAGATGACATGTAGCTAGAGAGCTAGAAAGTGAACCCGTAGGGGTTAGTGAGTCTGAGAACCATAGAGAGATGGTTGATAGATCATTGCTGTGAACCTAGAAGAAGAGAGGCAGTAGGCCCGGACGAATAGCCAGGCAGTCCTGCATATGTGTGACGTCAGAAGAAATAAAGAAAAAGTTAGATTTGTACTGTAACGTTTTATAGTAAGCCTTTATTGGGTTCAGCTCATACGCCCTTAAAGGAAAAGTTAAATTATTGTTCAAAGATTTGCACTTAGTAGAATACCCGGTTGGGTAATAGAAATTACTTATAGTAGAAGATTAGAATGTTATTTAAGATACTCAAACATGTTTCTGTTTGTAACGTTCAAGCGACCTCACCTCCCATAAAGGGAAGTATTGTAATGTTTACATTGTTCAAAGCATTTCAAAAATTTTGTATGTCTTTTTCTAATATCTATTGTTGTTCTTCTTTTCCCAGTCCGGGAGTACTGGATTTAACCGGGGGAGAGTGCAGCGCCCCAGAGTCCTGGTCGTTGCAGTAATGTCGCTCTGCCAGTAAAGGGAGTGATGTTATGTCTGATTGCACTAAAGGAGTTCACCTGACCAGGTATCATAGTCACACATTACACTTCACACTCCGGCCACCAGGGGGAGCAAAATGCACTATGTATTAGGCCACTCCTCACACTGGTAAAACTGGGGGTCGGATAGGAAGTTAGGACAGAACGCAGCATGGGAGAGCTCCAGGGAGGACCTGTCAGGGGTGGGTTCCTGGCAGGTACCTAGCAGAAAGAGTAGAAAGTGACGGAGCCGCGCCTGCACTACCTTGTGGTGGCATCCTAAGAAAGGACACAAAGAGAAGGTAACTGACTCCAAGCATTACTTCAAACAGCGGCAGGACAGTTGATTATAGGTTGGCTGTCTACCATACATCACCTAAGAAGACATAGGAGGCAAGCGTGGAGAGGGGCATCTCTAGGGTCCCAGAATAGCTCCAAGCCTTCCCGTCAAACGGGTGCGTCCTATCCAGATAAACTTGGGGGACGGAGAGAGAGAGAGAGAAAGAACGAATACGAAAGTTGTGAGGACTATCCCGAATGCTCAGCAGGGAAGAACTACAACACACAGGCGCTAGTGGTAGGCACTGATTTCCACCTGCAAAGGGAACTCTGGATGTGCCTTCGGACCGGCCGGCCTCAGCCAGCCCTGTTAGCAGTGCTCTGGATTGCGGATCCCGAAGCCTTCAGTAAAAGGTAAAGAGACTGCAACCCTGTGTCTTCGTTATTAACCACGCTTCACATCATCACCACCTACACCACTGGGAAGCCCTGGGGATATACTTCACCTGTGGGAAGGTATACCATCTAGCTGCCAGAACACCACCCCAGTGAGCCCCAAGCAGCGTCGGTCATCCTGACCGAATACCACAGGTGGCGTCACGAAACCTTGGCCGACTTTCATCACCTTTCATTGGATGCCACTTAGCAGGGCCACGGACCGGGTTCAGCCACCGTGACAACCTCAGAACCGAGACAGAGAGGACCGGTATCGAGTAACCCGCGGCCCTGCGTCTGGGGGCGCTCCATATTCATTTAAGTGCCTATTTAAATCTCTTAGTGGCCCGTGGGATTGATTGCATATGACAATGTAGTCCTTGGACAAAAAAATGTTGTGCGCTGGTTTAGGACAATGATTAAATTGACAAAATCTGAAAAAATTTACCACAAAAATAGAATAAAATAAATAAAAAAATTAAAGATTTAGAAGAGTGTGAACTCAGTGGGAAAAGAAAACATATATATACTGTATATATAGTATTAATAGGCCTAATAATTGTTGGAATGCATCCTTTCGCATTTTTCGGCATGCAACCTCCAGGTCTTTGGCAGTGGGGACAAGAAAATAAGGTCTACGCCTGCATGATGGTCTACTTCCTGAGCAACATGATTATATTATTGTATATATATATACACACACACACAGTGGGTAGAGAACGTATTCATAGCCCCTTAAATTTTTCATTCCTTGTTTCATTGCAGCCATTTGGTGAATTCCAAAAAGTTCATTTTTTTCTCATTAATGTACACTCTGCACCCCATCTGGACTGAAAAAAACAGAAATGTAATAATTTTTGCAAATGTATTGAAAAAGAAAAACTGAAATATCACATGGTCATAAGTATTCAGACCCTTTGCTCAGTATTGAGTAGAAGCACCCTTTTGAGCTAGTACAGCCATGAGTCTTCTTGGGAATGATGCAACAAGTTTTTCACACCTGGATTTGGGGATCCTCTGCCATTCTTCCTTGCAGATCCTCTCCTGTTCTGTCAGGTTGGATGGTGAACTTGGTGGACAGCCATTTTCAGGTTTCTCCAGAGATGCTCAATACGGGTTTAGGTCAGGGCTCTGACTGGGCCAGTCAAGAATGGTCACAGAGTTGTTCTGAAGCCACTTCTTTGTTATTTTAGCTGTGTGCTTAGGGTCATTGTCTTGTTGGAAGGTGAACATTCGGCCAAGTTTGAGGTCCAGAGCACTCTGGAAGAGGTTTTCATTCAGAATATCTCTGTACTTGGCCGCATTCATTTTTCCTTCAACGACAACAAGCCAACCTGTCCCAGCAGCTCAAAAACACCCTCATAGCATGATGCTGCCACCACCATGTTTCGCTGTTGGGATTGTATTCGGCAGGTGATGAGCAGTGTCTGGTATTCTCCACACATACCGCTTAGAATTATCACCAAAAAGGTATATCTTAATTTCATCAGGCCAGAGAATCTTATTTGTCATAGTCTGAGAGTCCTTCATGTGTTTCTTAGCAAATTCTATGCGGCTTTCATATGCCTTGCACTGAGGAGAGGCTTCCTTTGGGCCACTCTGCCATAAAAGCCCAAATAGTGGAGGGCTGCAGTGATAGTTGACTTTGTGGAACTTTCTCCCATCTTCCTACTGCATCTCTGGAACCTAGCCACAGTGATCTTAGTGTTCTTCTTTAACTCTCTCACCAAGGCTCTTCTCCAACGATTGCTCAGTTTGGCTGGACGGTCAGGTCTAGGAAGACTTCTGGTGGTCCCAAACTTCTTCCATTTAAGGATTATGGAGGCGACTGCGCTTTTAAAGACCTTGAGTACTGCAGAAATTCTGTTGTAACCTTGGCCAGATCTGTGCCTTGCCACAATTCTGTCTCTGAGCTCCTTGGCCAGTTCCTTTGACTTCCTGATTCTCATTTGGTCAGACATGCACTGTGAGCTGTGAGGTCTTATATAGACAGGTGTGTGCCTTTCCAAATCAAGTCCTATTAGTTTAATTAAACACAGCTGGCTCCAATGAAGGAGTAGAACCATCTCAAGGAGGATCACAAGGAAATGGACAGCATGTGACTTAAATATGAGCGTCTGAGCAAAGGGTCTGAATATTTATGACCATGTGATATTTCAGTTTTTATTTTTTATTAAATTTGCAAAAATTATTACATTTCTGTTTTTTTCAGTCAACATGTGGTGCAGAGTGTACATTAATGTGAAAAAATTATTTTTTTTCAATTTACCAAATGGCTGCAATGAAACAAATAGTGAAAAATTTAAAGGGGTCTGAATACTTTCTTCACCCATTGTATTATCTATCTATCTATCTATCTAGATATTCAGTATATATATATATATATATATATATATATATATATATATATACACATATATATATACACACACACATATACATTGGTGAATATGATTAACCCCTTAGTGACAGAGCCAATTTGGTACTTAATGACCGAGCCAATTTTTACAATTCTGACCACTGTCACTTTATGAGGTTATAACTCTGGAACGCTTCAACGGGTCCCGCTGATTCTGGGTTTGATTTTTCATGACATATTGTACTTAATGTTAGTGGTAACATTTCTTTGATATTACTTGCGATTATTTATGAAAAAAACGGAAATATGGCGAAAATGTTTAAAATTTTACAATTTTCAAACTTTGTATTTTTATGCCCTTAAATCAGAGAGATGTGTCACGAAAAATAGTTAATAAATAACATTTCCCACATGTCTACTTTACATCAGCACAATTTTGGAAACAAAATTTTTTTTTGTTAGGGAGTTAAAAGGGTTAAAAGTTGACCATCAATTTCTCATTTTTACAACACCATTTTTTTTTAGGGACCACATCACATTTGAAGTCATTTTAAGGGGTCTATATGATATAAAATAATGAAGTGTGACACCATTCTAAAAACTGCACCCCTCAAGGTGCTCAAAACCACATTCAAGAAGTTTATTAACCCTTTACGTGCTTCACAGGAACTGAAACAATGTGGAAGGAAAAAATGAACATTTAACTTTTTTTTGCAAACATTGTAATTCAGAACCATTTTTTTATTTTCACATGTGTAAAAACAGAAATGTAACCATAAATGTTGTTATGCAATTTCTACTGAACACGCCAATACCCCATATGTAGGGGTAAACCACTTTTTGGGCGCACCGCAGAACTTGGAAGTGAAGGAGCGCCGTTTGACTTTTTCAACGCAGAATTGGCTGGAATTGAGATCGGACACCATGTCACGTTTAGAGAGCCCCTGATGTGCCTAAACAGTGGAAACTCTCCACAAGTGACACCATTTTGGAAACTAGACCCCTAAAGGAACTTATCTAGATGTGTGGTGAGCACTTTGAACCCCCAAGTGCTTCACAGAAGTTTATAACGTAGAGCCGTGAAAATAAAAAAATCGCATTTGTTTACACAAAAATGATCTTTTCGCCCACAAATTCTTATTTTCACAAGGGTAACAGGAGAAATTAGACCACAAAAGTTGTTGTGCAATTTCTCCTGAGTACGTCAATACCCAATATGTGGGGGTACACCACTGTTTGGGCGCACCGCAGAGCTTGGAAGAGAAGGAGTGCCGTTTTACTTTTTCAATGTAGAATTGGCTGGAATTGAGATCAGACGCCATGTCGCGTTTGGAGAGCCCCTGATGTGCCTAAACAGTGGAAACTCCCCACAAGTGACACCATTTTGGAAACTAGACCCCTTAAGGAACTTATTTAGATGTGTGGTGAGCACTTGAAACCCCCAGGTGCTTCACAGAAGTTTATAACGTAGAGCCGTGAAAATAAAAAAAAAAATCACATTTTTTCTACAAAAATGATCTTTTTGCCCCCAAATTTTTATTTACACAAGGGTAACATGAGAAATTAGACCACAAAAGTTTTTGTGCAATTTCTCCTGAGTACGTCAATACCCCATATGTGGGGGTAAACCAGTGTTTGGGCGCACCGCAGAGCTTGGAAGAGAAGTGCCGTTTTATTTTTTCAATGTAGAATTGGCTGGAATTGAGATCGGATGCCATGTCGCGTTTGGAGAGCACCTGATGTGCCTAATCAGTAGAAACCCTCCACAAGTGACCCCATTTTGGAAACTAGACCCCCAATGGAACTTATCTAGATGTGTGGTGAGAACTTTGAATGCCCAAGTGCTTCACAGAAGTTTATGATGCAGAGTCGTGAAAAGAAAAAATATTTTTTTTTCCACAAAAAAGATTTTTTAGCCCTTAAGTTTTTATTTTGACAAGGGTAACAAGAGAAATTGGACCCCAAAAGTTGATGTCCAATTTGTCCTGAGTATGCTGATACCCCATATGTGGGGGTACACCACTGTTTCGGCGCATGGCAGAGCTCGGAGGTGAAGGAGCGCCGTTTTGGAATGCAGACTTAGATATAATGGTCTGTGGGCGTTATGTTGCGTTTGCAGAGCCCCTGATGTACCTAAACAGTAGAAACCCTCCACAAGTGACCCCATTTTAGAAACTAGACCCCCCAAGGAACTTATCTAGATGTGTGGTGAGAACTTTGAATGCCCAAGTGCTTCACAGAAGTTTAGAATGCAGAGTCGTGAAAAAAAAAAAAATTTCCACAAAAAATATATTGTAGCCCCCAAGTTTTTATTTTCACAAGGGTAACAAGAGAAATTGGACCTCAATAGTTGTTGTCCAATTTATCCCAAGTATGCTGATGCACCATATTTGGGGGTAAACCACTGTTTGGGCGCACGGCAGAGCTCGGAAGGGAAGGAGCGCCGTTTTGGAATGCAGACTTAGATAGAATGGTCTGTGGGCGTTATGTTGCATTTGCAGAGCCTCTGATGTACCTAAACAGTAGTAACCCCCCACAAGTGACCGCATTTTGGAAACTAGACCCCCCAAGGAACTTATATAGATGTGTGTTGAGAACTTTGAATGCCCAAGTGCTTCACAGAAGTTTATAATGCAGAGTCATGAAAATAAAAAATATTTTTTTTTCCACAAAAAAGATTTTGTAGCCCCCAAGTTTTTATTTTCACAAGGGTAATAGGAGAAATTGGACTCCAAAAGTTGTTGTCCAATTTATCCCGAGTACGCTGATGCCCCATATGTGGGGGTAACCCACTGTTTGGGCGCACGGCAGAGCTCAGAAGGGAGGGAGCACCATTTGACTTTTTGAGCGCAAAATTGGCTGTCGTGTTTGGAGACCCCCTCATGTACCTAAACAGTGGAAACCCCCCAATTCTAGCTCCAACCCTAACCCCAACACACCCCTAACCCTAATCCCAACCCGACCCATAATCCTAATCACAACCCTAACGATAATAACAACCATTACCCCAAAACAACCCTAATGTCAACCCTAACCATAACCCTAATCAAAACCCTAAATCTAACACAACCCTAATCCTAATCTCAACCCTAACCTGAAACCTAACCCTAATCCCAATACACCCCTAATCCCAACCCTAACCTTAACCCTAATCCCAAACCTAACCCTAATCCCAAGCGTAACCCTAATGCTAACCCTAATCCAAACCCTAACCCTAATCCCAACTCTAACCCTAACTTTAGCCGCAACCCTAGCCCTAACTTTAGCCCCAACCCTAGCCCTAACCCTAAATTTAGCGCCAACCCTAACCCTAGCCCTAACTTTAGCCCCAACCCTAACCCTAGCCCTAAGGCTACTTTCACACGTGCGTCGTTTGGCATCCGTCGCAATCCGTCATTTTGGACAAAAAACGGATGCTGCAAATGGATGCGTTTTTTGCCCATAGACTTGTATTGCCGACGGATCGCGACGGATGGCCACACATCGCGTCCGTCGTGCACTGGATCAGTTGTGTTTTGGCAGACCATCGGCACAAAAAAATGTTCAATGTAACTTTTTTTGTACGTTTGCGTCCGCCATTTCCGACCGAGCATGCGTGGCCGTAACTCTGCCCCCTCCTCCCCAGGACATAGACTGGGCAGCGGATGCGTTGAAAAACTACATCCGCTGCCCACGTTGTCCACAATTTTCACAACGTGCGTCGGTATGTTGGGCCGACGCATTGCGACGGCCCCGTACCGACGTAAGTGTGAAAGAAGCCTAACCCTAAATTTAGCCCCAACCCTAACCCTAAATTTAGCCCCAACCCTAACCCTAAATTTAGCCCCAACCCTAACCCTAAAATTAGCCCCAACCCTAACCCTAGCCCTAACCTTAACCCTAAATTTAGCCCCAACCCTAACCCTAACCCAAGCCCTAACCCTAACTTTAGCCCCAACTGCTTTCTCCTGCCGGCCGGCAGATGGCGACAGATGGCGGGCGCACTAAGCATGCGCCGGCCATTTTGTTTCCCAAAGAAGACGCCGGCGGCCAGGAGAAGAAGCAGGAGGACCCAGGGACACCGGTGAGTATAATAGGGTCCCTGAATCCCCCTATTTCTCTGTCCTCTGATGTGTGATCACATCAGAGGACAGAGAATTACACATCGCTTTTTTTTTTTTAGGTCGCCGGTAAACAGTTAATTACCGGCGATCGCAAAACAGGGGTTGGTAAAACCGACCCCGATCATGTTCTTTGGCATCTCGGCTACCCCCGACAGCCGAGACCCCAAAGATCCTCCCGCTGCCGGCCGGCGCACTGCGCATGCGCCCGCCATTTTTTTGCCGGAAAAAGATGGTGGCGCCCATTGGGAGCCACGAGGAGCACCGAGGGAGACAGATGAGTATCGGGGGGCTTTCTGGGACCCATTTTCTCTGTCCTCTGATGTGCGATCACATCGAAGGACAGGGAAATTAAAAGGGAAATTGCGGTTTTTTATTTTTTTTTTTTGCGATCGCCGGTAAACGGTTAATTACCGGCGATGGCAAAAGCGGTGTCGGTAAAAACCGACCCGAATCATGTTCTCTGGAGTCTCGGCTACCCCCGGCAGCCGAGACCCGGGAGAAAAATCGGACTCTGGGGGGCGCTATTTACTTTTTCTGCAGCGCCGTTAATTAACGGCGCTGTGGTTTAAGTACCCTTAACTGCCACCGTTAAAAGGGATATCGGCTGTCGTTAAGGGGTTAAAGTGGACCCATCACCTGAACATCTTCATGAGGCACAAGGAGACTGAAAGACTGAAATGTAAAACTTTTCTCAACTATATTTAACTAGAAAAGCTAAAAAAAAACTTGTCCAATTTAGTGAAAAAGGCTTTGGTCCTTTAAGAAAGGGAGACTGAAGAACATTCCAGTGGCACTCTTCACTGTATCACTATTTTGACAGCTGTGTAAGACGTCCTACTTCACAGATGATAGATACCATTGTGTGGATAATAGTCTGCAATTTGGAAACACAGAGAAAATCTGTGCTGGTGTCTTCACGCTGGATTTAGTTATAAATGTAAGATGGAATTCCTTTCTATTATGCAGCAGCGGCAGGAACAGAGGAGCAGGCTAGAAAAGGCAGCAGTGGTAAACTGTGTCACAACCTTTTCCACAATGTGTTGTGGTTGTGACTTCTATGTATAGTATATGGTGGTAGACCCAGATGAACTCCAACTTTATACTTTTCTAGAAAGTTAACCCTTTACATGCAGCTATGTCCTCCTCAGGCAGATTAAGGTTTTATAAGCAACTAAATTCCCCTCTTGCAGATTAACCCTTTTTATGCAGCTGTATTCTTTCCTACTATCTGGCCTGCATAAATTAATTCACCATGTTTGTGATTTTTTTGTGAGTCTAAGGTAAAGATTAGTAAACTGAATTTCAAATTATATTCAACAGAACAGCAACTTTGTAAAATAGCAAAACTGCCCAATTCCTCACAGATCTGAGCGAAAGAGTCAATTTTCCATTCGGATGCGTTATATTATATTATCATCCCCCTCTATCACCATTAGTATCTTCCAGAGAAAGGAATCTCTCCAGATCTTGATAGGCCCCTAAAAAGCAATCTTGCATGACAGATTTAAACTTAAAAATAGATGAATTTAAAAGAAAAATTAACAAGAGAGTATCTCAGATTTTTCAACTTTTCGTATTAAAAAGAATCTATCACATGGAACGAAAATACAGTCTGATCTACAGGCAGGCATGTTAAATTGCAAATGCTAAACAGATTAAATGTTTAGTTTTGAGGGAAAATATTCAGTATAATTTGTATTTTATTTATTGAATCTCTGCTTATTTTGGACTTAATAGTCACGAGGGCAGTCCTAAACAGAGGTTATCAGTGTTCTCTGTACCAGTGTGAATACCGAAATAGCTGTCTGTCACGGACTAGAATTGCTTATTTGGTGCTTAAACCCCAGACTGAGCTGGGATTTCAATGAATAAGATGCAAATTATACTTAATATTTTCTTACAAACAATGTATCAGTTTCTTCAGCTCTTTCTGCTCTATAAGGATGTGTTTCCACAGTCAGTAAACGCTGCGGGTTTGATGCTGCGTTCGTCCGCAGTGCCAAACCCCCAGCGGCCAGATGTTACAGCATAATGGATGGGATTTGAAGAAATCCCATCTCCACTATGCGTGTCGGAACACCTCCAGCTTCACCGCAGAAACGGACATGCGGCGAGTCTTTCAAGACCGCAGCATGTCAATTTAAATTTCCCGTCCAATGTAATGGGAGCGGTGATTCTGCTCAGTTCAGTGAACACATGCAGAATCACCTGTGTTCAAAAGCCAGAAGCTTTGGACGCAGCACAAGTCCATTGCGACCAAAGTGCTGCCGGTTCCTGACCATGGAAACATACCCTAAGGCTATGTGCACACGTTGCGGATTTTGCTGTGGATCCACAGCGCATCCATGAGTTTACAGTACCATGTAAACCTATGGAAAACAGAAACCGCTGAGCCCATGCTGCGGAAAAAACGCACGGAAACGCAGCTGTTTACATTCCGCAGCATGTTAATTCTTTGTGCGGATTCCAAAGCGGTTTACACCTGCTCTTCAATAGGAATCCGCAGGTGTAAAACCTCAGGTGAAATCTGCACAAAATCTGCACAAAATCCGCATAAAATCCACGGTAAATCTGCAGGTAAAACGCAGTGCCTTTTACCTGCAGATTTCTCAAATCCACTGTGGAAAAATCCGCAGACCTCAAAAATACGTGTGCACATAGCCTTAATGCTCTAAATACATTCCACAGCATCTAGAGGGTAACAGATCCCTTTCCTGTAAGTAACAGCTAATGTTTGGACTGCTTGGACCTAAAAATTACATACTAAGTATGGTTTTACATCACACAATAGGAACCCCCCAGACACATTTTATAGTCATGTGCATAACTACTGGTAATTTGCTGTAAAATCAAAATAAAACATTATGCACCTTGTACATTTTCATGTCACAATGCATAATTACAGACAAAGCATACAATGTTTATTGTGTGAATTCCAGAAACTTAGGGAACTGTACAACAACATCACAATAACAACTAACTACATTTTCCTGTTTGTCTTCAACCAATTATGGCAAGTACTTGCAAATGTCATTTTGGCATCTTTTCTGGCAAAAATGCACATCATTATGGCATCGCAATAATATCTACTATTTTAGCATTTAGTAAGGTAACACCATGTAGTGCCCAAAAGAAAACATGGTCTCGTTGAAAGGTTCCGCTGAGTGATCTAGGATCTGTTGAGGTCTCACATTGAAAAACGTTGTAATAAATAAGTAAAACTTGCTATTGGTTAACCCCAATTCTAAAAATGCAATTGTATTAAAATGTCAATGTTAGTCGTTCATAGGTACTGTACTTATGAAGAGCATTGCTACCATTGCCAAATAGGTGAATTCTTGAGGTTTTAAAGATACATTAGCAAAAATATTTACTTACACGTTTTTCTTTTGTCCTTCGGGAGCTCTGGGCTATGTGTCTTTTCAGTTACTTATTTCCTTGGCCTTATGTTGAGCGAAGAAGAACACATATCAAATAGCACCAAAGTCCAAAGCTGTGTCAGCGATCGGGAAGAACCCTTAGTGATTCCCACTTCCCTGTATTGGGTCACTTTGTTTAATAAAGTAATATATAGTCACTAAGCCGTCATTCCAACTACAGGGGCCACCTTCTCTATAACTGACATTATCTGTCAATGAATGTCATATATTATCTAGATGGTTTTAATTATTTAGTTTATTATGTATAACTACTAATGATTAAAATTGCTTATCAACCACTCTTACAGCAGCAATTTCTTGTGACTGTTCTACGCAACCAATATCTCAGATAACAGCCTCTTCTGCATGTAATCTACTCTTTCTTGTGAATTGTAAAACCACACCCCAGTTGATCATTGATCTTATTTTCAAATTGTTGTCCATAAACGTCCAGATAAAGCTTGCTTAATAATTTTCTTTTTCTACAGATGTACCATAACCATTAACCCCTTC
The DNA here is from genome assembly GCF_032444005.1 of Ranitomeya imitator. NCBI lineage: Eukaryota > Metazoa > Chordata > Amphibia > Anura > Dendrobatidae > Ranitomeya > Ranitomeya imitator. The sequence continues at coordinate 432,489,651 of NC_091285.1, forward strand.
ATGACCCAGCCTATTTTGACCTTAATGACCTGGCCGTTTTTTGCAATTCTGACCAGTGTCCCTTTATGAGGTAATAACTCAGGAACGCTTCAACGGATCCTAGCGGTTCTGAGATTGTTTTTTCGTGACATATTGGGCTTCATGTTAGTGGTAAATTTAGGTCAATAAATTCTGCGTTTATTTGTGATAAAAACGGAAATTTGGCGAAAATTTTGAAAATTTCGCAATTTTCACATTTTGAATTTTTATTCTGTTAAACCAGAGAGTTATGTGACACAAAATAGTTAATAAATAACATTTCCCACATGTCTACTTTACACCAGCACAATTTTGGAAACAAAATTTTTTTTTGCTAGGAAGTTATAAGAGTTAAAATTTGACCAGCGATTTCTCATTTTTACAACGAAATTTACAAAACCATTTTTTTTAGGGACCACCTCACATTTGAAGTCAGTTTGAGGGGTCTATATGGCTGAAAATACCCAAAAGTGACACCATTCTAAAAAATGCACCCCTCAAGGTGCTCAAAACCACATTCAAGAAGTTTTTTAACCCTTCAGGTGCTTCACAGCAGCAGAAGCAACATGGAAGGAAAAAATGAACATTTAACTTTTTAGTCACAAAAATTATCTTTTAGCAACATTTTTTTTATTTTCCCAATGGTACAAGGAGAAACTGAACCACGAAAGTTGTTGTGCAATTTGTCCTGAGTACGCTGATACCTCATATGTGGGGGTAAACCACTGTTTGGGCGCACGGCAGGGCTTGGAAGGGAAGGAGCGCCATTTGATTTTTTGAATGAAAAATTGGCTCCACTCTTTAGCGGACACCATGTCACGTTTGGAGAGCCCCCGTGTGCCTAAAAATTGGAGCTCCCCCACACGTGACCCCATTTTGGAAACTAGACGCCCCAAGGAACTTATCTAGATGCATAGTGAGAACTTTGAACCCCCGGGGGCGTCACAAATTGATCCGTAAAAATGAAAAAGTACTTTTTTTTCACAAAAAAATTCTTTTAGCCTCAATTTTTTTCATTTTCACATGGGCAACAGGATAAAATGGATCCTAAAATTTGTTGGGCAATTTCTCATGAGTACACCGATACCTCACATGTGGGGGTAAACCACTGTTTGGGCACATGGTAAGGTTCGGAAGGGAAGGAGCGCCATTTGACTTTTTGAATGAAAAATTATCTCCATCGTTAGCGGACACCATGTCGTGTTTGGAGAGCCCCCGTGTGCCTAAACATTGGAGCTCCCCCACAAATGACCCCATTTTGGAAACTAGACCCCCCAAGGAACTTATCTAGATGCATATTGAGCACTTTAAACCCTCAGGTGCTTCACAAATTGATCTGTAAAAATGAAAAAGTACTTTTTTTTTCACAAAAAAATTCTTTTCGCCTCAGTTTTCATTTTCACATGGGCAATAGGATAAAATGAATCCTAAAATTTGTTGGGCAATTTCTCCCGAGTACGCCGATACCTCATATGTGGGGGTAAACCACTGTTTGGGCACACGGCAGGGCTCGGAAGGGAAGGCGCGCCATTTGACTTTTTGAATGGAAAATTAGCTCCAATTGTTAGCGGACACCATGTCGCGTTTAGAGAGCCCCTGTGTGCCTATGCATTGGAGCTCCCCCACAAGTGACCCCATTTTGGAAACTAGACCCCCCAAGGAACTTATCTAGATGCATATTGAGCACTTTAAACCCCCAGGTGCTTCACAGAAGTTTATAATGCAGAGCCATGAAAATAAAAAATAATTTTTCTTTCCTCAAAAATGATTTTTAGCCTGGAATTTCCTATTTTGCCAAGGGTAATAGGAGAAATTGGACCGCAAATGTTGTTGTCCAGTTTGTCCTGAGTACGCTGATACCCCATATGTGGGGGTAAACCACTGTTTGGGCGCACGGCAGGGCTCGGAAGGGAAGGCACGCCAATTGGCTTTTTAAATGGAAAATTAGCTCCAATCATTAGCGGACACCATGTCACGTTTGGAGAGCCCCTGTGTGCCTAAACATTGGAGATCCCCCACATATGACCCCATTTTGGAAACTAGACCCCCAAAGGAACTAATCTAGATGTGTGGTGAGGACTTTGAACTTCCAAGTGCTTCACAGAAGTTTATAACGCAGAGCCATGAAAATAAAATAAAAATTTTATTTTCTCTAAAATGATTTTTTAGCCTGCAATTTATTATTTTCCCAAGGGTAAAAGGAGAAATTTGACCCCAAAAGTTGTTGTACAGTTTCTCCTGAGTACGCTGATACCCCATATGTGGGGGTAAACCACAGTTTGGGCACATGTCGGGGCTCGGAAGTCAAGTAGTGACATTTTGAAATGCAGACTTTGATGGAATGCTCTGCGGGCGTTACGTTGCGTTTGCAGAGCCCCTGATGTGGCTAAACAGTAGAAACCCCCCACAAGTGACCCCATTTTAGAAACTAGACCCCGAAAGGAACTTATCTAGATGTGAGGTGAGCACTTTGAACCCCCAAGTGCTTCACAGAAGTTTATAACACAGAGCAGTGAAAATAATAAATACGTTTTCTTTCCTCAAAAATAATTTTTTAGCCCAGAATTTTTTATTTTCCCAAGGGTTACAGGAGAAATTGGACCCCAAAAGTTGTTGTCCAGTTTCTCCTGAGTACGCTGATACCCCATATGTGGGGGTAAACCACTGTTTGGGCACACGTCGGGGCTCAGAAGGGAAGTAGTGACTTTTGAAATGCAGACTTTGATGGAATGGTCTGCGGGCGTCACGTTGCGTTTGCAGAGCCCCTGGTGTGCCTAAACAGTAGAAACCCCCCACAAGTGACCCCATTTTGGAAACTAGACCCCCCAAGGAACTTATCTAGATATGTGGTGAGCACTTTGAACCCCCAAGTGCTTCACAGACGTTTACAACGCAGAGCCGTGAAAATAAAAAATCATTTTTCTTTCCTCAAAAATGATGTTTTAGCAAGCAATTTTTTATTTTCTCAAGGGTAACAGGAGAAATTGGACCCCAGTAATTGTTGCCCAGTTTGTCCTGAGTACGCTGATACCCCATATGTGGGGGTAAACCACTGTTTGGGCACATGTCGGGGCTCGGAAGTCAAGTAGTGACGTTTTGAAATGCAGACTTTGATGGAATGGTCTGCGGGCGTCACGTTGCGTTTGCAGAGCCCCTGGTGTGCCTAAACAGTAGAAACCCCCCACAAGTGACCCCATTTTGGAAACTAGACCCCCCAAGGAACTTATCTAGATATGTGGTGAGCACTTTGAACCCCCAAGTGCTTCACAGACGTTTACAACGCAGAGCCGTGAAAATAAAAAATCATTTTACTTTCCTCAAAAATGATGTTTTAGCAAGCAATTTTTTATTTTCTCAAGGGTAACAGGAGAAATTGGACCCCAGTAATTGTTGCCCAGTTTGTCCTGAGTACACTGATACCCCATATGTGGGGGTAAACCACTGTTTGGGCACACGTCGGGGCTCGGAAGGGAAGGAGCACCATTTGACTTTTTGAATAAAAGATTGGCTGGAATCAATGGTGGCGCCATGTTGCGTTTGGAGACCCCCTGATGTGCCTAAACAGTGGAAACCCCTCAATTCTAACGCCAACACACCCCTAACCCTTATCCCAACTGTAGCCGTAACCCTAATCACACCCCTAACCACAACCCTAACCCCAACACACCCCTAACCCTAACCACAACCCTAATTCCAACCCAACCCTAACCCTAAGGCTATGTACCCACGTTGCGGATTCGTGTGAGATTTTTCCGCACCATTTTTGAAAAATCCGCGGGTAAAAGGCACTGCGTTTTACCTGCGGATTTACTGCGGATTTCACCTGCGGATTCCTATTGAGGAATAGGTGTAAAACGCTGCGGAATCCGCACAAAGAATTGACATGCTGCGGAAAATACAACGCAGCGTTTCCGTGCGGTATTTTCCGCACCATGGGCACAGCGGATTTGGTTTTCCATAGGTTTACATGGTACTGTAAACCTGATGGAACACTGCTGCGGATCCGCAGCGGCCAATCCGCTGCGGATCCGCAGCCAAATCCGCACCGTGTGCACATAGCCTAATTCTAAAGGTATGTGCACACGCTTCGGAAAACGCTGCGGATCCGCAGCAGTTTCCCATGAGCTTACATTTCAATGTAAACCTATGGGAAACAAAAATCGCTGTACACATGCTGTGGAAAAACTGCACGGAAACGCAGCGGTTTACATTCCGCAGCATGTCACTTCTTTCTGCGGATTCCACAGCGGTTTTACAACTGCTCCAATAGAAAATCGCAGTTGTAAAACCGCAGTGAAATGCGCAGAAAAACCGCGGTAAATCTGCCATAAATCCGCAGCGGTTTAGCACTGCGGATTTATCAAATCCGCTGCGGAAAAATCCGTAGAGGACCAGAATACGTGTGCACATACCGAAACCCTAACCCTAACCCTAGCCCTAACCCTAACCCTAACCCTACCCCTACCCCTACCCCTAACCCTAACCCTACCCCTAACCCTACCCCTACCCCTAACCCTAACCCTAACCCTAGTTCTAACTCCAACCTTAGTGAAAAAAAAAAAAATTCTTTATTTTATTATTGTCCCTATCTATGGGGGACAAATGGGGGGGGTCATTTACTGTTTTTTTATTTTGACCACTGTGATAGATTATATCACAGTGATCAAAATTCACATTGGAACGAATCTGCCGGCCGGCAGATTCGGCGGGCGCACTGCGCATGCGCCCGCCATTTTGGAACATGGCGGCGCTCGGGGAAGAAGACGGACGGACCCCGCCAGGATCGGTAAGTATAAGGGGGGGAGATCAGGGCACAGGGGGGGGAGATCAGGGCACGGGGGGGCGTCGGAGCACGGGGGGGGAGGGATCGGAGCATGGGGGAGAGTGATCGGTGTGCGGGCGGGTGGATCGCTGTGCGGGGGGGTGGATCGGTGTGCAGGGGGGGTGGATCGGTGTGCAGGGGGGGTGGTTCGGAGCACGGGGGGGGATCGGAGTGCGGGGGGGTTTGATTGGAGCACGGGGGGGTGTGATTGGAGCACGGGGGGAGCGGACAGGAGGACGGGGGAGCGGAGCACAGGACGGAGGGGAGCGGGCCACAGATCAGGGGGCTGGGGGGGCGATCGGTGGGGTGGGGTGGGGGCACATTAGTATTTCCAGCCATGGCCGATGATATTGCAGCATCGGCCATGGCTGGATTGTAATATTTCACCATTTTTTTAGGTGAAATATTACAAATCGCTCTGATTGGCAGTTTCACTTTCAACAGCCAATCAGAGCGATCGTAGCCACGAGGGGGTGAAGCCACCCCCCCTGGGCTAAACTACCACTCCCCCTGTCCCTGCAGATCGGGTGAAATGGGAGTTAACCCTTTCACCCGATCTGCAGGGACGCGATCTTTCTGTGACACAGCATATGCGTCACAGGTCGGATTGGCACCGACTTTCATGACGCATACGCTGTGTCACAGGTCGGGAAGGGGTTAACAATCCAATGGCACTGTATGTTGGTACCTAAAGAGATCACATCTACTGTAGAATTGACATCACCAGTATGTTTCAGTAGTAAATAAAATATATTCAACTTTAAAATATCTTGTATTAAAGATATAATAGATGCAAATCCAGGATGCGGGACTAGGAAGCCATATCTATCATTTATACATGGGCATAACTTGTGGGTTTGCAATACATATGTGATAAATCCTGTACCTGTATAATAGTAGGTAGTGGTTGTCCACAGGTGCTCTGCAGCCAAAATAAGTAACTGGGGTAATTTGCTGCATCTTTTATCCTCCATTGTAGCAGACCGCTATGTCTTCTCTCAACCATTACCCATGTTTGCAGAGTTTACATAAACTTTACTCAAACCTCATATCCTATCACCTCATTAAAAGCAACATAATCATCCATAACTTTCTATGCCTGACAGTTACACATTACCTACTCTGTATTAAAAAAAATGTACAAATTAATACCTTATGTGGTTTTCATCCCAACAGGATGTAGCCAAGTCCTGTAATGTTGGAGGCGGGAAATAGGATCTTTGTACTTGTGGGGTGTACTTAAATAAATGCTGGACAACATGTCTAATCTAATAGTATGTGAATGACCAGTAGGCTGTAAACCAGCATAAAGCACGACACATACAATGGATATAAAAAGATAAAAAGTCTACACACACCTGTTAAAATGCCAGGTTTTTCTCATGTAAAAAAATTATACTAAGAATCATCCCAGATTTTTCACTTTTAATGTAACCCATAATCTTTTTAGTCAGGGGAAAAATAAAAATAACAAAACAAAATAATGTGGATGCATGAGTGTGAACAGCCTCTTATAGTTGGGGGTGTGGTTGTGTTCAGAATTAGCTAATCCCTTTTAAACTCATGTTAAATAGTAGTGAGTACACAGTTGTCTTCATTTTCAGTGATTCTGCTTTCCTGATGTTTTTCATTTGCATTTTACAGTGAGGAGGGTATAACAGAATTACAAAGCATTAGATATACCATGAAACACTTGAAGACTGTCATCAGCAAGTGACTTTAACCAACAGTGACATGACCTGCATCTAGATGTCCCTCAAAAATTGATGAAAAGGGAAGAAGAAAATTGGTCTGGGATTATTTTGTGAGTTTTGAAAATAAAGATATTTAAGTTGAATTTTCTTGTGTCACTGCTAGAGATGGGCGGACAACTGGATGTTTGGGTCCGGCTGGTAAGGGGCCATGAATATTGGCCCCCCGGTCTAAAAATAGTAACCCGCAGCTGCCCAGAAAAGACACATCTATTAGATGTGCCAATTCTGGCGTTTTGCCCGGCTCTTCCCACTGCTGTGGCAAGTGGGTTGATAGCTGGGAGGGGTTGATGGCACCTTTGTATTGTCCAGTGACATCAAGCCCCGAGGTTAGTAATGGAGAGGCATCAATAAGACTTCCTCACCACTAACCCCATAGTCACACTGTATGAAACCACAGACACCAAGAATAAAGTCCTTTAATTGAAAAAATGACACAGACTCCTTTAATAATCTCAATTAAACCATACTTACAACCTTGCCTAATTCCACCGAAGCCCTCGTTCTCCTGCAATAAAACTAAAGTAAAAAAACAACAATATACCATACCTGTCTGTTGTTCTGTCCCATGCCGTAATCCATGTCTGGAGGAAAAACAGTTTTCAACCTGGATGTTGCCAAAATGCGACCGTCTGGGCTGAGAACCACCGGTAAATGAGCTGCTGCCAGCTGAGCGTCAGTGACTGGCGGTGATGTCATCGAGGTTACCTCCGGTCACTGAGGCTCTGTTCCCAGCCGGGCTGAACTGCTGTGAACTCGGTGACACCTTCACTAGCACCGTGAGAAAAACACTGTTGAGATGCATGAACTATGACCAACATTTGTGGCTCCTCTGTAGACTTAAAGGTGGTTGCCCTCTTAGTTGGTCTCCAGGGTGGATACACAAAGTATTGCTGCTTTCTGTGTGAATGGGATAGTTGTGCAAGAAGATATCACTACAATAAAATAAACTGGCCTCTACGACAATCACTTCAGCCAGGGAGTGAAAATGTCCTACATCCAGGGCCGGTGTTAGGGGCAGTCAGACCAAGCAGCTGCCTAGGGCCTCCGCTCCTGCAGGGGCACCCAGCCAGTGGCGTGCCGCTAATAGCGGCACACCACATGGCCACTATGGGGTCCATAAGAGGGATCCGGCGCCGCACTCCCCCATTGCACATTCAAATTATCAGCATTATAGACACCAATACAGTTGAAAGCACTGATGGAGGAGAGAGCATCAGCTGAAGCTCTCTCTTCTATCACTGCTGCTCCTCTTGTGAGTCAGCGGGCACCCAATGATGTCACATCATCGTGCGCCATGCTGTGCCAGTTTTGGAGGTGCTGAGATCGGAGCAGAACCTGCAGCAGCACAGTGAGGAGAGGTGAGTATTGTGTGTGTCTGTATATGTGCGTACTGTGTGAGCTGCCCTACACTGTGTGTCTGCATTATAGTATGTATGTCTCTGCATGATATTATGTGTGTGGGCTGCCTTATAGTGTGTGGGGGGGCTGCATTACACTGTGAGTGCAGGGGCTGTGCTATACCGTGTGTGTCTGGGGGGCTGCATTATATTGTGTGCGGGCTGCACTATACTGTGTGTCTGGGGAGGCTGCACTATGCTGTGTTGGGAGCTGCATAATACTGTCGCACTGTGTTCGGGGACTGCACTATGCTGTGTGTGGGGGGACTGCACTATACTATGTGTGGAGTGACTGCATTATACTGTATGTCGGGGGGCTGCTTAATACTGTCACACTATGTGGGGGCTGCACTATGCTGTGTGTGTGGGGACTGCATTATACTGTGTGTGCGTGGCTGCATTATACTCTATGTGGGGGCTACATTATACTGTCTCTGTGGAGCTGCAGTATACTGTGAGGGGGCTGCATTATACTCTGAGGGAGCTGCATTATACTCTGAGGGGGGCTGTATTATACTGTGATTGGGCTGCATTATACTCTGAGGGGGCTGTTGTATACTCTGATGGACGCTGCAGTATACTCTGAGGGGCGCAGTATTATACTCTGATGGGGCTTATACTCTGACGGGCGCTGCATTATACTCTATCAAGGACCATGGGAAGTGCATTATACTATATGGGACTTGCATTATACTGTATTGAGGACTATCTGTCCCCATCATTTTTCCTCAGCCGGTGTAAAGAAATTCGGGAACAAGCATCAAACAACTTCAATATTGTCGATCACGCACATTTAACGGCTTGAACTCAGCGCAGGTAAATACAACTGAAATGTTTCTGTGTGATAGTGCAATATGTTAGCATTTAGGACCCCACTTTAAATTTTTGCCCAGGGATCCACTTTGTCTAAAACCAACCCTGCCTGCCTGCATCCAGCACTTGTTGACCCACATAAGATTTTGTTACCACCATTGCATATTAAGTTGGGCTTAATGAAGAACTTTGTAAAGGCAATGGATAAAAATGCAAAAGAATTCAAGTATCTCATTGATAAATTTCCAAGGTTGAGTAAAACAAACATAAAGGAAGGAGTCTTTATTGTACCTCAGATTTGTAAGCTTCTTCAAGATGAAGAATTTCTCCATTTGTTGCAGGGCAAAGAAAAGGCTGCATGGGTTAGCATTTGCATTAGTGGCAACTAATTTTTTGGGACAGTCAAGAGCAGATAACTATGAAGAAATGGTGGAAAATCTCCTCAAAACATATAAGGATCGTGGCTGTAAAGTGTTATTACAGACTAGATGGTGGCCCGATTCTAACGCATTGGGTATTCCAGAATATGCATGTCCACGTAGTATATTGCACAGCCCACATAGTATATTGCCCAGCCACGCAGTATATTGCCCAGCCACGTAGTATATTACCCAGTGACATAGTATATTGCCCAGCCACGTAGTATATTGCCCAACCACGTAGTATATTGCCCAGCCATGTAGTATATTGCCCAGTGACGTGGTATATTGCCCAGCCACGTAATATATTGCCCAGCTACGTATATTGCCCAACCACGTAGTATATTGCCCAGCCACGTAGTATATTGCCCAGTGACGTAGTATATTGCCCAGTGACGTAGTATATTGCCCAGCAACGTAGTATATTGCCCAACCACGTAGTATATTGCCCAGCCACGTAGTATATTGCAGTCACGTAGTATATTGCAGTCACATAGTATATTGCCCAGCCACGTAGTATATTGCCCAACCACGTAGTATATTGCCCAGTGATGTAGTATATTGCGCAGCCATGTAGTATATTGCCCAGTGACGTAGTATATTGCACAGTGACGTAGTATACAGCACAGAGCCACGTAGTATATTGCCCAGTTGCGTAGTATATGGCCCAGTCACGTAGTATATTGCCCAGCGACGTAGTATATTGCCCAGTCACGTAGTATATTGTACAGTCACGTAGTATATTGCCCAGTGATGTAGTATATTGCCCAGTGATGTAGTATATTGCCCAGTGACGTAGTATATTGCCCAGTGACGTAGTATACAGCACAGAGCCACGTAGTATATTGCACAGCGACGTAGTATACAGCACAGAGCCACGTAGTATATTGGCCAGTTACATAGTATATTGCCCAGTTACGTAGTATACAGCACAGAGCCACGCAGTATATTGCACAGCGAAGTAGTATACAGCACAGAGCCACGTAGTATATTACCCAGTCACGTAGTACATTGCCCAGCTACATAGTATATTGCCCAGCCAGGTTTGTCACAGTTTAAAAAATAAAAAATAAACATATACTCACCTTTCCGAGGGCCCCTTGTAGTCCACGGTAGCTTCCGGTCCCAGGGTTGATATGAGCGCAGGACCTGTGATGACGTCGCGGTCACATGACCGTGACGTCATGGCAGGTCCTTCTCCCATACCATCTTTGCCACCGGAACCTGCAACGGAAGATGGCGAGCGGCTCAGCGGACTACAGAGGGTGAGTATAGCAGGTTTTTTTTTATTATTTTTAATATTACATTTTTTTACTATTGATGCCGCGTAGGCAGCGTCAATAGTAAAAAGTTGGGGACAGACAGGGTTAATACCCGCGGTAACGGAGTGCGTTACCCGCGGCATAACGCGGTCCGTTACCGCCGGCATTAACCCTGTGTTAGCGGTGACCGGAGGGGAGTATGCGGGCGACAGGCACTGACTGCGGGGAGTAAGGAGCGGCCATTTTCTGTCGGACTGTGCCTGTCGCTGATTGGTCGCGGCAGCCATGACAGGCAGCTGGCGAGACCAATCAGCGAATGAATAACCGTGACAGAAGGACAGAAAGACGGAAGTGACCCTTAGACAATTATATAGTAGATTCATTGCTTATATTCACATCTAGAGACTTTTTTTCCACCAAACTGCAGAGCTGAGACGGAAGAGCAGGGTGAGAGATTTCACCAAGATATTGGGGCTGTAGAAAAAGATACATAGGAAACTGGAATCCATCAACACTTGCAAATTACTGTTAGACAATGGTAAAAGATGATCTGATGCAGGAGTACAAGAGACAAGCAAAAAAAGAGTTGTCACTGAATGAGGACCAGATTTTGTTGTGTAATTTCTGTAACTGTTTACAATTCGCAATAGTGTTTAGACATGTTTTAGTTATTTGAATTGTTGCTACATTTTCTCAAAATAAATATAAGAAAATTGGCACAACAAAGTATTCTGCATATTTTATATTTGCTAAAATAATAATTTTATTTCTATAGCACCAACATATTCTGCAGCACTTTACATTTTAGAGGGGACTTGTACAGACATTAAAAGACATTACAGCATAAAAATAATCACATAAATCACCAGATACCAAGAGGATGGAGGGCTGTTCTCACAAGCTACAATCTATGAGGAAAAGGGGGCACACGAAAGGTGGATGGTAACAATTGCTTTCATTGTTCTGACCAGACATAATGTAAGATATCAGGTGTTCATGTAATGCTGCATGATCCAGTTATCAGCCAGAATATGTAAAAGTACAGACACAGAGGGTTATTAAATGCATAAAACGTGTGAGAACATGATACGAGGAACCTGGTTATGGTGAAAATTTTGAATGGGCAACACAGGGGTAGTTAGATAAAAGTGTTGAGGTGGTAGGCCAGTCTGAAGAAATGCATTTTTAGGGCACGCTTAAAACTGTGGGTATTGAGGATTAATTGAATTATCCTGGGTAGTGCATTCCAAAGAATTGATGCAGCATGTGAGAAGTCTTGGAGACGGGAGTGGGAGGTTCTGATTATTGAGGATGTTAACCACAGGTCATTAGCAGAACAGAAGGCATGGGTAGGGTGGTGTACTGAGATGAGGGAAGAGATGTAGGGTGGTGCTGAACCGTGGAGTGCTTTGTGGGTTAGAATGATAAGTTTATATTGAACTCTAGAGTGGATGGGTAGCCAGTGCAATGACTGGTACAAGGTAGAGGCATCGGTGTAATAGTTGGCGTGGAATATGATCCTGGCTGCAGCAGATTGGAGTAATAATATTGAAATAATAATGTTTCAAAGTACTGAAACTTCTATGCGTTAATTATATTTAGCAGTAAAAGAAATCTCTTTGATATCACAAAAACAAGTGGCAACTAAAAATTTTAATTATCAGATTTTAATTTTGGAGGTCAAAATCTGTAAATATAATTACAGACCTATCTCGTTACTCAATGTTGACCTCAAAATATTCACATCCATCATTACAGACAGAGTCAATAGGGTACTCCCTTCTCTTATACACAGAGACCAAGTAGGTTTTATACCAAGAAGACAGGGGCCAGATAATATAAGACGAAACCTAAATATAATACATGCAGCAACCAACTCCCAACAACCCACTATGCTTCTGGCTTTAGACATAGAGAAAGCCTTTGATTCAGTCTCCTGGCCATATCTCTTGGAGATATTATCAGTATTAGGCCTTCCCCATAAACTAATTAACTGTTTGTCCTTATTATACGATAAACCAACTGCATATCTTAAACTCCCATCTTTACATCCCACGCCGATAAATATAATGAGAGGAACTAGACAAGCTCACCAGCTTTCACCAGCTCTATTTGCACTAGCGATGGAGCCTCTGGCGGAAGCCATAAGAAGCGCCCCCAATATATTAGGACCAACCAATTTAGGAGAGCAATACAAAGTCAGTTTATTTGCTGACGACTTGCTTTTGTCCCTCACTAATCCCCATACCACCCTCCCTAACTTATTTTCACTACTTCATGACTTCGAATTAATATCAGGGCTTAAAATAAACATTGAAAAATCGGAAGCCCTATTCTTAAACACACCGGAGAAGGTACAGTCACACTTAGTGTCACAATTTGGCTTTGAAAAAAAGGAGCACTACTTAACCTATCTAGGAATTAATCTTACGACTAACAGATCGACTCTATATAAATGGAACTATGCTCCTCTGATAAAGAACCTCCAAAAGGACCTGTCCAAATGGTCGTCGCTAACACTGTCCTGGTTAGGCAGAATAAATGCTATAAAAATGGTCACTCTCCCAAGGTTCCTATATCTATTCCGTTCCCTTCCCATATCAGTACCCTCTGGAGCATTACGCAACATACATTCTATGGTCTCCAAATTTATTTGGCAAGGGAGAAAGCCAAGGATTAAACAACAAATCATGTTCATGCACAGAAAAAAAGGGGGATTTTCTTTGCCTAACTTTATTAACTATTTCAAATCTGCCCAGATTGCCCAGCTGACCAGAATCTGCTCAACAATAGATAGGCCAAGATGGGTCCAATTAGAGTCGTTTCTACTTAAACCTTACTGTATAGCAGGTCTTTTATGGGCCGAGGCAAAACTTCCACAACAAATCTCTATTATAGCGCCCTTCACAGCACAGTCCCTGCTCCTATGGAGAAAGGAGAGGTTCAAGAATAAGCTACAGACCAAAAGGTACACCGTTAAATTCGCTATTCAATAACCCAATGTTTCCTCCAGGACTTGACCCCCAGCCCTTTTCTTGGTGGATCCTGAAAGGACTAACTACAATAAGGGTATGTGTCCACGTTCAGGATTGCATCAGGATTTGGTCAGGATTTTATGTCAGTATTTGTAAGCCAAAACCAGGAGAGGAACAATTAGAGGAAAAGTATAATAGAAACATATGCACCACTTCTGCATTTATCACCCACTCCTGGTTTTGGCTTACAAATACTGACATAAAATCCTGACCAAATCCTGATGCAATCCTGAACGTGGACACATACCCTAAAACACCTCTGCTCCCCGTTTAATATCGCCTTATCTAGACAAGAGTTTATCCAAAAACATGAACCCCCAGTTAGAGAAGCGTTTCGAATGAATCAGATCTTTGATTTTGTTAGGAAATGCGTACCAGGCAGAGATTCTTTTAGACTAACGGGATTCGATCAGAAGTGTTCAAGCGATCCCTTGGGGAGGGGAGTGATCTCTTTGCTGTACTCTTCTTTTGCTTCAGCGCGAGAGGAGGAAAAACTTAGATTTATGCGTCAATGGGAGGAAGATTTAGAGTGCGAAATTTCTCTAGAGGAATGGCAGCGCTGTTGTGAAGCACTATCAAGGGGCTCCCACCAGGTATCTATGGTAGAATCTTCCCTCAGAGTTCTCCACAGAACATATCAGGTACCCACAAAATTGCACATTTACCCTCAGATATCTGTTATATGTTTTAGAGGCTGCAATGCGCCTGGAGATATGAGACACATTTGGTGGACATGCCCTGTGGTTGCTGGTCTGTGGCAGGAAGTAAAACTTTTGATTGATAGGATGTATGGAGGGGAGATAACACTAGACCCACTGACATTCCTGCTCGGATTAAAACTGCCAGGGGTTTCCAAAAACCTATTTAGACTGGTGATCTTGTTGGGAATGGCGACCAAAATACATATAGCGTAAAAATGGAGGACATCGTCGCTCTCGATATCCTAAGTCAAGGAAAGAATAAACACTATTATGCTGTATGAATGTATTCAGGCAACAAGGACTGACAGCTGGAGCTCTTTCTTTCAGGTCTGGACCCCGTGGCTGGACTTGAACCCCGAGAATCAAATGACGCTACCACTAACACTCTCTCCGTGAGATGCAAATTGGTGGCTCCTTGATAGTATAAATGGCAGCAGATATTGAATGTTTTTTTTTTTTTGTTTTTTTTCCACACAATGTGAGTTGACGACCCAAAAACTAATCTATGTTGGTATCGACCTGACGCGTAGTACTGTGAGAAATAATACTGTAAAGTGGATTTGTAATGCTCATATCTTAATACACTTTCTCTTTTGTATCAGTCTTGTTTTGGTCTTGTCCTAAACGAATGTTCGTAAAAGTCCCCCATATGTTATACCATGTATCTGTTGATATAAGTACAGTTGTTGTTTTTATTTGTCTTTTGTACTTTCAAAACTCCTATGTTGGGAGATTATGATATCAATCTCTAAATAAAATCTATTGAAACAAAAAAAAAAAAATCGGTAAATATGCAGAACAGTGTTATATGAAAGGTGAAAAGCAACCATGGTTATGTGCCTTTGCAAAATAGGATAGCAGGAACCAAAAATCTACATAAAATCAAGTTCCAAAAGCAAATATCTGAAGTCTGTGAGCTAGGCTACTCTAATAAGGGCAGGAGAAGAACCTCATATACTTATATAATATTGCACACAATCTGTGTAAGGCCTCCTTCACTAGTCCTGGTGATTCCTGTACAGGAAAAAACAGTATGGTGAGATGCGTGGGACTGTGTTTATGTGCCATCCGTATGTACATATATGACATCCGTGTGCTGTCCATGTGTCCATATTTCATGTCCGTGTGCCATCCGTACAATACGTACCAGTTCCTGGGAAAAACATTACAGTTTGCCCGGATCCCAGATGCCAGCTGCTTAAGGCAGTTCTCATCATTGTCTCCTGCTTGTACTGAGATTAGCGCGACCAAGAGACAAGGATGAGAGTTGCATTTAGCAGCAGCTGTGTAACCCCTGTGTTAAATAGCTAATAAAAAAATACAATTCTCATAGCCAGCAGAGGAAAAGCCCATGACTGGGGGCTGATGTTAATAATCTGGGAAAAAGGAAAATACCATAAGGTTACCAGGCTATTAGTAATAGCTCAGAGCTGTTTGCTTATTCTTTCCTGGTGAATTTATGAGGGACCTCAGAAAAAAAATGATGTAGGGTACCCCTATAAATTCAACACTGCAAAGCTAAACAGACAGCTGTGGGTTGATATGAATAGCCTGGGAAGGGGTCAAAGGTGTTGCCGCCCCCCAGGCTACCAACATTAGCCCTCAACCGCCTCAGAAATGGCACATCCATAAGATGCGCCAAATCTGGCACTTAGCCTCGCTCTTCTCTCTTGCCCTGTGGGGGTGGCAAGTGGGGTAATAGGGTTGGGGTTGATGTCACATTTTTATTGGCAGATGACATCAAGCCTAGGGGTTAGAAACGGACAGGCAGCTACAAGATGCCCCTATTACTAACCCCATAGTAAATACTGAAATAAACACACTGCCCGAATAAAGTTCTTTATTTGAATTAAAAAATATGAACGTGTGAAGAAGGGCTAACTGTGGATTGCTGAAGTACAAACCCTTTAGAGACCGTTTTGTAACCTTCTCCAGCCAGATGATAATCAACAACTCTTCTTCTGAGGTCCTTATAAATTTCCTTTCTTCATGCCATGATACACTTCCACAAACGTGTTGTGAAAATCTGACTTTGATAGATCCCTGTTCTTTCAAAAACAGATCACCCAGTCATATCTGATTGTCATTACATTGATTGAAAATACAAGATTCTAATTCTACCTTCAAATTATCTGCTAATCCTAAAGGTTAATATACTTTTACCACTC
The DNA here is from genome assembly GCF_032444005.1 of Ranitomeya imitator. NCBI lineage: Eukaryota > Metazoa > Chordata > Amphibia > Anura > Dendrobatidae > Ranitomeya > Ranitomeya imitator. Next base: position 432,506,040 of record NC_091285.1, read on the forward strand.
ACAGACATGTGATGCTGGATCATTTTCCTCAACAACAAAAAAGTTACAAAATCTAATTTATTTTATTTTATTTGGTTTTCCATTATTTAATTTTAGGATTTGTGTGAAACTCTGATGAGGTTTTAGATCACATTTGTGCAGAAATGTGAAAAAATTCTGAAGGGTTCATAATCGTTCATGCACGACTGTATGCCATAAATCCCGGATAAATGCTTGGTCCAAGCTCTGGGATTCAGACCCATCTACAGATCATTTTTCATTTATTTATTTACAGCACAGGTGGCCGGTGAGGAATACTCTCATCAACGACTCCTGCTGTCGCTGTTATTAGCGGCAGCAGGTGTAGGCTGACGGGAGTAAAGGTACCGTCACACTTAGCGACGCTGCAGCGATACCGACAACGATCCGGATCGCTGCAGCGTCGCTGTTTGGTCGCTGGAGAGCTGTCACACAGACCGCTCTCCAGCGACCAACGATCCCGAGGTCCCCGGTAACCAGGGTAAACATCGGGTAACTAAGTGCAGGGCCGCGCTTAGTAACCCGATGTTTACCCTGGTTACCATCGTAAAAAACAAACAGTACATACTTACATTCAGCTGTCTGTCCCTTGCCGTCTGTTTGCTGCACTGACTGCTGGCCGCAAAGTGAAAGCAGAGCACAGCCACAGCGGTGAGTCACCGCTGTGTGACTCACCGCTGTGCTGTGCTTTCACTTTCACTTTGCGGCCAGCAGTCAGTGCAGGAAATAGACGGCAAGGGACAGACAGCTGAATGTAAGTATGTACTGTTTGTTTTTTTACGATGGTAACCAGGGTAAACATCGGGTTACTAAGCGCGGCCCTGCGCTTAGTTACCCGATGTTTACCCTGGTTACCAGTGAAGACATCGCTGAATCGGTGTCACACACACCGATTCAGCGATGTCTGCGGGGAGTCCAGCGACGAAATAAAGTTCTGGACTTTCTTCCCCGACCAGCGACAGCACAGCAGGGGCCTGATCGCTGCTGCCTGTCACACTGGACGATATCGCTAGCGAGGACGCTGCAACGTCACGGATCGCTAGCGATATCGTCTAGTGTGACAGTACCTTAATAGTCACATCAGCCACCGCCTGCTGTCATTGTTATCTCTTGAATACAACTCTCATCAGTCTCCCCTGCTCACGCTGATCGCCAGCAGAGCAGGGGAGAATGATAAGAGCATCTTCAGCACGCGTCTCTGGGGAACAGCGCTTACTGTAGCGGTTCTTCCCTTGGCACCCGTCCGTGTGGTACCAATGTGGCACATGGTATTAAACACACGGACACTGTCATCTCCGATACCGTTTTATTCCGGTACCGGAAATATCAGGACGTGTGAAAATAGCCTTGCTGTGAACAGTGTCATACATAACATCTAGACTGAAGTGCAATCCAATTTGACTGCAGATGAGTCTAAAGCAAAAAAGAGTGCTGATAGATATCGTTGACTTGTTCCCAACAACTTTACTCGAGATACGTTTTGGCTTTCCACCAAAAACATCCGTTTAAAGACTCATTGCAAAAAGTTGGCTCCAAAGTTCATTGTTCCGCAAATTAATCCGTTCAGTTTTCTAAAACTATCTGCTATGCTAAAAATTTCTAATGCTCTTCATGTATCCCTATTACGTCCTCTGGATCAAAACAAATTCTCTCCCAAAATGAAAGCAGTTCTTGACAAAAAACTATGGTTATTCATCATACCGCCAAAAAAAGTGGAATAAAATGCAATCAAAAAGTCATATGTAAATAGAAGTGGTATAGACAAAAATGTTATCTTGTTCAACAAAAAACAAGCCCCTATATGCTGAAAAATAAAAAAAGCTATAGCTGTCAGAATAGGGCCATGCAAAAATATATATTTTTTCTTTAAAATGGTTTTTCTTGTGTTAAATCAGCAAAACATTAAAAATAATATAAATATCTTGTTTGATCGCAGTGTTCCAGGGTAATATGCTGGGAGCGGTCCGTGACCGCTCCTGACACTTATTGGCGGGTGTCAGCTGTGAGAATCAGCTGACACCCGGCCCCAATCGGCCGCACACCCCCGTGTGCGCGACCGATCACTTTTGTAGGCTTTTTTTTCAACTTAAAGGTGTTTACCACTTTTAGAAGAGTGGGCCGCAAACATTTCTAGTCAAGTAACAGAAAAATCGGGTATTACTCACCCTCCTTGGGTTAAGTTCAGGCTGTCCATCGCTGCTCCGGTCTCAGTGTTTTGAATGCAACACTAACATCACGTTGACAGATCACATCACTAATCCAGCCAATTACTGAGCTCAATGGCTCATGCTGTCAACATGATGTCACCATTGCAGCCAAAACACTGGGAGCAGCTCTGGAGAACCAGTGCTGGACCAGGGAGGTGGACCGGGAATGTGCTTACCATCTAAAGAAGGCTGACACCTGAAGAAGACTGTTTCTAGCTGAAGCGGGTTGTAGTTTTAATGAATTGTAATCTTTTTTCTTCATTCAAGGTGATCATTTGGATCCTCATTATTTGGGAGCACCCAGTACCTGGATTTCATATCTAGTATTACTATCTGAGTTTGGTATGCTACATTACAGGAAACATAGACTGAACAAATGTGAAGAAATGTGTAAAAGAGTCATCTCACCCACATAAGTCCAATGCACGGAGGCCCACAGTGCCGCACGAGAAATGAACGAAGAACAGGAATTCCAGACTCAGGATCTTCATAAAATTCTCAGTTTATTAGGCAAGTATAAAAACGTTGAAAATATCAATGGACATACAAAAGAAACATACAAAAGCTGTCACAAAAAGCTGTTTCTATACTTACCTAAAAAAATGAGAATTTTATGAAGATCCTAACGCTGAAAGTGAACCTGTCAACTCAAGAAACACTATTTTCCAATAAGCGCTGACATCATCGTCTCTGCCTTCGGACCCCCCTTCAAGGGTAGGTGCACACGGTCAGTAATTGGCAGCGCTTTGGGCGCAGCACATGTCTGGTGAATCCGTATGTGTTCACTGAACCGTGCGAAATCACTGCATCCAATATATTGTACGGGTGAGATTTATCTTGTAGAGGATAAATAGACATGCTGTGGTCTGGAGAGATGCGCTGCATGTCCGTCTCCGTGGATGAGCTGCAGGCGTCTGTGCACGCATAGTGGACATGGGATTTCGTGAAATCCCATCCACTATGCTATAACATCTGGATGCTGCAGAAGTACACAGTGTCCAACCTGCAGCGATTACTGACCATGTGCACCTACCATAAAAAGTCTTTCATCAAGTTTTTGCCACCTAATGTGAGAGCAGCATAATGTACAGGCAGAGACCTTGATTCACGCGTTACTGGGTTGCTTGTAGTTTTGATAAAACTGTTTTATCAGCAAGAGATTATCACTAGAGGACTAGTAAACCTGCTGCCATGTAGTCCTACATATTCATGAATTCTCTATAACCCTTCCCATACCACTAATTGGCAGATTTCTGCCTATGAACAGTGTACACACAAAGCTGCCAATCAGCATTGTGGATGAGGTTATACAGAGCTCAACATTCAGAGAACTTGTAAATCTGCTTCAGATAAAACAGTGATTTTATCAAAACTGCAGCAAGCCGCCCAGTAAGTGCCACATCCCTTTAATCAAGGTCTCTGCGCCAACATCATGCTGGTCTCAAATGGGAGTAGCAAAAACATGGTGACAAAACTGCAGTAATGCGCCAGTAAGTGTCACGTCGCTTTAATCAGGGTCTCTGCCCTTACATCATCCAGATGGGGTAGCAAACCCATGAGATGACAGATCCCCTTTAAGCCCTGTTCTTTCTATATGAAACTGGGGAGGAGACATTTTTGCTTTAAACTCCCGAGTAAAACAACCTAAAAATACACATTCTTGCAGCTAAATGCTGCATTTTGTGCTGCCCTCCCATCATGCTCCCCCATTTTCTGTACGTTTTAAACTAGTGTATACTCTGAAATACCTGACATCCACTGGAAATGTGAACAGTGATATATTACAGAAAAGGTCACAAAACTACACAAGATACATCTTATAGAGATATGTGTGCCCTTGTTATGTAGTGTTTACATAGTAATAAAGCATTGCAGTAATGAACTTTAAACATATTATTACAGTACTATCTTTCTAATGCTATATGAAATCAGCTGTTTCTCTGCTTCTGCTTATCAATATACATATTCTAGCCTATCAGTAGTTCAAAATTCATTTTTCCACCTGTTGTAAAGGAGCATTTCAGGCTCGTCAGTCATCAATCAGAAGTCTGCGGGTTTATGCCCATGCCTGTGTCTTGTATAATACTCCTGATCATTTTACGCTGAAGCTTCTTTTACACTCATAATAAACAAATATAACTTCACCACACAGTAATGTTTTCTTTACATAATAATGAGTGAGATAAGCTTTTTACCACTATATTGTTCTGAAACACCTATCACTGAATCCTATAAATTAGGCCATAAAGTATATATTATGTAGGGACACCAAAGAAAGAATACTTTATATGGAGATCAAGGAAAGTATAAAACATTTTATTTAAACAAATCATAAAACCAAGCCATAAAATGGCATAACATACAAACATGTAAGAAAGCAAAAGACCACAGATGAGGCAAATTGGTGAAAAAAACGGACAATATGTATAAAAGTGAACTACATAATTATCGTGATCTAAACAATACAAATTGTCTTTAAAAACATAGAAGGGCAAGAGCAGCATACAGAGGCAAACAAAATATTAGCTTATTAGCATATATCTCAGGTGTAACAATTAGATAGCAAATCATTACACAGTAATTTATGTATATATCATAAGGTATAATGAGAAGTCTGGTAACAGCAAAATGTTTTATAATACACCACTCACTTATACCCTAAAGAATACAAGCTGATGTAAGAGATCCCATAATAAAGGGTAAGCCTTATAGAAGTAAATATATATACACCTGTATCATGCCTAATAAATAAAGTAGCTACATATTCATAACCTTAAGTTAAGAAAGTCCGGGCGTTCACCACACCGATGCGCGTTTCTCATATATTGCAAATACCATATATACTCGAGTATAAGCCGACCCGAGTATAAGCCAAGGCCCCTAATTTTTCCACAAAAAACTGGGAAAACTTATTGACTCGAGTATAAGCCTAGGGTGGGAAATGCAGCAGCTACTGGTAAATGTCCAAAATAAAAATAGATATCAATGAACGTAAAATTAAGATGCTCCCCCATAAGATGCTCCATACAAAATATGCCCAATATAATGCTGCACAAAGGCTAATAATGGACCCATAAGATGCTCCATATAATGCTGCACAAAAGGTTAATGATGGCCCCCATAAGATGCTCCATATTAAAATATACCCCATATAATGCTCCACAAAAGGTTAACGTTGGCCCGATAAGATGCTCTATAGAATAATATACCGCATATAATGCTCCATAAAGGTTGATGGCCCCATAAGATGCTCCATAGAATAATATGCCCCGTATAATACTGCTCCATAGAATAATGTGCCCCATATGCTGCTGCTATTAAAAAAAAAAAACATACCTCTTGTCACTGGGGGCCAGGTGCCGGTGTCCTGAGCAGGCGGGGACACCGACACGCTATGGGGGCCAGGTGGAGGTGTCGCCGCTGGCTCAGGCCCCCGGCAATTGCGATATTCACCTGTCCCGTTCCGCTGCCGCGCACTACTGTGTCTTCTGTCTCTCTGCAGTGACTGTTCAGGCAAAGGGCGCGCACTAATCACGTCATCACGCCCTCTGACCTGAATGTCATAGCCAGAGGACGCGAAAGACACAGAGCGGCGGGGGAACGTGGACAGGTGAATATCGCATGGTTCACCCTCCCCCATCATACTCACCCTCCTGGCACGGTCTCTGCACTTCCTTGCTTCTCCGTTGTCCTGGGGCGGCAGCTCCTTCCAGTGCTGAGCGGTCACATGGTACCGCTCATTATAGAAATGAATATGCTCTCCCCGCTTATGGGAGTGGAGTCACGTGCATATTCATTACTTTAATGAGCGGTACCACGTGACCGTTGAACACAGGAAGAGCTGCCGGCCGGACACCATCTGAAAAGCAGGGAAGTGCAGAGACCACGCACGGGGTGAGAATGATGTGACAGCTAACGACTCCTGCCATCCCCCCTCCCCCGCTGACCCCCTGGGACAATGACTCGAGTATAAGACAAGAGGGGCACTTTCAGCCTAAAAAAAATGGGTGAAAATCTCGGCTTATATTTGAGTATATACGGTAAGTGGAAGTACCGTAGTAGGTTTTCATATACAGTACCAGTGAAAAGTATGGACACACCTACTCATGCAGTTGTTTTCCTTGTTATTGGAATGTGGACATTGTAGATTCAGACTGAAGGCAGCATAACCATGAAGGAACACATATGGAAACCAGGAGTAAAGAGACACATGTAAAACAAACCAGTATATGTGCAAAAGTTTAAGGGATCTGCACACAATGCTTCTTTCAGGTGGAAACTGTATGAAAAACCTGTTTGAAAACTCTCAAAAGAATGAACATTTGCATTTCTGCTTAAAAACTACCTGCAAATCATCAGGCATCTGAATATTTTTTAACAGCTTCAGGTTTCTAAAAAAACGCCAAGGAGTTAAAAAAAAGTGACCTCACTTTACAATACAAATCAATTGGAAAGTTCAAAAGACGCTTGTGCGTCTTTTAGGAGTATTTTTTTCATTGTTTTAGCTGAAAAAAAAGTAGTGGTTTCTTTATCATTCAATGGAGTGAAAATAAAATGACTGGAATACAAAATTATAAAAGAAGTCACTAAAACCATGGGAAAACACATAAAGCTGGTGGCCATATCTGTAAGGAAAAATGCTCCGGAAACGACTGAAAAAAATGACACAAAGATGCTGCATAGATCACCTTCGGATCTGCAGCGTTTCTGCATGGAAAAAAAACAGTGCAGATCCGCTCTAAATCCGCAACGTGTGCACATAACCTAAGCTTTACTAGAGTTTAAAAAATACTGTAAGGATGAGTGCCCGCAATGAGTGAGTTTTTGGTGCATTTTTGACGCTGAGTATTTTCGTTGCATGAAAAACGCTTCGGCTTACAGTTTCTGCAAAGTGGATGGGATTTATAGAAATCCCGTCCACTGCGCTTTTTTTTTTAATCACTGTAAACTGACCTACAGTGTTATAAATCCGACATGTCAATTTCTCTTGTGAGTACGCTTAGCTCTGGGCAGATATTTCCAATAGACTTGCATTAGATGCAGAAAATCGTCAGGTAAAAAACAGACATCCATTTTAGTTTGCTTCCGTGGCAGAAAGACATCAAAAACACATGTAATACGCATCTGACTAAATCAATAAACTGTTTCCAAAGCCAAAAACCAGGAAGTATCGTAAACAAAGCAGCTTTATTTAACTCCTTTATGACCTATGACGTATAGGTACGTCATAGGACACCTCCCACTCATTGATGCGGGTTCTGGCGCTGAGCATGCAAGTATTCAGACACATGACAGTTGATCTGATCATCAACACCCAAATGGTATTGATAAAAATATCAACTCGGCAGGTAAAAAATAAGCCCTCATCCCGCCCCAGATCCCAAAAAATGGAGGCACTATGGGTCTCGGAAAACAACGCCATTGTTTAAAAATTTTTTTTTTTTTTTTTTACAAACTTGGGATTTTTTTTCACCACTTAAAAATAGAAAAAAAACCTATACGTGTCTAGTGTCTGTGGATTCGTAATGATGTGGAGAATCATAATGGCACGTCAGTTTTAGCATTTAGTGAACATAGTAGAAAAAAAAACTATTGTGGATTTGCACTTTTTAACAATTTCACCACACTTTGAATTTTTTTCCTGTTTTCTAGTACCCTATATGGTGTCATTCAAAAGTTCTACTAGTCCTGCAAAAAAAACAAGCCCTCATGCGGCTATATTGACGGGAAAATAAAAAAAAAGGGGAACAAAAAACAACAGTGCAAAAACAGAAGATCCCAAGGTGGTAAAGGGCTTAAAACATGACAAACAAACAAGAGACAAAAACAGAGTAAAAATTGCGATAACATTGCATGTAAGAAAAACCTCCTCAAAAACACAATGGAAAATGCAAGTAACCTAATCTACTTGATAGGTGTGTAAAATCTGCAACATCAAAAACTCACTGTGGGAATGTAGCCTTAAATCTTGCAATATCTACATGTATGTGATTGTGGGAGGGTAAATTCATCAGATTTACCAGCCTCCAACCCTGCACACTGACAGCACCTCCGATCATTATAGCCTTCATTAACGAGGCACGGATATCAAGGAGCCGCCGCATCACGACAACTGTCTGCTGGTCCTCTGCAGTGGAGACATGACATTGGTTATATCAGGAGATTGGCAGGGGACATGGGGGTACGGGCAAGAGTGAAGAGGAGGCATCGGTCCAGGAGTAAACAGATTTGTGAGTTGTCACAGAATTGTACCGTGCCAGCAGCGGGCCATCTTGTGACCGCACGTATGCGATATGTATGCTCCTGGTCACATTTCCACTAGACATGCGTGTCTCCTCCCACCATACAAGTGTATTGAGAAAGGCCTCGCAAGTCTAGTCAGTCTGCAGTGAGAGATATATGCATACTCCTGGCCACATTCCCACGAGAGAGCGTGGCCTCACACCATACAAGTGTATTGAGAAAGGCCTCGCCATGTCTAGTCGACTTTATTAAAAGGTATATGTATACTCCTGGCCAGGGCCGTATTTAAAGTTTCTGCTGCCCTAGGCACTTTTAGTGCTGCCTCCCCCATTGTTGAGTATGACACTATAGGCAGTGACTTTGGCAAAAATCGCTGTTGTCACAGTAGCCTTCTGCAGCAGATCCAGCAGTTTTTCTGCATCTGCCGCATAATGGATCACTTACGGCAACACTGCGTTCGGCCCCATTCATTTCCTATGGAACTTGCGGACATGTGCGGCACTTGCGGTTTTGCCGCGATCCGGCAAATGCGGTACTTGCAGCAATGGGAAAAAACGCTGCCAGCAGTGTTTTTGTCTCACCGCAAGTGCCGCACATGTCCGCAAGTAGCCATCACTACCTGTCCCTGCACCTTGCTAGCTCATCCCTAACTATTCCTCCCTGACCTAAAACTACACTATAAAGCTTTAGAAAAACAATTAAAGGGAGTCTGTCATCCCAAAAATCGTATATGAGATAAGGCTACCAGCATCAGGGGCTTATCTACAGCATTTTGTAATGCATTCTGTAATGCTGTAGATAAGCCCCCGATGTATCCTGAAAGGTAAGAAAAACATGTTATATTATACTCACCCAGGGGAGGTCCCGATCGTGGCCGGGTGTCAGCTGACTATCGCAGCTGACATCCGGCACTATGCGCCAGGAGCGGTCACGGACAGCCCCTGGCACATTAACCCCCGAAACACTGCGATCAAACATGATCGCAGTGTTTTGGTGGTATAAGGAAGCATTGCGCAGGGAGGGGGCTCCCTGCGTGCTTCTCTGAGACCCTCGGAGCAACGTGATGTGATCGCGTTGCTGCGAGGGTCTCTTACCTCCTCCTCCCTGCAGGCCCGGATCCAAAATGGCCGCAAGGCTGCATCTGGGTCCTGCAGGGAGGTGGCTTACCAGCGCCTGCTCAGAGCAAGCGCTGGTAAGCCACTTCCCTGCTGTGCCTGTGTGATCGCTGATCTGACAGTGCACAGCAAAGTGTCAGATCAGCGATCTGTCAATAAAATGTGATGCCCCCCACCCCGGGGCAAAGTAAAAAAAAAATTTTAACGTGTGAAAAAAAATTTTTCTAAATAAATAATAAAAAAATATATATTGTTCCAATAAATACATTCCTTTATCTAAAAAAAAAAAAATAAAAGTACACATAACGACCCGTCCTATAAAACTGTCCCACTAGTTAACCCCTTCAGTGAACACCATAAAAAAATTAAAAAAAAGGCAAAAAACAACAATTTATTATCATACCGCCAAACAAAAAGTGGAATAACACGCGATCAAAAAGACGGATATAAATAACCATGGTACCACTGAAAACATCATCTTGTCCTGCAAAAAACGAGCCACCATACAGCATGATCAGCGAAAAAATAAAAAAGTTATAGTCCTCAGAATAAAGCGATGCAAAAATAATTATTTTTCTCTATAAAATAGTTTTTATCGTATAAATGCACCAAAACATAAAAAAAGATATAAATGAGGTATCGCTGTAATCGTACTGACCCGAAGAATAAAACTGCTTTATCCATTTTACCAAACGCGGAACAGTATAAACTCCCCCCCCCCCCAAAAGAAATTCATGAATAGCTGGTTTTTGGTCATTCTGCCTCACAAAAATCGGAATAAAAAGCGATCAAAAAATGTCACGTGCCCGAAAATGTTACCAATAAAAACGTCAACTCGTCCCGCAAAAAACAAGACCTCACATGACTCTGTGGACCAAAATATGGAAAAATTATAGCTCTCAAAATGTGGTAACGCAAAAAATATTTTTTGCAATAAAAAGCGTCTTTTAGTGTGTGATGGCTGCCAGACATAAAAAGGGTTAGGGCTAGGATGAGGGCTAGGGTTAGAGTTAGGGCTAGGGTTAGGGCTACAGTTAGGGTTGGGGCTAAAGTTAGGGTTTGGATTATATTTATGGTTGGGAATAGGGTTGGGATAAGGGTAAGGGGTGTGTTAGGGTTACCGTTGAGATTACGGTTAGGGGTGTGTTTGGATAAGGGTTTCAGTTATAATTGGGGGTTTCCACTGTTTAGGCACATCAGGGGCTCTCCAAACGCGACATGGCGTCCGATCTCAATTCCAGCCAATTCTGCGTTGAAAAAGTAAAACAGTGCTCCTTCCCTTCTGAGCTCTCCCGTGCGCCCAAACAGGGGTTTACCTCAACATATGGGGTGTAAGCGTAATCAGGACAGATTGGACAACAACTTTGGGGGGTCCAATGTCTCTTGATACCCTTGGGAAAATACAAAACTGGGGGCTAAAAAATAATTTTTGTGGAAAAAAAAAGGATTTTTTATTTTCACGGCTCTGCGTTATAAACTGTAGGGAAACACTTGGGGGTTCAAAGTTCTCACAACACATCTAGATAAGTTCCTTGGGGGTCTAGTTTCCAATATGGGGTCACTTGTGGGGGGTTTCTACTGTTTAGGTACATTAGGGGCTCTGCAAATGCAATGTGATGCCTGCAGACCATTCCATCTAAGTATGCATTCCAAATGGCGCTCCTTCCCTTCCGAGCTCTCCTGTTATGATTAGGCAACTCAGTACCACAGTGAACATAGAGGTCAGAGCACATACAGTGATCTGACAATAATCCAAAAACATAGAACGAGCTCTGAGACGTGGGAACTCTGTTGACCGCAATCCCTAATCCTATCCAACAACACTAGAGGCAGCCGTGGATTGCGCCTAACGCTACCTATGCAACTCGGCACAGCCTGAGAAACTAGCTAGCCTGAAGATAGAAAATAAGCCTACCTTGCCTCAGAGAAATACCCCAAAGGAAAAGGCAGCCCCCCACATATAATGACTGTGAGTAAGATGAAAAGACAAACGTAGAGATGAAATAGATTTAGCAAAGTGAGGCCCGACTTTCTGAACAGAGCGAGGATAGGAAAGGTAACTTTGCGGTCAACACAAAACCCTAAAAACCACGCAAAGGGGGCAAAAAGACCCTCCGTACCGAACTAACGGCATGGAGGTACACCCTCTGCGTCCCAGAGCTTCCAGCAAACAAATAGATAAGCTGGACAGAAGAAAAGCAAACAAAATAGCAAAGGAAAACTTAGCTATGCAGAGCAGCAGGCCACAGGAATGATCCAGGAGGAAAACAAGTCCAATACTGGAACATTGACAGGAAGCCAGGATCAAAGCACTAGGTGGAGTTAAGTAGAGCAGCACCTAACGACCTCACCACATCACCTGAGGGAGGAAACTCAGAAGCCGCAGTACCACTTCCCTCCACCAACGGAAGCTTACAGAGAGAATCAGCCGAAGTACCACTTGTGACCACAGGAGGGAGCTCTGCCACAGAATTCACAACAGAACCCCCCCCCCTTGAGGAGGGGTCACCAAACCCTCACCAGAGCCCCCAGGCCGACCAGGATGAGCCACATGAAAGGCACGAACAAGATCGGGAGCATGGACATCAGAGGCAAAGACCCAGGAATTATCTTCCTGAGCATAACCCTTCCACTTAACCAGATACTGGAGTTTCCGACTAGAAACACGAGAATCCAAAATCTTCTCCACAATATACTCCAACTCCCCCTCCACCAAAACCGGGGCAGGAGGGTCAACAGAAGGAACCATAGGTGCCACGTATCTCCGCAACAATGACCTATGGAATACGTTATGTATGGAAAAAGAATCTGGAAGGGTCAGACGAAAAGACACAGGATTAAGAACCTCAGAAATCCTATACGGACCAATGAAACGAGGTTTAAACTTAGGAGAGGAAACCTTCATAGGAATATGACGAGAAGATAACCAAACCAAATCCCCAACACGAAGTCGGGGACCCACACAGCGTCTGCGATTAGCGAAACGTTGAGCCTTCTCCTGGGACAAGGTCAAATTGTCCACTACCTGAGTCCAAATCTGCTGCAACCTGTCCACCACAGTATCCACACCAGGACAGTCCGAAGACTCAACCTGTCCTGACGAGAAACGAGGATGGAACCCAGAGTTGCAGAAAAATGGCGAAACCAAGGTAGCCGAGCTAGCCCGATTATTAAGGGCGAACTCAGCCAAAGGCAAAAAGGACACCCAGTCATCCTGATCAGCAGAAACAAAACATCTCAGATATGTTTCCAAGGTCTGATTGGTTCGTTCGGTCTGGCCATTAGTCTGAGGATGGAAAGCCGAGGAAAAAGACAAGTCAATGCCCATCCTACCACAAAAGGCTCGCCAAAACCTCGAAACAAACTGGGAACCTCTGTCAGAAACTATATTCTCTGGAATGCCATGTAAACGAACCACATGCTGGAAGAACAATGGCACCAAATCAGAGGAGGAAGGCAATTTAGACAAGGGTACCAAATGGACTATCTTAGAAAAGCGATCACAGACCACCCAAATGACTGACATCTTTTGAGAAACGGGAAGATCTGAAATAAAATCCATAGAGATATGTGTCCAAGGCCTCTTCGGGACTGGCAAGGGCAAAAGCAACCCACTGGCACAAGAACAGCAGGGCTTAGCCCTAGCACAAATCCCACAGGACTGCACAAAAGTACGCACATCCCGCGACAGAGATCGCCACCAAAAGGATCTAGCCACTAACTCTCTGGTACCAAAGATTCCAGGATGACCAGCCAAGACCGAACAATGAACCTCAGAGATAACTTTATTTGTCCACCTATCAGGGACAAACAGTTTCTCCGCTGGACAACGATCAGGTTTATTAGCCTGAAATTTTTGCAGCACTCGCCGCAAATCAGGGGAGATGGCAGACACATTTAATCCCTCTTTGAGGATACCCGCCGGCTCAGATACACCCGGAGAGTCGGGCACAAAACTCCTAGACAGAGCATCCGCCTTCACATTTTTAGAGCCCGGAAGGTATGAAATCACAAAGTCAAAACGGACAAAAAACAACGACCAACCAGCTTGTCTAGGATTCAACCGCTTGGCGGACTCGAGATAAGTCAAGTTCTTACGATCAGTCAAGACCACCACGCGATGCTTAGCTCCTTCAAGCCAATGACGCCACTCCTCGAATGCCCACTTCATGGCCAGCAACTCTCGGTTGCCCACATCATAATTTCGCTCAGCAGGCGAAAACTTCCTGGAAAAGAAGGTGCACGGTTTCATCACTGAGCAATCAGAACCTCTCTGTGACAAAACAGCCCCTGCTCCAATCTCAGAAGCATCAACCTCGACCTGGAACGGAAGCGAAACATCTGGTTGACACAACACAGGGGCAGAAGAAAAATGACGCTTCAACTCTTGAAAAGCTTCCACAGCAGCAGAAGACCAATTGACCACATCAGCACCCTTCTTGGTCAAATCGGTCAATGGTTTAGCAATACTAGAAAAATTGCAGATGAAGCGACGATAAAAATTAGCAAAGCCCAGGAACTTTTGCAGACTTTTCAGAGATGTCGGCTGAGTCCAATCATGGATGGCTTGGACCTTAACAGGATCCATCTCGATAGTAGAAGGGGAAAAGATGAACCCCAAAAATGAAACCTTCTGCACACCAAAGAGACACTTTGATCCCTTCACAAACAAAGAATTAGCACGCAGGACCTGAAAAACCGTTCTGACCTGCTTCACATGAGACTCCCAATCATCCGAGAAGATCAAAATGTCATCCAAGTACACAATCAGGAATTTATCCAGGTACTCTCGGAAGATGTCATGCATAAAGGACTGAAACACTGATGGAGCATTGGCAAGTCCGAATGGCATTACTAGATACTCAAAATGACCCTCGGGCGTATTAAATGCAGTTTTCCATTCATCGCCTCGCTTAATTCGCACAAGATTATACGCACCACGAAGATCTACCTTGGTGAACCAACTAGCCCCCTTAATCCGAGCAAACAAATCACATAACAACGGCAAGGGGTACTGAAATTTAACCGTGATCTTATTTAGAAGGCGGTAATCTATACAAGGTCTCAGTGAACCATCCTTCTTGGCTACAAAAAAGAACCCTGCTCCTAATGGCGACGATGACGGGCGAATATGCCCCTTCTCCAGGGACTCCTTCACATAACTGCGCATAGCGGCGTGCTCAGGCACAGATAAATTAAACAATCGGCCTTTTGGGAACTTACTACCAGGAATCAAATTAATAGCACAATCACAATCCCTATGCGGAGGTAGGGCATCGGACTTGGGCTCATCAAATACATCCCGGTAATCAGACAAGAACTCTGGAACCTCAGAAGGGGTGGATGACGAAATTGACAGAAATGGAACATCACCATGTACCCCCTGACAACCCCAGCTGGACACCGACATGGATTTCCAATCTAATACTGGATTATGGACTTGTAGCCATGGCAACCCCAACACGACCACATCATGCAGATTATGCCACACCAGAAAGCGAATAACCTCCTGATGTGCAGGAGCCATGCACATGGTCAGCTGGGTCCAGTACTGAGGCTTCGATCGCGATCTGCCCGCACCTATTAACTAGTTAAATGCCGCTGTCAAACGCAGACAGCGGCATTTAACTACCGCTTCCGGCCGGGCGGCCGGAAATGACGTCATCGCCGACCCCCGTCACATGTCCGGGGGTCGGCGATGCGTCTCCATTGTAGCCATAGAGGTCCTTGAGACCTCTATGGTTACTGATTGCCCGTCGCTGTGAGCGCCACCCTGTGGTCGGCGCTCACAGCACACGTGCAATTCTGCTACATAGCAGCGATCAGCAGATCGCTGCTATGTAGCAGAGCCGATCGTGCTGTGCCTGCTTCTAGCCTCCCATGGAGGCTATTGAAGCATGGCAAAAGTTAAAAAAAAAAGTTTAAAAAAATGTGAAAAAAATAAAAAAAACATAAAAGTTTAAATCACCCCCCTTTCGCCCCAATCAAAATAAATCAATAAAAAAAATATCAAATCTACGCATATTTGGTATCGCCGCGCTCAGAATTGCCCGATCTATCAAATAAAAAAAAGTATTAACCTGATCGCTAAACAGCGTAGCGGGAAAAAAACTCGAAACGCCATAATTACGTTTTTTTGGTCGCCTCGACATTGCATTAAAATGCAATAACGGGCGATCAAAAGAACGTATCTGCACCGAAATGCTATCATTAAAAACGTCATCTCGGCACGCAAAAAATAAGCCCTCAACCGACCCCAGATCACGAAAAATGGAGACGCTACGAGTATCGGAAAATGGCGCAATTTTTTTTTTTTTTTTTTTTTAGCAAAGTTTGGAATTTTTTTTCACCACTTAGATAAAAAATAACCTTGTCATGTTTGGTGTCTATGAACTCGTAATGACCTGGAGAATCATAATGGCAGGTCATTTTTAGCATTTAGTGAACCTAGCAAAAAAGCCAAACAAAAAACCAATGTGGGATTGCACTTTTTTTGCAATTTCACCGCACTTGGAATTTTTTTCCCGTTTTCTAGTACACGACATGCTAAAACCAATGATGTCGTTCAAAAGTACAACTCGTCTCGCAAAAAATAAGCCCTCACATGGCCAAATTGACGGAAAAATAAAAAAGTTATGGCTCTGGGAAGGAGGGGAGCGAAAAACGAACACGGAAAAACAAAAAATCCCCTGGTCATGAAGGGGTTAACAATGGTGGCAGACCTAGCGAACCGCCTAGTGCGCTTAAGACAATCAGAGATAGCATGAGTGGAATCACCACAGTAGAAACACAGCCCATTCAGACGTCTGTGTTCTTGCCGTTCAACTCTGGTCAAAGTCCTATCGCACTGCATAGGCTCAGGTTTAAGCTCAGGTAATACCGCCAAATGGTGCACAGATTTGCGCTCACGCAAGCGTCGACCAATCTGAATGGCCAAAGACATAGACTCATTCAAACCAGCAGGCATAGGAAATCCCACCATGACATCCTTAAGGGCTTCAGAGAGACCCTTTCTGAACATAGCTGCCAGCGCAGATTCATTTCATTGAGTGAGCACGGACCACTTTCTAAATTTCTGACAATATAACTCTATCTCATCCTGACCCTGACAAAGAGCCAGCAAATTTTTTTCTGCCTGATCCACTGAATTAGGCTCATCGTACAGCAATCCGAGCGCCAGGAAAAACGCATCGATATTACTTAATGCAGGATCTCCTGGCGCAAGAGAAAATGCCCAGTCCTGAGGGTCGCCACGCAAAAAAGAAATAATGATCAAAACCTGTTGAACTGGATCACCAGAGGAGCGAGGTTTCAAGGCCAGAAATAGTTTACAATTATTTTTGAAACTCAGAAACTTAGTTCTATCACCAAAAAACAAATCAGGAACAGGAATTCTTGGTTCTAACATAGATTTCTGATCAATAGTGTCTTGAATCTTTTGTACTCTTGCCGAGAGCTGATCCACACATGAAGACAGACTTCTAATGTCCATTGCTACACCTGTGTCCTGAACCACCCAAATGTCTAGGGGAAAAAAAAGGCAAAACACAGTGCAGAGAAAAAAAAATGGTCTCAGAACTTCGTTTTTCCCTCTATTGAGAATCATTAGTACTTTGGCTTCCTGTACTGTTATGATTAGGCAACTCAGTACCACGGTGAACATAGAGGTCAGAGCACATACAGTGATCTGACAATAATCCAAAAACATAGAACGAGCTCTGAGACGTGGGAACTCTGTTGACCGCAATCCCTAATCCTATCCAACAACACTAGAGGCAGCCGTGGATTGCGCCTAACGCTACCTATGCAACTCGGCACAGCCTGAGAAACTAGCTAGCCTGAAGATAGAAAATAAGCCTACCTTGCCTCAGAGAAATACCCCAAAGGAAAAGGCAGCCCCCCACATATAATGACTGTGAGTAAGATGAAAAGACAAACGTAGAGATGAAATATGTAACACCTGCACTGGGAACTGTTAGGGCAGCTACTGGTATACTGGGATTTACAGACACTAAGAAGAGCTTTGCAGCTGCTGTTATACCAGGATCTACAGACATTAGCAGATTTTCCTCTGAGCTGCAGTGGACTACAATTCCCAAGGACCCCTGGACTACAATTCCCAGGGATCCTTGTTTGAGTCAGATGACACAGCTTGGATTGGAGGAGGAGGGACTTGGAGGCAGGAGCTGGGGAGAAAGTAAAACTAAGAATTCACAGGAAGAAAAGAGCGTGGTATCTTGTTGGGAGAGACGGAGCACGGGGGACTTGCCTGGCCCCATGCTGCAGGGTTGCTGTCCTCCCGGATATACTCGTGTTGCTGGAGAGAGTGCGACTTTGTGTTACCCTCTGGAGCAAGTTGCATCAAAAACTTGGAGATTTCTGCCTGCACTCCCACCGTATAAAGGACTGAATCCGGCCGCCCCCAGCTGGTGTCTAGAGACGTGCCGTGAGTGACTTTCTGAGACTTGTGGTCCTACCAGCGTTATTTACAGTGAGTACATTACAGCTCAGACTATTGCCAGTTATATTCGTCTAAGTGCACCAACTGTTTTAATTTGCGCGCCTGCACCCGCGGCAACTGGGCCCCAACGTTTGAACTGAGTTAAACTAGAAGAAACAAACAAAAAACCATACTACGTTATACTTGCAGGGTTGAAGTAGAATTAGAGTGAGATGTGTATATGACCTTGACAGAGCACAGTTATTTGTATTTCATGTTATTCTTTTAAATCCATCTAATTTATGCTGCATAGCAATAAACCTGTTAAACTGTTTTACTCCTGATCCCTGTGAGTGTGTACTGAGAGTGGCAGGGGTTTCCCGAATCAGCCCCTGGCAGAAGATAATAGCCCTTCTGCAGTCCCAGAGAGAGAACTCCAATCAAGTTTCGGGTGGAGGCACTGCGCCCTGGAGAGGTGAGACCCCCCATAACACCCAGTGTACCGTGGTAGCCTTAAAGGGGTGTTACAGTGGAGGCACTGCTGAGATCTAGAACTAACACAGGAGTATTTACTATGGAGACTTTAACAGAACAAGAAGTGTATTTATGGTGTGAAGAGATGGATGTTCCCGCCAAACAAAGCTTTGCAGTGAGTGGTGAGCTCTGTGATGCGTCTGATGAAGAGATACTGGAAATAGTTAACTGACTCACTGAACTTGCCCACCCTAAAGTGGTTGATCGCCGGAAGGAAAAGGGGGGACAGTTACCCACAGCCCTGATTTCAACCGGGCAGATCTTGAGGAAAGAATACTTCCCCTCTATGGTAGTTGTGTCTTCAGAGTATGGTCGACAATGGCAGATCACTTGGCCTACTGAGTCCGAAGTTGAGACCCGGCAACAGGAATCAACCACTCAGCCTAGAAAGACTAGTATATCTCCACCTTCTACTCCACCTAGATTCCATCCTGAAGAGACAGCGGCCCCTGCTGATGTGCTTATGACAGCTATGGAAAAGTTAGTCAGTCAGTTTGCCAAGATGCAGCCAGAAGGGAACTACCGTCGTCTAAGAATTTTCTAGGGTGCCCTCCCCACCCCTACTGGAGAAGAAGGATATGATACTTGGAGGGATGTCACTTTACAGTGCCTAGAAGAGTGGCAGTGCACTGATGCTGTAAAGAGGCAGAGAATAGTAGAGAGCTTGAAGGGTACTGCTATGGAGGTGGTGCAGGCTGCTTGGCGGAGCAAGCCTCTGGCAACTTATCAAGATTATATGAGTGCTTTAGAAGATGCTTTTGGATCCCCTGAAGATGCTACTGATCTACTCTTTAAACTCCGTACCACCTACCAACAGCCAGATGAGAAGATGTCCGACTATTTATACCGACTAGATAAGCTGGTTCATAGAATAGTAGCTAAAGGTGGCATCAGCCCTCAAGAAGTTGATCAGTGTCGCCTGGAACAAGTACTCAGAGGAGCTCTCACTCATGATCCAATTGCCCAGCGGATGAGGTCTTGTGATAGAGAGAAGATTCCTGGATCTTTTCATGAGTTGCTTAAGGAAGTTCGGAAGGAGGAGGTTATTTTGGCCGCAAGAGAGAAGGCATCCCCTCAGGTGACTACTGTTGCCTTGAAGCCAGAAGCCGAATGCCGACACATAGAACTGTTGAAAGTCATCGAGAAACGGGGAGCAGATTACACAACTGTTAAGTGCTCAGGCCAAGACAATACAGCAACTTCAAAGTGTTGTGGAGGTAGCCGAGCAGAAAACACTGGTTTCAGGAAGAGAGAAAGAAGATCTCGGTAGAGTGGAGAGTAGGAAACCAGAAGGGTGCTTCGTCTGTGGGAGTCCAGGCCATATAGCTCGTCAGTGTCCAAAGAGGTGGAGCTCAAAGAACTCTTCACAGCTTCCCCATCACCCTCAGAGGCAGTCGGGAAACGGGAAAGGGGGCCAGTAGAACCCCATACTGAGCCCCCATCAGCAACTAGGACCTACTCTACCGCCCCCCCATCTAATAGTGCATCATCGAAAACCCTGCCTGAAGGTTTAGTGGGACCATCCCCACATGTCCCCGCATATATCAATGGTCAACCTTGCACAGTATTACTGGATAGCATGTCTCAAGTATCTATCATCTTTGAAGGATGGTATAAGAGATATTTATCCAAAGTGCCTCTGAAACCGTTGTCTGGACTCGTGGTGTGGGGACTGAGTGAGCACAGCTACCCCTACAGAGGATACGTGTCCGTGACGCTACGATTCTCAGAGACTGTTGTTGGAGTGGATAAAGAGATACCCATCATAGCGTTAATCTGCCCAGAGGCCGAGGCAGATGAGAGACAAACACCTGTCATAGTGGGAACAAATGCCAACATCTTCCATACGTTAGCTCAGTGGTGTCGGGAAGTTGGGGGAGAAAATTACTCGCAGACCCTATCCATCCACCCAGTCTGCCTGGAGGCCTATGTGAGAACGGAGGAGGAGAAGAGGGAACTACGGCCTGAAAGCTTTGACCCTTGTTTTGAAGGAAGCGATTTAAAAGGAGAAGAGAGGGGGTTAGTCATTGATGGCCTGATGATGCGAGGTGCAGTTTTTTCTCTAGGTGAATGGGACATGGGCCTCGCTCATGGAGTGGAGCATCGCATTCGGTTGAAGGATCAAAAGCCTTTTCGAGAGAGGTCCCGAAGATTGGCTCCAGCAGATATCGAAGATGTCAAGCAGCATCTACGCGGTATGTTAGACACAGGAGTCATCATAGAATCTAGTAGCCCTTATGCTTCCCCCATTGTGATAGCTCGAAAGAAAAATGGAGCTATTCGGATGTGTGTGGATTATCGAACCTTGAATAAGCGTACGATCCCCGACCAGTACACTGTGCCCAGAATCGATGAAGCTTTGGATTGCTTGCAAGGGAGCCAATGGTTTTCTGTGTTAGATCTCCGGAGTGGCTACTATCAGATACCCATGTCAAAAGAAGATCAAGAGAAGACTGCTTTTATCTGCCCCATTGGGTTCTTCGAGTTTCAGAGACTGCCTCAAGGACTGACAGGTGCTCCGGCCACTTTTCAGAGATGTATGGACAAAGTAGTGGGGGACATGCACTTACGTGAGGTCCTGGTTTATCTCGATGATCTAATTGTTTTTGGGAAGACTCTGGAAGAACACAACCAGCGGTTGTTCAAGGTGCTGGATCGGTTGAAGGAGGCTGGGTTGAAGTTGTCCCTTGATAAGTGCCGGATTTGCCAGACGACTGTGAAATATGTGGGGCACATAGTCAGCAGAGAAGGAATTTCCACCGACCCCGCCAAAGTGGAGGCTGTTGTAAACTGGCCAAAACCCACCAAACTGAAGGAGCTTAGGTCCTTTTTAGGATTTTGCGGATACTACCGAAGATTTGTACCCCAGTACTCTCGGATTGCGAAGCCATTAACTGCCCTTACTCAGGGGTATCCCCCTTCCGGGAGGACAGCCCATTCCTCAAGGTCAGGAAAGAAGGTCTACTTCAAAGTTAATGAACTTTTTGGGGATAGATGGACACCGGCATGCGATGAGGCATTCGAGAAATTGAAGTCATGCTTGACCCAAACCCCAGTGTTGGCCTATGCAGACCCCAGCAAACCATATGTGTTACATGTAGATGCTTCTCTTGACAGGCTAGGAGGGATTCTTTATCAAGACCATGAAGGCTGTCTGCGTCCCGTCTACTACATTAGTCGAGGATTGACTCCCAGTGAACGCAACTACCCAGCCCACAAACTGGAGTTTCTGGCCTTGAAATGGGCTGTAGTGGACACTGTTATGTTTGCTAATGACAGGTGTTATGAAGGCAATCCAGAAACACAGTGTGCTTAGCGATCAGAGCGCACACAGTGATCTGACAAATACCCAAAAATACAAGAACGAGCTCTGAGACGTGGAAACTCTGTAGACTGCACACCTGATCCTATCCTAAACACAACTAAAAGCGGCTGTGGATTGCGCCTAACAACTACCTAGGCAACTCGGCACAGCCTAAGAAACTAGCTAGCCTGAAGATAGAAAAATAGGCCTGACTTGCCCCAGAGAAATTCCCCAAAGGAAAAGGCAGCCCCCCACATATAATGACTGTGAGTAAGATGAAAAGACAAAACGTAGGGATGAAATAGATTCAGCAAAGTGGGGCCCGATATTCTAGGACAGAGCGAGGACAGTAAAGCGAACTTTGCAGTCTACAAAAAACCCTAAAGCAAAACCACGCAAAGGGGGTAAAAAAAACCCACCGTGCCGAACTAACGGCACGGCGGTACACCCTTTGCGTCTCAGAGCTTCCAGCAAAACAAAAGACAAGCTGAACAGAAAAAAAGCAACAAAAAAGCAAAAAGCACTTAGCTATACAGAGCAGCAGGTCACAGGAACAATCAGGAGAAGCTCAGATCCAACACTGAAACATTGACAAGGAGCAAGGATAGCAGCATCAGGCGGAGTTAAGTAATGAAGCAGTTAACGAGCTCACCAGAACACCTGAGGGAGGAAGCTCAGAAGCTGCAGTACCACTTGTGACCACAGGAGTGAATTCA
This sequence comes from Ranitomeya imitator, assembly GCF_032444005.1. NCBI lineage: Eukaryota > Metazoa > Chordata > Amphibia > Anura > Dendrobatidae > Ranitomeya > Ranitomeya imitator. The sequence goes on from NC_091285.1 coordinate 432,528,617, forward strand.
GCCACAGAATTCACAACAGTACCCCCCCCTTGAGGAGGGGTCACCGAACCCTCACCAGAGCCCCCAGGCCGACCAGGATGAGCCGCATGAAAGGCACGAACAAGATCGGAAGCATGAACATCAGAGGCAAAAACCCAGGAATTATCTTCCTGAGCATAACCCTTCCATTTAACCAGATACTGGAGTTTCCGTCTAGAAACACGAGAATCCAAAATCTTCTCCACAATATACTCCAATTCCCCCTCCACCAAAACCGGGGCAGGAGGCTCAACAGATGGAACCATAGGTGCCACGTATCTCCGCAACAACGACCTATGGAATACATTATGTATGGAAAAGGAGTCTGGGAGGGTCAAACGAAAAGACACAGGATTGAGAAACTCAGAAATCCTATACGGACCAATAAAACGAGGTTTAAATTTAGGAGAGGAAACCTTCATAGGAATATGACGAGAAGATAACCAAACCAGATCCCCAACACGAAGTCGGGGACCCACACGGCGTCTGCGATTAGCGAAAAGTTGAGCTTTCTCCTGGGACAAAATCAAATTGTCCACTACCTGAGTCCAGATCTGCTGCAACCTATCCACCACAGAATCCACACCAGGACAGTCCGAAGACTCAACCTGTTCTGAAGAGAAACGAGGATGGAACCCAGAATTGCAAAAAAAATGGAGAAACCAAGGTAGCCGAGCTGGCCCGATTATTAAGGGCGAACTCAGCCAACGGCAAAAAGGACACCCAATCATCCTGGTCTGCAGAAACAAAACATCTCAGATATGTTTCCAAGGTCTGATTGGTTCGTTCGGTCTGGCCATTAGTCTGAGGATGGAAAGCCGAGGAAAAGGATAGGTCAATGCCCATCCTACCACAAAAGGCTCGCCAAAACCTTGAAACAAACTGGGAACCTCTGTCAGAAACAATATTCTCAGGAATGCCATGCAACCGAACCACATGCTGAAAGAACAAAGGTACCAAATCAGAGGAGGAAGGCAATTTAGCCATGGGCACCAGATGGACCATTTTAGAAAAGCGATCACAGACCACCCAAATGACTGACATCTTTTGAGAAACGGGAAGGTCAGAAATGAAATCCATCGAAATATGTGTCCAAGGCCTCTTTGGGACCGGCAAGGGCAAAAGCAACCCACTGGCACGAGAACAGCAGGGCTTTGCCCTAGCACAAATTCCACAGGACTGCACAAAAGTACGTACATCCCGTGACAGAGATGGCCACCAGAAGGATCTAGCCACTAACTCTCTGGTACCAAAGATTCCAGGATGACCAGCCAACACCGAACAATGAAGTTCAGAGATAAGTTTATTAGTCCACCTATCAGGGACGAACAGTTTCTCTGCTGGACAACGATCAGGTTTATTAGCCTGAAATTTTTGCAGCACCCGCCGCAAATCAGGGGAGATGGCAGACACAATGACTCCTTCCTTGAGGATACCCGCTGGCTCAGATAAACCCGGAGAGTCGGGCACAAAACTCCTAGACAGAGCATCCGCCTTCACATTTTTAGAGCCCGGAAGGTACGAAATCACAAAGTCGAAGCGGGCAAAAAATAACGACCAACGGGCCTGTCTAGGATTCAAGCGCTTGGCAGACTTGAGATAAGTCAAGTTCTTATGATCAGTCAATACCACCACGCGATGCTTAGCTCCTTCAAGCCAATGACGCCACTCCTCGAATGCCCACTTCATGGCCAGCAACTCTCGATTGCCCACATCATAATTACGCTCAGCGGGCGAAAACTTCCTGGAAAAGAAAGCACATGGTTTCATCACTGAGCAATCACAACCTCTCTGTGACAAAACCGCCCCTGCTCCAATCTCAGAAGCATCAACCTCGACCTGGAACGGAAGAGAAACATCTGGCTGACACAACACAGGGGCAGAACAAAAACGACGCTTCAACTCCTGAAAAGCTTCCACAGCAGCAGAAGACCAATTAACCAAATCAGCACCCTTCTTGGTCAAATCGGTCAATGGTTTGGCAATGCTAGAAAAATTACAGATGAAGCGACGATAAAAATTAGCAAAGCCCAGGAACTTTTGCAGACTTTTCAGAGATGTCGGCTGAATCCAATCCTGGATGGCTTGGACCTTAACTGGATCCATCTCGATAGTAGAAGGGGTAAAGATGAACCCCAAAAATGAAACTTTCTGCACACCGAAGAGACACTTTGATCCCTTCACAAACAAAGAGTTAGCACACAGGACCTGAAAAACCATTCTGACCTGCTTCACATGAGACTCCCAATCATCTGAGAAGATCAAAATGTCATCCAAGTAAACAATCAGGAATTTATCCAGATACTCACGGAAGATGTCATGCATAAAAGACTGAAACACAGATGGAGCATTGGCAAGTCCGAACGGCATCACTAGATACTCAAAATGACCCTCGGGCGTATTGAATGCAGTTTTCCATTCATCTCCTTGCCTGATTCTCACCAGATGATACGCACCACGAAGATCTATCTTAGTGAACCAACTAGCTCCCTTAATCCGAGCAAACAAGTCAGATAACAATGGCAAGGGATACTGAAATTTAACAGTGATCTTATTAAGAAGGCGGTAATCAATACACGGTCTCAGCGAACCATCCTTCTTGGCTACAAAGAAGAACCCTGCTCCCAGTGGTGATGACGATGGGCGAATATGTCCCTTCTCCAGGGATTCCTTCACATAACTGCGCATAGCGGCGTGTTCGGGCACGGATAAATTAAATAATCGACCTTTAGGGAATTTACTACCAGGAATCAAATTGATAGCACAATCACAATCCCTATGCGGAGGTAGGGCATCGGACTTGGGCTCTTCAAATACATCCTGATAATCAGACAAGAACTCTGGGACCTCAGAAGGGGTGGATGACGAAATCGACAAAAATGGAACATCACCATGTACCCCCTGACAACCCCAGCTGGATACCGACATGGAATTCCAATCCAATACTGGATTATGGGTTTGTAGCCATGGCAACCCCAACACGACCACATCATGCAGATTATGCAACACCAGAAAGCGAATAACTTCCTGATGTGCAGGAGCCATGCACATGGTCAGCTGGGCCCAGTATTGAGGTTTATTCTTGGCCAAAGGTGTAGCATCAATTCCTCTCAATGGAATAGGACACCGCAAAGGCTCCAAGAAAAACCCACAACGTTTAGCATAATCCAAATCCATCAGATTCAGGGCAGCGCCCGAATCCACAAACGCCATGACAGAAAACGACGACAAAGAGCATATCAAGGTAATGGACAGAAGGAATTTGGACTGTACAGTACCAATGACGGCAGACCTAGCGGACCGCTTAGTGCGCTTAGGACAATCAGAAATAGCATGAGTGGAATCACCACAGTAGAAACACAGACCATTCAGACGTCTGTATTCCTGCCGTTCAACTTTAGTCATAGTCCTATCGCACTGCATAGGCTCAGGTTTAACCTCAGGCAGTACCGCCAAATGGTGCACAGATTTACGCTCGCGCAAGCGTCGACCGATCTGAATGGCCAAAGACAAAGACTCATTCAAACCAGCAGGCATAGGAAATCCCACCATGACATCCTTAAGAGCCTCAGAGAGACCCTTTCTGAACAAAGCTGCCAGCGCAGATTCATTCCACTGAGTGAGTACTGACCATTTCCTAAATTTCTGACAATATACTTCTATATCATCCTGACCCTGGCACAAAGCCAGCAAATTTTTCTCAGCCTGATCCACTGAATTAGGCTCATCGTACAGCAATCCGAGCGCCAGGAAAAACGCATCGACACTACTCAGTGCAGGGTCTCCTGGCGCAAGAGAAAATGCCCAGTCTTGAGGGTCGCCGCGCAAAAAAGAAATAATAATCAAAACCTGTTGAATAGGATTACCAGAAGAATGAGGTTTCAAGGCCAGAAATAGCTTACAATTATTTTTGAAACTTAAAAACTTAGTTCTATCTCCAAAAAACAAATCAGGAATAGGAATTCTTGGTTCTAACATAGATTTCTGATCAATAGTATCTTGAATTTTTTGTACATTTATAACGAGATTATCCATTGAAGAGCACAGACCCTGAATATCCATGTCCACACCTGTGTCCAGAATCACCCAAATGTCTAGGGGGAAAAAAAAAAAAAATGAACACAGAGCAGAAAAAAAAAAAAATGATGTCAGAACTTTTTTTTTCCCTCTATTGAGAATCATTAGTTGGCTCCTTGTACTGTTATGTTTGCTAATGACAGGTGTTATGAAGGCAATCCAGAAACACAGTGTGCTTAGCGATCAGAGCGCACACAGTGATCTGACAAATACCCAAAAATACAAGAACGAGCTCTGAGACGTGGAAACTCTGTAGACTGCACACCTGATCCTATCCTAAACACAACTAAAAGCGGCTGTGGATTGCGCCTAACAACTACCTAGGCAACTCGGCACAGCCTAAGAAACTAGCTAGCCTGAAGATAGAAAAATAGGCCTGACTTGCCCCAGAGAAATTCCCCAAAGGAAAAGGCAGCCCCCCACATATAATGACTGTGAGTAAGATGAAAAGACAAAACGTAGGGATGAAATAGATTCAGCAAAGTGGGGCCCGATATTCTAGGACAGAGCGAGGACAGTAAAGCGAACTTTGCAGTCTACAAAAAACCCTAAAGCAAAACCACGCAAAGGGGGTAAAAAAAAACCACCGTGCCGAACTAACGGCACGGCGGTACACCCTTTGCGTCTCAGAGCTTCCAGCAAAACAAAAGACAAGCTGGACAGAAAAAAAGCAACAAAAAAGCAAAAAGCACTTAGCTATACAGAGCAGCAGGTCACAGGAACAATCAGAAGCTCAGATCCAACACTGAAACATTGACAAGGAGCAAGGATAGCAGCATCAGGCGGAGTTAAGTAATGAAGCAGTTAACAAGCTCACCAGAACACCTGAGGGAGGAAGCTCAGAAGCTGCAGTACCACTTGTGACCACAGGAGTGAATTCAGCCACAGAATTCACAACAGGACACGCTGCATGACTACCTCTATGGGGTACCCTTTGTGGTTCATACCGACAACAATCCATTAACCTACGTGAGAACCACGGCAAAACTGGATGCCACGGGGTACCGGTGGCTTGCCGCACTCTCTTTGTACGATTTCAGCTTAAAATATCGACCGGGGATCAGTAACATCGATGCAGACACACTCTCTCGCCTGCCTAGGGAACCCTTAAATGAAGGAGGATGGATAGAGGTCCCTGCCCCTGAGGTGAAGACTCTGTGCCATAGACATCAAACTAATGCTCTCCCTATGCAGGGTTGTGCTGAATTCCTAGGAGTATCCAGTGAAGCGCTCCCGTTGTTGTACTGCCAAGTGACAAATGTAACCCCAGACTTTCTCCCTCAACTGACTCGTAATCAAGTCCAAAAGGCGCAGCAGGAGGATCGATCAGTGGGGGTGGTCAGATGGTGGGTTAAGAGGGGCTGGAGGCCCGAAAAGAATGCATTACGAACAGAGGAATCTGTCCTGCTGACGCGGCAGCTAGAGTCTCTGGTAGTAAGAAATGGACTACTATACCGGGAGGCAAAGCGCCAGAAGGAAGGAGTCCACCGACAGCTGGTGTTACCCACCCGATTCCGGAGGATGGTCATGAAGTCCCTGCATGATGACCATGGACATCTTGGCATCGAAAAGACCACGAGTCTTGTGGCTGACCGATTTTACTGGCCTCGGATGGAAGCGGATATTGAAGACTACTGCAAATCATGCTCCCGATGTGTGTTGAGAAAAACCTTGCCTTTGAGAACAGCCCCCCTTGTGAACATTACCAGTGATGGCCCACTTGAGCTAGTGTGCATTGATTTCCTCTCCATCGAGCCTGATGAAAGCAATGTCAGTAATGTGTTAGTGGTCACTGACCATTTCACCCGATATGCCCAAGCCTACCCCACCAAAGATCAAAGGGCAACTACTGTAGCAAAAACACTATGGGAAAAGTTCTTCGTGCATTACGGGCTGCCTGCCTGCATCCATACCGATCAAGGAAGAGATTTCGAAAGTAGAATAATCAAGGAGCTATGCGCTATCTGTGGGATCAAGAAATCCAGAACCACCCCGTATCACCCCCAAGGGGACCCTCAACCTGAGAGGTTCAACCGTACCCTTCTGAACATGTTAGGCACTTTGGATCCCAGGAAGAAGGGACAATGGAGCAGGCATGTGAGTCAGTTGGTTCATGCCTACAATTGCACCACAAATGAGTCAACGGGATACTCGCCCTATTTTCTCATGTTTGGAAGAAAAGCTCGGCTACCAGTGGATATTAGTTTTGGGACATCCTTTGAAAATTCTAATGGGAAGACCTATTTAAAATATGTGTCCCAGCTAAAAGAAGATTTGGAAAAAGCGTAGAGATTGGCAGAGCAGGCCTCTGGTCGGTCAGGGAAGCGCAATAAGACTCGCTACGACTGTAGAGTTCGGGAACAAGTTTTACTGCCTGGAGATAGAGTTCTTATCCAACTTCTAGGTCTTCCTGGGAAGCATAAGCTTGCTGATCGGTGGTGTACTGACCCTTATGTGGTGATGGAGAAGCTGCCTGGTGTCCCGGCCTACAGAGTGAAGCCCGAGAAAGGGAGTGGAGCTGTCAAAACCTATCATCGACACCATTTGTTGCCTGTGGGAAAAAACATCCTGTTACCGCCATTGCCAACCCAAGGAGGTCATACAAACCTTCCATGCAATAGGAGAAGTTGTAGGTGTCAACAACCACCCCAGCCTGGAGTTGCTTCAGGAGGAAGTGACAGCGAGTCTGGGGATGAATGGGGATCTGAAGGTCAATGGAGCTACAGGTGGACTGAGGACCCATGCCCCATAGGGGGGGGGCCCTGAAAACCAGACTTCTGACGTGGAAGCACAAAAAAAGGACATTCGTCAGGAGGCGAGTGCGCTCTGCCCACCATTGGGGGAGAGTTCAGAAGAGGGACATTTATTAAATGAAGAGATCCACCTGGAGGAGCCCGTTCTTGACCGACAAGAGTCGGGAGCTGAGGAGGGGGCCCCCTCAGTACACACTCGTCCCAAACGGGACACTAGGCCACCCATGATGCTGACCTATGATAGAATGGGACATACCACTGAGGTCCCCCGGCTGATACACTTTAATTTAAAATCTGTTTGGCCTTATTTCCCAGTATCTCCTATGTGTCCAGGAGGTGGTTTGCGTGCATGTAAATTTGGTGTTAGTCAGGATGCTTTAACCCCCATTCATGTTTCAGGTGGTGAGTCCTCATGTCGTGATGGGACACTTTCAATGACTCACCAGGGGGAGAGTGTAACACCTGCACTGGGAACTGTTAGGGCAGCTACTGGTATACTGGGATTTACAGACACTAAGAAGAGCTTTGCAGCTGCTGTTATACCAGGACCTACAGACATTAGCAGATTTTCCTCTGAGCTGCAGTGGACTACAATTCCCAAGGACCCCTGGACTACAATTCCCAGGGATCCTTGTTTGAGTCAGATGACACAGCTTGGATTGGAGGAGGGACTTGGAGGCAGGAGCTGGGGAGAAAGTGAAACTAAGAATTCACAGGAAGAAAAGAGCGTGGTATCTTGTTGGGAGAGACGGAGCACGGGGGACTTGCCTGGCCCCATGCTGCAGGGTTGCTGTCCTCCCGGATATACTCGTGTTGCTGGAGAGAGTGCGACTTTGTGTTACCCTCTGGAGCAAGTTGCATCAAAAACTTGGAGATTTCTGCCTGCACTCCCACCGTATAAAGGACTGAATCCGGCCGCCCCCAGCTGGTGTCCAGAGAACCATCCGACCGTTAGAGACGTGCCGTGAGTGACTTTCTGAGACTTGTGGTCCTACCAGCGTTATTTACAGTGAGTACATTACAGCTCAGACTATTGCCAGTTATATTCGTCTAAGTGCACCAACTGTTTTAATTTGCGCGCCTGCACCTGCGGCAACTGGGCCCCAACGTTTGGACTGAGTTAAACTAGAAGAAACAAACAAAAAACCCTACTACGTTATACTTGCAGGGTTGAAGTAGAATTAGAGTGAGATGTGTATATGACCTTGACAGAGCACAGTTATTTGTATTTCATGTTATTCTTTTAAATCCATCTAATTTATGCTGCATAGCAATAAACCTGTTAAACTGTTTTACTCCTGATCCCTGTGAGTGTGTACTGAGAGTGGCAGGGGTTTCCCGAATCAGCCCCTGGCAGAAGATAATAGCCCTTCTGCAGTCCCAGAGAGAGAACTCCAATCAAGATTCGGGTGGAGGCACTGCGTCCTGGAGAGGTGAGACCCCCCATAACACCCAGTGTACCGTGGTAGCCCTAAAGGGGTGTTACAAATAGATTTAGCAAAGTGAGGCCCGACTTTCTGAACAGAGCGAGGATAGGAAAGGTAACTTTGCGGTCAACACAAAACCCTAAAAACCACGCAAAGGGGGCAAAAAGACCCTCCGTACCGAACTAACGGCACGGAGGTACACCCTCTGCGTCCCAGAACTTCCAGCAAACAAATAGATAAGCTGGACAGAAGAAAAGCAAACAAAATAGCAAAGGAAAACTTAGCTATGCAGAGCAGCAGGCCACAGGAACGATCCAGGAGGAAAACAAGTCCAATACTGGAACATTGACAGGAAGCCAGGATCAAAGCTCTAGGTGGATTTAAGTAGAGCAGCACCTAACGACCTCACCACATCACCTGAGGGAGGAAACTCAGAAGCCGCAGTACCACTTCCCTCCACCAACGGAAGCTTACAGAGAGAATCAGCCGAAGTACCACTTGTACCACAGGAGGGAGCTCTGCCACAGAATTCACAACACTCTCCCATGCGCCCAAACGGTGGTTCCCCTCACATATGGGGTATCAGCGTACTCAGGACAAATTGGACAACAACTTTTGGGGTCCAATTTCTCCTGTTACCCTTGGGAAAATACAAAACTGGGGGCTAAAAAATAATTTTTGTGGGAAAAATTTTTATTTTTTATTTTCACGGCTCTGCGTTATAAACTGTCGTGAAACACTTGGGGGTTCAAAGCTCTCACAACACATCTAGATGAGTTCCTTAGGGGTCTACTTTCCAAAATGGTGTCAATTGTGGGGGATTTCAATTGTTTAGGCACATCAGTGGCTCTCCAAACGCAACATGGCGTCCCATCTCAATTCCAGTAAATTTTGCATTGAAAAGACAAATGCCGCTCCTTCCCTTCCGAGCTCTGCCATGCGCCCAAACAGTGGTTTACCTCCACATATGGGGTATCAGCGTACTCAGGACAAATTGTACAACAACGTTTGGGGTCCAGTTTCTTCTTTTACCCTTGGGAAAATAAAAAATTGGGGGCGAAAAGATCATTTTTGTGAAAAAATATGATTTTTTATTTTTACGGCTCTGCATTATAAACTTCTGTGAAGGACTTGGTGGGTCAAAGTGCTCACCACACATCTAGATAAGTTCCTTAGGGGGTCTACTTTCCAAAATGGTGTCACTTGAAGGGGGTTTCAATGTTTAGGCACATCAGTGGCTCTCCAAACGCAATTGGCATCCCATCTCAATTCCTGTCAATTTTGCATTGAAAAGTCAAACGGCGCTCCTTCCCTTCCGAGCTCTCCCTTGTGCCCAATCAGTGGTTTACCCCCACATATGGGGTATCAGCGTACTCAGGACAAATTGTACAACTTTTGGGGTCCATTTTCTCCTGTTACCCTTGGTAAAATAAAACAAATTGGAGCTGAAGTAAATTTTTTGTGAAAAAAAGTTAAATGTTCATTTTTATTTAAACATTCCAAAAATTCCTGTGGTTTTGAGCACCTTGATGGGTGCAGTTTTTAGAATGGTGTCATACTTGGTTATTTTCTATCATATAAACCCCTAAAAATTATTTCAAATGAGATGTGGTCCCTAAAAAAAATGGTGTTGTAAAAATGAGAAATTGCTGGTCAACTTTTAACCCTTTTAACTCCCTAACAAAAAAAAAATTTGGTTCCAAAATTGTGCTGATGTAAAGTGGACATGTGGGAAATGTTACTTATTAAGTATTTTGTGTGACATATCTCTGTGATTTAATTGCATATAAATTCAAAGTTGGAAAATTTCGAAATTTTCAAAATCTTCCCCAAATTTCCGTTTTTTTCACAAATAAACGCAGGTAATATCAAAGAAATTTTACCACTATCATGAAGTACAATATGTCACGAGAAAACTATGTCAGAATCACCGGGATCCGTTGAAGCGTTCCAGAGTTATAACCTCATAAAGGGACAGTGGTCAGAATTGTAAAAATTGGCCCGGTCATTAAAGTGCAAACCACCCTTGGGGGTAAAGATACAAGTGTCATTATAATGCTCCTGTATAAAAAATTACCCCTCACTATATTGTCTGCACAAAATATGACCCCACATTGTCACTCTTATGGTACATGTTCTTCACACTGACCTCTCCTTTCCATACCGGCCCCCTCTTCACACTGTCCTCTCATACTGTGTCCCCCTATAGGGCCCAGTATTTATACTGTACTCTCTCATCACACTCCCTCTCCTTGATATACTGTCGCCTCCTGGCTGTGCCCTTACACTGTCCCCTCATGCTACACCCCCACTACTCAGTTTCTATTCTGTGCCCACTCACTTTTCTTCTCCATATTTTCTCCTCACACTATTCCCCTCCCTCCTTATACTGTCTCCTTTCACATCCCCCTGTTCAACATACTGTCTCCTCATATATTTAACCCTTCACTTCCTATACTGCCTGCTCACCTGACTCCCCATACTGTGTCTGCACACATCCCATCACCCTCACTCCCCATACTCTCTCCACATACATTTTTCACATCGCTACTCATACTGTGTCCGCATACATTCCCCCGTCGCTCCTCATACTGACTACACCCATCTCCCCATACTGTTTCCTCATATATGCCCTTATTCCCCCAGTACTGTTTCCCCATCTCCCTCTTTGCTCTTCATTTTGTACCCTTAAATCTCACCCCACACATTAAGCACCCCCATCCCCACTCCAATTCTCCCCACACATAATAAATCCCCCCATCCCCACTCAAATTGTCCCCCCCTCCCATGCACTTAATCTTCGGTGTCTTCTGCTCCACTGGAGCACTAACCACCATTGTTTGCCTCTGCAGCGCGAGTGAGCGACGTCAGCAGCGTGATCACATGATCTGATCACATCGCTCTGACACGGCAGTCAGAGCCTCAATTGTACTCACTTCTGTAAGTTGCGAGTACAATTGTTACCTGGGCAGGGGCGGACACTGACATCTTGGGGCTCCTGTGCAAGAACTGTGCCTAAGCCCCCCTCTTTTTATGGAGACAAAGCTATATAGATACAGCCACACACACATACATGTGTATATATTACACACCGTATATACTCGAGTATAAGCCGAGGCACCTAATTTTGCCACAAAAAACTGGGTAAGCTTATCAACTCAAGTATAAGCCGGGTATGTATTGTTCCCTCATTACCGTCAATCATGTGTGGCTCCCTCTTGTCCTGCTCTTTGTGGCTCCCCGTTATATGCATGGCTCCCCCCTCCCATCTTGTATGCGTGGCTCTGCTCCCCCCTCCCATCTTGTATGCGTGGCTCTGCTCCCCCTCCCATCCTTATATGCGTGGCTCTGCTCCCCCCCTCCCATCCTTATATGCGTAGCTCTGCTCCCCCCTCCCACCCTTATATGCGCGGCTCTGCTCCCCCCTCCCATCCTTATATGCGTGGCTCTGCTCCCCCCTGCCATCCTTATATGCGTGGCTCCCCTGTCCTCCTTCACCCTTCCCCATCCTCCTGCATACTACCCCGTGCTCCTGCATACTCCCCCATCCTCCTGCATCCTCGTCTTCCTTCATCCTCCCAGTCCTCCTTCATACTCCACCCGCCTCCTTCATACTCCACCCTCCTCCTGCATACTCCCCCGTCCTCCTTCATACTCTCCCGTCCCCCTTCATACTCCCCCGTCCTCCTGCATCCTCCCCCATCCTCCTTCATACTCCCCCGTCCTCCTGCATACTCCCCATCCTCCGGCATACTCCCCCATCCTCCTGCATACTCCCCCGTCCTCCTGTATACTCCCCCGTCCTCCTTCATTCTCCCCGTCCTCCTGCATTCTCCCCCGTCCTCCTTCATGCTCCCCCGTCCTCCTTCATGCTCCCCCGTCCTCCTTCATACTCCCCCGTTCTCCTGTATCCTGCCCGGTCCTCCTGCATCCTCCACCAGTCCTCCTGAATACTCCCTCGTCCTCCTGAATACTCCCCCGTCCTCCTGAATACTCCCATCTCCTCCTGCATACTCCCCCGTCCCCCTTCATACTCCTGTCCTCCTTCATACTCCCCCGTCCTCCTGCATCCTCCCCCGTCCTCCTTCATCCTCCCCGTCCTCCTTCATCCTCCCTGTCCTCCTTCATACTCCCCCCTCCTCCTTCATACTCCCCCCTCCTCCTTCATACTCCCCCGTCCTCCTGCATCCTCCCCCGTCCTCCTTCATACTCCCCCCTCCTCCTGCATACTCCCCCGTCCTCCTGCATACTCCCCCGTCCTCCTGCATACTCCCCCGTCCTCCTTCATTCTCCCCTGTTCTCCTGTATCCTCCCCGGTCCTCCTGTATCCTCCACCGGTCCTCCTGCATCCTCCACCGTCCTCCTGAATACTCCCCTGTCCTCCTGAATACTCCCCCGTCCTCCTGAATACTCCCCCGTTCTCCTGAATACTCCTGCATCCTCCCCCGTCCTCCTGCATACTCCCCCGTCCTCCTGCATACTCCCCCGTCCTTCTGCATACTCCCCCGTCCTCCTGCATATTCCCCCGTCCTCCTGCATACTCCCCCGGGCGGCAGGCCGTCATACTCACCCTCCTCACAGCACGCTGAACTCCCTGCATCAGATTCTATGTCCCGACTCTCGGCGCGGCAGCTTCTTCCTGTCTGAGCGGTCACATGGTACCGCTCATTAAGGTCATGATTATGCGTCCATATTCATTACCTTAATGAGCGGTACCATGTGACCGCTGAGAACAGGACGAGCTGCCGGCGCTGAGACCATGGGAGCTGCAGGCACCGCTGGAGGAGGGTGAGTATGGGCGGGCCGGCGGAGGTAGGCAAGCTGTTGACCCCAGACCTTAAAAAAAAACCCTTGCTCTGCTGCTGCCGCCCCCTGCATCCTGGCGCCCTAGGCACGTGCCTAGTGGCAAATACGGCCTTACTCCTAGCCACATTCCCACTAGACATACGCGGCCTCGCACCATACAAGTGTATTGAGAAAGGCTTCACATGTCTAGTCGGTCTGTAGTGAGATATATGTATCCTCCTGGCCACATTTCCACTAGACATGCATGACCTCGCACCATACAAGTGTATTGAGAAAGGCCTCACATGTCTAGTCGGCTGTAGTGAGAGATATATGTATACTCCTGGCCACAGAGAGAGAGAATATCTGAAGCCATAGGCAGTAAGGGACTACACCACCACGGCGCTAGAGGAAGGGACTCCTAACTTGCCTACAAGCCGGCCGGACCCTGCCTGTCCTGTGATCTGGTACCCTGGACTGTGGCTGACTACAGTCTTCAGTAAACCAGGTAAAGAGACTGCAAACCTGCGTCCTCGTTCTTTACTGCGCCATTCACCATCTACCATCTACACACCGGGAGCCCTGGGGATATACTTCACCTGTGGGAAGTTATACCATCTAGCTGCCATAACATCACCCCAGAGGACCCCTTAAAGCAGCGTCAGTCACCCTGACCGAATATCACAGGTGGCGTCACGAACATAAACTTTATTCCTTTTAAAGACCTTTCCCCTTTTACATGGGCGCCCTGGGCCACGGACCGGGTCGCGGCCACCGTGACATCCCCCTGTGAACTCAGGACCCGATACCGAGTACCCCACGGCCCTGGCGGGCGACTCACATGCGCGTCTCCTCCCACCATACAAGTGTATGGAGAAAGGCCTCACATGTCTAGTCGGGCTGTGGTGAGAGATATATGTAGGGCTGTGGTGAGAGATATATGTAGGGCTGTGGTGAGAGATATATGTAGGGCTGTGGTGAGAGATATATGTAGGGCTGTGGTGAGAGATATATGTAGGGCTGTGGTGAGAGATATATGTATACACAGGGCACTTACGGTGACACGACGGTCCGGTCTAGGCGCCAGCCCCAGAAATCCTGACAGACTGTGAGAATTCATAGTGACTACAGATTTCGTGGACATCCCCTTTAAATAGGGGTTCCTGGCACATTGGGGTGCTGTCACCCACCCACTCCCAATTCCTCAGCAAGTATGTACATGATAATACCGCACATTAGTGTTCTCACAGCCAGAGTGCAGACAAACCGCACAAGAAACCGCGTGCAGCAGACTAAACACCAACTGCAGTGCGGAAGCAAAAAAAAAACCTTCCATCTATGGCGCCGACAATGTCCTGGCATTACGGGGTGAGTGACACATGACTGCAGGGCACCGAGCCGGGCGCAGCATTTACCACAGCCATACGCGCCTTGGTACAAGACTCTCACTTGCACGCGGATTCCTGTCACCCCGAGGATGTTGGCGCATGCTCAGTTGCACTGATCACTGCTCCAGACGCTCTGCAGTAGTCCTGTGACGCTTTGCGCTAGGACTCTTTGTTGCTGTTTCTATTCTTTCTGAATACGCGTTTGGTGAACAAAGAGCACGAACACGGCGGCAGGTTGATAACCCTGGTCAGGACACTGGACGCTGAAAGCTCACGCATGCGTGTTAGACGTACTGTGACGTCATTTTGCAGTGTGCAGAAAAGACCTAGAGGCAGCAGCTGAGCACAGGAGCCTGAGTAGCTCGCCGTGATCGTATAGTGGTTAGTACTCTGCGTTGTGGCCGCAGCAACCTCGGTTCGAATCCGAGTCACGGCATTGTGTAATAGCAATGGCACGGCAGGTGGGCTCTGTATTTTTATATTTTTTTTATTCAAATGCATTCATTGTTTTTTAATTCCCAGCTTAATCATACATGTGTGTATAGACATATCTGCAAGTGACATATGTATTATATATATTCAAGTGGCATGGCACGTATCTGTTATCCACATATAGTTCTTCTTACAGACAGAGCTAAGGAGCTAAAGTGTATATATATAGTATGTGCAATCTATACACAGATAATGCTCACAGTGTATATATATATATATATATATATATATATATATATATACTGTGTATACGTGTGGTTGCAGGCTGTGTGTCTGTGCAGTAACATCAGGGGCAGTCAGCTGCTGGATGAGACACTGCTGTGCGCATGTGCGGGAACCTCAGCACTAGATACATAGGGCAAATTCTGTAGCAGAGATACTGCGGTGCCAATAGAATGATTCCCATTGTGACGTCATTCGGTTCTGTGTGTAACAAGCAGTGCTGCAGGGGGCTGGGCATGGGAGCCTCGGTAGCTCGCCGTGATCGTATAGTGGTTAGTACTCTGCGTTGTGGCCGCAGCAACCTCGGTTCGAATCCGAGTCACGGCATTGTGTAATAACAATGGCACGGCAGGTGGGCTCTTAATTTTTTTTTAATATTGAATACTTTTATAGTATTATTGCTAACTGTATTATTTTACCAAGAAGTGTATGTGATGTCACATGTATCTCTATCATATGATGCTGCTGCAGGCTAGCACAGCTGACTCTGTAGCTGTTGAGTTTCTAACTGTTTGGCAATCAGCAATGGCTTCTAAAACACCACTCAAACGGGATCCGAGTGACAATAATCAAAATATAAGAAGCACCATAAAAATGTGGTGACGTCACATTTTTGTGAAGCTTAATAATAGCATGACAGGGGCAGGAGTCAAGAGCCTAAGTAGCTCGCCGTGATCGTATAGTGGTTAGTACTCTGCGTTGTGGCCGCAGCAACCTCGGTTCGAATCCGAGTCACGGCATTGTGTAATAGCAATGGCACGGCAAGTGGGCTCATCTTTTTTTTAAATTTTAAAGGAGTTCACATCTTAATGTTAATAAAATGTTTTCATGTTAATTTATATGTGAATCTTTATACTTTTGCTATTTTATAAAGAAGAATTCTGGTAATAACACAATCAACTATGATCCATAGACAGATGCTAATAAGGGCAATCTGGACTACTGCATAGGGCACGAAGAGCAGTGTTGGGAGCAAAGCCAAACTGCCATCATTATATTTTGTACGCCACCATCGTCAGCGCTAATCCCAAGGCACGCAGCCTTCCTGATGCTCTGATGCGCATTGCACACTAGCACCGTCCACAGAGTACATCTACCTATTGGCATTGGCCAGTGTCGGGAAGTTGTCCTTCATTACATGCGCCGCACAGTCCAGTAGTAAACACTGCATGCTCACAGTGCAAGAAGAAACTAAAGGACCATCGGAATAGGGATGCAGGCCCAAGCATTGCGACAGAGA
This sequence comes from Ranitomeya imitator, assembly GCF_032444005.1. Classification (NCBI taxonomy): domain Eukaryota; kingdom Metazoa; phylum Chordata; class Amphibia; order Anura; family Dendrobatidae; genus Ranitomeya; species Ranitomeya imitator. The sequence goes on from NC_091285.1 coordinate 432,545,019, forward strand.
TGGATCTAGGCTTTCCACCATCCGGGGCCAGAATTCAGTTTGGCGCACCCAGGGGCTGGCTGGCACTTTTCAGTCTGGGGGGCAATCACAAGGCAGTGGCCCTCGAGTTGAGGTGGCCCTCCTTTTCCCGGCTTATCTCTGGACATTGTGTAATAGAGTGCAGGGTAGAGTATGTCACCACGGAACAGACAGACCAACTGTTGAGGGGGGTTTATTAACGGGGGCAATATTCCCCTTGCAGGGAGAAAACAGTAGAATATAAACTGATAAAATAACTGTGCAAATATATGGGAAATAGTATAAGTTCCCAGACAGTCAAACAGTATAACAGTAGTAAACGGAATCTCTTGGGAAAACACTTATCAGTCTGATGAGGACTTGCTTGTAGGGTCGTCTTCACCAATGTAGGCGCCGAGAAACAGCGGCACTTGTCATCCCTCTGTTATCCGTGGGCCGTGTAGTCTCTAGGAACCCGCAACCTGGGGTTTAAGGGGTTACTGTGGTGGGCAGAGAGAATGCTAGGCAAACGGGGTCCCCTGTGCTCTGAGTCTTTTGCTTCAACAATGCAGCCTATCCCGGGAAAACGATGCTCAGTCTATTATTGGGTCTCTCAACAGGAATCAGGGGCTCTTCCATAATACCGTGGGTACTATGGGTCACTGTCTCTGCACGGGCATCAGGGTGCACCTCTCCAGTCACAGCAGAGTCCGTTTTCACGTACTCACAAGATGCAGTGTTTCTGGACAATCTCCCTGTATCAGTCCTCCGACCGGGAGCTCTCTCTCTCTTCCCCGGAGCGCAGCTGCATGCTGTTCTGGCCACTGTATCCGCTGCTCTCCCCGCTGTTCCCGCTGCTCTCTCTGCTGCACACGCTGCTCTCTCTCCAGTACACGCTGCTCTAGCCCTGGAACGCACGCCCTTTTTCTCCCCCAGCCCGGCTTCCTTCCTGTCCCGGTCTCTAAGTCTGCCCCCAGGGAAACCTGCTGCACAGCTAAGTGGTTCCAGGCACGTAGCAGAGAAGGTAACCCCCTTACATTCCCCCCTCTTTTTCCATGGGCGAGAGTTCCCGAAGTTCCTGTTGGCAATCTTCCAGTCCTTGCACAATCTGCTGCCAGATGAACTCGTCCTGATTGTAGCGAACGGGGGGTACACCAGCCGTTGAATCAGCAGGGGCGGTGATGTCAACTGCTGTAGGAGGAGTGGGGGTCGAGGTCTCCTCTGATACGTTGGTAATTCCAGGCACCAGCTCTGTTTCCGGGTTCCCTAGGCGAAATTGGGAGTCTTCCTTGTCTTCCTCATCAACAGTGATCACTGGCGCAGCCGTGACGGCGCTGGGGCCAATTGAACCGATTCAGGATCTCGAGACAAACATGGATGCAACATATTCCTGTGCAGTGTGCTGGTGGGGGTCCCCTCTTCCGTTTCGGGCTGAACCTCATAAACGGGACTCCCGTTGCCGAGCCGCGCTTCACTCAGTAAGGCCTCTTCTCCCACCGGTACCCCTTTGAGGAGCCACCTGGGGGTGTTCCAATTCTTCTAGACATTTCTGCACTAGGCATTGAATGGTCCGCAGCCGACGACGGTGGTCTTGAACCCAGGAGTACACCGTCGTCCATGGGTAGTCCTCCTCAGGCTCCAGCTCTGCCAGCCCCTTCCTGGGTCGGCCGAAGAACAAAGAGTAGGGAGTAAATCCGGTGGTGCTGTGTTTCTGATTGTTATATGCCCACACCAATTAAGGGACCGACTCAGTCCACCTTGCCTTCTGGTCCTCTTCCAGTGTCCTCAGCATTTGAATCAGAGTGCGGTTAAACCTTTCACAAGCCCCGTTCCCCTGTGGATGGTAAGGGGTGGTCCGTGACTTATCAATCTTGTACAGCTGGTGCAACTCCTCCATCACTCTCCTGAGGAAGAAGGCCCCCTGTTTAGAATGAATGCGCTTAGGACACCGGTACACCTGTATGAAGTGCTTGCAGATTGTGTGAGCAGCAAACTCAGCAGTCTGGTCCCGTGTGGGTGTCACTACGGCAAATTTAGTAAAGTGGTCTATCATCACTAAACAATGCTCATAGCCTTGGTGCGCTGGTCCAATTGTCAAGTAATCTATGGCCAGGAGGTCCATGGGGCCAGAAGACCTCACCGTCTCTGTTCTGGTGGTTTGACCAGCTCACAACTCCTGGATTGCTGGCATACTTTCTCCACAATGTTCCTCAGGTGGGGATGATAAAATAGGCGCTGCAACCACTGGAAAGTCTTTTCCGGACCAAAGTGTGCTCCTTTCTCATGCGCTTTCTTAGCCACCTGATCTATCAGGGATGAGGGAATAACTGTCTGCCATACAGGACCGAGTTCTGTTTGCAGGAATAGCTTCTGGTACAGGATACCATCCCACAACTGGAGCCTCTCCCACTGGCGTAGCATCTTCAGTCTTTCAGGTGACATGGACCTCCTCTCGTGCCGATTGGGCATTTGTTCAGACACGACCCACCTTCTCAACTGAGCAAGCTCTGGTTCCTCCTGCTGCACTCGGACCCACTCATCGCGGGGCTGCTCCAGCAAATTCACACAGGCCTCTTCCTGTTCAATTTCCCGCGCCGCTGCCACCGTCCTGGCAGTCTCTCCAAAACTTGGAACCTCCACATCCTCCAGTTCTTCATCCTGGCTGGGTGCTGGTTTGCGATAGTCCACTCAAGAGAGGGCATCTGCATGAACATTCTCGGCTCCTCTTTTATAAAAATTCTGTATCGAAACTTGGCCATTCAGGCTACCCAATGTTGTTCTAGGGCCCCTAACTTGGCAGTCTCGAGATGGGCCAGCGGATTGTTATCGGTGCGTACATGAACTTCTGAGACAGCCAGATATTCCGCGAACTTCTCAGTCATTGCCCACACCAGTGCCAACAACTCCAGCTTAAATGAACCGTAGTTTTCTGGATTCCTTTCCGAGTCATGCAAAGACCGACTGGCATATGCGATGACGCGCTCTTTTCCGTCCTGCATCTGCGATAGTACTGCCCCAAGGCCCTGCAGGTTCCCATCAGTGTGCAAGATGAACGACTGTGTGAAATCGGCGTAGGCCAGCACAGGGGCCTCTGTCAGAGCCTTCTTCAGAGCTAAGAATGCCTCTTCCTGACGCTTCCCCCACTGTATGTTCCTGTTTTTGGCGCAAGAGGGCACTCCCCTCAACAACTCCTGGAGTGGATTAGCAAGGCAAGCAAAGTCTTTTACGAAGCGTTTGAAGTATCCTGTGAGTCCCAGGAATGCACGTACATCCTTCACAGTTTTTTGAGTTGGCCACTCTTGTACCGCAGCGATCTTCTCCTTTGAAGGCCTCACCCCCTCAGCGGAGACAACATGCCCCAAGTATTCAATCTCAGTCCGGAAGAGGTGACATTTCTGAGGTTTCACTTTCAAGCCGTACTTCTGTAGCTCACTCAGAACTTGTACTAGAAAAAATACGTATCATACTGGGAACTAGAATCAAGCTTAGTGAACATGAATCCCCTTAAAACAAACTTTATTATAACAATATATCTAAAAACACACACGAATCCAGTGCTATATGGCAGCAAAAAAGTCTGCCTAAAAATTGATCAAGGTCTAGCGCATACCCTGCAATAACCTTTCCTGTCACCTGCCTGGCTGTGGAGGTTGGCAGCCTAATAACGATTTTTTGGCGCCCCCACTCAACGTGGACTAACCCTCACTGCCCTATCTCACCCTACAATGCAGGTGGGAAAACAATAATATAAGAACAGAGATGAAAAAAGCAAAAAAATGGTAAAAAAAAATTCAAAAACACAATATAATGAAATCAGCAAAAAAAAGTCAGGTGCAGGACAAATGCTGTAATTTTACAAAGATCCAGCCCTTTTTGATAATCAGCCAATAAATACTGCTAATTTGCAATGGGTATGCTGCCATATAGGCAGGGAAAGGACTGTCTGTCCAGGGGGGCAACACTCGATTGACAGAGGTGGGGACGATGATTTTGCCGAGTTCCTTTCCGTCGCTGTATGCTTTCTGGACCTGGGCTGTCCGTAACAGTTGTTGAAAAACCCTTTTCTGGGGTGTTTGGTCGCTCCATTGTTGTAGGAACTGTTCCTGGGACTCGTTGAAAAGAAAAATCCCGAGGTCTTTTAACACATTCATGCCAAGGGTCATGGTATGGTCTTTAGCTACTTCTCCATCCACCAATACTACTCCGACATCTTTACAGCAGACCTCTATGTTCATTCATACCACCCCTGCGACTGGGATGGGCAAGTGATTGGCCACCATAACTTTGATCACAGGGCCCCATTGGGGTTGTAGCACCTCCTTGAAGTGACAGCGGAAATATCCCTCAGGCATGGTGGTCACTTGTGAGCCTGTGTCCACCAGGCACCACACCGCTCTTCCATTAATTTCTGCCCAGACCAGGGGGCATGTGGAAACAAGGCTGGGGGGACTTTTACTACTCCTCTTCTGCTCTCCACGCTCCGAGCGGCGTCCCTCGGGCTCGGAGCCACCTAGTTTTAAGGAGGGTGCGGGGATGGTCGGCTCCGCCGGGCACACCATCGTGCGATGTGGCCGGGCTCTCCACAGGTGTAGCATTTAAGAGGGCTTCTCCTACTGGTAGCTTCACCCTCCCTTCGGTGGGCAGCTTCTCCACCTCGCACCAAAGGGCCAGGCCCTACTGCCAGAGTTCTTCTTGAGACCGCCATTTCTTCACGGATCTGCTTAATCTCCATTCTCAGGTCCTCCACCCATTGAGGGATATTGTCTGCGGTGGTGGTTACCTCCCCGCTCCATACCCTCCCCACTGACCCTGTCACTCCCTGTTCTTGTTTTCGCACACGTGCCTCACTGCCAACTTTGGAGAAAGTCATGTCTGGCTTCACCTGCATGCGCTCTCGCAGTGCCTGTTTCATCATTGCGTCACGCAGTCCCATCACCAGCTGATCCCTGAGCACCACATCAACTGACCCTACATCTACACCGTCTTTCCGTCTAATAGCAATGTGAAGCTCTTGTAGGGCATTCATGAATTGGGTCATGGTCTCCCCCTCTCTTTGTACCCGGTGAAACAGTCGCATGCAAAGTTCGCCTAAGTCAGTGGGGTCCCCATGCTTCTCCTCCAGTATGCGCAGCACTTTGCCTAGGGTATCTCTCTCCCAGGGAGACCTATGCTTGACAGAATCCCGTGCCCTCCCTCCCTCCCATCAATGCAATTTCTGCCTCCAGGGCTGGTGTCATGGGGTGCATCCGCATCATTCCCCGGATACGTTCTGTGAAGCTCCACAGCATCACATTGCTCCCAGTGAACCATGCAAATTATTCAACATGGCTTCCAGGGAAATGCTAGACTTGGGAGCTTCCCCAACTGCTTGGTCTGCCCTTTCTGCGCTACCGAGTGACATCCTGCCGACTACGCCAAGTGTAATAGAGTGCAGGGTAGAGTATGTCACCACAGAACAGACAGACCAACTGTTGAGGGGGGTAGAATATAAACTGATAAAATAACTGTGCAAATATATTGCAAATATATGGGAAGCAGTATAAGTTCCCAGACAGTCAAACAGTATAACAGTAGTAAATGGAATTTCTTGGGAAAACACATCAGTCTGATGAGAACTTGCTTGTAGGGTCATCTTCTCCAATGTAGGCACCGAGAAACAGCGGCACTTCTCATCCCTCTGTTATCCGTGTGCTGTGTAGTCTCTAGGAGCCCGCAACCTGGGGTTTAAGGGGTTACTGTGGTGGGCAGAGAGGATGCTAGGCAAATGGGGTCACCTGTGCTCTGAGTCCTTTGCTTCAACAGTGCAGCCTATCCCGGGAGAACGATGCTCAGTCTATTATTGGGTCTCTCAACAGCAATCAGGGGCTCTGCACTAATACCGTGGGTACTAGGGCCACTGTCTCTGCACGGGTCACTGTCTCTGCACGGACATCAGGGTGCTCCTCTCCAGTCAAATCAGAGTCCGTTTTCACATACTCACAAGATGCAGTCTTTCTGGACAATCTTCCTGTATCAGTCCTCCGAGCGGGAGCTCTCTCTTCCCCAGAGCGCAGCTGCGTGCTGTTCTGGCTACTGCATCCACTGCTCTTCCCGCTGTTCCTGCTGCTCTCTGTGCTGCACATGCTGCTCTCTCTCTCCAGTACATGCTGCTCTAGCCCTGGAATGCGGCTTCCTTCCTGTCCCGGTCTCTATGTCTGCCCCAAGGGAAACCTGCTGCACAGCTAAGTGGTTCCAGGCACGTAGAAGAGAAGGTAACCCCCTTACAATTGCATTAAAGCAGCAGAGATAACAAGCTTTAAAAACAGGCTGGTACATAGATATGAGGACAGAATGGAGCTTGCTGCATAGATATGGGAGCAGGACAGAGCTTACTACAGAAATATGGGAGCAGAACCGAGCTTACTCCAGAGATATGGGAGCAGAACTGAGCTTACTCCAGAGATATGGGCGCAGAACAGAGCTTACTACAGAAATATGGGAGCAGAACCAAGCTTTCTCCAGAGATATGGCAGCAGAACTGAGCTTACTACAGAGATATGAGAACACAACAGAGCTTACTAAAGAGATATGGGCACAGAACTGAGCTTACTACACAGATATGAGAACACAACAGAGCTTACTACAGAGATATGGGAGCAGAACCGAGTTTAATCTGGAGATATGGGAGCAGAACGGAGCTTACTAAAGAGATATGGGCACAGAACTGAGCTTACTACACAGATATGAGAACACAACAGAGCTTACTACAGAGATATGGGAGCAGAACCGAGTTTAATCTGAAGATATGGGAGCAGAACGGAGCTTACTACAGAGATATGGGTGCAGAACTGAGCTTACTACAGAGATATGAGAACACAACAGAGCTTACTACGGAGATATGGGAGCAGACTGGAGCTTACTACAAAGATATGGGAGCAGAACAGAGCTTGCTACAGAGATATGGGCGCAGAACTGAGGCTTACTACAGAGATATGAGAACAGAACAGAGCTTACTACAGAGATATGGGAGCAGAAAGGAACTTGCTACAGAGATATGGGAGCAGAACAGAGCTTACTCCGGAGATATGGGAGCAGAACCAAGCTTACTACAGAAATATGAGAGCAGAATAGAGCTTACTACAGAGATAAGGGAACAGAACTGAGTTTACTTTGGAGATATGGGTGCATAACCAAGCTTACTACAGAGATATGGGAGCAGAACCGAGCTTACTACGGAGATATGGGAGCAGAACCGAGCTTATTACAGAGATATGGGAGCCGATCCGAGCTTACTACACAGATATAGGAATAGAACCGAGCTTACTACAGAGATATGGGAACAGAACGGAGGTTACTACAGAGATATGGGGCCAGAACCAAGCTTACTAGAGAGATATGGGAGCAGAACTGAGCTTACTGCAGAGATATGGGAGCAGAACCGAGCTTCCACCGGAGATATGGGAGCAGAATGGAGCTTACTACAGAGATATAGGAGCAGAACGGAGCTTACTACAGAGATATGAGAACACAACAGAGCTTACTACAGAGATATGGGAGCAGAACTGAGCTTACTCCGGAGATATGGGAGCAGAACGGAGCTTACTACAGAGATATGGGCGCAGAACTGAGCTCACTACAGAGATATGAAAATACAACAGAGCTTACTACAGAGATATGGGAGCAGAACCGAGCTTACTCTGGAGATATGGGAGCAGAACGGAGCTTACTACAGAGATATGGGCGCAGAACTGAGCTTACTATAGAGGCATGAGAACACAGCAGAGCTTAGTACAGAGATATGGGAGCAGAAAAGAGCTTACTCCTGAAATATGGGAGCAGAATGGAGCTTACTACAGAGATATGGGAGCAGAAAAGAGCTTACTACAGAGATATGGGAGCAGGACCGAGCTTACTCCGGAGATATGGGAGCTGAACGGAGCTTACTACAGAGATATGGGCGCACAACTGAGCTTACTACAAAGATATGAGAACATAACAGAGCTTACTACAGAAATATGGGCGCAGAACCGAGCTTACTACAGAGATATAGGAGCAGAACTGAGCTTACTGCAGAGATATGGGAGCAGAACCGAGCTTAATAAGTCTACTACATGGAACCAAGCCTGCTACATAGAAACTGGAGCAGAACCGAGCTTACAGCATTCATACTGTACCATAATCTAGATTACTACATTAATACAGTACCGGAACCAAGCTTACTGCTTAGATATTGTGCCATAACGGAGCTTACTTACAAACATACATACAATAATACGGTTACACAGTGCCTACTACTATCAGCACTACACAGCGAATACATATTATAATATCTCCATTACCTCTACATGAAACTACATTCTATACAAAGACCAATGACACCACCATACACCTTTTACTATAATGACAGAGTTACATTAAGCTGCTACTAAATTTAAAAAAAATGCTACCTAAAAAGAGCAAAATTACAAACTTACAGTAACCGTATATTTGTAAAATATAATCTACCACTGTGCACCCACTAACTATAGTCACTTTCCCCATTCATTATATAAATTAATTAGCATCTGTACTCTTTCCCCCAATTCATTACCAGTCACTTCATCCTCAATGCCCCCTACTATGTACCTCCTGCTCTAACCCTAACCCCGATTCATTATATTCACATGCTCCTCCCGCCCCAATTCATTGTCATGTCTTTCTCATCCACCCTTTATTCATGGTCAATTGCTCTACCCCACATTCAATACATCATTTAATTTCCCACCCTCAAAATTCATTATTTGTTGTCTCCCTAGATCATCATTTGCTCTCCCCCCTTCAATTGATTATTTGCTCTCCCCACCCCCACCTTCAATTAAATTGCTGTCCGACCCGTCCTTAACACTGAATTCATCATTTGCCCGTCCTCTCCCCACTTCATCATTTGCAGTCCCAATACATTAATTTGATGTCCTCTTACTTCATTCGTTGCAGTCCCCTATCACCCCCTCACTTCATCTGCAGTGCCCCTTCATCATTTGCATCCCCCTATCCACCTTCCATTTCAACATGTGCATTCCCACCTCAGACACACTTCATCATGTGCAGTCCCCTAACCCACCCACTTCATCATGTGCCATCCCCCTTAACCCCCCTCTTCATCCTCTTTCCCATAATCCTGTAGAATGTATGTCCGCAAGGGCATGGTTCTCTTCCCTCTGTACCAGTCTGTCATTGTTAGTTTTGTTTACTGTAAGTGATATTTGTATTTTGATGTAACCCCTTCTCATGTACAACACCATGGAATTAATGGTGCTACATAAATAAATAATAATAATAATCATGTCCAGTCTCCCTTACCCCCCACTTCATCACGTGCAGTCCCCCTTTACCCCCAATTCATCATGCGCAGTCCCCCTTAACCCACCACTTCATCATGTGCAGTCCCCCTTACCCCCATTTCATCATGTGCAGTCTCCCATAACCCCCAATTCATTATGCGCAGTCCCTCATACCCCCCACTTCATCATGTGCAGTCCCCCTTACCCCCCATTTCATCATATGCAGTCCCCCTTAACCCCCAATTCAATATATGCAGTCCCCCTTACCTCCCACTTCATGTGCAGTCCCCCTTACCCCTCACTTCATCATGTGCAGGCCCTCTCCCCCCACTTCATCATGTGCAGCCCCACTCCCACTTCATCATGTGCAGTCTCCCTTACTCCCCCCACTTCATCATGTGCAGCCCCACTCCCCCTTCATCATGTGCAGTCCCCCTTACTCCCCCCACTTCATCATGTGCAGTCCCCCTTATCCCCCACTTCATGTGCAGCCCCACTCCCCTTTCATCATGTGCAATCACTCTTACCCCGCACGTCATCATGTGCGGCCCCTCTCCATCATGTACAGCCCCACTCCCCCAAACTCCATCGTGTGCATCCCCACTCCCCCTTCATCCTGTGCAGTCTCCCTTACTCCCCCCACTTCATCATGTGCAGTCCCCCTTACTCCCCCCCACTTCACCATGTGCAGTCCCCCTTATCCCCCAAACTCCATAATGTGCAGTCCTCCTTACACCCCACTTCTTCACTTGCAGTTACCCTCACTTGCATGACCCAGAAATACAGAGAACATGGAGGAAGTGGGAGCTGTGCAGACATCAAGGTTAGACAGCCATGTACAGTCCCGGCACAAACGTGTGTGTGACACCCCAGGTTCCTCGTTGTTACAGTGGCATTGCTTTCCTCAGCGGGAGAGTGATGTCACGCTTGGAAGCGACGGAAGATCTTCTCTATCAGGTATCACAAGCATGCAACATGCCAGGCCAGAAGGGGGAGCTCTGATCCAGCTTGTGGGTGGCTCCCCTATATATATTCTGGTCTGGAGGAAAAGTCAGCCAGTCTGAGAGAGAGATCCTGTCAGAGAGACAGAGGAGAAGGAAGTTGAGGAGCCGTGCAGCCATGAGAACTACTGCAGCTCCTAGTGAAAGAGAAAGACGAATGGATTGCAGAGAGCGTGTTGGAGAAGTGAAGCGCAGGAAAGTGAGAACTAGGGAGGACAGCTGCGACTGGGCTACCTCCTTACAGAGCGCAGACAGCGGTAGCAGGAAGACCGAGGTTGTGAGGGACTCCAAGAATTACAGCAGAAACCGGCAGGACAGATGGACTACACGTCACCTGTCCACCCCAACACCTGGAGACACAGTGACGCAGAGCCGGGTCATGATAGAGACCCTGTTAAAAGGCTCGAGCCACCTGTCATGCGGGTTAGTCTCCCACCTTTAAGGAGGACAGAGAACAGTGAGGACCTTGATAGAAGCCACAGGCAGCAAGGGACTACACCACAGTGCTAGTAGGAAGGCTTCTAACGCCACCTGGTAAAGGGGACTCTGAACTCGCTTTCAAGCTGGACGGACCCTGCCTGTACCTGTGATCTGGTGCCATGGACTGTGGTTGCCTGAAGTCTTCAGTAAACCATGTAAAGAGACTGCAAACCTGTGTCCTCCGTTTTTTTCTACTCTACCCACCATCTCCATCTACACACCGGGAGCCCTGGAGACCCAGCTTCACCTGTGGGAAGTTATACCATCTTAGCTGCCATAACATCACCCCAGTGGACCCCCTTTAAGCAGCATCGGTCACCTCTGACCGAGAACCACAGGTGGCGTCACGAACACAAATTTTATTCAAAACCCCTTTAAAGACTTTTCCCTTAACATGGGCGCCCAGGGCCACGGACCGGGTCACAGCTGCTATGATACATCCCTTTAAGTACCTGACCCGATACAGAGTACCCCACGACCCTGGCGGGCACAGCTTTGACATCACAAACAGGATGGACCGACCCAGTGAAGTGGGTCATGTGCGCCTAAGAGACTGTGATTTGTTGAAGGACTGTGAACTGTGAATTACCGCCAAAACTGCCGCCATTACCTCACCATGTGGCGTGCAGGAGGAGTGGGCCGTGTTGTCGTGAGCGGAGCTTGGAAGAACGGCGCGAAAGTTATGGCTGCCCCTCATAGATGCTACTATGTCCGAGAGATCTGTCCATCCTCAAGAGAAGCCCACCTCCTGATCTGGGAAGGCGGGAATCGGAGAAGGGACCACCGATGGAAGATGACATGGAAGGAACTGCAAGAAGGTGCAGCCCAGAACCCAGCCGGCAAGATGGTGAGCAGAGGTCACCCAGAGAAAGAGGAGGAAGCAGGAATCTGCCCCTGCCAATGGGAGAAAGAAGAAGACCTGCCGTCAGACATGAACCTGGAGGTTCTTGGAGCCGAAGTGGAAGACCTGTGCTGTCAGCTCTGGCAGTCCTGGTTCCGCGCAGCTGCAAAAGCAGTTTGGAGCCACTTGAGAGCAGTGACGGAGCCAGCTTCCGGGATCCCAGCCTGTACCGGAGACATCCGGCACTGGAGACACCGCAGTGGCAGGTAAGAAAACCGACCCAGCCCCGGTAGCCGAGGACTCCCTGATAGGGTCCGTAGATGCTCTGCCACCCCTACCACCCGGCCGAGTATGCAGAATAATTGATTGGGAGCAGCCCTGGCAGATCGCACATGCCTCCACTTCCCCATTGCAGCCGACGAGGAGGACTCAAGAGGCACACGGAGAATGGGTAACCTTGCGGTGGAAGCACTCTGGCACCAACCTGATGGGGTTCCCCTGGGAGGCCCAGGCTAAGGAAGAATGTCTAGAGGTCATCAGACAGAAGGAATACTGCTGGTAGTAAGCACTCAAACAGGAGCAGGAGGACAGAGAGCAAGACCTCTGATGCAGGGCCATAGAAGAAAGAAATTTAAGAGCAAAAGAAACTATTTATGTTTGTGCTAAAGTATGTTTATCTTAAAGTGACCTGAAGAAAAACCGTCTGGCGTGGCTGAAGACCAGGTCTGGATGCTATGCCTTGTAGCCCGCCCAAGCCCAACGTTGGGGGTTTATGACGCGTCCCCCACATTGTTGCTGCTGTTTAAAATGTCATTAAGTGACTTGAATATTAACTGCACTTTTAAATGAATGTTGATTTTTTTTGCACTTCGTTAAATAGAGTAATAGTGTGCTGGGTGAGCGGCCCGGAGGGCATTTGCTTCTCTGGCACCTGGCCCAGCCAGCCCCTGTGAAGAAGCATTGTGCGTCCTGACTTCTCTGCAGCAGACACGCTCACACAGCGTGCAATGTGGGCGTGTCTTCAGTATCCTGGAGGCAGCCATCACAAGTACAGTGCCAGCACCAAGCGTCCTCTGCCTTTTCCTGGCCACTGCCCATGGTAGTGCAGGGAGATCGTGTCTCCCCGCTCTACCATGCAGCTTAACTATATCAGTGGGCTGTGCACGCTTATATTATAAAGGGTAGTGTATCGCCAGGTGGGCCCTTGTGAGCGGAGGGCTCGGGGCGACTGTATCCTCTGCCCCCTGGTAGCTACGCTGCTGTTTCTTGTTTACAAAGAAAAACTCCTCAGAAGTAGGGGATAAGGATGGCCTGATTTGACCCTTTGCCAAACTTTCCGTGATATAGTCCTTAATGGCTTGCCTCTCTGGACCAGGGATATTATACAGTCTGCTGTTAGGCAGCTTGGCTCCAGGAACAAGATTAACAGCACAGTCATAAGGACGATGGGGAGCAAGTTCTTAGCACTCCTGCTTCAAGAACACATGCGGTGCTGTGGACAAAGAGCACCATGCGTGCTCGAAACGCGTTCAGCTAATTTATGGCTTCTTTTCTGGAATAGTTGTGCAGCTACTTGCAAGCAGCTTTTTCCTAATTTCAATTTGTGGAAATAAAATTTGATGACTTTTACTCCGGAGCTGGATTTTTTTCTTACTTACTCAAGAACACATCCCCAAAGTCAGACAGGTATTTAGGCACAGACTGGGTATCCACCCTAGCAAGCCGGGTACCCAAGCAGTGTCCTTGAAAATACTCACTCGACTTTACCACTTCCAGAGTCTGCCAATCTACCACAGGATTGTGCAGAGTGAGCCAAGGAAGTCCAAGAACCACAGGAGAGTGGAGACCCTCTAGCACATAACAGTCAATAACTTCAGAGTGTATGGCCCCCACGTGAAGATGTAACCCTTGGACAGCTTGAGTAAAATATCCCTGTCTCAAGGGGGCAGAGTCGATGGCGATTATGGTTATGGGTCTAGACAGTGTATGAGGATTGAGGTCCTGGAACTGGACGAACCTATCGTTAATCAACTTAAACCCCACCTCACTGTAAAAAAATGCAGACACAACCACCTTAATTTCACCCAGATGAATCTCAGCTGGCAGAAAAAATTGTGTACTACCCATGATGGTGATAAGGAAACCCAGGTTGCTAACCTCCCTGCAACCCAGAAAACTCTTAGTTTTCCAGAGGCTGTTTATCATGACATAGGGAAGGACACGCGCCCACGAAATGTCCCTTTTTACCACAGTAAAAATACAATCCCCCTTTGCGCTGAACAAAAAACTACTTTCCATGATGAGATGCCACACCCAACTGCATGGGTTCCTCAGATGACTCAGACTCAATTTCCCTTGATTGATGTTGATATATATTAAAATATTTTTTTATTACATTTATTATTAAAAATTAATAACATAAATAATTAAAATAAATATGACCGAATATGGGGGTCCACCACAAAACCTATGTATGCACAGGGCAGGGCATACTGAAACTGATTGGCACAAAATAAAATGTGCCAATAATGTATACAAATTATACTGTGAATCACATATAATCTATTAGCAAACATTCATTACATAACCATAATAAAAGTGCAAAGTGCTAATAAATAAAATAAAACCACAAATTCATACAATACAGTGAATAAATCTCTCCAACAAAGATTGAGTGCAAAAAATATATATAAAAAGTTTTTTTTCTGCAAAGTGCAACCATATATAATGGATGATTATTATTGCCTCAAACCACAATAATTAATATCATAACCAATATAATTTATGCCAATATGCCAAATATATAGATAGGGACTCCCTGACGAAGATGAAAGCAAAACGTGCGTTGGATTAGTGTGTGCAGGGCAGTGGCGTCCTGATACTGGTTGGTATTGTGGTTACTTTTCTGTGGACTTGATCTATATATTTGGCGTATTGGCACAAATTATTTTGGTCATTTTGGATTGGCCGTACATCATACGAAGCAGTATTTTGTAAAGGGCTGTGGTTTTGTTGTTTAGCCTTAAGTGCTTTCAGAGTGTCAGTGGACACTGCTGCAGTTTTTTATAAGTTGTGTTAATTCCAAAATGTAAAATAGGCAGGCTGTGCGAATCCTTGTATGTATGTCTACGAGAACCTCTGAATGAGATGAGAGGGGAGTGATTGAGATAAGGGATTTTCTTCTTGTAAAAATCAACTGAAAAGTGAAAGGAAAAAAAAAAAAAACAATCCCTGAATGAGCATGTATAAATGAATCATTAAGTATCATTACTTACCTAATTGTTGCTGAGGGTCCAGGATGGATGAGTTGTGGATATTTTTTAATGTACATTTAATTTACATCTGAGATTCAGTGAAACCCGTGTTATATATGGTTTGACATTAGATTGGTTTCTATATGTGTTTTGACCGGACGCGGTCAGAATCAGCTTATTCAAATTGTGCAGTAATTTGCTTGTATAGAGAAACTGTTTTTGATTCCGAGAGGATGAATGTTTTGTAGAGATTAAGTCTAAAAACTGCTGTATTCTGTTTCTGTGTGAAAGACACTTAACTTCTAAAATTCTGATGGGAGGGGCAGCTGTGCGATTGCTTTCTCCTTCTGTGTGGAGTGATGCTGTGAGCCCTTATCTCCGCTGAGTGCCAGAGGAAGGGGGGGGGGGGGAGCATGTAGCTGCGCTCAAGATTCTCTGAATATTCAGTCCTTGGTGTAGTACCCGCTGGGAGATTTGTGTTTAAAACAATAGTACTGTATTGAAGTAGAATAGAAATATTGTAAGTTGAGGTTGGACGTTGAAAGTAGAAGAACTGTGGCTACTTTAGAGCAAATTTGTGAAAGATTGTTTGTTTATCAGTGTGATTGAAAGATTGGTAAAAAGATTCACCTGCTTCAAGTTGAGTGATTGATATATAGCAAATTGAGGATCAACGGAGGAGGTAGCCAACGGCACTGCTGATGTACTAGGTGAGAGGGCCTTCTTGCTACAGTCAGCTGGTTTTTGTTGCAATGAGAGGCAGAAAGCCTTCCCGCTCCATGGAGCTGAGCTAGAGGGTTAGAGGCCTAACACATCTGGGCCTTCCTTTTCTAGCCAGCTGATCTAACGGGTGAGAGGCAGAAAGCCTTCCCGTTACATCCTTTAGGTCTACCGCTAAATCTTGACACTCGCTCTGACTTGCTACGTGTGGCCGCCCGTAAATAAGGTAAGGCACACTAAAAAGGAAATTTGCAGAACAAAGGTGAGCTGTTGGAAGAATAAGTTGAAGCCATGGGCAACTTGTTCTGTGTGCAATCAGGGCCCCAATGGGATCCAGAACCGCTATGCAGATTGTAAAAGACAGAGAAGAAAAGGAAGCAGTGAAAGATGTGGGACCAATATTGAAAAAGGCAAACGTGCCAGAGTGTAGATGTTTGGATGTACAAAAAGGTACAGACAAGGGAGGAAAATAGCAAGTGAGTAAATGGTGTCTGAGAGAGTGCAGCAGTACGGAAGTAAGGTGTATTGTTATGACCTGGTGGTTAGGACAATAATGGACCTGGTGGTTTAAGAGCACATGGAAAGACCTGATAGTTATTAATAATACAGGACAAGCTCTGGGACGTGGGAACTCTGCTGACCGCAATCCCTAATCCTATCACACACATTAGAAATAGCCGTGGATTGCTCCTAACGCTCCCTATGCAACTCGTCACAGCCTAAGGAACTAGCTAGCCCTAAAGATAGAAAAATTAAGCCTACCTTGCCTCAGAGAAATTCCCCAAAGGAAAAGGCAGCCCCCCACATATAATGACTGTGAGTTAAGATGAAAATCACAAACACAGAGATGAAATAGATTTTAGCAAAGAGAGGCCCGACTTACTGAACAGACAGAGGATAGGACAGGTAACTTTGCGGTCAGCACAAAAACTACAAAAAACCACGCAGAGGGCGCAAAAAGACCCTCCGCACCGACTAACGGTGCGGAGGCGCCCCTCTGCATCCCAGAGCTTCCAGCAAGCAAGACAAAAATCAAAATAGCAAGCTGGACAGAAAAATAGCAAACAAGAGAAAAACAAGCAGGAACTTAGCTTCTGCTGGAGCAGACAGGTCACCAAAACGATCCAGGAGTGAACTAGACCAATACTGGAACATTGACAGGTGGCATGGAGCAATGATCTAAGTGGAGTTAAATAGAGCAGCCAGCTAACGAATTAACCTCGTCACCTGTGGAAGGAAACTCAGAAGCCGCAGCCCCACTCACAACCACCAGAGGAAGCCCATGGACAGAACCAGCTGAAGTACCATTCATGACCACAGGAGGGAGCTTGGCAACAGAATTCACAACAGTACCCCCCACCTTGAGGAGGGGTCACCGAACCCTCACCAGAGCCCCCAGGCCGACCAGGACGAGCCAAATGAGAGGCATGAACCAGATCGGCAGCATGAACACCAGAGGCAAAGACCCAGGAATTATCTTCCTGACCATAACCCTTCCACTTGACCAGGTACTGGAGTTTCCGTCTCGAAATACGAGAATCCAAAATCTTCTCCACCACATACTCCAACTCCCCCTCAACCAACACTGGGGCAGGAGGATCAACGGATGGAACCACAGGCACCACGTATCTCCACAACAACGACCTATGGAACACATTATGGATGGCAAAAGAAGCTGGAAGGGTCAAACGAAATGACACAGGATTGAGAACCTCAGAAATCTTATACGGACCAATGAAACGAGGCTTAAACTTAGGAGAGGAAACCTTCATAGGAACATAACGAGATGACAACCAAACCAAATCCCCAACACGAAGTCGGGGACCCACACAGCGCCGGCGGTTAGCGAAACGTTGAGCCTTCTCCTGGGACAATGTCAGATTGTCCACCACATGAGTCCAAATCTGCTGCAACCTATCCACCACAGTATCTACACCAGGACAGTCCGAAGACTCAACCTGCCCTGAAGAGAAACGAGGATGGAAACCAGAATTGCAGAAAAACGGCGAAACCAAAGTAGCCGAGCTGGCCCGATTATTAAGGGCGAACTCAGCCAAAGGCAAAAAGGACACCCAATCATCCTGATCAGCAGAAACAAAGCATCTCAGATATGTTTCCAAAGTCTGATTAGTTCGTTCGGGTTTGGCCATTTGTCTGAGGATGGAAAGCCGAGGAAAAAGACAAATCAATGCCCATCCTAGCACAAAAGGATCGCCAAAACCTCGAAACAAACTGGGAACCTCTGTCCGAAACTATGTTCTCCGGAATGCCATGTAAACGAACCACATGCAGGAAAAACAATGGCACCAAATCAGAGGAGGAAGGCAATTTAGACAAGGGCACCAAATGGACCATCTTAGAGAAGCGATCACAAACCACCCAAATGACCGACATCTTTTGAGAGACAGGGAGATCCGAAATAAAATCCATAGAAATATGCGTCCAGGGCCTCTTCGGGACCGGCAAGGGCAAAAGCAACCCACTGGCACGAGAACAGCAGGGCTTAGCCCGAGCACAAGTCCCACAGGACTGCACAAAAGAATGCACATCCCGTGACAAAGACGGCCACCAAAAGGATCTAGCCACTAAATCTCTGGTACCAAAGATTCCAGGATGACCAGCCAACACCGAACAATGAACCTCAGAGATAACTCTACTAGTCCATTTATCAGGGACAAACAGTTTCTCCGCTGGGCTACGGTCAGGTCTGTGAGCCTGAAATTTTTACAGCACCCGCCGCAAATCAGGGGAGATGCCAGACAAAATTACCCCCTCTCTGAGAATACCCGCCGGCTCAGGAACACCCGGAGAGTCAGGCACAAAACTCCTTGACAGGGCATCAGCCTTCACATTCTTAGAGCCCGGAAGGTACGAAACCACAAAATCAAAACGGAAGAAAAATAGCGACCAACGAGCCTGTCTAGGATTCAACCGTTTGGCAGACTCGAGATAAGTCAAATTCTTGTGATCCGTCAAGACCACCACGCGATGCTTGGCTCCTTCAAGCCAATGACGCCACTCCTCGAATGCCCACTTCATGGCCAACAACTCTCGATTGCCAACATCATAATTGCGCTCAGCAGGTGAAAACTTTCTAGAAAAGAAGGCACATGGTTTCATCACCGAGCCATCAGAACTTCTTTGCGACAAAACAGCCCCTGCTCCAATCTCAGAAGCATCAACCTTGACCTGAAACGGGAGCGAAACATCTGGCTGGCACAACACAGGGGCAGAAGAAAAACGACGCTTCAACTCCTGAAAAGCTTCCACAGCCGCAGAAGACCAATTGACCACATCAGCACCCTTCTTGGTCAAATCAGTCAACGGTTTAGCAACACTAGAAAAATTACTGATGAAGCGACGATAAAAATTAGCAAAGCCCAGGAACTTTTGCAGACTCTTCACAGATGTCGGCTGAGTCCAATCATAAATGGCCTGGACTTTAACAGGGTCCATCTCGATAGTAGAAGGGGAAAAAATGAAACCCAAAAATGAAACCTTCTAAACTCCAAAGAGACACTTTGACCCCTTCACAAACAAAGAATTCGCACGAAGGACCTGGAACACCATTCTGACCTGCTTCACGTGAGACTCCCAATCATCCGAGAAGACCAAAATATCATCCAAATATACAATCAGGAATTTATCCAGGTACTCTCGGAAGATGTCATGCATAAAGGACTGAAATACTGATGGAGCATTGGAAAGCCTGAATGGCATAACCAGGTACTCAAAATGGGCCTCAGGCGTATTAAATGCTGTTTTCCATTCATCGCCCTGTTTAATACGCACAAGATTATACACCCCTCGAAGATCTATCTTGGTGAACCAACTAGCCCCTTTAATACGAGCAAACAAATCAGACAGCAGCGGCAAAGGATACTGAAACCTGACAGTAATTTTATTAAGAAGGCGGTAATCAATACAAGGTCTCAAAGAACCATACTTCTTGGCCACAAAAAAGAATCCTGCTCCTAACGGTGATGACGACGGGCGAATATGACCTTTCTCCAAGGATTCCTTTATATAACTCCGCATAGCGGCGTGTTCTAGCACAGATAAATTGAACAGTCGGCCCTTAGGAAACTTACTACCAGGAATCAAATTAATAGCACAATCGCAATCCCTATGAGGAGGTAGGGCACTGGATTTGGGCTCATCAAATACATCCCGGTAATCCGACAAAAACTCCGGGACTTCAGAAAGTGTGGATGACGAAATAGACAAAAATGGAACATCACCATGTACCCCCTGACAACCCCAGCTGGATACAGACATAGATTTCCAATCCAATACTGGATTATGGACTTGTAGCCATGGCAACCCCAAAACGACCACATCATGCAGATTATGCAACACCAAAAAGCGAATATCCTCCTGATGTGCAGGAGCCATGCACATGGTCAATTGGGTCCAGTACTGAGGCTTATTCTTGGCCAAAGGCGTAGCATCAATTCCTCTCAATGGAATAGGATACTGCAAGGGCTCCAAGAAAAAACCACAGCGCCTAGCAAACTCCAAGTCCATCAAATTCAGGGCAGCGCCTGAATCCACAAATGCCATAACAGAATAGGATGACAAAGAGCAAATCAGAGTAACGGACAAAAGAAATTTCGACTGTACCGTACCAATGGTGGCAGACCTAGCGAACCGCTTAGTGCGCTTAGGACAATCGGAGATAGCATGAGTGGAATCACCACAGTAAAAACACAGCCCATTCCGACGTCTGTGTTCTTGCCGTTCAGCTCTGGTCAAAGTCCTATCACATTACATAGGCTCAGGTCTATGCTCAGATAATACCGCCAAATGGTGCACAGCTTTACGCTCACGCAAGCGTCGATCGATCTGAATGGCCAAAGACATAGACTCATTCAGACCAGCAGGCATGGGAAATCCCACCATGACATCCTTAAGGGCTTCAGAGAGACCCTTTTTGAAAATTGCTGCCAGGGCACATTCATTCCACTGAGTGAGTACAGACCACTTCCTAAACTTCTGACAATATATCTCTACCTCATCCTGACCCTGACACAGAGCCAGCAAGATTTTCTCTGCCTGATCCACTGAATTTGGTTCATCATAAAGCAATCCAAGCGCCAGAAAAAACGCATCAACATCACGCAATGCCGGATCTCCTGGCGCAAGGGAAAATGCCCAGTCTTGAGGGTCACCACGTAACAAAGAAATAATGATTTTCACTTGTTGAACAGGGTCACCTGAGGAGCGAGGTTTCAAAGCAAGAAACAATTTACAATTATTTTTGAAATTCAGAAACTTAGATCTATCCCCAAAAAACAAATCAGGAATTGGAATCCTAGGCTCTGACATCGGATTCTGAACCACAAAATCTTGAATGTTTTGTACCCTTGCAGTGAGATTATCCATCCAAGAGGACAGACCTTGAATGTCCATATCTACACCTGTATCCTGAACCACCCAGAGGTCTAGGGGAAAAGAAAGGCAAAACACAGTGCAAAGAAAAAAAAATGGTCTCAGAACTTCTCTTATCCCTCTATTGAGATGCATTAATACTTTGGGCCACCTGTACTGTTATGACCTGGTGATTAGGACAATAATGGACCTGGTGGTTTAAGAGCACACGGAAAGACCTGATAGTTATTAATAATACAGGACAAGCTCTGGGATGTGGGAACTCTGCTGACCGCAATCCCTAATCCTATCACACACATTAGAAATAGCCGTGGATTGCTCCTAACGCTCCCTATGCAACTCGTCACAGCCTAAGGAACTAGCTAGCCCTAAAGATAGAAAAATTAAGCCTACCTTGCCTCAGAGAAATTCCCCAAAGGAAAAGGCAGCCCCCCACATATAATGACTGTGAGTTAAGATGAAAATCACAAACACAGAGATGAAATAGATTTTAGCAAAGAGAGGCCCGACTTACTGAACAGACAGAGGATAGGAAAGGTAACTTTGCGGTCAGCACAAAAGCTACAAAAAACCACGCAGAGGGCGCAAAAAGACCCTTCGCACCGACTCACGGTGCGGAGGCGCCCCTCTGCATCCCAGAGCTTCCAGCAATCAAGACAAAAATCAAAATAGCAAGCTGGACAGAAAAATAGCAAACAAGAGAAAAACAAGCAGGAACTTAGCTTCTGCTGGAGCAGACAGGTCACCAAAACGATCCAGGAGTGAACTAGACCAATACTGGAACATTGACAGGTGGCATGGAGCAATGATCTAAGTGGAGTTAAATAGAGCAGCCAGCTAACGAATTAACCTCGTCACCTGTGGAAGGAAACTCAGAAGCCGCAGCCCCACTCACAACCACCAAAGGAAGCCCATGGACAGAACCAGCCGAAGTACCATTCATGACCACAGGAGGGAGCTTGACAACAGAATTCACAACAGTGTATTATGAATGTTTTCATGCTCAAAAGTCCGACTGTAACCGACACATTACTGCTACCATCATACCTTTGTAGGACCAGAGACTGAAACACTGTGGTCAGAGAAACCCAGACGGGAGAAATACTTGTATGTCCTGTGCTGCAACCCAACCTAAGTGAATTGCACTGAATCCTGCCCAGACAAAATCACATGTAGTGACATAAGAAGCTGACACAGGAGTGTGGTTAGTGGGTAGTGGGGACATTGACTTTTTGGGAGTAAGCTGACAGTAATCCTTTTGGGAAGGAAGCTGTAGAACAGCATGTCACCTCCACTGATCATCCAATCATCTCCACCACTAGACCCACTACCAGAGAACCAACCACATCAGGACCAAGAAGGGTGGGTAGCGTAAGACAGATACAGGAGTATTATCCCTGGAGGCCTTCTGACTAGCTAGCTACGCTAAAACAATTGGCTGACCCTGAGAACCAACCTTTCCATTTTACAGACAAATAAAGACACTATGATGGACGTATAAGTGCACCTGGGCAGACCTAGAGAACTTGGTGAGCACAAAGGCAGGTGACGTACTAGGACGCAAAATTAAGTCTTTCACAGATGTGACAAAAGGAGAGATTGTAGAGATGTACTTTGGACGGTTACAGTTGAGATGGGCAGACATGGGGTACAGTCCAATAAACCCACTTGATGTTAAAATATTGGTAAATGCATTTATCGACGGTATGAACAAAGACTTACGAGATGCAGTTCAGACAGCCAGAACTGAATGGAGAAATGTAGATCCAAAAGACTTCCTGGAGGTTGCTAAAGGAGTTGAACAAACTAGGACAATGTCATGTATGCTGGAACACAAGGAAAACAGTAGAGACGTTGTAAGGGACCTAAGGACTTAGAAACAGTGAAGTGCTGGAATTGTGGCGAAAATGGATACTAAGCCAACCACTGCAAAAACCCTACAGAGTAGACTAAGCAGACCAATCCCCACCTCCTTCACCTTCAGACTAGGAAACTGGCAACACAGTGACAAATGTGTGCCCTGTTCTTGTGCCCTCCGGACTTGGTCTTGCCTTGATGACCACCATAACAATGGCGGGGCGAAGGAGGCAGAGTTCTTGATTGACATTGGGGCAGCCGGGACTATGGTACACAAAGACTTGATAATGCCAGACATGATTACTGAGGAGACTGTAGAATGTGTGGGGGTAGAGGGGCAAGGGACTGAAGCCCCTATGACTAAACAAATAAGACTAAAATTACGAGACAGCCAAGAGGTGCTTACAAAACTTATTGTTAGTGACAATACCCCTATGAATTTGCTGGGAGAAGATGTGTTGGGTGCTGTCTAGGCCACCATAGAGTACTCTCCTGAGGGTATTACAATCACAAGTCCCCTTTCATATAAACACTTGGGGCAGAGGAATGCCAGGGTCCTCCACGTGCACATTATACCACAGGTAAATCGCTCCCACAGGTGCTACAAATGCTGCACGGTGCCATGACAGCCCATGCCCAGGCCTTACAGAAAAGACTTAATGTGGTGCATAAAAATGTGTTTTCATCCATTCCAGATCCTAATGCCAGTGCAGACGTACATTAGCTGAATCCAGGTGATTGGGTGGTCATACACAGACACGTGAGAAGGAGCCTATATCCAAAGTTTGACGGCCCGATTTAAAATCCAGCTGACCACATTCACCGCAGTGAAATTTGAGGGAAAGCCCAGCTGGATCCATGCCAGTCATTGCAAAAAGATCTTTTCACCAGCAGAACGACTGTTCTCCTAATCACCGTGCTGGCAGTGGCAAGATTATTGCACCTTACAGAGACACTGGATAAACTTTTAAATGTTGACATGGACAACAAACTTATTCAACATCTTGCTTTTCTTATAAAAGACGCGGAAGGACAAAAACTGTTGGACTGTTGGATCTGTATACACAGCCCAGTATCTGCAAGGACTATGCTGTACTTAGCCTTACCCCAGGAGCCAAGGAAGGTATTAACACCACAGTGCATTTACAATGAGACATAGACTCAGATTTTCTAGGTTCCTTAAGGCTCTTAATTAGACTAATGCAATATAGAGACTCCTTTTTAAATCCAGCCAATTGGCTTAGCGGCCTTGTGGGATGGATTATTTTTGGTATTTTACAGACTTGCATGCAATTTTTATTGTTTTATTTTGTTTATTGCTTTATGTAGCTGAAAAAGCACTAATATATGCATTACATAAGTTATTGAAGAGTGTATGTTTAAGGAAGGAATATAAGGCTGTGTCATCCAAAGTATATAGACCTCGGATAACCACTGCTGACTAGGAAAGTGAGTGTCCACACTGAGGGTGGATGGGCGAAGCAGGTAGAAAGCCCCCTTATGGGTACTAGACCACAATAGCTCCTTTGTGGACATCAGCTGACCCTGTGGCAGAGGTTATACCATTTACAAAAGAGCGGAAATTGATATAGAAGGGTTAATGTTTTGCCTTTAATTGCCTTTGGCCTTTAATTGCTAGAATGTGTTTAGAATTTGTTCTTATGATGCAGTAGTCTTGTAGTCTAAGATTCAAGGATTTTATACTTCTTATCTTACGTGTTTTCAATAGTCAGCAAATAGCATTTTCTGGGTATGTCAAAAATAAAAGTCAGTATGACCCCGGGGTAACGTGGGAGGGCTACATTAATTACATTGAGTTACATTTGTTGTAAATGGTGTAAAATACTGCCTCTTGCTCCATTACATCAGATAAAAGTGACTTTGCTCACAGAACATGTGTGATTTCTTTTTTTCTCCAAGCGCTTGTAAATGAAGGGTGTAACCTCCTGATTTGGCCTCACTGGTGATCTGGCATGTCTGACATTGGGTCAGAATGCAAACCGCTACAACAGAAGTAACTGTAGTACACCAACCAGACAAACAAGGTAACATGAACAGGGGAAACGAAAACTAAACAGGCATACAAATATACACTCACATATAACAGAGGAATGCACTGGGGAGTGGAGGATAGGGGTAAAACCAAAGTAGAAGAGGAAAAGGAATTATCACACTCACTAAACCAAGCAACAGTCACAGATTAATCCACCAAACACCTACTTTTATAACCACCATCTATCCTCCCAGCCATACAGCATAAACTAGATCTGACAATGTGTGTCAGTCAGGAACCAGATTATATAGGGGATAGGAGGGGATAACTGTGCTCAGCTGAGAGCCCTAGCTTACAGAGCTCTCACTGCCAAAATAAATTTACGGCATTTAAAAAGAAGGTGAATTGCTTTTATTCATCGTAGGAGTAGGAGCAATCAGATGCTGTGGTCTTCTGGCTCTTCTCTGCCGTGGTAACCCTATGGCAAGGTGTTTTTAGCTTTATTTTACTTATTAAACACATTTTAAAAAATTGGCCAGGTGTCCCCCCTATTTTTGATAACCAGCCAAGGTAAAGCAGACAGCTGTGGGCTTATATTATCAGTCTGAGAAGGTCCCTGGTTATTGGGCCCTTCCCAGACTAAAAATACAAGCCCACATATGCCCCAGAATTTGCGCATCACATGAGATGCACCAATTCTGGTGTTTTGCCTGGCTGTTCCCGATTGCCCTGGTGCGGTGGCAATCAAGGTAACTGTTCACAGGGTTGATGTCAGCAGTATAATGTCCGCTGGCATCAACACCTGGGCTTAGTAATGGAGAGGCCTCTATCAGATACCTCCATTTCTAACTCAGTAAGTTAAAAAAAGCTACAAACAAATAATTTATTTCAAAAACACCCCCTACTCTAGCCCTGCTTCACCATTTTATTAATAAAAAAAATCCAGTTTAATGATTCTGACGTAGTCCACCGAATCTGAAGTAGACCACACATGGGAACCTAAAACACAAAAAGTGAGGTAAAGAAATAAAAACTAGAAACAGTCACTAATTCACCAATTTATTATAAAAAAAAAAAATCCCTGCAGCTCCGACGCAATCCATGGCTTTCCCACGATGTTCACTGATTCTGCACTGCAACCTATGTAGCGTTGTTCAGAGAATGATGCTTCATAGGTCACTCCTGGTCATGTCTCACAAGCAATGAAGTCAGTGTGACTCAGCGACTTTGATGAGCTGTGTAGTTCCTGACTTCACTGCTGTTCTGAGTCTCCGGTCTCGCGGGAGTCGGCAACTAGTGTTGAGCCATCTCCCTAGTGTTCGGGTTCGGTTCAGTTCGTCGAACAGGGAGGTGTTCGCCGAACTGTACGTCGAACACCGTCAAACCCCATTGAAACCAATGGCAGGCAAACACAAACACATACAATCACATGGAAAACACATAGAAAACACCTTAAAAGGTGTCCAAAAGCTGACAAACTGCTCAGAAGACACAACAAACACATGGAAAAGTCACAACTACATATAGTCATGTGAAAAGAAAAGAGGTGGAGGAGTAAAAGGAGGAGGAGACACAAATATAGGCATGTCATGCCCTTCTAAAATCAAGAAAGGCTGGAGTAAAAATCTAAAATTACTCTACCAACACCCAGACGTCTTGACAAAAAAAATAAAAAAATAAATATCTTTAGGTAGAATGGCGGCGGGTCCATTCAGAACACTTTCCTTAGAAGACGTAGTGGTACCCCCGTTGGGAGTTCTGCCAAAAAATGAACCCAATACATTCAGACTAATCCACCATTTGTCATATCCAAGGGGCAGGTCAGTAAACAACAACATCGACGCGGAACCAAGTACAGTACTATGTGCTGTACCTCCTTTGACGAGGCAATCAGGCGGGTCAGTAAGTTGGTAAGGGGCACCCTAATGGCCAAAACAGACATTGAGGGGGCGTTCCGGTTACTACCTGTGCCTCCGAATAGTGTCCTCCCATTGGGCTGCTTCTGTGAAGGAGTGCAGCGCCCCAGAGTCCTGGTTCGTTGCAGTAATGTTATTCCTCCACCAGGGGGAGTGATGTTACGTCTGAGGGCAATGAAGGAGATCTTCTGTCCAGGTATCACAACCACTAAACACACTTCACACTCCAGTCCGCCAGGGGGAGCCATGCTTCTATCTATTAGGGCACTCCTCACACTTAGGTAAAACTGGTGGGTTGGTTAGGAAGTTAGACAGACGCTGACAGGGCATCGGCCCAGACAGAAGCTGACTGGAGGGAGTAGGAGATAGTCAGTGAGTCCTGACCGAGTTTGGCAGAGGCTGGTTGGAGTGGGTTCCAGCCAGCTCCAGACTGCGGCCTGTGGAAGAGGAAGGTACACAGAGCTGCGCCTGCATCCCATGCGGCAGCATCCTAAGAAAGGACACGAAAGGAATTGTGTTGCAGTGAGTGAGCAACGAAGTCATAGCAAAAGGAGAGGAATATCAGAGGGAGAACAGCTAGAAGCAGGCTGCCTACTTCTGAAGCGCACTACCGGTAGCCAGAACACCGAGGGAGTAAGGATCTCTATGCTGTTACTTCAGAGACTGGCAGGACAGTTAATTCCACGTTAGCTGCCCGACCACTTACCCAGGAGGCAGGGTGGCAACTTGTAGGGGCCGGGGCATCACTAGGGTCCCTGTAAAAAGCCTCAGGCCACCAGTCATACGGGTTTGTCCTATCCGTAACGGGGACAGAGAGAAGAGACTTAACATCTACAATCGTTGTGAGGACCTTACCGAGTTGCTCAGCGAGGAGGTACGACAACGCCCAGGCACTAGAGGAAGGCTATTGAATTCCACCTGGATAAGGGGACTCTGGATTTGCCTTCAGACCGGCCGGACTCTGCCTACCCTGTGGTCCCTACCCTGGACTGTGGATGCTGAAGCCTTCAGTAAAGGTAAAGAGACTGCAACCTTGTGTCCTCGTTATTCACTGCGCCTTACATCATCCACCATCTACACTCTGGGAAGCCCTGGGGATATACTTCACCTGTGGGAAGCTATACCATCTAGCTGCCATAACATCACCCCAGCGGACCCCTAAGCAGCGTCGGTCACCCTGTCTGAATATCACAGGTGGCGTCACGAACATTATACCTTTAAAGACCTTTCCCCATTTATTAATGGACGTCCCCTAGGGCCACGGACCGGGTCAGCCACTGTGACATCCCCACTGAGAACAGAAGGGCCCCGATCCGAGTACCAAACGGCCCTTGGGGGCGCTGCAATCTTTTGGCGTCACGAACAGGATCTACTTAAGCCTGAAAATCGGGTCATGTGCACCTAAGGACTGTGCCAGAATCGTATTTGAACTGCTTGTGCTTAAAGACTGTGTATTGCTCTTTACCGCCAAAATTCCCGTCAAAACCGCCGCCATTACAGCACCATGTGGCGTGCTGGAGGAGTGGGGCGTGTCATCGTGGGCGTAGCCTGGAAGAACGGCACGAAAGTGGAGCCAGCCCTTCACAGATACTACTATGTCCGGGAGATATGCCCATCAACGAAAAAGGTCCGCCTCCTGGTCTGGGATGGTGGAGGACGAAGAAGGAACCGCCCTCCAGAGGGCATACTACATAGATCGCTGTTTGCCCATGGGGTGCTCCATACTGTATTTGGCATTTAGTTCCTTCCTCGAATGTGTCGTCATGGACGTTTGTAAGGCGGCACATATTATCCATTACCTCGACGACTTCTTATGCCTGGGCCAAAAAGATTCGCCACAGTGTGAAAACACGTGGTAGTCCACCTGTGAGAAGGAGAGAGCTGGAGGGAGAGTGGACACCCCAGAGCCGAGGGGTTAGATTGAGAAAGGAAGAAGGTGGTGTAGCTTGCTTCATGGGTGGGGTACTCTGCTGAGTAGCAGAAATTGCTACTAGGCCCAAAAGGATTTCCTGGGCTAGATGCCGTTAAAAAATAGTACTTAGGTAAACAGGCGGTGTAGCTTGCTTCATGGGTGGGGTACGCTGAGTAGCACCAAATTCTACAAGGCCCAAAAGGATTTCCTGGGCTAGATGCCGTTACAAAATAGTAGTTAGGTAAACAGGCGGTGTAGCTTGTTTCATGGGTGGGGTACGCTGCTGAGTAGCTCTAAATTCTACTAGGCCCAAAAGGATTTCCTGTGCTAGATGCCGTTACAAAATAGTAGTTAGGTAAACAGGCGGTGTAGCTTGCTTCATGGGTGGGGTATTCTGCTGAGTAGCACCAAATTCTACAAGGCCCAAAAGGATTTCCTGGGCTAGATGCCGTTACAAAATAGTAGTTAGGTAAACAGGTGGTGTAGCTTGCTTCATGGTTGGGGTACGCTGCTGAGTAGCACTAAATTCTACTAGACCCAAAAGGATTTCTTGGGCCAGTTACAAACAGCACTTAGGTAAACAGGCGGTGGGTGGCTGGGCTACTTTGGAGCAGACCTCTGAATCCCAGGCCATAGTATGAGGAAACAACTCTGCAGACGACCCCACCCACCTGGAATTGACGATTGCAACGTCATGTAAAACTCAGCAAGGGGACTAAATAAAGAGTCTCTATTTTTTCAAAAAAATTGGCCACAGACACCACTTAAGTAGCATCAATTTCACCAGAGTTTTTTTAAAACAGTTGGTGAGGTGATTTTCAAAAATTATCAAGCTTTTAGTCTCCCCAAGATGACACAGAAGTAGAAAAGTCCTTGTGGATCCAGGATTTGTTCATCTTGATGAACGTTAGCCTGTCTACATTGTCACTGGACAGCCGCGTGCACGTTATCTGTCAGCACACCACCAGCAGCGCTGAACACACGTTCAGAGAGAACGCTGGCTGCGGGGCACGACAAGATCTCCAAGGCGTGAGTGGCAAGCTCAGGCCATTTTTCAAGATTGAAAGCCCAAAATGAGCAAGGGTCCAGTTCCACAGTCATGGCATCGATGTTAACTTGGAAATACCCTTGTACCATCCTCTCTAGGCGTTGGCTGTCGCATCAGACTTCTTGTCTCCTGTGGCCTTGCAAAGAATGGTCTAAAAAAATCTTGAAACGATTGGAAAAAATTGCTGTTACCACTAGATACGATGTTACTGTTACGGTTTGAGTGATGACTCGATAGTCCCACGGTTGGCAAGTTAGAACTCAGAGATTCACTTTGTGCACCACTGGTGTTTTGTAGAAAAGCAGATGTTAGATTCTGTAACAGTCTCTGCTGATACTCCTGCATGCGTGAATCCCTTTCTATGGCAGGAATTATTTCACCAAATTTGCTTTTGTACCGGGGATCTAAGAGTGTCGCAACCCAGTAGTCGGCATTACTTCGGATTCTAACAATCCGAGGGTCATGTTGCAGGTAGTGCAGCAAGAAGGCACTCATGTGTCTTGCGCATCCAGGAGGACCAAGTCCTTGTTGTCTTGGTGGTGGTGAGGTGAGAATCATGCTTCCTTCGTCTGCCCTCTCCCCCCAACCTCGCACAACAGAAATTTGATCAAGGTCCCCCTCATCTGATGAGTCTTCCATGCCCAGCGCCAGTTCGTCCTCCACTTCTTCCTCGCCTCCTGCACCTTCCTCAACAGTTTGGCTGCTACCATGCGCCCTCGGTAATCCCTCTCCCCCAGCCTCCAATGCCAGCCGCCTTGGTGCTGCCAACCTTCTTGGCCTTGGAGATATGATCCCCTCCCTATACGACTCCTCCTGTTCCTCCTCCTCCTCCTCTTTTTCCACCACCTGACTCCGAACACTGTGTAAGCTGTGCTCCAGCATGTAAATCACCGGAATGGTCATGCTGATAATGGCATCGTCAGCACTAAACATCTTCATGCTATTTCAAAACTGTGCAGAAGGGTGCATAGGTCCCTGATCTGAGACCACTCCTGCAGCGTGATTTGCCCCACCTCTTGATCTCGTTGGCCCAGGCTATACATCATAACGTATTGCACCAGGGCTCGTCGGTGCTGTCACAGTCGCTGCAACATGTGCAGAGTTGAATTCCACCGTGTGGGCACATCGCATTTCAGCCGGTGAACTGGCAGGCCCAATGACTTCTGTAGAGATGCAAGTCGTCGAGCTGCGGGATGCGAACGGCGGAAGTGAGCACACAGTGACCGTGCCCTCTGCAGAAGCCCATCTAGTCCGGGATAGTGGGATAAAAATTGCTGGACAACCAGGTTCAAAACGTGAGCCATACAAGACACGTGTGTGACATTGCCTCGGCGAAGGGCCGCACCCAGGTTTGCAACATTGTCGCACACAGCCTTCCCTGGCTGCAGGTTGAGTGGAGACAACCATTGATGGAACTCAGTCTCTAGAGCTGACCACAACTCCTGAGCTGTGTGACTCACATTTCCCAGACATTTCAATGTAAACACTGCCTGATGCCGTTGAGCCCTGGTGACAGTATAGTGAAGTGTGCAGGATTCCTTCTGCCCAGTTACAACGTGGGTGGCATTACCAGACAGGCTTTGTGTGCAGGTGGAGGACCGAGAGGAGGTTGAGGAGGCAGAAGCAGTGGAGGAACTTCTAGATACAGAGGATCAATGAGCAAGACTCGGACAGCAGCCCCTTCTGATGTCGCCGTAGTTACCCAGTGCCCAGTCACCGACATGTAACGCCCCTGTCCATGTCTACTCGTCCAAGTGTCTGTGGTGAAATGCACCCTGTCACACACAGAGTTTCTCAAGGAAGTGGTGATGTTGTGTGCGACATGCTGGTGTAGCGCAGGCACAGCTTTCTTTGAGAAGTAGTGGCGACTGGGCATCTGGTACTGGGGCACTGCGACGGACATAAGGTCTCG
Source organism: Ranitomeya imitator (assembly GCF_032444005.1). Taxonomy (NCBI): domain Eukaryota; kingdom Metazoa; phylum Chordata; class Amphibia; order Anura; family Dendrobatidae; genus Ranitomeya; species Ranitomeya imitator. Next base: position 432,576,640 of record NC_091285.1, read on the forward strand.
AAAATCCTCTGTGTCCACCAGGCGGAAAGGCAGCATTTTTGTAGCCAACAGCTTACAGATGGAGAAATTCAACCTCTTAGCTTTGTCATGGCTAGGAGGAAATGGTCTTTTACTTGTCCATATCTGAAGGACTGAGGGCTGGCTGCCGTGCTTAGACGGAGTTGAGTAGGGTGTCCCCGGCAAACTGCTGGTCTGTGAGGAAGGTGCAGGTGGAGATGTTATGTTGCCTTGATCAAAATGTGGTGTCGATGTCGGAGAGCGCTCAACACCAGCAGGTGTTTCCACGTGCAAATGTCCTGACGACCTGCCAATCACACTGGCTGTTGCAGGTAAAGAGGTGGAAGGTCTGCATCCAAAACCATGTGCGACTGCTGTCCCCACAGTCACAGAGGATGAAGAGGACGCGGATGCACTTAATGGGGCAGATGGTGGTTGATCCGGCCCACTAGGCCGCATTGTAGCACAGTGAGCTTCCCACTGCAACTTATGGCTCATATCCATGTGACGGTTCATGCTGGAAGTACTCAAGCTAGTGATTTTTTGGCCTCTACTGAGATTTTGTTGACAAATCTTACAGACAACATGAGTTGGGTCATCCTTTGCGATGTCAAAAAACGCCCAGGCTATGCAAGGCTTAGAGCCCGTATGACCTGAAGAGCCATCACGACTTCTGGTCTGAGGCACAATTGGGGTTGAAGATGCAGTTGTTGACATGCTTCCAGTACTCCGTCTCTGTCCAGGAAGGCGCACCGTTACCTCGTCGTCAGACTCGTCACTAGAATCCTCCTCCACCTCCTCTGCTGACCTCATGGACTGGCGGACTGGGGGTTGACAGTAAGTGGGGTCTACAAACTCGTCTTCATCATCCTGTGTGTTCTCACGCCCGTTGTCCTCAGAGCCAACCTCTTCCTGCCCCGACCGAAAAGTCAAGTTTTTGTTCCAATCAGGTATCTCAGTCTCATCATCATCTTCCTCATTGTCTCCACCAACAGGAGTTACAGTTTGGGAACGAGGGTCTACATTATGCTCAGAACCTTCTTCATCTGGGCCTGGATCCGACTCACAAAGATTCTGGGCATCAGTGCAGATCATTTCCTCGTCTGGATTCACAGAAGCTCTGGAGCAGACCTCTGATTCCCAGGCTATAGTATGCGTAAACAGCTCTACAGACTCAACCATGTGTGTTACCCCATGCTCAGACGGGCAGCTGGATACTTGGGAGCTGTGAGGAAGCAAGTGCGATTGGGGTGACAACTCTGAGGACTTGAGTAGTTGTGATGTTGAAGTTGACATGGAGGAGAGCCCACTTGAACGAGCACTTGATATCCGTTCAAGCACCTGCTGTTTTTGTGCCTCATCTGGAATTTTTGGTCGTAAGAAAGGTATCATATCAGATTGTCCACGAAAAGAAGTAGACATCTTACTTTGGCTGGAAGATGGTCTTTCTTCTTCAGATGTTACTGTTGCTTGACAACCTTTTTTTCCCTTTCCAACACGCCTATTCCCCTTTCCACCAGCAGCAGGCCTTTTGCCACTCATTTTAGTGCTTAACTAATTGGCAACTCTGTATCTGTAGTTGTTGGCACAACAACCGATGGATGAAAACAGAGCAGAACTGAGTGGCCAAACTGTGGTACTAGGTCCAAAACTAATAACTGGATTAGATGCAGTGAAAATTGAGATACACAGGCGGTATAGTTTGTTTCACAGGCAGGCTACTCTGCTGACATGCAGACACTGCTCCTAGGCCCTAAACTATCAACTGCATTAGATGCAGAGAAAATTGAGATACACAGGCGGTGTAGTTTGTTTCACAAGCAGGCTACTCTGCTGACGTGCAGACATTGCTCCTAGGCCCTAAACCATCAACTGGATTAGATGCAGTGAAAATTGAGATACACAGGCGGTATAGTTTGTTTCACAGGCAGGCTACTCTGCTGACGTGCAGACACTGCTCCTAGGCCCTAAACTATCAACTGGATTAGATGCAGTGAAAATTGAGATACACAGGCAGTGTAGCTAGCTTCACAGGCGGGCTACTCAGATGACTATCAGACAATGCTACTAGCCCAAAAGGATTGGCTGAGTTAGATTGCACCATATGCTGTGACAAGCACTTGCACAGCACTGGCACAGACCTGCCGGGCAATTAGTGCTATGAACTGCTGTAACCTACCCTGAAAAGGGCTGATATTACAACTAGTCCCGACTCCTCCCGACTCCCTAAACCTATCTCTCTGACAATTCGCTCCACAAAAACACTATTAGTCTGTATAGCGCCCACAGCAGCAGCGGTGCTGTCTAACACTAAGCTGCTTCAGTGAGGAAATGGTGGCGACGGGGCAAATGGCTGGTTCTTATAGGGCAAGGACATGTGACATACACAGCCAATGACATGTCCTTGCATGTGTGCATCACATGCACATTGCTGTGTGTGTGTGCACTGCTGATAGGCTGAGAGACTGCACCGCCCCACTGTAAATGCGGAAAAGAAAAAAAAATGGAGATCGGCATTATTTCAGCACAGATCTATCCCCTGCCCACTATACACTGAAACAGTCTATAAACAATGATAAACAATTTTAATGTGCAAATCAAGCGAGGCTTTTGCTGAACAAACAGTTATCGAACAGAAACTCAAACAGCCGAATTTTAAGCAAATTGTTCGGGTTCGTCGAACGACTCGAACACCACCCAAAACAGCTCGAATTTGAGATTGGCGAACAGTTCGACTCGAACACCGCTCATCTCTACCGGCAACCTTGAATTTGTATTGCAACCATAGGTAACTCCCGATCATGTTTCTCGATTGATAACGTTACTGAGTTACGGACGCCATCACGTGTGACACATGACCTGTAGTGACCTATGAAGGGTCATTCTTAGAAAAGCTCTCCATAGGTTGCAGTACAGAATCAGTTGACGTCATGGGAGCGCCATGAATTGCGTTGGAGCTACGGGGACTTTTTTTTTATAATGGTAATTTTTAATGAATTTTATAACATTTTTAACTATTAAAATAAAAATGAAGTAATCACATTTTGACAAACAAAATAGGAAGTCAGTAAAGGTTAAGTACATTAAAGATAAAATGTTGGGAAACATTTCCCTCTAGTGGTATGTTAAAGCAATAAAAGACAAAAGTTCCAATAAGTCTTTGTAATTGTTATACTTTGATGCCATAATAAACAAACCCCTTCCATATATTCATATCAGAGTTCTTAACTAATAAAGAACACAAAATAAGACAAGACACACACAATAAGGGGTAGGAAAAGGAGTACAGGAATCCCCCCAAAAATCCTAGCTATTGTTTTGAGTTAAAAAATAATCCCAGGCGGGCCAGACAACATCAAATCATTCCACTTTCGTGTCCATTAAAGCTTTCGTGTCCATTAAAGTCATATAGTCCATCCTGTGAATATCAGCTATTCTATTTAATACATTTTGGTAAGAGGGAGGAGTGGTCTGTTTCAATTGGAGAGCAAGCAAACACATAGCTGCGGTTAATATGTGCAATAATAATTTGGCTGAGTTCTTCCCAATCCCTCTGGGAGAGACATTTAGTAGGTAGTTAGCAGAATCCAGCCCAACCTCCACAAAATGAACCTTTTGTGTAAGACTTTCACCTCTTCACAGAATCCAGCCAACTTCGGACAGGACCATAAAATTTGGTATTGAGAACCCTGGCTGAGAGGCAGCGCCAGCATATATTCAAGAACTGATGGTTCAATCTGTGAAGGAGCTCAGGAGTGTGATAGCAAAACATCAAAATCTTGTACTAATTCTAATTATAAAGAGTGCAAATATAAGATTTGGCCGCTTTGTCCCATATGCTTTAGCAACATTGAGGGGACAGTTCCTTCCCAAGGAGAGACTCTCATCTAATCATATAGAGCTGTTTCAACGGAGGATGCACCTAGTAAGAATTTAAAACCCTATAGTTGATGATGAGCCCTTTTTGCATAGCCTCTCAAACTCGGTTGAGAAACACTCATTGAGCCACATAATGAAGACGCAATTTGCTTAATCTACATAAACTGAAAGAACTCTCTATTGGTTATAGAAAATTTAGACTTAACATCAAACAAGAGAACCTACAATGTGTCTCCATCAACCAAAGCCACATATCTGAATAATCACGAAGAAATATATGGATAGACCATTGTTGGTTCCAGACTATTTGGCATCAGAGGTTGATAAATAAAATATATCATTGGGGAACTAAGAGAAGCCAGACCAACAATCTTCATTTCAATTACTGCCTGACTGGCGTACGGGGCCCGCATCGGGCCCCGTCTCTTCTGCTCATCGGGCCACAGCGGCAAGATTCTGCCAGTGCAGAAACTGAACCTGCGTCCGAGACATAGGATCAGTTAAACTCCATTGCCATGCAGGCCCGCAGGGCAATAGTTAAAATCCACCAGCCAATCGGAGGCTGGCAGCTGATGTTAGCGAGCACGTCGCCGGCGTATGACGTCATTGTCATTCACCGGCGAGTCCGCACTTGAAATGTCTGGAGGGAACATCGCCGCAGGAATGCAGCCAGGTAAGGAGTAAGTTTTTGTTTTTATTGAAAGCTGCAAGCCTCAATGTGTTTTGACAGTATGATGGAGACACATTTTTTGGAAGAATGGAGACATGGAGCAGAATGGAGACATGGGGTAGAATGGAAACACGGGGCAGGATTGAGACACGGGGGCAGAATGGAGACACGGGGGCAGAATGGAGACACGGGGGCAGCATGGAGACACGGGGGCAGAATGGAGATACGGGGCAGAATGGAGACACAGGTGCAGGATGTAAACACATGGTGCAGAATGGAGATACGGGGCAGGAAGGGAGACATGGGGACATGATGAAAGACATGTAAACACATGGTGCAGGATGTAAACACATGGTGCAGGATGGGAGACATGAGGGTGTGGCGCCCCAGGGTCCTGGTCGTCACAGTAGCATTGCTTTCCTCACAGGGATAGTGATGTTACGCTTGGAAGCGATGAAGGATATCTTTTATCAGGTAACCACAATATATATACAACATATTCACACTCCAGGCCACAAGGGGGAGCTTTTGATCTTATTTCTAGATGACTGTGAGAGACAGAAGAGAGAGCAGATGGACACAAAGTGTCAGAAGGTCTGAAGGGGCCGTGTAGTCTGAAGTACTACAGCCACTGGAAAGGGACATACAGAAAGCCGAACATTGTTGCAGGAGAGCAAAGCTCAGGAGAGTGACACCAGGGGGAGGACAGCAGCGAGCAGACTGTCTCCCTGAAAAAGCGCAGATAACTGGTAGCCAGACCACTGAGGTTGTAAGGGACTCTAAGATTTACATCAGAAACCGGCAGGACAGCTGAACTGCAAGTTACCTATCCGCCACACACACCTGAGACACAGTAACATATAGGGCCCGGGGCGTGCTGGAGTCCCTGTAAAAAGGCTTGAGTTACCTGTCATGCAGGTATTGTCCTATCCTATATGGGGGACAGAGAGAAGAACTGTGAGGAACTTATCTGAAGCCATAGGCAGTAAGGGACTACAACACCACCGCACTAGAGGAAGGCTTTTAACTCCACCTGGTAAAGGGGACTCTGGATTCGCTTCCAGCCGGCTGGACCCTGTCTGCTCTGTGATCCGGTACCCTGGACTGTGGCTGCCTGAAGTCTTCAGTAAACCAGGTAAAGAGACTGCAAACCTGTGTCCTCGTTCTTCACTGCGCCATTCACCATCTACCATCTACACACCGGGAGCCCTGGGGATATACTTCACCTGTGGTAAGTTATAACATCTAGCTGCCATAACATCACCCCAGAGGACCCCTTAATGCAGCATTGGTCCCCACTGACCGAATACCACAGGTGGCATCACGAACATAAATTTTATTTAAATTTCCCCTTTACATGGGCGCCCAGGGCCACGGACCAGGTTGCCACTATGACATCCTCCTGTGAACACCGGACCCAGTACCAGGTACCCCACTGCCCTGGCGGGCGACTCAGGGGCAGGATGTAAACACATGGTGCAGGATGGGAGACACGGGGCAGGATATAAATACATGGTGCAGAATGGAGATATGGGGCAGAACGGAGACATGGGGGCAGGATGGGAGACACAAGGGCAGGATGGGAGACACTGGGGGAGGATGGGAGGCACGGAGCAAGATGGGAGATGCGAGGGCAGGATGGGAGATACGGGGGCGGGATGGGAGACACAGGGAAGGATGGGAGACACGGGGGCAGGATGGGGGACTCAGGGGCAAGACGTAAACACACAGTGCAGAATGGGAGACACGGGGGCAGGATGTAAACACATGGTGCAGGATGGGAGACACGGTGGCAGTATGTAATCACATGGTGTATAATGTCACTGTTGATCACTATATTACCTGTACACTGATACTGTATACAGAGCACCTGTGTATAATGTCACCGGTGATCACTGTATTACCTGTTCACAGACACTGCATACTAAGTACATATCTCCTGTGTATAATGGCACTTATGGTGATATTAGTATTGTGTTTTTTTTATTAATGATTAGTATTGTAGAATTCAGTCACCATGTGGTAGTAATGTGTGGTCTGGTTATGGTGTGGTGGTATTTGTCCCTTGTATGTGCTATTATTCGGTCACTATGTGGTGGTAATATGTGGTCTGGTTATGGTGTGGTGGTATTTGTTCCTTTTATAAGGTATTATTGGCCACCATATGGTGGTAACATGTGGTCTGGACATGGTACAGTGGTATTAGTCTCTTGTATGTGATATTATTGGTCATTTTAAAAATTGAAAAATAAATAAAAATATACCTAAATTGTATTGCATATTTTAACAAATACTTAACCCTTTAAGCCCATATGACATACTATCCCGTCGAGGTGACCTGGGACTCAATTCCCAGTGACGGGATAGTACGTCATATGCGATCGGCCGCGCTCACGGGGGGAGCGCGGCCGATCGCGGCCGGGTGTCAGATGACTATCGCAGCTGACATCCAGCACTATGTGCCAGGAGCAGTCACGGACCGCCCCTGGCACATTAACCCCCGGCACACTGTGCTCGCGTTGCTCCGAGGGTCTCCTACCTTCTTCTCCCTGCAGGCCCCGGATCCAAAATGGCCGCGGGGCTGCATCCGGGTCCTGTAGGGAGGTGGCTTACCAGCGCCTGCTCAGAGCAAGCGCTGGTAAGCCTGCAGCCCTGTGTTATGATGAGGTAATTCAGTACCACAATGGACATAGAAGTCAGAGCACATACAGTGATCTGACAATAACCCAAAAACATAGAACGAGCTCTGAGACGTGGGAACTCTGCAGACCGCAATCCCTAATCCTCTCCAACCACACTAGAGACAGCCGTGGATTGCGCCTAACGCTCCCTATGCAACTCGGCACAGCCTGAGAAACTAGCTAGTCTGAAGATAGAAAATAAGCCTACCTTGCCTCAGAGAAATACCCCAAAGGAAAAGGCAGCCCCCACATATAATGACTGTGAGTTAAGATTAAAATACAAACGTAGAGATTAAATAGATTTAGCAAAGTGAGGCCCGACTTACTAAACAGAGCGAGGAAAGGAAAGGTAACTTTGCGGTCAACACAAAACCCTACAAACAACCATGCAAAGGGGCAAAAAGACCCTCCGTACCGAACTAACGGCACGGAGGTACACCCTCTGCGTCCCAGAGCTTCCAGCAAGCAAGAAAAAAACAAAATAAGCAAGCTGGACAGAAAAAAGCAGCAACAAAATAACAAAAGCGGAACTCAGCTATGCAGAGCAGCAGGACACAGGAACGATCCAGGAGGAAACAGATACAATACTAGAACATTGACTGGAGGCCAGGATCAAAGCACTGGGTGGAGTTAAATAGAGCAGCACCTAACGACTTCACCACATTACCTGAGGAAGGAAACTCAGAAGCCGCAGTACCACTCTCCTCCACCAACGGAAGCTCACAGAGAGAATCAGCCGAAGTACCACTTGTGACCACAGGAGGGAGCTCTGCCACAGAATTCACAACAGTACCCCCCTTGAGGAGGGGTCACCGAACCCTCACCAGAGCCCCCAGGACGACCAGGATGAGCCATATGAAAGGCACGAACAAGATCGGGAGCATGGACATCAGAGGCAAAGACCCAGGAATTATCTTCCTGAGCATAACCCTTCCACTTAACCAGATACTGGAGTTTCCGTCTTGAAACACGAGAATCCAAAATCTTCTCCACAATATACTCCAACTCCCCCTCCACCAAAACCGGGGCAGGAGGATCAACAGATGGAACCATAGGTGCCACGTATCTCCGCAACAATGACCTATGGAATACGTTATGAATGGAAAAAGAATCTGGAAGGGTCAGACGAAAAGACACAGGATTAAGAACCTCAGAAATCCTATACGGACCAATGAAACGAGGTTTAAATTTAGGAGAGGAAACCTTCATAGGAATATGACGAGAAGATAACCAAACCAAATCCCCAACACGAAGTCGGGGACCCACACAGCGTCTGCGATTAGCGAAACGTTGAGCCTTCTCCTGGGACAAGGTCAAATTGTCCACTACATGAGTCCAAATCTGCTGCAACCTGTCCACCACAGTATCCACACCAGGACAGTCCGAAGACTCAACCTGCCCTGAAGAAAAACGAGGATGGAACCCAGAGTTGCAGAAAAACGGCGAAACCAAGGTAGCCGAGCTGGCCCGATTATTAAGGGCGAACTCAGCCAAAGGCAAAAAGGACACCCAGTCATCCTGATCAGCAGAAACAAAGCATCTCAGATATGTTTCCAAGGTCTGATTGGTTCGTTCGGTCTGGCCATTAGTCTGGGGATGGAAAGCCGAGGAAAAAGACAAGTCAATGCCCATCCTAGCACAAAAGGCTCGCCAAAACCTCGAAACAAACTGGGAACCTCTGTCAGACACGATATTCTCTGGAATGCCATGTAAACGAACCACATGCTGGAAGAACAATGGCACCAAATCAGAGGAGGAAGGTAATTTAGACAAGGGTACCAAATGGACCATCTTAGAGAAGCGATCACAAACCACCCAAATGACTGACATCTTTTGAGAGACGGGAAGATCTGAAATAAAATCCATAGAGATATGTGTCCAAGGCCTCTTCGGGACCGGCAAGGGCAAAAGCAAATTTTTGATACAGGGGCCTCAAATTCATATACACTGTGTGTGTGTGTGTATATATATATATATATATATATATATATATATATATATATATATATATATATATATATATATATATATATATATATATATATATATATATATATCTATATATAGATATATATATAGATATATATATATATCTCTATATATATCTATATATAGATATATATATAGATATAGATATATATATATATATATATATATATCTATATATATATATATATATATATATATAATATAACACTGGGAGCGTCACTCTGTCTGAAGCCTTTATAGACTGCGCAGGCGCGACGCTCCTAGCGTTACATTATAGTGTCAGGAAAAAAAATGGCGCCGGAAGGCGCGGACTGCCGGGAGCAGGGGGTCGGGAGCAGGGGGACACTGTGCACATATTTGCGCCCTGATTATGCTATGGCACTTCATGCCACAGCAATTTGTTACTTACGCCATTCCTTTCCGCCCTGCCCATTTTCTTCGTCCTCCTGCTGCCGGAATCGGCGCCTGCGCAGTCCGCGCTTTCCACTGCAGGTGTGTCTTCAAGAAAATGGCGCCGGAAAGCGCGGACTGCGCAGGCGCCGATTCCGGCAGCAGGAGGACGAAGAAAATGGGCGAAAAGGAATGGTGTAAGTAACAAATTGCTGTGGCATGAAGCTGTGGCACTTCATGCCACAGCAATTTGTTACTTACGCCGCCTGATTCCTTTGTCCTGCTGCCGGAATCGGCGCCTGCGCCCTGCAGTGTGTCTTCAAGAAAATGGCGCCGGAAAGCGCGGACTCCGTGGGCGCCGATTCCGCCAGCAGGAGGACGAAGAAAATGGGTGGAAAGGAATGGCGTAAGTAACAAATTGCTGTGGCATGAAGCTGTGGCACTTCATGCCACAGCAATTTGTTACTTACGCCGCCTGATTCCTTTGTCCTGCTGCCGGAATCGGCGCCTGCGCCCTGCAGTGTGTCTTCAAGAAAATGGCGCCGGAAAGCGCGGACTGCGCAGGCGCCGATTCCGCCAGCAGGAGGACCAAGAAAATGGCGGCGGAAAGAAATCAGGTGGCGCAAGTAACAAATTGCTGTGGCATGAGGCTGTGGCACTTCATGCCACAGCTATTTGTTACTTACGCCACCTGATACGGGGCATATATTATGGAGCAGCGTATGGGGCATATGGATGGGAGCAGCAAATTAAAGAACGTGGCGCAGGATGGGAGCAGCACATGGCAGAACGGGGGCGCAGGATGGGAGCAGCACATGACAGAATAGGGCAGCACATGACAGAACGGGGGTGCAAGATGGAAGCAGCACATGACAGAACGGAGGCGCAGGATGGGAGAAGCACATGACAGAACGGGGGCGCAGGATGGGAGCAGCACATGACAGGATGGAGGCGCAGGATGGGAGCAGCACATGACAGAACAGGGGCGCAGGATGGGAGCAGCACATGACAGAACGGTGGCGCAGGATGGGAGCAGCACATGACAGAACCGAGGCGCAGGATGGGAGCAGCACATGACAGGATGGGGGCGCAGGATGGAAGCAGCACATGACAGGAAGGGGGCGCAGGATGGGAGCAGCAAATGACAGAATGGAGGAGCAGGATGGGAGCAGCAAATGACAGAATGGAGGCGCAGGATGGGAGCAGCACATGACAGAACGGGGGCACAGGATGGGAGCAGCACATGACAGAATGGGGGCGCAGGATGGAGCAGCACATGTCAGAATGGGGGCGCAGGATGGCAGCAGCACATGACATAATGGGGGAGCAGGATGGGAGCAGCACATGACAGGATGGGAACGCAGGAGGGAGCAGCAAATACCAGGATGGAGACCATATACCAATATAAATCCTCGCCACCTAGGCGTAGAACGGGTTCAATAGCTAGTATATATATATATATATATAATATATAAAGCTGAATGTGTGTGTGTATGTGTGTGTATGTATGTGTGTATGTCCGGGATTGGCATCTGATCCGTCGCAGCTACAGCCACAAAATTTTGCACAGTCGCACGTCTGGACCCCGAGAGCGTCATAGGCTATGTTGTGAGGTGAAATTTTAACCCCGCGCTTTCCAATTCACCAAACAATTTTTCCCCTATCTACATAATGGGGAAAAAGTGAAAGGAAAAGTGTAGGAGGCAAATTGACAGCTGCCAGATGTGAACAAGGGGGACTTAAAGAATGAGAGCGATGGCGCCAAAGAGTATATACTGTACAGTTGCTAAGGTGGGGCCCCGACATGGGATACTCACCACACACGGGGATATGAACACACACACAAAATGCGCCACACACTACCACGTGCTTGAACACATATTACCCTCAGCATACATTTCACCACAAATACACCAACCTCGCCACATAAAAGTCGAAACACAAAAGTCGCCGCTCAAAACTCGCCACGCGCAGAACTCGCCACATGCAAAAACTAGGCTCTTGCAAAACTCGCCACAAGTGCAAAACTCACCTCATGGAAAACTCGCCACACGCAAAACTTGCACACGCGGAAAAATTGCCACATGCACAAAAGTTGCAACACATGCAAAAGTTGCCTCACACAAAACTTGCACATACTCAAAAGGCACCACACATAAAACTCGCCACGCGCAAAACTCGCGATGCGCAAAACTTGCTGCACACAACTTGCTACACTAACCTGTCACATGCAACTCGACACAAAAAGTTGCTACACACGTTGCCACACGCAACTCAACACGCACAACTTGACAAACGAAACTCGCCCTAAAACACACACAAGTCTGGTATTATCCTTCAAAAATAAAAATCTGATTAATAAGCAGACAAACTACAAGAGCAACAAATGTACCATATAGGAAATACGGCAGCTGTCAGTCACATGACCTGTCTATTATGTGTATGTGTGAGCAAATATATACTGCCAGGGGGAGGGCTTCCTGTTGGCTGGGGATTCATCAGGCTGCCAATTTAGCTTACAAATACTGAAGTAAAAATACTGAGCAAATAACGTGTGAACGAGGTCTAATACAGGAGGAGATGACACACAGGTATATACTATATACAGGGGAGATGACACACAAGTATATACTCTATAGAGGAGGAGATGACATACAGGTACATACTATATACAGGAGGAGATGACATACAGGTATATACTATATACAGGAGGAGATGACACACAGGTATATACTATATACAGGAGCAGATGACCTACAGGTATATACTATATACAGGAGGAGATGACATACAGGTATATGCTATATATAGAAGATGACATATAGGTATATACTATATACAGGAGGAGATTACACACAGATATATACTATATACAGGGGAGATGACACACAGGTATACACTATATACAGGAGGAGATGACATACAGGTATATACTATATATAGGAGATGACATACAGGTATATACTATATATAGGAGATGACATACAGGTATATACTATATACAGGGGAGATTACACACAGCAGGTATATACTATATACAGGGGAAATTACATACAGGTATATACTATATACAGGAGATGACATACAGGTGTATACTATATACAGTGGGGCAAAAAAGTATTTAGTCAGTCAGCAATAGTGCAAGTTCCACCACTTAAAAAGATGAGAGGCGTCTGTAATTTACAACATAGGTAGACCTCAACTATGGGAGACAAACTGAGAAAAAAAATCCAGAAAATCACATTGTCTGTTTTTTTTAACATTTTATTTGCATATTATGGTGGAAAATAAGTATTTGGTCAGAAACAAAATTTCATCTCAATACTTTGTAATATATCCTTTGTTGGCAATGACAGAGGTCAAACGTTTTCTGTAAGTCTTCACAAGGTTGCCACACACTGTTGTTGGTATGTTGGCCCATTCCTTCATGCAGATCTCCCTAGAGCAGTGATGTTTTTGGCTTTTTGCTTGGCAACACTCCCTCCAAAGGTTTTCTATAGGGTTGAGATCTGGAGACTGGCTAGGCCACTCCAGGACCTTGAAATGCTTCTTACGAAGCCACTCCTTCGTTGCCCTGGCTGTGTGCTTTGGATCATTGTCATGTTGAAAGACCCAGCCACGTTTCATCTTCAATGCCCTTGCTGATGGAAGGAGGTTTGCACTCAAAATCTCACGATACATGGCCCCATTCATTCTTTCATGTACCCGGATCAGTCGTCCTGGCCCCTTTGCAGAGAAACAGCCCCAAAGCATGATGTTTCCACCACCATGCTTTACAGTAGGTATGGTGTTTGATGGATGCAACTCAGTATTCTTTTTCCTCCAAACACGACAAGTTGTGTTTCTACCAAGCAGTTCTAGTTTGGTTTCATCAGACCATAGGACATTCTCCCAAAACTCCTCTGGATCATCCAAATGCTCTCTAGCAAACTTCAGACTGGCCCGGACATGTACTGGCTTAAGCAGTGGGACACGTCTGGCAGTGCAGGATCTGAGTCCATGGTGGTGTAGTGTGTTACTTATGGTAGGCCTTGTTACATTGGTCCCAGCTCTCTGCAGTTCATTCACTAAGTCCCCCCGCGTGGTTCTGGGATTTTTGCTCACCGTTCTTGTGATCATTCTGACCCCACGGGGTGGGATTTTGCATGGAGCCCCAGATCGAGGGAGATTATCAGTGGTCTTGTATGTCTTCCATTTTCTAACTATTGCTCCCACTGTTGATTTCTTCACTCCAAGCTGGTTGGCTATTGCAGATTCAGTCTTCCCAGCCTGGTGCAGGGCTACAATTTTGTTTCTGGTGTCCTTTGACAGCTCTTTGGTCTTCACCATAGAGGAGTTTGGAGTCAGAGTGTTTGAGGGTGTGCACAGGTGTCTTTTTATACTGATAATAAGTTTAAACAGGTGCCATTACTACAGGTAATGAGTGGAGGAAAGAGGAGACTCTTAAAGAAGAAGTTACAGGTCTGTGAGAGCCAGAAATCTTGATTGTTTGTTTCTGACCAAATACTTATTTTCAACCATAATATGCAAAAAAAAATGATAAAAAAACAGACAATGTGATTTTCTGGATTTTTTTTTCTCAGTTTGTCTCCCATAGTTGAGGTCTACCTATGATGTAAATTACAGACGCCTCTCATCTTTTTAAGTGGTGGAACTTGCACTATTGCTGACTGACTAAATACTTTTTTGCCCCACTGTATGAGGGAGATGACAAACATGTATATACTGAGGTGAAAATGAGAGGTGTGAGGTGAAAATGAAAAAGTGTGACTGCAAAATGAGAGGAGTGAGGGAAAATAGTGGAGTGATTGGAAAATTACAGATGTGAGGTCGAAATGACAAGTGTTAGGGGGGAATGAGAGGAGTGAGGGAGAAAATGAGAGGTGTGAGGGGGAAAATGAAAGATGTGATTGGGAAAATGAGAGGTGTGATGGGAAAATAAGAGAAGTGAGGTGCTATAATTAACCACAGATATTTACTATGCCCAGGCAACGCCGGGCTCTTCAGCTAGTATATATATATCTAATATATAAAGCTGAATGTGTGTGTGTATGTGTGTATGTATGTATGTATGTATGTCCGGGATTGGCATCTGCACCGTCGCAGCTACAGCCACAAAATTTTGCACAGTCACACATCTGGACCCCGAGAGGGTCATAGGCTATGTTGTGACGTGAAATTTTAACCCCGCGCTTTCCAAGTCACCAAACAATTTTGCCCCTATCTACATAATGGGGGAAAAATGAAAGGACAAGTGTTGGAGGCAAATTGACAGCTGCCAGATGTGAACAAGGGGGACTTAAAGAGTGAGAGCAATGGCGCCAAAGAGTATATACCATACAGTTGCTAAGGTGGGGCCCCGACATGGGATACTCACCACACATGGGGATATGAACACACACACACAAAATGCACCACACACTACCACGTGCTTGAACACATATACTACCCTCAGCACACATTTCACCACACATACACCAACCTCACCACATAAAAGTCGAAACACAAAAGTCACCGCGCAAAACTCGCCACATGCAAAACTAGGCTCACGCTAAACTCGCCACACGTGCAAAACTCACCTCATGGAAAACTCGCCACACGCAAAACTTGCACACGCGGAAAAATTGCTACATGCACAAAAGTTGCAACACATGCAAAAGTTGCCTCACACAAAACTTGCACATACTCAAAACGCACCACACATAAAACTCGCCACACGCAAAACTCGCCATGCGCAAAACTTGCTGCACACAACTTGCTACACTAACCTGTCACATGCAGCTCGAAACACAAAAAGTTGCTACACGCATGTCGCCACACAAAACTCATCTCACAAAAGTCGCTACATGCATGTCGCCACATGCAACTCAACACACACAACTTGACTCATGAAACTCGCCCTAAAACACACACAAATCTGGTATTATCCTTCAAAAATAAAAATCTGAATAATAAGCAGACAAACTACAAGAGCAACAAATGTACCGTATAGGAAATACGGCAGCTGTCAGTCACATGACCTGTCTATTATGTGTATGTGTGAGCTAATATATACTGCCTGGGGGGAGGGCTTCCTGTTGGCTGGGGATTTATCAGGCTGCCAATTTAGCTTACAAATACTGAGGTAAAAATACTGACCAAATAACGTGTGAACGCGGTCTAATACAGGAAGAGATGACATACAGATATATACTATATACAGGGGAGATGACACACAGGTATATACTATATACAGGGGAGATGACACATAGGTATACACTA
This sequence comes from Ranitomeya imitator, assembly GCF_032444005.1. NCBI lineage: Eukaryota > Metazoa > Chordata > Amphibia > Anura > Dendrobatidae > Ranitomeya > Ranitomeya imitator. The sequence goes on from NC_091285.1 coordinate 432,592,507, forward strand.
TATACAGGGGAGATGACACACACATATATACTATATACAGGGGAGATGACACACAGGTATATACTATATACAGGAGGAGATGACAACCTGGTATATACTATATACAGGGGAGATGACATACAGGTACATACTATATACAGGGGCGATGACACACAGGTATATAATATATACAGTGGAGATGACACACAGGTATATACTATATACAGGAGGAGATGACATACAGGTATATACTATATAGTGGAGGAGATGACACACAGGTATATACTATATACAGGAGCAGATGATACACAGGTATATACTATATACAGGAGGAGATGACTTACAGGTACATACTATATACAGGAGGAGATGACACACGTATATACTATATACAGGAGGAGATGACATACAGGTATATACTATATAAAAGAGGAGATGACACATAGGTATATAGAGGAGGAGATGACATACAGCAGGTATATACTATATACAGGGGAGAAGACATACAGGTATATACTATATACAGGAGATGATATACAGGTATATACTATATATAGGAGGAGATGACATACAGGTATATCGTATATACAGAAGAGAGGACATACAGGTATAATATACAGGAGGAAATGACACATGGGTATATACAATATACAGGAGGATATGACATACAGCAGGTATATACTATTTACAGGGGAGATGACATACAGGTATATACTATATACAAGAGAAGACATACAGGTGTATACTATATATAAGGGAGATGACAAACATGTATATACTGAGGTGAAAATGAGGGGTGTGAGGTGAAAATGAAAAGGTGTGAGTGCAAAATGAGAGGAGTGAGGGAAAATAGTGGAGTGATCGGAAAATGACAGATGTGAGGTCGAAATGACAAGTATTAGGGGGGAATGAGAGGAGTGAGGGGGAAAATAAGAGGAGTGAGGGGGAAAATGAGAGATGTAAGGGAGAAAATGAGAGGTGTAAGGGAGAAAATGAGAGGCATGATGGGAAAATAAGAGACGTGAGGTGCTATAACTAGCCACAGATATTTACTATTCCCAGGCAACGCCGGGCTCTTCAGCTAGTATATATATATTCCCATGCCAAGGCAGAATAGTGAGTACATCAAAGACCAAAATAGTTAAGAGAAATAAAAAGTAACGTATATAGAAAATACAGTAAAACACATTTTTGTGAAATACATTTTCTTAAAAAAGAAAAACAAACACTAATTTAACCTTCATTTATTTGCTGTCCTCATAAGCCACAACATGCATCATAAATATATACACTTATTGTAGGGCAGCCATCAACAATGCAAACAAGAAAGGAAAAAAAAAATACATGGCAAGCATAGTATTTTCGATAAAGGGAACCTGTCAGCAGGATTGTGCATAGTAGCCTACACAGTGTCAGGTCGGCGCCGTTATACTGAATAAAATGATACCTTGGGTGATTAAATCCGTCTTGTGGTTGTTTCTTAATCTTTATTTTCAGTTTGTAGCAAGTGAGATGCTCGTGCCCTAAGGAAGGCCAGGGGTATATGGTGCTCTGATTACATATTCATAATGCAGACTGCTGACAGGTCAGTTTGCTTGACGAATACCAGCATATACCGAATTAAAAAAAATGCTTCTGCAGGCAGGTGCCGGCCGTGGCCCCTGCGCTGTAGCATAATCACATGTTTACTGTGCACTTAATCCCTTTTGCTTATTTAATTGAGCGATGAAAAAAAAAAAGTCAATTTGAAAATTGCGCCTGCACAGTAGCAACTATCGGTGTATATAGAGATCTGATAGCTGCTATTGCGCAAGCGTCGTTTTTACCCACTGATTGAATATACTGCAATCATCATATTGTAAAGCACTGTGTGCTTACAATTGCCCATTTTGCCTTTCTACCCAGCTAATTCTTCTGTTTTCCATTAGATCTATGACATCTATTGATTAAATCCCACGTAGCTGAATCCTTCTAAGCTCCATGTAGAAACAGGAGGTCAGTTTTCCCCATATGAGTCATAAGTCACTGCAAAGGTCTATGGGAGGAGGGAGCAACTGGGTCAGGAATTGAAGAGGGGGGTGATATATACAGGGAAGAGGGACTTCTGCATAGAGCAGAGAAAAGAGAAGAATTATCTGGGTAGAAAGGCAAAATGAGCAATTGTGAGTGCACAATGCTATATAATATAACTAAACTGTATATAACTAAAATGTATTAAGAGGATAAAAAAAAAACTTTGATGGGAGCACTTCTTTAACTTTTCCCCCAAAATTTGAATAATAAAAAAATAAATATGGACATACATACAACATATGTTTCCCAAAATAGTGGTTGCAGAAACTAAGACCTTATTTTAAAAAATAACACCTCATGTTTTAAAAGTGTCCCAGTCCATAGTAATCAATGTAATTCAACACATTTTTCTATGCACTGGATAAAGGCGCAGGAGTGAAACCCTGGTTCTGGTAAGATACATGAGGTGTACTGTTTATCGACCTACATTGGACCTACATAGGACCTAACTATTCAATCATTACTGTTTCACTCTTTGGTTGGATGTTTGTTTGTCCTATAGAAGTACCACCAGAGGATTATTCCCCTGGATGTTGTGTATTGTGGAGGAACGGGCATGAATCTAGTGTGTGGTGGTTTAAATGGAGACATCTACTGGGTTTTTTGAGACGCTTGAACAGACTTTAAAAACGTGAGTGGATACCGAAATTTGTACTATCTTGTGGTGTAGGCTGTTATTGACTGAGTGGAACCACCATTACTCTGAAGAAAATTAATTTAGATTCTTTTCTCACAAAACTATATATCAATCTTCTGTGTTTTTCCTACTCTGTAACAGGATGCTTCAAAATTGTGTAGCATTTATAATGACAGTTTCGCTTTAGTTACCAACAAAGAAGGCGCTAACTTTTATCATAATAGGTTATCAATTCACATTTGTCATTATGACATTTTCTTTGCACGACCATTATCTAACCATCTACATTCTTTTTATTTTTTGGAGTGTGCTCCTGAATGTTCTCATCACCTTTGGAGGTTCTTACATCATTGCTACCACGTACAGTATGTAAAGGAGCTTAACGTTGAGCGCTGTCTATGCCATTTTCCATGACAATACAATTCCGAGCTGTAGAAGGTAACACATTAATCAGTAATTGGTGCAAAACATCCTTGTTTAAGGGGTAAGACCTTAAATGGCAGGCACTAGATTTCCTGTATAGTATCAGTGTGGGGTTCTTAATCAGAGTATACGCTAAATGCCATTTTGTCCTTCTTTGCTTGTTCCTGCAGTCCTGGAGCACATCTGAAAGATGAATGATATGAAATACGTTACTATTCCTATTCAATGCTGTGCTGAGAACAAAAGGCATAAAAATTCCTAATCTTCAGGGTGCTTTCCCAAATGTAATATCTGCGACCAAATTTCCACACCCGAAAATGAAGCAAAATCTGCCATGGCAAATACTGCATTTTTTTATTTTGCTGTATTGCAAGGGTGGATTCCCATACCTCGGATTTTGATGCAGAAATTTCTGGAAATGAATATTTGTTCCACTCATCTTATTGGGCTTCTTTCACATAAATGGAACATTTGCAGAACTTTCCTCAACAAAATCTACATTGAGTCCGCTTATGTGTGAAGGTACACCAAAGGGTGAAATACATACGGTCATAGGCAGCATTAAATAGAACGTTGCAGATTTTAAATCCGCAACGCAGTTCAATTTACGCCATAGTTTTTCTTGAAAAAGGGTTCTTAGCATCTCATTCACAATGCTGCTACTGTAATACACAGTGGATTTCCCACACATAAATCTGCAGTAGAAAATCTGCTGCATATTCACAACATGGAAACATGATCGAAAGGAACTTTTTTCTGTTTCTGGAAATTACCATACAATGGTCGTGGTATTACAATTACCTTTAACTTTCAGATTTTGTTAAAGAAATAATTCTTCACAGTAAGTGATGGAGTGTATTAAATATGCATTACCATCCATATGTAATAATATAATATTAATAATAATTTTATTTATTTAGCGCCAACATATTCCGCAGTGCTTTACAAATTATAGAGGGGATTTGTACAGACAATAGACATTACAGCATAACAGAAATACAGTTCAAAACAGATACCAGGAGGAATGAGGGCCCTGCTCGCAAGCTTACAAACTATGAGGAAAAGAGGAGACACGAGAGGTGGATGGTAACAATTGCTTTAGTTGTTCGGACGGTGTATGTAGTATGTAGACGGCGTATGTAGACGGTATTATATATATACACAATACCGCTGATGGTGCTGTATATACACTACTGTTGATGCTATTATATACACTGTACAAAACAGTTGATGGTGCCATATACACTATTGTTAATGGTATTAAAAATCATGCCATACGGATATTACGTTGACGGTATTATATATTCAGTGCGTACAGTTATTATTAGAATTGATGCAATTAATTAGCATATCCAAGTTTATCGGACACAGCAAAGATTGGTGGCATGGTCAAAGCGCCATCTCCTCCTGTCTGACAGCCTCTATGCTGTGTGATTTCAGGCAAAGGAGCCATCAGTAAAGTGGGAGAGAGGAGGCGGCACTGGGCGGGGAATAGAGCTGGAGTTACAGAGGCTTCAGATCTACAATAGTTCTTCAGCCTTATTTGCATACCAATGTAAATGCTATTTTTGCAGTAGTCGAGGAATAGACTGGCCATGTAAAGGTATTACTGGACTTGTCTTTGAAAGAGCTATATATAAATAGTTTAAGTCCCTGTGCAGGCAAACTAATAATGCACACGCAAAACGCGCGTAGGGGCTGGCAGTCTGGTGACATCACAGTGACCGACATGGGTAAGGATCAGTCTTGAACTATCCACTATACTATTTGCCTCTTAAAGGCATATTACATTGTATAATATGGTTAAATAGCCTCAAGAACTAGTGATCAGCTCCATACTTTCCATTTTTTGTCCTGTGTCCTTGAATTCTACCTATATAATACTCTTGTATTTATGTATTTTATTGACTTTTTTGCTATTTACATTTTATGTCTATGCATCAATAAAATATTTTTGTATATATCTTTATGACTCCAATTTTCTAATTTTTCACAAACTAATAATCAATCTGCATCTTTCTGTCATCCCTGGAGTGGAGAACCATAGAACCATCAAGGGCCACTGCATCCTATTATATATTTAAATAAGTAGCATAAGATCTTACAAAGCTTTTTATTAAGGTTTCCCCCACTATATTCAACATCAACCAAAATAATCAAATCAACCCCTTTAGAAGCTATGTTAGCTTGGCTTCTAGTAAGGCTCCTATATGTTCCCCAGTTAGTGGAAAGCTGTAAACAACATTCCCCAGAGGGCTATTCTTTAGGCTTCTGTAGCGAAACATCTTTAATTAACCAGCAGAAACAGTTACCATGGGGTTCACACATCGTGAATTAGTGACACCATTAACAGAGCAAACTACCTGGACCTGTGTGGTGCTTTCTTGACTTGGCATCCTGTGTGAGCATGTGACAGAAGGACAGAAGGATGGGGTGAGTATGATACAGGTCTACTTGAAGCATGCCAGTCCAAGTGTTGTATCCTAGAAAGCAAAATACAGTATGACCAAAAGTAAAAATTATAAGTAAAAATTGTGACATTTCCACAATCAGTGATGGTTTAGGGAGCCAAGTCATCTGCTGGTGTAGGTTCACTATGTTTTATCAAGTCCAAAGTTAGCGCAGCCATCTACCAGGAAATTTTAGAGCACTTCATGCTTCCCTCTGCCAACAAGCTTTTTGGAGATAGAAATTTCATTCTCCGGCAGGACTTGGCACCTGTCCACACTGCCAAAAGTACCAATACCTGGTTTAAAAACAACAGTATCACTGTGCTTGAATAGCCAGCAAACTCGCCTGACCTTAAACCCATAGAGAATCTGTGGGATATTGTCAAGAGAAAGAAGAGAGACACCAGACCCAACAATGCAGATGAGCTGTAGGCTGCTATCAAAGCAACCTGGGTTTCCATAACACCTCAGCAATGCCACAGGCTGATCGCTTCCATACCACGCTGCATTGATTCAGTAATTGATGCAAAAGGAGCCCTGACCAAATATTGAGTGCATTTACTGAACATTCATTTCAGTAGACCAACATTTCGGATTTCAAAAAATTGTTTTTCAAGCTGGTGTTATAAAGTATTCTAATTTACTGAGATCATGACTTTTGTGTTTTTATTTGCTGTATGCCATAATCATCAACATTAACAGAAATTAACAGTTGAAATAGATCACTCTGTAATGACTCTATATAATATATGAGCTTCACTTTTTGTAATACACAGCTGAAAAAATTAACTTTTTGATGATATTCTAATCATGTGAGAAGAACGTGTGTGTGTGTGTGTGTGTGTGTGTGTGTGTGTGTGTGTGTGTGTGTGTGTGTGTGTGTGTGTGTGTGTGTGTGTGTGTGTGTATATATATATATATATATATATATATATATATATATATATATATATATATACACTGTATATACATATAGATCTATATATCTCTGGCAAAAATTAAGAGACCACTGCACAGTTTTATAAAGACCAGCTTCTCTACACGTCTGACAGCCATCCATTCCATTCCAGTGTCAGTTGAACTCCAAACAGAGAACACCTCATTCTACTTAATGTGCTTCTGATTAGGTGATCACCTGAACCAAATCTTATTTAACGAAGGAAAGTATAAAGAAACACTGCTGTGGTGTTCACAATCCTATTGCAATAGGACAAGCTGGATGGCAAAACAAGTCCTAGTAATATCCCAAAAGTAATAGGAATGAAAATATAACTTTTATCCATGCCAAAGGAGTTGCAAAGAAAAGTATTGAGTGAGGAAAAGAAGGCCTCAATTTTGGCTTTACTAGCAGAGGGACACAGTGAGCGTCATGTTGCCTCCATTCTTACAATTTCTAAGACGACAGTCCATTACAACAAGGTCAAACAGCAGACATTGGAGATAACAAAGTTACAGACCGGCAGAGGGCGAAAATGACTCTCCATTGACCGGGATGACCGTCATCTTATTCAAATGTCACTCAGCAACCACGGGATAGCAACAAGTGACCTACAAAAGGAATGGCAAATGGCAGCTGGGGTGAAGTGCACGGCAAGAACAGTTCGTAACAGGCTCCTAGAGGCAGGGCTCAAATCATGTAAAGCTAGGAAAAAGACTTTCATCAATGAGAAGAAAAGGAGAGCCAGGCTGAAGTTTGTCAAAGACCACAAAGATTGGACCAAATAAAACTGGAGTAAGGTAATCTCCTCTTATGAGTCTAATTTCCAGTTTTGCCCAACACCTGGTCGTCTAATGGCTAGACGGAGACCTGGAGAGGCATACAAGCCACAGTGTCTTGCACCCACTGTGAAATTTGGTGGAGGATCAGTGATGATCTGGGGATGCTTCAGCAAGGCTGAAATTGGGCAGGTTGTTCTTTGCGAAGGACGTTTCAATCAAGCCGCATACAAGGTTATCCTGGAAAAACAGCTGATTGCTTCTGCTCAGGCAATGTTCCCCAACCCTGAGGACTGTTTTTTTCCAGCAGGACAATGCGCCATGCTACACAGCTAAGTCAATCAAGGTGTGGATGAAGAACCACCACATCAAATCCCTGTTATGACTAGCCAAATCTCCAGACCTGAACACCATTGAAAACCTCTGGAATGTAATCAAGAGGAAGATGGATAGTCACAAGCCATCAAACAAAGAAGAACTGCTTATATTTTTGTACCAGGAGTGACATAAGGTCACCCAAAAGCAGTGTGAAAGACTGGTGGAAAGCATGCCAAGACGCATGAAAGCTGTGATTAAAAATCATGGTTATTCCACAAAATATTGATTTCTGAACTCTTCCTGAGTTAAAACATTAGTATTGTGGTTTCTAAATGATTATGAACTTTTTTTTTTTTTTTTTTTGCAGTATTTGTGGTCTGCAAGCAATGCATTTTTTAGTTATACAACTCTCAATTCTAAATATTTTTCTATCTACTGGCTAACACGGTACCAAGATATATTTCTTAGTTATTTTGACAATTTCTTCATTTTCAGAAAATAAATACAAAATATATTGCATGGAACTTCAGAGACAAGTCAGTAGTTTATGTTTATAGAATAAAAGAACAATTCACATTTCACTCAAAAATATACCTACCGTATATACTCGAGTATAAGCCGAGATTTTCAGCCCAAATTTTAGGGCTGAAAGTGCCCCCCTCGGCTTATACTCGAGTCACGGTAGCGGTGGGGTCGGCGGGTGAGGGGGAGAGGTCGCTGAGGTATACTTACCTAGTCCCAGCGATCCTCGCGCTGTCCCTGCCGTCCCACGGGCTTCGGCGCTGCAGCTTCTTCCCCTCTTCAGCGGTCACGTGGGACCGCTCATTACAGAAATGAATAAGCGGCTCCACCTCCCATAGGGGTGGAGCCGCTTATTCATTTCTCTAATCAGCGGTGCCGGTGACCGCTGATAGAGAAAGAAGCTGCAGCGCCGAAGACAGGAGGGGACAGCGCGAGGATCGCCAGGACTAGGTGAGTATGTTATATTCACCTGTCCTCGTTCCAGCCGCCGGGCGCCGATCCATCTTCCCGGCCGGCGCCTCCATCTTCCATCTTCTGCGCTCTGACTGTTCAGGCAGAGGGCGCGATGACGCATATAGTGTGCGCGGCGCCCTCTGCCTGATCAGTCAGAGCAGAGACGCCGGGAAGATGGAGGCGCCGGAACGAGACGCCGGGAGCTGCAATCAAGGGAGGTGAGTATGTGTTTTTTTTTTTTTATTGCAGCAGTAGCAGCGGCAGCACAGATTAATGTGGAGCATCTATGGGGCACAGTGAACGGTGCAGAGCACCGTATAAGGCACAGCTAGGGGGCACAATGAACGGTGCAGAGCACCGTATAAGGCACAGCTAGGGGGCACAATGAACGGTGCAGAGCACCGTATAAGGCACAGCTAGGGGGCACAATGAACGGTGCAGAGCACCGTATAAGGCACAGCTAGGGGGCACAGTGAACGGTGCAGAGCACCGTATATGGCACAGCTAGGGGGCACAGTGAACGGTGCAGAGCACCGTATATGGCACAGCTAGGGGGCACAGTGAACGGTGCAGAGCACCGTATAAGGCACAGCTAGGGGGCACAGTGAACGGTGCAGAGCACCGTATAAGGCACAGCTAGGGGGCACAATGAACGGTGCAGAGCACCGTATAAGGCACAGCTAGGGGGCACAATGAACGGTGCAGAGCACTATATGGCACAGCTAGGGGGCACAGTGAACGGTGCGGAGCACCGTATAAGGCACAGCTAGGGGGCACAGTGAACGGTGCAGAGCACCGTATAAGGCACAGCTAGGGGGCACAATGAACGGTGCGGAGCACCGTATAAGGCACAGCTAGGGGGCACAGTGAACGGTGCAGAGCACCGTATATGGCACAGCTAGGGGGCACAATGAACGGTGCAGAGCACCGTATATGGCACAGCTATGGGGCACAGTGAACGGTGCAGAGCACTGAATATGGCACAGCTAGGGGGCACAGTGAACGGTGCAGAGCACTGTATATGGCACAGCTAGGGGGCACAGTGAACGGTGCAGAGCACTATATGGGGCACAGCTATGGGGAAATATGAATGGTGTAGAGCACTATATGGCACAGCTATGGGGAAATAATGATCTATTTTTATTTTTGAAATTCACCGGTAGTTGCTGCATTTCCACCCTAGGCTTATACTCGAGTCAATAAGTTTTCCCAGTTTTTTGTGGCAAAATTAGGGGGGTCGGCTTATACTCGGGTCGGCTTATACTCGAGTATATACGGTATATTAATAATACAGTTAGCACTATATTCATATATTTTTTCGATTGTTGATATATACAGATAGTTCGGATGTTTTCCCTTTACTAATATGGCGCCATGGTCCTCGGAGCGTCTCTGCGCAACTGCGGACTAGGGCAGTATGGGTCCCTGATGTATTGTGCGGTGACATGCGCAGTACACGCTCGAGGACCCCAAGGATTAGCTGAACATGGTGCGAGTGTAATTGTAAGTTTGTGATAATAATGCTTCATAGGATGGGGACACCTGTGTTGGTCTAATTAGATGATTGGCTTATTGAATTTTTTTAAACATTATCACGTAATGGACACTGTATTATGGATATGGAAAATACCCTTTGAAAAGAATACTATAATATGCACTGATGCACTTTTTTCATGTTTTATCACTTGATGCGCTTTGTATCAAATTATATTATTATACTAAATGAATTTGTTAATGAGATTTGTATGTGACTTGTATAAAAAACTGCTTCACATATGTGTTCACTGCTTGAGAAAAACGACGCATGCGGAAGCATCCGCATACAGCGACACGACTTGCGTACCTAATGTTAAAGATAGGTACGTCGGCCTCATGCCGGCCGCATGCAGAAGTAGGCAGAGCTAGCGGCGGAGGTGCGGCCGAGGGCGGGGCTTCACGGAGGAAGTCCGCAGCCCTCCGCAACCCTAATGTGAAACCGGCCTAACTCCTATACATGTGGGCTGGCACTAGCTATTTAACCCTGTCACAGCCTAACAAATGCTGCAGAGAACAGTACACATAAAATCACATGACTATGTCACATAACACAGTTGGTCCACACAGTACACATTAGAGAAGTCTTCAGAGAGGGTGTTTGGACAACTTCACCTTTACATGGACATCAAGGTCCATGAAATGCAGACATGTGAAGCCGACCTTACTGTTACTCACCCATATCAGCGCCTTCATGCCCTTTTGGAAACAGTGGTTTATCAATCCTTGCTAGCAACCAACTCCCCAAGAGCACATTAAATAAGACTCTGAGTAAACATGCACCAAAGCCAAGGATAGCAGAGTAGAACATGAAAAAATAGCTGAAATTCTGAAATCCTCTCCTAGGAAGAAAACCAGGAATAAAGATCGATTATAGTCATTAAAAATAGTTTTAACTCTTGTAAAGATTATACAACAATAACAACAATAATAATGGAGCTTGCTTTCCCTTCTGTGCCCATTAGAATAAAAACACGGTCCTAAACCCAAGTTATTAAAGGGGTCTTGTCTTCTGAACAGGAGTCCACTGCTCCTCTGACTCCCTGCATGCTGGGGTGGGCTCCTGGGTGACCGACAGTTTGGAATAGTGGCCCAGTCTCAGGTTGGCCTCAGATGGTGCAAGCACAAGCAGCTTTGCCTCAGTAGCATTGGTAGAGAGCAACTGATCAGTAGCCAACAGTGCTCCGGCCAGCATTCATAAGTTGTATAGGAAAAAGCTTTTAAAGGAAAAATGTTATTTGCAGATGCAGATATTGAGTTATTCTGCAGGTAAATAGTATCACAATGCTGCACCATATAACTGGCATGCACCTCGGCCAGAAAAAAAAATGAAATATATTTTGATAATTTAGAGGGGCTAGTTTAACAACGCCCTGCCTAACCCATACTCCACCTATTTTGCAGAGCTTTTCGGGACTTGTGTAAAAATGGCGAAAGCTGCACAACCTAGTCGAGCAAAAACGCTGAAACATTTGAAGGTGTTTTACACCAAACAATACCTTCATGAATCAGGGCCATTGAATGAAGTAATAGCATAAACCAAATACATTTACAATAATAAAAGGAATACCTGTTATTGATAGCCAGCGGCTTGTTCTTGTCGTTTGGTGAGATTTTATCTTGGAGGAAAAGGAATTGTACTGCCAAGATCTGAGCGACAATCACAGCAATCATGATAACTATTCCCAGCCTACAATATATACAGTAGTCATGATCATCATTCAAAATTAATACTACAATACACACATACATACCTGAAAAATGCAAACTGAATCAAGCTAAGCCAGGTTTCTGTCTTTTGAGAAAAATGGTTTGTGTACACAGTTTGTTGGAGGCAGTCTACCTAAATAAACACAACCTAAATAATCGCTTAAAAATGCCTGAAAGATTCTTCCTATTCAATTCTATTGTAAAACGACTTTGTCATTCATATTTTCAGTGCTGTATGGGAACCTGTCAGCTGCCCTAGCCCCCTTAAACTGCTAACATGTTTTGTAACCTTTCCTTGCATTCTAGCAATCCCCTTTTATGGCTTAGTGATTGCTGAATTAAAACAAAATTAACTTAGAAGCTGTGCTTGGCATATGTAAATTAGCGGATGAATAATCATGGAGACATTGATTTCCCCAAATTAATCCTGCCTCCAATCTTGTAAGCACCACATGTGGGTGTGAGTGACATGACTTGCAAGAGCGACATCAAGTAGTTGTATGGCTGAATAGATGCTTTTACCCCAATAAAATCTTCTGCACTAGATTTCTCATGATGGTCGCATCTACACAAAAAAAGTATAATTTTTATTGGTGGACTAGTGCATATACAGCCATACAAGGGCCCAGTGAGCAGAAGCAAAGAGGGGGGCCTCCTGCACACATCTTGTCGGGGAAGAGAGCTTTCCTGGAGCTCCACGACCGTCAACAAAATGGCAGCACGCGCAGCTCAGAGCTCCCTCCGCCTCTTTTGTGATGGAGCCTTACATGAAGATGTCATCGCGCCAGCACGCACGTGCCCTGGACACCGCAAGTGGAGCTGCAGGGGATCATATGAGAGGTAAGTATGAACTTTTTTCAATAAAATTATTTAAATGAATGTGGGGAGGGGAGAGCAAATGAGGATGAAATAAGACTGGAGGATGGGGTACAGCAAATGATTATGAATTGAGAATGGGGAATGGTATACAGCAAATAATGATAAATTGAGAGTGGGGAATAGGGTACAGTAAAAAATGAACTGAGACTGGGGTGGAGTACAGAAAATAATGCTATATTGAGATTGGGGGATGGAGTACAGCAAATGACTCTGTATTGAGACTGGGAAACACCTATATTACCTGTACACTAACACTATATACAGAGCTCCTGTGTATAGTGTTACCGGTGATCACTGTATTACCTGTGCACTATACACTACATACAGATTTCCAGTGTATATTGTCACTGGTGATCCCTGTATTAGGCTTGCTTCCCATTGCGTTAATGGGAACGCGCGAACGGACAGCGTTGCACGGCGAAATTAACGCCGTGCAACGCGTCCATTAGCGCGCCCATTCACGGCAATGGGAGCGCGCAGCACGAACATGGCACGCGCTAGCGACGCGCCGGTGTTTCCTGTGTTTCCTGGCGCGCCGCGGACGCTGCTTGCAGCGTCCGAGGTGCGCCCGCGGTCCGTTCCCCGCTCTCGCAGATCGGGGATCTGCGAGAGCGGGGACGTTACCGCGGCCACATTAAAAACATTGCGTTAGCGCAACCCGCTAGCGCTAAACGGGTTGCACTAACGCAATGTGACCCTAGCCTTAATTGTGCATTATACACAGCGCTTCTGTGTATAATTGCACTAGCGATCACTGTATTACCAGTACAATAACATTATATATAGAGCTCCTGTGTATAATGTTACTGGTGATCCCGTTATTACCTGTACACTATACACTATATACAGAGCTTCTGTGTATAATGGCACTGGTGATCACTGCATTACCTGTATTGTACAGTAACACTATATACAGAGCTCCTGTGTATAAGGTCACCTCTGATCACTGTATTACCTGTACACTATATACTATATACAATGCTCCTGTGTATAATGTCAGTGGTGATCACTGTATTACTTTTACACAGTTTTCAATCACCAAAGCTGTATGAGTGATTGTTTTAACTCACTTAAAAAATTACTATTATCCCTCCAATAAGAATATCACTGATGAGAGATAAAAACACAATCTCTATTAAATTACAAAAATACAATTCACCCTCTGTAACCAACAAAATAACATTAGTTTTTGTGGGTTAAGTTGGATTGCCACCTCACCATACCTTTATCGTTGAGACTTTGGTATTTTTGTTTGTTTTGTAATTCCTAGTCAGTCTCTGGTTACAGAGGGTGAATTGTATTTTTGTAACTTAATAAAGATTATGTTTTTATCTCTAATGAGTGATTGTTTTAGCCATACAAGTTGTAGTTTTCAATGACACCATTCACTTTCCCATACTATGTAATGAAACACGGAAAACAAGTTTTAAGAGCATTGAAAAAAACGCTATTTTGACATTTTGTTAACTTTGTTTTACAGTATTAATTGTGCAGTAACATGATTTTCAATGTCAGTGCGATTATGGGGATAACAAATTTGCATAGCTTTTTTTAATTTAACCCCTCTGTGACCTTGGACGTACTATCCCGTCGAGGTGCCCTGGGCCTATCTGACCCTTGACGGGATAGTACGTCCTGCCCTTTAATGCGATACCGCGACTTAAGTCGCGGTGATCGCATTAAAATTCCGACGCCATCTCACCTGGGGGGAGATGGCCTCGGCATCCAGGGCATTGTCGCCGCCCACCCGCCCTCTCGATCGCTGTGATTGGCTGTTCAATTCTGAACAGCCAATCACAGCCATTCTCATTGTTTCAGCCAATCGGAGCGGCTGAAACAATGAGGTCACAGGCTAGGATCGAGTACCGATGTACTCGATCCTAGGTCCGGTGCCTGGCAACGCCAGGCACCGGCAAGAACACCCCGGATTGGCGCGATCGCCGATCGCGCCAATCGCAGGGCACCGCGCGGTATTACCGCGCTGTGCCCTGCCGGAACCTGCGTGGATCGGTGCTCTAATAGCACCGATCCTAGGATAGGACACAGTGCAGGCCCAGCAGGGCCTGCAGGAGCCGATTGGCGCGATCGATGTCATCGTCGATCGCGCCAATCACAGGGCGCAGCGGCGATCACGCTGTGACCGCTCTGTGCCCTGCAGGTGACCTGGCTGTGACCTGCCTAGGATGGCGCGAACAGATCCGATCCTAGGCAGGTCACAGGCAGGTCACCAGGAAAGCTCTGATTGGTGGGATCGATGTTATGGTCGATCCCACCAATGACAGGTCACAGCAGCAGCATGACCGCTCTGTGACCTGTCTGTGTCACCTGCCTGACCTGTGTATGACCGCTCTGCAGGGTCCTCATTCTAGCTGAGGATTCCTACAGAGCGGTCATACTGCTGGATCTCCCTGCTGGATTTTGTGCCTGGATCTCCCTGCCGTGCTGGGTATTGTGGTGCCACAGCAGCCTGTAGCACCACAATCCCTGCTAAAGAAAGAAGACAACTAAACGTAAGTTTTATCCCTGATCCCTGCCCAATCCCCGTTCATCCACCCCAATCCCCGTTCATCCACCCCAATCCCCCCTTCCCCCTCTTTTTACCCCCTCCACCCCCATTTGTGCCGCCTCCGTGCGCACATTTAGTAGCCGCTGAGCGTTGATTGGTGACGCAGTTCACCGATCAACGCTCGCGCTCGCTTTTTTTCCCTCGCCCCCGTTGCGCCAACTCCGTACACACATTCCGCAGCCGCCAAAGTTTGATAAGTGACGCAGTTCACTTATCAGAGTTTGTGCCTGCCGTTTTCCTTTTTTTTTTTTTCACCCCCCTTTTGCGCCACCTGACTACAACCGTACGTTTTGATCACTGATCCCTGCCCAATCCCCACTTCCACCCCCATCTCCCTTCCCCCTCTTTTTACCCCCCTTTGCACCTCCTTCCGTGCGCCCATTTAACAGCCGCCGAACGTTGATTGGTGACGCAGTTCACCGATCAACGCTCGCGCTCGCTTTTTTTCCCTCACCCCCGTTGCGCCAACTCCGTACACACATTCCGCAGCCGCCAAAGTTTGATAAGTGACGCAGTTCACTTATCAGAGTTTGTGCCTGCCGTTTTCCTTTTTTTTTTTTTTCACCCCCCTTTTGCGCCACCTGACTACAACCGTACGTTTTGATCACTGATCCCTGCCCAATCCCCACTTCCACCCCCATCTCCCTTCCCCCTCTTTTTACCCCCCTTTGCACCTCCTTCCGTGCGCCCATTTAACAGCCGCCGAACGTTGATTGGTGACGTAGTTCACCGATCAACGCTCGCGCTCGCTTTGTTTCCCTCACCCCCGTTGCGCCAACTCCGTACACACATTCCGCAGCCGCCAAAGTTTGATAAGTGACGCAGTTCACTTATCAGAGTTTGTGCCTGCCGTTTTCCTTTTTTTTTTTTTCACCCCCCTTTTGCGCCACCTGACTACAACCGTACGTTTTGATCACTGATCCCTGCCCAATCCCCACTTCCACCCCCATCTCCCTTCCCCCTCTTTTTACCCCCCTTTGCACCTCCTTCCGCGCGCCCATTTAACAGCCGCCGAGCGTTGATTGGTGACGCAGTTCACCGATCAACTCTCGCGCTCGCTTTTTTCCCTTCAGCCTTTTTGCGCAACCTCCGTACACACATCCCACAGCCGCCAAACTTTGATAAGTGACGCAGTTCTCTTATCAGAGTTTGTGCCTGCCTTTTTTTTTTTTTTTACAGGTTTTTCTTCTCCTTTTAGCATTTTCTTTTCAGATAAGTTTGCACAAATCACTATCCCCCCACACATACACATACAGTTATCAATAAAGTGCACCCAATCACCATATTCACACAAAAATGTCCCGCTCGTCCCGTTCGTCCCAACAGCGCTATTCATTGGAGGAGGCATATGCTTTCCTTGCCTCCGACACTGATAGCGAGGGAGAGGATCCCACTTTTCTTCACTTTTCTGATTCTTCATCCTCTTCCTCCTCCTCCTCCTCTTCCTCCTCGGGTCCTGCGGAACCACCACGCAGACGCCCCAGGACAGAAGATGAGGCAGCCCCCACCACTCCTGAACCAGCGCTCCCCACTGCGGAACCCACATGGACCTCGCCCCCCGAAAATTACGAGCCACTGATTCCTGATTTTGTGGCAGAATCAGGAATCAAGTTTGACACCACGGGCCTCACAGAAACAGACTTTTTCAAAGTCTTTTTCTCTGAGGATTTTATTAACCTCATGGTGGAGCAAACTAATTTGTATGCTCGTCAATTTTTGGAGCAAAACCCCGGTACATCATTTTCCAACTGGTCTCCTGTAGACGCAGTTGAAATGATGCAGTTTTGGGGCCTGGTCCTCCACATGGGGATCGTGAAGAAGCCAGAAATGCGGCAATATTGGAGTGTAGATGTTTTATATAACACTCCAGTATTCCGAATGGCCATGGTTCGGAGACGTTTTGAGGCCATCCATAAATTCCTGCATTATTCCGATAATGCACAGTGTCCCGCACGAGATGACCCCAACTTTGACCGTCTGTTCAAAGTTCGGCCGGTCATCGAACACTTCAACAAAAAGTTTTCTGAAGTGTACGTGCCCAAAAGGGACATCTGCGTGGATGAGTCCTTGGTCCATTTTAAGGGGCGGCTCGGATTCCGTCAATACCTGCCCAACAAAAGGGCCAGGTACGGAATCAAACTCTACAAGCTGTGTGAGAGTGCCTCAGGGTACATCCACAGGTTTAGAGTGTATGAAGGGAAGGACAGCAGGATTGAACCCCCTGAGTGTCCTCCTGTCCTGGGAGTGAGTGGGAAGATCGTGTGGGATTTGGTGCACCCACTGCTGGATAAAGGTTATCACCTCTATACTGATAACTTTTATACCAGCATCCCACTCTACAAATCCCTCTCTGCGCGAGGTACCGCAGCCTGCGGTACTGTGCGCAAAAATCAGAGAGGCCTCCCAAAGACGCTACTTCGGCAGATGCTCAGAAAAGGTGAGAGCAAGGCCCAATGTAGCGACCACCTGCTGGTGGTCAAGTACAAGGACAAGAGGGATGTCCTTCTCTTGACCACCATACATGGTGATGGCAGAGCCCTCAGCACTGTACGGGGTACCTCTACACAGGTCTGCAAACCGGACTGTGTACTGGGCTACAACAAAAGCATGGGGGGGGTTGATCTCTCTGATCAACTCCTCCAACCATACAGTGCTTTGAGAAAGGCCAAGGTGTGGTACAAAAAGTTGGCCGTCCACATCGTACAAATGGCAATGCTCAACGCTTTCCTGCTGTTACGATGTGCACGCCACACCGATACGTCGTACCTTCAGTTCCAGGAGGTAGTGGTTAAGGCCCTGATATTTGGTACTCCGGAAGGAGAGGGCCCCAGTACTTCCGGAACTGAAGGTGCTCGTATCGTACCAGGCCAGCATTTTCCGGGGGTGGTCCCGCCAACCGGCAGAAAAGGTAAGCCGCAAAAAAGGTGCCGAGTGTGTTACAAAAGGGGAATACGCAAGGACACCATTTATCAATGCGACACCTGCCCCGAAAAACCTGGCCTGTGTATGAAGGATTGCTTCAGATTGTACCACACCTCCATGCACTACTAATTTACTTTACAAGAAAGCGTACATTAGTTCCAAAAAGGGGGCACATCTAGATAAGTTCCTTGGGGGGGGTCTAGGTTCCAAAATGATGTCACTTGTGTTTTTTTTTTACTGTTTAGGCACATCAGGGGCTCTGCAAACGGAACATGACGACCGCAGACAATTTCTGCATTCCAAAACGTCACAACTTCCCTTTCGAGCCCCAACGTGTGCCTAAACAGTTTTTTCCCACATATGGCGTACCAGCGTAATCAGGACAATTTGGACAACAACTTTTGATGTCCAATTTCTCCTGTTACCTTTGGGAAAATTAAAAATTGGGGACTAAAATATCATTTTTGTGGGAAAAAATAGGATTTTTTATTTTCACGCCTGGGCATTATAAACTTTAGTGAAGCACGTGGGTGTTCAAATTTCTCACCAAACACCTAGATAAGTTCCTTAGGGGGTACAGTTTCCAAAATGGGGTCACTTGTGGGGGGTTTCTACTGTTTAGTCACATCAGGGGCTCTGCAAATGGAACATGATGCCAGCAGAACATTCCATCAAAGTCTGCATTCCAAAACGTCACTACTTCCCTTTCGAGCCCCAACGTGTGCCCAAACAGTAGTTCCTCCCCACATATGGGGTATCAGCGTACTCAGGACAAATTGGACAACAACTTTTGGGGTCCAATTTCTCCTGGTACCCTTGGGAAAATTAAAAATTGGGGACTAAAATATCATTTTTGTGGGAAAAAATAGGATTTTTTATTTTCACGCCTGGGCATTATAAACTTTAGTGAAGCACGTGGGGGTTCAAAATTCTCACCACACAACTAGATAAGTTCCTTAGGGGGTACAGTTTCCAAAATGGGGTCACTTGTGGGGGGTTTCTACTGTTTAGTCACATCAGGGGCTCTGCAAATGGAACATGATGCCAGCAGAACATTCCATCAAAGTCTGCATTCCAAAACGTCACTACTTCCCTTTCGAGCCCCAACGTGTGCCCAAACAGTAGTTCCTCCCCACATATGGGGTATCAGCGTACTCAGGACAAATTGGACAACAACTTTTGGGGTCCAATTTCTCCTGGTACCCTTGGGAAAATTAAAAATTGGGGACTAAAATATCATTTTTGTAAGAAAAAATAGGATTTTTTATTTTCACGCCTGGGCATTATATACTTTAGTGAAGCACGTGGGGGTTCAAAATTCTCACCACACAACTAGATAAGTTCCTTAGAGGGTCTAGTTTCCAAAATGGGGTCACTTGTGGGGGGTTTCCACTGTTTAGGCACATCATGGGCTCTCCAAACGCGACATGGCGTCCGATCTCAATTCCAGCCAAAGTTAGCTTGAAAAAGTCAAACGGCGCTCCTTTCCTTCTGAGCCCTGCCATGCGCCCAAACAGTGGTTCCCCCCAAATATGGGGTATCAGCGTACTCAGGACAAATTGGACAACAACTTTTGGGGTCCAATTTCTCCTTTTACCCTTGAGAAAATAAAAAATTGGGGACTAAACGATCCTGTTTGTGGAAAAAATAGGATTTTTTTTTTTCACGCCTGGGCGTTATAAACTTTCGTGAAGCACTTGGGGGATAAAAGTGCTCATGACACATCTAGATAAGTTCCTTAGGGGGTCTAGTTTCCAAAATGGGGTCATTTGTGGGGGGTTTCCACTGTTTAGGCACATCAGGGGGTCGCCAAACGCGACATGGCGTCCGATCTCAATTCCAGCCAAATTTAGCTTGAAAAAGTCAAACGGCGCTCCTTTCCTTCTGAGCCCTGCCATGCGCCCAAACAGTGGTCCCCCCCCACATATGGGGTATCAGCGTACTCAGGACAAATTGGACAACAACTTTTGGGGTCCAATTTCACCTTTTACCCTTGAGAAAATAAAAAATTGGGGACTAAACGATCATGTTTGTGGAAAAAATAGGAATTTTTTTTTTCACGCCCGGGCGTTATAAGCTTTCGTGAATAACTTGGGGGATAAAAGTGCTCATGACACATCTAGATAAGTTCCTTAGGGGGTCTAGTTTCCAAAATGGGGTCATTTGTGGGTGGTTTCCACTGTTTAGGCACATCAGGGGGTCGCCAAACGCGACATGGCGTCCGATCTCAATTCCAGCCAAATTTAGCTTGAAAAAGTCAAACGGCGCTCCTTTCCTTCTGAGCCCTGCCATGCGCCCAAACAGTGGTCCCCCCCACATATGGGGTATCAGCGTACTCAGGACAAATTGGACAACAACTTTTGGGGTCCAATTTCTCCTTTTACCCTTGAGAAAATAAAAAATTGGGGACTAAACGATCATGTTTGTGGAAAAAATAGGAATTTTTTTTTTCACGCCCGGGCGTTATAAACTTTCGTGAAGCACTTGGGGGATAAAAGTGCTCATGACACATCTAGATAAGTTCCTTAGGGGGTCTAGTTTCCAAAATAGGGTCACTTGTGGGGGGTTTCCACTGTTTAGGCACATCAGGGGGTCGCCAAACGCGACATGGCGTCCGATCTCAATTCCAGCCAAATTTAGCTTGAAAAAGTCAAACGGCGCTCCTTTCCTTCTGAGCCCTGCCATGCGCCCAAAAAGTGGTTCCCCCTCACATGTGGGGTATCAGCGTACTCAGGATAAATTGGACAACAACTTTTGAGGTCCATTTTCTCTTTTTACCCTTGGGAAATTAAAAAGATTATTGCTGAAAGATCATTTTTGTGACTAAAAAGTAAAATGTTAATTTTTTCCTTCCATGTTGCTTCTGCTGCTGTGAATCACCTGAAGGGTTAATAAACTTCTTGAATGTGGTTTTGAGCACCTTGAGGGGTGCAGTTTTTAGAATGGTGTCGCTTTTGGGTATTTTCTGCCATATAGACACTTCAAAATGACTTCAAATGTGAGGTGGTCCCTAAAAAAAATGGTTTTGTAAATTTGGTTGTAAAAATGAGAAATTGCTGGTCAAATTTTAACCCTTATAACTTCCTTGAAAAAAAAAGTTTGTTTCAAAAATTGTGCTGATGTAAAGTAGACATGTGGGAAATGTTATTTATTAACTATATTGTGTCACATAACTCTCTGGTTTAACAGAATAAAAATTCAAAGTTGGAAAATTGTGAAATTTTCAAAATTTTCGCCAAATTTCCATTTTTTTCACAAATAAACGCAAGTTATATCGAAGAAATTTTAGCACTATCATGAAGTACAATATGTTACAAGAAAACAATCTCAGAATCGCTAAGATCCGTTGAAGCGTTTCGGAGTTATAACCTCATAAAGGGACAGTGGTCAGAATTGTAAAAATTGGCCTGGTCATTAACGTGCAAACCACCCTTGGGGGTAAAGGGGTTAAGGGGTTAAAAAAAAATCAAAAATAGAGATACAGTTTTATTGAGGGTTTTCCTGGTATGTAAATTTATAATTTGGTGGCATAAGTAAATTGTGTAGGGTACATCAGGTTGGCATATGTGAGCTGTGTAGGTAACATCATGATTGACATATGTAAATTGTGCAGAGTACATCAAGTAGTGCAATAAATTAGAGTAAATCAGAAATATGCAAATTGCCTCTTCAGAGAAAAAGAGGACTTGAACTCTATAGCGCCACCTGTTGTAAGTAGTAATCCTACAAGTCACACTCAACCGTTTAACGAGTCTTGCAATATGACTTAGGATAAGAGCCAAATCAGTATCTCAATTTGCAGACATGGTGTTTCGGGCTGTTGGCCCACGTCAGTGCACGAGAACTGATTTGGCTAGTTTAGAGGCTCTGGACTGAGGTCTAAGGGGTAAGGTTTCTCCTTGTGGAGAGTGATATACCAGCTCTGGCTTGTCAAGGTAAGGAGGCTTATTCGCTGTGCAATGCCTCTCACCTAGCTAACTAAGTTCTCATGCTTCGCACTGACGAGGGCCTACAGCCCGAAACACCGTGTCTGCGAATTGAGATACTGATTTGGCTTTTACCTTAAGTCATATTGCAAGACTCATTAAAGGGTGGGGCTATAGAGTTCAAGTCCTCTTTTCCTCTGAAGAGGCAATTTGCATATTACATTTCCCAGAGGAGCATTGCATGGCAAATAAGCCTCCTTACCTTGACAAGCCAGAGCTGGTATGTCAATCTCCACAAGGAGAAATCTTACCCTTTAAGCCTCAGTAAATCAGAAATACATTTAGTTATTCATGGATGTGTTTTAAACTTTAAAAGAGTCTTTATGCACAGTCCAGGTTTTTCAGGTCAAGAGCCCTTCCTTGTTTGTTACATACTTTGCAATTTTTTTGCAACTTTCCTCTCCTTGCAGTTTGATGGATCATATCTGGGAAATGTTACCCTGGTACAATACGGGCGCTTTCAATTCCAGAAGTACTGGGCTCTTCACCTTCCTGACTTCCAAATATTAACGCTTTGATCACTACCTCCTGACACTGGAGGAATGTGTCTGTCTGGTCTGCACATCGTGATAGAATGTAAGCATTATACATTTCCATCTGTAAGATGTGCACGACCAGCTTCTTGTACAAAAATATTTAGAATTGAGAGTCCTCAGTGGTTGATAACTTTTAATGGCTAACTGAAAAGATGGTAACAAATTGCAAGCTTTCGAGACTACACAGGTCTCTTCATCAGGCAAAGACTAAAACTAATTCTGAAGAATCACATATTTATGCACAACATGGCATAGAAAAAAAAAAGGGAAAAACCATGGATAAGACAGATGACATGAAGCAGAACCATGGGTGATAAACAGTTATGTCCATAAATGTTGGTCCAATTCTTAGATAAGGATTGTTTTATTGTCCTGTGATTAGGGTCACTGTTGTGATGACCCCACATGGTCTGAGGGGCAAGTTCCTTAGTATCTACTGGCTAACACGGTACCAAGATATATTTCTTTCCTGTATCAGCTTCTTGTACCACACTTTAGCTTTCCGCATAGTATTATAAACAAGAGAGATCGAGTCCACCAAAGTTCTTATTTGACAAAATCAAAAAATTTGAGAGAAAAATTGAACGCAGTTACTGATAAGTAGCGATACTGATAAGCAGCACCGAACTGGCCATCTGGCAATTCTGGCAAATGCCAGAAGGGCCTGTCTGGTTGTGGGCTGTCTTATTTGCTATGTTATTAACAGAATCAATGTTCTCAAGACAACCATACTGTTAAACGTTTTGACAGAGCACAAAGTCGCTGACTCAGACACTTACCCCAGCAGGCCCCTGGTATCATTAGAAATATTGGTCTTGTAGTAAATCTTGCTTTCCTCCATCCGGGGTAATATTAGGAATATATCCCATCTAGTGCTTTGGGACTGGGACACCATGGGCCTGTGTGATTTTAAATGCCAGGGCAGAATTTCAGCCCCAGTCCGTACCTGCTGATAAGTAGCATGACACACACACCAAAGTGGTGTGAGAGGAAACATCAAAAACTAATAGGAAAAAAGAAAAGTTCTGGCCAGAAATTGAGCATGGTTGATGATCAGTGACACACACACGGTAGTGGTGCAAAGAAAAAAAAAAAAAATACTGAACTGCTGCCATCTTAACCGGATTAATGAGTCCAGTGACAGGAAAAGTTAAAGGGTTTGGAGGCTTTTAACTTGTGATCATTTGATAATTTTTGTACATATTGAATATATATGCCCTGAGGAGTGTTTTTGATGGACACCATTCTATTTTGAGAAGGTATCAAAGGGAACCTGTCAACAGCACCTTTTTACATATTGAAGTAGTAGTAGTATAGCTGTATATTTGCTAGTTCCCCATTAAAAAAGTAAAGGCCTGAGCAAAGCCGCCCTCCCCCCTGGCGTTGGCGGAGGGCGGCATGACAATGGTTGGGGGAGGTAGGGGTTATTTATGAAGGGTGGGGGTTGGTGGGGGCCGGTTATATGGCAGGGATTGGGGAGGGGTTTGCCCTTCCCACTCTCCAATGGTCACGATCCGTCCCGCCCAGCCGCCCTTATATTATGTTTTTTTCTAAAGGAGTTTTTTCCTACTTTCATGGGTCATGGTGGCTTTGGAGGTTGGGGGAGTCCTTGAAGTTGGTTGGAAATTGGTACAGGGATCCATGGGCATATGGTTTCCTCCTTTTTGGCATTTAATATGTTTTGGATCTGGTGAAATGGGGTGGGGAAGTTGACAAGGTTGTCGGATCCCCAGGATGTTTGAGTGAACATTGGAACCCTTGTAGTTATGGTGCTCCCGAGCCAGTGGGTAACGGCTGGGAGTAAAATTGCGGGGCTGATTTATGTTCACTTTATATATATATTTGTTAATCACCGGATTTTGGAAGCTTCAAGGACTCCTCCCAGCATTTAATATTATTTTATTATTGAATGTTTTTTCTGTTTGTTGTTTTAAATAAAGGCTGCTGCGGCCATAATTATTCCAAAAGAATTTGGTGTCCTGGGTTTTATTTTTAGATGTTTATATTCGGGAGGGTTGGTGACAAGGGGGGGATCCTGTAGGTGGTTACCCCGTGAGACTTCGCCAATACCAGTGTCATGATCCTTTTCTTTTTTGTAGAAATGTGGCCGTCATGAGAAATCTAGCGCAGAAGATTTTATTGGAGTAAGAGAATTTATGAAGCCAGACAACTACTTCAATATGCATAAATGTATTGTAAGTCACAATTTTCAGATTTCTATTTCTTAAATATTTAGAAAAACATGAATCATATTCTCTACACTTCACAAATACTTGTTACTTGTGTTGTCATATCACAAAACATCCCAATAAAATACATTTAAGTTTGTTGGTGTAAAGTGAAAAAATGTGGAAAACGTCATGGGGAATGAATACTTTTTCAAAGCACTGTACTATATGACAAAATTAACTTGATAGGAATCCTGCTCCTGAGAGGTGTCACACTTAGTTAGAAATGTAAGCTGATAACATAATATCAATATTCTCTCATATTATTTGACTTCACTATGAAGAATTAATGTAAAATGTCTACATTATTCTTACACTGTATAACCAAAGATCTGAAGAATCAACATTCCTTTTCCTTCTTTGATTGGGACTATAATCCAAAATGTTATTATCAGACTTATCATGAAGAACATGATGTGCAGTAGAAAGTATCCTATAGAAACACAAAGAAGAGACGTGAAATATTGCAATACTGTAGATGGCGCGCCACTAGAAAATTGCTTAGTAACTTATACGCTCTATAATCGACAATAAGAGGATATTTTTTTACCTACCCCACAGCAAGTATGCAATCTGATTTCCAGCATATCGGATACTGGCTGCCTGAAAAATAAGCAGAGTATATAATATATTGAGAAATAAGTTCTTATGCTACTATATGCAATAAACAAATTTGAGGTATTCAGGCACTTCAAGGGTGATGAAGCGAACTAGTAATATCGGCCGCACGCCCACACTGATATGAACGGCCCGGGTTATGGTAACACTATAAGGCCACATTCACATTTTCAGTATTTGGTCAGTATTGTACATCAGTATTTATAAGCCAAACCCAGGAGTGGGTCAGTCAGAGGAAAAGTATAATAGAAACATATGCACCACTTCTGTATTTACATGCACCCACTCCTGGTTTTGGCTTATAAATACTGATGTAAAATACTGAACGTATGAACGTGGCCTTAGGCTTACTTCACACTGCCATATTTTTGAACTTCGTGCTGTCCGTGAAAAAACAGACAGCACTAGGACCAATATTATTCAAGTCACAACTGGTACAGGAGGAGAGAGGACCCTGCCCGCGAGGGCTCACAATTTACAAATTATAACAGATAATCAGCAGCAAGACATAGACACTATGTCTGGAAGGGACAACAAGTCCCAGTCAGAATAATGTAAAACAGACTGTGTCTAAATCCTCCAATTGACAGTGCAAGCACAGCACCCCCTAGTGGTAGAGGTCATTTGCGAGGATTCAGACTTGGATGTAAAAAGTAACTAATGGAGATCATTTCCATGACACACACTGTATAGAGAAAAATATTGAGATACACCTCTTAATCATTCAAGTTTTTTTATTCAGTTCCATTCTCAAAAGTGTATAAAATCCAGTGATAGTGGAGGAAAAGCCGCTCACCCCTGCTGAAAACACTGATCACTGGCACGGGCGGAAGCCACTCCTGCAGCCTAGGCACTTTGTGAAATCAATAGTTAAATCCTCCAGCTGTATGTCCAGGTAAAAAAAATGACTTTTACTCCAAAAGGATTAAAAGACAAATTGACATCTCCAAGTACATTCAACAATGGCCCGGCCGACTTGGAAGTGAGTTTGGAGTCCCCCTTACCAGGTGGGGTTAGAAGCCTTCCCTCCAGCGCTGTGGTGTAGTCCCTTGCTGCCTTAGGCCTCACACAAGATCCTGTAGAGGAGCTGCGGAGACACCATCACGTGTTTCTCAACGCAGGCAGTGAATAGCCAGGCTTTTCCCCGGGAAGGAACAACCAAGGGAAGGGCAGCATCCAATAAAGGAAAACATCCAATAAAGGAAAACCACCTATGCCAAGCATGGTATCCATCCACAGACAGCTGTTTCGGGGTTTTTGCCCCTCATCAGTGTGGAGTAGGAAACTGGCAAAAACCCCGAAACAGCTGTCTGTGGATGGATGCCATGCTTGGCATAGGTGGTTTTCCTTTATTGGATGTTTTCCTTTATTGGATGCTGCCCTTCCCTTGGTTGTTCCTTCCCGGGGAAAGGCCTGGCTATTCACTGCCTGCGTTGAGAAACACGTGATGGTGTCTCCGCAGCTCCTCTACATGCATTTGCATATTTGGGGGCAGTGTTCTGGATCACTGCGTTGAGAAACACGTGATGGTGTCTCCGCGGTGTTGGATGTTTTGGTCTCCACGAGGTCAATCATCCGTCCCTTTATAGACTTTCACACAAGATCCTCACGCTTTCTCTCTGTCCTCCTTGCAGGTAACACTAACCCGTATGACAAGTGGCTCGAGCCTTTTTACAGGATTTCTATCACCACTCGGGCTCTCTGTGCGACTGTGTCTTCAGGTGTAAGCGTGGGCAGGTGACTTGTAATCCAGCTGTCCTGCCGATTTCTGCTGTAAAACATGGAGTCCTTCACAACCCCGGTCTTCCGGCTACCGGTGTCTGCGCTCAGTAGGGAGATAGTTCAGTCGCAGCTATCCCCCAGGTCTTCAATCTCCTGCGCTTTAGTTTCCCTACACGCTCTCTACAATCTGTTTTGCTTTCTCTTCTCTCTTACCAGGAGCTGCAGCACCTCTCGTCGCTGCACGGCTCCTCTCTTCCCTCTCTGCCTCAGACTGCTCCAGTCTGCTGTCTGGCACTCACTAACTGAACTCAACTTTCCCTCCAGACCAGAATATATATATTGGAGCCACCCAAAAGCTGGATCAGAGCTCCCCTTTCTGGCCTGAAGTATGAACATGTTGCATGCTTGTGATTACCTGATAAAAGAGATCCTTCCTCGATTCCAAGCGTGACATCACTCTCCCCGTGAGGAGAGCAATGCCACTGGGGTGTTACACTGTCCATGGCCAAAGAATGTCATAAAAGCCTTACATTGCCAAGCACAATGCCAAGCACCTGATTGAGTGTTGTAAAGTACGCCACCACTGGGCTCTGGAATGATGTAAACATATTCTGTGCAGTATTTAATCATCAGTCTTCATATGGCTGGAGTCCAGGGCCCTGATCTCAACCACATCGAACACCTATAGAATTAACTAAAATGGAGACTGTGAGCCAGCTCATGTCCAACATTTGTGCCTGACCTCTTATTGGGCAAAAAATTCCACATACACAGGCCAAAATGTAGTAAAAAGTCTTCCCAGAAAAGAGAAAGCTGCGAAGTGGACACAATCTCCATTTTAAAGTCTATGAATTCCATGTAATGACCAGAGGTCCGAATAAGATCCAGTGAGTCACAAACCAAGACCAAGGCAGAAATCTCCAACGGTATTTACTCAAAGGCAAATTAATCAAGGTAATATGGAGAATATTAAGGCAGATGCACCCCAAAGATACACTAATTCAGCAGCAGCTGAAATCACTGTGCCACTCAAAGGTCTCCTGAGAACTGTGTACTACAACAGACTAGTAAGAAATTTACCTAACAGGCAACTAAAAACAGGAACAAGTGTAAATTGAATGTAGTGTTATTAAGGGAGCCCCTGGAATGGCACATTGAGTATAACTTACACAACTCTAATATAAGATACACCTCTAAAGTAACAATTTAACACTCTGAGCAGAGATACCCGGGTATCTATAACTATGGTACCGTATCCTGAGATGGATTTCCTCTCAGGCAGGAATCCGCAGAGGCTGTAGCCAGTTCATATCTTCAGCGCCAATAAGTTACAGCAAGCTCCTCTTGTCTTGTCGGCCGATGCCGAGCCCAAACGCCGGGGACTTAGTTAGTGGTCTCACGATGTAGTCTCTGCTTCTGTAGCTCCTAGGAATGGTTCCACGACAATCCGTCTGTCTCTGTATCAGCAGTCTGTCCAGACTTGTTCCTCCACTCAATGCACAGGGAATCCACAGACTTCCAAATTCGTACTGGGTTCTTAGCAAAGTCTCCGTCTTTTCTTAGATAAAGGGTTAGCTCCTCTCCAGGAAACGTTAGCAACACAAGTCTCTCACAGAGTTAAACAAAAGGTTAGCTCTTCTCCAGGGGAACGTTAGCAACAAAAAGTCTCTCAAAAGCTTCTTTTCCTCCAAAAACACTTGCAGTAAATCCACACAGTCTCTTTTTAAGATCTCACAGCAGCTTCTCCTTTTCTTCCCGCCTTTTCTCTCTCAGCTCTCACTTCCTACTTTCACTTTACACTCGAGACACTAGACCCCACCCCGCAGCACACATTGTCTCTGGAAGGTCTGTCCTCTGCTGCAACAGGCAAAAACCACAGGGTCCTAGTGCCCTCTCAGTGGGACTACAGTTCACCCTCTTACATGCCACCCCACTAGAGGTTGGCGTCCTCGACATACCTTCCCACTCAAATTCATCGAGCATATCGCTGAGGCGGTATTCCTGCCGTAGATCGTGTAGTTCTCCTGAGTCCTACATCAACAGGTGCGACCTTAGAGGGAGCTAGAGTCTCTTCCGTGGTCGTGTTAGTGGGCGTAAGTGGAGTTGTCTCCTCCTGCTGCTCGATGTCCTGTGATACAGCGTCAGGACCAAGCAGTTGACCTGATGCACTCTCCTCAACAACATCCTCCATATCCCCAACATTCTAATCACCCGAGGCCAGATCGGTCACAGGGGGCAAATAAGCAGGCGCAGGAGTAAGCACACCATCAAACTCAAGATCATTCAGAGCTTCCGCCCCTTGGAACATGGCCTCTGGCTCTAGGGGGGTAGGCGCCGAATCTTCAAACCAGCACCGTTGTAACATGTTACGATGCAAATTACGGGTTGGCCCCCCTGTCCCCACCGGTTCGACCTCGTACACTGGAATCTCAGGGTTCACCTGTTTTTTTATCAGATACCGTATCGCCTCCCATCGGTCACTCAGCTTTCCTGACCGTCGTTTTGTCCTCACCAACACTCTGTCCCCCGGAGAGAACAGCTCTGTTTGTACAGGTCGCGTGTCCTTATGGACCACCTGTCGAAGGCGGTCGCCCACCACCTGATGCACCACCCTCAACCGCCGACGATGCTCTCGTACCCACTCGGATGCAGTCCGAAGGGGGGCGGAGGAGGGATCTGGCATGTTCAAATCCTCAATGTCTCGGCCAGGTCTACCAAACATCAACATGTGTGGTGAGTAACCAGTAGTACTGTGCACCCTGTTATTGTAAGCCCACATCAATTCGGGGAGATACTCAGGCCAGCATGTCTGTTGCTGACTCTCTAAGGACCTCAACATTTGCAACAGGGTCCGATTAAAACGCTCACACGCCCCGTTACCCTGAGGGTGGTAAGGCGTTGTTCTCGACTGCTCGATACCATAGAGCTGGTGCAACTCTTTCATCAGCGTCCCCTGAAAGCAGGCCCCTTGATCTGAATGTATTCTCTGCGGACACCCGAACACTTGGAAGAAATGTCGGCACACTGCCTCAGCCGCCGACTTGGCCGTCTGATCTCTTGTCGGCACCGCTACAGCATACTTGGTAAAGTGATCTGTCATCACCAGGCAATAGGAGTACCCTGACGTAGAGTACCCTATCAACACGTAGTCAATCATGAGTAGCTCCAGTGGAGCTGAAGTCTTAATAGACTGTGTGGGAGCCCGCTGCTCAGGGCTTTTGTTGACCCACAAATTCGGCACTGCCGACACGCGTCGGCCACCATCCCTCCCAACTCAGGGCAGTAGAGGACTCGCTGCAACCACTGAAGTGTCTTTTCACTTCCAAAATGGGCCCCCTTCTCATGCGCCTCACGAGCGACCACTGGCCCCATCCCCACAGGAATTATCAGTTGGTACCGATGCTGCAGCTCCGATGGCAGGTACACCTTACGATACAAAAGACCTTGCTCCACACACAATTTATCCCATTGTCGAAGGAGTTTCATTCCTTCCATGGACAACTGAGCCTTGTCCTCTGCACTGGGCCAGGCCTTGTTTTGTACCCAACGGCGCACAAGTGCAATGTCCGGACACTCATCCTGGACTCTTGTCCAATCTGAGGGTGTTTTACCCAGGACACAGGGCATCCCGGTGGCCACCCCACTTGAGTGTACCACACTTTGGAAGATAGGTATCTGCCCCAAAGCTGGAGTTTCAGTATCCTCAAGTTGTTCGTCAACATCTTCCCCGGATGACCCAAGGGGCACCCTTGACAATGCATCTGCATTGCGGTTCTCTCGACCAGAGCGAAATTTAATGCGGTAATTGAACTTGGCCAGTCTGGCGACCCACCGCTGCTCCAACGCCCCCAGTTTTGCATTCTCTAAGTGAGCTAGCGGGTTGTTATCTGTCATGACTAGCACCTCAGCCCCTGTTAGATACTCGGCGAAGCGTTCTGTCATTGCCCACACCAGGGCCAGCAATTCCAGCCGGAATGAGCTGTAGTTAGCCGGATTTCGCTCGGAGTCTCTTAAAGATCTGCTGCCATAAGAAATCACTCGTTCTCGGCCGTCCTGCACCTGTGCTAGTACTGCCCCCAACCCATGAAGACTACCATCGGTATACAACAAAAAAGGGGTGTCAAACCGGGCGTAGGCCAGCAATGGGGCACTCGTTAGGGCGGTTTTCACTCCATCAAATGCCTTTTTCTGTAGGGGCCCCCATGGAATGGGGCGATTTCGAGGACCCAGCGCTGTCCCTCTCAAAAGTTCATTCAAGGGACTCACCACTTGTGAGAATTTAGGCACAAACCGCCGATAGTATCCTGCTAGGCCCAGGAAGGCCCGCACTTCTCGCAGGTCACAAGGAGGTGGCCACTCTTGTACCGCCTTAATCTTACTGGCTAAAGGTAGTACCTTGTCCGGGGTCACCAGATGCCCCAAATATTCAATCTGGTTTCGTAACAGTTGACATTTTTTTGGCTTTATTTTCAGGCCGTAGCTCTTGAGCCGCCGGAGAACTTGACGCAGCTTCTCCAGATGATCTTCAAATGAGGTTCCGAACACCACAATGTCGTCTAGATATATCAGGACTGATTCAAAATTTAGATCGCCCAAGCAATGTTCCATCAGGCGTTGGAAGGTTCCTGGGGCGGTAGCGAGGCCAAAGGGCATCCGGTTGAACTCAAAGAGCCCCATTGGCAAGACAAACGCCGTCTTGGCCCGATCTTTTTCAGCCATTGGGACCTGCCAGTACCCGCTTGCCAAATCCAACGTTGAGAAATACTTGGCCCGACCCAGGGCCGACAGGGATTCTTCAATACGGGGTAAAGGATATGCGTCCCGTACGGTGTGGGCATTCAATTTCCGATAGTCCACACAAAATCGGAGTGTCCCATCCTTCTTGCGGACCAAGACTACAGGGGCCGCCCAGGGACTCCGGCTCTCTCGGATCACTTGGTTGTCCAGCATACTGGCCACCATGCTCTTCACCTCTTGATAGAGCGCCGGAGGAATTTGACGATATCTTTCTCTAATAGGTGGAGTATCCCCCGTTGGAATCTCATGCTCAATCGTCTGGGTACACCCGAAGTCCTCTCCATGTCGGGAAAATGTCTCTTGATGTTCCCACAAAACTCTCTCCAACTGCTCCAACTGCACGGGGGTCAGCTTCTCCCGATCCACTCCCATCTGCTCCATGATCACATGAACATTCCATTCCTCCGTAGGAGGTTCAGTCCGGCCTACCTCGACCGCGAATGTCCAGGATGACTGTTGGTCTGGTCGCAATTCGAACCCTGCATTTTCCGGCACCTTCTCTGCCGGCACGAACAGTTCAGCCAGTATAGTCCCAGCGGGAATTGCAACAGCTTCATCTAAAACATTGATGCATCGGACCGGCACTCGTCCATTCTTCACAATCGCCAAAGACCGGGCCACATGTACCTTGGCAAATGAGGAACCCTCTCGGGCGGGCTCAAGTAGCACTTCAAGCCCATTCAATCTCTGTGCAGCTCCCACAGGCAGCATTAAGAGTTCCTCTTGTCTGGGTCCCAGCAGGATCGGGGCCCTCGAAGTCACTCGGACCCGGCCCACCCGGCCACCTGGGACCGCACTTTTCAGCAA
The DNA here is from genome assembly GCF_032444005.1 of Ranitomeya imitator. NCBI lineage: Eukaryota > Metazoa > Chordata > Amphibia > Anura > Dendrobatidae > Ranitomeya > Ranitomeya imitator. The sequence continues at coordinate 432,625,382 of NC_091285.1, forward strand.
GTCGCAACTCAGCACTAGACGGTGTAGAATTCTCTGTGTGGGTCGGTGTTTTGTCGCACGGGCCCAGTATCGGGGTCCTTCACTGGCATACATCTGGTGATTCAAATCTCGCAGCACGTTCATTCCGAGCGTCACTTCCATCCCTCTTCTAGGGGGGTTATCCACCAGTACTACCCCTTTCTGCCCCAGCTCTTGACCAAACATTTTTAGTTGCATCCACACGATCCCTTTGACTGACAATTGACCATTATTTGCGGCGGTCAGTCGTATCACTCGGCCATCCTCTGGAATCACTAGTCGACTGAAGTATCTCTCATATACTTCTAGAGGCATTATAGTACATTCGGATCCCGTGTCAACCAAGCACCTCATCTTCCGCCCTTCAAACTCTGCTTCTATCACTGGACTACATGCAAACAAATCTTGTTCATTCCGTCGAGGGCTTTGTGTGGGTGGGGCCGCTGCTGCTTGCCCTCTCATGGCAGCGGCCGGAAGTTTAAAGCCGGCGACGGGGTTTCTGGGGCTGTAAGCGCCCGGCAGTAACGCGAGATGTGTCCCTGGCGGCCACACTTCCAGCAGGTGATTGTTCCTCGTGGGCGAGGGCTTGACTCATTCTGATAGGACGACCTGGCCATTTGCGGGGTCACCGTTCCAGGGGGTGGGGCAGGAGGTTCCCGTGAGGGGGTAGAGGCGGGATCAACTGTCAGTTGAGACAATTTCAGCTTCAACTCCTTCACCTCAGCACGCAAAGCTTGTACCACGCTTACAAGCCCCTCTCCCCCCGACCCTGATGACACACCTTCCTCCAGCTGGGCACTGTTCACTGACCCCTCGGGAACATAGGCTGATTTCTCTTCCCTTTCCACTGCAGCTCGGTAAATCTGCCAGAAAGATAACTCTGGTGCAACCCGGGCCATTTCCAACAGCTTGTCCCGGAGAAGTCTATGGGCTAAACCAGTGATGAATTGGTCCCGGAGCAAGCGGTCTACCTCCCGGAACGCCCCCATGGCCCCCGGGTCTAGTCGCTGCATCTCATTCAACATCTCTTGTAAAATATTAGAGTACTGCATCAGGGACTCACACTCTCTCTGGGGACGATTAAAGAATAGGGACCGAAGCTGGGCCACACGCGCTCGGCCCCCCAAACTCCCCTCTAACAGTTCCAAAATCTTTTCTAATGTATCCCTCTCTGATTTTGGGCGCACCATCACCATACGCCTAATATCACCCTCCAGTGCATTTAATGCCAGCTCAGCGCGTAACGCGGGGGTCAAATTACACATGCGCAGAATACTCCGGATTCTCTCAGCCCAATCTTGCAACGCCATATTGCGCCCATCGTATTTCGGCATGTGCTGAAGTAAAGCTCCTACAGGCACATACCCTCCCGGAGTCGCAGCGGCTGCCAGGGGAACCCCAACCCCCGAGGAGGATGCGGATACAGCGGGGTCATTTCCACCCTCGCCCTCATCCATGACAAACACTGGATCCTGCCGACTACGCCAAAAATGTAATGACCAGAGGTCCGAATAAGATCCAGTGAGTCACAAACCAATACCAAGGCAGAAATCTCCAACGGTATTTACTCAAAGGCAAATTAATCAAGGTAATATGGAGAATATTAAGGCAGATGCACCCCAAAGATACACTAATTCAGCAGCAGCGGAAATCACTGTGCCACTCCAAGGTCTCCTGAGAACTGTGTACTACAACAGACTAGTAAGAAATTTACCTAACAGGCAACTAAAAACAGGAACAAGTGTAAATTGAATGTAGTGTTATTAAGGGAGCCCCTGGAATGGCACATTGAGTATAACTTACACAACTCTAATATAAGATACACCTCTAAAGTAACAATTTAACACTCTGAGCAGAGATACCCGGGTATCTATAACTATGGTACCGTATCCTGAGATGGATTTCCTCTCAGGCAGGAATCCGCAGAGGCTGTAGCCAGTTCATATCTTCAGCGCCAATAAGTTACAGCAAGCTCCTCTTGTCTTGTCGGCCGATGCCGAGCCCAAACGCCGGGGACTTAGTTAGTGGTCTCACGATGTAGTCTCTGCTTCTGTAGCTCCTAGGAATGGTTCCACGACAATCCGTCCATCTCTGTATCAGCAGTCTGTCCAGACTTGTTCCTCCACTCAATGCACAGGGAATCCACAGACTTCCAAATTCGTACTGGGTTCTTAGCAAAGTCTCCGTCTTTTCTTAGATAAAGGGTTAGCTCCTCTCCAGGAAACGTTAGCAACACAAGTCTCTCACAGAGTTAAACAAAAGGTTAGCTCTTCTCCAGGGGAACGTTAGCAACAAATAGTCTCTCAAAAGCTTCTTTTCCTCCAAAAACACTTGCAGTAAATCCACACAGTCTCTTTTTAAGATCTCACAGCAGCTTCTCCTTTTCTTCCCGCCTTTTCTCTCTCAGCTCTCACTTCCTACTTTCACTTTACACTCGAGACACTAGACCCCACCCCGCAGCACACATTGTCTCTGGGAGGTCTGTCCTCTGCTGCAACAGGCAAAAACCACAGGGTCCTAGTGCCCTCTCAGTGGGACTACAGTTCACCCTCTTACATCCATACTGTTCCCTAACTATACAATCTAACAGCTATTCTATGTTTTTTCCTATTTCCTGTGTGATGATTCTTCGTTTAACAATTCCAGTGCTGCTGGGAAACTCAAACAAAGCTCCCTCTGAGTGGACACTGTCAATAGCTCTGATCAGGGATAATCAGCCGGCAACAGAGCGGTGTCAGAATACCGGGCATGCAGGAGACTAGAGACGCCCTTGCAAGTGACGTCACCGGTCTCCCGCATGCTGGGCATTCTGACACCGCTCTGTTGCTGGCTAAGTATTACTGATCTGAGCGGACAACAGAGCGGACACTGTCACTGTGCAGATCGCAGAGTGCACAGCTCAGAAGGAGGGACACAGAAGGGACGAGCACAGTCCCTGAAATGATCGTCACTGATGACGCTTCATTTCAGGGAGGGGGCAGGGGCTGCAGAAATGACAGCAGCCCCTGCCTCTTGCTCTAATGGCGCTTTGTTTGAAATTCCCAGTGCATTCTTGGATACTCAAACGAACTGTCATCACATAAGAAATAGAAAATAAAATAGTAGTTAGGGAACGGTAGGGAATTTTTAATGGAAGTATATTAGAAAATAGTGTATAGGTGTCCCGATACCTTTCGCCATATTGTGTATTTTTTACAATTCTTTTAAAGTTCCAGGCTTTAACATTACTGATTTTAAGTCTTTTTTACCTACATAGACATCATTTGGTACTCCAACATACTCAACTATATCCCAGCTTTGCCCCTCCATTGGTATTCTACAGCAGTTTTAGGAATATCTTATCAGGTGAAGCCGGTGATATTGGACCATTTATTCTGAATGATTGGTGGTATTGCTTTCCTCTCAGGGAGAGTGATGTTACATTTGGAGGCAAAGAAGGATAACTGCATCCAGGTATCACAAACATGCAACACATTTCACACTCCAGGCCACCAGGGAGAGCTCTTGCTCCTATTTATTAGGTCACTCCCCACATAGGTAAAACTGGTCACCTGTAGGGAAAGTTAGTTAGTTGCTGGCTGAGCTCAGCTCAGTTAGTTAGTCCCTGATAGGGGTGGGATCCTGTCAGAGAACGAAGGAAGAAGGACACGGAGCTGTGCATGCCCTCAGAGCTGCAGCTCAAAGAAAGACACACAGAAGACAGAATTGTATTGCAGCGAGCGTGAAGGAAGTCTTAGCAATGGAGTGGATACCAGAAGGGGACCAGTCCTACACAGGCTGCCTCCTTCTGAGGCGCAGAAGCCCGGTAGCTGGAACACCGAGGGAGCAACGACCTTTATGCCTTGCTCCAGAGACCAGCTAAGAGTCCTTGCACCAGGACAGCTAATTTCACGTTACCTGTCCGCCCTACAACCAGGAGGCACGGTGGCAACCTTTGGAGGCTGGGGAATGATAGAGTCCCTATAAACTGCCTCAAGCCACCAGTCATACGGTTATGTCCTATCCTATACGGAGAACAGAGAGAGAAACATTACATTTGTGAGGACCTTATGTGAAGCCTTAGGCAGTAAGGAACTACAACACCACGGCGCTAGAGGAAGGCTACTGATTTCCACCTGGACAAGGGGACTCTGGACTTGCCTCCAAACCAGCCGGACTCTGCCTGACCTGTGATCTGGTGCCCTGGACTGTGGATGCTGAAGTCTTCAGTAAAGGTAAAGAGACTGCAACCTTGTGTCCTCGTTCTTCTCTGCACCTCTCACCATACCATCATCTACACACATGGAAGCCCTGGGGACATACTTCACCTGTGGGAAGGTATACCATCTAGCTGCCATAACATCACCCCAGCGGACCCCTTAAAGCAGCGTCGGTCACCCTGACCGAATACCACAGGTGGCGTCACGAACATTTCCCCTTTAAAGACCTTTCCCTTTAACACGGATGTCCCAGGGCCACGGACCGGGTCAGCCACCGTGACATCCCCCTGTGAACTGCAGGACCCGGTGCCAAGTACCCCACGGCCCCCTTTGGGCGATCCAATTGCAACATTCTAAGTATCTTTTGTCCTTTATTTGTAATATGGTATTGTTGCTTTATTGTTGTGCTATAGAATAAGGCATAGTAAAGTAACATCTACTATATCATTGTCTAAGGGTCACTTCCGTCTTTCTGTCTATCCTTCTGTCTGTCACGGATATTCATTGGTCGTGGTCTCTGTCTGTAATTGAATTCAAGTCGCAGATTGGTCAAGGCAAAATGCCCATGACCATTGCCACGACCAATCAGCGACTGGCGCAGTACGGCGGCAACATGGCCGCTCCTTCCTCCCCGCAGTCAGTGCCCGCTCTGTACTCTCCTCCAGTCAGCGCTCACACAGGGTTAATGGCAGCGTTAATGGACCGCTTTATGCCGCGGTGTAACGCACTCCATTAACGCTGCTATTAACCCTGTGTGACCAACTTTTTTACTATTGATGCGGCCTATGCGGCATCAATAGTAAAAAAATGTAATGTTAAAAATAATTTAAAAAATAAAAAATCATCATATACTCACATTCCGGCACCTTTCCCGCTCCTCGCGACGCTTCGGTGACAGGTCCATGCAAGCGGCAGGTTCCGATGGCAAGGATGGTATGCGACAAGGACCTGCCATGACGTCACGGTCATGTGACCGCGACCTCATCACAGGTCCTGCGCGCCTGCGCGAGAAGGACCTGCCATGACGTCACGGTTATGTGACTGCGACGTCATCACGAGTCCTGCGCTACCAACCCTGGGACCGGAAGCTGCCGAGTGCACCGCACACAGGTCGACATGACTACAAGGGCTCCCTCGGAAGGTAAGTATATGTTTATTTTTTATTTTTTAACCTGTGACATACGTGGCTGGGCAATATACTACGTGGCTCTGTGCTGTATACTACATCGCTGTGCAATATACTACGTGGCTCTGTGCTGTATACTACATCGCTGTGCAATATACTACGTGGCTCTGTGCTGTATACTACGTCACTGGGCAATATACTACGTAACTGGGCAATATACTACGTGGCTGGGCAATATACTATGTGGCTCTGTGCTGTATCCTATGTCACTGGGCAATATACTACGTAACTGGGCAATATACTGCATAACTGGGCAATATACTACATGGCTGGGCAATATACTACGTGGCTCTGTGCTGTATACTACGTCACTGGGCAATATACTACGTCACTGGGCAATATACTACGTAACTGGGCAATATACTACGTGGCTGGGCAATATACTACGTGTCTGTGCTGTATACTACGTGGCTCTGTGCTGTATACTATGTCACTGGGCAATATACTACGTGGCTGGGCAATATACTACGTGGCTGGGCAATATACTACATGACTGGGCAATATTCTACGTGCCTGGGCAATATACTACGTGGTTGGGCAATATACTACGTGGCTGGGCAATATACTACGTGGGCTGTGTAATATGCTACGTGGACATGCATATTCTAGAATACCTGATGCGTTAGAATCGGGCCCCCATCTAGTAGTAACATAGTTAGCAAGGCCGAAAAAAGACATTTGTCCATCCAGTTCAGCCTATATTCTGTCAGAATAACTCCCCAGATCTACAGCCTTCTAAAGATCCTTATCACTGTAAGATACAATATTGTTACTCTACAAAGGGCAGTATTTAGAGTTTCTGCTGCCCTAGGCACCTTTAGTGCTGCCTCCCCCTTTGGGGAGTATGACACTATCAGCAGTGACTTTGGCAAGAATCGCTGATGTGAAAGTCGCCTTTTGCAGCAGATCGGGCAGTTTTTCTGCATCTGCCATGTAACGGATCACTTACAGCAACACTGCGTTTGGCCTCATTCATTCCCTATGGGATTTGCGGCACTTGCCGTGATCTGGCAAATGTGGTACCATACCTCCCAACTTTTGAAGGGAAAGAGGTATAAAGTTTGCTGCGCACGTAGTGCGCCGCGGCAAATTTTAGGCCACGCTTCTGACCCCACCCATTTCACAACTAGTCACACCCATATCAATGTCCCAACCACACCCATTTAGCACTGCTGATGACACTGTTTATATCAATAATTATAAACAAAAAAAATATAGCCACGCAGTGCTCCATACTGTATAATGGCCACACATGATGCTCAATACTGTATAATGGCCACATATGATGCTCAATACTGTATAACGGCCACAAATGATGCTCAAAACTGTATAATGCCACACATGATGCTCCATACTGTATAATGACTGTTATGTAGGCAATCTAGTGACACAGTGTGCCAGCAATCAGAGCACATACAGTGATCTGACAATAACCCAAAAATAATAGAACGAGCTCTGAGACGTGGAATCTCTGTAGACCGCAATACCTGAACCTATCCTAAACACAACTAAAGGCAGCTGTGGATTGCGCCTGACACTACCTATGCAACTCGGCACAGCCTGAGGAGCTGACTAGCCTGAAGATAGAAATACAAGCCTGACTTGCCTCAGAGAAATACCCCAAAGGAAAAGGCAGCCCCCCACATATAATGACTGTTAGCAAGATGAAAAGACAAACGTAGGGATGAAATAGATTCAGCAAAGTGAGTCCCGATATTCTAGATAGAGAGAGGATAGCAAAGGGAACTTTGCAGTCTACAAAAAACCCTAAAGCAAAAACCACGCAAAGGGGGCAAAAAGACCCACCGTGCCGAACTAACGGCACGGCGGTACACCCTTTGCGTCTCAGAGCTTCCAGCAAAACGAATAGACAAGCTGGACAGAAAAAGTAGCAACAAAAGCAAAGAAGCACTTATCTAAGCAGAGCAGCAGGCCACAGGAATGATCCAGAAGCTAGGTCCAACACTGGAACATTGACAAGGAGCAAGGAAGACAGAATCAAGTGGAGTTAAATAACAAAGCAGCCAACGAGCTCACCAGAACACCTGAGGGAGGAAGCTCAGAAGCTGCAGTACCACTTGTGACCACAGGAGTGAATTCAGCCACAGAATTCACAACAAATGACCCCACATGATGCTTAATACTGTATAATGTCCCCCTCCCATCTTGTATGCATGGCTCATCTCCCCCCATCCTGTATGCATGGCTCATCTCCCTCACATCCCATCCTGTATGCATGGCTCATCTCTCTCCCATCCCATATGCATGGCTCATATTCCCCCTCCTGAATGCATGGCTCATCTCCCTCCCATCCCATATGCATGACTCGTATACCCACCTCCCTCCTGGATGCATGGCTCATCTCCCTCAAATCCCATATGCATGGCTTATCTCCCTCCCATCCCATATGTATGGCTCATATCCCCCTCCTGTATGCATGGCTCATCTCCCTCCCATCCCATATGCATGGCTCATATCCCCCTCCTGTATGCATGGCTCATCTCCTTCCCATCCCATATGCATGGCTCATATCCCCCCCTCCTGTATGCATGGCTCATCTCCCTCCCATCCCATATGCATGGCTCATATCCCCCCTCCTGTATGCATGGCTCATCTCCCTCCCATCCCATATGCATGGCTCATATCCCCCCTCCTGTATGCATGGCTCATCTCCCTCCCATCCCATATGCATGGCTCATATTCTCCCCCCTCCTGTATGCATGGCTCATCTCCCTCCCATCCCATATGCATGGCTCATATCCCCCCGTATGCATGGCTCATATCCCCCCTCCTGTATGCATGGCTCATCTCCCTCCCATCCCATATGCATGGCTCATATCCCCCCTTCTGTATGCATGGCTCATCTCCCTCCCATCACATATGCATGGCTCATGTTCTCCCCCCCTCCTGTATGCATGGCTCATCTCTCAAACCCCCCCCCCCCCCCCGCTCTTGCTCCTGCTCTCATTTTGCATGGCTCGGCTCCCCGTCCTCCTTCATCCCCCCTTCCCCTGTCCCTCATACTCACCTCTCCCACACCGCGTGGCAGCGCCTAACATCCCTCTAGCTCTGTCCTGACTCCCGGCGCAGCACCTTCTATCTGCGTGAGCAGTCAGGTGGTACCGCTCATTAAGGTCATGAATATGCCCATATTCATGACCTTAATGAGCGGTACCACGTGACCGCTCACTCAGGAAGAGTTGCAGGCGCTGAGACCAGGCATCGCTGGAGCAGGGTGAGTATGACATCTTCAAGGAGGGTGGGAGGCAGGCAGGGAGGCAGGCAGGCATCTGAGGGGGGGCTGGGGGCAGTCGGTCAGGAGGTGACCCAGTACTTAAATTAAAACAAAAAAGAAAACACTTGCTCAGGTGCCGCCGCCCCCCGCATCATCCCGCCCTAGGCACGTGCCCTCAAGTGCATAGTGGCAAATACTGCCCTGACTCTACAGAAAGACATCCAGGCCTCTCTTGAACCCCTCAACTGAGTTTGCCATCATCACCTCCTCAGGCAAGGAATTCCAGATTCTCACTGCCCTAACAGTAAAAAATCCTCTTCTATGTTGGTGGAAAAACCTTCTCTCCTCGAGACGCAGAGAATGCCCCCTTGTGACCGTCACCTTCCTTGGTATAAACAGATCCTCGAAGAGATAATTGTATTGTCCCCTTATATACTTATACATAATAAATCTTTAATAACAATAATCTTTATTTTTATATAGCGCTAACATATTCCGCAGCGCTTTATAGCTTGCACACATTATCATCACTGTCCCCAATGGGGCTCACAATCTAAATTCTCTATCAGTATGTCTTTGGAATATGGGAGGAAACCAGAGTAAACGGAGGAAACCCACACAAACACGCGGAGAACATACAAACTCCTTGCAGATGTTGTCCTTGGTGGGATTTGAACCCAGGACTCCAGCGCTGCAAGGCTGCAGTGCTAACCACTGAGCCACCGTGCTGCCCATGGTTATTAGATCGCCCCTCAGTCGTCTTTTTTCTAGACTAAATAATCCTAATTTTGCTAATCTCTCTGAGTATTGTAGTTCCCCCATCCCATTTATTAATTTTGTTGCCCTCCTTTGTACTCGCTCTAGTTCCATTATATCCTTCCTGAGCACCGATGCCCAAAACAGTACACAGTACTCCATGTGCGGTTTAACCAGGGATCTGTACAGAGGCAGTATAAGACATTTTATTGTTTGTACTAACTCAGGCCTATTTTGACTTGTGGATATTTGTGACACGTAATAGTAATAGTATTGAATGATGCTGAGATCTTAAACAAACCATGTGCAGAAGCCAAAGAGTCATAGGCTTCGTCAGCAAGTGCAGCTACCTTGTGGTCTGTCTGTTGGGCCAGCTATCACAAAATTAGATGAATTACTTCATGTTCAGAGAGAATAAACACGTCTTAGCCAGGTGTGCTTGTGCAAACATTCTCCAGAAACATTCTTTTAATAACACATTTGTATTAGAGCCTTATCTCAACTTTGGTTTTGTTGCGTAAGTCTGGTGAAAAAGGTGGAAAACATCAACGATCAACACAACAATGTTCTTCAGAAGCCCAAGATGGTAATAAATCAGATTACTGACATTAATTACAAAACATTACCAAAACAACAGCAGGGCGGCCAGTTTTTGGAATCTCTGAGGCACCTTTATAAAGTTTCTTCAATTCTTTTCTAAAACAAAAAAAATAGTTTAGTAAATGCTGCAAAAGTGCAGTAGTAATAGAATCTGAACCAACTTCCCCACATAGTTTTTTACAATGCCAAAGATACATCTTGGAAATTTGGACATTTTTTAAATGCTAAATAGTCTATTTTATCTTAAATTTTAGCACAGCACCAACTGGAATTATCAGTACAAAACTGTAAAGATGTTTGTTTGTTTGCTTTTTTATAAACTATCATCATTGGTGGTGAATACAAAAGATCAATGATACCTGTAGCTTGAGAGCACATGCAAGACATAGATAACACTTGTCAAGGCAGAAGGGAAGGTTGAATAAAACCAGCAATCTGTAAAAAAAAACAGACACAGGAACAGTGTCAGTGCCAATAGTAGCACCTACTGTACCGACTGACATTTACTAATGTTTGGCATCTAACCTTTTAACAATAGTAACATGAATATGGTTTGGTTGGAAAAGGAGAGATTAACTTTTTCCAATATCCAACTGTCCAGGCCGTTCACAGCTTTTGGTGAAATAAATAAATCTACAAGGAAAAACTGAAACAAACATTAGGTGTAGATAGTAAAAGATGGACATCCTGTCAATAGCTAGACTTCAAAAAGCCGTCCTAAACCTCCAATAAATACAACAGGTCAGTCAACAGTCTAATGTGCATGAGAACCCTGGACAATTGATTGTTGGGAGAGTTACAGTAAATGGGTTGTCCATTACTTGGTCAACCTTCCTCACTTATAATATTTCCACATATAAAACAATATCACCTTATACTCGGCTCTGGTGTCATTCTATTGCTGTTGGGGCATAGTCTCCCAGGGCTCTCATGAAGTTATTATGTGTTCAAGCCAATTAGCACCTGCTGAAAGGACTCTTCTCTCTCACTTCCTTCAGACGTAACTGATAGTCAGAAGCCACCAGTGAGCAGCAGCAGCTCTCACATCTTCCCTATGTCAGTTTCATCTGAAGAAAGTGAGAATGAAGAGGCCTATTAGTCCTGCCACTGATTATCTGCAAGGCTCATGTGACATAACGCCATGAGAGACCTGCCGCCAAAGTTGCTGTATTGGCGAATGAACCAGAGTTGAGTATAAAGTGTTTTTATCCTGCATGAGGGAATGTTGTAATCAACAAAGGGTTGTCCAAGTAGTGGACAACCCCTTTAAGGATCCATCATGTCCGATTTCAGACTGCCATTCCTTTTGACCTTCCTGTGTGGTCCTGTCAGACGTGTCTGGCAGTGGCTCTCGCATAGAGAACACAGGAGCACTCAGCCGAGCAAGCGCTCCTGTGTATGTGAGGGACATCCAAGATAGCTGCCGGTCAAACATTCGGTCAAACCGTCATTCAACCGACAGTCATCAAATGTGTATGGGGGACTTTAGGCTTAATTGGTGTGTAACATACATTATACAGGCAGATCAAGCAGAGAACCACTGTAACTATCATCCTGGTTGGAAACTTAAAATGCGTATCCCATGCATACATCTTCCATCTCTGTGAAGGAGTCCGCTCATTCCTACATAGAAAAGAAGGAAAACATATAGGAGACCAATAAGACTAATGGGCAAGCAGGTAAGGGGTAACAAGAGATTACATTTTATTATGTTCTATTGTAAAGCCAAACAACTATTCATACATATCATCAGATGCACAGAAAGGGTTATCCAGTCCCTTTAAAATGGTTGGCCACTATTTATCTATTCTAATTCTAGAACTAGCAGTGCATAAAACAAGCATTTCATCAATATACGTTATTTTAATATAATAAACAATGTATGTGTCCTATTTTCATGCAATTCACGTGCCCGGGAACGACAGAATGGACAGTGATCCATCAATAAAAAGTCGCCATAGAAGATCATGTGACCCCATTGCCTATGAAGAGATGCGCGTTCACAAATGGTCACATGATCTCATATACTGCCTATACCGCTTCAGATTGCTTGAGGTAGTGATGCTTTCATAACACATTATTACCATATAAATTGTACATAAATAGTTCATATGGTATTAATATGTTGTGAAAAGTCACTGCCTCAAGCCATCTGAGGTAACAGAGGGTGCTTTTTTTATAATTAACATGTCACTGATCAGCTGATAGGGAGGTGTGGAATTTGGAGAGTAAATCTTTATTAGTAAGGAACACTTCAGCATTATTTCTGGTGGCGAAGTGATTTTCACAACCTACACAGGCTTTTGCTGACTGTGACAGAATATTTGACACATCACTCATCACAGTGACAGCAGGATAATGTTGCCTCTGACAGCGACACTGCACGGAATCACATTTATCTAATGCCCCCTTCACATATCCGTATTTCAGGTACATGTGGTATTTATTTTTTTCATGGATACCACACGTACTCATTATAATCTATGGTTCTGCACTCATCTCCGTGTGTTTTCATGGACCCATGTGCCGTGCAAACCACACAGAGACATGTCCGTTTTTTTTTCATCAGCGGATGACAATGGCCAATACAATATTCCAAAAAGAGAAAGACCTCCAAACAAATTAAATAGAACAACTAACTAACTTTATTGAATATATACAAATATATTACAACCTTAAAAAGACAAATAAGTGGGGTTTATGAAAGACAAAGAATAGTACTCTAGATGAGGAATGACACTCCATAGGCAAGGGCCAGTTAAGTATACATGCTCATACACACAAAAGTTAGTATATACAGTCAAAATGATTATACGTAAAGTAAAAAACCTTCATATAGTTATGTCTAATGATAGGGAATTACTCTTGTGTTGATGACTCCCAGCTGTAAGTATAACACATAATGGTTATATGACAGTTGCAACAAGCACAAATGTTCAAGTAATATAAGGGAGTCAATTCACCACAAGAGAAATGCGGATATCATCCACAGTGCTGGAGTTCATGATGCTGCATAAGACATTTGGTGCCTAAGATATAATACATCAACATGAACAAAAAAAAATTGCCAGTCCTAAATATCGGGGATACGGAGATTAAGATACGTAGTGCTATGCATCCTCGATATGTAGGTCATAAACCATACCCGTGGTTCATAACCCAGAAAGCACCAGTACTACCTCCAAGTGGAGCTAGTACCAAAATGATCACTAAGGTAACTGAGGATAAAGTGCTTATTAGGCTAGGTTCACATTGCGTTAATGGGTTAACGCTAACGGACTGCATTGCACGTCAAAAATGTCGCAATTAACGCCGTGCAACGCGTCCGTTAGCGCACCTATTGACAGCAATGTTATTTGTGCCTGTAGCACATCGCTAGCGCATGCCATTTTCGGCACGTGCTAGCGATGTGCTGTTCTTTTGTGACGGACCTCGGACGCTGCTTGCAGCGTCCGAGGTGCGTCCGAGGTCCGTCCCTCGGATCGGGGATCTGCGCTAGCGGGGACGGCGAATGCGGACCCAAAATAAACATTGCCTAGCCTTAGTGCTTCATCAGAAGGGGTTACGTGTTTAACTTTGCAAAGTATAGGAGAAAATTTGGAATTGATTTTTCTTATGCCAAACTCGAAGTATAAACTAATGATGACACCGATATATTTTTTTCCATTACCGGTATTACACGGATGTGTGAAGGGGACCTAAGAGAAATAACTTTCTCTTTTCATAATTTGCGTGCACTGAATTATGAAATGGGCTGCTGTCTACTGCTGAATTACCATCTGTTTCTATGCTGAGGTCACTGACATTACTAGGGCTGTGTTTGTGTTGTAGAGCTTGAATGAGGTTGGATACTGTCCTAGGAGATCTCAGAATGTTACACATGTCTTGTCTAAGGCTACTTTCACACATCAGGTTTTTTGTTTCAGGCACAATCCGGCAAGTTTTGAAAAAAACGGATCCGTTTTTTTCTGATAGACTTGTATTTGCACTAGATTGCACCTGATGGCCAGACGTTTCATCCGTTTTTTCCGGATCCGTCCAAATAGTCGTTTCCGGCGGACGGAGAAAATGCCAGATGAATGTTTTTTCGTCCCGAGAAAAAAGCGCACAGTGATGGAACCGGCCAAAAACGAGTGAAACGGAGATGTGAAACAATGAATCCGGTCTCCAAATCCGGTTCTCTCTCTCTCTCTCTCTCATTGCATCAGTTTTTACACTATTTGCAACGGATCCGTTTTTTTGAACATTAGCCGGAAACAAAAAACCTGATGTGTGAAAGTAGCCTAAATGAGCCCTAAAACTAACAGAGTATTTGTCGTATTATTAACTTTACTGCAAGCACACTCACATTTCTGGAGCAGATTTTAAGAGATGTCGGACATAGGTGGTCAAGTGCTGAGGTAACAAAGGTTCCTCTTCCTCCTAGGATGATACAATTTACAAACCATATTTTTGTCATATTGAAATGGAATGGAACCATAAAGCCCCACATAAGGGAAGTCTGGAGTTAGAGAGGCATTACTATGGGCAAAAATAGTTTTTTTCAAAATACCTTCTTTTCCATCTGTCTATAAAGAGAGAACATGGTCATTATTAACACTTGTAGAAATCTCCCCATCAGAAACAGGCAGCAGAGTAGAGATGGTACTGGTGTGAAGATGAGTACTACTGAGGCCTACAGAGAAGATAACGCTTGGTGTTTAATGAGGCAATATGAAGTGCAGGTAATAAACCTTAAATGCTATTTCATAGCTCAGTGCCTAATCTCATAATAAAATATTCCTTCTGTATAACAGCTTGCTGCAATGGAAAAAATTATAGTGGCTACAACTAGATATTATAGTTTATTTTTGTGGGCATAAAAAAAATGGAGAAAACTTACATGCGCTAATCTCTGACATTGAAGCATATCTGCCAGCTGCACGCAAAACCTGCAAAGAATTTTAGCAAAATTCATTAGACTTCTATTTCTTTTATATAGTAAGAATGATAGATCCACATAATAAACTTTCCATGCAACAACAGAAAAAAAGGGTGGCACTCACCGTTCTAAAAATCCAGACTTTATTAGTACAACGCTAAAACATCTTCAAACTGGCAGGATGGGGACAAGTGGATAAAGGCTCGGACAAATCCTTTGATATAGCCATATAATAAACTAATCACAAATTTTGGCCGGATTTAAAAAGGTTCTTAAATATTCAAAACTTATCACCTATCCACTTGTTACCTATCACTGGTGGTCTCACTGCTAAGTCCTCCACTGACAATCCCTTAAATTATGAGACTGATTTATGCCACTGTAAACCCTCATCCCAGGATAAGACAGCCTGATCCTTCTTCAGTTTTGACTTGTACGTGAAAGTTGTAGGGTAATTCCTCCATTGACACTCCTCAACCTTGTTTTATTGCATTTTTGGACAATACACTAAAATTGACCTTATCTCTTTAAAGGGAACCTGTCAGCAAGATTTCACACCCTAGACTATTTATATGTAGCTCTTTCATAGACATATACAGCAATACCTTTACATGGCCAGTCTATTCCTCTGTTACAGAGAAATCAGTGTTTCAACGAATATGCAAATGTAGATTTGAAGCGTTTATTCCAGCATGTCAAACCGCATTAAAAAAATTAGAAACACCTGGTGCGTTTCTGGCACATAGCAAGCGCCCTTACTCATAGGATATAAAAAAACAAAAAGACATGAAACTATATAAGACAAAAGCTCCAATCAGAAACATGGAATAATTAGGCTGCCGTCACACTAGCAGTATTTGCTCAGTATTTTACCTCAGTATTTGTAAGCCAAAATCAGGTGTTAGGGGTCGAGTTCCCGCTTCTGCACAGGGGGAATCTCGGGCCGTTTCTGGTGCGGTCTCCCATTCTTCTCCTGCCGCAGTGGAACCTGCTCAGCGGAGACGTCGGTCCTTGCGTCTGGCTCAGTCTCACTCTATGCTTAGGCTTGCTGTTGCTTTTCCAGCTTTTGCCATTAAAGCCAGTGCTGGGCAGCAGCGAGCGGACGCTTTTGGGACTAAGTCCTGCTTTTTCCCTTCTGAGCATGCCCAGGGTGAGATCTCCCGTTGGAGATCGAGGGTCACATGCTCAGATGCTGCAGTGGTTCCCATTCGTACTCCTGGAAGGTCCTGAAAGGGCTAATTTCTGTGGCAGCTGCCCATTGGTCCTTTATTGGAAGGTCCTGAACGTACAGCAGCTATATAAGCTTCGCATGACCGCATGGCCATGCACTAGTGTACATTTGTATACGTGTGTTTGTTGTGAGTGCAAGTCGTTCATTAAATACCCCAACCCTATTGTATGACTGTTCGCGTAAAGAGTATGGCTGCTACCTAGCGCACGACTAATCACTCAACGTGTTACACATGAATCAGCGTCTATTGCTGTGACCGCCAGTGCGGCGCCACGCGCCAGTAGTGCGCTTCCTAACCCACGTCCGGGTACTTAGTGGTGTCTGCCAGCACGGCACAGTTTGCACTTCGGTGCTCTTACTATACCTAACACACCCAGTTGCGGTGTGGTGCGCAAGTAGTCTGTACTGACTTCAACCCTGAGTCTTGGGATTGAGTTCGCTGACTCCTTACTTGCACTCATTAGTGTGGTATTGCGGACCTGTGGCTTTACAGGGTTCGCTTCCAACACCATATAGCGCTGCCATTTACTAGCAGCAGGTTTTTCACCTGCACGGTGGACCCCGGACTGCGAACGCACCAATATTATTTCATCTTATACTTGGTGCGTTCCGCCAGTCCTAACAGAACACTAGCGCCTGGGTCTGGCTAGTAAATGGTGGACGATCAGCGTTTACAGCGGTACATCCAGCAGCTGGAGGGAAGTGTTGTGAATTCTGTGGCAGAGCTCCCTCCTGTGGTCACAAGTGGTACTTCGGCTGATTCTCTCTGGGAGCTTCCGTTTGTGGAGGAAAGTGGTACTGCGGCTTCTGAGTTTCCTCCCTCAGGTGATCTTGTGAGGTCGTTAGGTGCTTCTCTACTTAACTCCACCTAATGCTTTGATCCTGGCTTCCTGTCAATGTTCCAGTGTTGGACTTGTTTTTCCCTGGATCATTCCTGTGGCCTGCTGCTCTGCATAGCTAAGTGCTTCTTTGCTATTTGTTTGCTATTTTTTCTGTCCAGCTTGTCTATTTGTTTTGCTGGAAGCTCTGGGAGGCAAAGGGTGTACCTCCGTGCCGTTAGTTCGGTACGGAGGGTCTTTTTGCCCCCTTTGCGTGGTTTTCTTTAGGGTTTTGTGTAGACCGCAAAGTTATCTTTCCTATCCTCGCTCTGTTAAGAAAGTCGGGCCTCACTTTGCTGAATCTATTTCATCCCTACGTTTGTCTTTTCATCTTACTCACAGTCATTATATGTGGGGGGCTGCCTTTTCCTTTGGGGTATTTCTCTGAGGCAAGGTAGGCTTATTTTCTATCTTCAGGCTAGTTAGTTTCTCAGGCTGTGCCGAGTTGCATAGGCAGAGTTAGGCGCAATCCACGGCTGCCTCTAGTGTTGTTTGGAGAGGATTAGGGATTGCGGTCTGCAGAGTTCCCATGTCTCAGAGCTCGTTCTATGATTTTTGGGTTATTGTCAGATCACTGTATGTGCTCTGACCGCTATGTCCATTGTGGTACTGAATTGCCTTTCATAACAGGGAAGGTTGGCGGCTCTAGAGCGTTCAACCTCAGCTGTGGATGTCACTGCTGTCGCTGTTCAGGCTGCAAGTGTAGCCGCAGCCAGTTTGTCCGCTGCCACCTCGGCTTTGACTATATCCTGTCTCCCGCTTCCTGACAAGTTTGCTGGTGACAGTAAACAATGTCGCGGATTCGTAAGCCAGTGCTCCATACACCTCGAGCTCCTGGCGGCGCGTTTCCCTACGGAACGGGCGAAAGTTGGATTTATTTTATCTCTCGTCGGGCAGGGCGTTGGAGTGGGCAACGACACTTTGGGAGCGTGATGATCGTGTGGTACAGAGTGCTCCTCTCTTTTTGGACGCTCTGAAGCAGGTCTTTTTGGGACCCCGTATTACCCACGATACCGCACTCCAGTTATTGACAATTACTGACCAAATACTGCTAGTGTGACGGCAGCCTTACATTGATTATGAAGTGAAGAAAAGCTGAAATCAAATGCTGAAACATCAATAGATATAAAACAAGTCATTTCTTGAATTTATCCCTTTAGGATATTGGGTGTCAAGTTTTAAAATCCAAAAAGCTTCACGTGTTAATTTTTGTTTATTGCCTCTTCAAACTGGGAGACATCTCTTTTGTGAATATTGACAAAGTGTTTGGTGGCACTCAAATAAGCCGCATTTCTATTGTGAATGTTAGTCAAAAGTTCAGCAATTCATTTTTTTATTTTACTTACTATGCTCCAGAAACGCCTCAGGTGTTTCTCATGTTTTTAATGCGGTTTGACATGCCGGAATAAAGGTTATCTACATGTTACATGGGTGGGTGTGCCAGATCCATTCCTGTGTTTTCCTGTGCTTGCTGTGCTCACCAGTGGAACGAGCACCAACCTGGACTTTTGCATTTGGACTCAATCTCATGTGGATTCATCTGGATAACGTTTGCAGCTTCCTACCTCTCTCTCCTACCTGTAGATTTGAAGCCTCTGTCATTCCAGCTCTATTCCTTGCCCACCAGCGCCTCCTCCTGTTTGACTGACAACACCTTTGCCTGAAGTCACACAGCAATGAGGCTGTCAGTCAAGCTAGGGCAAGTGGGACTGGGCGGGGAATAGAGTTGGAGTGACAGAGGCTTCAGATCTACAACTTTATATCAATTGCAATAATAGAAGAGCGGTCTGGCCATATATAAGTCTTGCTGGACTGATCTTTGAAAGGGCTACATGCTCATATAAATTGTTTTGGGAGGTGGGTGAATTCCTGCTCACCAATTCTATTTTAAAAGTACTCAGAGATGACACACACCTGGAAGTTGTCACAACTTTTTCAAGGTTTTTGAAAGTTATGTTCAATTTGTTTCCACCAGAGCTAAATGTCTCCCTATGTTGACTTCATAGCACCCACAAAGGCAGTAGTGTATAAATGTCTAGTTAGACCATTTGATACAAAACTTTTTCCGAGAACTTGTAAGTTTCTCATTTATTGGCATGAACTTTGAAGTCAAAATTTTTGTGCTGGTGGAAATATAAGCTGTGTTCATAGACCTTCTTATCACTTACCAGCAAAGAGAGTAGCAGAATCCTAAAGTTGAACCTATTAGTCTGTGGTCTGTTGATAAGCAGGCAAAGAAAGGGTAATAATCCATCCCAACCTCCAGCGCAGATAGGAGATAGACTAGAGCTATGTACAAAAACATCATCAGAAAATAGGTCATGCACTGAACTTTAGAGATACCATATTAGAAGATCCTGGCTATTCTATTATAGACTATTCTATTATGCATTTATTTAGTAATTTATTTGAGCGGTGGTTTGACATAGATGTACAGAGTCGACTAAGTACCTAAGTATCTTCTAGGTTAGGAGCAGGCATAGCATTGGTGCAACGAGTGTAGCTGCCACACAGGGGCTAAGAAGGATGGGGACCCACCACCTCCAAAGCAGGTGGAATTGTGCATTATGATGAGCTATTGGATTACAAAGTGCCCATATTGTTGTTGCACAGGGGTCCTCTTCTGTCTTTATCCACCTCTGTCCCAAACCATAATATACCCAAAGGCCTGAAGAAACACACCTACCTTTGGCCCAGGTTGGTGCAACAAAGTCAAAATAATTAGAATATTCATTGAAGAATAAAAGAAAAACTGTTGTAGCTGTGGCTCCACATGCGGCCCCGTAAGACCATCTGTTTGAGTAACTGCTGATGAAATTCACAGGCCTAGAATAGAGAGCACATGTACGTGACATCCGCCTATAATACTTCAGAACAGACAATGAATACCAATGCAGGATGACCAACAGAAGGGTAAACTAGACTTACACAACAATGCCAAACCTCTTGCCCAGTGGTATTGCTCCTATAGTTTTTTTATGTTTTGCTCGTCGTTGCAGATAGGACAATGTAACTGTAATTAGAACCTAAAAAGAACAAACATCTTATAAGTGTTTTTTTTTTTTAAGATTAGCATATGTTTGCACTTAGGTTTAACAAGGCTTCAGAATAATACACTGGATCATTTATTTATACTTTCGATAAACAAATTAGGTTTATTAGTACAGAATATTATAACTTGCATTCTAGAAATTAAAATTTGCATTTGGTGTATGGTCACTGTTTAAGATCATTGCTTTTTACTGTAAGATTTACCAGTAATTGTTTTGCATTCTTGGAAGGTGAATAAAGAAGTTGAATGCCATGTGAATATGAGAGTGACTGGTTATGTGGCCGGGAAATAAAGGGTATGGCCACCTTGTAAGCAGAACTGTCAATTTACTACAGTATGTTAGCTTGTTCAAGTAGTGTGTAACATGGGGCAAATAACACAAAATATTAACTGATGGCAGCTTTTAAAGAAAAGTTATAAACCCTGTGTTCCAGTAAGAGAATTGATTTAGACAACGCTGAACTATTATAACTATTATTTGATGGCTGCTATTAGTTAATCAGCACAATACTTTTTTTGCTGTTTAGACTAAAAGGACAAAGAACATTCACCATGCTGTGCCATAGATTAGTCTCAATTCCATATTGTTGCACGCCAGGTGGACGAGTTGCCGCAATGTATAGTGTCACAAGCATGACAATTGCCGGTGTAGAAGGGTTGTCTCACAAATAGTGCTACATCTGCTTGTAGCAGCACTTCTCAACTCGTAATGCAGATATTCCGCTACCAATCCTTTATGCTGCGGAATATTAAGGGTCCTAGATGTAGGACGTAAAAAAAATGAATCGGAACATTATGATTTCTTAAACAATATACAGTTAGGTCCATATATATTTGGACAGAGACAACATTTTTCTAATTTTGATTATAGATATTACCACAATGAATTTTAAACAAAACAATTCAGATGCATTTGAAGTTCAGACTTTCAGCTTTCATTTGAGGGTATCCACATTAAAATTGGATGAAGGGTTTAGGAGTTTCAGCTCCTTAACATGTGCCACCCTGTTTTTAAAGGGGCCAAAAGTTATTGGACAATTGACTCCAAGGCTATTTCATGGACAGGTGTGGGCAATCCCTTCGTTATGTCATTCTCAATTAAGCATATAAAAGGCCTGGAGTTGAATTGAGGTGTGGTGCATGCATTTGGAAGGCTTTGCAGTGAAGTAAACACGTGGCCAAAGGAGCTCTCCATGCAGGTGAAACAAGCCATCCTTAAGCTGCGAAAACAAAAAAAACCATCCGAGAAATTGCTACAATATTAGGAGTGGCAAAATCTACAGTTTGGTAAATCCTGAGAAAGAAAGAAAGCACTGGTGAACTCATCAATGCAAAAAGACCTGGGCGCCCACGGAAGACAACAGTGGTGGATGATCGCAGAATTATCTCCATGGTGAAGAGAAACCCCTTCACAACAGCCAATCAAGTGACCAACACTCTCCAGGAGGTCGGCGTATCAATATCCAAATCTACCATAAAGAGAAGACTGCATGAAAGTAAATACAGAGGGTTCACTGCACGGTGCAAGCAACTCATAAGCATCAAGAATAAGAAGGCTAGACTGGACTTTGCTAAAACACATCTAAAAAAGCCAGCACAGTTCTGGAAGAACATTCTTTGGACAGATGAAACCAACATCAACCTCTACCAGAATGATGGAAAGAGAGAAGTATGGTGAAGGCGTGGTACAGCTCATGATCCAAAGCATAGCACATCATCTGTAAAACACGGCGATGGCAGTGTGATGGCTTGGGCATGCATGGCTGCCAGTGGCACTGGGTCACTTGTGTTTATTGATGATGTGACACAGGACAGAAGCAGCTGAATGAATTTTGAGGTATTCAGAGCCATACTGTGTGCTCAGATCCAGCCAAATGCAGCCAAACTGATTGGTCGTCGTTTCATACTACAGATGGACAATGACCCAAAACAAAGCCAAAGCAACAAAGGAGTTTATTAAAGCAAAGAAGTGGAATATTCTTGAATGGCCAAGTCAGTCACCTGATCTCAACCCAATTGAGCATGCATTTCACTTGTTATAGACTAAACTTCAGACAGAAAGGCCCACAAACAAACAGCAACTGAAAACCACCGCAGTGAAGGCCTGGACGAGCTTCAAAAAGGAGAAAACACAGCATCTGGTGATGTCCATGAGTTCAACACTTCAGGCAGTCATTGCCAACAAAGGGTTTTCAACCCAAGTACTAAAAATGAACATTTTATTTAAAATTATTGAATCTGTCCAATTACTTTTGGTCCCTTTAAAAACAGGGGAGCACATGTTAAGGAGCTGAAACTCCTAAACCCTTCATCCAATTTTAATGTGGATACCCTGAAATGAAAGCTGAAAGTCTGAACTTCAACTGCATCTGAATTGTTTTGTTTAAAATTCATTGTGGTAATGTCTATAACCAAAATTAGAAAAATGTTGTCTCTGTCCAAATATATATGGACCTAACTGTATATTGATTAATATATTGTCATAGAGGAAAATTAAAACTCATAAGACATCTCTAGGGAGGGACACACGTTGAACCTACAGGGCAGAGATAAAACTAATTATAACTGGAGAACTGACACTCCACCCTCCTTTGAAGCAGTGGACCCCTGCAGTGACCAGATGCCGTAATTAAAACAGGAAGGTCTACTCTGGCAACCAGATATCAAAATGGGGATTTGTTTACACAGAGGCATAAGCTTCCTTGGATCTAAGCATCTCTAGCAGTTGGCTGGTGCCAGTGGTCAGATATGAACACTGGGGTTTGCATTGTTCCAATATTTATAGGAGATAGATTTTTGGTGTCGTAGTGAACAGAACGCATTCACTCACATCACTGTAAGGCCATTGTAACACCTCCAAAAGAATAATAACCAATTGTCATATTTCATATCTACCGAAAGATAAAATTGTGATGTGAAGCATGATGACAATATCTACAGCCTGGGACCTTCAGGGACAGAAATTTCCTGTAGGTTGGGGAGCTCATAAAATTCTGAAAGGCTAAGACACAAGTTTGCTGTAAGAATGTAAGGTTCGGCCAGGACTATAGTCATGGCGGAAGAAACCAGGGCCTTTGTGTCCTGGCCTACCCTCACAGAAAAATAACGATCTTCTATCAGCATACCTGTGTCTTCTCTCTCCTCACTGTCAGGGACTCCTGTGCGGTATTGGGGACCTTCTGCAATCGACTTCACAAGAATTGAGACACAGTCCATTTCAAATGCAAAACAAAGAACTTTACTCAATACACTTTGCAGAACATTCTTGTCAGAATCAGCATACACATCAGGCTCCATACAGTACACATCCTGTATCTTCCCTGAACTCTGTCCCACGTCCTTCAGTACATTACGTGGTAATAACGCCTTAAGTGGTACCGCAGCGTTCTCCTTGTCCAGACTCACTACTTCTAGGTTTTGAGAGTATCTGCCCATGCAATGATCTGCCACATCTTGAACCATCTGCGCCTTGTCCCTTCCCCGGTCTGCTTCCTTTCTTCCACTCCAAACTGCAGTAGCTCTGCTGCTGTACACTGTCCTTCTGTCCCTACAGGACTCTGAATGACTGTGATCTCCACTTGAAACATTACGTGACTGCTGTGGTGTCCTGGGCTTAGAGCCCGTGTGGACGCTTCAGGCGCCAATGTCCTTCTCTCTATCTAAAGGTACCTTCACACATAACGATATTGTTAACGATATCGTTGCATTTTGTGACGTAGCAACGATATCGTTAATGAAATCGTTATGTGTGACAGCGACCAACGATCAGGCCCCTGCTGGGAGATCGTTGGTCGCTGAGGAAAGTCCAGGACTTTATTTCGTTGCTGGATCTCCCGCGGACATCGCTGGATCGGCGTGTGTGACACCGATCCAGCGATGTCTTCACTGGTAACCAGGGTAAACATCGGGTTACTAAGCGCAGGGCCGCGCTTAGTAACCCGATGTTTACCCTGGTTACCATCCTAAAAGTAAAAAAACAAACAGTACATACTTACCTACCGCTGTCTGTCCCCGGCGCTGTGCTCTGCTCTCCTCCTGCTCTGGCTGTGAGCGTCGGTCAGCCGGAAAGCAGAGCGGTGACGTCACCGCTCTGCTTTCCAGCCGCTGTGCTCACACAGACAGTACAGGAGGAGTGCAGAGCAGAGCGCCGGGGACAGACAGCGGTAGGTAAGTATGTACTGTTTGTTTTTTTTACTTTTAGGATGGTAACCAGGGTAAACATCGGGTTACTAAGCGCGGCCCTGCGCTTAGTTACCCGATGTTTACCCTGGTTACCGGCATCGTTGGTCGCTGGAGAGCGGTCTGTGCGACAGCTCTACAGCGACGCTGCAGCGATCCGGATCGTTGTCGGTATCGCTGCAGCGTCGCTTAATGTGAAGGGGCCTTAAGGGAAACATTGCTAGCTTACCACACAGCAGCCCCTCCTACAGTTAACCATTTGCTTATACTGGGTAACCAAATACACTATGAATACTATAGTGCCCCCCATCTAGTGGCCATATTTGGGCACTACGCTTTCCCTATTCCATAAATATCAGCAATACAACAATATAACATATACATATACGGTATATATATATATATATATATATATATATATATATATATATATATATATATTTAAAACAAGACAGTAATACACCTACCGTAATAGTGTAGCAGTACCATCATATAGACTTGGTAATACACTTACTCATGTAGCATTACCAACAGGAGTTAACAAATAATCCAACACTGATAATCTGTGGGCAATAGAACACGGGGAAGAAGCAAGGGTATAAACGTAAAGTATCACACTACCTAGAAGAGTGTCCCACTTTCCCAATCGGAGTGCTTCCCTCCACTAAGCTCTGAGCCATTTCTGTGACACAGGTTAAGTACGGTAATTATCTTTCGTTATTCCTTATCATTTTATGTAATTATATATCGTATTGTTTGTTCCCATATTGTATCATCTTGTATATTTTTTTAATACACACTGCCTATCTTTCTAGATTAAATATTTAAAATGTAATACCTCTGTTCAACTTGCTCTGTAAACCACACCCCTGAAGCCATATGCTACCTGTAACGAGTGTCCAATCATCCTGTATAAACGATTGATGGTGGTACCTTTTTTGTTATTGTGGAGTTAGCAGTGACAGTAGTGAGGTATATAGACACATTCCAAGCGTTGGAATAAGAGATGTATATATCATATGCTCGCTGTGAGTTTACCAATAACTGGACTAGTAGTGAAAGCAGCCACGGCATCATCCATCTCTCGTCAGTCAATTGCGTAATTGTCCTGACGATTGTAGGCAGCGGAGTTGCATCTCCCTGACATATTGGTGGCAGTGGAGGGATCAGGGTGATCTCTCTGGTGTCATCTGTGACAAAGTGGTGGTGAGATCTTTGTGATCCCCGAAGTGTTATCCATGACATATCTTTCCAGTTCCATTTTGTACACTGATATTATTCACGGATGAGATGCTGATTGTCTGGGGTCACCTTAAGCTTAATGATGATACCCAACTAAATGCTGTGTACCAAGTAAACATAATTTTAAGATTATCCATATCCTAAACCCCTTCATGAGTTTTTTTTCTTTTTGAAGTTTTGTGTTCTCCTCCCCCATTCCCAGAGCTTTAACTGTTTGTTTTGTCCATTGAAGAAGCTGTATGAGGGATTGTTTTTTGCAGGATGAGTTGGAGCATTAACCTCTTCATGACCGGAGGTATTTTTGTTTTTGCATTTTGTTTTTTGCTCCCTTTCTTCCCAGAGCCATAACTTTTTTATTTTTCTGGCAAAATGGCCATGTGAGGGCTTGTTTTTTGAGGGAGAAGTTGTACTTTTGAACATATTGGTTTTACCATATCGTGTACTGGAAAACAGGAAAAAAAATTCCAAGTGTGGTGAAATTGCAAAAAAGTGCAATTCCACAGTTGTTTTTTATTTTGCTTTTTTCTTACCATGTTCACTAAATGCTAAAACTGACCTGCCAGTATGATCCTCCAAGTCATTACGACTTCATACACACCAAACATGTTTAGGTTTTTTTTTATTTAAGAGGTGAAAAAAATATATATAGTGTTAATACAGTAGAAGGGAAGGAAAAAATTACTCTATTAGGTCACTATGGATTCCCTTCCTACCAGCGGAGGTTGGCACCCTTCAACCTGTGCAATGGTGCCCCCGCTCACCGACGGCTCTCCCTCCCTGTCCCTGGTAAACCCTAACAAAGATAGAGTGCAGAAAGACAACTATAGTGTAACATATGTAAGGCCCAATATTCTACCTCTGATATACCATATGGCACGTGCAATATATCAGGGGGGGGAGGGGAGCCACAATACAGACACCAAAATCATAGATATAGGGAATAGGCAGATATTCTGAGTGAATGAATCAATTTAGGAGATCAAATGCCCCATAGTAAGCCAGCATGTATACTTCTCGATGCGTTTCCCCAATTAGTTGGTTCTTCAGGAGAACACACTGGTGCATAGCCCAAAAGTAATTAGACTTATCTTAGATAGGAGACAGCGTGGGCATGATGCCCGTCCGCATGTATCAAAGGGGCTAATATCTGCGGATGAAGTTGGATCGCCCCCAGTGTAAGGGCAATGGGGTACTCGGTACCAGGTCCCTCGGTTCGGGGAATGGGATGTCACGGTGGCCTGACCCGGTCCGTGGCCCTTTGAGGGGCGTCCGATATAAGGTGGACAGTTTATAGAGATAGTGTTCGTGACGTCACCTGTGGTATTCGATCAGGGTGACCGACGCTGCTTAGGGGTCCGCTGGGGTGATGTTATGGCAGCTAGATGGTATACCTTCCCACAGGTGAAATATGTCCCCAGGGCTTCCCAGAGTGTAGGTGGTGGATGGTGTGAGGCGCAGTGAATAACGAGGACACAGGGTTGCAGTCTCTTTACCTTTTACAGAAGGTTCAGCATCCACAGTCCAGAGTAGGGACCACAGGGTAGGCAGAGTCCAGCCGGTCTGAAGGCAAATCCAGAGTCCCCTTGTCCAGGAGGAATTCAATAGCCTTCCCCTTGCGCACAGTAACGTAGTAGGTCCCTACTTGCATAAGCTACCATAATGTCCTCACTGTTACTTCTCTCTCTCTGTCCCCCAGATGGTATGGATAGGACAAAACCTGTATGACTGATGGCCTGAGGCTTATTTATAGGGACCCTAGAGACGCCCCGACCCCCACAAGTTGCCACTGTGTCTTCTTAGGTATAAAGGTCGGACAGCCAACTTGGAATTAACTGCCCTGCCAGTTTCTGAAGTAACGGCATAGAGCTCTTTACTCCCTCGGTATTCTGGCCACCGGATCTGCGCTTCAGATGGAGGCAGTCTGCTTCTAGCTGGTCTCCCACTGATGTTTCACTCCTGTTGCTATGACTTCTTTTCTCACTCACTACAGCACAATTCCTTTCTTGTCCTTTCTTAGGATGCTGCCACATGGGTTGCAGGCGCAACTCCGTGTCATTCTTTCCTTCTTCCTCAAACTTCAGTCTGGATCTGACCAGGGATCACCCCAGCCAGCTCGACCGGGAGACCTTTCCTCGTCGGTCCCCAGCCAGGAACTCTCCTCTCCTCCTTCTGAACTGACCTACTTCCTAACCAACCCTCCAGTTTTACCCTATGTGAGGAGTGGCCTAATAGATAGAACCCTTAGCTCCCCCTGGTGGACTGGCGTGTGAAGTGTGTGTGTGGCTGTGAAACCTGGACAGCAGATCTCCTTCATTGCCTTCAGACGTAACATCACTCCCCCTGGTGGAAGAATAACATTACTGCAACGAACCAGGACTCTGGGGTGCTGCAGATATTATGGTTGTCATGCTGACCCATTGGTGACCAGCGATCATGTGGCGGGTCACCGATGGGCGGGATAAAGGACACGCTTCCGGTAAGCGCGAGTTAAATGCCACTGTCAGAGATTGACAGCAACATTTAACTAGTTAACAGCCGCGGGTGGATAGCAATTCCACCTGCGGCTGTTGCGAGCACGTGGCAGCTGTATGGATCAGCTGACATGTGCCCGAAAAGGTACGGGCTCAGCACCGAAGCCCGCACCAAATAGGGGGAGTCCAAAGTGGGCAGCGTTCGGCTAAATGCAGGCACTGAGCTGGTTAATAAGGCTATTAACCTGCAGATTAACCTCATATCTGCAGTTAAATGGTGTTTTTTTCTGGTGTCAGGTTCTCTTTAAGTTTGGGTGCATGAAAAGATTGAAGAAACTGGAATGTGGCTGGGTATGTGAAACACAATGGTTTGTTACTCTGACTTACCGAAGGGATAAGAGAAAAATGGACAAAGAGATCCATTCGAATAGATTTGAAACAGATGCCCATGATTTCATTGTTGGTGTCATTGGAGGTGGTGAAGCTTAAAGATAAAAAAAACAGCATATATTAACAGTAATCATTTATAATATCTTATAATAATGTTCAACCATATATTAATAGCAATATTGTTTTAGATTCAAAATCTAGAAATAGAGAAAATGTCATCATTTGCTTGTTGATCACCTTAAAGAAACACTCAAATGAAAGTGTTTATCCTCTTAATATATTGCAATTATCTTATTACATAGCACTGTGTACTTACAATTGCTTATTTTGCCTTTCTACCCAGCATAATTCTTCTCTTTTTTTCTGTTCTATGTAGAAACAGGAAGTCTCTTTCCCCTGCATGAGTGATCCTCCACTTTCTCTCCTGACCCAGCTGATCTCATTACTCATGCAGGAAAAATAGACTTCCTTTTTCTACACAGAGCTTAGAAAGATTCAGCTAGTCAGTTTTTAGTCACACGATGTCATAGAATTAATAGAAAACAGAAAAATTAACTAGGTAGAAAGGCAAAATGAGCAATTGTAAGTACACAGTGCTACAGTATATAATATGATTGCAATATATTTAGGTTATGTGCCCTGTTGTGAATTCTGTGGCTGAGTTCACTTCTGTGGTCACAAGTGGTATTGCAGTCTCTGGGCTTCCTCCCTCAGGTGTTTTGGTGAGCTCGTTGGCTGCCTTGCTATTTAGCTCCACCTGAGTCTGTCTTCCTTGCTCCTTGTCAATGTTCCAGTGTTGGATCTGAGCTACTGCATCTTTCCTTGGGCCTGCTGCTCTGCTAGATAAGTGCTTCTAGTTTGTTTTCTGTTTTTTTTCTGTCCAGCTTGCTATTGTCTTTTGCTGGAAGCTCTGAGAAGCAGAGGGGTGCACCGCCGTGCTGTTAGTTCGGCACGGTGGGTCTTTTTGCCCCTTTGCGTGGTTTTCGTTTTAGGGTTTTTTGTAGACTGCATAGTTCTCTTTGCTATCCTCGCTCTGTCTAGAATATCGGGCCTCACTTTGCTGAATCTATTTCATTCCTACGTTTGTCTTTTCATCTTGCTAACAGTCATTATGTGTGGGGGGCTGCCTATTCCTTTGGGGTATTTCTCTGAGGTAAGTCAGGCTTGTATTTCTATCTTCAGGCTAGTCAGCTCCTCAGGCAGTGCCGAGTTGCATAGGTAGTTGTTAGGCGCAATCCACTGCTGCTTATAGTTGTGTGAGGATAGATCAGGTACTGCAGTCTACAGAGATTCCACGTCTCAGAGCTCGTCCTATTGTTTTTGGTTATTGCCAGATCTCTGTATGTGCGCTGATTACTGCACGCTGTGTTGCCTGATTGCCAGCCATAACAGTGCCCTCGATCAGGCATAGTAGCGCTTTGGACGCAGCATATTTTCGCTTCCTCCAAAATGCTGCGTTTTAATCATGCAGTTAAATACGCATGTTCTTAGTGAACTATGCGGATTAATCGGATCTAATGAATGGCTATGGGGAAACTACATCTCCGCTGCCAAAATTAACATGCTGCGGCTCGTAAACCCGCACCACAGTGAGCTTATGCAGCGGTAAATAGAAGCACAAATTTCTATAAATCCCATCCACTGTGCTTCAAATGTAGAACGCAGCATTTTGGATGCAGTACAAATGTGCTGTGTCCAAAATGCTGCTCTCCCTGATAGTGGGCACACAGCCTAAGAGGATTAAAAACTTTGATGGGAATGCTTCTTTAACCCCTTTCTGACCTCGGACGGGATAGTACGTCCGAAATCAGAAGCCCCGCTTTGATGCGGGCTCCGGCGGTGAGCCCGCATCAAAGCCAGGACATGTCAGCGGTTTTGAACAGCTGACATGTGCCCGTAATAGGCGCGGGCAGAGTCGCGATCTGCCCGCGCCTATTAACTAGTTAAATGCCGCTGTCAAACGCAGACAGCGGCATTTAACTACCACATCTGGCCGGGCAGCCGGAAATGACGGCATCGCCGACCCCGTCACATGATCGGAGGTCGGCGATGCTTCAGTATTGTAACCATAGAGGTCCTTGAGACCTCTATGGTTACTGATTCCCCGGCAGCTATGAGCGCCACCCTGTGGTCGGCGCTCACAGCACACCTGATTTTCTGCTACATAGCAGCGAACAGCAGATCGCTGCTATGTAGCAGAGGTGATCGTGCTGTGCCTGCTTCTAGCCTCCCATGGAGGCTATTGAAGCATGGAAAAAGTAAAAAAAAAGTGAAAAAATAAAAAAAAATATAAAAGTTTAAATCACCCCCTTTTTGCCCCAATCAAAATAAATCAATAAAAAAAATCAAATCTACACATATTTGGTATCGCCGCGTTCAGAATTGCCAGGTCTACCAAATAAAAAAAAGCATTAACATGATCGCTAAACGGCGTAGCGAGAAACAAATTCGAAACGCCAGAATTATGTTTTTCTGGTCACCAAGACATTGCATTAAAATGCAATAACGGGCGATCAAAAGAACGTATCTGCACCAAAATGCTATCACTAAAAACGTCATCTCGGCATGCAAAACATAAGCCCTCAACCGACCCCAGATCATGAAAATTGGAGACTCTACGAGTATCGGAAAATGGCGCAATTTTTTTTTTTTTTTTTTTTTTTTAGCAAAGTTTCGAATTTTTTTTCACCACTTAGGTAAAAAATAACCTAGTCATGTTAGGTGTCTATAAACTCGTACCGACCTGGAGGATCATAATGTCAGGTCAGTTTTAGCATTTAGTGAACCTAGCAAAAAAGCCAAACAAAAATTGTTCTACATTTTTTCACGTTACACAAACAAAAATGTATTTTATTTGGCTTTTATGTGATATACCAACACAAAGTAGCAAGTATTTTGTGAAGTGCAAGCAAAATGATACATGTTTTTATAATCATTTTAAAAACATAAATCTTAAAATTGTGACTTGAATTTAAACTGTAAGAAACTGAAGTATGTATCTGCAGGAATACTCCCTGATGACGTCCTGGTCCAGGAGGGGCTATAGTGCAGAAAAGTGAGTGCAGCCCCAGCCTCCTGCGACACCCTGTTTGAGATTCCTCTCAAATGAAACATCACAGCAAGTGCAATAAGACAAAACACATTTAGAGATTAAATAGATAGGGAGAAGGTTGGGCATTTTATAATAAAGAGAAAGTGGATAGGGTGTAAAGATAAATATTTAGAAAAGACAGTTTGAGGAACCAGACCAACCCTTTTAGGCCGGTTTCACACGTCAGTGTCTCCAGTACGTGAGGTGACAGTTTCCTCACGTACCGGAGACACTGACACACGTACACACATAAAAATCAATGCATCTGTGCAGATGTCATTGATTTTTTGCGGACCTTGTCTCCGTGTGCCAAACAAGGAGACATGTCAGTGTTCGTGGGAGCGCACGTATTACACGGACCCATTAAAGTCAATGGGTCCGTGTAAAACACGTACCGCACACGGACGTTGTCCGTGTGCAGTCCGTGTGCCGTGCAGGAGACAGCGCTACATTAAGCGCTGTCCCCCCCACTGGTGCTGAAGCCGCGATTCATATCTTCCCTGCAGCAGCGTATGCTTCCTGTTCTGGCCGCATCTTCTCCTGTATGCGGTCACGTGGGGTCGCTCATTTACAGTAATGAATATGCGGCTCCACCTCCCATACGGGTGGAGCCGCATATTCATTACTGTAATCGGCGGCCCCACGTGACCGCATACAGGAGAAGATGCGGCCAGAACAGGAAGCAGCGACAGCCAACGAGGGAGCTTGGTGAGTATTTTCAGAACAGCGGGGAGGCGCACTGGGGGTGGGAGGGCGGGGGGCACATAGATCTTTATTTTAAACACTATTATTCATATCTTCTCTGCATCAAACGCTGCTGCAGGGAAGATATGAATCGCGGCTTCAGCACCAGATGCTGGTATGTGTGGTACCCAGCACGGTGCGTGTGGTACCCAGTAGGCACACGGGCGGCACACGTGTGCCACACTGATGTGCCACAGAAACGTTGGGGCACACGGACACGGATAATTCCGGTACCAATTTTTTCCGGTACCGGAATTATCTGGACGTGTGAAACCGGCCTTATAGATAAAGGTCTCATAGGTAGAACTCCTACTTCTCAAGCAGTAAAGTGCATGAACAACTTACAGATTGATGTGCAAAAAATTTGAATTTCCCAAAAATTTGATTTGCTGCGTATCAAAAACACTCCAATGCCTAAAATTGTCCTGAAAGACTTGTATGACATTCAGATGGCTAATAGGCTGTATCCAATCCCTTGTAAACTATTTGAAGCAAACACAGCCTTAACAATGTCAAAGTTATTTCACCATATACAGATATGGGTAAATGGATGGTAACCGATAGTAACTAAAAGTCTGTTCCTAACACACTAACCTTCTTTTCTGCTGCACTGTCACACACCATCTGTAGAGTTACTTCAGTGTTATTTAAGTTTCTCTTCCTACAGTCATGGCCAAAAGTTTTGAGAATGACACCAGAATTATATTTTCACATGATCTGCTGCCCTCTGGTTTTATTAGTGTTTGTCTGATGTTTATATCACATACAGAAATATAATTGCAATCATATTAGGAGTACCAATAAGTTATATTGACAGTTAGAATGAGTTAATGCAGTAAGTCAATATTTGCAGTGTTGACCCTTCTTCTTAAAGACCTCTGCAATTCTCCCTGGCATGCTCTCAATCAACTTCTGGACCAAATCCTGACTGATAGCAGTCCATTCTTGCATAATCAATGCTTGCATTTTGCCAGAATTTGTTGGTTTTTGTTTGTCCACCCGTCTCTTGATGATTGACCACAAGTTCTCAATGGGATTAAGATCTGGGGAGTTTCCAGGCCATGGACCCAAAATCTCTATGTTTTGTTCCATGAGCCATTAAGGCTACGTTCACATTAGCGTTCCGCTAATGTGCGTCGCTGTTGCGTCGGCGACGCAGCGGCGACGCGCCCCTATGTTTAACATAGGGGACGCGTGCGTTTTTTTGGTTGCGTTTTTCGACATGTGCGTCGGACGCAAGAAAATGCAACAAGTTGCATTTTTCGTGCATCCGATTTTCGTCAAAAAACGACGCACGCGTCGCAAAACGCAGCGTTTTTGCGCGCGTTTTTTGTGCGTCGAGCGTTGCGTCGCCGACGCACCGGCGCGCAACGCTAATGTGAACGTAGCCTTAGTTATCACCTTTGCTTTATGGCAAGGTGCTCCATCATGCTGGAAAAGGCATTGTTGGGCGCCAAACTGCTCTTGGACGGTTGGGAGAAGTTGCTCTTGGAGGACATTCTGGTACCATTCTTTATTCATGGCTGTGTTTTTAGGCAAGACTGTGAGTGAGCCGATTCCCTTGGCTGAGAAGCAACCCCACACATGAATGGTTTCAGGATGCTTTACAGTTGGCATGAGACAAGACTGGTGGTATCGCTCACCTCTTCTTCTCCGAATAAGCTGTTTTCCAGATGTCCCAAACAATCGAAAAGGGGATTCATCAGAGAAAATGACTTTGCCTCAGTCCTCAGCAGTCCACTCCCTGTACCTTTTGCAGAATATCAGTCGGTCCCTGATGTTTTTTCTGGAGAGAAGTGGCTTCTTTGCTGCCCTCCTTGAAACCAGGCCTTGCTCAAAGAGTTTCCGCCTCACAGTGCGTGTAGAAGCACTCACACCAGCCTGCTGCCATTCCTGAGCAAGCTCGGCACTGCTGGTAGTCTGATCCCGCAGCTGAAACAGTTTTAAGATATGGTCCTGGCGCTTGCTGGTCTTTCTTGGGTGCCCTTTTTGACAACAATGGAAGCTCTCTCCTTGAAGTTCTTGATGATGCGATAGATTGTTGACTGAGGTGCAATCTTTGTAGCTGTGATACTCTTCCCTGTTAGGCCATTTTTGTGCAGTGCAATGATGGCTGCACGTGTTTCTTTAGAGATAACCATGGTAAACTGAAGAAAAACAATGATACCAAGCACCAGTCTCCTTTTAAAGTGTCCAGTGATGTCATTCTTACTTAATCATGACTGATTGATCGCCAGCCCTGTCCTCATCAACACCCACACCTGTGTTAATGGATCAATCACTAAAACGATGTTAGCTGCTCCTTTTAAGGCAGGACTGCAATGATGTTGAAATGTGTTTTGGGGGTTAAAGTTCATTTTGTGGGCAAATATTGACTTTGCAAATACAGTAATTACTGTTAAGCTGATCACTCTGACATTCAGGAGTATATGCAAATTGCCATTAGAAAAAATGAAGCAGTAGACTTTGGAAAAATTAATATTTGTCTCATTCTCAAAATTTTTGTCCATGACTGTATATCTAGGGCTAAGCTATGACTTCCTCTCACTATACAGATTCACCACAAAAATGCTGCTGCATTCCCTGCTACTGTTTTTATACAAGTTATGATATGATACTTGCGAGGTGTTATGGGGACTTGGCAAAATTCATAGTCATGCATAGTCATGGCTGATAGAATCGTCTGCAATGTGTAATATGGCGGCAGCTTTCTTAGGCAATTTGCCCAAAGCAAATTGTTCAAATTTGTGGGGTCCAACAATTTTCAAAACACTTGATACGTATTTGATTTGCATTGAATTGATTTGCATCTAGCAGATGAAAAAATGCGACAAGTGAAAGAGGAAAATGTATTATTAATTCTCTACTCTCTTGTCATTGCCTGGCAAATAAAACAATGATTTTTTAAATTATCCTATTTAAAGGGTTTGTCCTCTATTAGATATCTCTTTATTAAATGCCGAAGTCCCTGACTAATATAAGAAAATCTTATGCTCACCTTCCACACAAACACTATTCCATCAATGTTGACACTGGTTCTCCTGATGTTTGCGAGGCTTTACATTACAGGAGCCATTAGGTAGTGAAGGATAAGTAGGAATTAAGGCACTCATCACTTCTTAGTTTCACTTCAGTTTTTAGTGCAGGAGCATAAGAGCATGGACAAAAAATTACCAGATCCACTTAGTGAACTGTAGTTGTAAGGGTGGAGATGAAGATCTAGTTGAGAGATATTTTTGGACATTTTATATTGAATTACCGTATATAGTCGAGTATAAGCCGTCCCGAGTATAAGCCGACCCGAGTATAAGCCGAGACCCCTAATTTTGCCACAAAAAACTGGGAAAACTTATTGATTCGAGTATAAGCCTAGGGTGGGAAATGCAGCAGCTACTGGTAAATTTCAAAAATAAAAATAGATACCAATAAAAGTAAAACTAATTGAGACATCAGTAGGTTAAGTGTTTTTGAAAATCCATATTGATTCAGGAGCCCCATATAATGCTCCATAAAGTTCATGGTGGGCCCCATAAGATTCTCCATATTAAAATATGCTCCATATAATGCTGCATAAAAGGTTAATGATGGCCCCATAAGATGCTCCATAGAATATTATGCCCCATATAATGCTGCTCCATAAAGGTTGATGGCCCCATAAGATGCTCCATAGAATATTATGCCCCATATAATGCTGCACAAAGGTTGATGGCCCCATAAGATACTCCATAGAATAATATGCCCCATATGCTGCTCCATAAAGGATGATGGCCCCATAAGATGCCCCGTATGCTGCTGCTGCTGCTGCTATTAAAAAAAAAGACATACTCACCTCTCATTGCTGGGCGCCGAGTGCTGGGGGCCTGAGCAGGTGGGGACACCACCACCGCCACGTGCCGCTGTGTCTTCCGAGTCTCTGCAGTGACTGTTCATGAAGATGGCGCTCACTGACCACGTCATCACGCCCTCTGACCTGAACGTCACAGCCAGAGGATGTGGAAGACACAGTTCGGTGGTGGAACAGGGACAGGTGAATATCGCATGGCTCACCCTCCCCATCATACTCACCCCTCCTGGCACGGTCTCTCTGTATGTCCCTGCTTCTCCAATGGTCTCCGGCGCGCACGGCAGCTTGTTCCTGTGTTCAGCGGTCACATGGTACCGCTCATTAAAGTAATGAATATGCGCTCCACACCTATGGGCATGGAGTCGCATTCATATTCATCACTTTAATGAGTGGTACCACGTGACTGCTGAATACAGGAAGAGCTGCAGGCGCCGGAGACCATCCGAGAAGCAGGGAAGTGCAGAGATCGCGCCGGGAACAGGTGAGTATGATGTGACAGCTGCCGTTCCCCCTCCCCCGCCGACCCCCTGGGACAATGACTCAAGTATAAGATGAGAGGGGCACTTTTAGCCTAAAAAAATGGGCTGAAAATCTCGACTTATACTCAAGTATATACGGTATGTCATTACAGCAAATGTGAGACATCAAAGTTGTTGTGAATGTTACTTTTGTTTCTACAGTTTTTGCACAGCTTCTATAAAGGCTGTGTTGTGAGACAGTGACTGGCGTTATTATGAATGGCCAGTATGTGTCACAGAGGCAGAGGTCCTCTGTTCTTTAATCCTGGAAAGTTTCTCTGGGACTTATAGTTCCACGAGCATTGATTAGTTTATGTGGACTGGGCTTGCAGGTTAGTCAGAGAGCTGGGTGGGTCTGGCTAACCACACACCTCCCATCAATGGGTGTGTCTCATGGGATATAATAAGACTGTGGTTTAGTCACATGGTCTCTGTGTTGGAAGGTCCTGCAAGAGGACAGGTTTCCTGGAAAGCACATGGAGGAGGTCATGTGCCTGCAGAGTCCACGACGGCTATCTGCGTTGGGGGAAAGCTACCGTTCTTTTGAGTGTCTGCATCTGACGGGTTTGAGCTTGTCGAGCAAGTCATAGTACGGGTCAATGATCCCAGTAAGGCAGCTTCCCTGGAAGTCAGGACTGACAATAAGTCAGCATGTGGGCTTGTATGAAGGGCAGACACGTACTGTATATCTGCTATTGGACCAGACTGGTGGTCGCCACATGTTTCATTGCTGTAATTAAATAGAATGTACTTTATCCGGTTTATGCTGTGTCTAAATAACCGGATGAACTATTTAAGTGGAAAACCGTTCCTGTGTGCCTTAATCCTGCTGCCAAGTGAGTGTTCCCCAACACAGTCAGTGAGCGCTATCTCACAGTATATACTGTATTTCCTGTTTATTTGCAGCACCCACAGTCCCTGAGGACAAGGCAATGACAACTTTCTTGCCAGGTAGGATTTCACTTCTTAGCTCATAGCTGCTTTGGACATAGCAGCATTCTTAGCTTCCTGCTGTATAGATGGTGGACTGTACTGTTGCTTTCCTATCCCTGAAGACAACAATTGGGTTGTGTGTGTATAGTGTCATGTGAATTGTGTTGTAATGTACAGTGTGTAGTAGAATAAGTAATGTACGGTGTAGGATATGATAATGTATAGTATAGTGTATAGAATAGGTAGTGTAAAATGTACTGTAGATTGCTGACTGTAGGATAGGTAGTTACATTAGGGTAAGATAGAGTTAATGTTTGTAAGTAGCCCACTGTAGGAAGGATTAATGTTGGGGAAAGTGATGGAGTTACTGTTAGTTGTCAGATAGATTTTGGAGAGTGAATGGGGCAGAGCTGAATAGAAGGGTGACCCTAAGCGAGAGGAAACTAAGGGAGAGAAATAGCGTGATCCTGAAGAGAATTGACCGATGAGACAGAGTTGCCTTCCATAGTGGTATCCTTGTAAAGGACTGTAAGCAAGTGACCACATGCAATGCAAATACAAAGAACTAGGAAGTAGCAACCACTAAAACTGTTTATTTCCTTCACTGATATAGCGGGAATTGTGGTAACTCTAGCAACAACTAACAATGCTAAACAGGATAAGTACTGCAGGAAATATATATTAACGCATATACTATGAATCCTTGGGTTCTCTCAAACTGCTATAACAGTCTCTTGTTAAACATTCTCATAATCTCTGAGCAAGGGGATGATACCGATATACTAGGGAAAGTCACTATATTATCTCTTGTTCTAACACAAGCCGTAACAGGGGCTTCACGCTAGGCCGCAAGTCCTCCTGACAAAATTTAACAAGGCTCGCTGGGCCACCTCCACCTTCAACCAACCCCTGCCCAGTCTGTTGCACTAGCATAGGCAAACCCCTGAACCATATGTCAGTGCTGGAATCAATTAACTGACTCACTCGCGCCTCCCGTTTGTCACCACGGGAGTTATGTCTCGAGCAGTCTTCTCATGGATATTCGGTGCTTGACCAAAAGGTCGATGTCTATGGTACCCAGGGGGATGAGGTCTAAGCCTCGGCTCTTAAATGGCGTAGTCTATACTCTGGATCTTGATGGATGCAGATAGGGTTCTTAGGTCATGACCAGCGTCATCATGGCTTCTAAACTCGCCTAGCGTGGATTGGGTCTTTGGGGCTTGACCGTCAACTTTTGTTTCCGGAACTCACTTTGCACTGCCTGGGTTCTACTTATGGGCTTGCCACAGCCCACTGCCTCAGGCCTTCTTCCTGGACCTGTCACCTTGGCCTCAGCGTCTTCCTTGATACACGTCTTGTCCGTTCCTTTACTTGGAGCTAAATCGCCTCCCATTTTTGCGTGCTGGCTTTTTTTATCAGGGAACTGGGTCATCAAGGTCACCTGACCCAGAGCTCCTTCCCAACTCTTCCTCCCTCAAACTCTCCCTCCTTTGGTTGATTCCAAAGGGTCTCATTTGGACTGTGGATGGCAGTCTTCTTGCATAAATGCTGCACAGTACTTGGAATTCAAGTCTGTTATGTTGCACCTTCTTACAGGATGTCGAGTCACGAACTCTGGAGCTTGTAACACAGAAGGTAATGGACCTAAGCAGGACTGAGTTTGACGGACTAGTGCAGGTCCCGAGTGCAAGGGTTCCAGGGTGCTAGTAGTAGACGAAATAGGATGCAGAACCAAAGAGCAAGTAAGGAAACTTGCTGATCAGGGCTGTAGCATTAAAGCTGGGTTGTGGCGGAGTAGGACTAAACAGTGTGCCTCACTAGCCCTGGAGTAGAACTGCAAAGATATTGAAAGTTACAAATGCGTTATACTATAAAGGAAATGTCCATAAGACTATGCTATCCCTTGTAAAGAGTTTGTGCTGGAACAGAAGTCTCCCTCGTTTAACTGTAAAATGCACGGTCCTGGCCAGCCTACACCACCTGTGGGTGATGCCCACATAGTACAACTCTACACACCCAGCCAGGACCCACACTTTCATGTAATGTGGCAGGCCATAAAAGGAGATGAGTGTCTTGCCCATGGCTACTGCGCCGCGCTACACCTCTTTGCTAACTTTTAATTACCCACTGACTTTAGCTACGACTTGCCCAGCACTTCATGATCCTCCCCCATGTCATTAATGTGAACACCATAATGTCAGATAATGTACAGAGTTATACCCTTTACAAACATAAAAGTCAAAGTCAGATAAATTATAATGCAGTACTGCTTTGCATCCCTTAATCTTAAACAGGCGGGACCATCACTTTTGTCTATGCCAGTACCATTTTTACTCCACTTAGGTAATAGAAATAGAACTTGCAGTTGCATCATCCACATCAGTTTCAAGTACTTGTGGCTTTACGCTGTCCTCTTCCTTACTGCCATCACCTATCTTGAACAGTTTGCCAAGATTCAACCAGTCTATCAGCTCTATGGCAGATCATTCCTTGTAACCAGCAATAGTTTCACTGCCTCGTATTATAATGCTGCGTAGTTGGAAGAAGGAAGAAGTGACAGTGTGTTCATCAGAGACAACTAATTAGGTGATGCTAGTAAATACTAACTCCATTGTGCTTCGAAGAGATAAGGAGGTACTCAGCTGAAAAAGTCAGCCAAGAGTACTTGAGTTAATCTCACAATTAAGCTCTTCCTTTCTTCTGTGTATGTTTTCAGTCCTTCTACCATTCCTTAATATGTACTCCAGACACTACTCTGTCCTAAAGGGCCAGTATGTTCTACATTATAGGGCACACTACCTCTTGCACAAACATCCCTTATACCCAGAGGTCCCAATTCCGTATTCCTGCTTCAAGTCTTTTAGAAACTAGATGAGCCTTCTGATGCCTTTGTTTCAGAAAAGCACCCTTTCTGAAGAGCATTTAACACAAACATAAAAATTGCATTTTTGCAGGTTGTACAGATTTAGACTTTTTTTTTTTTTTTTTTTACAAACAGCTGCCAGTTTTTCAGGATACACAATTAATGTGTATCCTGAAAAATTCTTTCAGACTTACATGTTTTGGATACTATATGGATTCTTACAGCTGAGCTACCTCTATGGAAAACTGTCATACCAAATTTAATCAGTGAGCTGATTTCTAAATTTACTTATTGTGATAAGCAGTGGGGAATATAAGTATTTGATACACTGCTGATGTTTCAAGTTTTCCAACAACAAAGAATGGAGAGGTCTGTAATTTTTATTGTAGGTATACTTCAACTATGAGAGACAGAATCTAAAAATTAAAAAAAAAGAAAATCACATTGTATAAGGCTGGGTTCACATTGCGTTAGTGGGTGTCCGCTGACGGAATCCGTTACATGGCGCAATTAACGCTATGTAACGGATCCGTTAGCGCACCCGTTGACCGCAATGTAACGAATCGCTAACGTATGCCATTTTTGGCATGCTTTAGCGATGTCCCGTAATTTTCTGATGGACCTCGAACGCTGCTTGCAGCGTTCGAGGTCCGTTTCTCGCTAGCGCAGATCGGGCATCTGCGCCAGCGGGATCGCTAAACGCAATCCCTTTTTGTACAAATTTTTAAATATTTAAATTACATTTTATTGTATGAAATAAGTATTTGATCACCTACCAACCAGCAAGAATTCTGGCTTTCACATGCCTGCTA
The DNA here is from genome assembly GCF_032444005.1 of Ranitomeya imitator. Lineage (NCBI taxonomy): Eukaryota > Metazoa > Chordata > Amphibia > Anura > Dendrobatidae > Ranitomeya > Ranitomeya imitator. Next base: position 432,666,545 of record NC_091285.1, read on the forward strand.
ATTTTTCTTTAAGAAGCAATCAACTCATTACCTGTATAAAAGACACTTGTCCACACACTCAATCACACTCCAACTTCTCCACCATGTTCAAGAACAAAGAGCTGTCTAAGGACACCAGGGATATAATTGTAGACCTGCACAAGGATGGGATGGGCTACAGGAGAATAAGCAAGCAGCTTGGTGAGAAGACATCAATCGTTGGCACAATTATTAGAAAATGGAAGAAACACAAAATAACTGTCAATCTTCCTCGGTCTGGGCCTGTATGCTAGATATCTCCTCATAGGAAAAGGATGATTCTGGGAAAGGTCAGGAATCAGCCCAGAATTACACTGGAAGACCTGGACAATGACCTGAAAAGAGCTGGGACCACAGTCTCAAACATTACAGTTAGTAAACACAATACGCCGTCATGGATTCAAATCCTGCAGGGCACTCAAGGTCCCCCTGCACAATGCCAGCACATATCCAGGCCCATTTGAAGTTAGCCAATGACTATCTGGATGATCCAGAGGAGGCATGGAAGAAGGTCATGTGGTCAGATGGTACCAAAATTAAACTTTTTTGGTATCAATTCCACTGCTTGGATAAAGAGGAGGGATGAGTACAACCTCAAGAACATTGTCCCAATCATGAAGCCTGATAGAGGAAACATCATAATTTGGCGGAGCTCTTCGAAGGGGTCAGGATGACTGCACCATATTGAAGGGAGGATGGATGGGGTCATGCATCTCGCGATTTTGGCCAACAACCTCCTTATCTCGCTAAAAGCATTAAAGGTAGGTCATGGCTAGGTCTTCCACATGAAAATGACCCGAAACACACAGCCAGGGCAACTAAGGAGTGGCTCTGTAAGAAGCATTTCAAGGTCCTGGAGTGGCCTAGCCAGTCTCCAGACCTCAAACCAATAGAAAATCTTTGGAAGCAGCTGAAAATCAATGTTGCCCAGCGACAGCCCCGAAACTTGAAAGAGCTGGAGAAGATCTGTATTGAGAGGTGTGCCAAATCCCTGCTGCAGTGTGTGGAAACTTGGTCAAGATCTACAGGAAACGTCTGACCTCTGTTATTGCAAACAAAGGTTTCTGTACCAAATATTAAGATTTATTTTTCTATTGTATCAAACACTTATTCATGCAAATTAATTATGTAAAAATCATACAATGTGATTTTCTGGTTTTTATTTTTAGATTTTGTCTCTCACAGTTGAGGTGTACCTATTATAAAAATTACAGACCTCTCAATTCTTTGTAGGTGGGAAAACTTGCAAAATCGTCCAGTTTTCTGTTATAGCATGGAAATAGCTATTCATGTTTGCAGTTCACTAGAGACAAGTCTGGGAAAGTTCTACTTTTATAAACCTCACTCGAAAAATGATGATTTTGATGTAAAGATTAATAATGGGATACCAGATTGCCAGTCTTTAGTAGTGACATCTATGGATAATCATTGAATATTCTGGCAAACACATCAGCACACATCAGTACAGTAGGAATTTTCATATTCTACTCATACTTTAAAGGGAACCTGGTCATATTGAAAATGGTACCCAATATGCAGACAGGATGATCAGGTGGATATACATTTTTGTTGGAAAATATTTAGTATGACTTGCATTTTAGTTATTGAAATCCCTGGTGTTTGTATGCATGTGTCCAGTGGGTGGTCCTATTCTGTTATGGACAGTCTTCCCAGCATTACTGTGTATGCAGAGACATCTGTCAATCAATGAGTAAGATCAGTAAGATCACTCGCTGTATCTTTTGCAACAAATCTATTTAACATTCTGCTCAGCTTTTTCTTCTTTACACCACACTGTCCACAGATCAGACTGCATGTACAATGTGACCGATTTCCTATAATTATGGCCCACAGAAGTCTTCAATAGAAAGCCACCATTGTCCTACAATTTGCACAGAGGATTTCTGTTGATGGGCTTTAATGCAGGATATTGCTTGTAAAGAGGGTAATTAACTTTACATAAAACTTTATGCCGGAGAAAAAGGAGTGGTTTTCTACTAAAGGCGCCTTTATGACGCAATGACTGCTTTTATGGCTTTTCCCATGGACAAAATGTTATTTATCTTCATGGCAATCTAGTTACCGTAATTGTTTTAATGCTGTAGAGAATAAAGAAGCAGCAATAAGCATCTTTCTTCTTTATTTATATTGTAAGTAATTAAGCTTATCAAACAAGTTTTACAAAAGAAAAAAAAGTAAAGAACTTCAGAAATAATTGTTCCTCCTATAGGAAAATGTAGTTCTACCTACACTGGAAAGAGCAAAACAAGATTGGCCTTGTCTAGAAGAATATTTAATTAGGTAATAAAAAAACTGTATCGATGCTTTAAATTTTGAGCCTAAGGTTAGGTCACACGACTGAGGCTGGGTGGCAAGTTTTAGCCTGAATAGCTATCACAAGGCAGTAGTCCATGAGTTATGGCAGATCTTCTTTAGCCTGCATATATCTGCCCACTGCATTAAAGCTGCAAAGGTAACAGGCTCTAAAAATAATGGTACATAGATATAGGAACAGAACGGATCTTACTGCATAGATATGGGAGGAGAACCAAACTTACTACCTACATTAAAACAGGAGCAGAACAAAGCTGACTACATAGACACAGGAACAGAAACCAGCTTACTACATAGATATAGAAACTGAACCAACTGCATAATTGACCTTTAAAAAATTAACAAGGTTACTGTCTCAAATAAAATGAAAAGTGAAAAAAATACATTTTTTTTTACAAAACAGAAAAGGTAAGTCTGACATCCGTACTGCCAATCTAGTTATATTGCAAGCATTATATATCAATGAACAATCATGGTGAGCCACATCCCACTCCAGAAACTAGATCTGTTACCAGTGCACTGCATAGTCATCAAATGCAGGCATAAAGGGATAATAGTGTACACAAAGGTGAATATCTTGCCCGATTTGAGAAATTTCTCCCAGTAATTCCAACATGCAACTTTTCGACCTCTGGAGAAGACATAGGAATGACACATTGTATATCCTATAGATAAGTTAAAACATGCATAGAGACTCTTTTTTCATTTAATTCAGTGGCTTGTGAAAGTATTCTCCCCTTGCTATTTTTTGTGTTTTGTTACCTCACAGCCTGGAATTTCACTGTTTTGGGGGCATTTGCACATTTGCATCAATTCATGTAAAGAACAGGCCTACAACTGTGAGCATTTGGTTTTCTTTTTTGTGAATCAAACAACAAATAGGACAAAATAACTGAAAACTTCAGTGTGTATAACTACTCACCCATCTAAAGTCAGTACTTTGTAGAGCCTACTTATGCAGCAATTACAGCTGCAAGTCGGTTTGGATAAGGCCGGCGTCACACTAGAGAGGAATACGGATGAGGGAGAGGCGCAAAAACAATGCATTGCACACGGACCAATGTTTCTCTATGGGGCAGCTTCCATCAGCCGTATATTTCTCGGCCGTATTTTACGGGCTGAGAAAATCACAGCATGCTGCGTTTGTCAGCGTATTGCGCAAAAAATCCACCAATGAAACTCTATGGGGGCGAGAAAAATACGGATTACACACAGACCATGCATGTGACTTGCGAGAAATACGCACCAGTGTTCTATAGAAAAACTGGCAATTCAGTGCGGTGTACAGTAAAATCACACTGACAGGTTAAAATAGAATGGATAAAATAAATGTATAACATAGTATAGGTTATATATATATATATATATATATATATATACAGTGGGGCAAAAAAGTATTTAGTCAGTCAGCAATAGTGCAAGTTCCACCACTTAAAAAGATGAGAGGCGTCTGTAATTTACATCATAGGTAGATTTCAACTATGGGAGACAAACTGAGAAAAAAAAATCCAGAAAATCACATTGTCTGTTTTTTTTAACAATTTATTTGCATATTATGGTGGAAAATAAGTATTTGGTCAGAAACAAACAATCAAGATTTCTGGCTCTCACAGACCTGTAACTTCTTCTTTAAGAGTCTCCTCTTTCCTCCACTCATTACCTGTAGTAATGACACCTGTTTAAACTTGTTATCAGTATAAAAAGACACCTGTGCACACCCTCAAACAGTCTGACTCCAAACTCCACTATGGTGAAGACCAAAGAGCTGTCAAAGGACACCAGAAACAAAATTGTAGCCCTGCACCAGGCTGGGAAGACTGAATCTGCAATAGCCAACCAGCTTGGAGTGAAGAAATCAACAGTGGAAGCAATAATTAGAAAATGGAAGACATACAAGACCACTGATAATCTCCCTCGATCTGGGGCTCCACGCAAAATCCCACCCCGTGGGGTCAGAATGATCACAAGAACGGTGAGCAAAAATCCCAGAACCACGCGGGGGGACCTAGTGAATGAACTGCAGAGAGCTGGGACCAATATAACAAGGCCTACCATAAGTAACACACTACGCCACCATGGACTCAGATCCTGCAGTGCCAGACGTGTCCCACTGCTTAAGCCAGTACATGTCCGGGCCCGTCTGAAGTTTGCTAGAGAGCATTTGAATGATCCAGAGGAGCTTTGGGAGAATGTACTATGGTCTGATGAAACCAAACTGGAACTGTTTGGTAGAAACACAACTTGTCGTGTTTGGAGGAAAAAGAATACTGAGTTGCATCCATCAAACACCATAACTACTGTAAAGCATGGTGGTGGAAACATCATGCTTTGGGGCTGTTTCTCTGCAAAAAGGCCAGGACGACTGATCCGGGTACATGAAAGAATGAATGGGGCCATGTATCGTGAGATTTTGAGTGCAAACCTCCTTCCATCAGCAAGGGCATTGAAGATGAAACGTGGCTGGGTTTTTCAACATGACAATGATCCAAAGCACACCGACAGGGCAACGAAGGAGTGGCTTCGTAAGAAGCATTTCAAGGTCCTGGAGTGGCCTAGCCAGTCTCCAGATCTCAACCCTATAGAAAACCTTTGGAGGGAGTTGAAAGTCCGTGTTGCCAAGCGAAAAGCCAAAAACATCACTGCTCTAGAGGAGATCTGCATGGAGGAATGGGCCAACATACCAACAACAGTGTGTGGCAACCTTGTGAAGACTTACAGAAAACGTTTGACCTCTGTCATTGCCAACAAAGGATATATTACAAAGTATTGAGATGAAATTTTGTTTCTGACCAAATACTTATTTTCCACCATAATATGTAAATAAAATGTTAAAAAAACAGACAATGTGATTTTCTGGATTTTTTTTTCTCAGTTTGTCTCCCATAGTTGAGGTCTACCTATGATGTAAATTACAGACACCTCTCATCTTTTTTAGTGGTGGAACTTGCACTATTGCTGACTGACTAAATACTTTTTTGCCCCACTGTATATATATATATATACAAGCTTGAGAAAGGCTCAGTCTGAGCCGAAACGTCGCCCTGCACAGTGGGTTGATTAAATCCTGCAAAGTTGAATACTGATCCTATGGAGTGCTGCCTCATTTTTTGACTTTTATCGATTATCTGGATATATGGACTGTTATCCTGGGGCCCTGCACCTGAAGATAAGTTAATACTGTGCTGTTCCCTTTTTTCTATATATATATATATATATATATATATATATATATATATATATATATATATATATATATATATATATATATATATATATATATATAGGAACAGCATCTGATATTACCTCAAGTGTTGTGCAAAGCTTTCCCAACCAATAATCAAATGGCTTAAAAAATAAAAATAAAAGGGGAAATCACCACATAAAAAAAGTAAAGAAAAGGTGGACTTTATTGCCCACTGGGCAATAAAGTCCACTTCTTCTTTAGTTTTTCGTGCTGTTTTCCTTTTTTATTTCTCTCTCTATCTCTCTCTCTCTGTATATATATATATATATATATATATATATATATATATATATATATATATATATATATATATATATATATACACAGTATATGTCAGTGAGACACACATGTATATATATTTATATTTAACACAGAGCTAGATAGCTTAAGGCTGTGTGCACACGTTGCGTTTTTTTTGCGGTTTTTCCTGATAAAAACGCTATAAAACCGCAAAAAAAGTATACAATAAGCATCCCATCATTTAGAATGAATTCCGCATGTTTTGTGCACATGATGCGTTTTTTTCCGCGAAAAAAACGCATCGCGGTAAAAACCGCAGCATGTTCATTAATTTTGCGGTTTTTTGAGGATTTCCCACTACAAAATGCATTGGGAAGTGTCCGGAAAAAACCGCGGCAAAAATGCGTCAAAACCGCGGCACAAACGCATGCAGTTTTTTTTGCGGATTTCTTGCAGAAAATGTCCGGTTTTTCTCAGGAATTTTCTACGAGAAATCCTGAACGTGTGCACATAGCCTAAGGGTATGTGTCCACGTTCAGGATTGCATCAGGATTTGGTCAGGATTTTCCATCAGTTTTTGTAAGCCAAAACCAGGAGTGGGTGATAAATACAGAAGTGGTGCATATGTTTCTATTATACTTTTCCTCTAATTGTTCCACTCCTGGTTTTGGCTTACAAATACTGATGAAAAATCCTGACCAAATCCTGATGCAATCCTGAACGTGGACACATACCCTAAAAGCTGGTAATTCAATTGCCGGCTTTTGCCATCTCCTTATCAAACCCAACAGGATATGAGACATGGTTTACATACAGTAAACCATTTCATATCTGTTATATTTTTACATATTCCTCACTAGTAATGTTAGAAGTGTCTGCGTGTAAAATTTGGGGGCTCTAGCTGTTAAAATAAAAGGCTAAAATAAGAAAAAAAACTGTCATAAGCTCCCGCACAATTTTCTCTGCCAGAGTGGGAAAGCCAGTGACTGATGGCAAATATTAATAGCGTAGAGAGGCACCATGGTTATTGGCCCCCCTGGCTAAAAACATCTGCCCCAGCCACCCCAAAAATATGTCTCACTGACATTATATATATATAGACTGTATATATGTTTTCACGAATATTTGAGCCCATGGATCCATTCTATGTCCATTTTGCAAGCCGGTGAGAAAATCTCGCTGTACGGATGCCATACGGATGACACACGGATAATTTTTGGAGAAAAAAAAAAATCGCATCCTCGCATTAAATACTGATCACTGTTCAGGAACTTTCTGCGTATTTCGGCTGTAAAAAGCGGACCATATTTTGATACGTTAGGTGTGACGCCGGCCTAAGTCTCCATGAGTTTTCTGCATTTTGCCACTGGCAGTTAGATGGTTTCCTTTGGTGAACAGCGGTCTTCAAGTCTGACCAGAGTTTCTCAATTGGATTAAGGTCTGGGCTTTGACTAGGTCACTTCGAAATATTTATACATTTCCCCTTAAGAACTACCGCAGGTTTCATAATACCTATAACTACCATTAGAGGTCATTTTGACCCCCATTCAAAAGTACTGACTCTGGAGTAAAAATAACTTTTTTGTTGGCAACAAATTAAAGAACATTTATTTTAACTTAGTAGGAACAGTGTTAAGATCAAGTACAGCACGCATTTTCCTTTTACATGGTCATAGCATGAAGCTGAAGAATGATCTCCCGTTTTCTAATTTTACTCCCAGTGGCTGTTTTATAGAGTATAGTCGCGTTTATAGCCGCTAAATCAAGTACATTACAAAACACCTGAACAGGCCACCGGCGGCTTCCAGATTTTGTGGTGTACTTTCGAGTTATCTCGTCTACTGTGTCCACTCCAACCATTGTTTTATTGTAAAATTGTACCGTTTCTGTTTTTTTTTCTTGTCGTTTCCAACTGCTACATCTGGGTGTAGACTACTGAGCAAAATGACATTCTTATTTGGCTTACCTTGGTAAACTGTAAGAGTGATGTCACCATTCTTCATCAGAGTAGTCTCATATGTATTTGTTATTAGGAGACTTGCCTACTACTACTTTTATGTGTGGGGTCAAATTGACCCCTTCAGTAACTTATAGGTATGAATTGTAAAATCCGACCCCTGAAAAAGTTTCAATTCATTTTTGTGTCCTAAAATATACACTACCATGAATAAATAAAAGTCACAAAAACTCAGAACTCATTTGTTAAAATTTTAGAAATTATAGGAAAAAGAAATAGCAAAAGGGTCAAAATGACCCCTCCGGTAGCTCTAGTGTTAAACCACATGAATGTTGATTTAGCAGTCGCTTTAGGTCATTGTCTTGTTAGAAAGTGAACCTCCATCCCAGTCTCAAATCACTGACAGATTGAAACAGGCAGGGGCGGATTATCAGAGGGTCAATATGGGCGGTAGCCCAGGGCCCAGTGGTCTGGGGGGGCCCTGGGCTACCGCACAGATTAACCCTCTGATAATCGTCTGTGAATGCCTGCCGGGCGGCGTTTACGTGCCCCTGGACCCGGTGGGCAGAGAGAGGGGGCCTGCATCGGGCCCCTTCTCATCTGCTCACCGGGCCCTTTCCGGCGCTGCGGCGGTTTCCTATTGACGTGCGGGCACGCGCCCGCACGTCAATAGTTAACAACAATTGGAGGCTGGCAGCTGAAGTCAGCCGCAGCACACACGTCGCCGGCGTCTGACGTCATTGTCAGTCGCCGTGAGTGTGCGCTGCTGAAGGGAGTTCGCCGCCTGGAGCGCGGACAGGTGAGGAGACTGTTTGTTTGTTTTTTTTGTTTGTTTTTTTTGATCAGTTAATGGTGGACACACTGGGGGCAATGCTAGAGGACACACTGGGGCAATGCTGGAGACACTGGGGCAGATTGCTGGAGGACACACTGGGGGCAGATTGCTGGAGACAGTGGGGCAGATTGCTGGAGACAGTGGGGCAGATTGCTGGAGACAGTGGGGCAGATTGCTGGAGACAGTGGGGCAGATTGCTGGAGACAGTGGGGCAATGCTGGAGACAGTGGGGCAATGCTGGAGACAGTGGGGCAATGCTGGAGACAGTGGGGCAGATTGCTGGAGACATTGGGGCAGATTGCTGGAGACAGTGGGGCAGATTGCTGGAGACAGTGGGGCAATGCTGGAGACAGTGGGGCAATGCTGGAGACAGTGGGGCAGATTGCTGGAGGACACATTGGGGGCAATGCTGGAGACACTGGGGCAGATTGCTGGAGACACTGGGGCAGATTGCTGGAAACACTGGGGCAGATTGCTGGAGACACTGGGGCAATGCTGGACACACTGGGGGTAATATGCTGGACACACTGGGGGCAGGACTGGAGGCATGGGCAGAATGTAGACACGGGGCATGATTGGAGACACGGGGTAGAATGAAAGACATGGGGCAGGATTGGATCATGGGGCAGGATGGATACGATGGAGACAGATGGGGCAGGATGGGGAGATCATATGGGGCAGGATGGATACTCATGAGTGCAGGATGGGAGAACATATGGCTGGAGCCAGGAATGAGATACACAGGGCCAGGGTGGGGAATAGCATTACCATAGGGGCTAATTAAGGGATATTATTACTGCAGTGATGTATTTATTTTATTTTTTGAGTATACTGTTTTAAATGGGGGGGCTGTCCTGTTACTGTGCAGAGTGACACTATATCGCCTTTTTGTCTTCATGTGGTGTAATGTAGAAGTTGTGAAAAATTAAGTAATATGTTCTGCAAGCGGAGCTCGAGATAACTGTGTTATTTCCTGCAGAAATGAGTCCTGGCTGGAAGAAATGATGGCGGTCTGTGCTGGATGAAAGATGAAGGACTTCACCTAGAGACATCACTGGTGAGTCAGTGTTACCTATACACTGATACTATACACTGTATACTATATACAGAGGTCCTGTGTACAATGTCACCAGTGATCACTGTATTACCTATACATTATATATAGAGCTCCTGTGTACAATGTCACCAGTGATCACTGTATTACCTCTACACAGACATTGCATACTAAGTACAGATCTCCTGTGAATACTGGCACTTATGGTGATAGTATTGTGTTTTGTTTTTTTTTATTACTGATCAGTATTGTAGTATTCAGTCACTATGTGGTGGTAATATGTGGTCTGGAAATGGTGTTGTGGTATTTGTCCCTTGTGTGTGCTATTTGGTCACCAAGTGGTAATATGTGGTCTTGACATGGTGCGGTGGTATTTGTTCCTTGTATGTGATATTATTGGTCAAGATATACCTAAATTGTATTGCAGATTTTAACAAATATTTAATAGGTTACAGTAGAGTAGGGCCCGGCCATTTTTCTGGAATAATCTGGTTCGGGTATATCATGACCCCCGTCACATGACCCCCGTCACATGACCAGGGGGGCCCACAGTGTGTGAACAGCGCGGGGCCCTGGCTACCCTTAATCCACCCCTGGAAACAGGTTTTGGTCAATAATATCCCTGTATTTTGCACCATCCATCTTCCCCTTAACTGAGATTATTTTCCTTGTCCCTGCTACTGAAAAACATCCCCACAGCGTGATGCTTCCACCATAGAAAAACCTTTGATTCTTCCATCATTTTCTCTGCTCAGTTCAATCCCTAATTTCACATGATCACTGCCATTGTTAAAAAAATATTTGCCCTTACTAATCAGGATCCAAAACTTCAGAATATTTTGTTTTTTTTCTGTCAGATTTGCAGCAAACAAGCTCCAACGCAAGGCTTTTTACTTTTTCCAAGTCTTTTTTCTTCAACAGGTGTAAAAAAACATAAACCATGGCTTTCCTTCTACAGTTTTTATTAAAGGGAACCTGTCACCTGAATTTGGCGGGACCGGTTGTCAGTCATATAGGCGGAGTTTTCGGGTGTTGCCTTGCGCAGGCGTGTACTACGGAGGACATAGAATGAACTTCAATCCAACATTGCGGCCAGCATGCAGCCAGCGGTTAAGGAAAGGGTGAATCAAACACCTGAAAACTCCGCCCATATAACCGAAAACCGTTCCCGCCAAATTCAGGCGACAGGTTCCCTTTAAATGTGGTGACACTCATTGTATTTCGTGTAATTCTGCTCAGAAATGCACTAATTTTCATTCTTATATTAATGGATATAGTTTTCCTATTAAGGATTTTATTAAGTGCAACACAACAAATGTCATATCTAATACAATGTGAGATGTGCAAAATACAATATGTGGGCAGAACCAGAGGCCCCCTTAAAAAATGTATCTGTAGGCATACGTCCGATGCCGCTAATCCAGCTGCGGTTAGTATTTCAGCAGTATCCAGACACTTTTCCAGTGTGCACAAAGACAACACTTCTGCCCTTAAATTTGCTGGTGTTGAAACAGTGTCTAGAACTAGTAGAGGAGATTGGAAAAGGAAAATCATTAATCAATAAATCCTATAGGATCTTAAAGTTGGAAACCAGAGTTACTCTAGGATTAAACATCAGACATGATCTGATATTACAATGTAACTGAAAATCCACATAGTCACTAATGCTTCATTAATATCATGCTAATGTTATGCCGCTGTGTATCCATTTCTCTATGACCATGATTAAGGCTATATGCCGAAACTAGTTTGTCATGGCCTCATTTCTTTGTAGTCTGGTCTGCTATATGCTATCATTCCTGGTTTTAATGTTTCTGCTAAATAAACTTAATTTTACTTACCTGAGGACATTTTCATGGAGACTTTACTTTTTTCTACTTGCTGCTGAAGCCCAGGGCGGTTCTGTGCGCTGTTCCTCCACGTGGCACAGGTGTTTTCATCGGTGGTGAGAGGACTTCTCCTGTTTTTATTTTATGCATCATTAGAGATTGGGATTTTTTTTTTTTTTTTTTTTTTTATAACCCAACCCTGACTTGTTCTTCTCAACAAACTTGCCCCTGACTTGTTTGTCGATCTCCTTGGTTTTCATGGTGTTTGGTTAGTGGTGCCTCTTGCTTAATGGTGTTGCAGCCTCTGTGGCCTTTCAGAAAAGTTGTGTATATACTGACAGACCATGGGACACTTAGGGTACCGTCACACAGTGGCACTTTTGTCGCTACGACGGTACGATTCGTGACGTTCCAGCGATATCCATACGATATCGCTGTGTCTGACACGCAGCAGCGATCAGGGATCCTGCTGAGAATCGTACGTCGTAGCAGATCGTTTGGAACATTCTTTCGTCGCTGGATCTCCCGCTGTCATCGCTAGATCGGTGTGTGTGACACCGATCTAGCGATGCATTCGCTTGTAACCAGGGTAAACATCGGGTTACTAAGCGCAGGGCCGCGCTTAGTAACCCGATGTTTACCCTGGTTACTAGCGTAAATGTAAAAAAAAAAAAAAAAACAGTACATACTTACATTCCGGTGTCCGTCAGGTCCCTTGCCATCTGCTTCCCGCACTCACTGACTGCCGGCCGTAAAGTGAAAGCAGAGCACAGCGGTGACGTCACCGCTGTGCTGTGCTTTCACTTTACGGCCGGCAGTCAGTGAGTGCGGGAAGCAGATGGCAAGGGACAGACACCGGAATGTAAGTATGTACTGTTTGGTTTTTTTTATGCTGGTAACCAGGGTAAACATCGGGTTACTAAGCGCAGTCCTGCGCTTAGTAACCCGATGTTTACCCTGGTTACCCGGGGACCTCGGCATCGTTGGTCGCTGGAGAGCTGTCTGTGTGACAGCTCTCCAGCGACCACACTACGACTTACCAACGATCACGGCCAGGTCGTATCGCTGGTCGTGATCGTTCGTAAATCGTATAGTGTGACGGTACCCTTAGATACACACAGGGAAACTTCCAGTCATTAAGCATGCGATTTATGAAGGTGATTGCTTGCACCAGAAATTTTTAGGGGCTTCATAGCCAAAGGGGTGAATACATATGCACATGCCAATTTTAAGTTACTTAATCCCAGAAATGTAATTTATGCCTATATTTTTCTTACTTCACTTCACCAATTTAGACTATTAAATGCCAAAACATCAGACACATATCAGATTACAAAAATATTTAAAAGGGAAGCCTTTACTGGATTGGCCCTTTGCCCAATCATGTGATAGACACGCGCACCAGCGTCTTGAAGACATCTGGCACAGTGTTTAACTGTGTTACAGGAAGATGGATTTGCAAGGGGTGAGTCCCATAACTATTATTATAATGTATGCACACACCTGTTGTTAGTTATTCAATTCACACGTTTATGCACTTTTTTTATCAGATAAATTTTTATTGAACATAATAAATGTTATCTATTCATACAACAAAGTGCATTTGTGTTTTTCATTTTAACAAGAAAATATACCCCTTCTCCCCCCTCCCTCCTTCAGATAACCAACCCCAACTTTCCCCCCTCCTCCCCAAGAAGATCATTTTTATTACAGACAAATTGTATTATTTACATTATTTACCACAACCTCTTAATCATTCCCATTTAGCCATGGCTGCCATAGCTTTTGAAAAAAACCCATCCTATTCCTCTTGGTATAAATGCTTTTTTCGAGCTGGACAATATGATTCACCTGTGCGGTAAATTCTCGTCTGGTTGGAGGTTCCTCCCTAATCCAGTATCTCGCAATCACTTTCCTTGCAACGAAGAGCAATCTAGCTATTGCCATTTTGGCAGTTTCATCGGCCGACAACTCCTCCACATACCCAAGTATACAAACCACTGGATCCCTGGGAATCGCACATCCATAAAGCACTCCAATTTGGTTCAACACTGCTACCCAATATGAAAAGAGCCTGGGGCACACCCACAACATGTGGAGCATACCCGCCTCAGTCTGAGTGCACCTAGGGCACTCAGAATCCAATCTCACTCCGGCTTTGAACAACAAGTCAGGTGTCCTATAGGCCCTATTAACCACATACAATTGCGAGAGCCTCCCAGGCTCACTCATTGACAATTTAGGTATGTATTCCAGAATAGACCCCCATTTGTCATCGTCTATTTCCCCCAGTTCGGCCTCCCATTTTCCTCTAGCTTTAATCGGGTAATCCTCCAAGAATGTGTGTAGTAAATCCCCATATACTTCCGATATAGCCCCCTTTGTTCCATTGTTATTTAGAATACAGTCTAACATGAGATCTTTCTGAACCACTATGGGCCCCCTCTTCCTCTGTGCCTGAAAAGCGTGCTGAACTCTCCTATATTGATACCATTTTAATCCCGGAAACTGAAATTCCTGCCGAAGCGCATCATAAGATCTAAGACTCCCACTGTGAATCAATTGTCCTAATAGCCTAATACCCTTTTCTCTCCATTCTCCCATTCCTTCCATATGGTTAAATTCTTGAAGAGATGAGTTATCCCAGATAGGTGAAAATTCCGTGAAGCCCCCAATTCCCCTAATACGCTTCAGCATCTGCCATACTCTATGAATTAAATTCATGGTGGGAAAGCCATTCCCCAATTTCCTAAATAGTCCTGATTCCAGACCCAAACTCAAGGGCCATACCCCGCTAATATGCACCAGACTACTGTGACCCATTTCTTCCACTAACCCTTTCCCCCATCCCCTAAGATGTTGGCTCTGTGCAGCCAGAAAGTATAACCATGGGTTGGGTAACGCAAGCCCCCCCTCATCTTTGGGTCTCTGCAAAGTCTCCTGCCTAATCCTCGGGCTCTTCTTTCCCCACACCAACTCTCCAAATATCGATTTCAGCTTACGGAATGTTCTCATCGGGATCCATACCGGAGAATTATGTAGGACATACAGGATCTGAGGCATCACCACCATCTTAAGGAGATTTACTCTTCCTACCACTGACAAATTTAGCTTACTCCAAGCTGAGATCTTAGTGCGTATCTTAGTTACTAAAGGCTCGAGATTAAGTTCCTCAAATCTAGTTAAGGGAAGAGCTACCTGAATCCCCAAATATTTAAACTGAGTGACCACCCTTAATTTTGTATCTTCTTCCACCTCCCTTGTACAATCCACTTCTCTATCTATCTGCATAACGCTCGATTTGTCCCAATTAATAACTAGCCCTGAAATTTGCCCAAATCTCTCGATTAATGCTATTACATTTCTTAGTGGTTCCCCAGAGCTCTCAAGGAAAAGCAGTATGTCATCTGCATATAAGGCGATTTTTTCCTCCATCTTCCCATATAAAAACCCTTTCACCATTTGAGACCGTCTGATAGTCGCTGCCAGCGGTTCCACCGCCAAAGCAAACAGCAGCGGGGACAACGGGCACCCCTGCCTTGTACCTCTAAAAAGCTGAAAGCTGTCTGACATCATATTGTTCACCCTGATTTTGGCCACCGGAGAGGAGTATAGGAGCCTCACCCATGACACAAAGACTGGCCCAAACCCACAACGACTCAGCACCGACCACAGGTATTGCCATTCTATACCATCAAAGGCCTTGTGTGCATCGAGGGAAACCACCACTCTCTTGCCAGCATTATCAGCCGGTATTTGCATATTAAGAAATAGCCTTCTCAAGTTAATGGCAGTTGATTTATTAGGCATAAAGCCTGATTGGTCCGAATGAACCACTTTTTCTATCACCCGGGTCAGCCTGTTCGCCAGGGCCTTAGCCAGAATCTTGACATCTGTCGTTAGGAGTGATATCGGCCTATATGACTCCGGCAATCTTGGGTTCTTGTCTGGTTTGGGGATGACCACAATAATGGCCTCCCTCATGGAATCAGGCAATACACCCCTCTCCAGTGACTCCTCAAAGACCTCCAACAACTGAGCCATCAGCTCCTCAGCAAAGTTGCCGTATATTTCGACAGGAATGCCGTCCGCCCCCGGCGCCTTCCCTCCCGCCATGGACCTCAAGGCCCCCTCCAATTCCTCCACCGTAAACGGCCTATCCAACCAGTCTCTATCCTCTGTCTCTATTCTAGGCAAGTCTGCCACCTCTAAGAACCTGTCAATTTCTTCTTCACCCTGTTCCAATCGTGATGTATATAGTTTGCTGTAAAAACCCTTAAATCCTTCCATAATTTGGGCCCCCTGTGTAACAATACTGCCATTTTCCAATTCTAGGGCATGTACATGTGCCGATTCCCTTTGCGCCGATGCCACCACCGACAGCAGATGCCCCACTTTCTCTCCCTCCGCATAGAATGCCTCTCTTTGGAAATTCCTTGTCCTTTCTGCTCTACGTAAGTGTAACTTATTCACCTCCTCCTGAGCCTTCTTCATACGTTTTATGGTGTCCTGTGAGCGCAGATCATTCAATGCAGCCTCCGCTACCTTCAATTCTTCCATTATCGCTTTATCAGATTCCCTTGTTCGTGTTTTGTGCCTAGATATCTCTCTAAATAATATCCCCCTCAAGAATGCCTTCATGGTATCCCACACCACATATTTCGCTGCACTACCTTTATTAATTAGAAAGAACTCCTCCAGCTCCTCCCCTATCTTTCCCATATCCAGAATTTGCAACCAGAAAGGGTTAATTTTCCACCCCCGCTTAGCTATCTCCCCCAGGCTTTCAATTTTCAGTGTTACCACAAGCGGACTATGGTCCGAGACTACCCTAGCCATATACGCCACCTCCTCCACTAGCCCGTCCATTCCTTCATTGCCCAGGGCCAAATCGATGCGAGACAACGAGCCATGTGTCGCCGAATAGCAGGAAAAGCAGTACGTGTCAGTGTTACGGACTCTCCACAGATCCCTCCATGCTACTTCTTTCAAATAACTACCAAACGCTGTCTCATTCCCTTCCGTCCTCAGCAGTGCGTGTTGACCCTTATCCCAGTGATCGTTAATAATGTTATTGACATCTCCCAATATAAGCAAAGGAACTCCTCCCCATCTACCGGCTATATTAAGAATTTCCTGCAGTTTTTTCCCCGAGTACGGTGGAGGAATATATACCGACACTACACATATCAATTTAGCGAATACTTTACACACTAGGAATACATATTGTCCATCACTGTCTATCGTCACCTCCACCTCCTCAAACGGTACGTTCGTGTGCACCAGAATCGACACCCCTCTAGCATAGTTCGAGAACGTCGCATGGTACGCCCTCCTCACCCATCTTTTATGCAGTATATCCACTTTTTCTTTTACTAAATGGGTTTCCTGAAGGCATATCAGCGAGGGCCTCTGTTTCAAGATATATTGCAAAATCGCCGTACGCTTTGTATTGTTTGATAGACCTCTAATGTTCCAGCTCAAAATTTTAACTTTATCTCCCATCATATTGCCAAACAATGAAAATATTCTTCTCCCATCCTTTGATCTTCTTCCCCCCTCCCCTAAACTGACCCCTCCCCCCCCAAACCTCCCCCCCATCCCTCATTATTACAAATTAACCTAAACCTTACCTCTCCCTCCCTCAATAACCTCCTCCCTCACAAAACTCCTACTCCCTCTCTATATGAGAAAAAGGGGAACGTACTAACACTCCTACCAGTGACTTAGAAGCCGACACTCACCCACAATAAATTTCCCACTATCCAACAGTCGTTCCCCTCCCCCCGCCCATCTGAAACATAATGTAAAAACAGTTGCGCCGCCGAACACAACCAAAGCGCACTAGTCCTTCAAAACAAGTTACTCCAGTATTCTGTCACAGTGAACCCGTAGCTCAGTTAATTCTGTCAGATGAACACTTTAGACAGAAAATCACTCCTAATCCTCCTCAGCGGTTCCCTTTCGCTTCAATACGCTTCGCGTTCAGATCCAACCAGTGTGACACTTCCTCAGGGCTCTGGAAAAAGTGGACCTTATCCATAGCCACCACGCGTAGTTTTGCCGGATACATCATAGAATAAGCCAGGCCCAGTTCACGCAGACGTCTTTTAGTCTCTCCAAACTTCATCCTAAGCCTCTGCACAATTGTGGAATAGTCAGGATAGATGGATACTCGATTTCCATCGATGGTTAATTCCTCCATATTCCTGGCCTTCCTCATCAGAATATCTCGGTCTCTATAATTCAGGATTTTAGCCAGAAAAGTCCTTGGAGGGGATCCAGGGGGCAAAGGTCTGGACGGCACCCTGTGCGCTCTTTCAACCGCGAATAACTTAGTGAGACTATCTCCTCCCACCTTAGTTTTCAACCATGTTTCAATAAATTCCGTGGGGTTGTTTCCTTCTGCCTTTTCAGGCACACCAACAATTCTCAAGTTATTCCTACGTGAGCGGTTCTCCAGATCGTCAGTTTTAAGCTCCAACTCTGAAATGCGCTGGATGTATTTTTTCTCCCTTTTAGTCATTTCGGCAATTTGGTCCTCCGCTCCCCCTACACGTTCCTCTAACAGTTCAACTCTCCCCTCCATTTTGTGCATGGCTGAGCGAAACGAGGAGACCTCCCCCTTCAGGCCATCCACCTGAGCAGTTAGGGTTGTTAAAGCAGTCTTGCAAGACAATATAGCAGAGAAAATGTCCCTCAGGGTCGGCTCCGCAGCCTCATCAATACATACAGTTCCCAGCTGTGCTGCACAATCCAGGGCCAGCCCAGCCCCCTTATCTAGTGGGGCATTGCTTATGGCTGGTGTTATGGTGGGTGCTAAGCAGGATTCGCTCTCCACCACCTCCCTCTGTGCCCCAGCCTGCTCACCCGTCTGCTCCACTGAGTCCACTGCTCCTCCTGTCACCTCTCCTTCAGCTCCTTGCATCATCCGTCCTGCCTCCTCTGTTCTGGCAAACTGCTCCAGCTTTGCTAGTATTTCTAGCCGCTTCTGGTAAGCAGCGCCTGCCTTTGCCGCCTCCTCCGCTGCGCTGTCGGCGCCATCTTGGGAGCGCGTGCAGCCGGCCACCCCGGCTTCTTTCTGCCTTTTGCGCGTCATTTTCCCCCGGCTCCTGCAGCGCGCTTTTCGCTCTCCCTGCTCCCCGGCCACTCAGGAGCTGCTCCTCCGGTGTTTGGCGTTCGGCGGCGCCTTCAGAATCACTTAAATCTCCGTTCGGGCAGCGGGAGAGGTCCGGCAAGCGTCCTCTCACATCTCCTGCTAGGCCACGCCCCCCACGTTTATGCACTTTATGATCCATTGTATTGATTTGAAATGTATTTATATATATTTTATGTTTTATTATCACTGTCTCTGTCACATTACTTCTTAATGGAATGTCTACTGCGTAGTTTATGCTTTATTAATGGCAGTACTGATTGATCACTGCTTATGACAGGATGTTTGTGATATGCTATTTAAAGTCACTCATTTGCACCTTACGACACTTGAGAGAGGCACCTTATTTTTTCCACTCATTGGAGGAGGGCTGCCATGTTTTGGATATTATTAGTGATGTGCGAATACATTTGCCACTATTTCTTACTTGCACGAATAGTATGTCATTCGAGCTATTCGTTACTCGGCAAGTAATTAGGTATTCGCCTCGGTATATTCGAGTGATCCGCATTAGTTTGGTGGGGCATCACTGTGATTGGCTGGTCTTCCAGCATCATAGATAATATTTAAAGGCTGCCAGCGCCATCTTGCACACATTGCAGTCGGAAACAGCTTAGGGAGAGTGTAGTTTGAGCATAGGGAGAGTGAATGGAGTGTATTGAGAGCGATAGGGGCTAATTAGTGATCATTATTCATTCAAAAACAATCTTTTAAGATCTGAACATTGTTAAGATTAGTTGCTTGTTAGGTGGGGATTTAGTAGGGAGAGATTTAATAGGAGGCAGAGTGAAAGGCAGGCACCTGGGTGTTCTCATCATTGCAAGTACATGCCGCAGATCTCTGCTATTTCCCACTGTGTTGTATAGTAGTTAGTATTAGTAACAGACTGTGGGAATAGAGTGAAATAGGGAGGATTTCATCCACTACCAAAATATAAAAATCAGCTATTTGTAGAGTGGAATAATATTAGGTAGTAACAGCATATACAAAACCATTTTTTGAGAGCTACATAAAATTCCTGTATAGCAGCCTATGCATACAGCTCTGGCAAAAAAATTAAGAGACCACTGCAAAATGTCCAGTTTCTCTGATTTTTCTCTTTTTGGGTATATTTTTAAGTAAAATGTAAATTGTTCATTTATTCTATAAACTTCTGACATGTCTCCGAATTTCCAAGCAATAAATTTTGTATTTTCTTCTGAAATGCAGAAATGGTCAAAATTAAAAAACAAACAGTGCTTTCAGACCTCAAATAATGCAAAGAAAACAAGTTCATAATCATTTAGAAACAACAATACTAATGTTTTGACTCAGGAAGAGTTCAGAAATCAATATTTTGTGGAATAACCATGATTTATAATCACAGCTTTCATGCGTCTTGGCATGCTTTCCACCAGTCTTTCACACTGCTTCTGGCGCAAAAATTTAAGCAGTTCTGCTTTGTTTGATGGTTTGCGACTATCATCCTTTTCATTGCATTCCAGAGGTTTTCAATGGGGTTCAGGTCTAGAGATTGGGCTGCCCATGACAGGGATGTGGTGGTCTTTTAATTTTTGCCAGAGCTGTATATATGTTTTTAATGCAAAATAATATTCCTCAGTGCCAGCATATGGTGACATCCATTTTAAAATCTAATTACTAAATAATATTCATATTACTTAAATCTACTATATATTTGTCTAAGGGTCACTTCCGTCTGTCTGTCTGTCCCGGATATTCATTGGTCGCGGCCAGCCAGTGGGCGTACACAAAAGGGCAGGGGAGGCCCGGAAGTATGCAGAGCCAGACAGAAGCGCTGCAAAGGGGGCGGAGTCACCATGAGGAGGGCGGAGGCAGCCGGGACTATGGACGCTGTTGGGCCTACCTCGCCAAAAAGCCGGGGACTAAATTAATGGCTGCGGGTCGCGGCCAGCCAGTACAGGCCCGGCCAGAAGCACTGCAAAGGAGGCGGAGTCGCCATGAGGAAAGTGGAGCCGGCCGGGACCATGGGCACTGTTGGGATACCGCCCCCAAAAGCCGGGGACTAAATTTGCGGCCGCAGTCAGTAATGATGGCTGCAGTTATTGATGACGGCTGCGACAGCAGTAAACAGCACAGCACATGCGGCGGTGACAGCTGCAGACAGAAGGTAAGTATATACTACGTGGGCTGTGCTATATACTCTGTGGCTATTCAATATACTACGTGACTGGGCAATATACTACGTGGCTGTTCAATATACTACGTGGCTGTGCAATATACTACGTGACTGGGCAATATACTACGTGGCTGTGCAATATACTACATGACTGGGCAATATACTGCGTGACTGTGTTATATACTACGTGGCTGTGCTATATACTACTTGGCTGTGCAATATACTACGTGGACATGCATATTCTAGAATACCCGATGCGTTAGAATTAGGCCACCATCTAGTACTTAATATTTGTCTAGCAGTTCTGCGACTGGTGCAAAACCCTTTGAGCAATGGAAACATCACTATTTACCATAAATTTCCCAGAGTCTGCTATTGGCGTGTCTCATATAGATGATGTAAAAAATCCCCCCCAAAAAATATATTTCTTAAAAAAATTGCATATTTTTATCTAGCAGTTGTGCAACGGGTGCAATCCGGGTACAGATAACCTTAGCAGCGGCAATAATCTTCATTACTCCACATTTGGAGTGTGTTAGCAAGGTGATCTAAAAAAAAAATCATAATTTTCTATTGGTTTATAAAATAGCATATCTTAATCTAGCAGTTTTGCGACTGGCGCAATCCGGGTAGAGACAATCTTATGTGAAAATTTAGCAGCAGCAATAATCTTCATTACTCCGCATTTGGAGTGTGTTGACAAGGTCATCTAAAAAAAATCATAATTTTCTATTGGCTTAAAAAATAGCGTATCTTTATCTAGCAGTCGAGCGACTGGAGCAAAGCCTGCAGAGATATGAAAACGTGACTATTTACCTGTATTTTAGGTTAGTCTGCTGTTGTCGTGTATAATGAAGCTGCTATCTTCAAAAAAAAAAAATAGCCACACATTGCTAGAAACAGTGAAATTTGCACCTAAAACCTTTGTAAGGGTACTTGTGAAAAATAAAACCTTTTTTTTTTGTTTCATAAGCATAATGCATTCAAGATGAATAAGGATGACATTAAGGAACGTGGATGTGGTGGTGCCTGCCAAGGCCATGTGACAGATCCACAGGTTCCTGTCAAAATTTGGTCAGCAAGCTACACCACTAATGAACCCAGACAAGTGCGAGGATGTTGTGGATTGGATGGCAGACAAAGGCTCCAGTGTGCTGACAAGCAGCACCACAAAAAAAAGATCAAAAAGACAGCGCCTTTCAAAATGGTGAAAGATCAATCTTACATTTTATTCTGCCCTTTGTGGCGACTTTCGGTTAGGAGACCTTTTTCAAGGTGTAGATAATGGTGGTTGGAACGCTGTTTAGTGTGCTTGAAAAAGGTCTCCTGACTGAAACGTCGCCACAAGGGGCAGAATAAAATGTAAGATTGATCTTTCACCATTTTGTGAGGCGCTGTCTATTTGATCTTTTTTTTTTTTACATGGAATACGCTCTGGGATGGACTCCCTGGTTTTGACGTGTGCTTTTTGTCCTTAAAGGATATGGCTTTATTGTGGGGTGTGGTTTAACTGTTTTTGTTTGGACAAAGCACCACCACAAAGTCTTCCACACGGTCCTGTCTCAGTAGCCAAGAGGCTGGGCCTCTGAATCCTCAACCTGGTCCTTTTTCCTCTCACCAATGCTGGCCACTCTAAGGAACTGTTTATGTTCCCTTGTAATCTGTCAGGCATCTCAATGTGCACCATTAAGAGGGTCATGAGGAGGTGGAGTGCAGTAATGCCCAAACATTTGAGCACCCACGGCCAGGAGAAAGCTACATTGGGGAAGGTTAATTCATGTCTGAAGAGGTGGAGGATAATCATTACATGCAGTTGCCATTAGGTCAACCTCAAATCGCAACACAGAAGGAGGATGAGTGAGAAATTGGAAGACGACGTGGTCGATGATGTGGCCACTGATCCAACCTGGCACGGTGGCATGCCTAGTGAGCCCAGCAGTGCAGAGAGGGATGGATCCGTAGCAAGAAAACAGGCAAGAAGAGGTAGTGGTTTGACCAGAGGTAGAACTCGGTCAACTGTTCCACAGAGCCCCCTCCACTCAGCCAGATAACAGACCAAGGGTGCATTGTTCCCCTGTAAGGCAGTTTTTTTCTGAAAGTCATTCAGATAAAACAACTGTAATTTGCAGCATCTGCCAAACCAAGCTAAGAAGAGGCAAGAACACTGCCAACCTGAGCATCACCAGCATGCAAAAGCACATGGTAGCCAGGCACCTCAGTAGGTGGGCAGAATGCCTGGGTACAAATCTGTGTCTGAGGGTTAAACCACTACCCCTTCCCCTGTGTTATGGCCTTCCCAATCTGCTGACCATGAAGCAGGCACTGATGCCTCCTGCCCACAACCAGTGGTTGCACACACACAACAGTCAGAAACCACATGCAGTTGTCCCAGCACAGCGTTCAGTTGTCCCTGCTATAGACATTTACCAGAAAGCAGAAATATCCAGCCACCCACCCACCCACAGGCCCAAATGCTAAACACCCAACATTGCCAGATTGCTAGCCCTGGAAATGTTGCTGTTTTGATTTGTGGGAACTGAGTCTTTCCGTGACCTATTGGCAGTGGCAGCCCCACAGTACTCGATTCCCAGCTAACACTATTTTTACCGGTGTGCTGTCCCAGCGTCACATAAGCACGTGTTACAGAATATCAGCCGTGCTCTGGCCAATGCAGTCACAGGGAAGGTCCACCTAGCCACAGACACGTGGACAAGTTCTTGTGGACAGGGAGGATACATTTTCCTGACAGCACACTGGGTTAACCTGGTGGAGTCTGGGACAATGTCAGAGGCTGGGAAATCATACATCTTACCCACACCAATAGCGGGACCAACTTCCATCAGGGTTTCAGGGTCCTCATATTCCACTTCCTGTCTCTCCTCCTCCTGCTCCTCATCCTCAGCAGAACTAGCCTCCCCATCACTCCCCAGCGCGGAAATCTGCAGCACTGCCTTGGCGAAGCACCGGCACGCTCTGCTGAAGCCCATCTGTTTAGGTAATGTAAAGTAGTGTTGAAGCACCAACAGAAAGCTTTTTTCACCAGTGTAAAAACTTTTTTTTCAATTATGTTAAAACCTCCACTTGTCAAATTTCAGAGTAGTGCAAACACAAAAGACTATTGATAATTGAAGTAACAAGTAAAAAGAAAGTCAGCACTCACCCTTCTTTGAAGTTAATTCAGTCCATTTTAATTTTCATTTAAAGTTGGCCAATTGGCAAAAAAGTGCAAAAGTGCTAGCAGCGTGGTATCAGGTACACTGATTACAACAAGAGAGACGTGATGGACGGACCTGATGCTACGTTGCTAGCAATTTTGCACTTTTTTGTCAATTGTCCAACTTTACCTGAAAATTAAAAAGGGCTGAATTAACTTCAAAGAAGGGTGAGTGCTGACCTTCTTTTTTATCTGTCTAGGTGTGTGTGATAATGGTTGTAACTTGGTGGCGGCTAAAGCTTGGCAAGCTGGTACACGTTCCATGTATGGCCCACGTGCTGAATTTGGTTGTACAGCTTTTTTTTAAAAACATACCCTGACTGGCCTGACTTACCTGCCAAGGTATGCCATGTCAGCGCACATTTCTGAAAGTCATCTCATGCTTTAGCTGGTCTAGCTTCGCTGTACCAGTGCTTTAATTTGCATCATCACTGATTGATTTGTGACCTGCCCACACACTGGAATTCGACCTTCTATATGTTGGCAAGGCTTAGTGAACAGCAGAGGGCAGTCTCTGAATTCCAGCTTCCCAATGCCCATCAGAGTAACACTCAGCCCCCACACATAACTGCCGAGTGGGTGTGGATCGCTGACCTATGTGAGGTTCTTCAAAACTTTGAGTACGGCACCAAGATTGTGAATGCTGATGACGCTATTATGAGCATAACCATCCCGCTTCTCTGTCTATTAAAATGTTAGCTGCAGAATCTGAAAGATGAAGCTTTAAATGCCGAGCAGGTGGCTATGGAGCAAGATTGTACAGTGGCTGATACCATACAGCTCAGCCTCACACAGTATTCCCAGGCCACATTTGGTGATGACGAGGAACAGGAGGAGGGGAGGAGGATGAAGAGTAACAGAAGTTTTTGATCTGTGCTGCAGAGGGGACTCCCAATCCCAGCTACATGCCTGTCCAGCATGGATGGCATGAAGATCAATCATATTTTTTTGCATTTTTTTCTTTGCGCTGCTGCCATGTATATGTCGATCTTTGGTGTTCCCCTTTAATTTTTTGTATATGTAGATATCAACTCCTCTTGGGTAGTTCCTTGGGTGGTGCATGTAGGCCCGCATGTACCACTCTTGAACACCCTGTGTGTGCAACTATTGTTATTTAGAGACACTGTTCTATATAATATAGATTACTAGTGGAGACTTATGCCAACAAGTGTGACTTTATTTGTGACTTTATTTATTGAAGTCTTATATCATTATTCTGCAAAAACCTAAAGCCCATCTAGTAAAAAGTAAGCACTTGACTGTATTGTCATTTGACAATAGATTTTGTAGAGATATCTCTCATAGCGTCTCCCCAGGGCTATACTGTAACAACTGTTGCCATGTCTCTTTGCTCACATGGTACACAGGCTGACGTACTGAGGGAGGCGTGGTTGGGTGACGCCGGCGATCACGTGTCCGTTGGTTGGCGCCAGTGAACTTCCTCCTGGGGTCCCGCACCAGAACTTGTTGTTCCGAGGGACTTTTACCCAAAAATGATGGATTGCATTTCCGGGTCCACGTGGATGGTGGAGCATAACAGGTGCAGCTAATCTTTGACCTCTTGGGGTTTGGTATAACTAGGTGGTCCTTTCCTCATGCACCCCTTCTGAGGAAGAGATTTTTCAAAACGTGTGTCAAGGGGTACACTGGAGCTGCCTTGACCCTGAGTAACTATCCACACCCTCTAGCTTGGATATACTTATACCTATTTGTGTTATTATGCACTTTCTATTACTTCCATTACCTTAACCCCTTGACCCCGAAGCCTGTTTTCAACTTCCTGACCAGGCCATTTTTTTCAATTCTGACCACTGTCACTTTATGAGGTCATAACTCTGAAACGCTTCAACGGATCTTGGTGATTCTGAGACTGTTTTCTCATGACATATTGTACTTTCTGATAGTGGTAAAAAAATTTAGATTTGACTTGCGTTCATTTGTGAAAAAAATGGAAATTTGGGGAAAATTTAAATTTTTCCAATTTTTTAATTTTAGTTTTTATGCCCTTAAATTAGAGCGTCATATCATACAAAATAGTTAATAAATAACATTACCCACATGTCTGCTTTACATTACCACAACTTTGGGAACATAATTTTTTTGTTAGGAAGTTATAAGGGTTAAAAATTGACCAGCGATTTCTCATTTTTACAGCAAAATTTGCAAAACCATTTTCTTTAGGGACCACCTCACACTTGAAGTGACTTTGAGGGGTCTATATGACAGAAAATGTCCAAAACTGACACCATTCTAAAAACTGCACCCCTCAAGGTACTCAAAACCACATTCAAAAAGTATATTAACCCATTATCTACCAATGTCCTTTTTTTGGGACGCCAAATCATTTGCTTCTAGCAACTAAAATTTTATAATTTTTATAATTAGGTCCAATTTTTTGTGTTGTGTTTGTAAAATGAATGTTTTCAAAATAGGAAATCATGTCATTGTCATTTTTAATTGAATATTGGGACACCTTTTTCTGAAAAATCCATAAAATGAAAATTTCTAATTTGGCAAGTAATGCGTTAACCTTTCAGGTGCTTCACAGAAACTTTTGGAATGTTTAAAAAACATTTAACATTTGACTTTTTTTCACAAAATTTTTACTTCAGTTCCAATTTGTTTTATTTTACCAAGGGTAACAGGAGAAATTGGACCACAAAAGTCGTCGTACAATTTGACCCGAGTATGCCGATACCCCATCTGTTGGGGTAAACCATTGTTTGGGCACATGGCAGAGCTCGGAAGGGAAGGAGCGCCATTTGACTTTTCAATGCAAAATTGGCTGGAATTGAGATCGGACACCATGTCGCGTTTGGAGAGCCCCTGATGTGCCTAAGCAGTGGAAAACCCCCACAAGTGACACCATTTTGGAAAGTCGACCCCCTAGGGTACTAATCTAGATGTGTGGTGAGCACTTTGAACCCCCAAGTACTTCACAGAAGTTTATAATGTAGAGCCGTAAAAAAAATCATTTTTTTCACAAAAATGATCTTTTCGCCCCAAATTTTTTATTTTCCCAAGGGTAACAGGACAAATTGGACCCCAAAAGTTGTTGATCAATTTGTCCTGAGCACGCGGATACCCCTTATATGGGATAATATAATAATATAATAAACTCCCTTATATGGGAGTAAACCACTGTTTGAGCACATGGCAGGGCTCGGAAGGGAACCAGAACCGTTTGACTTTTCAATGCAAAATTGGCTGGAATTGAGATCAGAACCCATGTCACGTTTGGAGAGCCCCTGATGTGCCTAAACAGTGGAAACCCCCCACAAGTGACCCCATTTTGGAAAGAAGACCCCCTAAGGAACTTATCTAGATGTGTGGTGAGCACTTTTAACCCCCAATTGTTTCACTAAAATTTAGAATGTAGAGCCGTGAAATTTAAAAAAAATCAATTTTTCTTTCCACAAAATGATCTTTTAGCACGCAAATTTTTACCCAACGGTACCAGGAGAAATTGGACCCCAACATTTGTTGACCATTTTGTCCTGAGTACGCTGATACCCTATATGTGGGGGGAACCACTGTTTGGGTGCACGGCAGAGCTCAGAAGGGAAGGAGCACCGTTTAGAATGTAGACATAGAAGGATTGGTCTGCAGGCATCACGTTGCATGTGCAGAGCCCCTGATGTACCTAAACAGTAGAATCCCCCCACAAGTGACCCCATATTGGAAACTAGACCCCCTAAGGAACTTATTTAGATGTGTTGTGAGAACTTTGTACCCCCAAGTGTTTCGCTAAAGTTTATAATGCAGAGCCGTGAAAATAAAAAATCTTTTTTTCCCACAAAAATTACTTTTTAGCCCCTGGTTTTGTATTTTTCCAAGGGTAACAGGAGAAATTGGACCCCAACATTTGTTGTCCAATTTGTCCTGAGTACACTGATACTCCATATGTGGGGGTAAACCCCTGTTTGGGCGCACGGGAGAGCTCGGAAGGGAAGGAGCACTGTTTTAGTTTTTCAATGCAGAATTGGCTGGAATTGAGATCGGACACCATGTCATGTTTGGAGAGCCCCTGATGTGCCTAAACAGTAGAACCCCCAACAATTCTAACTGAAACCCTAACCCAAGCACACCCCTAACCCTAATCCCAACCATAACCCTAACCATACCCCTAACCCTAATCCCAACCCTAATCCCAACCGTAAATGTAATCCAAACCCTAACTTTAGCCCCAACCCTAACTTTAGCCCTAACCCTAACCCCAATCCCCAACCCTAACCTGTTGTGAATTCTGTTGTCGATCTCCCTCCTGTGGTCGTGAATGGTACTTCGGCGAGTTCTGTCCATGGACTCCCTCTGGTGGCTGTAAGTGGAGCTGCTGCTTCTGAGGTTCCTTACACAGGTGACGTGGTTTATCCTTTGGTTGGCTGCTCTATTTAACTCCACTCAGATCGTTACTCCATGCCAGCTGTCAATATTCCTGCATTGGTTCAGTTCGCTCTTGGATCTTTCTGGTGACCTGTCTTCTCCAGCGGAAGCCAAGTTCCTGCTAGTTATTATTTGTTCATTGTTTCCTTGTCCAGCTGGTTATCATGATTTTGTCTTGCTAGCTGGAAGCTCTGGGATGCAGAGTGGCACCTCCGCACCGTGAGTCGGTGCGGAGGTCTTTTTGCACACTCTGCATGGTCTTTTGTAGTTTTTTGTGCGGACCGCAAAGATACCTTTCCTATCCTCTGTCTGTTTAATAAGTCTGGCCTCCCTTTGCTGAAACCTGTTTCATTTCTGCGTTTGTGACTTTCATCTTTACTCACAGTCAATATATGTGGGGGGCTGCCTTTTCCTTTGGGGATTTTCTCTGAGGCACGGTAGGCTTTATTTTCTATCTCTAGGGCTAGCTAGCTCTTAGGCTGTGAAGAGGCGTCTAGGGAGTGTCAGGAACGCTCCACAGCTATTTCTAGTTGTGATAGGATTAGGGGCTGCGGTCAGCAGAGCTCCCACATCCCAGAGCTTGTCCTGTGTGAGTTTAACTATCAGGTCGTGCCGGGTGCTCCTAACCACCAGGTCCATAGCAGTACAGCTGGCCTAAAGTATTAATGCATCTCAATAGAGGGATAAGAGAAGTTCTGAGACCATTTTTTTTTCTTTGCACTGTGTTTTGTTTTTCTTTTCCCCTAAACCTTTGGGTGGTTCAGGACACAGGTGAAGATATGGACATTCAAGGTCTGTCCTCTTGTGTGGATCATCTCACTGCAAGGGTACAAAACATTCAAGATTTTGTGGTTCAGAATCCGATGTTAGAGCCTAGAATTCCTATTCCTGATTTATTTTCTGGGGATAGATCTAAGTTCCTGAATTTCAAAAATAATTGTAAACTGTTTCTAGCTTTGAAACCCCGCTCCTCTGGTGACCCCGTTCAACAAGTAAAAAATCATTATTTCTTTGTTGCGTGGTGACCCTCAAGACTGGGCATTTTCCCTTGTGCCAGGAGATCCTGCATTGCGTGATGTTGATGCCTTTTTACTGGCGCTTGGATTGCTTTATGATGAACCAAATTCAGTGGATCAGGCAGAGAAAATCTTGCTGGCTTTGTGTCAGGGTCAGGATGAAGCGGAAGTGTACTGTCAGAAGTTTAGAAAGTGGTCTGTGCTTACTCAGTGGAATGAGTGTGCCCTGGCGGCAATTTTCAGAAAGGGTCTTTCTGAAGCCCTTAGGGATGTCATGGTGTGATTTCCCACGCCTGCTGGTCTGAATGAGTCTATGTCCTTGGCCATTCAGATCGATCGGCGCTTGCGTGAGCGCAAAGCTGTGCACCATCTGGCGGTATTCTCTGAGCATAGGCCTGAGCCTATGCAGTGTGATAGGACTTTGACCAGAGCTGAACGGCAAGAACACAGACGTCGGAATGGGCTGTGTTTTTACTGTGGTGAATCCACTCATGCTATCTCCGATTGTCCTAAGCGCACTAAGCGGTTCGCTAGGTCTGCCACCATTGGTACGGTACAGTCTAAATTTCTTTTGTCCGTCTGATTTGCTCTCTGTCGTCCTATTCTGTTATGGCATTTGTGGATTCAGGCGCTGCCCTGAATTTGATGGACTTGGAGTTCGCTAGGCGCTGTGGTTTTTTCTTGGAGCCCTTGCAGTATCCTATTCCATTGAGAGGAATTGATGCTACGCCTTTGGCCAAGAATAAGCCTCAGTACTGGACTCAATTGACCATGTGCATGGCTCTTGCACATAAGGAGGATATTCGCTTTTTGGTGTTGCATAATCTGCATGATGTGGTCGTTTTGGGGTTGCCATGGCTACAAGTCCATAATCCAGTGTTGGATTGGAAATCTATGTCTGTGTCCGGCTGGGGTTGTCAGGGGGTACATGGTGATGTTCCATTGTTGTCAATTTCGCCTTCCACTCCTTCTGAAGTCCCTGAGTTTTTATCAGATTACCGGGATGTATTTGAAGGGCCCAAATCCGGTGCCCTACCTCCTCATAGGGATTGCGATTGTGCTATTAATTTGATTCCTGGTAGTAAGTTTCCTAAGGGCCGTCTGTTTAATTTATCTGTGTCAGAACACGCCGCTATGCGGAGTTATATAAAGGAATCCTTGGAGAAGGGTCATATTCGCCCGTCGTCGTCACCATTGGGAGCAGGGTTCTTTTTTGTGGCCAAGAAGGATGGCTCTTTGAGACCTTGTATTGATTACCGCCTTCTTAATAAGATCACAGTCAAATTTCAGTATCCTTTGCCGCTGCTGTCTGATTTGTTTGCTCGGATTAAGGGGGCTAGTTGGTTCACCAGGATAGATCTTCGAGGGGCGTATAATCTTGTGCGAATTAAACAGGGCGATGAATGGAAAACAGCATTTAATACGCCCGAGGGCCATTTTGAGTACCTGGTTATGCCATTCGGGCTTTCCAATGCTCCATCAGTATTTCAGTCCTTTATGCATGACATCTTCCGAGAGTACCTGGATAGATTCATGATTGTATATTTGGATGACATTTTGGTCTTTTCGGATGATTGGGAGTCTCATGTGAAGCAGGTCAGAATGGTGCTTCCAGGTCCTTCGTGCAAATTCCTTGTTTGTGAAGGGGTCAAAGTGTCTCTTTGGAGTTCAGAAGGTTTCATTTTTGGGTTTCATTTTTTCCCCTTCTACTATCGAGATGGACCCTGTTAAAGTTCAGGCCATTTATGATTGGACTCAGCCGACATCTGTGAAGAGCCTGCAGAAGTTCCTGGGCTTTGCTAATTTTTACCGTCGCTTCATCGCTAATTTTTCTAGTGTTGCTAAACCGTTGACTGATTTGACCAAGAAAGGTGCTGATGTGGTCAATTGGTCCTCTGTGGCTGTAGAGGCTTTTCAGGAGTTGAAGCGTCGTTTTTCTTCTGCCCCTGTGTTGTGCCAGCCAGATGTTTTGCTCCCGTTTCAGGTCGAGGTTGATGCTTCTGAGATTGGAGCAGGGGCTGTTTTGTCACAAAGAAGTTCTGATGGCTCGGTGATGAAACCATGTGCCTTCTTTTCTAGAAAATTCTCACCTGCTGAGCGCAATTATGATGTTGGCAATCGAGAGTTGTTGGCCATGAAGTGGGCATTCGAGGAGTGGCGACATTGGCTTGAAGGAGCTAAACATTGCGTGGTGGTCTTGACGGATCACAAGAATTTGACTTATCTCGAGTCTGCCAAACAGTTGAATCCTAGACAGGCTCGATGGTCGCTCTTTTTCTCCCGTTTTGATTTTGTGGTTTCATACCTTCCGGGATCTAAGAATGTGAAGGCTGATGCCCTGTCAAGGAGTTTTGTGCCTGACTCTCCGGGTGTTCCGGAGCTGGTGGGTATTCTTAAAGAGGGGGTAATTTTGTCTGCCATTTCCCCTGATTTGCGGCGCGTGCTGCAGAAGTTTCAGGCTGATAGACCTGACCGTTGTCCTACGGAGAAACTGTTTGTCCCTGATAGATGGACTAGTAGAGTTATCTCTGCGGTTCATTGTTCGGTGCTGGCTGGTCATCCTGGAATCTTTGGTACCAGAGATTTAGTGGCTAGATCCTTTTGGTGGCCTTCTTTGTCACGGGATGTGCGTTCTTTTGTGCAGTCCTGTGGGACTTGTGCTCGGGCTAAGCCCTGCTGTTCTCGTGACAGTGGGTTGCTTTTGCCCTTGCTGGTCCCGAAGAGGCCCTGGACACATATTTCCATGGATTTTATTTCTGATCTCCCTGTTTCTCAAAGGATGTCGGTCATTTGGGTGGTTTGTGATCGCTTCTCTAAGATGGTCCATTTGGTACCCTTGTCTAAATTGCCTTCCTCCTCTGATTTGGTGCCATTGTTTTTCCAGTACGTGGTTCGTTTGCATGGCATTCCAGAGCACATCGTCTCGGACAGAGGTTCCCAGTTTGTTTCGAGGTTTTGGCGGTCCTTTTGTGCTAAGATGTGCATTGATTTGTCTTTTTCTTCGGCTTTCCATCCTCAGACTAATGGCCAAACCGAACAAACTAATCAGACTTTGGAAACATATCTGAGATGCTTTGTTTCTGCTGATCAGGATGATTGGGTGTCCTTCTTTCCTTTGGCTGAGTTCGCCCTTAATAATCGGGCCAGCTCGGCTACTTTGGTTTCTCCTTTTTTCTGTAATTCTGGTTTCCATCCTCGTTTCTCTTCAGGGCAGGTTGAGCCTTCGGACTGACCTGGTGTAGATACTGTGGTGGACAGGTTGCAGCAAATTTGGACTCATGTGGTGGACTGTTGTGAATTCTGTGGCTGAATTCACTCCTGTGGTCACAAGTGGTACTGCAGCTTCTGAGCTTCCTCCCTCAGGTGTTCTGGTGAGCTCGTTAGCTGCTTCATTACTTAACTCCGCCTGATGCTGCTATCCTTGCTCCTTGTCAATGTTTCAGCGTTGGATCTGAGCTTCTCCTGATTGTTCCTGTGACCTGCTGCTCTGTATAGCCAAGTGCTTTTTGCTTTTTTGTTGCTTTTTTTCTGTCCAGCTTGTCTTTTGTTTTGCTGGAAGCTCTGAGACGCAAAGGGTGTACCGCCGTGCCGTTAGTTCGGCACGGTGGGTTTTTTTTGCCCCCTTTGCGTGGTTTTGCTTTAGGGTTTTTTGTAGACTGCAAAGTTCGCTTTACTGTCCTCGCTCTGTCCTAGAATATCGGGCCCCACTTTGCTGAATCTATTTCATCCCTACGTTTTGTCTTTTCATCTTACTCACAGTCATATGTGGGGGGCTGCCTTTTCCTTTGGGGAATTTCTCTGTGGCAAGTCAGGCCTATTTTTCTATCTTCAGGCTAGCTGGTTTCTTAGGCTGTGCCGAGTTGCCTAGGTAGTTGTTAGGCGCAATCCACAGCCGCTTTTAGTTGTGTTTAGGATAGGATCAGGTGTGCAGTCTACAGAGTTTCCACGTCTCAGAGCTCGTTCTTGTATTTTTGGGTATTTGTCAGATCACTGTGTGCGCTCTGATCGCTAAGCACACTGTGTTTCTGGATTGCCTTCATAACACCTGTCATTAGCAAACATAACAGTACAAGGAGCCAAAACTAATGATTCTCAATAGAGGGAAAGAAAAAGTTCTGACATTTTTTTTTTTTTCTGCTCTGTGTTCACTTTTTTTTTTCCCCTAGACATTTGGGTGATTCTGGACACAGGTGTGGACATGGATATTCAGGGTCTGTGCTCTTCAATGGATAATCTCGTTATAAATGTACAAAAAATTCAAGATACTATTGATCAGAAATCTATGTTAGAACCAAGAATTCCTATTCCTGATTTGTTTTTTGGAGATAGAACTAAGTTTCTAAGTTTCAAAAATAATTGTAAGCTATTTCTGGCCTTGAAACCTCATTCTTCTGGTAATCCTATTCAACAGGTTTTGATTATTATTTCTTTTTTGCGCGGCGACCCTCAAGACTGGGCATTTTCTCTTGCGCCAGGAGACCCTGCATTGAGTAGTGTCGATGCGTTTTTCCTGGCGCTCGGATTGCTGTACGATGAGCCTAATTCAGTGGATCAGGCTGAGAAAAATTTGCTGGCTTTGTGCCAGGGTCAGGATGATATAGAAGTATATTGTCAGAAATTTAGGAAATGGTCAGTACTCACTCAGTGGAATGAATCTGCGCTGGCAGCTTTGTTCAGAAAGGGTCTCTCTGAGGCTCTTAAGGATGTCATGGTGGGATTTCCTATGCCTGCTGGTTTGAATGAGTCTTTGTCTTTGGCCATTCAGATCGGTCGACGCTTGCGCGAGCGTAAATCTGTGCACCATTTGGCGGTACTGCCTGAGGTTAAACCTGAGCCTATGCAGTGCGATAGGACTATGACTAGAGTTGAACGGCAGGAATACAGACGTCGGAATGGTCTGTGTTTCTACTGTGGTGATTCCACTCATGCTATTTCTGATTGTCCTAAGCGCACTAAGCGGTCCGCTAGGTCTGCCGTCATTGGTACTGTACAGTCCAAATTCCTTCTGTCCATTACCTTGATATGCTCTTTGTCGTCGTTTTCTGTCATGGCGTTTGTGGATTCGGGCGCTGCCCTGAATCTGATGGATTTGGATTATGCTAAACGTTGTGGGTTTTTCTTGGAGCCTTTGCGGTGTCCTATTCCATTGAGAGGAATTGATGCCACACCTTTGGCCAAGAATAAACCTCAATACTGGGCCCAGCTGACCATGTGCATGGCTCCTGCACATCAGGAAGTTATTCGCTTTCTGGTGTTGCATAATCTGCATGATGTGGTCGTGTTGGGGTTGCCATGGCTACAAACCCATAATCCAGTATTGGATTGGAATTCCATGTCGGTATCCAGCTGGGGTTGTCAGGGGGTACATGGTGATATTCCATTTTTGTCGATTTCGTCATCCACCCCTTCTGAGGTCCCAGAGTTCTTGTCTGATTATCAGGATGTATTTGAAGAGCCCAAGTCCGATGCTCTACCTCCGCATAGGGATTGTGATTGTGCTATCAATTTGATTCCTGGTAGTAAATTCTCTAAAGGTCGATTATTTAATTTATCCGTGCCCGAACACGCCGCTATGCGCAGTTATGTGAAGGAATCCCTGGAGAAGGGACATATTCGCCCATCGTCATCACCATTGGGAGCAGGGTTCTTCTTTGTAGCCAAGAAGGATGGTTCGCTGAGACCGTGTATTGATTACCGCCTTCTTAATAAGATCACTGTTAAATTTCAGTATCCCTTGCCATTGTTATCTGACTTGTTTGCTCGGATTAAGGGGGCTAGTTGGTTCACTAAGATAGATCTTCGTGGTGCGTATAATCTGGTGAGAATCAGGCAAGGAGATGAATGGAAAACTGCATTCAATACGCCCGAGGGTCATTTTGAGTATCTAGTGATGCCGTTCGGACTTGCCAATGCATGACATCTTCCGTGAGTATCTGGATAAATTCCTGATTGTTTACTTGGATGACATTTTGATCTTCTCAGATGATTGGGAGTCTCATGTGAAGCAGGTCAGAATGGTTTTTCAGGTCCTGCGTGCTAACTCTTTGTTTGTGAAGGGATCAAAGTGTCTCTTCGGTGTGCAGAAAATTTCATTTTTGGGGTTCATCTTTACCCCTTCTACTATCGAGATGGATCCAGTTAAGGTCCAAGCCATCCAGGATTGGATTCAGCCGACATCTCTGAAAAGTCTGCAAAAGTTCCTGGGCTTTGCTAATTTTTATCGTCGCTTCATCTGTAATTTTTCTAGCATTGCCAAACCATTGACCGATTTGACCAAGAAGGGTGCCGATTTGGTTAATTGGTCTTCTGCTGCTGTGGAAGCTTTTCAGGAGTTGAAGCGTCGTTTTTCTTCTGCCCCTGTGTTGTGTCAGCCAGATGTTTCTCTTCCGTTCCAGGTCGAGGTTGATGCTTCTGAGATTGGAGCAGGGGCGGTTTTGTCACAGAGAGGTTCTGATTGCTCAGTGATGAAGCCATGTGCTTTCTTTTCCAGGAAGTTTTCGCCCGCTGAGCGCAATTATGATGTGGGCAATCGAGAGTTGCTGGCCATGAAGTGGGCATTCGAGGAGTGGCGTCATTGGCTTGAAGGAGCTAAGCATCGCGTGGTGGTATTGACTGATCATAAGAACTTGACTTATCTCGAGTCTGCCAAGCGCTTGAATCCTAGACAGGCCTGTTGGTCGTTATTTTTTGCCCGCTTCGACTTTGTGATTTCGTACCTTCCGGGCTCTAAAAATGTGAAGGCGGATGCTCTGTCTAGGAGTTTTGTGCCCGACTCTCCGGGTTTATCTGAGCCAGCGGGTATCCTCAAGGAAGGAGTCATTGTGTCTGCCATCTCCCCTGATTTGCGGCGGGTGCTGCAAAAATTTCAGGCGAATAAACCTGATCGTTGTCCAGCAGAGAAACTGTTCGTCCCTGATAGGTGGACTAATAAACTTATCTCTGAACTTCATTGTTCGGTGTTGGCTGGTCATCCTGGAATCTTTGGTACCAGAGAGTTAGTGGCTAGATCCTTCTGGTGGCCATCTCTGTCACGGGATGTACGTACTTTTGTGCAGTCCTGTGGGATTTGTGCTAGGGCTAAGCCCTGCTGTTCTCGTGCCAGTGGGTTGCTTTTGCCCTTGCCGGTCCCAAAGAGGCCTTGGACACATATTTCGATGGATTTCATTT
Source organism: Ranitomeya imitator (assembly GCF_032444005.1). NCBI lineage: Eukaryota > Metazoa > Chordata > Amphibia > Anura > Dendrobatidae > Ranitomeya > Ranitomeya imitator. The sequence continues at coordinate 432,703,129 of NC_091285.1, forward strand.
CTGACCTTCCCGTTTCTCAAAAGATGTCAGTCATTTGGGTGGTCTGTGATCGCTTTTCTAAAATGGTCCATCTGGTGCCCTTGGCTAAATTGCCTTCCTCCTCTGATTTGGTACCTTTGTTCTTTCAGCATGTGGTTCGGTTGCATGGCATTCCTGAGAATATTGTTTCTGACAGAGGTTCCCAGTTTGTTTCAAGGTTTTGGCGAGCCTTTTGTGGTAGGATGGGCATTGACCTATCCTTTTCCTCGGCTTTCCATCCTCAGACTAATGGCCAGACCGAACGAACCAATCAGACCTTGGAAACATATCTGAGATGTTTTGTTTCTGCAGACCAGGATGATTGGGTGTCCTTTTTGCCGTTGGCTGAGTTCGCCCTTAATAATCGGGCCAGCTCGGCTACCTTGATTTCTCCATTTTTTTGCAATTCTGGGTTCCATCCTCGTTTCTCTTCAGGACAGGTTGAGTCTTCGGACTGTCCTGGTGTGGATTCTGTGGTGGATAGGTTGCAGCAGATCTGGACTCAGGTAGTGGACAATTTGATCTTGTCCCAGGAGAAAGCTCAACTTTTCGCTAATCGCAGACGCCGTGTGGGTCCCCGACTTCGTGTTGGGGATCTGGTTTGGTTATCTTCTCATCATATTCCTATGAAGGTTTCCTCTCCTAAATTTAAACCTCGTTTTATTGGTCCGTATAGGATTTCTGAGGTTCTCAATCCTGTGTCTTTTTGTTTGACCCTCCCAGACTCCTTTTCCATACATAATGTATTCCATAGGTCGTTGTTGCGGAGATACGTGGCACCTATGGTTCCATCTGTTGAGCCTCCTGCCCCGGTTTTGGTGGAGGGGGAATTGGAGTATATTGTGGAGAAGATTTTGGATTCTCGTGTTTCTAGACGGAAACTCCAGTATCTGGTTAAATGGAAGGGTTATGCTCAGGAAGATAATTCCTGGGTTTTTGCCTCTGATGTTCATGCTTCCGATCTTGTTCGTGCCTTTCATGCGGCTCATCCTGGTCGGCCTGGGGGCTCTGGTGAGGGTTCGGTGACCCCTCCTCAAGGGGGGGGTACTGTTGTGAATTCTGTGGCTGAATTCACTCCTGTGGTCACAAGTGGTACTGCAGCTTCTGAGCTTCCTCCCTCAGGTGTTCTGGTGAGCTCGTTAGCTGCTTCATTACTTAACTCCGCCTGATGCTGCTATCCTTGCTCCTTGTCAATGTTTCAGCGTTGGATCTGAGCTTCTCCTGATTGTTCCTGTGACCTGCTGCTCTGTATAGCCAAGTGCTTTTTGCTTTTTTGTTGCTTTTTTTCTGTCCAGCTTGTCTTTTGTTTTGCTGGAAGCTCTGAGACGCAAAGGGTGTACCGCCGTGCCGTTAGTTCGGCACGGTGGGGGTTTTTTGCCCCCTTTGCGTGGTTTTGCTTTAGGGTTTTTTGTAGACTGCAAAGTTCGCTTTACTGTCCTCGCTCTGTCCTAGAATATCGGGCCCCACTTTGCTGAATCTATTTCATCCCTACGTTTTGTCTTTTCATCTTACTCACAGTCATTATATGTGGGGGGCTGCCTTTTCCTTTGGGGAATTTCTCTGGGGCAAGTCAGGCCTATTTTTCTATCTTCAGGCTAGCTAGTTTCTTAGGCTGTGCCGAGTTGCCTAGGTAGTTGTTAGGCGCAATCCACAGCCGCTTTTAGTTGTGTTTAGGATAGGATCAGGTGTGCAGTCTACAGAGTTTCCACGTCTCAGAGCTCGTTCTTGTATTTTTGGGTATTTGTCAGATCACTGTGTGCGCTCTGATCGCTAAGCACACTGTGTTTCTGGATTGCCTTCATAACACCTGTCATTAGCAAACATAACAGTGGACAATTTGACAGTGTCCCAGGAGAAGGCTCAACGTTTCACTAACCGCCGGCGCTGTGTTGGTCCCCGACTTCGTGTTGGGGATTTGGTTTGGTTGTCATCCCGTCATGTTCCTATGAAGGCTTCCTCTCCTAAGTTTAAGCCTTGTTTCATTGGGTGATATAAGATTTCTGAAGTTCTTAATCCTGTGTCATTTCGTTTGGACCTTCCAGCTTCTTTTGCCATCCATAATGTGTTCCATAGGTCATTGTTGCGGAGATACGTGGTGCCTATGGTTCCCTCCGTTGATCCTCCTGCCCCGGTGTTGGTCGAGGGGGAGTTGGAGTATGTGGTGGAGAAGATTTTGGATTCTCGTGTTTCGAGACGAAAACTCCAGTACCTGGTCAAGTGGAAGGGTTATGTTCAGGAAGATAATTCCTGGGTTTTTGCCTCTGATGTTCATGCTGCTGATCTAGTTCGTGCCTTTCATTTGGCTCATCCTGATCGGCCTGGGGGCTCTGGTGAGGGTTCGGTGACCCCTCCTCAAGGGGGGGTACTGTTGTGAATTCTGTTCTCGAACTCCCTCCTGTGGTCGTGAATGGTACTTCGGCGAGTTCTGTCCATGGACTCCCTCTGGTGGCTGTGAGTGGAGCTGCTGCTTCTGAGGTTCCTTACACAGGTGACGTGGTTTATCCTTTGGTTGGCTGCTCTATTTAACTCCACTCAGATCGTTACTCCATGCCAGCTGTCAATGTTCCTGCATTGGTTCAGTTCGCTCTTGGATCTTTCTGGTGACCTGTGTTCTCCAGCAGAAGCTAAGTTCCTGCTAGTTATTATTTGTTCATTGTTTCCTTGTCCAGCTGGTTATCATGATTTTGTCTTGCTAGCTGGAAGCTCTGGGATGCAGAGTGGCACCTCCGCACCGTGAGTCGGTGCGGAGGTCTTTTTGCACACTCTGCATGGTCTTTTGTAGTTTTTTGTGCTGACCGCAAAGATACCTTTCCTATCCTCTGTCTGTTTAGTAAGTCTGGCCTCCCTTTGCTGAAACCTGTTTCATTTCTGCGTTTGTTACTTTCATCTTTACTCACAGTCAATATATGTGGGGGGCTGCCTTTTCCTTTGGGGAATTTCTCTGAGGCAAGGTAGGCTTTATTTTCTATCTCTAGGGCTAGCTAGCTCTTAGGCTGTGAAGAGGCGTCTAGGGGAGTGTCAGGAACGCTCCACGGCTATTTCTAGTTGTGATAGGATTAGGGGCTGCGGTCAGCAGAGCTCCCACATCCCAGAGCTTGTCCTGTGTGAGTTTAACTATCAGGTCGTGCCGGGTGCTCCTAACCACCAGGTCCATAACATTAACCCTAACCCTAGTTCTAATGGGAAAATGGAAATAAATACATTTTTTAAATTTTATTATTTTTCCCTAGCTAAGGGGGTGATGAAGGGGGGTTTGATTTACTTTTCTAGCTTTTTTTGGTGGATTTTTATGATTGGCAGCCGGCACACACTAAAAGACGCTTTTTATTGCAAAAAATAGTTTTTGCATCATCACATTTTGAGAGCTATAATTTATCCATATTTTGGCCCGCAGAGTCATTTGTGGTCTTGTTTTTTGCGAGACGAGTTGACGTTTTTATTGGTAACATTTAAGGGCACATGACATTTTTTGATCGCTTTTTATTCCGATTTTTGGGAGGTAGAATGAACAAAAAACAGCAATTCCTGAATTTCTTTTAGGGGGGGGGGGGGGGGGGGAGTGATAAAATTGATAAAGCAGCTTTATTCTTCAGGTCAGTACGATTACAGTGATACCTCATTTATATCTTTTTTTATGTTTTGGCGCTTTTACACAATAAAAACTATTTTATATAAAAAATAATTGTTTTTGCATTGCTTTATTCTGAGAGCTATAACTTTTTATTTTTCTGCTGATGATGCTGTATGGCATGTTTTTTTTGCGGGACAAGATGACATTTTCAGCGGTACCATGTTTAATTATATCCGTCTTTTTGATCGCGGGTTATTCCACTTTTTGTTTGCCGGTATGATAATAAAGCATTGCTTTTTGCCTCGTTTTTTATTTATTTTGCGGTGTTCACTGAAGGGGTTAACTAGTGGGATAGTTTTATAGAGCGGGTCATTATGGACGCTGCGATACCAAATATGTGTACTTTTGTTGTATGTTTTTATTTACATAAATAAATGGATTTATTGGGAAATTATTATTTTTTCTTTATTTGGGGATTTTTTTTTTTGTACATTCTATTTTTTTTTTTACTTTCTAACATGGTCCCAGGGTGGGACATCACTATATTAGATCAGATCGCAGATCTGACACTGTGCACGGCACAGACAGCAATCTGACAGGCAGTGCAGGAGGCTTTCCGGCGCCTGCTCTGAGCAGGCGCCGGCTAGCCTCCTCACTTCAGGACCCGGAAGGAGCCCCGTTGCCATCTTGGATCCAGGGACAAATTCCGGAACACCGTAACAATGCAATCGCGTTGTTCCGGTGGGAGAGCGTGGGGAGTCCCCATCCCTGCGCGATGCCCCTCTATGTCGCTGTCACTACTGACAGTGGCATCAGAGGGGTTAAATGCCCACGATCGGCGCTAACGCCGATCATGGGCATTGCTGCGGGGTGTCAGCTGTCACATACAGCTGACACTCGCACGCGATCGCCGCGGTGCTCACTGTGAGGCTGCGTGATCGTGCCACCATACTAGTACTGCAGTTTGCGGGAACTCAGTTCCCGCAGAGCAGTGCTAGTACGGCGCATGTCAGGAAGGGGTTAAGCTATGGTGTGCAAAGAAATTTTTTTGTTTTTTGGATTCTCCTATGAATTTTTTTTTTCCACTTACAGTAGCTTCTTATACCTTTATGTAGTATTTTAAAGGTGTCTCCTGAAACAAAACTCAGCAAATTCCAGTCTATTTACTTATGTCCTTGCTTACATCTAGCTATTTGCACCTTGCACTCTATCCCTCTTTACTCAAGCATACCTGTTTTTATACATTAATTCAGGGTTTATTATTGCAAGCTGCTGTAATGCTCTTGTAATTACTGCTAAGTGTATAGGGATGTCCCCATCACGGCGTCTTCCAGCTGGTCTGAGAGAGAACCCTTGGGTAATTTTTTTTAAACCTTTGAACATTGTGCAATGGTGAAGCTTGTACTCCTCATCTCTACCTCTTGTAATAACTGCTTAATCTATTGTGAGGTCCCCATCATGCGTGTATGATACAGACCCCCTTGGGGTAATTTTTGGAAACCTTTCTACATTGTGCAATGGTCAAGTTTCCACTCTCAATCTCAATAAATTCTATTATTTTTTATATTGTGCTGCCCTTCTCACAGTCTCTTTAAATGTGTATCTGGTAGCCTGATGTTGATTATTGGGTCTGCACTTGGACATTTTGAAACATGAATACATTAATATGCTCCACACAATTATGCAGGTTTCAGCCTTATACAGAATAATAATATGCACAATGAAACAAGCTCTATATATATGTATATGCTGCTAATTCAAAAATCTTACCCACACATCCCTTTATAAAGGGAAATTCTACATAATTCCACTGTTAATAGCAACCAAAATCCCATGTACATACTTAGAGACCAGGGTGGCAGAGAATATCTGTCTGCAGACCCAAATAAAAAATCAGCTCTAAACAGTATCAGATAACAACAGGAGGACAAAAAGAGCAAACTGATTATATCTAAAATATATCATATTTTATTATATCATAGAAAAGGTAAAATGTCACAACAATATATAGAACATCAAAAACAATGCAGACTGTTATGAACCCCACCCACACCTATCCCCACCCCACATATACACTTCAATCCCTGGAAAAATAAATAAAAGGTCCAAAGACCGTAACTCAGGGAAAAGACAGTGCGTCCAAACATGGACGTCAGGGAAGCAGCATGCATGAACCAGATGATCGGGAATAAAGTTACACACGTCTATCTAACATCTAAAGTGCAATAGTGCATAGCAAGAAATGCAGCGCTTACCAACAGATGAGTGGAAACAAGGAGGGGGGTGGATGGAGGGTCCCAACGCGCGTTTCGCGGCAGCTAGAGGGCCGCTTTCTCAAGGGAGTGTGTCTCAGGTCCCTGTAGGACCTTCTAATAACCCCATGAACTTAGTCACATGGCCTGAAACAGCCAATCAGAACGGCTAGAGTCGGCACATGTGCACTGCGGCCGTCAGGTCCTGAACTGCAGATAGGGCGTCACGGAAAGTGCACACACACCAGGGGAGAGCCCACCAAGCGGTGCACACTTATGATATCTTTTAGATATAATCAGTTTGCTCTTTTTGTCCTCCTGTTGTTATATAATTCCTCTGTTAGCATACGCCATATACTCCTCCACAGCCGGACTGGCCATCTGGCAAATGCCAGAAGGGCCTGTCTAGTCATGGGCTGCGTTGTCTGCTACATTGTTAACAGAATTGGTGTTCTCAAGATACCCATACTGTTAAGAGTTGTGATGGAGCACAAAGTCATTTACCTCAGCAGGCCATGGGTTATCATTAGAAATACTGGTCTTGTAGTAAATCTTGCTTTCTTCAATCCAGGGTAATGTTAGTAATACAGTGGGGCAAAAAAGTATTTAGTCAGTCAGCAATAGTACAAGTTCCACCACTTAAAAAGATGAGAGGCGTCTGTAGTTTACATCATAGGTAGACCTCAACTATGGGAGACAAACTGAGAAAAAAAAAACCCAGAAAATCACATTGTCTGTTTTTTTATCATTTTATTTGCATATTATGGTGGAAAATAAGTATTTGGTCAGAAACAAACAATCAAGATTTCTCGCTCTCACAGACCTGTAACTTCTTCTTTAAGAGTCTCCTCTTTCCTCCACTCATTACCTGTAGTAATGGCACCTGTTTAAACTTGTTATCAGTATAAAAAGACACCTGTGCACACCCTCAAACAGTCTGACTGCAAACTGCACTATGGTGAAGACCAAAGAGCTGTCAAAGGACACCAGAAACAAAATTGTAGCCCTGCACCAGGCTGGGAAGACTGAATCTGCAATAGCCAACCAGCTTGGAGTGAAGAAATCAACAGTGGGAGCAATAATTAGAAAATGGAAGACATACAAGACCACTGATAATCTCCCTCGATCTGGGGCTCCACGCAAAATCCCACCCCGTGGGGTCAGAATGATCACAAGAACGGTGAGCAAAAATCCCAGAACCACGCGGGGGGACCTAGTGAATGAACTGCAGAGAGCTGGGACGAATGTAACAAGGCCTACCATAAGTAACACACTACGCCACCATGGACTCAGATCCTGCAGTGCCAGACGTGTCCCACTGCTTAAGCCAGTACATGTCCGGGCCCATCTGAAGTTTGCTAGAGAGCATTTGGATGATCCAGAGGAGTTTTGGGAGAATGTCCTATGGTCTGATGAAACCAAACTGGAACTGTTTGGTAGAAACACAACTTGTCGTGTTTGGAGGAAAAAGAATACTGAGTTGCATCCATCAAACACCATACCTACTGTAAAGCATGGTGGTGGAAACATCATGCTTTGGGGCTGTTTCTCTGCAAAGGGGCCAGGACGACTGATCCGGGTACATGAAAGAATGAATGGGGCCATGTATCATGAGATTTTGAGTGCAAACCTCCTTCCATCAGCAAGGGCATTGAAGATGAAACGTGGCTGGGTCTTTCAACATGACAATGATCCAAAGCACTCCGCCAGGGCAACGAAGGAGTGGCTTCGTAAGAAGCATTTCAAGGTCCTGGAGTGGCCTAGCCAGTCTCCAGATCTCAACCCTATAGAAAACCTTTGGAGGGAGTTGAAAGTCCGTGTTGCCAAGCGAAAAGCCAAAAACATCACTGCTCTAGAGGAGATCTGCATGGGGGAATGGGCCAACATACCAACAACAGTGTGTGGCAACCTTGTGAAGACTTACAGAAAACGTTTGACCTCTGTCATTGCCAACAAAGGATATATTACAAAGTATTGAGATGAAATTTTGTTTCTGACCAAATACTTATTTTCCACCATAAAATGCAAATAAAATGTTAAAAAAACAGACAATGTGATTTTCTGGATTTTTTTTCCTCAGTTTGTCTCCCATAGTTGAGGTCTACCTATGATGTAAATTACAGACGCCTCTCATCTTTTTAAGTGGTGGAACTTGCACTATTGCTGACTGACTAAATACTTTTTTGCCCCACTGTATATCCCCATCTGGTGCTCAGGGGCGGTGATGGCATGGGCCTGTGTGATTTCAAATGCCAGGGCTGAAATTCAGTCCCAGTCGGTACCTGTACTCCTCATATATGCAGCACCCCAGTGGGTGGGTGGAATGCCTGAGTACAAAAATCTGTGTCTGATGGTGAAACCACTGGCCCTTCCCATGTGTTACACCCTTCCCAAACTGCTGTCCAGGAAGGAGGCCTGGATGCTTCCTGTCCACAACCTGCAGTTGCACAGACAACAGTCCACAAACACATCCAGTTTGTTGTCCCAGTGGAGCGTTCAGCTGTCCCTTGTCAGCATATATGTCTGTTCACAAATTGTTAGTTAGATAGGGCATTCATATTCCTTAGCAATTTATATTGTCCGGTGCTAGACAAAGACCATTGCTGAGTTTTCTAGGATCATAAATGAGACTTCTGTCTCTTTATTAAACTGTTGCTTCCCATACCTTTTCTAAATTTGGGTCCTTACAAAAAAAAATGGTTGTGGGGTATTGGCCAGTTTCTGTATATTTTAAACACATCTAAGAGACTGGGTTAATACGCTCCACAGACCTACTCAGGCCGCAGCCTTAGGCCTTTTTCACACGTCCAGATAATTCCGGTATCGGAGAAATCGGTACCAGAATTATCCGTGTCTGTGTGTCCGTGTGCTCACGTAGCACATCAGTGTGGCACACGTGCAGCAGCCGTGTGCCGTCCCTGTGCCGACTGAGGACCACACGGACCGTGCAGGAGACAGCGCTACAGTTAAGCGCTGTCCCCTGCGTGCGGTGCTGAAGTCGGTATTCATCCCTTCTTCCCAGCAGCGTTTGCTGGAAAGAAGGAATGAAAAATTTTTTTTTTTTTATTTCTTTTCCCTTAAAAATAAAGTTTGTACGTCCCCCCCCCCACTTGCCAGGAAATACTCACCGTCACCCAGCTCCTGCGATGTATGCTCTCAGCGCCGGCAGCAGGCCCTGTGTGAGCGGTCACATGGTTCCGCTCATTACAGTGAGGAATATGCGCATATTCCTCACTCTAATGAGCGGGACCACGTGACCGCTCACACAGCACAGGCTGCAGCCGCTGAGAGGAGACATCGCTGGAGCTGGGTGTCGGTGAGTATTTCCTGGCAAGCGGGGGGGCGCACAGGGGATGGGAGGCGGGAGGGGACGCACAAACTTTATTTTTAAGGGAAAAGAAAAAGAAAAGATTTTTCATTCCTTCTTTCCAGCGAACGCTGCTGGGAAGAAGGGATGAATGCCGGCTTCAGCACCACACGCGGGGGGGACAGTGCTTACTGTAGCACTGTCTCTCCTGCGGGCGGTACGTGCACACGAAGGAGAGTGCACACTGTTCTCAGTGTGCGGAAAGCTTTGCGGACTGTGCTGCCGGAGAAAAACGGACATGTCTCCGTGTTTTCAACACGGACACACGGTCCGTGAAAACACGGAGACATGTGCATAGACCCATTCATTTGAATGGGTCTACGTGTGTCAGTGTCTCCGGTACGTGAGAAAACGGTCACTACACGTACCGAAGACACTGACGTGTGAAAGAGGTCTTACACATATTGGAGCACAGTCATTGCCACTCTAAGGCCTTTACCTGAGCTCTGTAGCACTGCCTGTCACCTGTGTAATACACTCCACAGACCTCAACACTCTCTGGGACATATCCTGTAAGTACTCCATTGTTGCTCAAAACCATGCAAAAGATACATTCTGCCTAGTAGTGTAGTTTGCAGAAGAAGTGCGTAGGCTTGTGCAGATTGGTCAATGGCAATCCTATCTCTTTTCCTTGAGGAGACTGCTTCCAAGTGAAATGAGGCTTGTACATGTTCCTGGCATGAGTTTCAGGCCTAACAGACTGAGCACAATACAGGCCATTGCTTGCATACACTATATTCAGAATTTAATTCTAATGCTTTTGCTGTCTGGAAGAATCCAATTTTGTGACATTGATCATACAGCTCCCCCAACTCCTGTATTATATTCACCTTACAGTGGCTTCACCTGCTATGACAGTTGTGCCATTGTCAAAAATGAACTGTTGAGCTTACAAAATGCAGGTTTCACAGCACCTGCTGGCCCTCTGAAAATGTGAAGTGAGGGCCACATAATGAGATGGCGGTGGACGTGGTGATGGCAGGCAAATCCCAAAATTCAAATGGTAATGTTTGAAATGGCATTGTAAAGGAAATGGACATACGTATGTACTCAACTACCTTGCTAACTATTTGGCATGAGGGAGGGACCTCAAAAACGTAGGAGTGAGAGCTCTCCCAAATGCATGACACAGGGCCACCTGAAATCTCTTACCAAACTCAGGTTTCTCGGCACCTGCTGGCACTCTGCAAATTGTAAGCGAGGGCCACATAATAACATGGCGGTGGACATGGTGGTGGTGGCGGGCAAAGCCAAAAATTCAAATGGGCATGTTGGAAAAGGCATTGTAAAGGGATGGGGAATATGTATTCCACTATCTTGCTATTTGGCATGAGGGAGGGACCTCCCAAATGTAGGAGTGAGAGCCCTCACAAATGTTAAAGGGAAAAATAAAGCCAAAATGCTCTGTGTGAACATATTCTAAAGGAGTTTTTTTGTTTAGTGTTAAATACATATATTTATAAGGAAAAAATGTTTCTTAGCATTTTTCACTTAAAAATTGTTTGGTTTGGTAGGTCTTTTTAAAAATCTGTAAAACCAGCGAAAAAGTCTGACAACATTATTCCCAGATACCTTATGTGAGTCAAAAAGGCATGCTGGCATCTTCTCCATGCTGTTCCCATTTAGTTTCATCTCTTTCCCATCAATTTCAGCTTTTTTTCCCCATGCCTCCAGACCTGTTTGTTGGGTCCAGCAGAAAAATATTTGGCTTTCCCATTGCCTTGGATTAGATTTGTTATTTGGTACGAATACACGGATATTAGAAATTATTTGTGGCGATTTTCCTGAATCTGAATATTTCACTATTCGCTCATTACTAGATATTATCTATTATAGACCTGGTTGCGGTCTGGTTGGTATTATAAACTAGGGTTCAAACAGAGGAGAGTATAAATTTTATATGTGCTATCCGATTTTTAATCAGACAGCACAACACCCATGTTATTCAATCGTGTTGATAAATCATTTTTTTTCCCCATCGGTCCATGAGAAAAATAATGCAGCATGCACTACTTTCATCATAACCTCGAATGAGATTCTCACATGTAAGGCTAGGCGTGCAAGAGAAGAAAAAGAGATCTCACACGGACTATGGAGAGATTTCTATTATAAACCTAGGAAATGCTACATGCTTACGAGTATGTACATGTTCTAATGTAGCTGTATGAAAATGGATAGCACACAGATGTAAAAAACGGACACATGGATGAAAATCTGACAAAAATTAGAAACCGTCAGTTTTCTGGATTGAACTCGGACACTTGTGATTAGCCACCCTAAGGCCACGTTCACATGTTTCAAATAGCTGAACAATCAGAGGAAAAGTATAATAGAAACATAGTAACATAGTTAGTAAGGCCAAAAAAAGACATTTGTCCATCCAGTTCAGCCTATATTCCATCATAATAAATCCCCAGATCTACGTCCTTCTACAGAACCTAATAATTGTATGATACAATATTGTTCTGCTCCAGGAAGACATCCAGGCCTCTCTTGAACCCCTCGACTGAGTTCGCCATCACCACCTCCTCAGGCAAGCAATTCCAGATTCTCACTGCCCTAACAGTAAAGAATCCTCTTCTATGTTGGTGGAAAAACCTTCTCTCCTCCAGACGCAAAGAATGCCCCCTTGTGCCCGTCACCTTCCTTGGTATAAACAGATCCTCAGCGAGATATTTGTATTGTCCCCTTATATACTTATACATGGTTATTAGATCGCCCCTCAGTCGTCTTTTTCTAGACTAAATATATAATCCTAATCACCACTTTGGCATTTTTCACCCACTCCAGGTTTTGGCTTACAAATACTGACCAAATACTGACCAAATACTGAACGCAGACCCTAGGGGAGAAGTTCTTAAATTTTTTTCACCATAAAATAAAAAACTATACAAATTTGTTATCGCTATAATCAAAGTGCCATGGGAAATCATATTGCGCTGTAGTTTTTACTACACAATAAATGCATGAAAACCAAAACCCAACAACAAAGACATAATTGCAATTTTTTCATAATTTCAGATCAAGCAGGAGAGGCAAGGGAGACAGACACACAGCAGGTACAGCAGAGGCAGGGGTACACTGTTAAAGGCCTGGGACAATTTAATGACACCCTCCCACTGGGTATTTCCTGGATACGTCCTCTTGCAGCTTCATATTCGGCATGGTCGTTAAAATGGCTACTGTCTGCAGCTTTGGCAGGGTGCTCTGCGACAGGTCACACCCATAATAGTAACATTGAAAGGCTGCCGGCCTATCAAAGGCCACAGCCATCAGTGTGCAGCCTCTGATAGGCTGGTGGCCATTAACATCACTGTTATGTGACATCGATGCCCAGACCGTTACAGAGCAGAGTGCCCTATCACAGCTGCAGTCGGCGCTCATCTGGATGGAAGTCGGTGCCAGGGCTGGCTCCAGGTTTTCGTGGGCCCTTTTAACACACCACAATTCATGATGCACAGATAAAAAATAAAGGTATAGTGCAATGCCAAAGATTTCACTTACTTCTTACACTCTATAAGTGATATCTATTGTTAATTCTACAATAGCTTAGGAATTGGCAAATCCTCACAAATCCACCACATAGTCCTCCTTACAGTACTATGGGTACCACATAGTCCTTCAAACAGTATTATGGGCACCACATAGTCCTCCATACAGAATTATGGGCACCACGTAGTCCTCCATGAAGTATTATGGGTCCCACATAGTCCTACAGACATTACAATTTGCCCCATATATTGCTCCATATACTATAATGGGCCCCATATAATGCTCCATACAGTATGAGCCCCATATATTGCTCCATACAGTATAATGGCCCCACACAGTGCTCCATGCAGTATAATGGGCCCATATATTGCTCCATACAATATAATGATCCATAAAGTAAAATGGGCCCCACATAGTGCTCCATACAGTATATAATGGCTTCCATATAATGCTCCAGACAGTATAATGTGCCCCATATAATGTTCAATACAGTATAATAGGCCCCATATAATGCTCCATACAGTAAAATGGGCCCATATAAGTTTCAAACAGTGTAATGGGCCCCATATACAAGTGCTTCTCACAAAATTAGAATATCAAAAAGTTAATTTTCATTTCTTCAATACAAAAAGAGAAGTTCATATATTATATAGCGTCATTACAAATAGAGTGATCTATTTCACGTATGTATTTCTGTTAATATTGATGATTATGGCTTACAGCCAATGAAAACCCAAGAATCATCTCAGTAAATTAGAATACTTTATAACACCAGCTTGAAAAATTATTTTAAAATCCGAAATGTTGGCCTACCGTAATGTATGTTCAGTAAATGCACTCAATACTTGGTCGGGGCTGCTTTTGCATCAATTGCTGCATCAATGCGGCATGGCATGGAGGCGATCAGCCTGTGGCACTGCTGAAGTGTTATGGAAACCCAGGTTGCTTTTATAGAAGCCTTCAGCTTATCTGCATTGTTGGTCTGGTGTCTCATCTTCCTCTTGACAATACCCCATAGATTCTCTATGAGGTTAAGGTCAGGCGAGCTTGCTGGTCAAGCACAGTGATACTGTTGTTTTTAAACCAGGTATTGGTACTTGGAGAATGAAATTTCCATCTCCAAAAAGCTTGTCGGCAGAGATAAGCATGAAGTGCTCCAAAATTTCCTGGTAGACGGCTGCGCTGACTTTGGTCTTGATAAAACACAGTGGACCTACACCAGCAGATGACATAACTTCCCAAACCACCACTGATTGTGGAAATATCACACTAGATCTCAAGCAGCTTGGATTGTGGCCTCTCCACTCTTCCTCCAGACTCTGGGACCTTGATTTCCAAATTAAATGCAAAATTTACTTTCATATGAAATCACCACCTAGGACCACTGAGCAACAGTCCAGTTCTTTTTCTCCTTGGTCCAGGTAAGACACTTTTTGCGTTGTCTATTGGTCACGAGTGGCTTCACAAGGAATGCGACACTTGTAGCCCATGCCCTGGATACGTCTGTGTGTGATGTCTCCAGCTGCAATCCACATCTTGTGAATCTGCCTCAAATTTTTAAATGGCCTTTCTTAACAATCCTTTCAAGGCTGCGGTTATTCCGGTTGCTTGTGCACCTTTTTCTACAACATTTTTTCCTTCCACTCAACTTTCCATTAATATGCTTGGATACAGCACTCTGAACAGCCAGCTTCTTTAGGAATGATCTTTTGTGGCTTACCTTCCTTGTGGAGTGTGTCAATGACTGCCTTCTGGACTCCTGTCAAGTCAGCAGTCTTCCCCATGATTGTGGCGCCTACTGAAAAAGACTAAGGAACTTTTTTAAATGTTTAGGAAGACTTTTCAGGTGTTTTTTTGTTAATTATTCAAATTTACTGAGATAATGACTTTATGGCTTATTGCCAATGAAAACCCAAATCATCAACATTAACAGAAATAGACACTTGAAATAGATCACGCTGCTTGTAATTACTCCAGATATGACTTTCACTTGTTGTACTGAAGAACTGAAATAAATGAACTTTTTGATGATATTCTAATTTTGTGAGAAGAACCTGAATTACTCCATACAGTATAATGGTCTCATATAATGCTCCATACCATATTATGGGTCCCTATAATGCTCCATGTCATATAATGGGTCCCATATTAAGTTTCATACAATGCTCCATACAGTATAATGGGCCCCAACTAATGCTCCATGCAATATATAATGGCCCATATATTACACCACACAGTATATAATGAGCCCCATATATTGCTCCGTACAGCATAATGGACCCATAAAGCGCTCCATAAATTTAAAAAAAAAACAAAAAACAAATACTTCCCGTTCCCGGCAAGTCGGTTTTGCTCGGGTGACTTCAGAGTCTCTGCACTGCTGACCACAGAGGGCATGCTGTAGGGACGTCATTGTGACCTCTGCCCTGAGACATCACAGATGCTGAAGACACAGCAGCTGCCAGCCCTGGTTGTTGCACCAGGTTAGATCTCAGTGAGTGCCCCCTGCTTCCTGTCTGTGATTTTAAAGGGTCGAAGCCCCTAAAATGTTTTTTTTTCCCTTCTCTCTCTCAGGCCCCCCAGGCATTTCACCGGTACCCCACCAAGCCATTCTGACCCTGTGCACAATCATATATGCAAACACACAAACACATATTAGGAGTGGTTCTACATAAGTGAAGCAGGCACTCGCCTTTCTCCAGCTTGTCTCCTTTCCGACCCTCATGCTTGATTGATGCTCTTCTCCAGCTGGAAGCTGGGAGTGCAAGGCGCTATGTGACATCACTTTAGCAGACACGGCCTCTCCCAGCATACTGCGTGGCCTTGTTTGTTAACTATGATGCTGCTGAGTTTACACACTAACATATTAAGTGGATAACTAGAGTTTGACAGGCAATGGTGAAAAATTTGGACCTGGTCCCACAGATGCATGTTGGTCAGATGTATGTGCTCTTGCAGTGTTCAAGATCATAGAGACATTTGTGTCGCCCCCCATATATTTTCCCACCAATCCTGGCCCCTTCCTGGTATAATGTCACCCATCCTGGGCCACTTCCAGTAATGTCCCCATTTTGAGCACCTTACTGGTGTAATGTCCTCATTTTGTTGCTCTTCTCCAACATATAAAAATAAATGATTCTTCTTACCTTCCTCTGCTCTTATGATGTTCGGCATCCTATTCTATAGCCAGTGCAGAGGCCAGCAGCTGACTTTTCCCTTCCAGCTGCAGGTGGCAGATGGTGTCACTGCCATGTGCTCCCTCTGGTGGGCATGACGACATCAGCTGCCAGCATCTGAATGGCCGATTAAGTGTATTGCAGTGCAGTGAGCCGGAGGGTCTTCACGCCACAACATATTTTAGCTGAACGTGCATCATCAGTTGCACGTTCAGCTGAAATAGGAACTGGTGTCGGTGGGTTCATCTCCAGCATGGGTACAGTGCCGGCCCAGCTAATGTAGCAATGGCTAGTGTAGGAGAGGATGGGGGTGCATATGCCCCTCTGCCCAGCCCCCCACATTTGCCATAGACTTCAATGCAAGTCAACTGTGACATGGAACTAGAGTGCAACTTGTCTGCAAGGTGGCTGCTTCATTTACAACAAATTCAGAGCTCTAAAATAGTCCGTGAGCAAGTCGCAGACAAGTCGCTTAAATTCTTTTCTGAGAATTGCTATCTCGAGACGCATCACTGTGCAGCCCTTTGACTCAATTAAAATCAAAAGGATGTCAAACAAAGGAAAAGTATTAAAACCAGGTCAGAAAGGAGTATTTACCCAACCAAATCCATGTGATCTCTAAAGGCCAATTACTGTCCACCTGGGGGGGGGGGGAAGTTGAAGGCCGCTGAAGCTAGTGATTGATTACTGCAGTCACATGGCCTTCTATGTCTCCTGTCCTTTGACATCATGGTTAAAGCAGTAAATTGAGACTGAGAAGCATTGGGATGGGCATTGTGTGGAATCGCTGAAGTATGCAAATTCTTTTTAATTAACTTTATTTTCTTCACACACCATTCCGAGTGGTTTTAAAATATAATCCTTCCTCAATGGATAATTTCAAAGTATCTTACTGAAAAAGTATCAAATACTGTGTGATGAATGAAAACTAATATATTACAAAACAAGAGCACCAACTCCTAATACACAAGCATGGTGCCACTGCTGCAAATATAATAAAAAGTGCATCATTAGGATGCAAAGGACCCTATAGCACTGCCAGGAATGCCTGTTTCATTACTTGTTGACAGTAATCTGAATTGTAGCAATAGATATGTCATTTATCAGAACTGCTGAACAAATAAGAATCCGCCAAGCGTCACAAGTCAACAGAAAGCCAACAAAATATTCTTTTCCAATAAAAGGGCGGACATTTTTACATCAAAGTGGGCCTCATTAGGTTTGGGCTACAGTAGCTGTAGTTATACCCAAGAAAGGGTAGCATCTGGGTGAGGACTGTAGTATGATAATGATCATCTATTTGAATGTCCATTAGTATAGAGAGTATCTTATAGGAGGAGATTTCTAAACACAAATGCAAATAAATGCAGTGATATGTTCCAAAATAGACAATTAGATCTTAGCTTTCATGTTTCTTGCACAATACAATAATGAAATTAACTTCTCCACTTTGCTTTTTGATTAGATTTAGTAAATTTCTGCCTCCAGCCTAGCACCTGAACAGAGGAACCGCTGTCCATAAATGACTGTATGAGTGAATACATAATACCATTACATGACATCCTTATTTGATGTTACAATTGTTCCAGGTTAGGCTTCTTTCACACTTCCATCGGTACGGGTCCGTCGCTAAGCGTGGGGCCAACGTACCGACGCATGTTGTGAATTCTTTGCATGACGTGGGCAGCAGATGCAGTTTTTCGACGCATCCACTGCCCATTCTGCAGTCCGGGGAGAAGGGGGCGGAGTTTTGGCGCGCATGCATGGTCGAAAATAGCGGACGCGACGCACAAAAAAAGTTACATTGAACTTTTTTTGTGACGACGGTTCACCAAAACTCGACAGATCCATTGCACGATGGACGCGACGTGTGGCAATCCATCGCGATCCGTCACTAATACAAGTTCATGGGCAAAAAACGCATTCTGCGAGTACATTTACAAGATCCGTTTTTTGCCCTAAACGACGGATTGTGGCGGATTGCAAATGACGGAAGTGTGAAAGAGGCCTAACAGTTATAATTGTTATATTTGTGGACTACTAAAATTACCATATACACCGACGAACCAAATTGTAACAATGTTTTCAACTTTTGACTTCCAGGCTCCATATCTCACCATGCACTAGTCTACTTCGAATCTGAGACTGCCATCATTTTAAAGACAATCATCTTGGCTATCTCATACATAAATTTGACTTGTAGCTATTTAGCATATGATTAATTATGCAGATTCTTGTAACGTCACTGCATTGTTACTGTTTTGCTCCTAAAAATCTAAATATTTATTATTTTATTATTATTTTGTGTGCCGGTGCCTGCACACAAGAACGCTGAATACACTGACCATAGAGAGAAGGAAAAGGTACAGATTGTGGAGTGAGTGGAGGGTGCCTGAGCAGGATTCTGGAGCCACAACTGCACGTCACAGGTCAGTGTGATATGCATGGGTGGTAGTATAATGAAGAGCGGAGGCAGGGATTTCTTCCAGGCACCGCACGCACCAGAGCCTGGAAGAAATCATTAGCATAATGAAATAAAAGCCTACTTCTGCACATCTAGACAGCAGCTATGAGGCATACAGGTACCTGTATGCCCATAGTAATAGCTGAAAAGTGTCTCAGGGGGTGATGGATTCCCATTTGCCTCTTGTGAAACAGGGTGATCACACGGCACATTTATGTAGATAACTGAGCCAACGATAATATACACAGACCATTTCGACAAGGAGATAAATTGACTAAAAACATTAGCATAAAGTAACACCTTCTAGTTCTATCCCAATACCTTACATAGTGAAGTTAAGCAATTGCTCTACATTCTTTCAATATCAATCCCCTACAGATTTCTGGTTCTCTTCATAGGAACTTTACATCATGCAATGATCACACACATTCTTTGCATTAGAACGCAGTTCTGATACACACAAATTATTCTGTTACCTATGTATCCATCACATTTTTAAATCCTTGGAAGTAATGAACATTCTTAACAAATGACTCGTAAATCCATATGAGATATTGATACAGAAAGTGTCTAGAAAAATTGTAAAAAATTGCACAAAATGAAAAATGACAATGAAGTTGTAACACCATGTAATTTTCATTAATGATAAAGAATACTTTAGTATTTTATTACAATGTTTTAATCTAATACATTGGGAGATATTGGATACAAATTAATTAAAACATTAGAACTGTAACAATATTTTGTATGGGTTAATTGTCCTCTATTAAGTTTACTAGCTAGCGATAAAAGATCTGACAGTGAAAAATTCATTTCGCATTTGTAGGTGTAAATATATATGTTTGCATGTATAATTTCAAGTTTCTTATGTATTCATTTTTAATAAAAAAAGATTGCAAAAAATAAAGATAAAAAGTACTTGAGAGTGTATGGGATATGTAACACACACCACTCACGTCTGTCTTCAGACACGAGAAAAGATGTCAATACAGTTAGTCCTTTACAATACACCAAGAAGGAGGTTATCTTCAGAAACAAAAAAACGTAGCAACAATTGTTAACATATCATCTGGTTTATTGGTAAATGCAGGAGATATTAAATGGAGTACAGTAAGGAGTTAAAAAGGAGCTCCAGCACATAGATGGCATTCAGGTCACACTTTTGGGGTCTCTAAACTTCTTATTAAACCAGTCCAAATATTACACGGAAACATTATTTATGTGTAATATCTAAAGGTTCCATTACACAACGGTATACATCACTCATCATTCTGTACTCACACTTCATAGGTAGGAACAGACTCCATGGGTTCCTTTGGCTGCTGCTGCTGTAGTAATGGGTCACAAGGTGTGACTGCAATGTGCTTCCAGCCAGGTGAAAAGTAAAACACTGGGAATGTGTGTTATCAGCCGGAAACTGATGAAAACATTACCAGTATGATTTGTTAAAATGTGGCCACACTAGTTGACATTTATTATGTATGTCTCACATGTGCTTTGTGTATACATAATCTAAAATCAATAGAAGAAAAAATCGTAAGATTTCACACCGGGTCATTGTGCAATAAAAAATTACAAATAAAACACAAAACTATGTTTGCTTAAAAGCTGAACATTCCGCCTTTGCAAGAGCTTGTTCACGCATTGTGTTTTTACTGGATTTTTTTTACGTTCTTAGGGCAGACAAAATGCAGCCTTTGACAGTATTAGCAAAATGAATGAGATTTCTAAAAAAAAAATTCCAAAATCTTTTTTTTTTTACCTGGGGTGCTTTATTGTAAAATGCAGGATGACCATTCTTCCATGGTTTTAATGGCATTTTCCCCCAGCAGCAAAAATAAAAAAACATCGCAAACATCAAAATGCACATTTAAATACATTATGGCTTATGCATTTTTCAGCAATAGGTCTGTTATTTCTGCAGAAAAAAATGTAGCAAAAGAAGCTGAACATATCCTAAACCAAAAGGGAAAAAAGTAGTTTTAATTATTGGCATATGATATGCAACATCAAGTAGAGAAATTGTGGAATTGTACGCCAAGGTTGAGGAATAATATCAAATTCAAATTTTAATATACAACAAATTCTATCACAAGTGTAACAATGTCAATTAGTCTTCACTTAAAAGGGAGATATTACAGACTTTAACTTAAATATTAGAAATGGCTAGGCTTAAAAAAAAAAAACATGGCCCTATCATGAGTTGTCAACTAAACTTTCTAGATACAAATCCAAGGTAGAGTGATACAGATATTGGTTGTTCCCAGTCAGCGGATTGTAAAATTATGTGCAAGCATAGACAAAATGAGAAAGTTATCAAGAAAAACATATGGTTGGCTTTAAAATAGCAAAAAATAAAGGAAAAATAAATGGGCAGAAACAGGAGTCAATGTTTGCAACGTAACTGTAAAAAATCACTTGAATGAAATCCGATTTACATATAGAGGAGCCAAATGAAAACCAGCATTAATAAGAGAAGAAAGCAAAGAGAAATTCAACTCAAAGAAGCAATATGTATGCCTGAAAGTGAGAATTAATTGTGAATCATGAATATGAATTCGCCAAGGAGATGATCTGGATTCCTAAAGAAAACAAATCCAGGCGTAGTACCATTGAGACGGACAAAAGAATGAGGGTACAGTATACTGCTCACCTACGGCAGTTGTTCTTTGGGAACAATACCCTGCATACACCAAATGTCCAAAAGGGGTTTCTGCTGTCAATTCCCGAGGTTTAGACTCCCAACAGGTAGAAATGTTTTGAAAAGACAATTAGGATCAGCATCAGGAGACTGAGAAACCAATTAGGCTGACAGAGAAGCCATCAGGAGGCACTTGTAAGAGCAGCACTTGAAGATTTTGAGACAAGGTAGAAATGCGTAACTCTTATGCCAATAAAGTCTATGGCCTTGAATTATTAAGGTTGGCATTTCGTACACCGTCCAGTATTAATGAGGGATGAACAGAAATAACATGCGCCCAATTCATTAAGAGTTGCATGCCACTTAACCCCTTCCCGACCTGACAGCATATGCGTCATGAAAGTCGGTGCCAATCCGACCTGTGGCGCATATGTGCATCACAGAATGATTGCGTTCCTGCAGATCGGGTGAAAGGGTTAACTCAAATTTCACCCGACCTGCAGGGACTGGGGAGTGGTACTTCAGCCCAGGGGGGTGGCTTTGCCCCCACGTGGCTACGATCGTTCTGATTGGCTGTTGAAAGTGAAACAGCCAATCAGAGCAATTACTATTATTACAATCCAGCCATGGCCAATGCTGCAATATCATCGGCCATGGCTGGAGACCCCGATCTGCCCCTAACTGACGGCAGCAATCTGCCACCGCTGTCAGTGTTTCCTACCCCTCCGTCCTGTTCTCCTCTGGCCTCCTCTCCCCTCCACCCCCCTGTCCTCCCCTCCGCTCTCCGATCCCACCCAACATACTTACCGAGTCACGGTGTCCCTTCGTCTTCTCCTATGGGCGCCAACATCTCCCAAAATGGCGAGCGCATGCGCAGTGCGCCTGCCGAATCTGCTCGCCGATTCATTCCAGGTACATTTTGATCACTGTGATAGAACCTAATACAAAAAATAGTAAATAAACCACCCCCTTTATCACCCCCATAGGTAGGGAACATAAAATAAAGATTATATTTAATTTTCCACTAGGGCTAGGGTTAGAATTAGGGTTAGAGTTGCAATTTGGGTTAGGGCTAGGGTTAGAATTGAGGTTAGGGTTAGAATTGGGGTTAGTGTTAGAATTAGGGTTAGAATTAGGCTATGTGCACACGGTGCGGATTTGGTTGTGGATCTGCAGTGGATTCGTAGCAGTTTTCCATCACATTTACAGTACCATGTAAACCTATGGAAAACCAAATCCGCTACGCGCATGATGCGGAAAACACCGCTTGGTATTTTCCGCAGCATGTCAATTCTTTGGGCGGATTTTGCAGCGTTTTACACATGTTCCTGTATAGGAATCTGCAGGTGAAATCTGCACAAACACTGGAAATCTGGAATGCAGTGCGTTTTACCTGCAGATTATTAAAAAAACGGTGTGGAAACATCCGCACACAACTCTGCAACGTGGGCACATAGCCTTAGGGTTGAAATTAGGGTTAAGTTTAGGGGTGTGTTGGGGTTAGGCTTGTGGTTAGGGTTATGGTTGGGATTAAGGTTAGGGGTGTGTTGAGGTTAGGGTTGTGGTTAAGGTTGGGATTGGGGTTGCGGTTAGGGTTGTGATTAGGGTCATGCTTAGAGTTGGGATTCGGATTAGGGGTGTGTTGGGGTTAGTGTTGGAGTTAGAATTGAGGGGTTTCCACTGTATAGGCACATCAGGGGGTCTCCAAACGCGACATGGTGCCACCATTGATTCCAGCCAATCTTGCGTTCAAAAAGTCAAATGGTGCTCTCACTTCCAAGCCCCGACGTGTGCCCAAACAGTGGTGTACCCCCACATATGGGGTACCAGCATACTCAGGACAAACTGGACAACAACCTTTGGGGTCCAATTTCTCCTGTTACCCTTGTGAAAATAAAAAATTGGGGGCTAAAAATTATTTTTGAGGAAAGAAATTTTTTTTTATTTTCACGGCTCTGCGTTATAAGCTTCTGTGAAGCAATTGTGGGTTCAAGGTGCTCACCACGCATCTAGATAAGTTCCTTGGGGGGTCTAGTTTCCATAATGGGGTCACTTGTGGGGGGTTTCTGTTTAGGCACATCAGGGGCTCTGCAAACGCAACGTGACGCCCGCAGACCATTCCATCAAAGTCTGCATTTCAAAACGTCACTACTTCCCTTCCGAGCCCTGACATGTGCCCAAGTAGTGGTTTACCCCACACCTATGGGGTATCAGCGTACTCAGGACAAACTGGACAACAACTTTTGGGGCCCAATTTCTCCTGATACCCTTGTGAAAATTAAAAAATTGAGGCTAAAAGAAAATTTGTGTGAAAAAAAAGTACTTTTTCATTTTTATGGATCAATTTGTGAAGCACCTGAGGGTTTAAAGTGCTCACTATGCATCTAGATAAGTTCCTTGGGGGTCTAGTTTCCAAAATGGGGTCACTTGTGGGGGAGCTCCAATGTTTATGCACACAGGGGCTCTCCAAACACGACATGGTGTCCGCTAACGATTGGAGCTAAATTTTCATTCAAAAAGTCAAATGGCGCTCCTGCCCTTCCGAGCATTGTCGTGCGCCAAAACAGTGGTTTCCTCCCTCATATGGGGTTTCGGCGTACTAAGAACAAATTGGACATCAACTTTCTGGGTCCAGTTTCTTCTTTTACCCTGCTAAAAGATCATTTTTGTGACTAAAAAGTTAAATGTTCATTTTTTCCTTCCATGTTGCTTCTGCTGCTGTGAAGCACCTGAAGAGTTAATAAACTTTTTGAATGTGGTTTTGAGCACCTTGAGGGGTGCAGTTTTTATAATGGTGTCACTTTTGGGTATTTTCAGCCATATAGACCCCTCAAACTGACTTCAAATGTGAGGTGGTCCCTAAAAAATGGTTTTGTAAATTTTGTTGTAAAAATGAGAAATCGCTGGTCAAATTTTAACCCTTATAACTTCCTAGCAAAAAAAATGTTGGTTCCTAAATTGTGCTGATTTTGTGTCACATAACTCTCTGGTTTAACAGAATAAAAATTCAAAATTTGAAAATTGCAAAATGTTAGAAATTTTCACCAAATTCCCATTTTTTTCACAAATAAACGCAAAAATTATTGACCTAAATTTACCACTTCCATGAAGCCCAATATATCACGAAAAAACAATCTCAGAATCGCTAGGATCCGTTGAAGCGTTCCTGAGTTATTACCTCTTAAAAGGACACTGGTCAGAATTGCAAAAAATGGAAAGGTCATTAAGGTTAAAATAGCAAAAAACTCGGCACCACTTGCGGTGGATACCGCGCACTCCACTGACCAGGATGCGCAGGCTCTATACCACAGAAGGCAATACCGCCGGACTTATCCCCCTGAGACACTGGCTGTGTCCAACTATATCTATGACCTTAATGAAAACCCATAATCTTTCAGGTCCACTAGCTTCTGTTCACGATATTGTGACTGATGAAGGTCTGGCTATAGGACCGAAACGTTTCTTCTGTTATTTACCGTGGACACCATTAAAACACTTAATCAGTTAAGTCTGAGTGCCGTTTTTTGCTATTATTCATGGTATTGGAACCTACTCTGGCACATCTCTAACGGCTGTGCACGCGTTTATTCTTATATATTAAGGTCAAAATAGGCTGGGTCATTAAGGGATTAATGGCTACGGTTCATCTTACCCCATGGTTCTAGAGTAATGGGATTTTTTATTTGAGGCTAATTTTATGGTCTTTACAAGAGGGCATGGCTCATAGGCTCATGCAGAGAAGCCTAAAGGTACCGTTACACTAAACGACTTGCCAACGATCACGACCAGTGATACGACCTGGCCGTGATCGTTGGTAAGTCGTTGTGTGGTCGCTGGGGAGCTGTCACACAGACAGCTCTCTCCAGCGACCAACGATCAGGGGAAAGACTTCGGCATCGTTGAAACGGTCTTCAACGATGCCGAAGTCCCTGGGTAATCAGGGTAAACATCGGGTTACTAAGCGCAGGGCCGCGCTTAGTAACCCGATATTTACCCTGGTTACCATTGTAAAAGTAAAAAAAAAAAAAAAAACAGTACATACTCACATTCCGATGTCTGTCACGTCCCCCGGTGACAGCTTCCCGCACTGACTGTCAGCGCCAGCCATAAAGCAGAGCACAGCGGTGACGTCACCGCTGTGCTCTGCTTTACGGCCGACGCAGACAGTCAGTGCAGGGAAGCTGACGGCGGGGGACGTGACAGACATCGGAATGTGAGTATGTACTGGTTTTTTTTTTTTTTTACTTTTACAATGGTAACCAGGGTAAATATCGGGTTACTAAGCGCGGCCCTGCGCTTAGTAACCCGATGTTTACCCTGGTTACAAGTGAACACATCGCTGGATCAGCGTCACACACGCCGATCCAGCGATGACAGCGGGTGATCAGCGACCAAAAAAAAGGTCCTGATCATTCCCCAGCAACCAACGATCTCCCAGCAGGGGCCTGATCGTTGGTCGCTGTCACACATAACGAGAAAGTTAGCGGGATCGCTGCTACGTCACAAAAAGCATGATGTTGCAACGATATCGTTAACGAAATCGTTATGTGTGTAGGTACCTTAATGGCATGCCCCCAGAGTTCTGTGAGCAACACCCTCTTTTAATGACCATAAAAATTAGCACTAAATAGAAAGGCTCTGGAACCTTATAGCAGTAGTTAGAAAAAAAAAAACTTAATGCTCGGGAGCAGTGGTTCTAAAATAAGAGCATACATTGGCCACGTTTCATCTGCAGATAGGAACTCTTGAAAGCCTTTTTTCTTCAGAAAAAGCATATCACCTCACTTTTATGGTCCTCTAACATTCTGGAATGCAATTTAACTGAAAATGTATGGTGAAAAAAAAAAGGTCCATAATAAGACCTCAACAATATTTTGTTAATGGTTCCATAATGGTTTCCTTCAATATAGAAAAACAAATAAAATATTTTACGTTCTATTTCTTTACATTAATATTTCTTTGACACAAATATATTGAAAATGTTAGCTCACCAAACTGGATATTTCAGACTCCAGAGTGCTGGGACGTTTCACCCAGACCATGTCAGAGCAACAACAACTTCATGTAGAGGCAAGAGGAAGGATCCAGCATGGAATAATCATCCCAGGTATGTAGAAAATGTAACACTTATTGATCCACTAAAATCTTCCAGGAGCAATAACTGGCATTGTGGCAAGTAAAAAAGGTATCGGAACGGACCAACGCGTTTCAGCAGAAAGCCTTGAACTTCATCTGCTATTACCTGGGATAATTATTCTATGCTGCATCCTTTTTGCCTCTTCATGAAACATTTGTTTGAGGTATGTTTCATGAAACCAAAATGTTCAGGTATTAAAAATTGACTGTTATATCTGTGAGCTGAGATTTTCTATGTGATGACAAAGTTGAGAGAACATTAACTTTGGTATTGCCATAATTGTGCTGGAGGATGCATTGCCTACGACATCAATAAACGGATTAATAGACAAAGTCAAAATAGCTTAGGTTGTTTGATCATTATGTGTTTGGCTGTAAGGCAACTCTACCAGAAACAAACATTTCAATGTGTCCAAGGCAGCCGTGTCAGTTAAAGAAAGTATGATAGAGTTAGATAATAATTACGGTCTATACTAAAATATTAGGGTCTATACTAAAATATCTAATGTTTATAGCAATATTAAAATCTCCAGGCTGCAGCTGATCTCTGGTTTCCTCTTCATATTAAATCCGTATGAAGGCTGAAACCAGTGACACCAGCGCTGATTGGGCACCGATCGTCACATGTCACAACACCGCAAGAAAGCTCCGGGACTGCGAGGGTTCACACCACTGGAACGGCGCCAGCATGGGAGGAGAGTTTAGATGTTTCTTCTTTTTTTTATTATTTTATCGGGGCCAAACATTTTGTTTAAGAAGGAGGGGGTCCTAGTAGTAGACAACCTCTTTAAGTTTATGGTGCTGATTAAGAATAGGACTTTGCTTTTGCCAAATTGGCTGTAGTTTCTGAGATATTTAATAGTTAATTACAGTAGAATTCTGGCTTCAAAAAGTGACTTTTATAACAATCTATGCCTACAATTGAAATACAAAATAATTATTGGATATTTCATTACCTAAGACATTGTTAAAGAGTCAAAGACAGGCCAAAAGACATTGCATTTGTTATCACACACAAGTCACATTGGGGAAATGAATTATTTTCATGGTTAAATTATCTCAAAACTAAAACCAATTTCAGCAAAAGTAATGGAATTTTTTTAATTCAGCACTCTCAACATACCCTAAATCAATTCAAAAAACCTTGGCATAAAAAGGTTCACAAACTACCCTTGTTCCCCCAAAATGCATCAGCAGTAAGGGTACCGTTACGTGACTAAACGACTTACCAACGATCACGACCAGCAATACGACCTGGCCGTGATCGTTGGTAAGTCGTTGTGTGGTCGCTGGGGAGCTGTCACACAGACAGCTCTCCCAGCGACCAACGATCAGGGGAAAGACTTCGACATCGTTGAAACGGTCTTCAACGATGCCAAAGTTCCCGGGTAACCAGGGTAAATATCGGGTTACTAAGCACAGGGCCACGCTTAGTAACCCGATATTTACCCTGGTTACCATTGTAAAAGTAAAAAAAAAACAAACAAAAAAAAACAGTACATACTTACATTCCGGTGACGTCACCGCTGTGCTCTGCTTTACGGCCGGCCAGCGCTGACAGTCAGTGCAGGGAAGCTGACGGCGGGGGACGTGACAGACATCGGAATGTGAGTATGTACTGGTTGTTTTTTTTTACTTTTACAATGGTAACCAGGGTAAATATCGGGTTACTAAGCGCAGCCCTGCGCTTAGTAACTCGCCATTTACCCTGGTTACCAGTGAACACATCGCTGGATCGGCGTCACACACGCCGATCCAGCGATGACAGCGGGTGATCAGCGACCAAAAAAAGGTCCTGATCATTCCCCAGCGACCAACAATCTCCCAGCAGGGGCCTGATCGTTGGTCGCTGTCACACATAACGAGATCGTTAGCGGGATTGTTGCTACGTCACAAAAAGCATGACGTTGCAACGATATCGTTAACGAAATCGTTATGTGTGAAGGTACCTTAAGGCCTTACTCCAGTTTTCCATCTGTGATTTTCATAAAATAGAGCATGTATTCATTGTAGTCTGCAGGGTTATTCACATGTTAGGTTTTTTTTTTGTTGACAGTGTGTCTATCCAAAAATGTGTTCAAGTCTATGCATCCATGAAAATCATGCACAGCACGCGGATGGCATCAGTGTAGTCTGTGATTAACATTGCAGTGAGTAGCAGAAGCTTTGTAATTCATTTATCTGTACATGAAACACCGATGAAACACTGATGATAAAGACGGAACAAACCCTGATAAAACTTTTTATCCAAAACATTGACATTCACACCGTATTTCATTATACGGGATAAACTAAGGCCATCTGTTTGTGGGAGTTATTGCAAGCATTACAAGATGAAGAGCCCACCCTTGGTAGACACAGTGAGCGCGAGACATTTGGACTTTAGGAATAACCCTTTAAAACTTTTCTAATTTTTTCTACAGGAAAAGCATATCTTCTCACTTATTAGATGGTCAAACGGTTAGCAACTCAATCCGATTAAAAACGTATGGTGGAAATTAAAATAGTCCATGACCAGACTCCGAGAACAAGGTTTGCTGTTGGTGAAATTCACTGGAATGATCGATTAGAAGGTCCTTCACACAATCAGGCAGTTTCTGTTTGCTACTCAGTTTGTACAATGTTATCACCTGTTTGCAGAAAGAACTGGTACTTATAGCTTTACAGCTCAGCACTGTGCACATTTATGTGTTTATTCTTCTATTGTGGGGAGAAAACACTGCACTGGCTCCTTTCTGACTAATCGAGTGACGTTAAACTCCCTTTCCACAAAGTCAAAGCATGATTGATAAATTCAGAAAAAATGACAACAGGAACATGTCCCTAATAGCAGTAAATGGTATGTTCACCAAAGGCAAATATGGCATTCATGTTTACATAGTGGGACGCACTACCCACACACTTGCTACAATTAGTACCTAGTGGGATCACTATTTCTAAAACATGTTTCGACCGGAAGCATTTTTTTTTTCTCTCGCATGTACTTATTGCATGAATTCGTTCACCTTTTCTCTGCTAGAAGACTACATGTAGTCAGCAGTTCCCCTGTAGGGTTGAAAAGCCTAGGTCATTTTATTACAGGGCTGCTAGGACAATAAACACAGTGTTGCGGGCATTTGTACTGCACAGATTTGAAGAAAGACAAAGCATAGAAACTAATAACAGTAAACTGGTGATATTTTTGCGTCTCTGCAAGAGAAATAGACATGCTGCGGTCTGGAAAGACACATCGCATGTCTGTCTCTGCTGGTGAGCAGCAGGAGTCTGCACTATTACACAACATCTGGACACTGCACAAGTATGGAGTGTCCAACCCGCAGTGATTACTGATCGTATACACCTACCCTCAGTCTGTTTCTGTTTTTTCGTCTAAAAGTGTCCACGGCGGCTGTTGGAACACACGGACACGTTCAGAAAAAAAAAACATCACATGTGAAATTCATGTGAACTCCATTCCTGTCATTGCAATCTATGGTTCTATAGGGAATTCAGGCAGAGCATAAACCCCCCCCCTCCCCAGGTGCAGTAAAGACTGTGAACAGGCCCTAATGTAAGACACGGGCATTAGATATAAAATGCTGATCTCTATTATGGCGACACTAGAATTACAGAACTACAATGCCTACAAGTAATATTCAACCCCCTGCAGATTTAGCAGGTTTAATAAGATGCAAATAAGTTAGAGCCTTCAAACTTCAAACAAGAGCAGGATTTATTAACAGATGCATAAATCTTACAAACCAAAAAGTTTTGTTGCTCAGTTAAATTTTTATAAATTTTAAACATAAAAGTGTGGGTCAATTATTATTCAACCCCTAAGTTTAATATTTTGTGGAATAACCTTTGTTTGCAATTACAGCTAATAATCGTCTTTTATAAGACCTGATCAGGCCGGCACAGGTCTCTGGAGTTATCTTGGCCCACTCTTCCATGCAGATCTTCTCCAAGTTATCTAGGTTCTTTGGGTGTCTCATGTGGACTTTAATCTTGAGCTCCTTCCACAAGTTTTCAATTGGGTTAAGGTCAGGAAACTGACTAGGCCACTGCAACACCTTGATTTTTTGCCTCTTGAACCAGGCCTTGGTTTTCTTGGCTGTGTGCTTTGGGTCGTTGTCTTGTTGGAAGATGAAATGACGACCCATCTTAAGATTCTTGATGGAGGAGCGGAGGTTCTTGGCCAAAATCTCCAGGTAGGCCGTGCTATCCATCTTCCCATGGATGCGGACAAGATGGCCAGGCCCCTTGGCTGAGAAACAGCCCCACAGCATGATGCTGCCACCACCATGCTTGACTGTAGGGATGGTATTCTTGGGGTCGTATGCAGTGCCATCCAGTCTCCAAACGTCACGTCTCGATCTTGGTCTCATCAGACCAGAGAACCTTGAACCAGTCAGTCTCAGAGTCCTCCAAGTGATCATGAGCAAACTGTAGACGAGCCTTGACATGACGCTTTGAAAGTAAAGGTACCTTACGGGCCATTGCGGTGGAGTACGTTACTTATGGTATTGACTGAACCCAATGTCCCCACTGCCATGAGATCTTCCCGGAGCTCCTTCCTTGTTGTCCTTGGGTTAGCCTTGACTCTTTGGACAAGCCTGGCCTCGGCATGGGAGGAAACTTTCAAAGGCTGTCCAGGCCGTGGAAGGCTAACAGTAGTTCCATAAGCCTTCCACTTCCAGATGATGCTCCCAACAGTGGAGACAGGTAGGCCCAACTCCTTGGAAAGGGTTTTGTGACCTTGGAAAGCCTTGTGACCCTCCACGATCTTGTCTCTGATGGCCTTGGAATGCTCCTTTGTCTTTCCCATGTTGACCATGTATGAGTGCTGTTCACAAGTTTGGGGAGGGTCTTAAATAGTCAGAAAAAGGCTGGAAAAAGAGATAATTAATCCAAACATGTGAAGCTCATTGTTCTTTGTGCCTGAACTACTTCTTAATACTTTAGGGGAACCAAATAGAATTCTGGTGGGTTGAGGGGTTGAATAATAAATGACCCTCTGAAAAGACTTTTCACAATTTAAAAAAAAAATAAAAATAAAGAAATAACATTCTTTTTTGCTGCAGTGCATTTCACACTTCCAGGCTGATCTACAGTCCAAATGTCACAATGCCAAGTTAATTCCAAATGTGTAAACCTGCTAAATCTGCAGGGGGTTGGATACTACTTGTAGGCACTGTATATATGCAGCACACATATACACACTATACATGTACACACATAGGCTGCCGTCACACTAGCAGTATTTGGTCAGTATTTTACATCAGTATTTGTAAGCCAAAACCATTAGTGGGTGATAAATGCAGAAGTGGAGAATATGTTTCTATTATACTTCTCTAATTGTTCCACTCCTGGTTTTGGCTTACAAATACTGATGTAAAATACTGACCATATACTGCTAGTGTGACGGCAGCCATATACTTTATACATATAGAAACACAAGGACAAATATAAAGTATATACACACAGAAACAGTTTACATACAGTGTATACAGTATGCTCACATACACATTTACACAATATAATGCACACACGCAGTATGCATATATAATATACACAGGCACACATACTATATACTGTATGTACATGCATATACAGTACAGACCAAAAGTTTGGACACACCTCATTTAAAGATTTTTCTGGATTTTCATGACTATGAAAATTGTAAATTCCCAAGAAGGCATCAAAACTATGAACTAACATGTGGAATTATATACCTAACAACTACCTTGAAGCTCATTTTAAAGTTCATAGTCATGAAAATACAGAAAAATCTTTAAATGAGGTGTGTCCAAACTTTTGATCTGTATTATATACTGTGTGTGTGTATATATGTGTATATATATATATATATATATTTATTTATTATACACACACACACATATACATACACTATATATATTACAGATCAAAAGTTTGGACACACCCTCTCATTTAAAGATTTTTCTGTATTTTCATGACTAGGAAAATTGTACATTCACACTGAAGGCATCAAAACTATGAATTATCACATGTGGAATTATATACTTAAAAAAAGTGTTAAACAACTGAAAATAAGTCTTATATTCTAGGTTCTTCAAAGTAGCCACATTTTGCTTTGATGACTGCTTTGCTCACTCTTGGCATTCTCTTAATCAGCTTCAAGAAGTAGTCACCGGGAATGGTTTTCACTTCACAGGTGTGCCCTGTCAGGTTTAATAAGTGGGATTTCTTGCCTTATAAATGGGGTTGGGTCCATCAGTTGTGTTGTGCAGAAGTCTGGTGGATACACAGCCAATAGTCCTACTGAATAGACTGTTAGAATTTGTATTATGGCAAGAAAAAAGCAGCTAAAAAAAAATGAGTGGCCATCATTACTTTAAGAAATGAAGGTCAGCCAGTCCGAAAAATTGGGCAAACTTTGAAAGTGTCCCCAAGTGCAGTGGCAAAAACCATCAAGTGCTACAAAGAAACTGGCTCACATGAGGACCGCCCCAGGAAAGGAAGACCAAGAGTCATCTCTGCTCCTGAGGATAAGTTTATCCGAGTCACAGGCCTAAGAAATCACAGGTTAACAGCAGCTCAGATTAGAGACCAGGTCAATGCCACACAGAGTTCTAGCAGCAGACACCTCTCTACAACAACTGTTAAGAGGAGACTTTGTGCAGTAGGCCTTCATGGTAAAATAGCTGCTAGGAAACCACTGCTAAGGACAGGCAACAAGCAGAAGATACTTGTTTGGGCTAAAGAACACAAGAAATGGACATTAGACCAGTGGAAATCTGTGCTTTGGTCTGATGAGTCCTGGCCTCCACAGTCACCAGACCTGAACACAATCCAGATGGTTTGGGGTGAGCTGGACCTCAGAGTCAAGACAAAAGGGTCAACAAGTGCTAAGCATCTCTGGGAACTCCTTCAGGATTGTTGGAAGATCATTCCCGGTGACTACCTCTTGAAGCTCATCAAGAGAATGCCAAGAGTGAGCAAAGCAGTCAAAGCAAAAGGTGGCTACTTTGAAGAACCTAGAATATAAGACAATCTCAGTTTCACACTTTTTTGTTAAGCATATAATTCCATATATGTATATATATATATATATATATATATATATATATATGTATATGTATATGTATATATATATATATATATATATATATATATGTGCATACCCTCCCGTGTGCAGCATGTCACCCCCATAGCATCCCCATGTGCAGTATGTTACCCCATAGCCTAACATGTGCAGCATGTGACCCCCATACACTGCATGTCACCCCATAGCCTCCCCATGTGCAGCATGAATTCCCCAGACTCCCCATATACTGCATGTCATCCTCATAGCCTCCCCATGTGCAGCATGTCACCCCCATAGCCTCCCCATGTGCAGCATATCACCCCCATAGCCTCCCCATGTGCAGCATATCACCCCCATAGCCTCCCCATGTGCTGCATGTCTCCCCCATAGCCTCCCCATGCACACCAAAGCATTCCATACACATGAAAAAAAAAAAAAAGAAGACCACCACATACTCACCTCAGTCCCAGGCACTCTGCTTCTGTCTCGGTGCCTCCGATGCGCTGACTCTTCGCAGTACAGTTGACACGATAAAATAACTTCATCGCGTCAGCTGTTTCACACACTGATTGGTGGAGGAAGTGGCCGGAGCCCCATCCTCCAAAGAAGTCAGAGCAGATGGAGAAATCAAGCGAGGGGAAGACATCCAGAGAGCCAGATGTGGCCCGCGGGCTGCACTTTGCCCATTAGAGTTGATCCAACAATCTTTTGTAGCCTCTAAGTACTTGAAGAGAGGCCCTCCTTACATCTAATGAGTGAAATGGGAGCTCTCATTTATCTCTGTGGTTTTGACAGAAGAAAGGTAAGATGATTTCTAGGCTCATATGAAATGGTGTTACTACCTTAGGTAAGAAAGTTGTATCTAGCCTTAGTATGGTGCAGTCTTCTAGAAGTTTAGGTAGGGCTTTGATAGAGAAGGCCTAAATCTAGCTTATTGTTCTCACTGTTGTAATAGCAACCAGGAAGGCTGTTTTTAAGGAAAGTGATTTTAAATTTGAGTCTTTAAGGGGTTGTTTAGGACCAGCTTTAAGTCCCATGACGGAACAGAGTTTGTTAATGTGGGCCTTAGTCTGCTTATGGCCTTAAAGAAAAAAAAACATTCAATCTGGGGATGACTCACAAGTGGATAATCTAGGAAGGCACTTAAAGCTGGAAGCTGTACTTTCAGGGTGCTAGGTCTTAAACTTTTGTCGAACCCTGACTGGAGCAAGTCTAGAATTCTTGGAATATCTGAACTTGAGATGTTAGACATTGACTCTATTTTGAACAAAACTTTTTCAATTTTTTCATTGCCAATGTTACATGCTTTCTACTTTTCTGGATAGTGGATATTGCTGGATCTGAAAGCCCTCTAGATCAAGATTTCCGCTTCAGGATCCAGGCTGATAGCTACAGGGACTCTCCATTGGGATGAAATACTGGTCCCTGGAAAACAAGATTGTGCTTTAATGGTAAAAGGATGTGATTGTCCAGAGCCATTTGTTTCAGCAGGGGAAACCAGCTTCTCTTGGGACAACATGATACTAAAGATTACTTTGGCCTGATAAACTCAAATTTTTCTCAGCACTGGCGGAATTAGAGGAAATGGTGGAAAAGCAAACTGAAGGCTGGAACCGTGAAACTTCCCAGTTCAGTACCCATTCTGATGTATGTACTTTCTGCTGAGAAAATCTGCAACCCGATTTAGAGACCCCATCAGCTGTACTGCTGAAACTGAAAGGACCATCTTCTCTGCCCAACGAAAGATGTTTGTGGCTAAAGCTTGGAGATGGTGATGTCTCAGACCTCCTCTTGATGATGGAGGAAGGCCACTGTAGTGACTTTGTCCGATAGGACCCTAACATGTTGATTTTTTTTTAAGAAACTGGCATCTCTTCAATGTTTCCCAGATGGCTCGGAGCGCACTGTGATTTGACGATCTGAGATTACCTTGCTCTGGCCAGGTACCCTGAACATATAGACCTTGTACACGAGCTCCCCATCCGCAGCTGCTTGCATTTGTAGTAACTGTTACGAATGGGGATAGAATCCACATACAGTGTGGAAAATAAGTATTTATTACGCTGCCGATTTTGCACGTTTTCCCACCTACAAAGAATGGAGAGGTCTTTATCGTAGGTACACTTCAACTTTGAAAGACAATCTTACCATAAATAACAGAATCACATTGTATGATGTTTAAATAATTACAGCAAGTTGAATTTTATTGCATGAAATAAGTCTTTGATCGCCTATCAACCAGCAAGAATTCTAGCTCTCGCAGACCTGTTAGCTTTTCTTTAAGAACCTCTCTTACTCTGCACTCATTACCTGTATTATTGCACCTGTTTCAACTCATTACCTGTACACAACACACCTGTTCACACATTCAATCACACTCCAACCTCTTCACCATGGCCTAACCAAATAGCCGTCTAAGGACACCATGTACAAAACTGTAAACCTACACAAGGCTTGGATGGGCTATAGGACAACAGGCAAACAGCTTGGTGAGAAGGCAACAAATCACTAAAATTGACAAATCTCTGGGCCCAGATGGGATACACCCCCGAGTACTGCAGGAATTAAGTACAGTCATTGATAGAACATTATTTTTAATCTTTAACCCCTTTCTGACCTCGGACGGGATAGTACGTCCGAGGTCAGAAGCCCCGCTTTGATGCAGGGCTCCGCGGTGAGCCCGCATCAAAGCCGGGACATGTCAGCTGTTTTGAACAGCTGACATGTGCCCGTAATAGGCGCGGGCAGAATCGCGATCTACCCGCACCTATTAACTAGTTACATGCCGCTGTCAAACGCAGACAGCGGCATTTAACTACCGCTTCCGGCCGGAAATGACGTCATCGCCGACCCCCGTCACATGATCGGGGGTCGGCGATGCGTCAGGATGGTAACCATAGAGGTCCTAGAGACCTCTATGGTTACTGATCACCGGTGGCTGTGAGCGCCACCCTGTGGTCGGCGCTCACAGCACACCTCCATTTCTGCTACATAGCAGCGATCAGCAGATCGCTGCTATGTAGCAGAGGCGATCGAGTTGTGCCTGCTTCTAGCCTCCCATGGAGGCTATTGAAGCATGGCAAAAGTAAAAAAAAAAAGTTAAAAAAAATGTGAAAAAAATAAAAAAAAAATATAAAAGTTTAAATCACCCCCCTTTCGCCCCGATCAAAATAAATCAATTAAAAAAAATCAAATCTACACATTTGGCATCGCCGCGCTCAGAATCGCCTGATCTATCAACTAAAAAAAAGCATTAACCTGATTGCTAAAAGGCGTAGCGAGAAAAAAATTCAAAACGCTAGAATGTTTTTTAGGTCGCCGCGACATTGCATTAAAATGCAATAACGGGCGATCAAAAGAACGTATTTGCACCAAAATGCTATCATTAAAAACGTCATCTTGGCACGCAAAAAATAAGCCCTCAACCGACCCCAGATCACGAAAAATGGAGACGCTACGAGTATCGGAAAATGGCACAATTTTTTTTTTTTTTTTTAGCAAAAGTTTGGAATTTTTTTTTCACCACGTAGATAAAAAATAACCTAGTCATGTTAGGCGTCTATGAACTCGTACTGACCTGGAGAATCATAATGGCAGGTCAGTTTTAGCATTTAGTGAACCTAGCAAAAAATCCAAACAAAAAACAAGTGTGGGATTGCACTTTTTTTGCAATTTCACCGCACTTGGAATTTTTTTCCCGTTTTCTAGTACACGACATGCTAAAACCAATGATGTCGTTCAAACGTACAACTCGTCCCGCAAAAAAAAAAGCCCTCACATGGCCAAATTGACAGAAAAATAAAAAAGTTATGGCTCTGGGAAGGAGGGGAGTGAAAAACGAACACGGAAAAACGGAAAATCCCAAGGTCATGAAGGGGTTAAAGACTCCATAATAACAGGGTCTATAACACAGGACTGGCATATAGCATATAGCAAATGTGGTGCCAATATTCAAAAAAGGGGACAAAAACTGAACTTGGAAATTATAGGCCAGTAAGTTTAACCTCTACTGTGGGTAAAATCCTGGAGGGCATTCTAAGGGATGCTATGCTGGAGTATCTAAAGAAGAATAACCTCATGACCCAATATCAACATGGGTTTACTAGGGACCGTTCCTGTCAGACTAATCTGATCTATTTCTATGAAGAGGTAAGTTCCAGACTGGAACAAGGGAACTCAGTGGACATAGTGTATATGGACTTTTCAAAAGCTTTTGATACGGTGCCACACAAAGTGTTGATATATAAAATGAGAATAATTGGTATAGAGGAAAATATGTGATGTGTAAATGGGTTAAGAGCTGGCTCAGGGATAGGAAACAAAGGGTGGTTATTAATGGAGAACACTCGGATTGGGTCGCGGTTAGCAGTGGGGTACCACAGGGGTCAGTATTGGGTCCTTCTTTTTAACATTTATTAATTACCTTGTAGGGGGCATACAGAGCAGAATTTCAATATTTGCAGATGACACTAAACTCTGCAGGGTAATCAATACAGAGGACGACAATTTTATATTACAGGATGATTTATGTAAACTAGGAGCTTGGGCTGATAAATGGAAAATGAGCTTTAATGGGGATAAATGTAAGGTCATGCACTTGGGTAGAAGTAATAAGATGTATAACTATGTGCTTAATTCTATAACTCTGCAAAACCATCAATGAAAAATAACTGGGTGTATGGGTGGATTTAGTGGCCATTTAGTGGCCAGTGTCAGGCAGTTGCTACAAAGGCAAATAAAATAATGGGATGCATAAAAAGAGGCATAGATGCTCATGAGAACATAATTTTACCTCTATACAAGTCACTAGTTCGACCACACTTAGAATACTGTGTACAATTCTGGTCTCCGGTGTATAAGAAAGACATAGCTGAACTAACCAGGGATTCAAGCTTCAGGAGGCTAATTTGCATATTCCAGGTGCCTTCTGGGAGAAGCGAAGTCTCCCTAAGCTAGAAGATCGTTGGGTACAGCCGGGACCAGCTGCTTCGAAAGCATCACCAAACCAGGGATTCAAGCTTCAGGAGGCTAATTTGCATATTCCAGGTGCCTTCTGGGAGAAGCGAAGTCTCCCTAAGCTAGAAGATCGTTGGGTACAGCCGGGACCAGCTGCTTCGAAAGCATCACCAAACCAGGGATTCAAGCTTCAGGAGGCTAATTTGCATATTCCAGGTGCCTTCTGGGAGAAGCGAAGTCTCCCTAAGCTAGAAGATCGTTGGGTACAGCCGGGACCAGCTGCTTCGAAAGCATCACCAAACCAGGGATTCAAGCTTCAGGAGGCTAATTTGCATATTCCAGGTGCCTTCTGGGAGAAGCGAAGTCTCCCTAAGCTAGAAGATCGTTGGGTACAGCCGGGACCAGCTGCTTCGAAAGCATCACCAAACCAGGGATTCAAGCTTCAGGAGGCTAATTTGCATATTCCAGGTGCCTTCTGGGAGAAGCGAAGTCTCCCTAAGCTAGAAGATCGTTGGGTACAGCCGGGACCAGCTGCTTCGAAAGCATCACCAAACCAGGGATTCAAGCTTCAGGAGGCTAATTTGCATATTCCAGGTGCCTTCTGGGAGAAGCGAAGTCTCCCTAAGCTAGAAGATCGTTGGGTACAGCCGGGACCAGCTGCTTCGAAAGCATCACCAAACCAGGAATTCAAGCTTCAGGAGGCTAATTTGCATATTCCAGGTGCCTTCTGGGAGAAGCGAAGTCTCCCTAAGCTAGAAGATCGTTGGGTACAGCCGGGACCAGCTGCTTCGAAAGCATCACCAAACCAGGGATTCAAGCTTCAGGAGGCTAATTTGCATATTCCAGGTGCCTTCTGGGAGAAGCGAAGTCTCCCTAAGCTAGAAGATCGTTGGGTACAGCCGGGACCAGCTGCTTCGAAAGCATCACCAAACCAGGGATTCAAGCTTCAGGAGGCTAATTTGCATATTCCAGGTGCCTTCTGGGAGAAGCGAAGTCTCCCTAAGCTAGAAGATCGTTGGGTACAGCCGGGACCAGCTGCTTCGAAAGCATCACCAAACCAGGGATTCAAGCTTCAGGAGGCTAATTTGCATATTCCAGGTGCCTTCTGGGAGAAGCGAAGTCTCCCTAAGCTAGAAGATCGTTGGGTACAGCCGGGACCAGCTGCTTCGAAAGCATCACCAAACCAGGGATTCAAGCTTCAGGAGGCTAATTTGCATATTCCAGGTGCCTTCTGGGAGAAGCGAAGTCTCCCTAAGCTAGAAGATCGTTGGGTACAGCCGGGACCAGCTGCTTCGAAAGCATCACCAAACCAGGGATTCAAGCTTCAGGAGGCTAATTTGCATATTCCAGGTGCCTTCTGGGAGAAGCGAAGTCTCCCTAAGCTAGAAGATCGTTGGGTACAGCCGGGACCAGCTGCTTCGAAAGCATCACCAAACCAGGGATTCAAGCTTCAGGAGGCTAATTTGCATATTCCAGGTGCCTTCTGGGAGAAGCGAAGTCTCCCTAAGCTAGAAGATCGTTGGGTACAGCCGGGACCAGCTGCTTCGAAAGCATCACCAAACCAGGGATTCAAGCTTCAGGAGGCTAATTTGCATATTCCAGGTGCCTTCTGGGAGAAGCGAAGTCTCCCTAAGCTAGAAGATCGTTGGGTACAGCCGGGACCAGCTGCTTCGAAAGCATCACCAAACCAGGGATTCAAGCTTCAGGAGGCTAATTTGCATATTCCAGGTGCCTTCTGGGAGAAGCGAAGTCTCCCTAAGCTAGAAGATCGTTGGGTACAGCCGGGACCAGCTGCTTCGAAAGCATCACCAAACCAGGAATTCAAGCTTCAGGAGGCTAATTTGCATATTCCAGGTGCCTTCTGGGAGAAGCGAAGTCTCCCTAAGCTAGAAGATCGTTGGGTACAGCCGGGACCAGCTGCTTCGAAAGCATCACCAAACCAGGGATTCAAGCTTCAGGAGGCTAATTTGCATATTCCAGGTGCCTTCTGGGAGAAGCGAAGTCTCCCTAAGCTAGAAGATCGTTGGGTACAGCCGGGACCAGCTGCTTCGAAAGCATCACCAAACCAGGGATTCAAGCTTCAGGAGGCTAATTTGCATATTCCAGGTGCCTTCTGGGAGAAGCGAAGTCTCCCTAAGCTAGAAGATCGTTGGGTACAGCCGGGACCAGCTGCTTCGAAAGCATCACCAAACCAGGGATTCAAGCTTCAGGAGGCTAATTTGCATATTCCAGGTGCCTTCTGGGAGAAGCGAAGTCTCCCTAAGCTAGAAGATCGTTGGGTACAGCCGGGACCAGCTGCTTCGAAAGCATCACCAAACCAGGGATTCAAGCTTCAGGAGGCTAATTTGCATATTCCAGGTGCCTTCTGGGAGAAGCGAAGTCTCCCTAAGCTAGAAGATCGTTGGGTACAGCCGGGACCAGCTGCTTCGAAAGCATCACCAAACCAGGGATTCAAGCTTCAGGAGGCTAATTTGCATATTCCAGGTGCCTTCTGGGAGAAGCGAAGTCTCCCTAAGCTAGAAGATCGTTGGGTACAGCCGGGACCAGCTGCTTCGAAAGCATCACCAAACCAGGGATTCAAGCTTCAGGAGGCTAATTTGCATATTCCAGGTGCCTTCTGGGAGAAGCGAAGTCTCCCTAAGCTAGAAGATCGTTGGGTACAGCCGGGACCAGCTGCTTCGAAAGCATCACCAAACCAGGGATTCAAGCTTCAGGAGGCTAATTTGCATATTCCAGGTGCCTTCTGGGAGAAGCGAAGTCTCCCTAAGCTAGAAGATCGTTGGGTACAGCCGGGACCAGCTGCTTCGAAAGCATCACCAAACCAGGGATTCAAGCTTCAGGAGGCTAATTTGCATATTCCAGGTGCCTTCTGGGAGAAGCGAAGTCTCCCTAAGCTAGAAGATCGTTGGGTACAGCCGGGACCAGCTGCTTCGAAAGCATCACCAAA
Organism: Ranitomeya imitator; assembly: GCF_032444005.1. Lineage (NCBI taxonomy): Eukaryota > Metazoa > Chordata > Amphibia > Anura > Dendrobatidae > Ranitomeya > Ranitomeya imitator. The sequence goes on from NC_091285.1 coordinate 432,744,197, forward strand.
CCAGGGATTCAAGCTTCAGGAGGCTAATTTGCATATTCCAGGTGCCTTCTGGGAGAAGCGATGTCTCCCTAAGCTAGAAGATCGTTGGGTACAGCCGGGACCAGCTGCTTCGAAAGCATCACCAAACCAGGGATTCAAGCTTCAGGAGGCTAATTTGCATATTCCAGGTGCCTTCTGGGAGAAGCGAAGTCTCCCTAAGCTAGAAGATCGTTGGGTACAGCCGGGACCAGCTGCTTCGAAAGCATCACCAAACCAGGGATTCAAGCTTCAGGAGGCTAATTTGCATATTCCAGGTGCCTTCTGGGAGAAGCGAAGTCTCCCTAAGCTAGAAGATCGTTGGGTACAGCCGGGACCAGCTGCTTCGAAAGCATCACCAAACCAGGGATTCAAGCTTCAGGAGGCTAATTTGCATATTCCAGGTGCCTTCTGGGAGAAGCGAAGTCTCCCTAAGCTAGAAGATCGTTGGGTACAGCCGGGACCAGCTGCTTCGAAAGCATCACCAAACCAGGGATTCAAGCTTCAGGAGGCTAATTTGCATATTCCAGGTGCCTTCTGGGAGAAGCGAAGTCTCCCTAAGCTAGAAGATCGTTGGGTACAGCCGGGACCAGCTGCTTCGAAAGCATCACCAAACCAGGGATTCAAGCTTCAGGAGGCCTTACGGCGCGCAAATTTTTGCCTGTAGGACATTATTGCAAGAGAGCTTGGCTGAGTAGATTACACAAGAAGGAAAACACACAGCAAGTCAGCAGGATCTAGGAGCAACATGGCAGATGTGACAACCTACATGGTGAGCTGCAGCATGTGCTACATGTTCACAGATCGACCAGAAGAAGAATCCAATTTCACCTGTCAGAAGTGTAGACTAGTGGCCCTTTTAGAAGAAAAGGTGCGGGGTCTGGAAGAAAGAATAGCAACTTTGAAACTCATCAAAGAGAATGAAGACTTTCTAGACAGAACAGAAGCATCTCTACTGGTCACAGAAGGTGCAAAAAGTGTCAGAGAACCTCCAAAAGCAGATGAGTGGAAGCATGTGACCAAAAGAAGCAAGAAGACCATGGAGAAATCACCAACCACACAACTGAAGAACCGATATCAAATCTTTGTAGAGGATGAAGATGGCACACCTAAGAATGAAGCAATACCAGCAAGCAAAAAAGAAAAGGGCACACAGCAACAAGTGACAGCAAAAAGTACAGCCAAGAAGCAACGAAGAGTGGTGGTGGTGGGAGACTCCCTACTGAGAGGCACAGAAGCAGCCATCTGCAGACCGGACATAACTGCAAGAGAAGTATGCTGCCTTCCAGGTGCGATGATCAAGGATGTGACCGATAAGATACCAAAGCTCTTCAGCTCCAAGGACGTCCACCCATTTCTTCTGATACATGTTGGCACCAATGACACGGCAAGGAAGGACCTACCGACAATCTGCAAGGACTTTGAAGCGTTGGGGAAGAAAGTAAAGGAACTGGATGCACAGGTAGTTTTTTCTTCTATCCTTCCAGTAGATGGGCATGGCACCAGGAGATGGAACAGGATCCTTGATGCAAACAACTGGCTAAGACGATGGTGCAGACAACAAGGATTTGGATTCCTGGACCACGGTGTGAATTACTGGTATGATGGACTCCTCGCCAGAGACGGACTACACCTCAACAAACCTGGGAAACACACATTCGCCAGAAGACTCGCTACACTCATCAGGAGGGCGTTAAACTAGAAGAAGAGGGGACGGGAAGAAAAACATTAGACTCGTACAAAGACGACCCAGGAAAACATACTCAGAAGGGAGGTAAGAACATTTCTAAAACAATCCACAGTGAGGAGATTGGAACAAAACAAAATCCTCTAAACTGCATGCTCGCAAACGCCAGAAGCCTGACAAACAAGATGGAAGAACTAGAAGCAGAAATATCTACAGGTAACTTTGACATAGTGGGAATAACCGAGACATGGTTAGATGAAAGCTATGACTGGGCAGTTAACTTACAGGGTTACAGTCTGTTTAGAAAGGATCGTAAAAATCGGAGAGGAGGAGGGGTTTGTCTCTATGTAAAGTCTTGTCTAAAGTCCACTTTAAGGGAGGATATTAGCGAAGGGAATGAAGATGTCGAGTCCATATGGGTTGAAATTCATGGAGGGAAAAATGGTAACAAAATTCTCATTGGGGTCTGTTACAAACCCCCAAATATAACAGAAAGCATGGAAAGTCTACTTCTAAAGCAGATAGATGAAGCTGCAACCCATAATGAGGTCCTGGTTATGGGGGACTTTAACTACCCGGATATTAACTGGGAAACAGAAACCTGTGAAACCCATAAAGGCAACAGGTTTCTGCTAATAACCAAGAAAAATTATCTTTCACAATTGGTGCAGAATCCAACCAGAGGAGCAGCACTTTTAGACCTAATACTATCTAATAGACCTGACAGAATAACAAATCTGCAGGTGGTTGGGCATTTAGGAAATAGCGACCACAATATTGTGCAGTTTCACCTGTCTTTCACTAGGGGGACTTGTCGGAGTCACAAAAACATTGAACTTTAGGAAGGCAAAGTTTGAACAGCTTAGAGATGCCCTTAATCTGGTAGACTGGGACAATATCCTCAGAAATAAGAATACAGATAATAAATGGGAAATGTTTAAGAACATCCTAAATAGGCAGTGTAAGCGGTTTATACCTTGTGGGAATAAAAGGACTAGAAATAGGAAAAACCCAATGTGGCTAAACAAAGAAGTAAGACAGGCAATTAACAGTAAAAAGAAAGCATTTGCACTACTAAAGCAGGATGGCACCATTGAAGCTCTAAAAAACTATAGGGAGAAAAATACTTTATCTAAAAAACTAATTAAAGCTGCCAAAAAGGAAACAGAGAAGCACATTGCTAAGGAGAGTAAAACTAATCCCAAACTGTTCTTCAACTATATCAATAGTAAAAGAATAAAAACTGAAAATGTAGGCCCCTTAAAAAATAGTGAGGAAAGAATGGTTGTAGATGACGAGGAAAAAGCTAACATATTAAACACCTTCTCCACGGTATTCACGGTGGAAAATGAAATGCTAGGTGAAATCCCAAGAAACAATGAAAACCCTATATTAAGGGTCACCAATCTAACCCAAGAAGAGGTGCGAAACCGGCTAAATAAGATTAAAATAGATAAATCTCCGGGTCCGGATGGCATACACCCACGAGTACTAAGAGAACTAAGTAATGTAATAGATAAACCATTATTTCTTATTTTTAGTGACTCTATAGCGACAGGGTCTGTTCCGCAGGACTGGCGCATAGCAAATGTGGTGCCAATATTCAAAAAGGGCTCTAAAAGTGAACCTGGAAATTATAGGCCAGTAAGTCTAACCTCTATTGTTGGTAAAATATTTGAAGGGTTTCTGAGGGATGTTATTCTGGATTATCTCAATGAGAATAACTGTTTAACTCCATATCAGCATGGGTTTATGAGAAATCGCTCCTGTCAAACCAATCTAATCAGTTTTTATGAAGAGGTAAGCTATAGACTGGACCACGGTGAGTCATTGGACGTGGTATATCTCGATTTTTCCAAAGCGTTTGATACCGTGCCGCACAAGAGGTTGGTACACAAAATGAGAATGCTTGGTCTGGGGGAAAATGTGTGTAAATGGGTTAGTAACTGGCTTAGTGATAGAAAGCAGAGGGTGGTTATAAATGGTATAGTCTCTAACTGGGTCGCTGTGACCAGTGGGGTACCGCAGGGGTCAGTATTGGGACCTGTTCTCTTCAACATATTCATTAATGATCTGGTAGAAGGTTTACACAGTAAAATATCGATATTTGCAGATGATACAAAACTATGTAAAGCAGTTAATACAAGAGAAGATAGTATTCTGCTACAGATGGATCTGGATAAGTTGGAAACTTGGGCTGAAAGGTGGCAGATGAGGTTTAACAATGATAAATGTAAGGTTATACACATGGGAAGAGGGAATCAATATCACCATTACACACTGAACGGGAAACCACTGGGTAAATCTGACAGGGAGAAGGACTTGGGGATCCTAGTTAATGATAAACTTACCTGGAGCAGCCAGTGCCAGGCAGCAGCTGCCAAGGCAAACAGGATCATGGGGTGCATTAAAAGAGGTCTGGATACACATGATGAGAGCATTATACTGCCTCTGTACAAATCCCTAGTTAGACCGCACATGGAGTACTGTGTCCAGTTTTGGGCACCGGTGCTCAGGAAGGATATAATGGAACTAGAGAGAGTACAAAGGAGGGCAACAAAATTAGTAAAGGGGATGGGAGAACTACAATACCCAGATAGATTAGCGAAATTAGGATTATTTAGTCTAGAAAAAAGACGACTGAGGGGCGATCTAATAACCATGTATAAGTATATAAGGGGACAATACAAATATCTCGCTGAGGATCTGTTTATACCAAGGAAGGTGACGGGCACAAGGGGGCATTCTTTGCGTCTGGAGGAGAGAAGGTTTTTCCACCAACATAGAAGAGGATTCTTTACTGTTAGGGCAGTGAGAATCTGGAATTGCTTGCCTGAGGAGGTGGTGATGGCGAACTCAGTCGAGGGGTTCAAGAGAGGCCTGGATGTCTTCCTGGAGCAGAACAATATTGTATCATACAATTATTAGGTTCTGTAAAAGGACGTAGATCTGGGGATTTATTATGACGGAATATAGGCTGAACTGGATGGACAAATGTCTTTTTTCGGCCTTACTAACTATGTTACTATGAACTAGAGCGGGGGCAGAGAAGAGCGACAAAGTTTATTAGAGGACTGGGGGGACTGCAATACCAAGATAGGTTATTACACTTGGGGCTATTTAGTTTGGAAAAACGAAGGCTAAGGGGTGATCTTATTTTAATGTATAACTATATGAGGGGACAGTACAAAGACCTTTCTGATGATCTTTTTAATCATAGACCTGAGACAGGGACAAGGGGGCATCCTCTACGTCTGGAGGAAAGAAGGTTTAAGCAGAATAACAGACGCGGGTTCTTTACTGTAAGAGCAGTGAGACTATGGAACTCTGCCGTATGATGTTGTAATGAGTGATTCATTACTTACATTTAAGAGGGGACTGGATACCTTTCTTGAAAAGTATAATGTTACAGGTTATATATACTAGATTCATTGATAGGGCATTGATCCAGGGAACTAGTCTGATTGCTGTATGTGGAGTCGGGAAGGAATTTTTTTTTCCCCAATGTGGAGCTTACTCTTTGCCACATGGTTTTTTTTGCCTTCTTCTGGATCAACATGTTAGGGCATGTTAGGTTAGGCTATGGGTTGAACTAGATGGACTTAAAGTCTTCCTTCAACCTTTATAATAACTATGTAGGTCAGGGGACTGCCGCCTGCAAGATCCTTCTACCTAGGCTGGCGTCCGCCAAAGCGTAGGTAAAAATCGTGTAAAGTTTGGCAAACGTGTGGATGGAAGACCAGGTTGCCGCTTTGCAAAGCTGTAGGGCAGAAGCCCTGTGATGCACTGCCCAGGAGGCACCGACTGCCCGGGTAGAGTGAGCCTTAATCCCAGGAGGGGGCATTCTGTTCTTGACCCGGTAAGCCTCCAAAATTGCTGCTTCTGATCCAGCGAGCAATTGTCGCCTTGGATGCTGGCAGACCTCTACGCAAGCCATCTGGAATGACAGAGTCCGTCTTTCGAAAGGAAGCAATTCTAGCCAGATAGATCCTCACTGCCCTGACCAGATCGAGCTTGTTCAATGAACGCTCCAGAGGATGAGTCAGAGCAGGACAAAAAGAAGGTAGCACGATGTTTTCATTGAGGTGGAAAGAGGATACCACCTTAGGGAGAAAGGAAGGTGGAGGCCGCAAGACCACCTTATCCTGGTGAATAACCAAGAAAGGAGGTCGACAAGAAAGGGCCGCCAACTCCGAGACGTGGCGGATGGAGGTGATGGCCACAAGAAAGGCCACCTTCCAAGAAAGGAGTCATAGGGAGATCTCCCCGAGAGGCTCAAAAGGGGAACCCTTCAGGACAAGATTGAGATCCCATGGATCGACGGGAGCCCGCTACAGAGGAGCCGCATATGCTACTCCTTGAAGGAAGGTCTTGACCTGTGGTCGATCTGAATTTTTCTGGAAAAGGATGGAAAGCGCTGAAACCTGACCCTTTAAAGGAGCTAAGGGCAAGCCCCGCGTCCAGCCTGGAGAAAAGCCAAAATCGAAGGAAGGGAAAAGGACTTAATCGAGACGCTATTGGACTCACACCAGAGGAAATAGACCCTCCAGGTCCGATAGTAGATCCTGGAGGACGATAGCTTCCTAGCTTGAATCATACTGCAAATCACACGATCTGAAAACCCAGACGCTTTCAGAACCGCGGTCTCAACAGCCACACCGTCAAATTGAGTGGACGAGAATTCGGGTGGCAAATTGGACCCTGGGAAAGCAGATTGGGTCTGTCTGGAAGCTGCCAGGGAGCGTCCACGAGAAGGTTGACGATCTCCGCGAACCAAGACCTTCTGGGCCAATCCGGTGTGATCAGAATTACTGGAAATAGGTAGGGGAGCACGAACTGTGACCAAGGAATGGCCAGAGTGTCAACGCCCACAGCGAGGGGGTCATGGGACCTGGAGACGAACAGGGGGACCTTCCTGTTCAGTCGAGATGCCAGGAGATCCACATCCGGAGTCTCCCATCAAAGGCAAATTTGATGGAAGACCTCCTGATGCAGGGACCATTCCCCTGCCACGAGGCCCTCGCGGCTGAGAAAATCGTCAGCCCAGTTGTCCATGCCGGGGATATATACCGCGGATATCGCTGGAACCGTCGCCTCTGCCCAAAGAAGGATCTTTGACACCTTGGCCAAGGCCAGGGAACTCAGAGTCCCCCCTGGTGGTTGACATATGCCACTGCTGTGGCATTGTCTGTCTGGATTCGGATTGGCAGACCCCTGAGAAGCTTTTCCCAGTGGAAAAGGGACAGAAAGATGGCCCGTATCTCGAGGACGTTGATCGGCAGGGAGGACTCCTGCGCCGACCAACGACCCTTAACAGTCAGGTGATTAAATACTACACCCCAGCCGAGGAGACTGGCATCAGTCATAATCACCTGCCAGTGGACAGGAAGGAAGGACCTGTCCTGGGAGTTGAGAGGTGACGTCAGCCACCATCAGAGAGCGTTTGACCCGGGACAAAAGCCGAATCAGATGATCCAGGGAAAAGGGAGACTTGTCCCACTGGGAGAGGATAGCCTGTTGAAGGGGTCTTGTATGAAATTGGGGGAAAGGAATCACCTCCATTGTTGCCACCATTCTCCCCAGGACCTTCATGGCCGATCGGAAGAATGGAAGCCGAGGCCTCTGAAGCAAGGAAACTTCCCGACGGAGAGCGGCTCTTTTCTCTTCGGGAAGGCAGACTCTTGACAGACGGGTGTCAAAAAGCATGCCCAGGAACACGAGGCGCTGAGAGGGACAAGACAGGACTTCGACCTGTTGACAAGTCACCCGAAACAGGTTAGGGTGTCGAGTACGATGGCCAGACTTTCGTGGGCCAGAGACAAAGGCGGAGCCTTGATGAGAATGTAGTCGAGGTATGGAAAGAGCACCAGACCTCTGATCCTCAAAATGGCTATCAATGCTGCCATGATCTTCGTGAAAACCCTGGGAGCAGTTGCGAGACCGAACGGCAGGGCAACAAACTGGAAATGTTCCTGATGTACTGCAAAACGCAGGAATCTGATGTCCCGGGAATATAAGGACATGGAGATAGGCGTCCTGGATGTCTATGGGGCACAGAAATTCCTGTGCCTCCATTGAAGAGATTACTGAACGAAGGGATTCCATCCTGAAATGTCACAGATGACCCCTTTTATTCAGTAACTTGAGGTAGAGGATGGGACGAACCTTGCCGTCTTTTTTTCGGCACCACAAACAGGTTCGAATAGAAACCTGTGAAATGTTCTCTTGCTGGAACGTGGACGATTACCCCAGAATCCAGGAGGGAAGCGATGACGCAAAGAAACCCGGAACCAGGGTGGGGTCTCTTGGAGGGCGGGATTCGGAGAATCGATCCCGGGGCCGAGAAGAGAACTCTATTTTGTATTCTGAAGATACACAACCTCCCTGACCCAAGCGTCCTCCACTGCGGCGATCCAAACGTCTTTGAAGAAAAGACGACGGCCGCCCAGCTTGGGAGGTGCGCTGGGGGCCCGTCGTGAGTCATGCTGAGGTAGACCTTCCAGATCTAGAACTGGTGGATATACCTTGGGAGTAAAGAGAAAGAGCGCTAGGAAGGAGTGGGCCGAAAGGAAACCTTCCTATTTTGGCGTGCTTGCGGCCTCTGCTGGTGGGAAAAGGAGTGCCGCGAAGCGACAAAAGGGATGAAACTGCCGCTTCGGAGGAGGCCGTAAGGTTTGGACTGGGGAAGGAGAGAACTTGTGCCCCTGGTGGCGTCCTTGATAATTTGGTCCAGTCTGGAAAGACGTAATCCCTGAAAAGGCAGGTTGGTAAGGGACTTTGATGACAAGTCCACCTGCCAGGCCTTAAGCCACACGGTCCGCTGGATGACAACAACGTTGTTGGACGCCTGAGCTGTACATGACAGCATCCATGGAGGCAGAAACCAAATATTCACCTGTGTGAGGAATCTGGTTGGCCAGCTCCACCAGCTGCTGTGGTTGAGCCCCAGCCAGAATGCCCTGGTGGAGTTGTTTGGCCCATTTGGCAACGGACTTTGAAACCCAAGTGGAAGCGAAAGCCAGACACAGGGTAGACGCAGCTGCTTCGAAGGCTGACTTTGCAAAGGATTCTATAATTCTATCATTAGAATCCTTCAGAGATGCTGCACCTTAAGTAGGAAGGACCGTGTTGGTAGATAGTCTACAAACTGGCGGGTCCACGGAGGGAGAAGCGGTCCAGTTGGCGGTGAGTTCCAGAGTGAAGGGATATAATACACCAAGGAGTTTTCCTCTTTGAATACATCTGGTCGGATTCTCTCTCTTTGGCCAAAAGCTTCTCAAATTCGGAATGAGGAGCGAAGACCCTGGAAGGAGGTCTAGACCGTCTAAATGAAACCTCCTGATCTGCGGGTTCCGTAGCGGAATCTTTGATGCCACAGGTCTGATTGATTGCTCCAATGAGGCTCTAGACCATATCTCTCATGTTAGCAATTTGGTCCGAGTCCAGCTCCAAAGCATCCTCTGAAGACACGTCCGAAAAACCTTCACCTGACTCAGGAGAGGAGGATTGGGAAGAAATGTATCACTGAGACAGACCGGGGGGCGAGATGGAATGGTAAGAGGACTCAAGCCACAAAAGATCTAGGCAGGAATGCTGGTCTATCTTGGCAGGCTCGGATGGGCATCCTGTGACCCACTGGCTACCGCGGGGGTCTGCAGGGGCAACTTATCAAGTACGGACACCAGGGTCTGAGATACCCTGATGAGATCCGCAACAGACAGAGAGGCGGCCCACCCTGGGATAGAGGTCTCACTATCACCTGGGACAGAAGGGGGCTCCTGAGCGGTGGGTACAGTGGGGTTGCTGCAGTCCTGACAGAGGGGAGAGGACTGACCTGAGGGAAGCCTGCATTTACAAGACGAACACGCAAAGTGTTTGACCAAAGCAGAGGAAGAAGCAGGCGGACAGGAACGTTGTCCCTTAGAATTAGACATGATAGACAGAACCGTGAAAGGTGCCAGAAGGTTGGGGACAGAATAGCCGAGGAGAGCGTCAGTCTGCAGAGCAGAGATACTCACAGCAGATGTCCTGAAGTCAGCTTCCGGCAGTGGAGGCTGTGAAGATCGGTAGATGGGACAGGTCCTGAAGTAGAATCACCACCGGGTCCAAAAACGCCAGAAATGGTGACTGTAGCAGATTCAGGGAAAAAAGCGCACGTTGCTATGTAGAGAAACCCGCTCTCTGAGTGGGGTGGAGTCCATTGAGCGACGCAGGGTGGAAAAGATAGCGCTGAATAAACCAGTGCTGAAGGCAGGAGTCATGGGCAGGGAGTCTCACTCTCCATCGCACGGTCTGGAGGGGGAAGGTGGAGGACGGGCGTGAGAAAAGCCCGCTCTATTGAGATAAAGATGGGCGGAGCCAGACCGAACTGGGCCCCGACTGAAGCCGGGGCCTAGATTAGCGTCAGGTGACCGCCAGAGAGGAGGGAGCGGAAACCTGAAGGACGCACCCGCCCGGGATGGGGGCAGAGTCACCGCTCCGGACAAGCCCCGACAGAACGTAACGGGGTGAGAGTCCTGGGAGACGCGCCCGCTCGAGAGAAAGGACGGGACGGAAAAAAAACTCCAGACTAGGTCCCGACGGAAGCCGGGGCCTATATTAGGAGCCGAGAGCCGCAAGAAGTGTCTCGGAAACACTGCACCCTGCACCTGATCGCCCCCTACCTGAGGAACCCAAAGAGATCCAGGGTGAGGTAAGAGCCCTGGACCCCCAGCTAAGTGGGCGATGTCTACCCTTCATAGGAGAGGGATTGAGAGATAGCCTTCCGGAGGAAGGGGGGGGGGGGCAGATACTCACCTTCTTCATCTGTGCACTGGACTCGTGGAAAAACGCACCTGGGAAAGAGGAGAGTACTTCATCATCCAGGAAAAGTAGGGACGTCCTGAAGAAAACCTGTCTGATGGATGTCCTCGTCTCCTCCAACCAACAGGCTCTGGTGGGCGAGTGACGGGGCTAGGACTATCCAAATCTCCTAAACACGCTTCTATGTTAGGGTCCATGGTCCTGCTGTCCAGACCTATGAGGAAACGGGGTGGCAGTACACGCCGTACTCAGTCTTTGTGGGAGTACAGTTGTGACTACTCACACTGTATCTCTCCAAGTACCTAAAAAGGAACGACGCACACTGAGGTAGATATGGGTCTAAGGTAAGACCCATGTCCACCTCCTACTCACACGAAGCTAAACTGAATTCCTGATTGACAGTTGGTGGGGTGTACACTGCAGAGGAGGAGCTAACTTTTTGTGCAAAGTGTCAGCCTCCTAGTGGCAGCAGCATACACCCATGGTTCCTGTGTCCCCCAATGAAGCGACAGAAAACAGTGTGTGAACCCCTCCATTTTTGATAGTTGTCAGCGTTGGCTGCGGGATGAAACACAATCAACCTTGCTGTCAGATTTGCCTGGCTGTGTTAATCATTCCTAGACTGTCTGCATGACAACTAAATCTTCCAAGTTAAAAGAAAAACAGGCAAATGAGTGTGAAGAAACAACCAAAGTATCTAATAGGGTATTATTCACCATTAAAACCGTTACTATAACGTCCTTTAAAATGTCAGTAAGTTGACATATACAAAAAGAGGATAAGGATTTAGGCATCTTTATTTCAGAACATATTTAATAAGTCTGGTGTTACCACAACCAAACGCAAGCATCTTCCTTTCCATACAAGATGGATACAGAGATCATCAAATGTAAAGATAGGTTCTTATTTTTAATTTAATTTTTTTTGTTTTTTTAAATAAAATGGTATTGATCATTCAATACTGCAGCTACTGGAAGTCCAAAAAAAGCAGTTGTGTGACTTAAAGAGCAAAATTGTGCACAAGGCTTCAGGATAAGTCAAAACGTCCACCTGCAAATGAATGTGCAAGTAGGAATAAATGTGATGATTGTTGGTTGTCCCTAGGTGGGACTAAGGAAGGCATGCCCATAGCACCAGTCTTATATTGAAAGTGCTGGAAGAAGCTTCAGTGACTTTTTTTCCACCAGAGTCTTTAAGGAGGCAAGAAAAGTACAAGCACAAAAAGCATCTGTACAATCTGAGAGAGTTCATGGTTTTCTCTTTGCTGATATTACTATAAATATTTCCGGGCCACATAATTTAATATTCCTCCGTGCTTGTAAAATGTGACTTCTGCTTCATTGTTAAAGGCTGCAATTACTTGGAATATCTTTCCGGTGTTTGTCTGAAAAAAAAATGAAATTATTAAACTTAGGAGACCAATTTACAATTTCTGACATTGAGTTCCTTATAAACTACAATTTAAAAAGAGAATCTGTCACCACATTTAACTTCTTAATATGGGTATACAGGCTATAGAATCCTGAAAACAGTCCGACCTGTGTATCAGATGTGTTGTTGCTGAGAAATAATTTATTACTTCATATAAATTACCTCTTCCCGGCTTTGGGGAGGACACTGCCTGGAAGATTACTCTGCCTCCAGAGATTATTTTATTAGGGGGAGTTACAAGTGAGACAAGTAACTAACAGAACAGGGGAAGTTTGTCTTCTTGCAAACACATTTTTTGCCTCTCTGAGCTCTGATGTATTGTAACAATATTGCAGCCCTGTCTGCCTGTGAGCTGGAAGCTGGAGCTGAGAGTAACCTGCAGACGTGTGTTATAATCACACACAGTTCTGCTGTGAGATCAGGAGAGCAGCCATTACATATCACACTGGTAACCATTACATATCACTCCTAACTCCCCTTTACATTTAAAACTCTAGAGGCAGAGTTATCTTCCAAGTACTATCTGCCCAATGCCTGGAAGAGGTAATTTATATAAAGTGATAAAAGAGGATTTCTCAGCAATATGGCAGCCGATATGAGACACACAGGGAGGACTGTTTTCGGCAGTCTATAGCCTGTATGCCCATATTAATAGTTTCAATAGGTCAAATGTGGTGGCAGATTCCCTTTAATAAAAACTATCACATGATTAACAATGTCACCATGGAACCATTGCCTAAATCAGTGTTCCCCAACTCCGGTCCTCAAGAGCCACCAACAGGTCATGTTTTCAGGATTTCCTTAGTATTGCACAGGTTATTGAATGCTTGCCTGGCCAGGTGATGCAATTATCACATGGGCAATACTAAGGAAATCCTGAAAACATGACCTGTTGGTGGCTCTTGAGGACCGGAGTTGGGGAACACTGGCCTAAATGATAAAATTAAAAGGATTTATTGGTTCTGATCATTATCGGATCTAAACAAGCTTAATTCAATCATTATCATTGCAGAAAATGAACATGTACAAAGATTTACTGCAGGAAAGCCATAGTAAGGTTATCAAGGTTGCATTTTGCTAGAATGGAGCAAATTGTCTCTTCAGAGAGGAAGAGGACTAGAACTTTAGTGCCACCTATTGGAAGTAGCAATCCTTAGGATTGTTACTTCCAATAGGTGGCACTAGAGTTCTAGTTCTCTTCCTCTCTGAAGAAACAATTTGCACATTTCCCAGAGGAGCATTGCGGCTTTAAGTCTCCTCATCTCGACATGCTTAACATGTCACTCTCCGCAAGGAGAAACGATACTTCTTGGATCCCGGCTAGAATGGAGTAATTTATATACATTTTTTTCATCAAAAAAACAAAAAGTTCAAAGTCTCTCTCAAAGGACTGCACAATCATTTTGTGGGAAGAAAAAGAAAAAAAACAAACATACAGACTCCCCCTATCACAACCACTATACATTTTTTTTTACTTTGTCTTTGCTACTCCTACCTTCTAAAAAGACATAACATTTTTTGTTTTGTTTTTTAAAGGAAAGGAAAAATAGTTTGGGCTGAAATTGAAACGTAAAAAAACCTGCAATTTTGACATGTGTTTAATGTGCAATAAAAATGGTTTGTTATTTCCATTCTGTAGGTATGAATACAGTAATACCAAATTAATATATACCGTATTTTTCGGATCATAAGACGCACTTATTTCCTCCAAATTTGGGAGGAAATGTGGGGTGAGTCTTATGGTACGGATGTAACATGTGGGGAGGGGGCAGCGGCGAGTGGGATCACACTGGGATCCCACTCGCAGGAGGCAGGAAAATGTCCCTGCTGCAGGAATCTGGCACTCGGGAAACCACGTGGTCCCAATGCTTAAAGTGAAGGAATATTCATTAGCCGCTTCCCCGCCCACCTGTCAGCGCCGAGCAGCAAATTAATATTCCTTCACTTAAACAGCGGACCCACATGGTTTCCCCAGCGCCAGAGTCCTAGCTGGAGAGATCGTGTGTCCAGTGAAGGAGGGGGCAGGAGCAGGGTGCCGCAGGAGGGATCACATACCTGACAGCACAGCCCGTGCTGAATGCGGAGTGCTCCGGCATAGGACCTGTGTGAGGTCATGAAGAGGGTGGGCTGGAGCATCACATGACAGCACAGAGCCTTCCCTCCCTGATGTCATCCAGACCTTCAGATACCGCACTAGAATGTGCAAGCTTCCTATTATGACCTATGGAGAGGCAATAAGAGGGAGGGCTCTGTGCGGTCATGGTCCAGCTCTTCTTTACCTCACCACAGCGTGGCTGGCTGGCTGCAGGACCTGCACAGCCTGTACAAGTGAAAATGGATTAAAAGGTTACTAATTACAACACCTAAAAACGCACTCTGACATGTCTGTAGTGGAACTATAACTCCCAGCATGCCATAGGATCTGCAGGACATGCTGGGAGTTATAGTTGTCCCATGGGATCTTAAAGCAGCACTCCAGTGTTATTTTTCAGTGCTGGAGTAGCGCTTTAAATATAAGCCCTGTGCCCCCATTCTTATACACACCCTCCAGTGTCTTCATATAGTACTTTACAGACACCACACTGGTCCCACAGCACCATCTTCTACTTACAGCTTCCAACATAATAACATACTATTATATACCATAACACCACATATAATAGTATGTTATTTATGTTCTTAAATATTTTACCACAATTTTTGCTTCAAATATTTTTATCCCTATTTTCCACCTCAAACCTGGGTGCGTCTTATAGTCCGAAAAATACGGTAGTTTGTTTTAGAACCATTTCAAAAATGTGAAAAATAAATAAGGATCAATGCAAGGTTTCTGACAATACTGCATCTTACAAAAAACCGGAAAAGAACAGCAAATAACATAGAAGTGGCTGTACTGCAGCCTTCGAGTATGTTCACATATTGCATTTTTGCAGATTTTTTTCTGTTCCAAAATCCAAAGGGTTAGCAGGTAAAAACAACTTGTTTCTGGTGCATTTTTACATCTGTTTTTGTAGCATTCTTACTTGTTTTCCCTCACCATTAATTTTAAAGAACTAACTAACATGTTGCGTCTTGGCAAAAATGCAACTGGGCTCATAACACCCACAGGAAACTAACCCCCCTGCATGATTTGCATAAAATTTCAGAAATCTTATTGATTATTCTGGTACTGGAAAATGCAATGTATTTTATGTACCAAATACAATATGTAACATATGCACCCAAATGTGAACATGCCTTTAGTCTGAGACTGTAACTTAACCCCTTTCTGACATTTGTCGTAATAACACATCCCTGTGACCTGGGCCTATCTGATCAGGGACATATTACGGAATGGCGATTGTCACCGGGTGTCAGCTGATTCTGACAGCTGACACCTGGCACTAAGTGCCAGGAGCAGACACACGCGGGGTCCCAATTGTTGCCATGGTATCCAGATGTGGTCATGACAACATCCAGGTCATCAGAGGTGGGAAACTTGCTGATCATGCGCAGTGCATGATCAGCAAGTGTCACTGTCAGTGCAGAGCTATAGAAGCAATCAGCCTGCAAAAAATGATAGTCCATAGTGGGACAAAGTAAAAAGTAAAAAAATGTTTAAATTGTAAAAATAATAAAAAAAAAATCCAAAAGATATTGTATCTATAAATAAGTATTTGTATGAAAGCAATATAAACAATAAAAGTAAACAATTGGTATTGCCTTGTCCGCAACAACCCAGAAAACAGTCCCACTAGTTAACCCCTTTAGTGAACACCATAAAAAAAGGCAAAACCAATGCTTAATCCTCACACAGCCAAACAAAAAAGTGGAATAAAACGCAATAAAAAAAGGATATACTCAAATATAAATGGTACCGCTGAAAACGTCATCTTGTCCTGCAAAAAACAAGCCGCCATAAAGCGTCATCAACGAAAAAATAAAAAAGTTTTAGCTCTCAGAATCAAGCGATGCATAAACTTTTTTTTCTATAAAATAGTTTTTATTGTGTAAAAGCACCAAAATACTATATAAATGAGGTATTGCTGCAATCATACTGACCCGAAGAATAAAACTGCCTTATCAATTTTACCACACACAGAATGGCCTAACCCTCCTCACCCCAAAAGAAGAAATTCCTGAATTTCTGTTTTTTGTTCATTCTGCCTCCCAAAAATAGGAATAGAAAGTGGTAAAAAAATGTCATGTGCCTGAAAATGGTACCAATAAAAACATCAACTCGTTACGCAAAAAACAAGCCCTTACATGACTCTGGGCCAAAATACGGAAAAACTATAGGTCTCAAAATGTGGTGATGCAAAAACTATTTTTTGCAATAAAAGCGTATTTTAGTGTGTGACAGCAGTCAAACATAAAAACCCGATATAAGTCAGGTATCGCTGTAATTGCACCGACCCAAAGAATAAAGTCGCCTAATCACATACTGCAAGAGGAACGGCATAAAAAAATAAATAAAACAAACCAATTCTTTACCTGCTGTTGATTTTTTTCCATTCTGCCTCCCAAACATCGCAGTAAGGCTTGGTGCACATTCATCCTGCACTTTGTGCTGAGCACTTACACCGGGGTTTCCGTGTAAATCTCTGAAATATGTGATTTAGACGGAACGTCTGACGGAAGATTCCCTATAATGAGGCAGATGGAGGCACTGTGGATGCCGTCTGACCTGAGATCTGGCGGTGTCCGTCTTTTTAGGATTGCATAAAAGTAGTCGGCCACAGTTTTGTGCCCTTCTGAAAAGAAGGACACCGCTGAACAGAGGCCTTCAGAGGCCGTCCAGAGTAACTGCTGCCTCATTATAGTGAATGGATCCCTCAGGGTTTCATCTGAATCACATCACTCAGATTTAGAAGGAAATCCCAAAGTAACTGCTCAGAGTAGAATGCCAGATAAATGTGATCCCAAACGTTATGTAAAATGTTCCCAATAAAAGCTGAAAATCAATCCACAAAAAAAGCAAGACCTCACTAAGGTCCGTCATCTGTTACCGAAAATATAGGGAACTTTCATGTTACTGAAAGCACAAAAAGGTTCTGGAAAAGCAAAATGGCTTCTCACCCGCCAAAAGTGATCAAATTCTCTGCTCTTAAATTCAAATGCCTCCCCCTTCTGAGCCCCATCCTGTACTTAAGCCACATATTGCGTCCACGTTTGTAATGCATATCTGAAGCGATGAGAGCCCACCTAACTTACATGTGCATGCCTCCAGAAGTTTTTTCCACACGGTCACTAAAGCGGCAGTTTGCAATTTTTACTCGGCAACATTCATTGCTGCTCGTTTCTGGAAAATACCCATTGAGTCAAAAACGTCACTACACCAGTAGATAAATTCCCCAGGGGTATACCGTATATACTAGAGTATAAGCCGAGATTTTCAGCCCATTTTTTTTTAGGCTGAAAGTGCCCCTCTCGGCTTATACTCGAGTCATTGTCTCAGGAGGGGGTCGGTGGGGGAGCGGCGGCTGTGACATACTCACCTGCTCCTGGCGCCGTCCCTGCATCTCCGGTCGCTGAAAGCTTCTTCCAGCGTTGAGCGGTCACATGGTACCGCTCATTACAGCAATGAATATGGACCCGACTCCACTCCCATAGGGGTGGAGCCGCATATTCATTACTGTAATGAGCGGTAACTGTGACCGCTCAACGCTGGAAGAAGCTGTCAGCGCCCGGAGACCGAAGATGCAGGGACCATGCCAGGAGCAGGTGAGTATAATGGGGAGGGGGAGCACTGCGCAATATTCACCTGTCCGCGTTCCGGGCGCCGCTCAGTCTTCCGCATCCTCAGCGGTGACGCTCATGTCAGAGGGCGCGATGACGTGGTAACTCCGCGCCCTTTGCCTGAACGTTAGTGCAGAGGACGAGGAAGACACTGCAGCACCGGAACGAGGACCGGTGAGTATTGCAAGTGCCGAATGCCTGAGCGACTAGAGGTGAATATGGCATGTTTTTTTTTTTCTTTAATCGCAGCAACAGCTTATGGGGCAAATATCTCTATGGAGCATCTTATGGGGACATAATCAACATTTGTGCAGCATTATATTGGGCAAATGTCTATATGGAGCATCTTATGGGGCCCTTATTAACCTTTATGCAGTACTTTATGGGGCAAATGTGCCTATGAAGCATCTTATGGGGCCATTATTAACCTTTGTGCAGCATTATATGGGGCATATTTTAATATGGAGCATCTTATGGGGCCCATCATGAACTGTATGGAGCATCTTATGGGGCCCATCATGAACTGTATGGAGCATTATATGGGGCTCCTGATTCAATATGGGTATTCAAAAACACTTAACCTACTGATGTCTCAATTTTACTTTTATTGGTACCTATTTTTATTTTTGAAATTTACCGGTAGCTGCTGCATTTTCCACCCTAGGCTTATACTCGAGTCATTAAGTTTTCCCAGTTTTTTGTGGCAAAATTAGGGGGGGTGGCTTATACTCAGGTCAGCTTATACTCGAGTATATACATTATATAGTTTCCAAAAGGGGTCACTTGAGGGGGAATTCTGCTCTTCTAGCAATTAGTGGCTCTGTATATGTAGTCCGCAAACTGTTCTAGGAACATCTGCGCTTCAGAGGCAAATAACCATACGAAGAGACTCGGGATGAGCGCTAAGTAGTACTGTACAGCCACATATCTGGTATTACTACGTTCAATAGAAATTGCAGGACAAATTATGGTGCCATTTTTACTCACTTCTTGTGTGGAAATGTAAGCTCTGGGGTTAAAAGAAAATTTTGATGGTAAAAATGTAGTTATTTTTTCATCACTGCCCAATGGTATATAATTCTGGGAAACACCCGTAGTGGCAAAATGATCACTGCACCCCTAGATTAATTCACTAAGAGGTGTAGTTTGTAAAATGGGGTCACTTATGGATGGGGGTGGGGGGTCTGCTGTTTGGCACCTCATGGGCTCTCAGTGGGAAACATGCAACCATAACCGTTTAATCTGGCACCTCTTCCCTTCTGAGCTTTTCAGTGTGCCTCAAAAGTAGTATTCCCCCACAGATGGGGTATCAGCATACTCAGGAGAAATTGCACAGCAATTTCTCCTACTACCCTTATGAAAATGCAAAATTTTTTGGGGAGAACAGTTGTGGGCAAAATTTGATTTTTACAGCTCAACGTTATTAACTTCTGTTAAAGGGAACCTGTCACCCCCAAAATCGAAGGTGAGCTAAGCCCACCAGCATCAGGGGCTTATCTACAGCATTCTGGAATGATGTAGATAAGCCCCTGATGTATCCTGAAAGATGAGAAAAAGAGGTTAGATTATACTCATCCGGGGCAGTCCCACTGCGGTCCGGGTCCGATGGGTGTCGCGGTCTGGGGCCTCCCATCTTCATAGGATGACGTCCTCGTCTTGTCTTCACGCTGCGGCTCCGGCGCAGGCGTACTTTGTCTTCCTTGTTGAGGGCAGAGCAAAGTACTGCAGTGCGCAGGCTCTGGGCCTCTCTGACCTTTCTTGGCGCCTGCGCAATGCAGTACTTTTTCTCATCTTTCAGGATACATCGGGGGCTTATCTACAGCATTCCAGAATGCTGTAGATAAGCCCCTGATGCTGATGGGCTTAGCTCACCTTCGATTTTGGGGGTGACAGGTTCCCTTTAAGCACCTGAGGGTTCAATGCGCTTACGACATGTCTAGATCAAAATGGTGTCAGTTGTGGGGGATTTTCACTGTTTAGGCCCATCAGAGGCTCTCCAAACGCGACATGGCATCCGCCAATTATTCAAGAAAATTTTGCATTCAAAAAGTCAAATGGTGCCCCTTCCCTTCTGAGCTCTGCCGTGCACCCAAACAGTGGTTTCTCTCTCATATGGGGTATCGGCATGCACATCAAAGTACACAACAAATTTTGGGGTCCATTTTATCTGAAGTAATTTTTTTTGTGAAAAAAAGTAAAACATTTTTTTTTTTACACATTTCAAAAATGTGTAGCACTTGAAGGGTTAATAAACTTCTTGACTGTGGTTTTAAACACCTTGAGTGATGCAGTTTTTAGAATGTGTCACTTAGGCTAGGTTCACACTGCATTATGGGCGTCCGTTAGACGGACTACGTTACACCGCGGCATAAATGTGGTGTAAAACGTAGTCCATTAAGGCCGCCATTAATTCCTATGTCGGACGCATCGCTAACGCACGCCCACAATGGGCGTGCGCTAGGGATGTGCCGTCATTGAGTGACGGACCTGAGACGCGGGCTGCAGCATTTCCGGGTAGGTCACTGCTAGCGCAGATAGAGCTAGCAGATGCTCTATCTGCGCTATCGTGATGGAGAATGCCGGCACTTGCAACAGCAGCTCGTTCACGTATGTGTTGAACGGGCTGCTGCTTATCGCAATGTGAACCCGGCCTTAGGTATCTTCTATCATAAAGACTCCTCAAAGTGACTAGAAATGCGATGTGGTCCCTAAAAAATGGTTTTGTAAATTTTGTTGTAAAAATGAGAAATCGCTGGTCAACTTTTAACCCTTAAAAAAAAAAAAGAAGTGTTTTCCAAAATTGTGCTGATGTAAAAGTAGACATGTGGGAAATGTTATTTATTAACTATTTTGTGTGATACATCTGTGATTTAAAGGCATGACAATTCAAAGTTGGAAAATTGCAAAGTTTTCACCAAATTTCCATTTTTTTCACAAATAAACACAAGTCATATCAAAGAAATTTTACCACCATCATGAAGTACAATGTGTCTCGAAAAAACAGTCTAAGAATCACCGGTATCCATTGAAGCGTTCTAGAGTTAT
Source organism: Ranitomeya imitator (assembly GCF_032444005.1). Classification (NCBI taxonomy): domain Eukaryota; kingdom Metazoa; phylum Chordata; class Amphibia; order Anura; family Dendrobatidae; genus Ranitomeya; species Ranitomeya imitator. The sequence goes on from NC_091285.1 coordinate 432,764,895, forward strand.
AACCTCAAAACGACAGTAACATAGTAACATAGTAACATAGTTAGTAAGGCCGAAAAAAGACATTTGTCCATCCAGTTCAGCCTATATTCCATCATACTAAATCCCCAGATCTACGTCCTTCTACAGAACCTAATTGTATGATACAATATTGTTCTGCTCCAGGAAGACATCCAGGCCTCTCTTGAACCCCTCGACTGAGTTCGCCATCACCACCTCCTCAGGCAAGCAATTCCAGATTCTCACTGCCCTAACAGTAAAGAATCCTCTTCTATGTTGGTGGAAAAACCTTCTCTCCTCCAGACGCAAAGAATGCCCCCTTGTGCCCGTCACCTTCCTTGGTATAAACAGATCCTCAGCGAGATATTTGTATTGTCCCCTTATATACTTATACATGGTTATTAGATCGCCCCTCAGTCGTCTTTTTTCTAGACTAAATAATCCTAATTTCGCTAATCTATCTGGGTATTGTAGTTCTCCCATCCCCTTTATTAATTTTGTTGCCCTCCTTTGTACTCTCTCTAGTTCCATTATATCCTTCCTGAGCACCGGTGCCCAAAACTGGACACAGTACTCCATGTGCGGTCTAACTAGGGATTTGTACAGAGGCAGTATAATGCTCTCATCATGTGTATCCAGACCTCTTTTAATGCACCCCATGATCCTGTTTGCCTTGGCAGCTGCTGCCTGGCACTGGCTGCTCCAGGTAAGTTGATCATTAACTAGGATCCCCAAGTCCTTCTCCCTGTCAGATTTACCCAGTGGTTTCCCATTCAGTGTGTAATGGTGACATTGATTCCTTCTTCCCATGTGTATAACCTTACATTTATCATTGTTAAACCTCATCTGCCACATTTCAGCCCAAGTTTCCAACTTATCCAGATCCATCTGTAGCAGAATACTATCTTCTCTTGTATTAACTGCTTTACATAGTTTTGTATCATCTGCAAATATCGATATTTTACTGTGTAAACCTTCTACCAGATCATTAATGAATATGTTGAAGAGAACAGGTCCCAATACTGACCCCTGCGGTACCCCACTGGTCACAGCGACCCAGTTAGAGACTATACCATTTATAACCACCCTCTGCTTTCTATCACTAAGACAGTTACTAACCCATTTACACACAATTTCCCCCAGACCAAGCATTCTCATTTTGTGTACCAACCTCTTGTGCGGCACGGTATCAAACGCTTTGGAAAAATCGAGATATACCACGTCCAATGACTCACCGTGGTCCAGCCTATAGCTTACCTCTTCATAAAAACTGATTAGATTGGTTTGACAGGAGCGATTTCTCATAAACCCATGCTGATATGGAGTTAAACAGTTATTCTCATTGAGATAATCCAGAATAACATCCCTCAGAAACCCTTCAAATATTTTACCAACAATAGAGGTTAGACTTACTGGCCTATAATTTCCAGGTTCACTTTTAGAGCCCTTTTTGAATATTGGCACCACATTTGCTATGCGCCAATCCTGCGGAACAGACCCTGTCGCTATAGAGTCCCTAAAAATAAGAAATAATGGTTTATCTATTACATTACTTAGTTCTCTTAGTACTCGTGGGTGTATGCCATCCGGACCCGGAGATTTATCTATTTTAATCTTATTTAGCCGGTTTCGCACCTCTTCTTGGGTTAGATTGGTGACCCTTAATATAGGGTTTTCATTGTTTCTTGGGATTTCACCTAGCATTTCATTTTCCACCGTGGAGAAGAAGGTGTTTAATATGTTAGCTTTTTCCTCGTCATCTACAACCATTCTTTCCTCACTATTTTTTAAGGGGCCTACATTTTCAGTTTTTATTCTTTTACTATTGATATAGTTGAAGAACAGTTTGGGATTAGTTTTACTCTCCTTAGCAATGTGCTTCTCTGTTTCCTTTTTGGCAGCTTTAATTAGTTTTTTAGATAAATTATTTTTCTCCCTATAGTTTTTTAGAGCTTCAATGGTGCCATCCTGCTTTAGTAGTGCAAATGCTTTCTTTTTACTGTTAATTGCCTGTCTTACTTCTTTGTTTAGCCACATTGGGTTTTTCCTATTTCTAGTCCTTTTATTCCCACAAGGTATAAACCGCTTACACTGCCTATTTAGGATGTTCTTAAACATTTCCCATTTATTATCTGTATTCTTATTTCTGAGGATATTGTCCCAGTCTACCAGATTAAGGGCATCTCTAAGCTGGTCAAACTTTGCCTTCCTAAAGTTCAGTGTTTTTGTGACTCCCTGACAAGTCCCCCTAGTGAAAGACAGGTGAAACTGTACAATATTGTGGTCGCTATTTCCTAGATGCCCGACCACCTGCAGATTTGTTATTCTGTCAGGTCTATTAGATAGTATTAGGTCTAAAAGTGCTGCTCCACTGGTTGGATTCTGCACCAATTGTGAAAGATAATTTTTCTTGGTTATTAGCAGAAACCTGTTGCCTTTATGGGTTTCACAGGTTTCTGTTTCCCAGTTAATATCCGTGTAGTTAAAGTCCCCCATAACCAGGACCTCATTATGGGTTGCAGCTTCATCTATCTGCTTTAGAAGTAGACTTTCCATGGTTTCTGTTATATTTGGGGGTTTGTAACAGACCCCAATGAGAATTTTGTTACCATTTTTCCCTCCATGAATTTCGACCCATATGGACTCGACATCCTCATTTCCTTCGCTAATATCCTCCCTTAAAGTGGACTTTAGACAAGACTTTACATAGAGACAAACCCCTCCTCCTCTCCGATTTTTACGATCCTTTCTAAACAGACTGTAACCCTGTAAGTTAACTGCCCAGTCATAGCTTTCATCTAACCATGTCTCGGTTATTCCCACTATGTCAAAGTTACCTGTAGATACTTCTGCTTCTAGTTCTTCCATCTTGTTTGTCAGGCTTCTGGCGTTTGCGAGCATGCAGTTTAGAGGATTTTGTTTTGTTCCAATCTCCTCGCTGTGGATCGTTTTAGAAATGTTCTTACCTCCCTTCTGAGTATGTTTTCCTGGATCTTCTTTGTTCAAGTCTAATGTTTTTCTTCCCGTCCCCTCTTCTTCTTCAGACAGTGGTCTGAATTGTAAAAACTGGCCCGGTCATTAATGTGTAAACCACTTTCGGGGTTAAAGGGGTTTTCACATGAACAAAGTTCATTTTAAATCAATGGATCTTGGAATAATAACTTCCACAACTGGCTGTGTTTTAATAAAATTGTTCCTGTGCTGAGATAATCTTATAAATGTGCCCCTGCTGAGTACTGTGTAATGGCTGGGTCTGACCGTGCAGGGATCATACCACAGCTCCTGGGCAGGGTAGGAAGCAAAAGAGCTTACTGACATTACAGCACAGGATTGCAAATAAATTCATTCTCTGGAGGTAAAACATTTTTTAAAAACAGGCAGGGAAATGCTTTATCTCAAAAAAGAAACCAGATGGGATCCGATGCTGTGCCATTGATATATTCTCTTTTGCTTGTGGTATGATCAGACCATGTCCCTGTATGGTCAGACACAGCCATTACACAGTAGGGGAACATTCATAGGATTTTATCAGCACAGGAACATTTTATTTAAAAACATCCAATTGCGGAAAGTATTATTCCAAGATGTATTAATTAAAATAAACTTTAAAATTGAAATTTGTTTGTGGTAATAGCCCTTTAAAGCAATATTTTTAACACAAACTATACAAATAGAAGCCTGACAAACAAGATGGAAGAACTAGAAGCAGAAATATCTACAGGTAACTTTGACATAGTGGGAATAACCGAGACATGGTTAGATGAAAGCTATGACTGGGCAGTTAACTTAGAGGGTTACAGTCTGTTTAGAAAGGATCGTAAAAATCGGAGAGGAGGAGGGGTTTGTCTCTATGTAAAGTCTTGTCTAAAGTCCACTTTAAGGGAGGATATTAGCGAAGGAAATGAGGATGTCGAGTCCATATGGGTCGAAATTCATGGAGGGAAAAATGGTAACAAAATTCTCATTGGGGTCTGTTACAAACCCCCAAATATAACAGAAACCATGGAAAGTCTACTTCTAAAGCAGATAGATGAAGCTGCAACCCATAATGAGGTCCTGGTTATGGGGGACTTTAACTACCCGGATATTAACTGGGAAACAGAAACCTGTGAAACCCATAAAGGCAACAGGTTTCTGCTAATAACCAAGAAAAATTATCTTTCACAATTGGTGCAGAATCCAACCAGAGGAGCAGCACTTTTAGACCTAATACTATCTAATAGACCTGACAGAATAACAAATCTGCAGGTGGTCGGGCATCTAGGAAATAGCGACCACAATATTGTACAGTTTCACCTGTCTTTCACTAGGGGGACTTGTCAGGGAGTCACAAAAACACTGAACTTTAGGAAGGCAAAGTTTGACCAGCTTAGAGATGCCCTTGATCTGGTAGACTGGGACAATATCCTCAGAAATAAGAATACAGATAATAAATGGGAAATGTTTAAGAACATCCTAAATAGGCAGTGTAAGCGGTTTATACCTTGTGGGAATAAAAGGACTAGAAATAGGAAAAACCCAATGTGGCTAAACAAAGAAGTAAGGCAGGCAATTAACAGTAAAAAGAAAGCATTTGCACTACTAAAGCAGGATGGCACCATTGAAGCTCTAAAAAACTATAGGGAGAAAAATACTTTATCTAAAAAACTAATTAAAGCTGCCAAAAAGGAAACAGAGAAGCACATTGCTAAGGAGAGTAAAACTAATCCCAAACTGTTCTTCAACTATATCAATAGTAAAAGAATAAAAACTGAAAATGTAGGCCCCTTAAAAAATAGTGAGGAAAGAATGGTTGTAGATGACGAGGAAAAAGCTAACATATTAAACACCTTCTTCTCCACGGTATTCACGGTGGAAAATGATATGCTAGGTGAAATCCCAAGAAACAATGAAAACCCTATATTAAGGGTCACCAATCTAACCCAAGAAGAGGTGCGAAACCGGCTAAATAAGATTAAAATAGATAAATCTCCGGGTCCGGATGGCATACACCCACGAGTACTAAGAGAACTAAGTAATGTAATAGATAAACCATTATTTCTTATTTTTAGGGGCTCTATAGCAACAGGGTCTGTTCCGCAGGATTGGCGCATAGCAAATGTGGTGCCAATATTCAAAAAGGGCTCTAAAAGTGACCCTGGAAATTATAGGCCAGTAAGTCTAACCTCTATTGTTGGTAAAATATTTGAAGGGTTTCTGAGGGATGTTATTCTGGATCGGGCAGCACGGTGGCGCAGTGGTTAGCACAGCAGCCTTGCAGCGCTGGGGTCCTGGGTTCTAATCCCACTCAGGACAACATCTGCAAAGAGTTTGTATGCTCTCTCCGTGTTTGCGTGGGTTTCCTCCGGGCACTCCGGTTTCCTCCCACATTCCAAAGACATACTGATAGGGATTCTAGATTGTGAGCCCCATCGGGGACAGTGATGATAATGTGTGCAAACTGTAAAGCGCTGCGGAATATGTTAGCGCTATATAAAAATAAAGATTATTATTATTATTATTATTGATTATCTCAATGAGAATAACTGTTTAACTCCATATCAGCATGGGTTTATGAGAAATCGCTCCTGTCAAACCAATCTAATCAGTTTTTATGAAGAGGTAAGCTATAGGCTGGACCACGGTGAGTCATTGGACGTGGTATATCTCGATTTTTCCAAAGCGTTTGATACCGTGCCGCACAAGAGGTTGGTACACAAAATGAGAATGCTTGGCCTGGGGGAAAATGTGTGTAAATGGGTTAGTAACTGGCTTAGTGATAGAAAGCAGAGGGTGGTTATAAATGGTATAGTCTAACTGGGTCGCTGTGACCAGTGGGGTACCGCAGGGGTCAGTATTGGGACCTGTTCTCTTCAACATATTCATTAATGATCTGGTAGAAGGTTTACACAGTAAAATATCGATATTTGCAGATGATACAAAACTATGTAAAGCAGTTAATACAAGAGAAGATAGTATTCTGCTACAGATGGATCTGGATAAGTTGGAAACTTGGGCTGAAATGTGGCAGATGAGGTTTAACAATGATAAATGTAAGGTTATACACATGGGAAGAAGGAATCAATATCACCATTACACACTGAACGGGAAACCTCTGGGTAAATCTGACAGGGAGAAGGACTTGGGGATCCTAGTTAATGATAAACTTACCTGGAGCAGCCAGTGCCAGGCAGCAGCTGCCAAGGCAAACAGGATCATGGGGTGCATTAAAAGAGGTCTGGATACACATGATGAGAGCATTACACTGCCTCTGTACAAATCCCTAGTTAGACCGCACATGGAGTACTGTGTCCAGTTTTGGGCACCGGTGCTCAGGAAGGATATAATGGAACTAGAGAGAGTACAAAGGAGGGCAACAAAATTAATAAAGGGGATGGGAGAACTACAATACCCAGATAGATTAGCGAAATTAGGATTATTTAGTCTAGAAAAAAGACGACTGAGGGGCGATCTAATAACCATGTATAAGTATATAAGGGGACAATACAAATATCTCGCTGAGGATCTGTTTATACCAAGGAAGGTGACGGGCACAAGGGGGCATTCTTTGCGTCTGGAGGAGAGAAAGTTTTTCCACCAACATAGAAGAGGATTCTTTACTGTTAGGGCAGTGAGAATCTGGAATTGCTTGCCTGAGGAGGTGGTGATGGCGAACTCAGTCGAGGGGTTCAAGAGAGGCATGGATGTCTTCCTGGAGCAGAACAATATTGTATCATACAATTAGGTTCTGTAGAAGGACGTAGATCTGGGGATTTATTATGATGGAATATAGGCTGAACTGGATGGACAAATGTCTTTTTTCGGCCTTACTAACTATGTTACTATGTTAAATGGAATATATAATAATAATAATAATAATAATTTTTATTTATATAGCGCCAACATATTCTGCAGCGCTTTACAAATTATAGAGGGGACTTGTACAGACAATAGACATTACAGCATAACAGAAATGACAGTTCAAAACAGATACCAGGAGGAGTGAGGGCCCTGCTCGCAAGCTTACAAACTATGGGGAAAAGGGGAGACACGAGAGGTGGAGCCTCAGCGTTTTGGAGCCATAACGCTGCCCAGCTTAAGCACTATGTTAGTGAATTGTACAATAACCAGCATGCAATGTACAACTAAATCCTACCTTGACTTTCAGACTCTCTCCAGGTACTAGATTGGCAGGAATAGATATAGAATACTGCTCTTTTCCAGAAAGGCCAAGAGTTTCTGCATTTTCTCCAGGAAGAAACTGAAGAGGTGTGATTCCAATTCCCACTAACTGATCCTTATGAATATTCTCATAACTTTCAGCTATCACAGCTCGGACACCCTGTTGGCAGACAGTCATGAAAGAATGATGAATGTTTATGGAGAGTATGAAAGTAAAACGTAAATTCGCAGACAATGTTCAAACATTTTCAGCAAATCCATTGATTCCATTTATTTCTTCACTTAACTTTCCCGCAGCTGGTGAGAAAAAACAAATACAAAATATCTCCAAACTTTACATAAAATATTTGTGCATCTCCATATTTTGCCTTATTAAACACACACCTACTAGGTCGCCTCTAAAATATAGTAAACTGGTGTCCCACTTTATATCAGCTGCATAGTGGACAATAGCTATCCAAAATAAGTCAAGGGCAATCGCCTCTGCTAAAGCCATATCTAAAATGCAAGATATTTTCGAGTTATTAGTCAAAGCAAAAAATGAATAATACAATGTTTCTACTTTTTACTTTCTGCCTTTCCCCAATAATTAGCCTATGCACTGTTGTCACTGAGAACCCTAATAAGAGTCTGTATCCCTGAGATGTTTGAAAATTTCCCCGATTCAACCTTAATAAACAAGTTAAAATAAATAAGTTGCAATTTCAGACTTTTCCTGGGATATTCTAGATTCACACACTAAATACTAGTCTTGGCAATATAGAAAATGAGGATATTTGAAAGTATAGAGGAGCAAAAACATACCAGCAGTAAAGGTCCCTTGGCTGCCCAGTCTCTTGAGTTACCTGATCCATATTTTTTCCCAGCTAAAATAATCAGTGGGATATCAGCTCTCTGATACATGTCTGCTGCTTCAAATACATCCATCTACGGAAAAAAAAAAGGAACACGTTTAATTCTCAATGACCTCAGAGTCTTTAGAAAGCAGATTCTGATTTTACAGGTTTCATCTAGCTGGGGGAAAATTTCATAGTAGGGGACAGTCAAATCTCCACATCAATCTCCTTCGAGACAAGGATATATGTGGTCCAGTTCAAGTCCACAATTCTGTAGGCACTTTCACGATAAACCACCCACCCCAAGTCCACTCAACACTCACACAATTAAAACAGAGTACTGCCATTCACTGAACTCAATAACTAATATGATGTAAGCGTCCATGTTCCCTCTACTGGGGGAAACACGTAGTCACCATATTATGTACAGTTCAAAATAATAGTGTTCATAAACAGGAGTTAAATCACAAAATCTTTACACTAGTTTTTACTTCAATGCATTGAGAACACTGCACCCTGTTTTCTAATTCCAAACATGAAGAGAATCGTATATAATTTTCAACTATGGTACTTTACAGAAAACAAAAAATGAACATTGGGCTGTTAAAAAAAAAAAAAAAAAAAAAAAGTGCCTGTATTTACCTTTACAGACTCACAATATAAACTATATTTTTGTGGATTTAGCATTCCTGTGAATCACTGACCTAATATTTAGTTGTATACCTACAGTTTTTTTTTAGAACTGCTTCACATCCATGTTGCATAGAACCAACCAGCTTCTAGCCCCTGTCACCTGTTATTCCAGCCCAGGATGCTTGGACTACATTCCACAATTTTTTGGCATTTGTTGGCTTTGCCTCAGAAACGGCATTTTTTAATGTCACCCTACAATTGTTCTATCGGATTAAGGTCCGGGGATTGGCCACTCCATAACCTCAATTATGTTAGACTGGAACCAAGATTTTGCTCGTTTACTGGTGTGTTTAGGGTCGTTATCTTGTTGAAACACCCATTTCAAGGACGTATCCTCTTCAGCGTAAAGGTACCGTTACACTTAACGATTTACCAACGATCACGACCAGCGATACGACCTGGCCGTGATCGTTGGTAAGTCGTTGTGTGGTCGCTGGAGAGCTGTCACACAGACAGCTCTCTCCAGCGACCAACGATGCCGAAGTCCCCGGGTAACCAGGGTAAACATCGGGTTACTAAGTGCAGGGCCGCGCTTAGTAACCCGATATTTACTCTGGTTACCATTGTAAAAGTAAAAAAAAAACAAAAAACACTACATACTTACATTCCTGTCGCGTCCCCCAGCGTCAGCTTTCCTGCACTGTGTAAGCGCTGGCCGTCACCGCTGTGCTCTGCTTTACGGCCGGCCGGCGCTGACACTGGTGGACGCAGGGAAGCTGACGCTGAAGGACGTGACAGGAAAGTATGTAGTGTTTTTTTTTTAACTTTTACAATGGTAACTAGGGTAAACATCGGGTTACTAAGTGCGGCCCTGCGCTTAGTAACCCAATGTTTACCCTGGTTACTAGTGAAGACATCGCTGAATCGGCGTCACACACGCCGATTCAGCGATATCAGTGGGTGATCCAGCGACAAAATAAAGTCCTGATCATTCCCCAGCGACCAACGATCTCCCAGCAGGGGCCTGATCGTTGGTCGCTGTCACGCATAACGATTTCGTTAACGTTATCGTTGCTACGTCACAAAAAGCAACGATATCGTTAACGATATTGTTATGTGTGACGGTACCTTAAGGCAACATGACCTCTTCAAGTAGGCTAATATATGCAAACTAGTCAATGCTTTCTGGTATGTGGTAAATAAGTCCGGCACCATAGTAAGAGAAACATGCCCATATCATGGTGCTTACACCACCATGCTTCACTGTCTTCATTTGTACTGTGGCTTAATGCAGAGTTTGGGGGTCGGTCTGACAAACTGTTTGCAGCCCTTGGACCCAAACAGAACAATTTTATTTTCATCAGACCACAAAAAAATGTTTCTCCATTTCTCTTTAAGGCCAGATGATGTATTCTTTGGCAAAATGTATCCGCTTCAGAACAAATGTGGGACTTTACGGGGACTTCTTGCTAAGAGATCTGTTTTGAACTGTATTTCTGTTATGCTGTAATGTCTATTGTATGTACAAGTCCCCTCTATAATTTGTAAAGCGCTGCGGAATATGTTGGCGCTATATAAATAAAAATTATTATTATTATTATTATTATTATTATAAGAGATTAGCTTCACACAGGAGTCTTCTAAGGCTACTTTCACACTAACGTCGGACGTCACCGCTCTGCTTTCCGGCCACTGTGCTTACACAGGGCAGAGAAGCAGAGCGCCGAGGGACAGACAGCGGAAGGTAAGTATGTAGTGTTTTTTTTTTTTTAATACTTTTACGCTGGTAACCAGGGTAAACATCGGGTTACTAAGCGCGGCCCTGCGCTTAGTAACCCGATGTTTACCCTGGTTACCGGCATAGTTGGTCGCTGGAGAGCTGTCTGTGTGACAGCTCTCCAGCGACCAAACAGCGACGCTGCAGCGATCCGGATCGTTGTCGGTATCGCTGCAGCGTCGCTTAGTGTGACGGTACCTTTAGGGATGTTAGAACTTATCCCATTATCTATAATGTCATCAAGTCTGCAACTTAAATGAATGCCAATACAATCCAACCATGAATATGGTTAGTTGAAAATAGCTAAATGCAAAAGTCTTTTTGCTCAAAAAATAATCTAAAAAAAAACCCATGGGATACCAATATCACCTCTATGGTGGAGCACTTTTTTCCCCATGAGGAAGCAATTCTGTCAGAAAGATATAAACCGCATATGGTATTGGTCAAAGCTCAGATTGTCTTAAACAAGGGTATTAGAATCCTTTCAATGCAACCATGTACCTTATGACCACCTCATCATGTTTTTGAGTAATAATCAGAACTATCTCAAAGCAAAGTCATTCATCTTGACTAGCGAAGATGTTCCTCCTTCGCCAAAGGAGTCTACCAGTTTCATTATTTTCCACCAATTTCCGACTTCAACCAGGAGGATACACTGGTCTTGATTATACCAGATCTGGTGAAAATATTTCATGTCTGTCGTGCAACTCCAATTAGGAAGATAGACTGGGATATTGATGGTTTATCAGCCCCATACTGGCAAGTCCAGCTTTCATCTCCATTAGGAGTGCAGCCTGGTATAGTGCCACCCAACTTGCCACAATCAACTTTATCTGACCACTCCATACCTAGAGGGTAGGTTGGGGCAATTGTTGGGTTAATAGCCCCTATACCAGCGACTCCGACTCACAAATCAATGAGGGCAAACCGGTGTAGTGCCGTTGGGCTTTGGCACAATAAATAATAATTTTACCACTCCAAACCAGTAGTGTAAATTGAGGCATTGAGAGTTTAATCACTTAGCGTCCACAAGGTCATTTTGTAATTTCAACTAGGAGCCTTAACTGGACTTGTGATGGTTTTATTAAGCTTAGCGCAGTTATGTACCCATGTTTCACCTCCAACTAGAAAGGCAAACTGAAATGTAGATGTTTATCAACTTGAATGCTTAGCAGTTTCTTAGGACACCAGACCGGGAGGATGAACTGGACTGGTTTTGTTCAGCTTAGCCATACCCAAGCTACAAATCCCACTACAAGGATAACCTGGAACCTAAATGATTGACTAATTTAAATGCCAAAGTCTAAGTTATGACTCCAGACCCCCAAGAGTAAATGAACTTACAATGATTTCATTTGGCTTATCACAACCATGAACAACTTCAACTAGAAGGATAACTGGGCTGTAGATATTTTGCAGAGCTCAAACTCAACCAGTACATTCTGAGACTTCAGACACTGGACTTACAATGGTTTCATTCTGATTAGCCATTTACACCTCCAACAAAAGAGGACAAACTGGGACATAGATGTTAAATGCGGACCAGTTCAATATGCTATCCATGAATGAGGGATGGACAGAAAATCTGGACTCACCAGTAACACTCAGGACTGTATTTTATTAAGGCCTCTCCTTGTTATTTAATAAAATCACCACAGACCGGGCCCAAGACACGAGGCGGCCGGGCCCAAGACACGAGGCGGCCGGGCCCAAGACACGAGGCGGCCGGGCCCAAGACACGAGGCGGCCGGGCCCAAGACACAAGGTCAGAAATGAGGCAGCATTACAAACTAGTGAGATTCAAACAAAGGCTCCTGTTGTGACAGGCATTTTAACCAAAAGGCTGAAAGGCTGCAGGATTTGCGAGAAACGCCAGGTCCCAGGCATCAGGCCAGACATACTGAAGCATTAAAACAGATGAACAAAGCTCCATCCACATGTAGTATTTTAAAAAGAATTTATTCTGCCACAGTCAAGCAACGTTTCAACCACCAACAGGTCTTTTTCAAGCATACAGTACAGTGTATAGGACCAGCTTAAACAGTGTGAATGCAACGCAGTGCACCAATCACCATCAAGCCAAGCCCACAATAAAACACTCACAAAACATAACATATAACAAACATCAGATACATGTGCAATCAATGTCTCGCACATGTATCTGATGTTTGTTATACGTTATGTTTTGTGAGTATTTTATTGTGGGCTTGGCTTGATGGTGATTGGTGCACTGCGTAGCATTCACACTATTTAAGCTGGTCTTATACACAGTACTGTATGCTTGAAAAGACCTGTTGGTGGTCGAAACGTTGCTTCACTGTGGCAGAATAAATTCTTTTTAAAATACTAGCGCTGGATGGAGCGCTGTTCATCTGTTTGATTGCTTGGAATATCCAGGAAGGTTCCCTGGACTTGGAACAGGTGCCCCAACAAGTGAGTGCCGTCAGCCTCTTTTTATGTATTAAACTGAAGCATTAAATCTAGATTCTCCCAAACAGATGTTAGCTTTCAGCGAACAACTGACTGTTCTCACTGCCATGCTTACTAGAGGTTGCTAAATGATTGCTATGATTCACGATTGCACCAGATGTGATATCTAGACTCCTACATCCAAAAGTACAGGAAACCATACTGAAGGAGAAAACGGGAATGGTCTTTATTTCGTGCTCTTAGCTTCCTGTCCATGATCGAGGAGGCGGATCCCACTCTCAGGTGCTGTCATCGGTGAGGGGAAAAATATTGGTTATATCTGCAATTCAACAGCTTTGTACATTACATGTACAAATATTAGAAGTCATTTTTACATACATCCAAAATAGTATTCAATTTTAAGTTGTTTTTTTTGTTTTGTTATTTTATAATGGCAGAAAGTTGTATTAAACTAATTCTATCATTCACCAAACAAAATTATTATTTTATATTATGGGTTGTTAGAGAATCTATTTTATTATATATATTATATACTATATTCCAACACTTTAACATGCACAGATATCAGTAAAGGCATAGCTTCCAAAATTGTTTAACTTAAAATTTTCATGGGAAGTTATGGGGTTGCCTTATTTAATTTTTAATGATCAGTCTTAATTAAAGCCCCAATCAGCTTATTAAAGTCCCAGTGGACATAATGCAGAGACTGACACACTTTGTTTATACTTCCTTAGATATTATGATGAAGTCTAAAAAGTCTCTCCGGTAACTGATCTGGACTAAATCTATTTTTAAGAAAATTACATTGGTAAAGATCTTATAAGGGTCATAGATAGACCCCAAAGTTTTCCTTGGATGGACAAGCAGAAGTATTTCCAGGGTTATATGCCAACTGTGACAGATGTAATGTACACATGAGCTAAGTGATGTTTCCCCTTACTTTGAAACAGTCACATTCTCAGTTTTTTTTTTTTTTTATTACTCACCATCTGTCCTGATGGAAAATAAATGGTTTTTGGCCCGGTTTTTCCAACAAGCTTGTTAAAAAGTTTCATGTTCGCAAATGTTCCTCTAGTCATCACAGCATCATTGCCTCTGCGGGCCCCATAGGAGTTGAACTCCCTTGGCGCTAAGCTAAAGTGGGGTGGAAAAAAAATACACTAAAACGGAGAGGCTGAAAACAGAATAGAGTGCCGAAATGGCAACATCAGTGGTACCATGAAGAATGTTTACTGAAGATGGCATACTTTTTCTGAATCAAGTACTTGGCAGCAGGACTTGTACGAGAAATGCTTCCAGCAGGTGAAATGTGGTCAGTAGTGATGGAATCCCCTAAATAAAGCAATACATGGGCTCGTTCAATTGCTGGCAGAGGTGCTGGGGCTTTTTCCTAAAAATTGACAGATTGGAAAGATGTTATTTACAATAAATATTTATCAGAATGTAAACTACATTTATTTTACATCACTATTTGTAAGCCAAAACCAGGAATGGGTGAAAAATGCAGAAGTGGTGCACGTGTTTCTGTTATACTTCTCCTCTGATGTAAAAAGGTTTACTTGTGAACGTAGATTACAGAGGTGTGTTGTTCATTCACTCTTGCACCCCTCCAATCTATTCTAAACTCTGCTGCCCGACTAAGGGTAAGTTCACACAGGGGTTTTTTGCTTTTTTTTTCTGCAGCAAAACCTGATCTTCTTGGCAGAAAGAAGCTGCGTCAAAAACGCAGGTTTAGGTCCGTTTTTGTTGCATATTTGGTGCGTTTTTTTTTTCTCTTTGTCCATGCTAATGTCCTTTTCAGCAGCAAAAATGCAGCAAATAATGATACCTGCGTTTTTGCTGCATTTTTTTCAACACCCATTCAAGTCAATGAGTGAAAAAACGCAGTAAAAACGCTGAAAGAAGTGACATGCTCTATGTCCAAAAAACGCAGCAAAGCAAAAAATACTGATCACACAAAAAAAAAAAAAACAGTGTGTGCATGAGATTTCTGAAATCTCATATGCTTTGCTGGTACAGTAAAAAGCAGCTGAAAATTAGCATAAAAAAAAAATGCAGCAAAAACGCCCTGTGTGAACTTACCCTAATCCACCTGTCCCCCCGCTATTCCCCGGCCTCTCCCCTCTGTCAATCCCTGCACTGGCTCCCCATTACCCAAAGACTCCAGTTCAAGACCCTAACCATGACATACAAAGCCATCCACAACCTGTCTCCTCCATACATCTGTGACCTCGTCTCCTGGTACTTTCCTGCATGCAACCTCCGATCCTCACAAGATCTCCTTCTCTATTCCCCTCTTATCTCCTCTTCCCACAATCGTATACAAGATTTCTCCTGTGCTTCCCTCCTACTCTGGAACTCTCTACTTCAACATATCAGACTCTCACCTACCATCGAAACCTTCAAAAAAAACCTGAAGACCTACCTCTTCCGACAAGCCTACAACCTGCAGTAACCACCGATCGACCAAACCACTGCATGACCAGCTCTATCCTCACCTACTGTATTCTCACCCATTCAGTGTAGACTGAGACCTCATGGGCAAGGTCCTCTCTCCTCCTGTACCAGTTGTGACTTGTATTGTTTCTTTTTATTATGTATACCCCTTTTCACATGTAAAGCGCCATAATAATAATAAATAATAATTATGTCTATTAATAGGAATCTGTCAGCAGGTTTTTGCTATGCAATCGAGGACAGCATGAGGTAGGAGTTAAAATCCAGATTTCAACATTTGTCATATTTCAGACTGAGTGATGTTACTTACAATGAAGTTTTTATCATCTGGTGAATATAACTGTCTGGACTACAGCAGCATGTAATATGCTAGTCCGACTCCACTCCCTCCTGTGAAAGGAAGCTCTCTGTCTATAGACAATACAAATTGGTGTAGGTGGAGTTAGCTGTAGTGTTGGCGGGTTTAGCTTTCTCAGCTCTGCTGTATTGCTAAACCTAAAAACGGTTTCACAATTGCTGCACCCAGTAAACTAAGGGACACATCGCTGGATTCAGGGTCTCTGCCTACATCATGTTACTCTCAGATAAGGTAGAAAAAAACCTAGCGAGAGATTCCCTTTGTTACATAATCTAAAAGCAGCATGATATATAGCAGAGATCCTGATTCCATTGATGTGTCACTAGGCTGTGTTGCAGTTTCAATAAAATCAGTGTTTTATGAGCAGGAGATTATCACTACAGGACTACGTGTCTTGTGCCTCCTAGCCAACTGCTATAAATAACCAAGCCAACAGTGATTAGCAGCTTTCTGTCAATGAATAGTGTCAATGATGTGGTCAGGGGTTATGCAGAGCTCAATATTCTGTGCACTGCTAAACCTGCAGCAAATTAAATGGGGATTGTATCAAAATTACACCATGCAGACCAGCAAACAACATCGCTGGAGACAGGCCTCAATTCCTACAGGATGCGGCTCTCAGATTATACAGCAAAAAGCTGGTGACAGTAACCAAAATGATGAGCTATCCCCTAGTTTTCCCAAGTACTCTTTAGGACATTCTTCATTTGTTACTCCCCTGTTTGTCACTCGTATCACAGGAGCCAAAGTAGCATGAGTGTAGTGCATTTCCTTAGGTACTTTGTGTTTAGCTCATTTTATTCCCTAAATGGGAGGAAGGGATGAGTTTAGATTGTTAGCCCCAATGGGCACAGTGATTATGACGTCTATAAAGTGCTGGTGCTATATACTGTAAGTGAGCACAAGAAATACATTAGATAGATTGGAGTTCTACATACCAGCCTGTTGAAAAAGGGAGGACTTCTGATATAGGTGGATCTAAAGTCCCAAGGAAATAAAGCGCTGTCTGGTGCATCCAAAAGGTTCCACCTTGTATTGTGTTTCTTTGCAAACAAGATAAAGAATAGTTACCAAATACTGTTTCAATGGAAAAGTGAAAAACATATGTAGCAAAAGCACACACTTCCAAAAATCATGTACGTCACGTATCACATTAATTTATCTGCTGTAGAATTTCAGCGACAATAGTGTTATGTCTCACATAAATAATTTTCCAAGTCAGATCACGCATAATAGGTGTACGTTAAAGAAGAAAAAAAAAATTGTTTTCAGATATTGTTGTTACATACTTATTAGGGCACTTTTGATTTCGAACATCAACCTAATATGGCGAGTGCAGATAGTCACACGTTGTTTGCATCCTCTAGTCAAGGATCAGTGACCTAGAAGTGGCTTATGATTACTAGCGCTGGACATTCTAGGTAGACATTCTGGACATGAGTTTAACCCTCTCCCACATTAAAACAGGAAGCGGTCTGCAATATGTGAAGAGACTCAAGAGTGGAGGTTCCTCCACATGCAGCTATATTAAATAGCTGGCATCTGCTTTTAACAGCAGAGCTCCGGCCGTGACTTAACCCTTTGGACGCCGTTGTCAATCTCGGACAGCGGCATTTAAATGTAATGCGGGACAGTGCTCACGTGCGCCAGCTCCCATCAGCCGTTGTGTTACCACAATAGCTGGGAGTCTGCCCTAGTGACTTCCAGGCTGAATCCCATAGGAGACAGATTTACGCCATGTACTGCAATACTACAGCATTCCAGTACACAGTAGAAGCGAACAAATTAACACAGGTCCAAGTCTCTAAAGGGGATTCAAAAAAAAAAAAAAAATCACATAAAAATTCAATATCACCTGTCTTTTTTCACTAATAATTTAAAAAAAAGAAACCTTTGGTATTGCCGCTTCTGTCAAAATCAAACTATAGAAGCAGCTAACCCCTATGGTAAAAAGAACAAAGAGAAAGGCCGGTTTCACATTTGCGGTTGTGTCCGCAGAGTTTCTGACGCATACGTCCAAGTGTCTTGATTTCATATCTTTTACACTGTGAACGCAGGTACATGCGTTTGACTACGCATGCGATGTTTCGCGTTGTGCGGCGGGGCACGGTTAACGCACCATGTTGCAATTTTTGAGGCCATACGCATGCGGACGCTTGCAGAAGGAGTGTGTCAAAACAACGCATTACAGTCTAGGGGAACGCATAGGAACGCAAGGACATACGTTTGCGTACGCATGCGTTTTCTGAGTAAACAAGAAATCCCATGAGACACGCACATTTGGAGTGGCTTGTGTCAAGGAAATTCTCCTGGAAAATCCTTTTCCTATCGAATGCATGCGCATAAAAAGCACAAACGCATGCAAACACAGTGTTTCTTCCCAGCCATGCGTAAGCTGATGCGGATAGAAAACGCTGCGTTAGCATGCGCTTGCGGACTCAACCACAAATGTGAAACTAGCCTAAAACAAATTAAAAGTGCCAGAATTGTTTTGTGCTTTTTCACCTCCACCTCCCCTAAAAAAAACAAAAAAAAAAAAAGTTTTTTTTATCAGAAGAAAATAAATGTTAAAAAATGGTGACAACGTCTACATGAGGTTTACTAATTCTTAGCAGTGATGGGCTGCCAGTTAGTAGAAGATTCGCAGTGCTCTAGTCCAGCAGCCACGGATTACTAACATGGCAGCTGGACCAGGGCCCTGCAAGTCTTTTAGCTCAGCTCCATACAGAAATATTATGTTTAGCATGATTTAACAGTAAATTATGCATTGCTCATTGGAAAAACAGGATTTTTGGTTGCTCACTGTAAAATCTTTCTTGGAACCTTCATTTTGAGGACACAGGAAACCATGGGTGTATGCTGCCTGCTGCCACTGGGAGGCTGACACTATGCTCCTCCGCAGCAGTGTACACCCCACCAACTGACACTAAGTTAATCAGTTAGTGAGAAAGCAGTAGGAGAAGCAAAATGTAAAGTAAGACTGTAAAGGAAAAAACAATACCAAACTAACAATAGAAAGAATCAACACAGTTGTCAAACATAGGCGGGTACTGTGTACCCCCAAATAGGGCTCCGAGAAACAGATTTTACGGTGAGCAACCAAAAATCCTGTTTTCTCTATCGCTTCATTGGGGGAACACAGGAAACCACGGGACGTGCCAAAGCAGTCCCTGGGAGGGAAACGGCACAAACTCTTATCAGGTCAGAAAACTAGCTACTACCGCTTGCAAGTTTCTCCAACCTAAGCTGGCATCGTACGAAGAGTAGGTATGCACCCCCCGTAGAACTTGGCGAATGTGTGAATAGAAGACCATGTCAAAGCTTTGCAAAGCTGTAAGGCGGCTGCCCCCAGGGGGAGGTGTCCTGTTCTTAACCCAGTACACCTCCAAACAGTCGCCAAGATCCAGCGAGCAACTGTAGCTTTGAATACTGGAAGGTCTCTATGAGTACCCCCCTCAGGGACAACAAATAATTCCATCCGACTGAAAGGGGCAGTCCTAGAAAGGTAAACGCAAATCGCCCTATCAAAGTCCAAACTGTTCAGAGAACGCTCCAGGAGATGAATCGTAAAAGGACAGAAGGAGGGGAGAACGATGTCCTCATTGTGATGAAATGATTAGTCTTCCTTGGGAAAAAAGGAGAGAACAGGAAGCAAGCCCACCTTATCCTCAGATGAATAAGGAAGGGGGAGACAAGAAAGCGCAGTCAGCTCCGAATCCCAACTGATTGAAGTAATGGCCACAAGAAAAAACACTTCCAAGACAAAAATGACAATGAGACCTCTCTGAGCAGTTCCAAGGGATGAACTCCGCTTCAGAACCAGGTTGACGTACCAGAGCTCCACTGGCGGTCGATACGGAGGCGCCACATGAGCCACTCAATGAATAAAGGTTTGGACCTGAGAGCGTGAAGCTAACTACTTCTGGGAAAGAATAGATAATGCTAAGAATTGGCCCTTCAGTGAGCTAA
This sequence comes from Ranitomeya imitator, assembly GCF_032444005.1. Taxonomy (NCBI): domain Eukaryota; kingdom Metazoa; phylum Chordata; class Amphibia; order Anura; family Dendrobatidae; genus Ranitomeya; species Ranitomeya imitator. The sequence continues at coordinate 432,784,513 of NC_091285.1, forward strand.
GAGCAAGCCCTGCATCTAATCCTGCTTGAAGGAAGGCTAGAATAGAAGAGAGAAGGCCATAGACATGGCATGATTAGACTCACACCAATAGAAGAAGGCTTTCCAAGTCCAATAGTAGACTCGAGACTATGCAGGCTTCCGAGCTTGGATCACAGTCCGAATCACTCAGTCTAAGAACCGGATGCTCTTAGAACCGGTTTGTTTCAACAGCCACATAAAGCGACCGAGAATTCCCGTGGTAGATGGGACCCTTAGAAAGCATCTGATCTGTCCGGAAGTCTCCAAGTGGCGTCTGAGAGCAGACTGACAACTTCTGCATACCATCCCTTTTGGGCCAATCTGGTGCTACAAGGATGACCAGCACCCTTCTGCTTAGATTTTCTTCAACAGCCTGGGAAAAAGGGGAAGTGGCGGAAACCAGTAAAGAATTGAGAACCGAGACCAGGGTATCGCCAGAGCATTGAAGCTCCCGCAAGAGGATAGCAGGACCGGGAGACGAACTGCAGGACCTTTCTGTTCATCTGGGATGCCATGAAATCCACGTCCAGAGTGCCTTATCAGAGACAAATCTGATGGAAGATGTCCAGATGAAGAGACCATTCTCCCACCGAGAGACCGTCGTGACTGAGAAAGTCGGCGGCCCGCCCAATTATCTACTCAGAGGATGTACACTGCCAATATTGCTGGAACCTTGTTCTCTTCCCAGAGAAGAATTTTGGAGACTTCGGCCACGGCCAGACAACTCAGACTTCCTCCCTGATGGTTGACATAGGCCACCACCATAGCATTGTCGGTCTGAACTCGAACTGGTAGGCCCCTGAGAAGGTCATGATGCCACTGGAGGAGAGACAGAAAAATGGGTCTGATCTAGAAAATGTTGACTGGAAGCGAAGACTCTTCCGGCATCCAACGATCTGGACTGTGAGCTTGCGGAAGACAACTCACCAGCCGAGGAGACTGGCATCCGTTGCAATCACCGGCCAGTGGATAGGGAGGAAGGACTGACCCCAACGAATGAGGGGGGAGGACAGTCACCAGTTTAGCGATGCTCTGATTCGGGATGAGTTCCGGACTGGACAATCCAGGGAGAGAACAGACCTGTTCCAATGGGGACATGATGGTCTGTTGAAGGGGCCTGGTGCAAAACTGAGTGAAGGGAATCGCTTCTGCAGCTGCCACCATCCTGCCCAAAACCACCATAGCCGAACGAAGGGATGGAGAGTAGGGACCTGAAGAGAGCAAATTCCCCAATGAAGATATGCTTTTTTCCCCAGGGACAAAGACCCTAGCATGAAGGGTGTTGAAAAGCATGCCCAGGAAAATCAGACACCGAGTAGGGACTAGACAAGATTTTGACCTGTTGACTATCCAGCCCAGTCGAAACAGGGTGTCGAGAGTGATGGACAGGCTTTCCTGGGCTAGTGAGAAGGATGGGGCCTTGATGAGAATATAGTCGAGGTAAGGCAGGTCCACCATTATCTTTGTAAATCCCTGGGCGAGGTTGACAGGCCAAATGGTAGGGCGAGGATTGAAAGTGGTCCTGCCGTACCACAAAGCACAGGAATCTCTGACGACTCGGAAAAATCAGGACATGGAGATAGGCGTCTTGGATATCCACCGAACACAGGAACTCTTGAAATTCCATGGAAGCTATGACCAAGCAAAGGGATTCCATTTTGAAAGGATGGCGATGGACCCTTTTGTACAGTAACTTGAGATCTAGGATGGGTCAAACTGTTCAAAGCTCTTTGTAGTTCAATAGACGGAATAGAGACCTGTAAAATATTCCTGAGGTGGGACAGGAATGATGAAGCACAACTGCTCGGAGAAGCGAAGAGATGGCTGCGAAGAAACCCGGAACCAGAGAGGGATCCCTTGGTGGGGGAGTGGGGAGGGCGGGGTTAGAAAAAAAACTGTCTCAGGAATGTGAAATGAACTTTATCTTGTATCCTTATGATACCACTTCTCTGAACCAGGTGTCCTTAATGGAAGTGAGCCAGGCATCCCTGTAGAACAAGAGACGACTACCCACCTCCCTGGGCGAAAAGTGTCAAGCAGAAGATAATCTGCTAGACCTGCTGCTCCTGGAGTATCTGCCTTGGCTTAAAGGAGGGCCTTTTTTCCTGCCGAGGCATCTCCTGAATAGAGGAAACTGCCAAATAAACACGCAAAATTTACACTGTGTGAGGGTGCCGAGATTCAGCCTGAAAAAGAAGAGAACATTTTCCACTGGTGGCCTCCGTTATGATCTGTCCAGCCTGTTCCCAAACCAGTCGTGAACTCTGGAAAGGCAGACAGGTCAGAGACATCTTGGAGGACGAGTTTGCCTTCCACGCCTTTAGCTATATGGTTCTGCGGATGGCCACTATATTACTGGATGCTTGAGATGCACAGGAGGCGGTGTCCAAGGAGGCAGCCACTACATATTTCCCGCTTGTGAGATCTGATTTGCTAACTCATCAGGTGCAGCTCATACCAGGATTCCTTTACATAGTTGCTTAGCCCAGGCAGATATAGACTTCAACACCAATGTGGGGGCAAAGGCAGGGCATAAGGAGGAACAAGCTACTTCAAAGGCTAACTTGGCTCCTTGAGTCAGTTATTGAGGTCCTTAAGGAATGCCCCCATCCATAAGGGGGAGGACTGTGTTGGTGTATAGTCAGGAAACAGGGGAGTCTACTGTTTGAGAGACTTCTAATTTTCCATAAAATCTGAGGCAAACGAATGAAAAAAAAACACCCAGCTGCTTCCCTCTCTGGAAGAGTCCGGACGGATTTTCTCTCTCTCTTGAAAGGACCCCTTTAAATTCTTTTTTGGGGGTAAAAACTCTAGGCATTTGACTTGACCATCTGAAGGACAATCCCTCATTGGGGGGCTCCGATGGAGCATCCTTAACATTAAGGGTCTGGTTGACCGTACAATAAGACTCTCCACCATGTGTATCATATTAGAGGCCTGGTCAGAATCCAGGTCTGACTCCGCTTCAGAATTCCGAAGCAGAGTCTGACTCTGGTACTGCTGGCACATCTGGGGAGGACGACGCGGAAGATGCCACCCATCCAGAGGGATCAGGGGCAAAGGGAAGTGAAGAGAAACTGGAGAGAATCTCCTGTCTAAATCTATTATGGCCATTGCTGATATCTGAAGGAGAATGTACAGAAGGGTTATGGGATCCGCTGGCATGGGCGGTAGGAGGGATGGGCAATCTGTCAAGCACAGATACCAGTGTCTGACACACCTTGGATAGATCCGCAACAGCTTAAGAGAAGACGCCTACACTGGGACAAGGGAGCAATCTCTCGTGGAGCGGTGGATGACTCCTGGGAATTAAGGGCAGAGGGTTTGCTATTGCTGTAATCCAGACAGAGGGGAGAAAACTGACGAGAAGGGAGTCTGCACTTACATGAAGAACAAACAAAGTGTTTAACAAGAATACTAGAGGACAGAGGACGAGAATGCTCTCCTATAGAATTAAGCATCATAGAAAAGCAAGACAGGCTCACTAACAAATGCCAGGAGGTTAGGGGACAGAAAAAGAGGATGATACTGAGGAGGGTATCATTCTGCAGAGCAGAGCTTACTCATGGGAGAGCCGAGGTCCCGCAAGATGATCCTAGGGTTCTATGGTGAGGAGGGGTCAGGAAGGCTGGCTGGAGAGGCTCATGTGATGCTCTGTCTGGATGCGGGAAAATGGCGACTGTGGGGAGGAAGAGGCAGGCCTCTTGACAGAAGAGAGCGCAGTTTCCCATGCCACAAAAGGAGGAGGTGGTGTGTGTTTGTCCGAGGCAGGTGGGAGAAAAGCCTGCGCAACATTGAAGGAGTGAGGGGGTGGAGCAGAGCATCACAGCTAGGCCGCACAGAAGCTGGGGTCTAGAGTAAGAAGAGAGGCCGGCGCACGAGGGGGGCATCGCAGACGACTAAAAACCCCGTGAAGAACGGGCTTAAATCTCGATGCTGAAAGAGGAAAAAAAAAAAACACATGCATAATAACCCATTCTAGAGTATCCTGTCAGAATTTGTAGGCACGGTTAACACTTCCAATAAATCATCTTCTGTTCCTGGGATCGGACCAGGCAAACCACTTTATAGGGCTGAAGCATTAGCCATAGCCTCTACTGATAAGCGACATCAGAGAGATGGGGAAACCTGAAAAAAAAGGGAGTAGCTCTTCATCCACGAAGAGATCTCGGATGTAAGAACAGATGTCTAAACCTCACTGGATTGCAGGATGTTTATCTCCTGATGCAGTTTGGCTTTGGTGGGTGAGCGGGCAGGAGTAAGGGGCCAGGACCAGTCTTCAAATAACCTGAACCCATTTTGTGAGTTAGGCGCTGGGGTCCTCCCGGATAGACAGATGAGAATACGGGGTGTCAGTGCACGCCATACTCTGTCTCTACGTGGGACAACAGTGCAACTGTTCACAGTTACCCTCCAAAGGATAATAGAAGAGGAAATCTTCTAAAATAGAAAGTGGAAAACATTACTGAAAAAACACCAAAAACTGAGGTAGATATGGGTCTAGCGAAAGACCACTGTCCGCCTCCTACTGACACTAAGTTAAAGTGATTAACCTAGTGCCAGTCGGTGAGGTGTACACTGCTGGGAAGGAGCTATTTTTTTTTTGTCCATAGTGTCAGCCTCCTGGTGGTAGCAGCATGCACCCATAGTTTCCTGTGTTCCCCAAAGAAGCAATAGAGAAACAGTTTTAGAAATAAGTGAAGTATCAGATATACTTTTATACCTCTATTTTCACTTTTAGCTCTTTAAACATGGACGGGATAACAAGATTCTCTTCTACTTGTAAAACCTCTTCACGGCTGGGCCAAATGTCCTGCAGAAAGACCTTATCACCCTGAGCATTTACACCTGAAAAATACATAAAATTGCACCTTAGTGTAAGTATATTAATGTATACATGTTCCAAATTCAATAATACTGTTTCTAGAATTAAGGGAGGACATTGTTTTTTTAAGGTGACCAGGTTAAAAAAAAGGAAGTGTTATGTGGTTTTAAAGGGAACCTGTCACCCCCAAAATCGAAGGCGAGCTAAGCCCACCAGCATCAGGGGCTTATCTACAGCATTCTGTAATGCTGTAGATAAGCTCCCGATGTATCCTGAAAGAGGAGAAAAAGAGGAGCCAGAGCCGCAGCGTGACTACATGAAGTGGACGTCATCGTAAGAAGATGGGAGGCCCCGGACCGTGATGCCCATCGGACCCGAACTGGATCGGGACCGCCCCTGGGTGAGTACAATCTAACCTCTTTTTCTCATCTTTCAGGATACATCGGGGCTTATCTAAAGCATTACAGAATTACCTTCGATTTTGGGGGTGACAGGTTCCCTTTAATTCTTTTCAATATGACAAATAGATTTTTTTTTTAAACTTTCCATTTTATTCTGCTGTGTTATTTTTTCACTACAGAAGCATATATAACTATTCTACAGCCAAATCATTACAAGATATGTACTTCATACTTACCCAGAGCATCTGTTTGCAAGTCTATGTTTACTGTGCCCGCCAGTGCATAGGCAATAACCAGAGGTGGGGAGGCCAGATAATTGGCACGGATACAACTACACCTACTCCCTTCAAAATGCTTGTTTCCAGAAAAAACACCACATGCCACCAGTTCCCCCTAAAAAAAACAAAAAAAAAAAAAACCAAACAAACAGGTAACACATTTAAACAGCCAATTCATATATATTCGTTGAACATACACATATAGTATATATAAATATATTATACATACACTGTACCAGCATACCTCCTTAATAGCAGTGACAATATCCTCAGGTAATGGATTGGTATTGCCAACACATCTAGAGCATCCATACCCAGAAATATCAAACCTGGATGAAAACAAATCCAAAAATTACAATTTGTCAAGTCAAGGTTATATTTGAAAGGATCTCATAATAATGCAGAGCATATAAAGGATAGTGTGCATATATTAGTGAGAATGTAGTGCATATAATAGTTTGGATTTAATAGTGACTGTAGTACATCTATGTAATGGTGCATATACAGGACATGGTCAGTGCATGAGGATATATGTATATGATTTTTGGGTATATTTGGTCAGGTCTGGATTCACAATCAATCCTACCTGGCAGTTGCAAAGTGGGCCACTCCTGTAGTTAGCTGGCTGCACCGCTAAATAATCCTTTGCATATAACTGGTGTAGTGTAACATGCGCCAATACATTGTACACTAAGGCTTCTTTCACACTAGCGTCGGAATCTCCCCGTCGCAATGCATCGGGGAGAGATTCCAACGCTAGCGTTTGCTGCATTGCACAATGGGTGCAGCGGATGCATTTTTCCGGCGCATCCGCTGCCCCATTGTAAGGTGCGGGGAGGTGGGGGCGGAGTTCCGACCGCGCATGCGTGGTCGGAAAAAGCGGTCCGTCAGGAGAAAAAAACGTTACATGTAGTGTTTTTTGCTCCCGACGGTCCGCAAAAGCACGACGCATCCGTCGCTCGACGGATGCGACGTGTGGCAATCTGTCGCAAATGCGTCGTCAATGTAAGTCTATGGGGAAAAAACGCATCCTGCAAGCACTTTTGCAGGATGCGTTTTTTCTGCAAAACAACGCATTGTGACGGATTGCAGATAACGCTAGTGTGAAAGTAGCCTAAGGCAGCAGTTTGGGACCCTTTGAGAGCAAGTGACCATGGGCCCTGCACAATTCAGCAAGGCGTTGCATTCCTGTGTTTCTTCAGGGTGCTGGTACATGCAATCAATGCAGGATGAGATAAGATTGGCCCTGTGTGCAGATAATTGCCTGTATGCCAGTGTCCAGCATGTATGTTTATCACTGGTCACCCTCGAAGTATATAACCCTCATTTTTGTTTATGTACATTATGTATTATGGTACTCCTGTAGCAGGCTACATGCATGTACAGGTTATATGCAACTCGCACCATCTGGGTATGAATACATGAGTGAACCACAGGTAACCTGCAGCAAATGCTCCAAATGTTTAATGAGGTTGGTTTTACATATTGCAGTGTTATTCCAGTTTAGTTTACTCCAGACCAAGTCACCGTCTGGCCAAAGCTTGATAGACATCAGTCTGTTACCATCCCACTTGTTAAAATCAGCAATGATTGGTCAGCATGCAGGGACATGGGCTTTTGATATTGGAAGGGTAGACGTTCTGATGACATCCTGTAAGAACATGGGCATAATAGACAGGTATTGTGCACGTCCTAGTCTAGTGACAAGGACATGTGAATGATACCTGCGAGGATGCATGCAGACATTAGTGCTGCTCACCTTTTAATGTAGAAGCGAGGAACACCAACCCTACTACCCTTAAACATAAAGATGAGTGGAATGCCAAGCAAAATGACATTATACATGTGTTGCTCTTCGTTTTTTGAGGTTTTAGGCAAAATTATATGTGGGCTACTGTGGTTGTATGCCAGGGCTGGGTTTTAGTCAGAGTCGGGCCCGGCCCCTGCTGTCAATCACTGCAGAGAGGAGAACTCTCTCCTCATAAATATGCCTTATTGCAACCAGCTAGTTTTGGCTACAAGAAGTATTGATCTACTAGATGGTGGCCCGATTCTCAATAAGCCGACAGATCCACTCGAACTCTTGAAGAAAAGTGGATCACTTTAGAATCTCTTTCTGGTACATCTTGTACTAACCCCAGTTGGTTCAAGAAGGGCAGCACGCCACTGGCAGTGAGGTAATGTGTGACTGTTCCACTTCCAGGTGATAAGCTCGTCCGGATATACGGCTTCACCTTGAGCCCGGCTTCTGCAGCCTTTTTAGCCAACAAGCCTGTGAGAGAATGTCACCATCATCACATTTTGCTTTGACATAAATCAGTAGCGTAACAGCAATCAACCTTAACATGTAGTTACTTTTCCCGGCTCCAGAAAACATGTCTATCGCTTATTACGAACAATTAGGGCATATAAACGTCCCAGTGCAGGTGTTAATGGCTCTCATGTGGTATTACTGTGAATGCAAAAGAAGAAAAATGTCCAGCTCCACCGAATCCGTGAAGATAACATTTCTTTATTCACAAACTTGTAACAGAGGGTACAAACTTCAGCACAAACCATGTGGGAGTGAAACTCAACGCGTTTCTGGAGACTAAGCTCCCTTAATCATGACATTTTTCTTCTTTTGGACTTTACATGTTTGGACACAGCGGGTCCGTGCTCCCGAAGCTCAACTAATGCATCACGGGTGAGCTGGTTTATTTTTCTTTTCTTTATTACTGTGAATGCCTAAAATTTCTGAGGGAACTAATTCTGACAGGGAAAACTTAAGGCCAGACATGTAAGGGGTTGTCTGTACGGAGACCACCACCATTTTTTCTCCATGCAAAAGCAGGTGTATCAGCAGCAGAACAATGACAGTTGAAAAGAGTAGGAGAGACCGTATGATAATAACCACTCTGATGAACATGGCGTTATTGAATGCTAGTGCAGTCTGAAAATACTTAAAGGGGTATTCCCATCTCCAAGATCCTCTTTCAATATGTAGTAGGTATAATAATAATAATAAATAGCAGCAAATGCCTCCAATTAGAAACGTGGTATAGTTCTCTTGATAACCTATGACATGCACATAATGTGCAGGCCATTGCAGTAGCTTAGGCATCCATTAGCAACTGTCATTATATGAGTGGTGGCAACCATGGATACCTAAGCTACTGCAATGGCCTTGCACATGTACGTTGTCAGGAGAACTAGACTACATTTCTATTTGGAGGTATTTGTTAATATTCTTACACCTACATATTGGGATACGTTCTTCAAGATGGGAAAACCACTTTAAAAGAGAACCTATCACTACAGATACCCAATTATAAATAACTGGAAAAAAGCTGTATAAAACGTGCAGATGTAAAATTGTAAAATGTCAGCCTAATATTACCTGCAGTTAACATGACAGAAGGGTTGCAGTTGTTGGTACAGCTGATCACAGCAGCAATAAGCACACAACCGTGAGACAACATGTATTCGGTTCTTCCATATGTAACCGGAACCTCCACCTTCTGCCTTTCAGCTGGGATTTGAAACCCCCTCAGACCCACCTAACAAAAAAATGGAATTTTCTCTTAATGAAATGCATGTAATTTTTTTTTAATTTCTTCACTTGTTGATAGATTTTATTATTATTTCAAAGCATGAAAAAATGAATACACAATATTCAAGAACACTACAAAGTGGTGTGAATACCGCACACCGCTACATTTTCCTGAAAACATTTAAGTTTGCCTTAAACCATAAAAAATTCCAGAAGAAGAGAGTCGTATAGGACCTGAAGACCTTAATCAACTTCTCAAACACTTCTATGAGTTCTATTAAAATCAAAGGAGCCTATAAAAGTCCATTAGAAGCTGCGTCCGCACAATAACGGTTAGGGCTCTTTCAGACATCAGTACAAATTGGTCCGAGATCAGACCGCAACGCACGGACTGGCTATTGGTCTATCCACCAGAAAGCGACAGCTTCATAGAAATATATGGGGAAGGCACAATCTGGTCGGGAGAGCAGTGGCCAGTCCGTGCATGGCGGTCTGCGTCACAATGCAATCCCATTCACTTAGAAGATCGCCATCTTAATGTCACGTGGTGTGGCCCTTATCCTTAATTGGCTGCATTCATTTTGTACCAAATTACCGTAACAACATTTCACTTTCTAATACAAAGCCATTGCCCATGGACAAGAAACTTGGATGGGTTTGCATTCTTTCTAATGTGGTTGGTTTTGAGCAGAATTACGACCATTTAAAAACCATAATGAGAACTGCAGTGAAATAATGCTGAGGATTCGGTGGTGGATTTTACCCTATGCATTGCAAAGGGTTAAATATGTAGAAATTAACAAGGTGCCAAATTAAATTTCTGCAGATTTTTTTCCAAAGCACAGAAATTAGATTTTGTGAAGTCTCATTAACACTAATGGTGCAATATGCAGTGAATGTTCTGCAAGCGAATCCTCAGCTGTATTTATGAGAAATGGGGACATACCGTAATGGCTGCAGATCCAATTAACTATTGCAACAAGTCACATGAACATGGACATATCATATTCTTGGCACTCTGCAAGTTAGGAAAGTGCCACAATGCAGAAATATGAAAAGTCACCAAGCCAAGAGAAAAATTATGGGGTGTACGGTTATAATGAGAACCAGCATTAAGGATCTTAGTGTAACTTGCTAATATGTGTACTGCCACAATTTTTAATGACCAATGACACATGCTATTTAAAATAAAGTGGGTGAGCGCTTTAGGCCAAGTTGACATTTCCATTTGCACTTGTTAGCCTATTTATTTTGGAAGATTATTAACAAAAGTCATGTTCAAAATGGGTCTGCTCAATACATGATGCAGAGAAAAACTAAGGCCCCTTTGGATTATTAAGCTATTAACACAGCCGATACGACTTAACAGTGGCGTTATTCCTCAATGCCCAATTTTCACGACATTCACGAGTAAGTGAACAGCACCCCCCACAGTGGGTGAAAACCAGCCCCCACTCAGGTTCGTCATCTGTCACTGGAAATACAGGGGTTCCCAAGTTACAGGAAGAACAAGGACTCTGGAAAAGGGAACATGGCTCCCACCCCTTGAAATAAAATCGAGTGAAACCTGTGCTTCCAAATCCAAATGCCCTCCTCCTCCTGAGTCTAACTGTGCCTAAACCGCAGTAAGTGACATGTTTGGCATTACTGAAGTGGGGAGAGCAAACTTCGTTTATGGGGTGCGCACCAACAGAAGCAAAAGGCGGGCACAATGTATGGGGGGTGGCGCTACAATATAGGAGGTCACAATATATGGTCACTAAACTGGCATATTTGTAATTCTCCAGAATAAACCATGGGGTGAATGTTACAAAATAGTCACTGCAGCTGTAGATAAATTCATTGAAAGGTGCATATTCCACTTGTGGTTTTTCTGCTGTTATGGCACCTTTGGCGCTCTGCAAATGTCATCCATGAACTATTCTAGGGCTCCCAAAGCCAAATAGCGCTCCTGCCAACTCAGCCATGTGGCCAAACAGTAGTTTATGTTGACATACGGCAAAATCTGTATAGCAGAAATTGCGTAATAAATTGTGGGGTCCAGTTTCACCTACTAACCCTTGTGTAACTTATAAATTTGCAGCAACTAAAAAAAAAATAAAAAAAAAAATTTACCACTAAAATGTCATATTTTCATGTCCCAATTCTATAAATATTAGGTGACTCACCTGTGGGTTCAAAATACTCACTACACCCCTACATGAATTCCTTAAAGTGAACCTATCATCAGGATTTTGCCATGTAAGCTACAGGCATTGTCAGGTTGGTGTCATTATACTGATTAAAATGATACCTTGGTTGATGAAATCAATCTTTGTTTAATCTTTATTTGGAGTCATCAGTTAATGAGATTCGGGTGCTTCTGTTCTCACATTAAATCCTTATGGGTTTCCATTACAGATCACTGAACCTTCAGTGATCTGCCCTCTACTTGAAATACTGCGCTTGCAGTCTTTTTTTTTTATTTAAATAGATTTTTATTAACAATATAAAGAAGAACATCAGAATGCCATTTACATTGCAATATATCACATACACATTTTCTTATTTAATAAACCCCAACATTACCCCAACTACCCCCTCCCCCCTAAGACAGCTCAATCCCAATCTTCACCCCACTGAGGCCTTCTCTGCCTCGTGCAATTTATCCTTATCCAGGTCTTAGGAAACTCGACGTCTATACTCCTCAATCCAATTCAAGCCAAGGAGACCACATCTTATTAAACATTTCTATTTTCCCCCTTTTCTTGTACACCCCCTTTTCCAATTTTAGACCATGTTGAACATATTGGAGAAATTCCCTTCTCGCAGGTGGTTCCGCATTTATCCAATTTCGTGCTATTACTTTCCTGGCCATGTATAGTAGCCTAGCGATTGCAATCTTCCAAGTATTGTCAACTCCAATTTCTTCCACATATCCCAGCACGCATACTATCGGATCTCTAAGAACTCTACACTTATACGCTACTTCAACCCGGCTCAAAACCACCACCCAAAAAGCAGCCAGCCTAGGACACGTCCACATCATGTGATATATTCCTGCATTCTCACTCGCACACCTCGGACACTCAGAATTGGCACGCAATCCCGCTTTGTATAGCACTTCCGGAGATTTATATACTCTATGCAGAATATATAGCTGCGAGAGTCTATATGGTTCACTCAAGGATAGTCGCGGAACCCACTCCATCACCGATTCCCAGGTTTCATTCTCCATCGGCCCCACGTCCCTCTCCCACTTAGCTCTCGCCTTTATAGGGAAATCTAGCAAAAACGTGTGCATAAGGTCCTTATACAGAGTGGAAATAACTCCCCTTGTAGTCCCGTCACCACACACATACTCCAACACTATATCATCTTGAACACTGATATCAACCTTTTTATTCTGAGCTCTAAAGGCATGTCTCATTTGCGCATACTGATATTCCCCTGTGGATCGCAGACCAAATTCTACCTGCAGTTGGGAAAATGACTTCAATGCCTGCTGCTGGATTATCTGGTGAACAAAGCAAATTCCCTTATTCTGCCATTCCATCAGTCCCCCCAAGGCCTCAAATTCCTTTAAATTGTTGTTAGACCATATCGGTGTGAATCTAGTCAACCCTCTAACCCCGCGAATCTGCCTTAGTCTATTCCATAATTTGCGAATCAGGAACAGGGTTGGGTATACTCTCCCCAAAGCGCCCAAGGAGCCATCCTCCAAACACCTGACCACCGGTGCGCTTGCAGTCTTGCTTGATTGTGGTCTTTAAAAAAAAAAAAAAAAAAAAAAAAGACTATTTAACTACAGCAAAATGGTTCCAGCACATGGTTCAGTGACCCATCATTTAAGCCCATAAGGATGAATTTGAGATAAGAGCAGCAAAAAAGACCTGCCGACAAGCCGCCCCAAAGCACGAGAATCTCTAACTGAAAACTGCAAATACAGATTAAACAACCACAAGATGGATTTCATCAACCCAGGTATCATTTAAATCAGTGTAACAGCGCCAACCTGAATGCCTGTAGTTTACTTAGCAAAATCCGGATTACAGGTTCGCTTTAAGCAGTGAAGTTTCCAATATGGGGTCACTTGTGGGGGTTTCTGATGATCAGGCACCTCAGGGGCTCGGCTAATGGCACTCACTTTCTATTGAAAATTAATCTGTGCTGTAAAAGACAAGGAACGCCCCTTCCCATCTGATCCTTGCCGTGTACAACCACATATGGGGTGCTGCCATGTTCAGTAAAAATTGCATAAATTATGGGGTCCCTTTTTTTTCACCTATTACCCTTCAAGGAAATTAGACATTTGGTGCCAAAACATCTATTTTAGTGAAAAAAAAAAAATTGTTTTTGCATTTAAATGTTATGCAGTTTTGAAAACCTATTGGTTAAAGATGTGCAGTACACAACTAGATGAATTCCTTGAGAGGACTAGTTTCCACAATGGAGTAACTTTTGAAGGATTTCTGCTGTTCTGGCAAGTCGGGGCCTTTGCAAATACGACATGGCATTCGCAATCTATTCCAGACAGATTTACGCTCCAAAAATCAGATAGATCTTTTTACTTTCTTAGCCCTGCCTTGTGCCCTAACAGCATTTTTTGACCACATATCGGGTATCTTCATGTTCAGAAGAAATGGCATAACACATTCTGGGGTCTGTTTACTCCTACTATCCATAGTGAAGATTACAAATTTGGGGCTAAAACCATATTTTAAATGGAAAAAAAAAACCATAATTTTCACTTTTACATTTTAAAAAGTTCTGTGAAACACCGGTTTAACAAGCTAAACACACCATTAGATGAATTCAGTGATAGGTCTAGTTTCCAAAATGAGGTCACTTCTGTTTTTTTGCTGTTTTGGTACCTCAGGGGCTCTGCAAACCACACTGACTAAATAAATAAATAAAATATGGTACCTTATATTCTGATCGCTGGTATAATCGATTGAAATGCACTAGAACTGCAGTGTTACATGACTGAAGCCTTTTCTACCATGCTCCTGGCATGGTCTAAACAGGCTACAGTAGCTGGCAGACCAGGAGGACGTCATGACGACCTAGGATTGCCATGAAGATGCAAGAAATGTTGATCGGAAGGGAGAGCGGCACGCCTCCCTCTTCTAAATGTTGTGATCGATATTGATATTCAGGAGGTTAATCGGGGGGCCAGTGCAGGCATTGCTCCAAGCTGTGACAGTTGGGGCTCAGCTATCACGCAAGCAGAGCTCACTGCTGCTGTGCCACGCACCATCACATGACGTACCTATACCTCATTGGTCAGGAACTTACCTAACTATGACGTGTAGGTATGTCACATGTCGGGAAGGCGTTAATTATTCGGTCACATAAAACAGGAGAATATTTAGCTCAACGGACTTGAACAAAATTTTCTCTTTACTCACCAAAAGGGCTTAGTAAAGGATAAAACAGATTCAGCGATTAAGGGTGCGCAGTCACCTGAAATGCGTTGATGTCACATATCATGTAACTTGCATTGCTGATTCAGTTTCATCCTTTACTGAGCACTTTCAGTTGGATTTTCTCCTGTTTGTGTGATTGCCCTACGCTCTGATGCAGTGTTTCATGTGCTCCGAACACCAAAAGTTGTCTACAACGGTGAGTTGGACTTATCCCTAAGGCTAGGTTCACATTGCGTTAGGGCAATCCGTTAAGCGCATAGTGCTAGCGGATTGTGCTAACGCAATGTTTATTTTTGGTCCGCATTCGCCGTCCCCGCTAGCGCAGATCCCCGATCTGCGGTAGCGAGGGACGGACCTCGGACGCTGCAAGCAGTGTCCGAGGTCCGTCACAAAAGAACGGCACATCGCTAGTGCGTGCCGAAAATGGCACGAACTAGCGATGCGCTACAGGCAGAAATAACATTGCTGTCAATGGGTGCGCTAACGGACCCGTTGCACGGCGTTAATTGCGACATTTCCGCCGTGCAACGGTGTCAGTTAGCATTGGGAGAACTACAATACCCAGATAGATTAGCGAAATTAGGATTATTTAGTCTAGAAAAAAGACGACTGAGGGGCGATCTAATAACCATGTAGAAGTATATAAGGGGACAATACAAATATCTCGCTGAGGATCTGTTTATACCAAGGAAGGTGACGGGCACAAGGGGGCATTCTTTGCGTCTGGAGGAGAGAAGGTTTTTCCACCAACATAGAAGAGGATTCTTTACTGTTAGGGCAGTGAGAATCTGGAATTGCTTGCCTGAGGAGGTGGTGATGGCGAACTCAGTCGAGGGGTTCAAGAGAGGCCTGGATGTCTTCCTGGAGCAGAACAATATTGTATCATACAATTATTAGGTTCTGTAGAAGGACGTAGATCTGGGGATTTATTATGATGGAATATAGGCTGAACTGGATGGACAAATGTCTTTTTTCGGCCTTACTAACTATGTTACTATGTTAACCCATTAACGCAATGTGAACCTAGCCTAACATTTTATGAGCAGTGTATTTGGCCTTCGGGCAAAATATATGTAAAACTTAAGAAGTTCACACAACAGTGATATTTCAGCATGGAAGAAGGGCATTTAAGTAGAAGCATGCAATGGTGATTTCCTCTTCTCAAACAATTTATTGAAATAAAAGCCAATAACGGAACCTGAAAATCCACCTCTTCAGGAAAGCCTACAGCCTGCACTGACCTCGCTGCCTCCTCACCACCACCAGAGCTCCCACAACCCTCAACCTATTGTCTCCTTCCCCATCATCCTGTAGAATGTAAGCCCGCAAGGGGCAGGGTCCTCGCCCCTCTGTACCAGTCTGTCATTGTTAGTTTGCTTACTGTAAGCGATATCTGTAATTTGTATGTAACTCCTTCTCATGTACAGCACCATGAAATCAATGGTGCTATATAAATAAACAACAACAACAACAAACAACAACAGTGGTGGGTACACCCCAACAAAAAATGTCAACTTGTCATGTGGCCTTGAGCATCATCTACAGCTTGACAACGATGTCTCATGCCATTTACAAGTTGAGTGATTGACTGCAGAGGCACGGCATCCCACTCTTCTTGAAGGGCGACCCTGAAGTTATTGAGGTCATGAGGTACAGAGTTTCGAGTCTCTACGAGGCAACTTAGCTGATCCCAGAGGTTTTCTATGGGATTAAGGTCTGGACAAAGAGCAAGCAAAGCCATTTGAGGTACCCCAGTCTCCAGCAGCCATTTCCTAATGATGTGACCTCGATGAGCTGTGGCATTTTCATCCATGAAGATGAAATTAAGCCTGTGTTGTTCATGCAGAGGCACAATGACATTCTTCAAGTAGTATGGGCTTGTTCCTGGACCATTCAAAAGTGTAGGGTAGTTCTGTATTGACTAGACACATCTGACCACACTACCATCAATCTCCTTCTGACAAGTGGCAGACGCATATCATAGTAACAGTTATTAAGGTTGAAGGAAGACTTTAACTCCATCTAGTTCAACCATAGCCTAACCTAACATGCCCTAACATGTTGATCCAGAGGAAGGCAAAAAAAACCCATGTGGCAAAGCGTAAGCTCCACATTGGTGAAAAAAACTCCTTCCCGACTCCACATACAGCAATCAGACTAGTTCCCTGGATCAACACCCTATCAAGGAATCTAGTATATATAACATGTAACATTATACTTTTCAAGAAAGGTATCCAGTCCCCTCTTAGGTTGCCGTCACCCTAGCAGTATTTGGTCAGTATTTTACATCAGTATTTGTAAGCAAAAACCAGGAGTGGGTGATAAATACAGAAGAGGTGACATGTTTCTATTATACTTTTCCTCTAATTGTTTCACTCCTGGTTTTGGCTTACAAATACTGATGGAAAATACTGACCAAATACTGCTAGTGTGACGGCAGCCTTAAATTTAAGTAATGAATCACTCATTACAACATCATACGGCAGAGAGTTCCATAGTCTCACTGCTCTTAGTCTATGTGCACATGTTCAGGATTTTTCGCGGTTTTTTTCGGCCCTTTTCTGTGGGAAAAATGCTTTATAAAAGCACACAAGCATCCCATCATTTTTAATGCATTCTGATGTACAATAACAAATTGTATTGTATTATTATATAATTGTATTACTTCTGTCATCATTGGGCCGAAAAATATTCACATTAATTCATTCTACAAATTTTTGTGCAAATGATGCGTTTTTTCCGTGAAAAAAACGAATCGTGGTAAAAAAACGCAGCATGTTCATTAATTTTGCGGATTTTTTGCCTTTTTACCGCTATTTTATGCATTGGGAATCTCCGGAAAAAAAATGTGTGAAAAATATGCACAAAACGCATCAAAAATGCAAAAAAAAAAAAACGCATGCTGATTTCCTGCAGAAAAAGTCTGGTTTTGTTCAGGAAAATTCTGCAGAAAATCCTGACGTGTGCACATAGCCCAACAGTAAAGGATCTGCATCTGTTATGCTTAAACCTTCTTTCCTCTAGACGTAGAGGATGCACCCTTGTCCCTGTCTCAGGTCTATGATTAAAAAGATAATCAGAAAGGTCTTTGTACTGTCCCCTCATATATTTATACATTAAAATAAGATCACCCCTTAGTCTTCGTTTTTCCAAACTATATAGCCCCAAGTGTAATAACCTATCTTGGTATTGCAGACCCCCCAGTCCTCTAATAACCTTGGTTGCTCTTCTCTGCACCCGCTCTAGTTCAGCTATGTCTTTCTTATACACCGGAGACCAGAACTGTGCACAGTATTCTAAGTGTGGTCGCACTAGTGACTTGTATACAGGTAAAATTATGTTCTCCTCATGTGCATCTATGACTATTTTAATGCATCCCATTATTATTTGCCTTTGTAGCAGCTGCCTGACACTGGCCATTAAATGTGAGTTTGTCATCCACCCATGCTCCCAGGTCTTTTTTATTGACAGTTTTGCCCAGAGTTTTAGAATTAAGCGCATAGTTATACATCTTATTACTTCTACCCAAGTGCATGACCTTACATTTATCCCCATTAAAGCTCATTTGCCATTTATCAGCCCAAGCTTCTAGTTTACATAAATCATCCTGTAATATAAAATTGTCCTCCTATATATTGATTACCCTGCAGAGTTTAGGGTCATCTGCAAATATTGAAATTCTACTCTGAATGCCCCCTACAAGGTCATTAATAAATATGTTAAAAAGAAGAGGGCCCAATACTGACCCCTGTGGCACCCCGATGGCTAACCGTGACCCAGTCCGAGTGTGCTCCATTAATAACCACCCTTTGTTTCCTATCCCTGAGCCAGCTCTTAACCCACTTACACATATTTTCCCCTATCCCCATTATTCTCATTTTATGTATCAACCTTTTTTGTGGCACCGTATCAAAAGCTTTTGAAAAGTCCATATACACTACATCCATTGGGTTCCCTTGGTCCAGTCCGGAACTTACCTCTTCATAGAAGCTGATCAGATTAGTCTGACATGAACAGTCTCTAGTAAACCCGTGCTGATACTGGGTCATGAGGTTATTCCTCTTCAGATACTCCAGTATAGCGTCCCTTAGAATGCCCTCCAGGATTTTACCCACAGTAGAGGTTAAGCTTACTGGCCTATCATTTCCGAGTTCAGTTTTTGTCCCCTTTTTGAATATTGGCACCACATTTGCTATACGCCAGTCCTGTGGTACAGACCCTGTTATTATGGAGTCTTTAAAGATTAAAAATAATGGTCTATCAATGACTGTACTTAATTCCTGCAGTACTCGGGGGTGTATCCCATCCGGGCCCGGAGATTTGTCAATTTTAGTGATTTTTAGACGCCGCCGCACTTCCTGCTGGGTTAAGCAGGTGACATTTAATGGGGAATTTTTATCACTAGTCATTTTGTCTGCCATGGGATTTTCTTGTGTAAATACTGATGAAAAAAAGTCATTTAACATATTGGCTTTTTCCTCATCCTCATCCATCATTTCACCCAAACTATTTTTAAGGGGGCCAACACTATCATTTTTTAGTTTTTTGCTATTTACGTAGTTAAAGAATATTTGGGGATTATTTTTACTCTCGCCTTGATTTGCTTTTTAAAAAATGTATTTAATTTTCTATATTTATTTAATGCCTCATCATTACCTACTTACTTTAATTCTCTAAATGCTTTCTTCTTGTCATTTATTGCGCCCCTTACAGCTCTATATCACTCTCACTGACATCTCGAACATAGTTAGGGGCCATCATTTATGCAAATTTATTTATAAAATTCAGCCAGTCACGTAGTTCAAAATGGACTCCATCACTGAAGGGTAACAGGCGTACTTTGTGTCAGTATTTGGAACAGGAAAGCACATGCAAAATTTTTCCCTCCACTATAAAGCAGACACATCACTTAATTAAAACCGATCCAATTGAGACAATTTTGTTCAGGTTGTCTCTGCGTCTAAATCCAATAGACGGAATATGCAAATGGAAATGTGAGTGCAGCCATATATATATCTGCAATGGGATTCTTCCATATATATCTTCCATATATCTGCAATGGGATTCCAGCCTTCGTTTTTAAGTTACTCACTCACCTTCTCACTTAAACATGCTTCAAAATCCTTTTTCATATCAGTTACTAATACTCGGTCTTGTGGTCTCTTGGGGCCACTTACATATGGTACAATGGTGTTCAAATTGATTTCTAAAACCTAAAAATAACACAAGGAAAACAAATTAGTAATTTATAATTCCTGTAATTTGCATTAGCCATTATATTCCAGACTGATTTTTTTTTTATTTACCGTATTTATTTACTTTATTTTTATTTTTTTTACACACAATATAAAGCAGGGGTGGTACAAATTACTAGAAAAATGACCATGACGTTTCTCTAACACTAATGTACAACAATACACCATATTCATACAAGCCTGATGTGTTCATAAAAAAACCTTGCTGGCAGTGGCACAACTTGAAGCTTGTGGGCCCTTTTTCAATAGCTCCAATGCTGCAATCCCCCCCCAAATATTTTAAGTCTTTAACAGCTATGGTCTTTTTATATGGGAAAAAAAGGGACATTTTTTACCACCTAAACTCAGGGGCCCTGGGAGTGATTGCAAACCATGCAATTACAGTTACACCCTGCATGTTAAATCAAGACAGCCACTTTGTACAGGACTGCAATAAATTAATTGCAAAGAGGATGGGGAGAATGGGTCCAGCTCTCTTTTTAAAAAGGCCAGACATTCTTTCACAAGGAAATTAGACAAACAATGCAATTTTTGATCCTCCTTTCATACTACTGGGCTTAAAATGTGCTGCCCAAGACAAATATAACATACTAGATGGTGGCCTGATTCTAACGCATCGGGTATTCTAGAATATGCATGTCCACATAGTATATTGCCGAGCCACATAGTAGACAGCACAGAGCCACGTAGTATATTGCCCAGCCACGTAGTATATTGCCCAGCCACGTAGTATATTGCCCAGCCACGTAGTAGACAGCACAGAGCCATGTAGTATACAGCACAGAAACGTAGTATATTGCCCAGCCACGTAGTATATTGCCCAGCCACGTAGTATATTGCCCAGCCACGTAGTAGACAGCACAGAGCCACGTAGTATATTGCCCAGCCACGTAGTATATTGCCCAGCCACGTATGTCACAGGTTAAAAAATAAAAAATAAACATACTCACCTTCCGAGGGCCGCTTGTAGTTTGGTCACATGACTGACGTCATGGCAGGTCCTTCTCGTGCAGGACCGGTGAGGACGTCGCGGTCACATGACCGTGATGTCATGGCAGGTCTTTCTCGCGCAGGGCCTGTGATGACGTCGCGGTCACATGACCGTGACGTCATGGCAGGTCCTTCTCCCATACCATCCTTGCCACCGGAACCTGCCGCTTGCATGGAGAAGTCACCGGAGCGTAGCCAGGAGCGGGAAAGGCGGCGGAAGGTGAGTATATGATGATTTTTTATTTTTTTTAACATTAGATGTTTTTACTATTGACGTTGCATAGGCAGCATCAATAGTACAAACTTTGTCACACAGGGTTAATAGCGGCGGTAACGGAGTGAGTTACCCGCGGCATAACGCGGCCCGTTACCGCTGGCATTAACCCTGTGTGAGCGGTGACTGCGAGGATCATGGAGCGGGCGCCGGGCGCTGACTGCAGGGGAGTAGGGAAGGACTAATCAGACTGTGGCCATCGCTGATTGGTCGCGGCAGCCATGACAGGCAACTGGCGAGACCAGTCAGCGACTTGGATTCCATGACAGACAGAGGCTGTAACCAATGAATATCCGTGACAGAAAGAAGGACAGACAGAAAGACGGAAGTGACCCTTAGACAATTATATAGTAGATTCTATACACATCAATGCCGCTATGCATTTATGCCTCACGTATTATTATTACCTTGGAATATCTTTGTGTTATTGTACCATTTTCTTCTCTAAGCAACTTTACTGCTTTCAAATATGCTTCAAATACTTTTATTCTGAGTGGATCAACACCTATCATAGGGAAGAAAATGCAAGAAGAATGCAAGTCAAGTAAAAACATGCCACATTGTGTAGGTCCTGGGAAACTCATGCGGTTGTATGACACGTGGTGCCCAATCAGTCCTAGCATCACTTTCCCCGCCTTTGGATGAACGCCGAGACAGTGACACCAGCTCTGAACAGGCTCCAGGCACCATGTGTCATACAACCGCACGAGAGCCCCGACCACGAGTGACGACACCACTGGCACAGGAGTGGAGTATAAAGCTTTTTTTTTATTATTTTAAAATCAGGGCCAAACATTTCGATCGAGAAGGGGTTGCTTTTCCTAGTAGCAGTAGAAGATATGCTTAAAGAGGCACTCCCATCAAAGATTTTATCCTCTTAATACATTGCAGTAAAACACTGTATGCTTACAATTGCTCATTTTGCCTTTCTACCCTGATAATTCTTCTCTTCTCTGCTCTATGCAGAAACAGGAAATCTCTTGTCCCTGCCTTTATCATTCCCCACTTCAACTCCCGAGCCAGCTGCTCTCTCCTCCCATAGACTTTTGCAGAGACTCATGACCCATACAGGGAAAACGGACCTCCTGTTTCTACATTGATTTTAGAAGGATTCAGCTAGTCAGTGACGTGATGATATACTTCTAACGGAAAAGAGGAATTAACTGGGTAGAAAGGCAAAATGACCAATTATAAACAAGTACCCAGTGCTTTATAATATAATGATTGCAATATATTAAGAGCATAAAAATTTTGATGGGATTGCTTTGTTAATATAATAGGTTTTTCAGGAAGCTCATATAAAAGGCAAGATGGAGGCATTTGTTTGAAGTTTAATTTCCAACAAACATGAGGTGAACAGATTCCTAAAATCATTTTAATTTCCATAGCACTAACAAATTCCATAACACTTTATAAATCATGCATCATACATGCAGATAGCTAGATAGCTAGCTCAGAATGCTCACCAATTTGTTTCAGGTGGCTAAGGGTTACTTGGTCCACTGGAAAGAAGGCCACTGTGGCACCATACTCTGGGCACATGTTGGCTATTGTGGTACGGTCGACAACTGAAAGCTGAGACAAACCATCTCCAAAGAATTCCACAAATCTTCCGGCTAAATCAGCTTGTCTTAAGTGCTGCAGGGAAAAATAAAAAGATTTGCTCTGAATAATTTTCTAACAAAATATATACAAAAGGAGTATTCCCATCTCCAAGATCCTATCCCAACATTTAGCATTATTATTATTATTATTATAGCGCTATTTATTCCATGGCGCTTTACATGTAAGGAGGGGTATACATAATAAAAACAGGTACAATAATCTTCAACAATACAAGTCACACCTGGTACAGGAGGAGTGAGGACCCTGCCCGCGAGGGCTCACAATCTACAAGGGATGGGTGAGGATACAGTAGGTGAGGGTAGAGCTGGTCATGCAGCGGTTTGGTCGATCGGTGGTTACTGCAGGTTGTAGGCTTGCTGGAAGAGGTGGGTCTTCAGGGTCTTTTTGAAGGTTTCGATGGTAGGTGAGAGTCTGATATGTTGTGGTAGAAAGTTCCAGAGTAGGGGTGATGCGCGAGAGAAATCTTGTATACGATTGTGGGAAGAGGAGATAAGAGGGGAGTAGAGAAGGAGATCTTGTGAGGATCGGAGGTTGCGTGCAGGAAAGTGCAGGAAAGCACCGGGAGACGAGGTCACAGATGTATGGAGGGGACAGGTTGTGGATGGCTTTGTATGTCATGGTTAGGCTTTTGTTCTGGAGTCTCTGGGTAATGGGGAGCCAGTGAAGGGATTGACAAAGGGGAGAGGCCGGGGAATAGCAGGGGGACAGGTGGATTAGCAGAGTTTAGAATAGATTTGAGGAGTGCGAGAGTGATCGAGGGGAGGCCACAGAGCAGGAGGTTACAGTAGTCGAGGCGGGAGATGACGAGGGCATGGACTAGGGGTTTTGCAGATTCTTGGTTTAGCAATGTATGGATCCGTGAAATATTTTTGAGCTGAAGGCGGCAGGAATTGGAAAGGGCTTGGATATGCGGTTTGAAGGAGAGATCGGTGTCAAGGATTACCCCGAGACAGCGAGCTTGTGGGACTGGGGAGAGTGGGCAGCCGTTTACTGTAATGGATAGGTTCGTTGGGGGGCTCGCACGAGATGGTGGAAAGACAATGAATTCCGTTTTGTCCATGTTAAGTTTTAGAAATCTAGCGGAGAAGGATGAAATAGATAGACATTGAGGGATTATGGTTAGTAGGGTGGTGATATCTGGTCCAGAGATTTAGTTCTGTGTGTCATCAGCATAGAGATGATACTGAAAACTGTGAGATTCTATGAGCTGTCCCAGGCCAAACGTGTAAATGGAGAAGAGCAGGGGCCCTAGAGCTGAACCGTGCGGGACTCCGACAGATAGGGGGCGAGGTGAGGAGGTGGTGTGTGAATGGGAGACGCTGAATGTTCAGCCAGTTAGGTATGACGAAATCCAGGATAGGGCCAAGTCTGTGATGCCAAGGGATGAGAGGGTCCGCAGCAACAGGGAATGGTCCACTGTGTCAAAGGCAGAGGACAGGTGCAGGAGGAGGAGGATAGAGTAGTGTCGCTTGCTCTTGGCGGTTAATAGGTCATTGGCGACCTTAGGGCAGTTTCAGTGGAGTGGAGGGAGCAGGAAGATAGATGGGAGGACAGTTCAAGATGTAGGTGTTTCAGTAGTTTTGAGGTATAGGGGAGAAGTGATATAGGGCGATAGCTAGATACAGATGATGGGTCAAGAGAGGGCTTTTTGATGATAGGTGTGATTGAGGCATGTTTAAAGCTTGAGGGGAAAACACCAGTTGTTAGTGATAGGTTGAAGAGGTTGAAGAGATGGGTTAGAGTTGGGATGAAGACTGTGGCAAGGTTTGGGATGAAGTGGGAAGGGATCGGGTCAAGTGCACAGGTGGTGAGATGCGATCTTGACAGTAGAGTGGAGAGTCGATCTTCTGTAATAGTGGAGAAGTTGGTTTTGGAGGTGGAGGGATGGGTAGTTGGGAGGAAGGGCTCTGGGAGTTGTCGACTAAAACGGTCTCTGATGTTCTCAATCTTCTGCTTGAAAAATGAGGCAAAGTCTTCAGCTGAGAGGAGTGGGGAGGGAGGTGGTGCTGGGGGATGGAGGAGAGAATTGAAGGTGTTGAATAACTGTTTAGGATTGTAAGACAGGGAGGATATGAGAGACGAGAAGTAGGTTTGTTTTGCGGTGGCGAGTGTGGTCTTGAAAGTAGTGAGGGACTGTTTGAATGTGATGAAGTGCTCGTTGGAGTGGGATCTTTTCCATTTCCGCTCTGCAGCCCTGGAAGGTTGCCTCAGTTCTTTGGTTAGGCTGGTGTGCCAGGGCTGTCTGTGGATTATGTGAGCTTTGGTGTGTGAGAGGGGCAAGAGATTCCAAAGCTGCAGCTTGAATGAATAGCATGAATAGTTATTATAATAAATAAAAATAGCAGCAAATACCTCTAATTAGAAATGCAGTATAGTTTCTCATATGTAGGGTGTTACCAGTAGTTATGTATCCATGGTTAGGACCATTAACAGTTAACTTACTATATGAGTGATCGTAACCAGGGATATCTAAAATGCTTCATTAGCCTACATGGAGGCAATGACATAGAACTATAGTATAGATCTTCTGGTGAGCCAATTGGAGGTATTGGCTAATGTTACATTTACTACAAATAGGGATAGGATCTCGTAGGTGGGAATACCCGTTTAAGGGTAACTTTTACACTGAACTTCACGCTATGGTCATTTTCATTTTTTCCTCCCTTTCTTTCAAGAGCAGTAACTTATTTTTTCATCAATCTAGCCACATGAGGACTTAATTTTTGCGGGATGAGTTTTAGTTTTGAATGGCACCATTGATTTTACCATATAGTGTACTGAAAAATGTAAAAAAAAAAAAATTTAACTGCAGTAAAATTGCAAAAAAGTGCAATTCCACAATTGTTAGTTCGGTTTGTACTTACTATATGGTAAAACTGGCCTGGAAATACGATTCCCCCGGTTAGTATCATACCAAACATTTACCTTTTATTTTTATTTCAGGGGAGGAAAAAAAAAAAAAAAAAAATTACGAAATTTGTATGAAAAGAAGTTTGAATTTGTCGCCATTTTCCGGGACTCCTAGCATTTCCATTTTTCCAGGGTCTGGGGCTGCGCAATGGCTTATCTTTTGTGCCCTAAGTGGACATTTTTATGGATACCATTTTGGGGTAGATACAAGTGTTTTGATTGTCACTTACTGCATTTTATTGCAATGTTGTGGAGACAAAAAAAAAAAGAAATCAGGAGTTTTGATTTTTTTTTTTTTTATCATTACACCGTTTACCAAAATTGATTTTTTTATATATATTTAATAGATCGGATATATCTCAAAGCAGCAAAACCAAATACGGGCATTTTTTTTTTCTTTAATCGTTTTATCCTTAACAAATTATATTTTCACTTTACTTTTAAAAAGTTTCCGTTAGGAGACCTGAAGGTGTAATTGTACAATCACATGTGCTTTACATAGTGGGGCTTTAGCTCTACTACGTATAGCAAAAATTACAATCTTCTATGAACGCCGGCCACGAGCCGGTGTTCACAGGAGTATTGTAAATGACAGGCACATGAGTATTCTGCAAAACCCCGGGTGGACTCATGACAAACCATTGTTGCCCCACGATCACGGGATGCACCCAATGGGGGGGCCGAAATGATGCACTTCCAGCTGGCGTGTGTAAAATCACAAGATTTCACTGGTTAACAGCTGAGGGTTGTGCAACGATCCATCAGCAGCTATTAAAGGCACATGAAAGCAGAATAAATCACATGTCACATGCAAGGAAAGATGCAGGATCAAAGCAGGAGCCCGGATCAAAGTCAGGCACATGACATGACGTAAATATATGTTATGTCATAAAGGGGTTAATACTGAACTGTAAATTCCTTAAAAGTTAAAACTCCCTTCATCTGCAGGATTTCACAATCACTGCCCCACTCTGAGAAGGGAACCTCTAAGTACATCTTTGATTTAGCCCAAACAAGTTTGGGACTTTAATCGTAAATTTTTGCCTGTGTGCAGCAGAAGAGACTCTAGAATTTATTTGTAAGGTTGTAATGATGTCTCATACAATAGAGAGGTGGGGAAAAGTACAAAAGTGACACTCTCCGTATAACAAAGCATGATGAAACACAAACAAAAAACCTGCTTCATTAACAACACTTTGGCCAGATTCAAGCACAGCAGTCACATAGTTGGGGCTAATGTTCTATTCAATTTAAATTCTCACCTTAGTGATGCTTAAAACAACATCTATGGATGTGGAAAGGTCGGGTACCGAGCCAGTCACCTCACAGCCAATTATTTCTGGTATGGTTAACGTGATGGGTATGCCCAGCATAGCTGCTTCTGATTCTATTCCTCCGACACCTTTATATATTTAAAAAAAAAAAAAAAGGACCTGTATCAGCAATATTCCTCATCACAGTTCCATATTATATTATTTTATTACAGGCAGTAAGTTAAAGGGAATCTGCCACCCCAAAAATCATATATGAGCCAAGGCCACCGCCATCAGGGGCTTATCTACAGCATTCTGTAATGCTGTAGATAAGCCCCCCGATGTAACCTGAAAGATAAGAAATAAGGGTTAGATTATACTCATCCAGGGCCGGTCCGGTCCAGCGCCTCCCATCTTCAGAGAGGCCCGGCACCTGCGCACTGCAGTACTTTGCTCTGCCCTCAACAGGGCAGATAAAGTACACCTGCGCCGGAGCCGCGGCAAGAAGACAAGAAGAGGACGTCATCGTATGAAGATAGAAGGCCCCGGACCGGACCGAACGCCCATCGGACCCGGACCGAGTATAATCTAAACTTTATTTCTCATCTTTCAGGTTACATCCGGGGATTATCTACAGCATTACAGAATGCTGTAGTTAAGCCCCTGATGCCGGTGGCCTTAGCTCATATACGATTTTTGGAGTGACAGGTTCCCTTTAATGGTGCATACACAATAAGCGTCAGTGTCACAATCGGAACAGAAAAACAAAATAATTTACAAAGTTTTACAGTCCGTTTCATTATAAAAATTTGCATTTTTACATTATATATTTACTAGGAACCCCATTACATACTCATCTTCTATGTGAAAACAAACTTTCTAGGATATAAAATACCCCTAAAGTGTCACATGGATAAGACCGTTGTGTGCAGTTGCAAAGCACCAGTAGCTGTAAAAACATCCCCACAATATCACACTACCAACACCAGCTGGACTTAGAAATGATTCACTAACTTTCTATCAGATCCGCTTTCAAACTAATAGCCTAAAAAGCGTGGAGGTTTTCAAGACGTGATTGATTTAAGCCATTTATTAGCTACCATTTAAGAAAGCGGTGAACAAATGTAACTCACCTAAACCCAAGATTCCAAGGCCATTCACCATAGTAGTGTGAGAATCCGTACCAAGGACACTGTCTGGATACAAGAAGCCTTTATCCTCCATAACTAATCTGGATAGGTATTCTAAATTCACCTGATGCACAGTTCCAGTTTCTGGAGGAATCACTGTGACATTCTTGAAAGCCTTGGAACACCACTGAAAAATAATCACAGCGTTAACTTTTTAAACATAGGGATAAAAACCACTTAATTACAGCAGAGGACATCTCCACTAAAGCCCCCTTCACACTGTCGATTCCTGTACAGGAAAAAAAACAGTACCAGTGGGATCCATGGTCCGTGTGCGGCATCTGTATGTCAGTGGAACACGTATGGAATGAAATGCAGCATAGAGTTGCACCTATACTCTGGAATGCTCGACCCCAAGAAATAAGGACTAACCACAACTTATACAGTTTTAGTCGCTCCTTAAAAAACACATCTGTTTAGGGCAGCCCATCATGTTCTTTAAATCGAAGTTGTTTTACATATAGCCCATTCACTTTCTCAGAACATAACTCTCCATCAAACTCCATTAGCTCAATATGGCTGGACATCATTGTAAATAAGCACCTCTGTCTCCGCCACCTGCTTGTAGATTGTAAACTTACGAGCTGAGACGTCATTATATGTGCTCTAATTATTGTATTATCTTTAACGTTGTTACTGCGGAATATGTTGGCACTATATAAAGATTATTATAAAAGCTCACAGCTGTTTTGTTAGCCTTTACTGGTTAGTTTACAGGGGAACCCGAAAAAAAAATTAAGTAGTAAATTCTAGCCAAAAAAGGGTAAAAAGACAGCTGTGGGCTGATGTTAATAGTCAGGGATGTGTCAGATATTTTCCCCCACCTAGGCCAACAACATCAGCCCTCAGCAGACCCAGAAATGGTGCATCTATAAGATGAACCAAATCTGGCGCTTAGTCTCGCTTTTCCCACATGGCCTGGTGTGGTGGGAAGTGGGGTAATAAGGTTGGGGTTGATGTCAACTTTGTATTGTCAGTTGATTAGAGCAGTGGATAGCAGCGCTGGAGTCCTGGGTTCAAACCCCACTAAGGACATCTGCAAAGAGTTTGTATGTTCTCTCTGTGTTTGCGTGGGTTTCCTCCGGGTTCCCCGGTTTCCTCCCACATTACAAAGACATACTGATAGGGAATTTAGATTGTGAGCCCCAACGGGGACAACGACGATAATGTGTGCAACCTGTAAAGTGCTGCGGAATAGGTTAGCGCTATATAAAAAATAAACGAGAAAAAGAGAGAAAGACATCAAGCCCAGGGGTTAGTAATGGAGAGGAGTCTCCATTACTAATCCCATAGTGTGTGTATATATACACACAGCCAGAATAAAGTCACTTAAAGAAAAAGACAGACTCCTTTATTTGAAATAAACATTACCCACCCTCTATTACATTAGTTTAAAATAAAAAAAGCTTATTCCTCACCTGTCAGATGATAATTTGTCCCACGCCGCAATCCATCTCTCTATTATTTAGATGCCTTGCTGAAAGGTGGCATGACGCGACCGTTAAACCTGACATCCAGGAGACACAGATGAGCGTCAGAGCGTAGCTTCAGTGACGTCCTTGAGGTTACCACAGGTCACTGAAGCTGCGGTTCCCACAGGCAGCTCACTTACAGGCCCAATGAATTGCGGTGAACTCAATGAGATCACAGCTAGCAACATGAAAATGTTCTCACTGTGCCAGCGGTGACGTCATGAAGGTTACCGCAGTTCATAGGCTGGCTCACACTGAATTGAGCGTGGGAACAGCTGGCAGTGACCAGCGATAACCTCTGACATTATTGCTCATCACTGGAGCTGCGTACCAAGCTAAACTTAGCGTCTCCTGGATTCCTGGCTGAGCATAATGCCACTACTCAGCTTTGTATCCAGATGTAGCAGAGCTGGAATACTTTATGGGACAAATAGATTGTCATAGCACAGGTGAGGAATATGGTTTTTCGTTTTCATTTTTACAGTAATAAATGGGAAAATGAGGGTAGGGTGGGTTTATTTCAATTAAAGGAAGTTATTCTTGCCGTGTCTATTACATTATGACTATGGGGTTAGTAATGGGGGAATCCAAGATGCTTCTTCATTATTAACGCCTGGACTTTATGTCAGCTGACAATACAAAGTCAACATCAACCTCAACCCTATTACCCCATTTGCCACCGCACCAGGGCAAGTAGGAAGAACGAGGCCAAGCGCCAGATTTGTTGCGTCTAAGGCCACTTTCACACTTCCGTTGTTTAGTATCCGTCACAATGCGTCATTTTGGGCAAAAAACGCATCCTGCAAATGTGCCCGCAGGATGCGTTTTTTTTTCCCCATAGACTTGTATTGCCGACGGATCGCAACGTATGGCCATATGTCGCGTCCGTAATGCACTGGATGCGTCGTGTTTTGGCGGACTGTCACAAAAAAAGTTCAAGGGAACATTTTTTCGTACGTCGCATCCTGCACTTTGGCATGCGCATGCCCGGGCGGAGATCTCTAGCTCCTCCCCGGGACTTTAGAATGGGCAGCGGATGCGTTGAAAAACTGCATCCGCTGCCCACGTTGTGCCGAATTTTAACAACGTCCGTCGGTACGTCGCGCCGACGCTTTGTAACGGCCCCGTACCGACGGAAGTGTGAAAGAAGCCTTATGGATTAGTCATTTCTGTGGCGGCTGAGGCCTGATGTTGGTAGCCTGGGGGGAAAGGGGGGTTATATCGCTGGACCTTTCCCAGGCTATTAATATCATTCGACAGCTGTCTGTTTAGCCTTTGCTAGTTAGAATTTATAGGTGGACCCTACATCTTTTTTCTGGGGTCCCTAGCAAACTAACCAGAAAAGGCCAAGCAAACAGCTGTGAGCTTTTATTAATAGCCTGGTAACCATTTGGGATTTTGTCCCCTTTCGCAGATTAGTAACATCAGCCCCCAGCTGTGGGCTTTCCCTATGCTGGTCTAAAAATTACGTGAGAGACAATATTTTTTTATTTAATTCTTTATTTCACTCAGTGTCACCTCTTCGCACTGATGTCAGGGAGACCAGGCAACAATGATGATAGCTGCTTTCAGCACCCAACGCCTGGGAAAAGCGCAAACTGTACAGCTATTCTTGGGCACACGTACGTGTCATTTATGACACACGGATGTCATCAGCGTGTCATCAGTGCGTGATTTTTAACACTACGCACGAAATGCATGCCAAACAGGTCTGTGAAAAACCTGACATGTGCGCACCACCATTGAATACAATGGGTGTGCATGTGTCCTTATTTGTGATCCTTAAAAAATGGACCGCATACGATATGTGAAGTGGGCCTAAGAAATAATCGATAAAGAAAAAATAGTTTTGACCGAAGAGTAATCTACATAGACATACAGAGTTTTATGCAATTATACTTCTGTTTTAATTATGGCTTGCATCCCTGTTGTGAATTCTGTGGCAGAGCTCCCTCCTGTGGTCACGAGTGGTACTGCGGCTTCTGAGTTTCCTTCCTCAGGTGATGTGGTGAAGTCGTTAGGTGCTGCTCTATTTAACTCCACCTAGTGCTTTGCTCCTGGCCTCCAGTCAATGTTCTAGTATTGGTCTTGCTTCCTCCTGGATCGTTCCTGTGGCCGTCTGCTCTGCATAAGCTAAGTTTTGCTTGTGTTATTTTTGTTTTGCTATTTTTTCTGTCCAGCTTGCTTAATTGGTTTTTCTTGCTTGCTGGAAGCTCTGGGACGCAGAGGGAGCACCTCCGTACCGTTAGTCGGTACGGAGGGTCTTTTTGCCCCTCTGCGTGGTTGTTTGTAGGGTTTTGTGTTGACCGCAAAGCTATCTTTCCTATCTTCGGTCTGTTCAGTAAGTTGGGCCTCACTTTGCTAAATCTATTTCATCTCTGCGTTTGTATTTTCATCTCTACTCACAGTCATTATATGTGGTGGGCTGCCTTTTCCTTTGGGGTATTTCTCTGAGGCAAGGTAGGCTTGTTTTTCCTTCTTAGGCCTAGCTAGTTTCTCAGGCTGTGCCGAGTTGATAGGGAGCGTCAGGCGCAATCCACGGCTGCCTCTAGTGTGGTTGGATAGGATTAGGGATTGCGGTCAGCAGAGTTCCCACGTCTCAGAGCTCGTCCTATGTCTTTTGGTTATTGTCAGGTCACTTTGTGTGCTCTGAACTTCAAGGTCCATTGTGGTTCTGAATTACCTAATCATAACACATCCCTATATTTGAGTGTACATTGTGTAGTTTCCATGACCGGATTTACTTTAACTCCATAAAAGATCTATGGCATATATATTCATCATGGGTTGCTAACGAAACTATGAAACTGGTTATCTGTCTACTAGAGCACGATCTGATCACTGCAGATATACCACTTAAATGCTGCTGCTCTGACAGCGGCATTTAAAAGACACCATCGGCTCCCAGCTAAATCGAAAGATGGGTTACTATTGCAGCCGGGAGCTTCATAGAAGAACAATTACAGTACAGACCAAAAGTTTGGACACACCTTCTCATTTAAAGATTTTTCTGTATTTTCATGACTATGAAAATTGTACATTCACGCTGAAGGCATCAAAACTATGAATTAACACATGTGGAATTATATACTTAAAAAAGCGTGAAACAACTGAAATTATGTCTTATACTCTAGGTTCTTCAAAGTAGCCACCTTTTGTTTTGATGACTGCTTTGCACACTCTTGCCATTCTCTTGATGAGCTTCAAGAGGTAGTCACCGGGAATGGTCTTCCAACAATCTTGAAGGAGTTCCCAGAGATGCTTAGCACTTGTTGGCCCTTTTGCCTTCACTCTGCGGTCCAGCTCACCCCAAACCATCTCGAATGGGTTCAGGTCTGGTGACTGGAGGCCAGGTCATCTGGCTTAGCACCCCATCACTCTCCTTGGTCAAATAAATAAATGATGGTCCAACTAAAAGCAAACCGGATGGAATAGCATGCCGTTGCAAGATGCTGTGGTAGCCATGCTGGTTCAGTATGCCTTCAATTTTGAATAAATCCCCAACAGTGTCACAGCAAAGCACCCCCACACCATCACACCTCCTCCTCCATGCTTCATGGTGGGAACCAGGCATGTAGAGTCCATCCGTTCACCTTTTCTGCGTCGCACAAAGACACGGTGGTTGGAACCAAAGATCTGAAATTTGGACTCAGACCAAAGCACAGATTTCCACTGGTCTAATGTCCATTCCTTGTGTTCTTTAGCCCAAACAAGTCTCTCCTGCTTGTTGCCTGCCCTTAGCAGTGGTTTCCTAGCAGCTATTTTACCATGAAGGCCTGCTGCACAAAGTCTCCTCTTAGCAGTTGTTGTAGAGAAGGGTCTGCTGCTAGAACTCTGTGTGGCATTGACCTGGTCTCTAATCTGAGCTGTTGTTAACCTGCGATTTCTGAGGCTGGTGACTCGGATAAACTTATCCTCAGAAGCAGAGGTGACTCTTGGTGTTCCTTTCCTGGGGCGGTCCTCATGTGAGCCAGTTTCTTTGTAGCGCTTGATGGTTTTTGCCACTGCACTTGGGGACACTTTCAAAGTTTTCCCAATTTTTCGGACTGACTGACCTTCATTTCTTAAAGTAATGATGGCCACTCGTTTTTCTTTAATTAGCTGCTTTTTTCTTGCTATAATACAAATTCTAACAGTCTAATCAGTAGGACTATCAGCTGTGTATCCACCAGACTTCTGCACAACACAACTGATGGTGCCAACCCCATTCATAAGGCAAGAAATCCCACTTATTAAACCTGACAGGGCACACCTGTGAAGTGAAAACCATTCCTGGTGACTACCTCTTGAAGCTCATCAAGAGAATGCCAAGAGTGTGCAAAGCAGTCAAAGCAAAAGGTGGCTACTTTGAAGAACCTAGAATATAAGACATATTTTCAGTTGTTTCACACTTTAGTATATAACTCCACATGTGTTAATTCATAGTTTTGATGCCTTCAGTATGAATGTACAATTTTCATAGTCATGAAAATACAGAAAAATCTTTAAATGAGAAGGTGTGTCCAAACTTTTGGTCTGTACTGTACTTCACTATATATTGCAGTATAAAGTATAAGCAATCAAACGATCGCCGATTCAAGTACTCTAAGAAGACTAAAATTAAGATTAAAAAAGTAAGTTTAAATCATCCCGTTTTCTGCCTACAAAAATACATTTAAAAAGTAAAAACAATTGGTCTCTTCAGGTCCAAAAATGTTCGATATGCCAAAGTATGAAATTTAAATCGTAAAATTAAAATGACGGTTACTTCATAAATCAATAGTACATGTGAAAATAAGTAACTGTGTAATATATCTCATCAGAGATCTGCTTTTTTTCACAATTGATCAGTCACTATCAAAATTCTCAATTCTGGAGGTAAAATTGAATCGTATATAGAATTGCTTCCGTAGCAACTGCCATCAGCTATATAAGCGGAGGGGGGACTTAGAGACAGAGCGCCTTCCCCTCCTATCTAGATAGATTATCAGTAGCAACTTTCAGCCATGTGCAGCTGATCAGCAGGTGGTGGCAGGTGGTGACAGGGATGACCTATCCTAAAGATGGGACATCCTTGTTAAAGTTGCAGAAAACCTTTAAGGCTTTTGTAAGTTGCGGCAATGGCAGCAACAAGACTAAATGTCAGATATAACACAAAATCAGTCATAGGACTTACAATTAATAAATTCATAGAACATGGACAGCATCAAAGCTGCTGAAGTTATTTAATTTGTATCTACATGAGCAATCTGTCTGCAGTACACATCAATATGATCGTTAAAGACAGCAGAAAAACGAAATTCAACCCCTCCCCCACCTCCAGCCCCTGAAATGTTTCACAGCACCATCGACATTATC
The DNA here is from genome assembly GCF_032444005.1 of Ranitomeya imitator. Taxonomy (NCBI): domain Eukaryota; kingdom Metazoa; phylum Chordata; class Amphibia; order Anura; family Dendrobatidae; genus Ranitomeya; species Ranitomeya imitator. The sequence goes on from NC_091285.1 coordinate 432,819,282, forward strand.
AAGGGGCTGAAGGGTAATGACTTATTTGTCATGAGATTGAAGCCTTCGAATATTACCAACCCTTTTTGGGGGGTTTTAACCTTACCTTAAAAAACTGAAGCCTTTCCTTATTTCTGTTAAATTCTATTTCGAGACTTTTCAGTGCAGCATCTGGTCTGTAAAAGTAGTAGTGCAAAAAGACTAATGTAAATGTGGGCTCTGTAAAGAACAGTGGGTTACTAATAAAAGACAGCCATTTAGTATGTAAAGAAGGGTCTTACTCTGGAATGGGCTGTAAATGGAACGGACACAACATTGGGGTGTTTTCAATCTGCTCACGAGAGCTTCTGCTTGAGGCTCCTGATTCACAGACTCCCTTGCAGCTAATTTGTCCCCTACAGTAGGGCTTAGCACCTGCTGATTTGGCTGGCGAGAGCTTGGACGCTGGTCTGTGTGACTCAACTGAGGTTGCGATAGGAACGGTCTGTGCTGCGCTGGTGACAGAGATTCATGTGATTAATTCTATAATATAATATTTAATTATTAAATTCACTTATAAATTCACATATTTAAAAGGGGAAGTCCAGGACTGGAAAAACATTGCAGATATTTTTCCCAAACACTATTACACCTATCTACAGGTAGTGTCTGGTATTGCAATTCACCATTCACTTGAAAAGGAGCCGAGCTGCAATACAACAGAAACATGTGGATGTGTGCATTGTTTTTGGAAGAAAGCAGCCATGTTTTTCTCGTGATTTGGATATTTTGCCCCAGCAGTTCGCCCCCGGGTACATTTACTTCACCTGTGGGAAGATATACTATCCAGCTGTCATACCATCACCCGAGAGGACCCCTTTAAGTAGCGTCAGTCCCTACTGACCGAATACCACAGGTGGCATCGTGAACAAACTTTATTCTTAAACTCACTTTAAAGACCTTTCCCTTTACTTGGGCGCCCAGGACCACGGACCGGGTCGCAGCCCCCGTGACGTCCCCTTCAAGTACCGGACCCGGTAACAAGTACCCCACTGCCCTGGTGGGCGACTCAACTTGGCGTTACTTACAGGATGTACCCAGGGGAGAACTGCTGGGGGCGAAACATCCTATAATCGTTTCTCATCCTCACCAAGCCCTTTACTAAAATTATTGTTTTCAATTTTTTCTCAAAAGCTCAAGAGAAAAACCATAAGACGATACAACACAAAGTTCTAGCTGCTACAGAATTGTAATTCCAACACAAGTATTTACGAAGGCTTCTTTCACATTTCCGTCGGTACGGGGCAGTCACGAAGCGTCGGCGCGATGTACCGACGGAAGTGTGCTTTCACATTTCAGTCAGACTGCAGGGTGAGGAAAGATTGTGAGAGCGATAATTCCTGCTGGGCATGCGCAGTCTGAAACCCTGGATGCGACGTACAGAAAAACATTCCCTTGAACGTTTTTCTGTGACGCCGGTCCGCCAAAACCCGACGCAACCAGTGCACGACAGACGCAACGTGTGGCCATACGTCACGATCCGTCGGCAATACAAGTCTATGGGAAAATGCAGGATCCTGCAAATTTTTTTGAAGGATCCTGCATTTTCAAAAATCTATGTATTGCGGCGGTAGCAGAAAGACGGAAAAGTGAAAGTAGCCTAAGAAAGACAAGTTACTATTCTGTAACAGAACTGGATACATTTCTAGGACTTATTTCCCCCCTGCCTAATATCTGCATTATGCAGACACTGCTGATTAAAGGGAAAAGAAGGATTTTTGGTACTTACCATAAAATCTTTCTTGGAGCCTTGATTGGGGGACACAGGTAACCACGGGTGTATGCTGCTGTCGCTAGGAGGCTGACACTAGGCAAAAAAGTTAGCTCCTTCTCAGTAGGGTACACAAGGACTGGCACTAAGGTCGTCAGTTTTAATGGAAAAGCAGGAGGAGAAGCAACAATAGAAACTATATACAGGCCCAACTTAGGCACACAGGCCCAAAAAACCAGGGAGGGTGCTGTGTCCCCTAATGAAGGCTGCAAGAAAAAAAAGTTTACAGAAAGTACCAGAAATTCTCCTTTTATCGCTTAATTTGGAAACACAGGTAACCATGGGACTCCTAAAGCAGTCCCAAGGGAGGGAAAAAAGAGCTTAAATTAGGTTGGGCAGCGGACTTTTGCAGCACCTCACCTACCTCCCACAGGACAGCAGCTTTAATTGAGAGACTGAGAATCCTGGTGGAAGAGGAAACCCTGAGAAAGTAGGTCTAAGAGTTTCCATGGTAAATCTGCGAGTAAGTTGACTAACCCTGCGTACCAGGCTCTTCTGGGCCAGTCTGGTGCCACTAGAACTGGCACTTCTTCCACCTTGATCTTGACAAGTCTGGTGATCAGGGGAAGGGGTGGAAAAAGGAACGGAAGTTCAAACAGACCATGAAATGACCAGGGGGTCATAACCGACTGCCAGGGGGTCGCGTGCCCCACCATTGAAAAGAGACTCAAATTAGGAAGTCGGGGGCCAAGTTGTCTACGCCTGGAACGTGGAATACTGATATTGCTGTCCCGTGCCACTCGGCCCAGTCCAGAATCTGTGAGACCTCCACCATGACAGACTCGCTGCATGTCCTGCCCTGGCCGTTTATATATGCCATGGCAATGTCTGATCAAACTCAGACTGGATGGTCCGTTAGAAGGTCTATTAATGGAGGAGAGAGGTAGAGGTCTCCGATTTCCAGGAAATTTATGAGAAGAGAGGTTTCCCTGAGAGTTCCAGTGACCTGGGACTGTGTGGTGAAAGAAGACTGCTTCTCATCCGAGGAGACTAGCCTCTGACAACTTGCCAGTTGAGAGGGCAAAATGACTTCCTGTGCCAAATGGAGGGGGAGAGAATACACAAGCCAAAAACTGCTTCACTCGAAGAGGCAGAAGTACAGGACGATCCAGGGATCAAATCCTTTTATCCCAAGCTGACAGAAGGGTCAGCTGGATGGAACGGGTATGGAATTATGCAAAAGTGACAGCTTCCATTGCAGCAATCATCTTGCCTAAGACTCATGCAAAGACGAATAGAACGCTTGGATGGGCATCTTAAGGAAAGAATCCCTAGACGATCCCCAAGATTTTTTCCTCTGGGAGCAGAACTCTGGCATAAGCGGTATTGAACAGCATGCCTAGGAAAACTAGGCGCTAGCCCGGAATCAGGTGATTTTGCCATGATGACCACCCAGCCTATATGGGAAAGTGTTTAAGGTGATCTGAAAACTTTGGCAAAACAGTCTCTGAAGGATGGGTTTTTGATCAGGTCTTGCCTTTAAGGAATGACTACTATCCCCATGGAGCAGAGAATGGCCATGACCTTTTTAAACACTCTGGGGGCAAAGGCCAGACTGGAGAGGAGAGCTGTGAACTGGTAGTGCTCCTCAAAGACCACAAAGCAGTGAAACTTTTAATGCGCCACATAAATCGAAATGAGTAGATTGGTTATCCAGGATGCCTCAGAGCAGAGTAACTCCTCGGGTTCCAAAGAAGCAATCACCGATAGGAGAGTTTCCATGCTGAAACGATGGAGACTCACCCACAGGTTTAGAAGCTTGAGATCCAGTTTTGGATGGAGTGAGCAGTCTATTTGGGACCACAAATAGGTTGTGATAGAAACCTGAGAAGCATTCCAGGGAGGAGACTGGTACAATGACCCCTGCCCGGAGGAGAGAGGAGAAGGTTTGAAAGAAACTGGGAACTTGTGCAGGAAACGTCTGAATAGGAGGAAAGAAAACGATCTTGTAACATGTGGTAATCTCCCTGAACCAGGTGTTGTCAACTGCGGAGAACCACATGTCCTGGCAGATAAGAAGGCTGTCACCCATCCTGAGAAGATTCCTAGGTGTGGGTGACCCGTCATGCAAAAGAGAATCAATTGGACAGAGACTCTGAGGACTTGGCAGATTGGCCCTTGGAGCGCCATGGCGAGATTTGTTTGAAGGACAGCTTCCTTCTCGCTCACTGTGCAGGACACCAGTCGTACTGAGATGAGGTCCCGAAGGAGGAGAAATTACAAAAGGAGTGAAACTGAACAAAACATCTCCTGGTAAGTGGATGTTTGAGCTTAGGCTAGGGAAGAGAAGTGCTCTTACTGCCAGTGGCATGCGAGATGAGCTGATCCAGCTTCATCTCAAAGAGACACGATTCCTGTAAAGGGAGATAACTCCAGGCTTTAAGCCATTAGATTCTGCGTATGGGTACAATATTGCATTTAAGACAGGAGAAGCAGCTGGTGGTGTCCAGAGGCAAAGCAAGCAATTATTTACCTGCGTGGACAATATAATCCACACGGTCCGCCAGTTTGTCTGGCTAAGCCTCCGATAAAATGCCCTGATGAATGAGACTGAATGATCTGGGAGGAGGACACTCTTCCTCCTTAATATTGAGGGCCTGATTAACGGCCGATATGAGGCCGTCGACCATATTCTGGAGTTTGGTTCGAGTTTTGATGAGATTCTGACTGGGAATAGAGATCAGACCTAGGGGCTACCTTCGAGGAGGAGAAGTGGGATACTGAAAGTATCCCTGCAGGAAGTGGAACGAAACGAGGAACTGGAGTGTGCCCGCTTCTTGGACGTTATCCTTGATCTGCCATGCTGATAGATGGGCGACAAATTCGTTATGAGAAATGATCGGAGCACTGGAGGCACTTGAAATGTTACGTAAAGGTTTAAGAACCTGTACCAAGGACTGGGATACCTTGATTAGGTCAGTTACTGATTGAGAAATGGCAACAGGGTACCCTGAAGAAGGGGGTGTGTTCTCATCCCCAGGTGGCTCCTGTGAGGCTTGCAAGGTGGGGGGGTTGCAATCTGGGCAGAAAGCCAAGGCCTGACCTGTGAGCCACTTTTTGCAGAGGGCACAGGCGTAGTGAATAATGTGGTAGAGACAGGAGCGAGACTTCCTGGGTCTGTGCATATGTATAGCCAGAAGCTGACAGGGGCTGCTGAAGAGGGCTAAGCCTATGAAGGAAGAAGAAAACAGCCTGGACGGAGCCTACCCATTCCAGGATGTAGGGGAAACATCCTTAGGAGAGACTAGTCAAGCAGGAGAACGGTGACGTGGAGTTGTAGCAGAGCATGAAGCACCGCCAGAGATGCAGAAAGAGTGAAGAGAAAAAAAACGAACGGGGCAATATCTGGCAAGGCATGCTGAAAACTCGACGCTGTCAAAGTAAGACAAATGATCTCATAGGAGAAAAAGTAAATGTGCGTAAGCCCTCGCACACCGATTGGTAGGCAAGCACAAGGCGGCCAGAAACAAGACTGCCCTGGAAATGAAAGAAGCGTTTCCACAGCAAGAAAGAAAAAAAAAAAAAACAAAACGTACAAGCCCTCAAGCGCTGATTAACCAGCATGCATGAAGAGAAGGGGGCGTGACCATGTCTGCCTTAGAAAGAGGCAGGCACTACATTTCTGGATGCCAACTGTGGCGCATTAGAAACGTGCGCTGCATACAGAAAGAGTGATGTGATTTCCTCTGGCTTTCTAATACCTCCCTGCCCCCCGAAGAGGGACTTTGGAGGAGGTCCCCACTCCTTCTCCATGCAGACAGGTGCCGTTCCTCCTGTCTCTCCAGAGGATCACATCAGGAGCCACCAGATGAGGAGGGATCCACTGGGGAAGGAAAAAAGAAAAGAAAAAAAAAAAAAGCGTCCTCCTTCCCACCCCATCGTGGTCCCACACAACACAGAAGATGGTGTCAACACAGAGGGAAGGGCCACCAAGGAGTGACTACCGTCTTCCTCCCAGCCCCCTCTGTAGAGAGGGATAGAGTGGGGAACAGGCAAGGACCTAAGGAGAAAAAGACCAATCTTGGGTCAGATCCAGGTCTGCCTCCTACTGACAGTAACCTAAAACTGACGAGCTTTGTGTCTGTTGGTGGGTGTATAATGCTGAGGAAGAACCAACTTTATTTTTTTCCCTAGTGCCAGCCTCCTAGCGACAGCAGCATATACCCATGGAAACCTGTGTTCCCCAATTAAACGATAAAGTATGGTGGCCACCAGCACTAGATTATATTGATTTGTATAAAATCACTTAATATCTCTAGCCATTCCCTCTGTCTTTCACTCAATATTTACACACAGTATGGCTGCCACAAAAAAAGTGCTTCTGGAAGTAAAACAGATAAGTATCACACTTGGGTGGTACGCTAACTTCAAGTATAGCCATTTTTATATTTTGGTGGAAAATGCAAATATATCTGGAAGTAAACCAAACAAATGGCTTTTTTATGGTTCCTGTTAAGGTGTTTTTCAACTCTGAAAAATAGTTCCCTAACTAGGTTTCTAAATTTCTGCTGTGACGGCAGCTAGTCAGTGTCAGCAAGCATAGCTACATTACCACTGTCAATGTAGCATCACATGGAAAGATGTAGAGATACCAACATTCAGATTCAGATTCAGGGTCCTCACAGAAATGTGGTGTACAGTCATAGATCGATCACATGCCAAGTGTGTGCATTTACATTAAATACAAAATACCATTTAGTAAAATCCAACTGTAACGAATGATCAGCTATGAGGTCTGTTGGACAGACTGGATTCACCAGTTTTGGATCTCTGTCAAATTTCTTCACTGCATCCCTCATTGCAGCAAAGTCAACCATCGCAGGAATGCCACTACAATAAAAAAAGACATTAAAAACATCAGATTTAATGAGAAAAATACAAACCATTACAATGGTTTCAAAGAAGTTAAGGACCAGCTCAAAAGTAGCCAGATTTTGCTCTTATTTGTATTCCCGCTGCTCCTCTGAAGAGGTCTTTTTTAAATCCACAATACAGTTCCAGAGGTATGGCCCTTTACATTTATTGCTTATTTTATGGTCTATACAAGGGGGTACTCTTCACAGGATCCTCTGGGGTGTGTATCTAAGCTGCTTTACATAACTGTGAGCCATACCCCCTTGGAAGAGCATAAAAATTTGCACTAAATAAGGAAGGTCCCATCTCTGGAAACATATGGAGGATTTAACCCCTTAATGACCGCCAATACGTCTTTTAACTGACCTGAGATATAAGAGAATAGCCTCCCCATACAGGTGACAATCCAGCATCTGTCGGTTGTACACTATAGCTGACAACTTGCTGTATCAGCCACGATCAGTGTTGTTACCATCCATATCTGTTTAACCCCTTAGATGCTGCTGTCAATAGTGACTACATCATTATATATGGTTAACAGACTGTGGGGGCTTCCTCTTTATCCCAATTGGTGCCCTCAGATCATGATTTTGTTGTCCTGATGTTTGCGATGGCAATTCATGACCAAATAGCGGCCTTAGAGTCTGATTGCTGTAGTATTCTGTTCAGAAGTTAGAGGCATTTAGGTGGTAAAAATACACATTTTCATTTCTGTCATACCACTTTGTATTAATTCCTGTAAAGCACCTGATGGGTTAATAAACTACCTGACTGCAGTTTTCAATATGTCAGGGGGTGCTGTTTTTAAAATGGTATCACGTTTGGGGGTTTCCCAATATACGAGACCCCTAAAGTCACTTCAAACATGGATAAGTCCCTAAAAAAAGAAATTTTGTAAATTTCTTTGAAAAAATGAAAAATTGCTGCTACATTTTTAAACATCCTAAAATGCTAACAAAATAAAATATCATTTTACAAATGGTCCTGATGTAAAGCAGACATGTGGGAAATGTTATTTATTAATGGTTTGCTGTTGTATGACTATCTGGATTAAAGGGATAATCATTCAAATTTAGAAAATTGCTAATTTTTTAACATTTTTCTCAAATTTTTGATATTTTTTATAAATAAACACAAAAAATGTTGAACTAAATTTACCATTATCATAAAGTATAATGTGTCACGAAAAAACAATCTCAAAATCACTGGGATTTGTTGAAGCGTTGCAGAGTTATTACCACATAAAGTGACACTGGTCAGATTTAAAAAATTTGGCTCGGTCACTAAGGGGTTAAAGAGGAAAAAAAAACAAACAAACAAAAAAAATGTATCGCGAGAGGAGTAGTGTAAATAAGAGCAAAAACTGCCAACTTTTGATCTGAACAATATTTGAGAAGTTAGTTCCAGGGTATAAAATTTACTTAAAAATTTTAGTAGTTAATTTTCAAGTCCACATTCAGATATCTGTTACTCACACAAATGTTCTACATGGATGGAACACATACACATAGTTAATTTGGACCGTTCACAAGTGCGCTGTTGGTTTGCTTTTTTTTTTTTTTTTTTTTTTTTTTTTTTTTTTTTTTTTAAGTGTACTGAGCAAAAAAAAAACAATGCAGACATTTGGGTTTTGGGATCTTGCTCCCCACAGACTGCCTTGAAAATGCTAAAAACTTAGCCCATATTCTGCCGTATATCCTAGTCAGTACTGGCTTTCTACTCGGCAGCAGGGTAGCGACTAAGGACTGGGAGAATCCCTTCTGTGTTAATAGGGTCCTCTCAAAATCCAAGCTGTCAAATGTAGACCTAACTTCTGAGGATGTGACACTGGGCCCTGCCTGAGGAGACCTCAGAATCCAGGGCTCCGATAAGGACATCTTCCTCATCCACGAGAACCATGGCCTTTTGGGCCAAAACGGAGCAATGAGGATGACCCTTGCTCCCTCCTGCCGAATCTTCCTCAGGACTGCCGGGATCATCATCAACAGAAAATGCACAAGCCAGCTGGAAATCCCAAGGAATCTGTAATGCTTCCACTGCGTATGGCTTTTCTCTTCGGTTTAAAGAGCAGAAGATCTTAGACTTGTTTGCCAACAGAAAGACTATTTCTGGAAGTCCCCAATGATCCACAATCTGCTGAAAAACTGATGGATCCAGTTCCCATTCCCCTTGTTTCAGGGGATGTCTGGCTGAGAAAATCTGCTTCTTCATTCTCCTTCCCCTTTATGTGCAGTGCAGATAGCTGTAGATGTTCCTCCATGATCTGGTGAATTGCCAGTGATAGCAGCATCAGGGTTTCGGGATGGTGTTCCCCTTGGTGGTTGCTATAGTGAACGGACGTTCGGTTGTCTGACATTACTCGAACATGGTGTCCTTCAAAATGAGGAAGGAACTCTACTACTGCATTCTTTATCACAAGCAGCTCCTTGCAGTTTGAGGAATGGCCAGCTTCTGCCTCTGACAAGACCCCCTGGACTATGCGGTCCTTGAGATGTGCACCTCATATCCTTCTGCGCTCGCATCCATCACAAATCACGTCGGATATCTGGTAGGACCATGGAATTCTGTGCAACAGATTACCTGGATCCAGCCACCATGTCATGGAGTCTGTTGCTTACCGGGAGAGAATAATCCTCCCCTCTAAGGGCAGAGCCCTGTATTGGAAGTGTCCGAGTTGTCTGTCTATATACACTGCTGCCCTCAGGTACTGCTGATCTTTCTGATGGATGGGGACATGGTAGTATGCATCCTTCAAGTCTAAGGCAGGGTTCACATTAGCGTTCGGGGGCTTTATGGATGACTGCGCATGTCCTCCGCTAAGCCCCGCATACTTCTGCATGTGTCCTGCGTACCTATCTTTAACATTGGGTATGCAGGACATGCGGATGTATCGTTTTGACGAGCCCGCACAAAACGCAAATTGTTGCATTCCCGTGTGGTCGGCAGGTGTGTCAGAACAATGCATCTGCATACATCCACATGTCCTGCGTACCCAACGTTAAAGATAGGTACGCTGGACGCATGCAGAAGTATGCGGGGCTTAGCGGAGGACGTACGCAGCCCTCCGCAAAGCCTCTGAACGCCAATGTGAACTTAGCCTTAGACACTCATGTAGCAGCCTGTGAACAAGATCTTTATTGACAATTTATTGACTCCATCTTGAACAGTCTGTAGACCAGGAACTTTCAGAGACCCTTAAGGTTGATAATTGTTCTGAACGACTGGTCAGGCTTCCTTATCAGAAACAGGGGAGAATAGAATCCCCTTCCCCTGCTGCTGAACAGGCACCTTCACCAGAACCCTCTTTTGTAGTAAAAGTAATACTTCCGCCTCTAGGGCCTGCTGCTCCTTCCAAGACCTGGGCGACAAGATCTTGAGCCTGTGCCTGGGAGTGGATCTGAACTCCAATTTCAGTCCTGATGTTATTTTAGTGAGTACCCAGGCATTGGCTGAGATTTCCTCCCAGACAGGTTGGAAGTGGGACAACCTCCTACCTGGGAGAACCCATTACTTAGAGGGTTTTTGGCTCCTTGCTGAGGAACCCCCAAACATGAAACCCCTGCTCGGTTTCTTGTCCTTCCAATCGCCCTGTTCCTTAGGAGGTCTGTTTCTGCTATATGTTCTCCTACGAAATGAACTCTTGAACTGAGGAAGGGACACATTGGAAAAGCCCTTTTTCTTATCCACGGCTTTGTTTAGAATGTCGTCCAGAGCCTTGCAAAAGATATTTTCCTTCACATGGGACCGAGCATAGTCTGGTCTTGGACTGGTCATCTCCCGGCCAGATTTTGAGCTATAAAACTCTGCGGGCAGCATTGGATAGATTCTCCGATCTGGCTGCTAACCTGACAATCTGCTGAGGCGTCAGCCAGGAAGGCAGCTGCTCCCTGCAACAGTGGAAGGTCCGGCAGGATCTTTTTCCTAGGGATATTTCTAAGCTGGTCCTCAAGCTGCTGTAGCCACACCAACATAGACCTGACCGTACAGGTTGCCGCTATTGGCAGATTTAATGACGCTGCTGGCGATTACCAGGTCTGTTTCAGGAAATCCTCTGCATTCTTATCCAAGGGGTCCTTAAGAGCCCCTAGGTCCTCAAAGGGCAACGTTCATTTTTTAACCGACTTTGCAACTGCCACATCGATCTTTGGAGTCTTCTCCCATATGCCCGCCTCCTCATCGTCAAATGGATATCTCCTCTTTGAAGAAGATGGTAGTGGGCCCTCCGTCTCCAGCCTCTTCCACTCTAATGAGCATCATGATTTTCTCATTACTGGAAAGGAACGGCTTTTCCTCTGCTCCATGCCACTGAACATAATGTCCTGGACTGTTCTAGCATTCCTAGGATCAGCTATGCCCATATTCGACCTGATTGCCCTAAACAGCCTGTCTGTATCCTCAGCTGGGAAGCAGGGTCTACCCATCCTTGGCCTCATAAGAGGAGGAAGAGGAGGAGGAATCCGTAAGGTAAGAGTCCTCCCCCTTAAGTGCAGATTTCTCTGACTCAGACGACAGCAGTTCTGTCTTCCCCTCCTCTCTATGTCCCATCAGGTGCTTTAATGATTACTGTACCTTAGATCTAATAATGGCCTTCAGGTCCAGAGCCAACTCAGGAGTTTCCCAGGACTTTGTATTTTATTCCTCGTGCTGCTGAGGAGATTATTATATTATCATTCCTCCGAGACGATCTGTTGTATACAACTTGGACAGACAGAGTCTCTTACTATTAGTGCTGGGTAAATCCCCATTGCACAGAGCACACTCCTGATTGTTCTGTTTCAAACTACGTTTCAGGGGCCTTCCGTAGTAAAAGAATACACAGAGAAAGGGGCCTGTTTTTATACAGTGCACTTTTATGTACAGTAGATCACTCATCATTTAGCTGATCACTCTACGGTACTGGAGACAGAGACTGAGCTGGTTCAGAAGAACATCTCCCCCTGGAGATGGGCTCGTGACCTGCCTTGCTTTTTAGGCTTGTCCTGCTGCTTGTACGACTGCCATTACTGCACCCCTTGCTGATGCTGCTGGCGAGGCTGCAATGGCTCCTGCGTCGATTGCAGTGATGGTGATGGCTGCTGCTGCGGTGGCTGCTGCTGTCCCTCCATGATCAGGATGATGCAGGAAATGCCACCATCTTCCTGGACACATCCCCTTTATACCAGATGGCCTTTTTCACAAAATCTTAAAAATTTTTCACCACAAACAAATAAAAAACAAAACAAAACCAAAAACGGAAACATTTGGCATCACATTAATTGCACTGTTGAGGAGAATCATATTGTCAAGTCATTTTTACCAAACAATGTACACCGCAAAAACAATTTCCCCAAAACAATGTTACAATTTTATTTTTTTTTGCAATGTGACCACACTAAGTATTTTATTCCTCGTGCTGCTGATGCAGAGCATTCGTTTCTGCCTGTAACCCTGTGCACACTGCAATCTGTTGACTGATGAAGGTCTTTGTAGGACCAAAACGTTTATTTTATTTTGTGCAGGCAATCCAAAAATAATCTGCTTACAACATTTACCTGAGTGCCAAGTTTTCTACAAGATTTACATGGGACAGGATGCTACTTGGGCACCATCCACAAGAGTGCCATAAATACCAATTTTGATCATATTTGTAGTTTTATACCTTTCATGTCCTGGCCATTTTTTTTTTTTCTGCACATCTGTCTCCCCCCCCCCCCCCCCTTTTTAAAAAGCCATGCATTTTTTTTATTCAGATACAGCCATATGATGGGTATGGTTTTGCAGGAACAATTGTACATTTGAATGAATGTTTTTTTTACCATATAATGTACTGAAAAACTGAAGTGCAGTGAATCGGTGAAAGAATGCCATTCCACAGTGACCTGACACCTTGATTCTCCAAGTCATTACGACGGATGCTATGTGGTTTATTTAATTTTATCCTATTATACACCAATAGTTAAATCTTAATACTTCTCTCCTTCCTACATATTCTATCCAATATATTTTGAAGTGATTGTGACATTCCCCATTACCTATAGGGTGTCAGTACATTTCTTGGCCCTTTGGTTTTTTTGTTTTATGTGAAAAATAGCACCAAACAATACTCACGTGAAATCTTGTAGGACAACACGGGCTGGAAGGAAGGGAATTTCTTGGCATTCACAGTTTGTTTTCCACTTCAAAACTCTCATGGCATCATCCTGTTTTACCAACACACCATCACAGTTACGTATCACAGCTTCAAGCACCACACGGATACAAAAAGGCAAGGTATCTGCAATAGAAAATTAAAGTTAGTGCACAATTAAATGGTTTTGTCTTAAAAAGTCAATCATTTAGACATCATTGGTGGAGGTCCACCTCACTCTAATCCATCCACCCTACTTCACCCAAGAGCAGACAGCAGAGCTATCCTTAATAGGATTGCCCACTGGCTCTTGTTAAGTGATCGCGGGGCACAGATGGGTTGCCATAACAGCCGATTACTTGCGATTATTTATGAAAAAAACAGAAATATGGCAAAAAATTTTAAATTTTGTAATTTTCAAACTTTGTATTTTTATGCCCTTAAATCAGAGAGATATGTCAAATAATAGTTAATAAATAACATTTCCCACATGTCTACTTTACATAAGCACAATTTTGGAAACAAAATTTTTTTTTGTTAAGGAGTTATAAGGGTTAAAAGTTGACCAGCAATTTCTCATTTTTACAAAACCTTTTTTTTTTTTTTTTTTTTAGGGACCACATCACATTTGAAGTCATTTTGAGGGGTCTATATGATAGAAAATAATGAAGCGTGACACCATTCTAAAAACTACACCCCTCAAGGTTCTCAAAACCACATTCAAGAAGTTTATTAACCCTTTACGTGCTTCACAGGAACTGAAACAATGTGGAAGGAAAAAATGAACATTTAACTTTTTTTTGCAAACATCTTAATTCAGAACCATTTTTTTTTGTTTTCACATGTGTAAAAACAGAAATGTAACCATAAATTTTGTTATGCAATTTCTCCTGAATACGCCAATACCCCATATGTGGGGGTAAACCACTGTTTGGGAGCACCGCAGAGCTTGGAAGGGAAGGAGTGCCGTTTTACTTTTTCAATGTAGAATTGTCTGGAATGGAGATCAGACGCCATGTTGCGTTTGCAGAGCCCCTGGTGTGCCTAAACAGTGGAAACCCCCCACAAGTGACATCATTTTGTAAACTAGACCCCTTAAGGAACTTATCTAGATGTGTGGTGAGCACTTTGAACCCCCATGTGCTTCACAGAAGTTTATAACGTAGAGCCGTGAAAATTTAAAAAAAAAAAAAAAAAAAATCGCATTTTTTCTACAAAAATGATCTTTTTGCCCCCAAATTTTTATTTTCACAAGGGTAACAGGAGAAATTAGACCACAAAAGTTGTTGTGCAATTTCTCCTGAGTACGTCGATACCCAATATGTGGGGGTAAACCACTGTTTGGGCGCACCGCAGAGCTTGGAAGAGAAGGAGTGCTGTTTTACTTTTTCAATGTAAAATTGGCTGGAATTGAGATTGGACGCCATGTCGCGTTTGGAGAGCCCCTGATGTGCCTAAACAGTGGAAACCCCCCACAAGTGACACCATTTTGGAAACTAGACCCCTTAAGGAACTTATCTAGATGTGTGGTGAGAACTTTGAATGCCCAAGTGCTTCACAGAAGTTTAGAATGCAGAGTCATAAAAATAAAAAATATTTTTTTTTTCCACAAAAAAGATTTTGTAGCCCCCAAGTTTTTATTTTCACAAGGTTAACAAGAGAAATTGGACCCCAAAAGTTGTTGTCCAATTTGTCCTGAGTATGCTGGTACCCAATATGTGGCGGTAAACCACTGTTTGGGCGCACGGCAGAGCTCGGAAGGGAAGGAGCGCCGTTTTGGAATGCAGACTTAGATAGAATGGCCTGTGGGCGTTATGTTGTGTTTGCAGAGCCCCTGATGTACCTAAACAGTAGTAACCCCCCACAAGTGACCCCATTTTGGAAACTAGACCCCCCAAGGAACTTCTATAGATGTGTGGTGAGAACTTTGAATGCCCAAGCGCTTCACAGAAGTTTATAATGCAGAGTCATAAAAATAAAAAATATTTTTTTTTTTCCACAAAAAAGATTTTGTAGCCCCCAAGTTTTTATTTTCACAAGGGTAACAGGAGAAATTGGACCCCAGAAGTTGTTGTCCAAATTGTCCTGAGTACGCTGATACCCCATATGCACCATTTGACTTTTTGAGCGCAAAATTGGCTGTCGTGTTTGGAGACCCCCTGATGTACCTAAACAGTGGAAACCCCCCAATTCTAGCTCCAACCCTAACCCTAATCCCAACCTGATCCATAATCCTAATCACTAACCCCAACGATAATCACAACCCTTACCCCAAAACAACCCTAATGTCAACCCTAACCATAACCCTAATCAAAACCCTAAATCCAACACACCCCTAATCCTAATCTCAACCCTAACCTCAAACCTAACCCTAATCCCAATACACCCCTAATCACAACCCTAACCTTAACCCTAATCCCAAACCTAACCCTAATCCCAAGCGTAACCCTAATGCCAACCCTAATCCAAACCCTAACCCTAATCCCAACTCTAACCCTAACCTTAGCCCCAACCCTAGCCCTAAGGCTACTTTCACACTTGCGTCGTTTGGCATCCGTCGCAATCCGTCGTTTTGGACAAGAAACGGATCCTGCAAATGTGCCCGCAGGATGCGTTTTTTGCCCATAGACTTGTATTGCCGACGGATCGTGACGGATGGCCACACGTTGCGTCCGTCGTGCACTGGATCAGTGTTTTGGCGTACCGTCAGCACAAAAAAAATTCAAGGTAACGTTTTTTTTGTACGTAGCATCCGCCATTTCTGACCGCGCATGCGTGGCCGTAACTCCGCCCCCTCCTCCCCAGGACATATATTGCGCAGCGGATGCGTTGAAAAACTACATCCGCTGCCCACGTTGTGCACAATTTTCACAACATGCGTCGGTACGTCGGGCCGATGCATTGCGACGGCTCTGTACCGACGTTAGTGTGAAAGAAGCCTAACCCTAAATTTAGCGCCAACCCTAACCCTAAATTTAGCCCCAACCCTAAATTTAGCTCTAACCCTAAATTTAGCCCCAACCCTAGCCCTAAATTTAGCCCTAACCCTAGCCCTAACCCTAGCCCTAACCCTAACCCTAGCCCTAACCCTAGCCCTAGCCCTAATTTTAGCCCCAACTGCTCTTCTCCTGCCGGCCGGCAGATGGAGACAGATGGCGGGCGCACTGCGCATGCGCCCGCCATTTTCTTTTGCCCAGAAGATGGCGGCGGCCAGGAGGAGCAGCAGGAGCACCCAGGGACACCGGTAAGTATGATAGGGTCCCCGAATCCCCCTATTTCTCTGTCCTCTGATGTGCGATCACATCAGAGGACAGAGAATTACACTTTGCTTTTTTTTTTTTTTTTTTGCGGTCGCCGGTAAACAGTTAATTACCGGCGATCGCAAAACAGGGGTCGGTAAAACCGACCCCGATCATGCTCTTTGGGGTCTCGGCTACCCCCGGCAGCCGAGACCCCAAAGATTCTCCCGGGGCCGGCCGGCGGGCGCACTGCGCATGCGCCCGCCATTTTGAAGATGGCGGCGCCCACCGGGAGCCACGAGGAGCACCGGGGGAGATAGGTGAGTATCGGGGGGCTATCTGGGACCCCCTTTCTCTGTCCTCTGATGTGCGATCACATCGGAGGACAGAGAAATTAAAGAGATCGCGGTTTTTTTTGCGATCGCCGGTAAACGGTTAATTACCGGCGATCGCAAATGCGGGGGTCGGTAAAAAAAACCCCGAATCATGTTCTCTGGGGTCTCGGCTACCCACGGCAGCCGAGACCCCGGAGAAAATCCGACTCTGGGGGGCGTTAATTAACGGCGCTGTGGTTTAAGTACCCTTAGCGGCCGCCGTTAAAAGGCGTATCTGCAGTCGCTAAGGGGTTAAAGTCTTTTTATCGAGGTAGAAATGGATCCCAATACTTCTAATCCTGGACCAAAACAAAAATACAGGTCATACGAAGCTGGTTTCAAATTTAAGGTTGTGTCAAGAGCAGAAGAAAGCAATAACAGTATTTCAAGTAGGGAACTTAACGTTAACTTGTGTTAACGAAAAACAAGTGAGAGTGGCAGAAAGTGAAAGCGAACTTGTAAAAGATTCCAAAGGCAAAAAAAGCTCGACGTGGTGTAAAGATGTCATACAAGGCTCTAAAGGCTGAATTGCATAAATGGGTTATGGAGTGTCGTCAAAATGGTAACTGCATAACACGCATGGGAATTCACTTACGTGCCCTTCAAATGGCTAAAGACGACAAATTGAAAGCACCAGGCATTGAAAATTTTGTTGCATCAGCAGGATGGTGTACCCGCTTCATGAATAGATTTGGCCTATGTTTGAGGGAAAGAACAAGAAGGTCACAGAAGTTGCCAAAAGACCTTGATGTAGGAATGCTCAGACCTGAAACCCAAGATGGTGCACCACCACATTATGGGTGTCAGGTGCAAGCATTCATACATGAACAGTTTCCTGGAAAGTCGTGGGCCAGTTGAATGGCCACCAAGGTCTCTCGATCTGACCCCCATAGACTTATCTTTGGGGTCATTTGAAGGCAATTGTCTATGCTGTGAAGATGCGAGATGTGCAGCATCTGAAACAGATACTGGAAGCCTGTGCTAGCATTTCTTCTGAGGTGTTGCTATCAGTGTGTCAAGAGTGGGAGAAGAGGGTTGCATTGACAATCCAACACAATGGGCAGCAGAACATATTGTATAAGTGGTTATAAACTTGTAAATAACTCATGAAAGAATAAAGTTACCTTAAAACCAAGGAAACCATTGATTTTCTTGTGAAATTCTCAATAAGTTTGATGTGTCACATGACCCTCTTCCCATTGAAAAAAATAAAGTTGGATCCAAAATGGCCGACTTCAAAATGGCCACCACTCATCTTGAAAAGTTTTCACCCTCCCATATACTAATGTGCCACAAACAGGAAGTTGATATCACCAACCATTCCCATTTTATTTTAGGTGTATCCATATAAATAGCCCATCCTGTAGAGCCATTACACAGTGATCTATTCAAGTGTTTGTTTCTGTTAATGTTGATTATTATGGCTTATAGCCAATGAAAACCCAAGTGTCATTATCTCAGTAAATTAGAATTAACAAAAACCACCTGAAAAGGCTTCCTAAGCATTTAAAAAAGGTCCTTTAGTCTGTTTCAATAGGCCCCACAATCATGGGGAAGACAGATGACTTGACAGATGTCCAGAAGGCAGTCACTGACACTCCACAAGGAGGTAAGCTGCAAAAGGTTATTGATAAAGAAGCTGGCTGTCCACAGAGTGCGGTATCCAAGCATATTAAAGGAAAGTTGGGTGGAAGGAAACAGTGTGGTTGAAAAAGGTGCACAAGCAACCAGGACAACCGCAACCTTGAAAGGATTGTTAAGACAAGGCCATTCAAAAATTTGGGGGAGATTCACAGGGAGTGGACTGCTGCTGGAGCTATTGCTTCAAGAGCCACCACACACAGACGTATCCAGGACATGGGCTACAAGTGTCGCATTCCTTGTGTCAAGCCACTCCTGACGAATAGACAACGCCATAAGCGTTTTACCTGGGCCAAGGAGAAAAAGAACTGGACTGCTGCTCAGTAGTCCAATGTGTTTTCAGAAGAAAGTAAATTTTGCATTTCATTTGGAAATCAAGGTCCCAGAGTCTGGAGGAAGAGTGGAGAGACACACAATCCAAGCTGCTTGAGGTCTAGTGTGAAGTTTCCACAATCAGTGATGGTTTGGGGAGCCATGTCATCTGCTGGTGTAGGTCCACTGTGCTATTTCAAGAGCAGCACAGCCGTCTATCTGGAAATTTTAGAACCCTTCATGCTTCCCTCTGCCAACAAGCTTTTTGGAGATGGAAATTTAATTCTCCAGCAGGACTTGGCAGAGATCCACACTGACAAAAATACCAATACCTTACTGCCATCGGACGTACTATTACGCCAAAGGCAGTACCCCCCGCTATGGTGTGGGCTCCAGCGGTGAGCCCACCTCAAAGCCGGGACATGGCAGCTTTTTTGAGCATTTAACCCCTTCATGACCCAGCCTATTCTGACCTTTATGACCTGGCCATTTTTTTCCCAATTTTGACCAGTGTCCCTTTATGAGGTAATAACTCAGGAACGCTTTAACGGATCCTAGAGATTCTGAGAATGTTTTTTCGTGACATATTGGGCCTCATGTTCGTAGTAAATTTAGGTCGATAATTTTTGCGTTTGTGAAAAAAAAAAATTGGAAATTTGGCAAAAATTTTGAAAATTTTGAATTTTTATTCTGTTAAACCAGAGAGTTATATTACACAAAATAGTTAATAAATAACATTACCCACATGTCTACTTTACATCAGCACAATTTTGGAAACAAATTTTTTTTTTTTTGCTAGGAAGTTATAAGGGTTAAAATTTGACAAGCGATTTCTAATTTTTACAACGAAATTTACAAAACCATTTTTTTTTAGGGACCACCTCACATTTTAAGTTAGTTTGAGGGGTCTATATGGCTGAAAATACCCAAAATACTCAAAATACTCAAAAGTGACACCATTCTAAAAACTGCACCCCTCAAGGTGCTCAAAACCACATTCAAGAAGTTTATTAACCCTTCAGGTGCTTCACAGCAGCAGAAGCAACATGAAAGGAAAAAATGAACATTTAACTTTTTAGTCAAACATTTTTTTTATTTTCCCAAGAGTAAAAGGAGAAAGTGGACCCCAAAAGTTATTGTACAATTTGTCCCAATACCCCACATGTGGGGGGGGGGGTGGGGGGTGTAGGTGATTAAATTATCACCTGTGCAGTACAAGGAAATCTTGAAAACATGACCTGTTTGCAGCCCTCGAGGAATGCAGTTTGACACCCCTGCTCTAGAGGACACCATGTCTCGTTTGGAGAGCCCCTGTGTGCCTAAACATTGGAGCTCCCCCACAAGTGACCCCATTTTGGAAACTAGACCCCCCAAGGAACTTGTCTAGATGTGTGTTGAGAACTTTGAACCCCCAAGTGTTTAACCCCTTCCCGACCTGTGACACAGCGTATGCGTCATGAAAGTCGGTGCCAATCCGACCTGTGACGCATATGCTGTGTCACAGAATGATCGCGTCCCTGCAGATCCGGTGAAAGGGTTAACTCCCATTTCACCCGATCTGCAGGGACAGGGGGAGTGGTAGTTTAGCCCAGGGGGGGTGGCTTCACCCCCCCCCCCCGTGGCTACGATCGCTCTGATTGGCTGTTGAAAGTGAAACTGCCAATCAGAGCGATTTGTAATATTTCACCTATTATAACTGGTGAAATATTACAATCCAGCCATGGCCGATGCTGCAATATCATCGGCCATGGCTGGAAACATTGATGTGCCCTCACCCATCGCCCCCCCAGCCCTCCGATCTGTCCTTTACACTGCTCCGCTCCCCTCTGTCCTCCTGTCCGCTCCCCCCGTGCTCTTGTCCGCTCACCCCCGTGCTCCAATCCCACCCCCGTGCTCCAACCCCCCCCCTGCAGTCCGATCCACCCCGATGCTCCAATGCACCCCCTCCGTGCTCCGATCCACCCCCGTGCTCCGATTTACCCCCCCATACTCCGATCCACCCCCCCATACTCCGATCCACCCCCCCGTGCTCCCCCCCCACCCCATCATACTTACCGAGCCTCCCGTGGTCCGTCCGTCTTCTTTCCTGGGCGCCGCCATCTTCCAAAATGGCGGGCGCATGCGCAGTGCGCCCGCCGAATCTGCCGGCCGGCAGATTCGTTTCAAGTGCATTTTGATCACTGCGATAAAACCTATCGCAGTGATCAAAATAAAAAAAATACTGAATGACCCCCCCACCTTTGTCACCCCCATAGGTAGGGACAATAATAAAATAAATTTTTTTTTTTTCTTCCACTAAGGTTGGGGTAAGAACTAGGGTTAGGGGTAGGGTTAGGGTTTCGGTATGTGCACACGTATTCTGGTCCTCTGCGGATTTTTCCGCTGCGGATTTGATAAATCCGCAGTGCTAAACCACTGCGGATTTATGGCAGATTTACCGCGGTTTTTCTGCGCATTTCACTGCAGTTTTACAACTGCGATTTACTATTGGAGCAGTTGTAAAACCGCTGTGGAATCCGCAGAAAGAAGCGACATGCTGCGGAATGTAAACCGCTGCGTTTCCGTGCAGTTTTTCTGCAGCATGTGTACAGCGATTTTTGTTTCCCATAGGTTTACATTGAACTGTAAACTCATGGGAAACTGCTGCGGATCCGCAGCGTTTTCCGCAGCGTGTGCACATACCTTTAGAATTAGGCTATGTGCACATGGTGCGGATTTGGCTGCGGATCCGCAGCAGTGTTCCATCAGGTTTACAGTACCAAGTATACCTATGGAAAACCAAATCCGCTGTGCCCATGGTGTGGAAAATACCACGCGGAAACGCTGCGTTGTATTTTCCGCAGCATGTCAATGCTTTGTGCGCACAAAAAACACTGGAAATCCACAGTAAATCCGCAGGTAAAACGCAGTGCCTTTTACCAGCGGATTTTTCAAAAATGATGCTGAAAAATCTCACACGAATCCGCAACGTGGGCACATAGCCTTAGGGTTAGGGTTGGAATTAGGGTTGTGGTTAGGGGTGTGTTGGGGTTAGGGTTCTGGTTAGGGGTGTGTTGCGGTTAGGGTTGTGATTAGGGTTATGGCTGCAGTTGAGATTAGGGTTAGGGGTGTGGGGGGTTAGTGTTGGAGGTAGAATTGAGGGGTTTCCACTGTTTAGGCACATCAGGGGTCTCCAAACGCAACATGGCGCCACCATTGATTCCAGCCAATCTTGTATTCAAAAAGTCAAATGGTGCTCCCTCACTTCCGAGCCCCGACATGTGCCCAAACAGTGGTTTACCCCCACATATGGGGTACCAGCATACTCAGGACAAACTGCGCAACAATTACTGGGGTCCAATTTCTCCTGTTACCCTTGAGAAAATAAAAAAATGCTTGCTAAAACATCATTTTTGAGGAAAGAAAACATTTATTATTTTCACGGCTCTGCGTTATAAACTTCTGTGAAGCACTTGGGGGTTCAAAGTGCTCACCACACATCTAGATAAGTTCCTTTCGGGTCTAGTTTCCAAAATGGGGTCACTTGCGTGGGGTTTCTACTGATTAGCCACATCAAAGGCTCTGCAAACGCAACGTGACGCCCGCAGAGCATTCCATCAAAGTCTGCATTTCAAAACGTCACTACTTCACTTCCGAGCCCCGGCATGTGCCCAAACAGTAGTTTACCCCCCACATATGGGATATCACCGTACTCAGGAGAAACTGGACAACAACTTTTGGGGTCAAATTTCTCCTGTTACCCTTGGGAAAATAAAAAATTGCAGGCTAAAAGATCATTTTTGAGAAAATAATTTCTTATTTTATTTTCATGGCTCTGCGTTATAAACTTCTGTGAAGCACTTGGGGGTTCAAAGTCCTCACCACACATCTAGATTAGTTCCTTTGGGGGTCTAGTTTCCAAAATGGGGTCATTTGTGGGGGATCTCCAATGTTTAGGCACACAAGGGCTCTCCAAACGTGACATGGTGTCCGCTAATGATTGGAGCTAATTTTCCATTTAAAAAGCCAAATGGCGTGCCTTCCCTTCCGAGCCCTGCCGTGCGCCCAAACAGTGGTTTACCCCCACATATGGGGTATCAGCGTACTCAGGACAAACTGGACAACAACATTTGGGGTCCAATTTCTCCTAATACCCTTGGCAAAATAGGAAATTCCAGGCTAAAAAATCATTTTTGAGGAAAGAAAAGTTATTTTTTATTTTCATGGCTCTGCGTTATAAACTTCTGTGAAGCAGCTGGGGGTTTAAAGTGCTCAATATGCATCTAGATAAGTTCCTTGGGGGGTCTAGTTTCCAAAATGGGGTCACTTGTGGGGGAGCTCCAATGTTTAGGCACACAGGGGCTCTCCAAACGCGACATGGTGTCCGCTAACAATTCGAGCTAATTTTCCATTCAAAAAGTCAAATGGCGCGCCTTCCCTTCCGAGCCTTACCATGTGCCCAAACAGTGGTTTACTCCCACATGTGAGGTATCGGTGTACTCAGGAGAAATTGCCCAACAAATTTTAGGATCCATTTTATCCTGTTGCCCATGTGAAAATGAAAAAAATGAGGCTAAAAGAATTTTTTTGTGAAAAAAAAGTACTTTTTCATTTTTACGTATCAATTTGTGAAGCACCTGGGTGTTCAAAGTGCTCACTATGCATCTAGATAAGTTCATTGGGGGGTCTAGTTTCCAAAATGGGGTCACTTGTGGGGGAGCTCCAATTTTTAGGCACACGGGGGCTCTCCAAACGTGACATGGTATCCGCTAAAGAGTGGAGCCAATTTTTCATTCAAAAAGTCAAATGGCGCTCCTTCCCTTCCAAGCCCTGCGCCCAAACAGTAGTTTACCCCTACATATGAGGTATCAGCGTACTCAGGACAAATTGGACAACAACTTTCGTGGTTCAGTTTCTCCTTTTACCATTGTGAAATCAAAAAAATTGTTGCTCAAAGATAAATTTTTGTGACTAAAAAGTTAAATGTTCATTTTTTCCTTCCATGTTGCTTCTGCTGCTGTGAAGCACCTGAAGGGTTAATAAACTTCTTGCATCTGGTTTTGTGCACCTTGAGGGGTGCAGTTTTTAGAATGGTGTCACTTTTGGGTATTTTCAGCCATATAGACCCCGTAAACTGACTTCAAATGTGAGGTGGTCCCTAAAAAAAATGGTTTTGTAAATTTTGTTGTAAAAATGAGAAGTCGTTGGTCAAATTTTAACCCTTATAACTTCCTAGCAAAAAAAAATTTTGTTTCCAAAATTGTGCTGATGTAAAGTATACATGTGGGAAATGTTATTTATTAACTATTTTGTGTCACATAACTCTCTGGTTTAACAGAATAAAAATTCAAATTGTGAAAATTGTGAAATTTTCAAAATTTTCGCCAAATTTCAGTTTTTATCACAAATAAACGCATAATTTATTGACCTAAATTTACCACTAACATGAAGCCCAATATGTCACGAAAAAACAATCTCAGAACCGCTAGGATCCGTTGAAGCGTTCCTGAGTTATTACCTCATAAAGGGACACTGGTCAGAATTGCAAAAAACGGCAAGGTCTTTAAGGTCAAAATAGGCTGGGTCATGAAGGGGTTAACAGAAGTTTACAACTTTCCTCAAAAATTTTTTAGCCTGCAATTTTTCATTTTCACAAGAGTAACAGGAGAAATTGGGCCCCAAAAGTTGTTGCCCAGTTTGTCCTGAGTACGCTGATACCCCATATGTGGGGGTAAACCACTGTTTGGGCACACGTCAGGGATCGGAAGGGAAGTAGTGACATTTTGGAATGCAGACTTTGATGGAATGGTCTGCGGGCGTCATGTTACGTTTGCAGAGCCCCACGGATGTGCCTAAACAGTAGAAACCCCCCACAAGTGACCCCATTTTGGAAACTAGACCTCCCAAGGAACTTATCTAGATGTGTGGTGAGCACTTTGAACCCCCAAGTGCTTCACAGAAGTTTAGAACGCAGAACCATGAAAATAAAAAATAATTTTTTTCCCACAAAAATAAGTTTTCAGCCCCCATTTTTTTTAATCTTCCCAAGGGTAAAAGGAGAAATTAGACCCCCATAGTTGTTGTGCAATTTTTCCTGAGTACGCTTGTGCCCCATATGTTTGGGTAAACCACCGTTTGGGCGCACGTTGGGGCTCGGAAGGGAGGGAGCACCATTTGACTTTTTGAACGCAAGATTGGCTGGAATCAATGGTGCCGCCATGTAGCTTTTGGAGACCCATGATGTGCCTAAACAGTGGAAACCCCTCAATTCTAACTCCAACACTATCCCCAACACACCCCTACCCTAATCCCAACTCTAGCCATAACTCTAACCCCAACACACCCCTAACCCTAATCCCAACCCTAAACATAACTCTAACCACAAGCCTAACCCTAACTCCAACACACCCCTAACCCTTATATTAACCCTATTTCCAACCCTTACCCTAATTGCAACCCTAATCCTAAGGCTATGTGCCCACGTTTCGGATTCGTGTGAGGATTTTTCCACACAGTTTTTGAAAAATCCACAGGTAAAACGCACTGTGGGTTTACCGCGGATTTCTAGTGTTTTTTTTGTGCGGATTTCACCTGCGGATTCCTATTGAGGAACAGGTGTAAAAAAAATAAATAAATAAAAGAATTGACATGCTGCGGAAAATACAACGCAAGTTTCCGCACGGTATTTTCTGCACCATGGGCACAGCGGATTTGGTTTTCCATAGGTTTACATGGTACTGTAAACGTGATGGAAAACTGCTACGAATCCGCAGCGGCCAATCCGCTGCGGATCCGCAACCAAATCCGCACCGTGTGCACATGGCCTAATTCTAACTCTAACACTAACCGCAACCCTAACCCTGCTTCCAACCCTAACCCTGCTTCCCACCCTAACCCTACTTCCCACCCTAACCCTAGCCCTAACCCTAGTGGAAAAATAAAAGTAAATATATATTCTTTGTTTTATTATTGTCCCTACCTATGGGGGTGATAAAGGGGGGGTTTATTTATTATTTTTTTTATTTTGATTGCTGTGATAGAACCTACCACAGCGATCAAAATGTACCTGGAATGAATCTGCCGGCAGATTCGGCGGGCGCACTGCGCATTCGCCCGCCATTTTGGAAGATGGCGGCGCACATGGAGAAGACGGACGGACACCGGAGCTCGGCAAGTATGCGGGGGTGGGATCGGACAGTGGGGGGAGCGGACAGGACTGAGGACGGGAGCAGATCGCGGTCTCCAGCATCGGCCATGGCTGGATTGTAATATTTCACCAATTTTCATTGGTGAAATATTACGATTGCTCCGAGTGAAAGTGAAACGTCACTATTAACAGCCAATCGGAGCGATCGTAGCCATGGGGGGGGGGGGGAGATGGGGGGGAGGGGGGGCAAAGCCACCCTCCCTGGGCTCAAGTACCACTCCCCCTGTCCCTGCAGGTTGGGTGAAATTACAGTTAACCCTTTCACTCGACCTGCAGTAGCGCGATCCGACCATGACGCATATGCTGCATCACAGGTCGGATTGGCAAAGGTTTTCATGACGCATACGCTGCATGAAAGGTCGGGAAGGGGTTAACAAGCGCTTTCGGCAATCGGGACAGAAATGCGCATACCGGTGATCGGCATAACATCATCGCGGGTCACCATGTGTCGGCATGAGAACCAGAGGTCTTCTTGAGATCACTATGGTTGTTGATGCTGAATTGCTGTGAGCGCCACCCTGTGGTCGGCACTCAGTCTCTATGTAGCTGAACTGCAGACTTGCTATCTGAGCATCGCCTCTATGTAGCAGAGCCGATCAAGTTGTGGCAGCTTCAAGCCTCCCATGGAGGCTATTGAAGCATGCCAAAAAAAAAAAAAAAATGCAAAATTAAAATGCAATAATGAGAGATCAAAAGATCGTATCTGCACAATCATAGTATCATTAAAAACATCAGCTCGGCACGCAAAAAATAAGCTCTCACCCAACCAGAGATCACAAAAAATGTTGACGCTACAAGTCTCGGAAAATGGCGCAATTATTTTTTTTTTAAGCAAACTTTGGAATCTTTTTTCACCACTTAGATAGAAAAAGAACCTAGACATGTTTGGTCTCGGGTTGGGTGAGGGCTTATTTTTTGACTGCTAAGCTGAGGTTTTTAATGATACCATTTTGGTATACACTTTTGATTGCCCAGTATTGCATTTCAATGCAATGTCGTGGCGACCAAAAAAAACGTAATTCTGGTGTTTTGACTTTCTCGCTACGCCGTTTAGCGATCAGGTTGATCCTTTTTTTACTGATCGAGCGATTCTGAAAGTGGCGATACGAAATATATGTTTTTAATAATTTGATTGATATGTTTGATTTTTTTTTTTTTTGAATGGGGCAAAAGGGGGGATGATTTGAACTTCTATATTTTTTAACTTTTTTTTTTCCCCCACTTTTGGCATGCTTCAATATTCTCCATCCATGGGAGACTAGAAGCTGCCATAAGGGTCATTCCATGGTAACTTACGTTATATTCACAAGCCAAAAACTGGCTACAGACTGTTCTTTGAAAGCAGGCACAAAAAGGAGTGAATGTATATTTCACATTAAACTATTCTCAATAGATTTCAACAGTTTGATTTTTCAACAATAAAATTAAATACAAAATACAGTGTTACTTGGTAACTTACGTTATAAAAAAAAAAAAAAAGGAAATGCAATTGTCCTTCATGAGTCTGCCAAATTTTCTGTTCTGGTAAACAGGGGGGAAGCACTATTTTTATTGTATTAAAACACCATAGTCCAAGCAACTTTAAAATTTTATTTTAACCTCAAGTTAAAAGCAACAGTTTTTATTACAAGAAATATAGATAACTTACGTTACAGCACAGTATAGTAACTTAAGCTGATGGTAACTTGCGTTACAATATGTTACCATCCATTGGATTAAACTTATTGTAAGGCAAGTTTCCATCATCTTTGTAACGCAAGTTACTATATTGTGTTGTAATCTAAGCTACCATGGAATGACCCATTAACCTGATCCACTCTGCTACATACAGGCGATGATCAGATTTTCCTGTCTCCCGCTTTATCCAAAATATCATCCAGAGCGGAACCAAACAAGAACTCGCCCTCGCAGGGGATGCAACCCCTGGCAAAAATTATGGAATCACCGGCCTCAGAGGATGTTCATTCAGTTGTTTAATTTTGTAGAAAGAAGCAGATCACAGACATGGCACAAAACTGCATTGAGTAAGGTGATTATGCTGGCACTTTTGTTTGGTACCGTTCCAATGAGATTTATACAGATGACTGCCTGAAGAGAACATGCAAATTTCCACAGTTGTTGATGATACGGAGCTGCAGGTCAGGTAAAGGCACTGGGGAGATGCCTGTCATTACATCTTCAATAAATGCACAAGTTTATGTTGATATTTTGAACACTTTTCTTATCCCATCAACTGAAAGGATGTTTGAGGATGATGAAATTTTTCAAGGTGATAATGCATCCTGCCATAGAGCAAAAACTGTGAACTCAGAGACTGAAAGCTGTTATAAAAGCCAGAGGTGGTGCAACAAAATACTAGTGATGTTTTGGGGTGCTTTTTTTGTTTGTTTTTCACAATTCCATAATTATTTCCTCAGAATTGAGTGATTCCATAATTTTTCCCCTATGCTTGGTTAACCCCATCAAGTCGCGGCCCTTTTTCGTTTTTGTGTTTTCATTTTTCACTTCCCTCCTTCCCAGAGCCATAACTTTTTTATTTCTCCGTCAATATGGCCATGTGAGGGCTTATTTTTTGCGGGACGAGTTGTACTTTTGAACGGCACCATTGGTTTTACCATGTCTTTTACTAGAAAACGGGAAAAAAATTCCAAGTGCGGTGAAATTGCAAAAAAAAGTGCAATCCCACACTTGTTTTTTGATTGGCTTTTTTGCTAGGTTCATTAAATGCTAAAACTAACCTGCCATTGTGATTCTCTAGGACATTACGAGTTCCTAGACATCTAACATGTCTAGGTTATTTTTTATCCAAGTGGTGAAAAAAAATTCAAAACTTTGCTTAAAAAAAAAAAAAAAGTGCCATTTTCCGATACCCGAAGCGTTTCCACTTTTCGTGATCTGGGGTCGGGTGAGGGCTTATTTTTTGCGTGCCGAGCTGACGTTTTTAATGATACCATTTCGGTGCAGATACGTTCTTTTGATCGCCCGTTATTGCATTTTAATGCAATGTCATGGCGACCAAAAAACGTAATTCTGGTGTTTCGGATTTTTTTTCTCGCTACGCTGTTTAGCGATCAGGTTAATGCTTTTTTTGATAGATCGGGCGATTCTGAACGCAACGATACCAAATACGTGTAGGTTTTTTTTTTTTTAATTGTTTTATTTAGGATGGGGCAAAAGGGGGGTGATTTAAACTTTTATATTTTTTATATTTTTTTTTTCATATTTTTTAAAAAAAAATTTTTTCTTTTTTTACTTGTGCCATGCTTCAATAGCCTCCATGGGAGGCTAGAAGCTGGCATAGCCTGATCGGCTCTGCTACATAGCAGCGATCATCAGATCGCTGCTATGTAGCTGAAATGCAGGTGTGCTGTGAGCGCCGACCACAGGGGGGCGCTCACAGCAGACCGGCATCAGTAACCATAGAGGTCTCAAGGACCTCTATGGTTACCTTCCTGATGCATCGCCGACCCCCGATCATGTGACGGGAGGTCGGCGATTACATCATTTCCGGCCGCCCGGCCGGAAGCGTCGGTTAAATGCCGCTGTCTGCGTTTGACAGCGGCATTTAACAGGTTAATAGTGGCGGGTGAATAGCGATTTCACCCGCCGCTATTGCACGCACATGTCAGCTGTACAAAACAGCTGACATGTCGCGACTTTGATGTGGGCTCACCGCCAGAGCCCACATCAAAGGGGGTGACATGGCATGCGCAGTACTAGTACGGCGCATGTCGTGAAGGGGTTAAAAAAAGGAACCATTACTGACTATCACATTTTTTGTTCTTGATTTTAGTGTTTCTTAAAGCCAGAAAGTTGCCATTTGAAATGACGTTAGTTTTGTGCCATGTCTGTGATTTGCTTTTTTTTTTCTACAAAATTAAACAACTGAATGACCATCCTCCAAGGCCGGTGATTCCATAATTTTTGCCAGGGGTTGTAGAACACAACTTAGATTTTGTCTGGAAGTCCCCTGGCAAACACTTAAGCCAGAGGGCGCGTCGGGCTGCATTGGAAAAATATGCCCATCTGGCTACCAGCCTGACCAAACCAGGGTATGTGTCCTCTAGAACAGGGGTCCCCAACTCCAGTCCTCAAGGCCCACCAACATGTCATGTTTTCAGGATTTCCTTAGTCTTGCCCAGGTAATAATTGCATCACCTGTGCAATGCAAAGGAAATCCTGAAAACATGACCTGTTGGTGGGCCTTGAGGACTGGAGTTGGGGACCCTTGCTCTAGAAAGGCCGCAGCGCCCTTCATTACAGGAATAGAGTCTAATATAGAGTTTCGAAGTTTTTTCCCTAAGCTGAGATTCCAGCTGGTCCAGCCAGACCATTAGCGATCTAGCCATACAAGTGTTGGCCGCCACTGCAGGCTTTAGCCCTTCCCCGGCAGCTTCCCACAACCCTTTCAGGAATGCATCTGCCCTTTTGTCCATGGGTTCTTTTAATACCCCCATATCCTCAAAAGGGAGGGCAAACTTTTTAGACACTTGTGATTGCTACATCTAATTTTGGCGCCTTCTCCCAGAAAGAACATACTGGATCCTCAAAGGGGTATTTTCTCTTTGGGGTCAGGAGACCCTTCCTTTTTGGTTTCTTCCATTCTTTTTTGATTAAAGCTTGGATTTTTTTGTTCAGTGGAAAGGACCTTCTCTTTTTTTTGTTCTAGGCCCCCAAACATAATATCCTCAACTGATTTTTTTGGGGGCGAGGATCTACCAGCTCCATGGTGGCTCTAACAGCTTTAAAGAGGTTATCGGTCTCCTCCAACGGGAAATAGCTGCGCCCACTCTTACCCCCAGAGGACGATGAAGATGTTGATTGAGATGAGCCGGATGTATCCGAACCCTCACAATCCGTACTACTGGATTCTGATTCCGGGGGCCGATGTTTGGGTTTCTGCTTTTTCTCCTCCTGAAGGGACCTGAAGGTGGTTTCTACCTGCCTTTTAATCAATGATCTAAGCTCTGGGGCAAACCCCGGAGACCCTTCGCAGATCGTCTGTTCTATACAGGAGCTGCAAAGTCTCTTTTCCCATGTGGTGGGTAATTGCCCATACAAAGAGCACCATTCCTATGTTTAGTATTCCCCAAACTCTTCCTTCCCTAAGAGAATAGGGGAGCTCAATAAGAAGGTGAACTTTCTCGAAGATCACTCACCACCTTGACAGAATGAACCGGTTGAGGAGAAACCGTTCTCATAGAAGGAATTCCTCTTGAGCTGGACACCACGGTGGAGCCTTTGCTGCGCTGGGATCCCGAGTGCCCCCCTGTGCTGCCATGCTGCTGATGAGTTCTCTTTCTTTTTTGCTCCTCCTGCCATTGCTGCTGCGACAGCCGCTGTTGGGGAGGTGCCCGGACCTGCTCCGATTGCTCCAGGTCACTCACTGCTGGAGAGGAGGGCTGACCGAGCTCCATCAGAAGTGCAGTTTCAGTGCCACCATTGTTTAAATCTATTCGGCACCTCCTCCAATCACCTGAAGCTCATTGTTGGCCATGGGGATCCATGCGACGGGGTTTCCCAGTCATGCATTGCGTGTTTGCGTCATCACGACCTCATGCAATGCGCCCTGACTGGCTACCCAGTAATGCACCGCGGCGGCGCCGGCCTCAGTCATAGGCCGCGCCTCCGAGCTGGTTTCCGGAGCCCCCCCGGAGTCCCTGCGTGAGCAAGTCCAGAGAGCAGAGTCTGGAAGAGGCATTTTCTTTGCTGCCTCTCCCTGCACACCCTGAAGGGTCCGCTGACCCAAGCGGTGGCGCCTCAGGCTACTGCACTGGCCAAGGCACAGAACCCCCAGCTGCCTGGATCGG
The DNA here is from genome assembly GCF_032444005.1 of Ranitomeya imitator. NCBI lineage: Eukaryota > Metazoa > Chordata > Amphibia > Anura > Dendrobatidae > Ranitomeya > Ranitomeya imitator. The sequence goes on from NC_091285.1 coordinate 432,850,593, forward strand.
ACTGGTCAGGCCTGGCATCCCACAACATCCTCAGGTACGCACAGATGAAACTGTAGGTTCCCCATAAGGGACAGGAACCAACTGATGTGGGAGAGAGGTACCGTCTTTTTATCTGTAGGTTAGAAAACTATGCTTTTTCATCATGCCGATGAACAATAGCTGCCTTATCACTTACCATACACCGACCAGCATAAAAAAAAAAAAACAAATTCCTGAATTGCTGGTTTTCATTCATTCTGCCTCCCAAATAACAGCATAGAAAGCGATCAGAAAAATGTGGTGTCCAAAAATACTATCAATAAACACATCAATTCATCCCACAAAAAACAAACCTTAACATGACAGTCTGCAGAAATATAGAAAAATTATAGCTTTCAAAATATAGCGATGCAAAAACTTTATTTTGAAAACAAAGTGTTAGTGTGTGACAGAAACCAAACAAAAAAAACAATATGAATCTGTTATTGCGGTAATCACACTGACCCAAAGAATAAAGTGGTCTAATCACTTGTATCACTCGAGCAACAACGTAATAAAAAAAAAAAAAAAATAGGACAAATTCTTGACCTCGATTTGTTCATTTTGCCTCACTTATCTTGCGATGAGCACTTAAACCGGGGTTTCTGTGTAAATCTACAAAATATGTGCTTCAGATGGAACACCCTGCGGAAGTTTCCATATAATGAGGCAAATGGAGGCACTGTGGACGCAGTCCGGCCTATGATCCGGCAGCGTCGGTCTTTTTAGGCGTGTATAAAAGCTTTGCTGCTTCATTATAGTGAGTGCTTCCCTCGAGTGTTGCATCTTAATTACATCACTGGAAGATTTAGATGGAAACCCCAAAGTAAGTGCTCAGCACAGTGCGCCGGATAATGTGATCTCAAATGCTATGTAAAATGTTCCCAACAAAAGCTTCAACTCAGTCCTCAAAAAAAGCAAGTCCCTACTCGGGTCTGTCATCCGTTAATGGAAATATAGGGGGCTTTTACTTTACTAGTAGCAGTAACTCTGGCTCTGGAAAAGTGAAATTGCTCCTCTACCTCCAAAAGAAATTCAGCACTGCCAAATGTAAAATGACACCCTCTGTTCTGATCCCCGTGTGCCTAAACCACATTTAGCATCCACGTTTGGCATTTCTGTAGCAATGAGTGCCTGCTTAATTTACGGGTGCATGTCTGCAGAAGAACTAGCCTGGCATAAGGTACTGGGCGCTATAACGTACGAGCAATACAACATACTAGACATTACAATGGCAGATTTCCAATTTTCACTCAGCAACATCCACTGTTGCTTGTTTAAGGAAAACACCCATGGAGTCAAAATCAACACTACACCTGTAGATAAATTCCCAAAGGGGTATAATGGAACTTGAGGGGGATTCTGCTCTTCTAGCACCTAGGCGGTCTGTATATAAAATCTGCAAACTATTCTAAGAAAATCTGCGCTCCAGGAAACAAATAGCGCTCAGTACCTTCAGAGTCTCGCCATGGTGCCAAGCAGTACTGTACAATCACATACAGAGTATTTCCACTTTCAGCAACAATTGTGGAACAAATTTTTGTGCCATTTTTCTATGTGAAAATGACCTGTTGTGTCAATATCATCACTGCACCCCTAGATGAATTGAGAGCTGTAGTTTGTAAAATGGGGTCACTTATGGGGGGGTGGGGGGCTTCTGCTGTTTGGCACCTCAGGTGTTTTCCATGTTTCAGTGTGACATACCGCCCTCAAATCGTGACATCGCTATAGTAAGGCACAACACAACCTACAAAGTTCTTCCAAAGTTAATGATTGCTCCTAAAACAGAAAAGCATATCAACCTACAAAAGATATATATATAGTCCTAATTCTCAATTTTCTCAAGACAATATGTGTTGAGGACTATATAGCAAAATAGAAGCAAATAACCAAAGTTTATAAATATACCAAACTTTATTTAAATATTATAAACATTAACATCATATCAATAATATATCCGTGAGTATCACCAAAGACAGACAAAAAAACAGAAGACAAAAAGTTTTGCCAGGCAGCAAAACACAGGGTAAAAAAATCACACCACCTAAAGTCCCTATGTATACATAAACGGCCCCAATCTGAGATGCCTTGTAAATGGACTACCATAGCAGTTAAGTCAGGGTGGACTCAAGAGGGAAAAAGGGATTCAAGCTTGATAAAGTGTAAGTGAAATACCATATCATAATTACCAGATTGAACCTATAGTACAGCAGGTATTAGTGTATAAATTACAATACCTGTAGCCATGGTAAGTCTGTAGGGGGTGGGTAGATCCTGCTGCCGTGCTGCCAAGCGCCTCGACGCGCGTTTCGCCCGATGAGCTTCGTCAGGAGGCGTGGCTAGTGCGGCAGGAGAAGTTCCCTATATGGAGCGTACAAATGAATTTAATAGGCGGCAGGTGTGTGGTATGCCGTGGGTGTAATAGTGCCGATGATGTCATCAGAGCAGGCGTTTAAGCCATATGTCTAATAGGAAGTGCAGCGTTTTTTCTGACTTTAGAGATATAGAAAAGGACCTTTCATTTATTAACCAATGGCGTTACTTATAGGCGGTCATGTGATGCCATCACATGGGTGGCAAAAGCATCAGTATTCTGCAAAATGACCTTCCAGTTTGGGCCAATAGGAGGGCTTCTACAGGTATTTTAATTTATACACCAATACCTGCTGTACTATAGGTTCAATCTGGTAATTATGATATGGTATTTCACTTTGGTTATTTGTTTCTATTTTGCTATGTAGTCCTCAACACATATTGTCTTGAGAAAATTGAGAATTAGGACTATATATATATCTTTTGTAGGTTGAAATAGTAAGGCGCTCCTTCCCTTCTGAGCTTTCCAATGTGCTTCAACAGTATTTCTTAATTACATTTAGGGTATCGGCGTACTGAGAAATTACACAACAAACTGAAGTCCATTTTTTTATTAGTCCTTATAAAAATTAAAAATGTAAGACTACAACCACGGCAGTTGAGTCGTTAAGCCAAACCACAAAGTCTGACTGACTCAAAACTCCCTAATTTCCCTAACTTCCAACTTCAGCTCCACAGCACAGCCTCACTACTCAGCATGTACATAAAGTGCAGCAGATTCATCTCAACTAAAAGCCCAGATCCTTAGATCAGGAACAGAACAGACATTTATAGAACATTTCATAACTTTCCAAAATTCTTATGAAAACATTTACAGCACATCCTGCTCTGAGCTACTGTACCCAATTTATAATATATTTTAGGAGTCGGTCCATTTTATACCAACTCCACCAAAATGGACACCGGCTCAGACTCTACAGCCCTGGCTAAAACAACACTTTAGTGGTAAAAAAACTTATCATCCTAGCATCGCCACCCAATGGTATAAAATCCTGTGAGGCACATGTGGTGACAACAAGCTCATTGCACCACTAGGTTAATTCATTGAGAGGTGTAGTTTGTAAAATGGGGTCACTTTGCGCTGTTTGGCACCTCAGGGGCTCTGCCAATGTGACATGTCAAGTATCAAATATTAATATTAAAGCCGCACCCTATAATGGCAATGTCTCTATGGACAGCAGAGTGCACGTCCTCACCAGGGGATCCATCCCAGTAGGTAAATCCAGAAGAGCATGAAGAGAAGGACAGAACCACAGCAATTGTGAAAAAACAGCTCCCGTATTTATTCTGCCATCTGCGACGTTTCAGTCCGTGCTTGAAAAAGGTCCACGGACCGAAACGTTGCAGATGGCAGAATAAATACGGGAGCTGTTTTTTCACAATTGCTGTGGTGCTGTCCTTCTCTTCATGCGCTTCTGAATGTGACATGTCAGCCTCAAACCATTTCAGCAAAATTGGTACTCTGAAATTCTTCCTTTGGGGGAAGGGGTTAAATAAAAAAATACAGCAAGGACTCCTTGGCTGGCAAGTTTTTCCTCCATAAAGAAACAGTATTACCTCCAAGAAAGATGCTGTAATGCAACTTGAGGACAAAAGCTATTCAACCTTGGAATAAATAAATAAAAAGCAGTGTATTATTCTGCAGGTCCACTACTTACCATACTCCAAGTCTTCCAATTTAGAGATATTGAAAAAAGTTTTATCCGGACTGCACTCAAGAGATTCCAGCAAGTACTTGAAGGGGTTCTCTGTAACAGATATGAAATGAGAAGGATTATTTAGTTTATTAAATCGTTTTATCTCATATTAGTCAACTCTTGAACTGTGTACCTTTAATATTAGCGGAATTCATCCTCTTCTTATCTAGTTGACCGTGCCAGTCTCCACCCTGAGAAGGTAAGCGTAATAAAATCTTAGCTCAATTGTTTATATATCTTCATTAGAAGCACAAACTAAAAGATAAGAAAGCATATTATAAGCATTATTTAGATAATGTAGAATTACAGTATGCGTTTGTTACTGCATTGTGGTGAGTTCGAAATTAAAAAAGCACTCCATTCAAAGTTTTTATCCTCTTACATTGCAATTAGTGATGAGCAAATATACTCGTTACTCGAAATTTCCCGAGCACGCTCGGGAATCCTCCAAGTATTTTTTAGTGCTCGGAGATTTCATCGCCTCAGCTGAATGATTTACAGCTATTAGCCAGGCTAAGTACATGTGGGGGTTGCCTGGTTGCTAGGGAATCCCCAATGTAATCAAGCTGGCAAATCACTAGGCAACCCTGGCATAACAACCTCACCAAAAAACTCTGACAAGCATCCAGGGTCGCGGAGCAGCGTTGGAAAAAAAAAACACGCCTGCCAGACTTCACCGATTTTAAACAAGCTACACTTGCCTTCAAACTAGCCCTCACTTGCTAAACAGACCTATTTCACTAACCTTGTATCTTCACTATCCTACAAACCAAAACAACTGTTCAGCACATTAAACTCTCCTCCGCCCGCCACCTCCAACTCCCCTCATCTCTTCCGAGGACTTTGCCACCTACTTCAAAAAAAAGATCGACCAAACAAGGCAAACCTTTACTGTTCCACCACCCCAACCACTCCATATACCAGACATCTGCCCTTCCCCAATAACTTCCCTCTCCAACATCCCTGAAGGAGAACTTACTCACCTCACAACCTGTGCACTTGAGCCAATCCCTTCCCACCTGCTCCCCAAGCTCACTACCATGCTCATTCCAGCCCTAACCCATCTCTTCAACCTATCGCTATCTTCTGGTACTTTCACCTCTGCCTTCAAACATGCCACCATCACACCCATCCTCAAAAAAGCTAACCTTGACCCAACTGCTATGCCAAGCTATCGCCCCATATCACTGCTCCCGTTTGCGTCCAAACTACTTGAGCAGCATGTCCATGGTCAACTTTCCTCCCATCTCTCATCTAACTCTCTCCTTGACAACCTCCAATCTGGCTTCCGCTCACACCACTCCACCAAAACTGCTCTGACCAAAATTACTAATGACTTACTCACAGCCAAAGCTAACAGACAGTTCTCCATCCTCCTTCTCGACCTGTCCTCTGCATACTGCTACAGATTCTTTCTTCCCTCAGCATCAAAGGCCTTGCCCTGTCCTGGATTGCCTCATACCTTTCCGACCGCACATTTAGCGTTTCCCACTCCCACACTACCTCCTCACCCAGCTCCCTCTCTGTTGGAGTCCTTCAAAGCTCTGTCCTTGGGCCTCTACTTTTTTTCCCCATCTATACCCTTGGCCTAGGACAACTCAAAGTCCCATGGCTTCCAGTACCACCTATATGAGGACGACACTCAGATCTACCTCTCTGGCTCAGATGTCACCTCTCTTCTGTCCAGAATCCCGGAGTGTCTGTCAGCCATATCCGCCTTCAACTCTCGCTTCCTAAAATTCAATGTAGACAAAACCGAACTCATCATCTTTCCCCCCCCATCTCACGTATCCCCCCCTACCAGTTCTATCTATTATGGTAAACAGCATCATGCTCTCTCTCGCACCTGAAATCCGCTGCCTAGGGGTAACTCTCAATTCTGACCTGTCCTTCAAACCGCACGTCCAAACTCTTGCCATCTCCAACTCAAAAATATTGCCATAATCAGTCCCCTCCTCAGCCCACAATCTACGAAAACTCTTGTGCATGCCCTCATCATCTCCCGCTTCGATTACTGCAAAACCCTCGTCTGTGGCCTCCCTGCTATCTCCCTTGCACCACTCCAGTCTGTCCTCAACTCTGCTGCTCGGCTAATCCACCTCTCTCCATGCTACTCCCCTGCTTCACCCCTCTGCAAATCCCTCCACTGGCTCCCAATTCCCCAACGAATCCAGTTTAAACTACTAATACTGACCTACAAAGCCATCCACAACCTGTCCCCTCCCTATATCTCAACTAATCTCCCACTATCTTCCCTCACGTAATCTTCGATCCTCCCAAGACCTCCAACTCTCCTCCAGACTTATTCGTTCCTCACACAACCGCCTCCAAGATTTCGCCCGAATATCCCCCATCCTCTGGAATTCCACGCCTCAACACGTCCGATTATCCACCACCCTCAGATCCTTCAGACGGAACCTGAAAACCCATCTCTTCAGGAAAGCCTACAACCTGCAATAACCATTCTGCCGCCTCACCAACCACCCGAGCTGACGCCTCATCAACCACCCGAGCTGCAGCACACCGACCTCCTGTCTCTTCCCCATTATCCCAAAGAATGGAAATCCACAAGGACAGGGTTCTCTCCCCTCTGTACCAGTCTGTCATTGTAAATTTGTTTACGGTTAACGATATATATAATCCTGTATGTAACCCCTTTCACATGTACAGCATCATGGAATTAATGGTGCTATATAAATAATAATAGCTGTAAATCATTCAGCTGCGGCGAAGAAAATTATATCTCTGAGCACTAAAAAAAAAAATACTCGGAGGACACCCGAGCATGCTCGGGAAATATCGAGTAACGAGTATATTCGCTCATCACTAATTGCAATTATCATATTATACAGCATTGTATACTTAAGCTATGTGCACACGCAGCAGTTTTCCATGCGGTTTACAGTACCATGTAAACCTATGGAAAACCAAATCCGCTGTGCCCATGGTACGGAAAATACCAAGCGGAAACTCTGCGTTGTATTTTCCACAGTATGTCAATTCTTTGTGCGGATTCCGCAGCGTTTTACACCTGCTCCTCAATAGGAATCCGCAGGTGTAAAACCTCAGGTGAAATCTGCACAAAAAACGCAGGAAATCCGCGGTAAATCCACAGGTAAAACACAGTGCCTCTCTGATACGATGGTCTCTGGCGCCGGCAGCTTGTTCCTGTGTTCAGCAGTCACATGGTACCGCTCATTAAAGTAATGAATATGCGCTCCACCCCTATGGGAGTGGAGTCACGTCCATATTCATTACTTTAAATGAGCGGTACCACGTGACCGCTGAACACAGGAACAAGCTGCTCTGGCGCTGGGAGCAGGTGAGTATGATATGACAGCCGACACTCCCCCTCCCCCGCCTACCCCCTGGGACAATGACTCCAGTATAAGCGGAGGGATACTTTTAGTCAAAAAAAAAAAAAAAAGGGCTGCAAAATCTCAGCTTATACAGTACTCAAAAATGGGGAACAAATTCCAAGTGAGGTGAATTTGCAAATAAAGTGCAATCCCACAACGGTTTTTAGTTACCATGTTCACTAAATGCTAAAACTGACCTGCCAATATGATTACGAGTTTGCAGATACCAAACATAGATAATAAAAAAAAACTAAGTGCCGCTGTGATAAAAAAAAAACAAAAGAAACAAAAAAAAAAACAAAAACAACACATGGAGTGCCTGTGTATTAGGACTCTCACACAGTTGCGGCGCCAGACACCTGAATATCGGGAGCGCTCCAGGTATCCGGGTTCCCACTGCAGCTTATTCGGTAAGCGCTATAGCTTGCCAAATAAGGAGGGAGTCAACGATGTTTGCGCATTTCTATTAGTAACCACACTGCCCTATTTCCTTTGGTTTTATGGGTTTTTGTGGGGTTCTTTTATGGATCTTTTTAGTGTTGTGTTTGATTATTACGCTAATCTAAAGATTGAGCTAAAATTTTATTTAGTGGATATGATTTATTACTCTATTTGGTGGTAATAGTTTTGGTAACAGACATAAATGTGCTTTGATCTAAACTACATGTCAAACTCTGGTCCGCAGGTCCAGTTTGGGCCGCAATGTGAATATATTTGGTCTACGACGCTGGGCGGGTCCCCCTAGTATATTTGGACACAACACCAGGCAAGTCCCCCAGTCTTAAGACATATTATTCCAATAATTTATTCTAAGATCCATCAATTAAAATGTACTTTGTTAGTGGAACAACACTAAGTTTTTTTCCTTATCAAAAAGTTCATTGTTATATTTGATAAAGAAACACTTCCTCAATTGTAGATTTTTATTTTTTTTAAATATCAAGTTTGACCCGAGACTGTCCAGGTTTTTACTTTTGGCCCTCTGTGCATTTGAGTTTGACATCCTGGATCCCAACCATTGCATTGTAGCTCTGGCAGTATGTTTAGGGTCGTTGTCCTGCTTCTAAGGTGAACCAACACCCCAGTCACAGGTCATTTACAGCCTTTTAAGGCCACATTTCCATAAAGAGTTTTTGGTGAGTTTTCTACGCTGCATATTTCTGGAAAAATGCAAATAACCTTCACTAATTAATGGGTGCCGAAAATCTGTAACGTCAAAAATGCTCATTGTGAGAACATAACCTAATAAGTTTACCTCCAGGATTGCCCTGTATTTAGCGGCAACAATCTCCCATCAACACTGACCAGCTTCCCTGTGCCTGCTGAAGAAAAGCATTCCCACAGCATGTTTGATGGTGGTGATGGTGATTTCAGAGTGATGTGCAGTGTTCGTTTTCCACCACACATAGCGTTTTGCATTTACCCCAAAAGATTCTACTTTGGTCTCACCAGAGCACCTTCTTCTACATGCCAGGTGGAGGACATAGCTACATGTGGAAAAAGGTGCAACACTGGCTACCTGTGAGCTGGAAGCTGAGAGGAACCTGCAGATGTGTCAGTTATAATCACTCACAGCTCTGCAGTGAGATCAGGAGAGCAGAGAGCACCCATGCCACTGGTAACGTTCCTATTTATTTATAATAATCTCTGGAGGCAGATTCTCACGAAGAGCATTGTCTGGCCCATAGCCTAGAACAGCTTATTTACATATATGAAAAATGTGGAATAAGACATCAGATATAAAAAGATAGCATTTTATTTAGCTTCCTATGATCTACATGCCCATATCGACTGCTTAGAAGAGTTGATCCTCCTGAAATTCCCTCTAAAGGGAACCTGTCACCCCAAAAATCGAAGGTGAGCTAAACTCACCAGCATCAGGGGTTTATCTACAGCATTCTGTAATGCTATAGATAAGCCCCCTATGTATCCTGAAAGATGAGAAAAAGAGGTTAGATTATACTCACCTGGGCGGGCGGTCCGATCCGATGTGCGTCACAGTCCGGTCCGGTCCCTCCCGTCTTCATACGATGACATCCTCTTCTTGTCTTCTGGCTGCGGCTCCTGCACAGGCGTACATTGTCTGCCCTGTTGAGGGCAGAGTAAAGTACTGCAGTGTGCAGGCTCGGGGCCTCTCTGACCTTTCCCGGCGCCTGCAGTACTTTGCTCTGCCCTCAACAGGGCAGACAATGTACGCCTGTGCAGGAGCCGCAGCATGAAGACAAGAAGAGGACCTCATCGTAATAAGACAGGAGGCCCCGGACCGGACCGCAGCGGGAACGCCCCTGGGTGAGTATAATTTAACCTCTTTTTCTCATCTTTCAGGATACATCGGGGGCATCCCAGAATGCTGTAAATAAGCCCCTGACGCCGGTGGGCTTAGCTCACCTTCGATTTTGGGGGTGACAGGTTCCCTTTAATATCAATCTCATAGACCGGCTTCTCTACATCCATAAGCCACAGTGTAAAGATCCATTTCAGACCACTTTGATGTGTAAAAACTGATGTCAAAGACCGTGCTACAAACCATACAAGCTACAGTGTAAAGATGAAAGTAAAAAAAGAGGGTCCTGACGACTAAGCCATGGTGTAAAGTTGTATGCCATAGAGCGGGTACCAACCTTTATGAGAATGTAAACATTGATGTCAGAGAGGGCTTCGATGTACAGTGTAAGGGCAGAGACAGACTGCTGTATCTCTCGTGCGAGAATCGCATCGCACTGCACTGACTGGCCCCTCTCTTGATCCGAGCAAGACAGAGGGATGGATTACTATGCAGCTGTCAAGCTCAGGTCAGGAGAGTACACAGCCGTTACGAGGTTTATGATGCGTTTCTTGCAAGAGAAACACGGCAGTCTGTCTCTGCCCTAAAGATGAAAGTCAGAGGAGAGATCCAACCACTATGAGCTCCAGAAAACGATGGGGGCCATAAAGAGGGACCCAACATTTGAGCCATGGTGAAGATGGATGTTGTAGAGGGGGTCCCGATCTGAGTCACAGTATAAAGGTGGATGTAATAGAGGGGGTCCCAATCTCTGAGCCACAGTACAAAGATGGATGTGGAACAGGGGGTCCCGGCCTCTGAGTCACAGTACAAAGATGGATGTCAGAGGGACCCAATATAGTAAAATGCATATTATATATTCATAAACTTTCCTTTTTGTCTATAGTGACAATGTCTAACAGCCTGGGGGGGCTTTATGGCCCCAGAGAGCAGACATTACCAGGCAGCCTGTATATTCCTGGGGGAGGAGTTGATGCCCCTTAATCCTGGGGTTTATCCTAATGAAACAATGTGTGGTACATACAAGGCATAGAGGACGAGTAATGGCGGCGGATAAAGCAGAACAGCCCTGACATGGACGCGAGGCATTGTGCTGGACTACAGCGGGGGCCTGCAGTACCATGACGTGAGGGGAGCGAACACCAGCCGTGGAGCAGCACAGGAAGGAACCCACAGCTAGAATGCACAGTCTATGGCGATACCACACACAACGAGAACAACGGCACGAACATCGCGACATAGACGAGGCGGCGACTACAAGTGTAACGGAACTAGAAGCTCACAGTGCCACGTCCCGAGGAGAGAACCGACGAGGTCTCCCCGTCACCTCCGGAGCCTGCAGTCGCCATGTTGACTCCACCGGAGCCAGCTGCCTGCTGACGTCAAATTTGGCTGGGTTTTTTTTTTTTCACGCAACTTTATTGGAAACTGTTGACATAGCTTCTCTTCAAGAAACTTTATTTAAAACGGTTCAGACTGACACACAATAATAGCTGTGCCAAGTGCTGGAGGAGCCTGTGCAGATTTCTGGCTCATTATGCTCCAGCTTGCTATCTGGCCTGGACACGGGTATTAGTTTGAATCTTTGTTATTTGTGTTTCCTAATTTAGGGACGGACTAAACTGCATATTGGGATTATGGGATGATGGGCTGCAATACTAGACTCCACCACTAGATGGCAGCACATTTTACAAATGACTTCTTGTAATATAGCAAGAAAGGAATTCAATGGAAATACTTAAATGAATCAGAACATCCACAGGGCTGGATTAAAGTTTAATAATAGAACCAGGGAAAAAAGATTGTAACTATATGGGATTATGTGTAGAATATCGGGTTTCACACGCCTGGTGATATATCTCATCAACATCTCATAGGAATATGGGTATAACTATTGTTCTGTATGGGGAGTATGGGTGAAATATCACAAATACACATGCCCAGGAACATACTTCATCTACTTCTGATAGGAATATGAGTATAATTATTGTTCTGTATGGGGATTATGGGTGAAATATCACAAATACACATGCTCAGGAACATACTTCATCTACTTCTGCTAGGAATATGGGTATATCTATTGTTCTGTATGGGGATTATGGGTGAAATATCACAAATGCACATACCCAGGAACATACTTCATCTACTTCTGATAGGAATATGGGTATAACTATTGTTCTGTATGGGGATTATGGGTGAAATATCACAAATGCACATACCCAGGAACATACTTCATCTACTTCTGATAGGAATATGGGTATAATTATTGTTCTGTATGGGGATTATGGGTGAAATATCACAAATAGACATGCCCAGGAACATATTTCATCTACTTCTGATAGGAATATGGGTATAATTATTGTTCTGTATGGGGATTATGGGTGAAATATCACAAATACACATGCCCAGGAACATACTTCATCTACTTCTGATAGGAATATGGGTATAATTATTGATCTGTATGGGGATTATGGGTGAAATATCACAAATACACATGCCCAGGAACATACTTCATCTACTTCTGCTAGGAATATGGGTATATCTATTGTTCTGTATGGGGATTATGGGTGAAATATCACAAATACACATGCTCAGGAACATACTTCATCTACTTCTGATAGGAATATGGGTATATCTATTGATCTGTATGAGGATTATGGGTGAAATATCACAAATACACATGCTCAGGAACATACTTCATCTACTTCTGATAGGAATATGAGTATAATTATTGTTCTGTATGGGGATTATGGGTGAAATATCACAAATACACATGCCCAGGAACATACTTCATCTACTTCTGATAGGAATATGGGTATATCTATTGTTCTGTATGGGGATTATGGGTGAAATATCACAAATACACATGCTCAGGAACATACTTCATCTACTTCTGATAGGAATATGGGTATATCTATTGATCTGTATGGGGATGATGGGTGAAATATCACAAATACACATGCCCAGGAACATACTTCATCTACTTCTGATAGGAATATGGGTATATCTATTGATCTGTATGGGGATTATGGGTGAAATATCACAAATACACATGCTCAGGAACATATTTCATCTACTTCTGATAGGAATATGGGTATAATTATTGTTCTGTATGGGGATTATGGGTGAAATATCACAAATACACATGCCCAGGAACATACTTCATCTACTTCTGATAGGAATATGGGTATATCTATTGATCTGTATGGGGATTATGGGTGAAATATCACAAATACACATGCCCAGGAACATACTTCATCTACTTCTGATAGGAATATGAGTATAATTATTGTTCTGTATGGGGATTATGGGTGAAATATCACAAATACACATGCTCAGGAACATACTTCATCTACTTCTGATAGGAATATGGGTATATCTATTGATCTGTATGAGGATTATGGGTGAAATATCACAAATACACATGCCCAGGAACATACTTCATCTACTTCTGATAGGAATATGGGTATATCTATTGATCTGTATGAGGATTATGGGTGAAATATCACAAATACACATGCCCAGTAACATACTTCATCTACTTCTGATAGGAATATGGGTATAATTATTGTTCTGTATGGGGATTATGGGTGAAATATCACAAATACACATGCCCAGGAACATACTTCATCTACTTCTGATAGGAATATGGGTATAATTATTGTTCTGTATGGGGATTATGGGTGAAATATCACAAATACACATGCCCAGGAACATACTTCATCTACTTCTGATAGGAATATGGGTATATCTATTGATCTGTATGGGGATGATGGGTGAAATATCACAAATACACATGCCCAGGAACATACTCCATCTACTTCTGATAGGAATATGGGTATAATTATTGTTCTGTATGGGGATTATGGGTGAAATATCACAAATACACATGCTCAGGAACATATTTCATCTACTTCTGATAGGAATATGGGTATAATTATTGTTCTGTATGGGGATTATGGGTGAAATATCACAAATACACATGCCCAGGAACATACTTCATCTACTTCTGATAGGAATATGGGTATAATTATTGTTCTGTATGGGGATTATGGGTGAAATATCACACATACACATGCCCAGGAACATACTTCATCTACTTCTGATAGGAATATGGGTATAATTATTGTTCTGTATGGGGATTATGGGTGAAATATCACAAATACACATGCTCAGGAACATATTTCATCTACTTCTGATAGGAATATGGGTATAATTATTGTTCTGTATGGGGATTATGGGTGAAATATCACAAATACACATGCCCAGGAACATATTTCATCTACTTCTGATAGGAATATGGGTATATCTATTGATCTGTATGGGGATTATGGGTGAAATATCACAAATACACATGCCCAGGAACATATTTCATCTACTTCTGATAGGAATATGGGTATAATTATTGTTCTGTATGGGGATTATGGGTGAAATATCACAAATACACATGCCCAGGAACATACTTCATCTACTTCTGATAGGAATATGGGTATATCTATTGTTCTGTATGGGGATTATGGGTGAAATATCACAAATACACATGCCCAGGAACATACTTCATCTACTTCTGATAGGAATATGGGTATAATTATTGTTCTGTATGGGGATTATGGGTGAAATATCACAAATACACATGCCCAGGAACATACTTCATATAATTCTGATAGGAATATGGGTATAATTATTGTTCTGTATGGGGATTATGGGTGAAATATCACAAATACACATGGTCAGGAACATACTTCATCTACTTCTGATAGGAATATGGGTATAACTATTGATCTGTATGGGGATTATGGGTGAAATATCACAAATACACATGCCCAGGAACATACTTCATCTACTTCTGATAGGAATATGGGTATAATTATTGTTCTGTATGGGGATTATGGGTGAAATATCACAAATAGACATGCCCAGGAACATATTTCATCTACTTCTGATAGGAATATGGGTATAATTATTGTTCTGTATGGGGATTATGGGTGAAATATCACAAATACACATGCCCAGGAACATACTTCATCTACTTCTGATAGGAATATGGGTATATCTATTGTTCTGTATGGGGATTATGGGTGAAATATCACAAATACACATGCCCAGGAACATACTTCATCTACTTCTGATAGGAATATGGGTATAATTATTGTTCTGTATGGGGATTATGGGTGAAATATCACAAATACACATGCCCAGGAACATACTTCATCTACTTCTGATAGGAATATGGGTATAACTATTGATCTGTATGGGGATTATGGGTGAAATATCACAAATACACATGCCCAGGAACATACTTCATCTACTTCTGATAGGAATATGGGTATATCTATTGATCTGTATGGGGATTATGGGTGAAATATCACAAATACACATGCCCAGGAACATACTTCATCTACTTCTGATAGGAATATGGGTATAATTATTGTTCTGTATGGGGATTATGGGTGAAATATCACAAATACACATGCCCAGGAACATACTTCATCTAATTCTGATAGGAATATGGGTATAATTATTGTTCTGTATGGGGATTATGGGTGAAATATCACAAATACACATGCTCAGGAACATACTTCATCTACTTCTGATAGGAATATGGGTATAACTATTGATCTGTATGGGGATTATGGGTGAAATATCACAAATACACATGCCCAGGAACATACTTCATCTACTTCTGATAGGAATATGGGTATATCTATTGATCTGTATGGGGATTATGGGTGAAATATCACAAATACACATGCCCAGGAACATACTTCATCTACTTCTGATAGGAATATGGGTATATCTATTGATCTGTATGGGGATTATGGGTGAAATATCACAAATACACATGCCCAGGAACATACTTCATCTACTTCTGATAGGAATATGGGTATAATTATTGTTCTGTATGGGGATTATGGGTGAAATATCACAAATACACATGCCCAGGAACATACTTCATCTACTTCTGATAGGAATATGGGTATATCTATTGATCTGTATGGGGATTATGGGTGAAATATCACAAATACACATGCCCAGGAACATATTTCATCTACTTCTGATAGGAATATGGGTATAATTATTGTTCTGTATGGGGATTATGGGTGAAATATCACAAATACACATGCCCAGGAACATACTTCATCTACTTCTGATAGGAATATGGGTATATCTATTGTTCTGTATGGGGATTATGGGTGAAATATCACAAATACACATGCTCAGGAACATACTTCATCTACTTCTGATAGGAATATGGGTATAACTATTGATCTGTATGGGGATTATGGGTGAAATATCACAAATACACATGCCCAGGAACATACTTCATCTACTTCTGATAGGAATATGGGTATAATTATTGTTCTGTATGGGGATTATGGGTGAAATATCACAAATAGACATGCCCAGGAACATATTTCATCTACTTCTGATAGGAATATGGGTATAATTATTGTTCTGTATGGGGATTATGGGTGAAATATCACAAATACACATGCCCAGGAACATACTTCATCTACTTCTGATAGGAATATGGGTATATCTATTGTTCTGTATGGGGATTATGGGTGAAATATCACAAATACACATGCCCAGGAACATACTTCATCTACTTCTGATAGGAATATGGGTATAATTATTGTTCTGTATGGGGATTATGGGTGAAATATCACAAATACACATGCCCAGGAACATACTTCATCTACTTCTGATAGGAATATGGGTATAACTATTGATCTGTATGGGGATTATGGGTGAAATATCACAAATACACATGCCCAGGAACATACTTCATCTACTTCTGATAGGAATATGGGTATATCTATTGATCTGTATGGGGATTATGGGTGAAATATCACAAATACACATGCCCAGGAACATACTTCATCTACTTCTGATAGGAATATGGGTATAATTATTGTTCTGTATGGGGATTATGGGTGAAATATCACAAATACACATGCCCAGGAACATACTTCATCTAATTCTGATAGGAATATGGGTATAATTATTGTTCTGTATGGGGATTATGGGTGAAATATCACAAATACACATGCTCAGGAACATACTTCATCTACTTCTGATAGGAATATGGGTATAACTATTGATCTGTATGGGGATTATGGGTGAAATATCACAAATACACATGCCCAGGAACATACTTCATCTACTTCTGATAGGAATATGGGTATATCTATTGATCTGTATGGGGATTATGGGTGAAATATCACAAATACACATGCCCAGGAACATACTTCATCTACTTCTGATAGGAATATGGGTATATCTATTGATCTGTATGGGGATTATGGGTGAAACATCACAAATACACATGCCCAGGAACATACTTCATCTACTTCTGATAGGAATATGGGTATAATTATTGTTCTGTATGGGGATTATGGGTGAAATATCACAAATACACATGCCCAGGAACATACTTCATCTACTTCTGATAGGAATATGGGTATATCTATTGATCTGTATGGCGATTATGGGTGAAATATCACAAATACACATGCCCAGGAACATATTTCATCTACTTCTGATAGGAATATGGGTATAATTATTGTTCTGTATGGGGATTATGGGTGAAATATCACAAATACACATGCCCAGGAACATACTTCATCTACTTCTGATAGGAATATGGGTATATCTATTGTTCTGTATGGGGATTATGGGTGAAATATCACAAATACACATGCTCAGGAACATACTTCATCTACTTCTGATAGGAATATGGGTATAACTATTGATCTGTATGGGGATTATGGGTGAAATATCACAAATACACATGCCCAGGAACATACTTCATCTACTTCTGATAGGAATATGGGTATAATTATTGTTCTGTATGGGGATTATGGGTGAAATATCACAAATAGACATGCCCAGGAACATATTTCATCTACTTCTGATAGGAATATGGGTATAATTATTGTTCTGTATGGGGATTATGGGTGAAATATCACAAATACACATGCCCAGGAACATACTTCATCTACTTCTGATAGGAATATGGGTATATCTATTGATCTGTATGGGGATTATGGGTGAAATATCACAAATACACATGCTCAGGAACATACTTCATCTACTTCTGATAGGAATATGGGTATATCTATTGATCTGTATGGGGATTATGGGTGAAATATCACAAATACACATGCCCAGGAACATACTTCATCTACTTCTGATAGGAATATGGGTATATCTATTGATCTGTATGGGGATTATGGGTGAAATATCACAAATACACATGCCCAGGAACATACTTCATCTACTTCTGATAGAAATATGGGTATAATTATTGTTCTGTATGGGGATTATGGGTGAAATATCACAAATACACATGCTCAGGAACATACTTCATCTACTTCTGATAGGAATATGGGTATAACTATTGATCTGTATGGGGATTATGGGTGAAATATCACAAATACACATGCCCAGGAACATACTTCATCTACTTCTGATAGGAATATGGGTATAATTATTGTTCTGTATGGGGATTATGGGTGAAATATCACAAATAGACATGCCCAGGAACATATTTCATCTACTTCTGATAGGAATATGGGTATAATTATTGTTCTGTATGGGGATTATGGGTGAAATATCACAAATACACATGCCCAGGAACATACTTCATCTACTTCTGATAGGAATATGGGTATATCTATTGATCTGTATGGGGATTATGGGTGAAATATCACAAATACACATGCTCAGGAACATACTTCATCTACTTCTGATAGGAATATGGGTATATCTATTGATCTGTATGGGGATTATGGGTGAAATATCACAAATACACATGCCCAGGAACATACTTCATCTACTTCTGATAGGAATATGGGTATATCTATTGATCTGTATGGGGATTATGGGTGAAATATCACAAATACACATGCCCAGGAACATACTTCATCTACTTCTGATAGGAATATGGGTATAATTATTGTTCTGTATGGGGATTATGGGTGAAATATCACAAATACACATGCCCAGGAACATACTTCATCTACTTCTGATAGGAATATGGGTATAATTATTGTTCTGTATGGGGATTATGGGTGAAATATCACAAATACACATGCCCAGGAACATACTTCATCTACTTCTGATAGGAATATGGGTATAATTATTGTTCTGTATGGGGATTATGGGTGAAATATCACAAATACACATGCCCAGGAACATACTTCATCTACTTCTGATAGGAATATGGGTATATCTATTGATCTGTATGGGGATTATGGGTGAAATATCACAAATACACATGCGCAGGAACATACTTCATCTACTTCTGATAGGAATATGGGTATATCTATTGATCTGTATGGGGATTATGGGTGTAATATCACAAATACACATGCGCAGGAACATACTTCATCTACTTCTGATAGGAATATGGGTATATCTATTGATCTGTATGGGGATTATGGGTGAAATATCACAAATACACATGCTCAGGAACATACTTCATCTACTTCTGATAGGAATATGGGTATATCTATTGATCTGTATGGGGATTATGGGTGAAATATCACAAATACACATTCTCAGGAACATACTTCATCTACTTCTGATAGGAATATGGGTATAACTATTGTTCTGTATGGGGATTATGGGTGAAATATTACAAATACACATGCCCAGGAACATACTTCATCTACTTCTGATAGGAATATGGGTATAATTATTGTTCTGTATGGGGATTATGGGTGAAATATCACAAATGCACATGCCCAGGAACATACTTCATCTACTTCTGATAGGAATATGGGTATAATTATTGATCTGTATGGGGATTGTGGGTGAAATATCACAAATACACATGTCCAGGAACATATTTTATCATTATTTTAAGAACATATATCTTTATCCCAAATAGTCATGCCCAGTACCACATTTGATGAATTTCCCATCATAATATGAATAGAATTATTCACCTCCATGGTAATTCAATGTGAAATATTATATTTACAGAGGCCAAATAATTTTGCAGCTTTGTTTGAAAAAATATCTTTAAAAACTTGTGGGCACCTAAGCTCCATAATAAATGAATACATATATGTACATTTATATTACAGCGTCAAATAGGCTAAGTAATTTCCTTTTACAGCTTGGTAATTCTGCATTCAGTAGCGCTGTAATAAGTCAGTATAGGCTGTTTATTGTCTCTATATGACGGCTTTTCATTAATATAGCGATAACAGTTTGAACTATTAATTTGAAAATATCTGCATTGATTTCCTGGACATATGCAGTGTTTATACGCTCAAAGATGCTGAAACAGGCCTGGAAAGACGGGTTTAACAAAGTTTTTGCTTTTTTTTTTTTTTTCTTCAAGATTGTGAAAACTGTCTGAAGCATTGACTTGAAAATAGCTTTTGTGACTTTATTGATATATTTTGTGGTTGGACGTCAAGGTCGCTGAAATAAGTAAATAAAGGCTAATTTAACCCCTTAGCGACCGCCGATACGCCTTTTAACGGCGGCCGCTAAGGGTACTTAAACCACAGCGCCGTTAATTAACGGCGCTGTGGAAAAAGTGAATAGCGCCCCCCAGAGTCGGATTTTCTCCGGGGTCTCGGCTGCCGAGGGTAGCCGAGACCCCAGAGAACATGATTCGGGGGTTTTTTAACCCACCCCGCATTTGCGATCGCCGGTAATTAACCGTTTACCGGCGATCGCAAAAAAAAACGCAATCTCTTTTTAATTTCTCTGTCCTCCGATGTAATCGCACATCGGAGGACAGAGAAAAGGGGTCCAAGGTGGCCCCCCAATACTTACCTATCTCCCCCGATGCTCCTCATGTCTCCCGGTGGGCGCCGCCATCTTCAAAATGTCGGGCGCATGCGCAGTGCGCCCGCCGGCCGGCCCCGCAAGAATCTTTGGGGTCTCAGCTGCCGGGGGTAGCCGAGACCCCAAAGAGCATGATTGGGGTCGGTTTTACCGACCCCTGTTTTGCGATCGCCGGTAATTAACTGTTTACCGGCGACCGCAAAAAAAAAAAAAAAAAAAGTAAAGTGTAATTCTCTGTCCTCTGATGTGATCGCACATCAGAGGACAGAGAAATAGGGGGATTCGGGGACCCTAGCATACTCACCTGTGTCCCTGGATCCTCTTGCTGCTCCTCCTGGCCGCCGGCAGAAGAGAATGGCGGGCGCATGCGCAGTGCGCCCGCCATCTGTCTCCATCTGCCGGCCGGCAGGAGAACAGCAGTTGGGGCTAAAATTAGGGTTAGGGTTAGGGGTAGGGTTAGGGGTAGGGTTAGGGGTAGGGTTAGGGCTAGGGGTTAGGGTTAGGGGTAGGGGTAGGGTTGGGGCTAAATTTAGGGTTAGGGTTGGGGCTAAATTTAGGGTTAAGGTTGGGGCTAAATTTAGGGTTTGGCTTTTTTCACACTTACATCGGTACGGGGCCGTCGCAATGCGTCGACCCGACATACCGACGCACGTTGTCAAAATTGTGCACAACGTGGGCAGCAGCTGTGGTTTTTCAACGCATCCGCTGCCCAATCTATGTCCTGGGGAGGAAGGGGCGGAGTTACGGCCACGCATGCGCGGTCAGAAATGGCGGATGCGACGTACAAAAAAACATTTCATTGAACTTTTTTTGTGCCGACGGTCCGCCAAAACACAACTGATCCAGTGCACGACGGACGCGACGTGTGGCCATCCGTCACGATCCGTCGGCAATGCAAGTCTATGGGCAAAAAACGCATCCTGCGGGCACATTTGCAGGATCCGTTTCTTGTCCAAAACGACGGATTGCGACGGAATGCCAAACGACGCAAGTGTGAAAGTAGCCTTAGGGCTAGGGTTAGGGTTGGGGCTAAAGTTAGGGCTAGGGTTGGGGCTAAAGTTAGGGTTAGAGTTGGCATTAGGGTTATGCTTGGGATTAGGGTTAGGTTTGGGATTAGGGTTAAGGTTAGGGTTGTGATTAGGGGTGTATTGGAATTAGGGTTAGGTTTGAGGTTAGGGTTGAGATTAGGATTAGGGGTGTGTTGGATTTAGGGTTTTGATTAGGGTTATGGTTAGGGTTGACATTAGGGTTGTTTTGGGGTAAGGGTTGTGATTATGGTTAGGGTTAGTGATTAGGATTATGGATCAGGTTGGGATTAGGGTTAGGGGTGTGTTGGGGTTAGGGTTGGAGCTAGAATTGGGGGGTTTCCACTGTTTAGGTACATCAGGGGGTCTCCAAACACGACAGCCAATTTTGCGCTCAAAAAGTCAAATGGTGCTCCCTCCCTTCTGAGCTCTGCCGTGCGCCCAAACAGTGGGTTACCCCCACATATGGGGCATCAGCGTACTCGGGATAAATTGGACAACAACTTCTGGGGTCCAATTTCTCTTGTTACCCTTGTGAAAATAAAAACTTGGGGGCTACAAAATCTTTTTTGTGGAAAAATATATATATATATTTTTTTTATGACTCTGCATTATAAACTTCTGTGAAGCACTTGGGCATTCAAAGTTCTCACCACACATCTATATAAGTTCCTTGGGGGGGTCTAGTTTCCAAAACGGGGTCACTTGTGGGGGGTTACTACTGTTTAGGTACATCAGGGGCTCTGCAAACGCAACATAACGCCCACAGACCATTCTATCTAAGTCTGCATTCCAAAATGGCGCTCCTTCCCTTCCGAGCTCTGCCGTGCGCCCAAACAGTGGTTTACCCCCACATATGGCGCATCAGCGTACTCAGGATAAATTGGACAACAACTATTGCAGTCCAATTTCTCCTGTTAACCTTGTCAAAATAAAAACTTGGGGGCTACAATATCTTTTTTGTGGAAAAAAAAAATATTTTTTATTTTCACGACTCTGCATTCTAAACTTCTGTGAAGCATTTGGGCATTCAAAGTTCTCACCACACATCTACATAAGTTCCTTGGGGGGTCTAGTTTCCAAAATGGGGTCACTTGTGGAGGGTTTCTACTGGTTAGGTACATCAGGGGCTCTGCAAACGCAACATAATACCCGCAGACCATTCTATCAAAGTCTGCATTCCAAAACGGCGCTCCTTCCTTCCGAGCTCTGCTGTGCGCCCAAACAGTGGTTTACCCCCACATATGGGGTACCAGCATACTGAGGACAAATTGGACAACAACTTTTGGGGTCCAATTTCTCTTGTTACCCTTGTGAAAATAAAAACTTGGGGGCTAAAAAATCTTTTTTGTGGAAAAAAAAAATATTTTTTATTTTCACGACTCTGCATTATAAACTTCTGTGAAGCACTTGGGCATTCAAGGTTCTCACCACACATCTAGATAAGTTCCATGGGGGGTCTAGTTTCCAGAATGGGGTCACTTGTGGGGGATTTCTACTGTTTAGGCACATCAGGGGCTCTCCAAACGCGACATGGCGTCCGATCTCAATTCCAGCCAATTCTACATTGAAAAAGTAAAACGGCACTCTTTCTCTTCCAAGCTCTGCGGTGCGCCCAAACAGTGGTTTACCCCCACATATTGGGTATCGACGTACTCAGGAGAAATTGCACAACAACTTTATTGGTCTAATTTCTCCTGTTACCCTTGTAAAAATAAGAATTTGTGGGCGAAAAGATCATTTTTGTGTAAACAAAAGCGATTTTTTATTTTCACGGCTCTACGTTATAAACTTCTGTGAAGCACTTGGGGGTTCAAAGTGCTCACCACACATCTAGATATGTTCCTTAAGGGGTCTAGTTTCCAAAATGGGGTCACTTGTGGGGGGTTTCCACTGTTTAGGCACATCAGAGGCTCTCCAAACGCGACATGGCGTCCAATCTCAATTCCAGCCAATTCTACATTGAAAAAGTAAAACGGCGCTCCTTCACTTCCAAGCTCTGCGGTGCGCCCAAACAGTGGTTTACCCTCACATATGGGGTATTGACGTATTCAGGAGAAATCGCACAACAACTTTTGTGGTCGAATTTCTCCTGTTACCCTTGTGAAAATAAGAATTTGTGGGCGAAAAGATCATTTTTGTGTAAACAAAAGCGATTTTTTATTTTCACGGCTCTACGTTATAAACTTCTGTGAAGCACTTGGGGGTTCAAAGTGCTCACCACACATCTAGATAAGTTCCTTAAGGGGTCTAGTTTCCAAAATGGTGTCACTTGAGGGGTTTCCACTGTTTAGGCACATCAGGGGCTCTCTAAACGTGACATGGCGTCCGATCTCAATTCCAGACAATTCTGCATTGAAAAAGTCAAACGGCGCTCCTTCACTTCTAAGTTCTGCGGTGCGCCCAAAAAGTGGTTTACCCCCACATATGGGGTATTGGCATATTCAGGAGAAATTGCATAACAAAATTTATGTTTACATTTCTGTTTTTACACTTGTGAAAATAAAAAAAATGGTTCTGAATTAAGATGTTTGCAAAAAAAATTTAAATGTTCATTTTTTCCTTCCACATTGTTTCAGTTCCTGTGAAGCACGTAAAGGGTTAATAAACTTCTTGAATGTGGTTTTGAGAACCTTGAGGGGTGTAGTTTTTAGAATGGTGTCACACTTCATTATTTTCTATCATATAGACCCCTCAAAATGACTTCAAATGTGATGTGGTCCCTAAAAAAAAATGGTGTTGTAAAAATGAGAAATTGCTGGTCAATTTTTAACCCTTACAACTCCCTAACAAAAAAAAATTTTGTTTCCAAAATTGTGCTGATGTAAAGTAGACATGTGGGAAATGTTATTTATTAACTATTTTTCGTGACATATCTCTCTGATTTAAGGGCAGAAAAATACAAAGTTTGAAAATTGCAAAATTTTAAAAATTTTCACCATATTTCCGTTTTTTTCATAAATAATCGCAAGTAATATCGAAGAAACGTTACCACTAACATGAAGTACAATATGTCACGAAAAAACAATCTCAGAATCAGCGGGATCCGTTGAAGCGTTCCAGAGTTATAACCTCATAAAGTGACAGTGGTCAGAATTGCAAAAATTGGCCTGGTCATTAAGTACCAAATTGGCTCTGTCACTAAGGGGTTAAGAGACTTAACTGCTTATCTTCAGTACTGAAAAAAAGGCTTAAAGCTGACCTGTCATCACATTCAACGCCACCAAGCCGCAGCTATGGTGGCATAGCTGACAGGTCCAGCAGTGTGGACAGCCCTCTATCCGCCTCCCTGGTGCCTCCGCACTAAAATATTACACTTTATTCCTCTCGACGGGCACCACTGGAAGCATGAAGTGTCTGTATCGGTCCGATGGAGTGTGAACAAATCTGCGCTATCTACAATGCACTGCGTCATCAGTTGCTGGGCAGAAATTTTTTTACTGCCCAGCGACTGATGACGCGGCACAGCGCAGGGCTCAAGCACTGATTGGTTCACACTCCAAAACACCAACAGGACCACTTCTTGATTCCCGTTACGCGCGCCAAGGGGGCAATAAAGTTTAGTATTTCAATGATGAGGCACCCAGGGAGGTGGACAAAGGTCTCTCCACACAGCTGGACCTGTCAACTATGCCACCATAGCTGCAGCTTGGTGGCATTGAATGTGATGACAGGTACAGATGAGGTTTAACAATGATAAATGTAAGGTTATACACATGGGAAGAAGGAATCAATGTCACCATTACACACTGAATGGGAAACCACTGGGTAAATCTGACAGGGAGAAGGACTTGGGGATCCTAGTTAATGATAAACTTACCTGGAGCAGCCAGTGCCAGGCAGCAGCTGCCAAGGCAAACAGGATCATGGGGTGCATTAAAAGAGGTCTGGATACACATGATGAGAGCATTATACTGCCTCTGTACAAATCCCTAGTTAGACCGCACATGGAGTACTGTGTCCAGTTTTGGGCACCGGTGCTCAGGAAGGATATAATGGAACTAGAGAGAGTACAAAGGAGGGCAACAAAATTAATAAAGGGGATGGGAGAACTACAATACCCAGATAGATTAGCGAAATTAGGATTATTTAGTCTAGAAAAAAGACGACTGAGGGGCGATCTAATAACCATGTATAAGTATATAAGGGGACAATACAAATATCTCGCTGAGGATCTGTTTATACCATGGAAGGTGACGGGCACAAGGGGGCATTCTTTGCGTCTGGAGGAGAGAAGGTTTTTCCACCAACATAGAAGAGGATTCTTTACTGTTAGGGCAGTGAGAATCTGGAATTGCTTGCCTGAGGAGGTGGTGATGGCGAACTCAGTCGAGGGGTTCAAGAGAGGCCTGGATGTCTTCCTGGAGCAGAACAATATTGTATCATACAATTAGGTTCTGTAGAAGGACGTAGATCTGGGGATTTATTATGATGGAATATAGGCTGAACTGGATGGACAAATGTCTTTTTTCGGCCTTACTAACTATGTTACTATGTTACTATGTTACTCTTTAAAGCGTCAAGTTGAAAATAACCTGTGTTTTCCTTGTGAAATTTGATACTTAGCTGCTCAATTGTGCATAGCGTGTGCTGTCAACCAACAAACACCTTACCCCACTAATTTCACATAAAATGTAATGTGATATGATCATCAGATGTGGATGATTATATTATTGATTATTATCAATATTCATTTATATGGGGATTATGATTTGGATAACATGGCTACAAATCCCAACTCCCATATTTATCCTTTACCTGATAAAAATATCCAGTAGAGTCTCTTTTATCCAAGCTAAACGGGAGCAGAGGGTGCTTGGATTTGTGAAAAACTGGGATAACTCAAACAACTGATTAAAATGCCCCCCTTTGTATCCTGCTGTCCCGCTTTGGGTCTTCCTGTCCCTCTTGTATCCTTCTGTCCCTCTGAGTATCCTCCTTTTGTGTCATCCTACCTCTCTTTTATGTTCTACTGTCCGCTTTTGTCCATTTTTTGTGTCTAAAAGGGGAGCCCTGGGCAGCCGCCTGGATGCTTGGATAAAGCAGTAAATTGGCTGGCAAAGTGCTGTACAGTCATGGCCAAAAGTATTGAGAATGAGACAAATAGTAATTTTTCCAAAGTTTACTGCTTCATTTTTGTAATGGCAATTTGCATATACTCCTGAATGTCAAAGAGTGATCAGCTTAACAGCAATTACTGTACTTGCAAAGTCAATATTTGCCCAGAAAATGAACTTTAACCCCCAAAACACATTTCAACATCATTGCAGTCCTGCCTTAAAAGGAGCAGCTAACATCGTTTTAGTGCTTGATCCATTAACACAGGTGTGGGTGTTGATGAGGACTGGGCTGGCGATCAATCAGTCATGATTAAGTAAGAATGACATCACTGGACACTGTAAAAGGAGCTGGTGCTTGGTATGATTGTTTCTCTTCAGTTAACCATGGTTATCTCTAAAGAAACACGTGCAGCCATGATTGCACTGCACAAAAATGGCCTAACAGGGAAGAGTATCGCAGCTACAAAGATTGCACCTCAGTCAACAATCTATCGCATCATCAAGAACTTCAAGGAGAGAGCTTCCATTGTTGTCAAAAAGGCTCCAGGGCGCCCAACAAAGACCAGCAAGCGCCAGGACCGTATCTTCAAACTGTTTCAGCTGCGGGATCGGACTACCAGCAGTGCCGAGCTTGCTCAGGAATGGCAGCAGGCTGGTGTGAGGGCTTCTGCACGCACTGTGAGGCCGAGACTCTTTGAGTAAGGCCTGGTTTCAAGGAGGGCAGCAAAGAAGCCATTTCTCTCCAGAAAAAACATCTGATATCTGATATTCTGCAAAAGGTACAGGGAGTGGACTGCTGAGGACTGGGGCAAAGTCATTTTCTCTGATGAATCCCCTTTTCGATTGTTTGGGACATCTGGAAAACAGCTTATTCGGAGAAGAAGAGGTGAGCGCTCCCACCAGTCTTGTCTCATGCCAACTGTAAAGCATCCTGAAACCATTCATGTGTGGGGTTGCTTCTCAGCCAAGGTAATCGGCTCACTCACAGTCTTGCCTAAAAACACAGCCATGAATAAAGAATGGTACCAGAATGTTCTCCAAGAGCAACTTCTCCCAACCGTCCAAGAGCAGTTTGGCGCCCAACAATGCCTTTTCCAGCATGATGGAGCACCTTGCCATAAAGCAAAGGTGATAACTAAATGGCTCATGGAACAAAACAGAGATTTTGGGTCCATGGCCTGGAAACTCCCCAGATCTTAATCCCATTGAGAACTTGTGGTCAATCATCAAGAGACGGGTGGACAAACAAAAACAAACAAATTCTGGCAAAATGCAAGCATTGATTATGCAAGAATGGACTGCTATCAGTCAGGATTTGGTCCAGAAGTTGATTGAGAGCATGCCAGGGAGAATTGCAGAGGTCTTGAAGAAGAAGGGTCAACACTGCAAATATTGACTTGCTGCATTAACTCATTTTAACTGTCAATATAACCTATTGGTACTCATAATACGATTGCAATTATATTTCTGTATGTGATATAAACATCAGACAAACACTAATAAAAACCAGAGGCCAGCAGATAATGGGAAAATATCATTTTGGTGTCATTCTCAAAACTTTTGGCCATGACTGTATACGTTACCCTCATCTTTTTCCCACAGCCACACAAAAAAAAACAAAAAACTGCCCTGTATAGCGGGGAACAATATGAAAGTTTCCATTCCCATTCTAGTGAACCTGGATGGAAAACAGGCACATAAGATTCAATTATGCCTTGCCTACTGACGAAGAAGCAATACCGAGTCCTATATCAGACATGTGAACGTAAGCAGGATCATTTATTGTTCCATGAAAGCTATTTTGTTGGATTTGTTATGATGGCCTTCGTATTAACCTAGAGACCAGTATACACTAAAATACATGTTCCATTTCCAAATATTTTTGTTAAGATAAAACCTATTATTTTATTAAAAGTTATTTAAAAAAAATTCTATATATCTCCATTAAAAGTTACTGATGTCAACAAACCTAAGTAACCAATAAAATCCTGCAAAAGATCCAACATCCTATAAAGAACAATGTATTGAGAATAATATAGGTATATAAGCAAGAAGTATGGTGCAAGACTGCTCATCTCTATGACATGGCCGGCCTAATAAGGAGGTGGGAACACTGGGTCAAAGACCTATGATGCCAGGGCTCACATCTCCCAGGGGTGGGAGAAGTCAATGGACATGTAATCCTGTCAGATGCAAATAGGTTACAGGATCTGTATATCCATAGCATTCTGACCATAACCCCATATAGAATAATAAATATACCCATATTCTTACCGGAAGTTAATGAAATGTTTCATCATATTTTACCAATAATCAACATATAAAACAATAATTGTACACATACGTGTTCTTATCAAGAATTGATCGAATATGACACTGGGCATGTGTATTCATGATATATCACCTATAATCCCCATACAGACCAATAATTATACCCATATTCCTAGCAGAAGTAGATGAAGTATGTTCCTGGGCATGTGTATTTGTGATATTTCACCTATAATCCCCATACAGAACAAAAATTATACCCATATTCCTATCAGAAGTAGATGAAGTATGTTCCTGAGCATGTGTATTTGTGATATTTCACCCATAATCCCCATACAGAACAATAATTATACCCATATTCCTATCAGAAGTAGATGAAGTATGTTCCTGAGCATGTGTATTTGTGATATTTCACCCATAATCCCCATACAGAACAATAATTATACCCATATTCCTATCAGAAGTAGATGAAGTATGTTCCTGGGCATGTGTATTTGTAATATTTCAACCATAATCCCCATACAGAACAATAGTTATACCCATATTCCTATCAGAAGTAGATGAAGTATGTTCCTGGGCATGTGTATTTGTGATATTTCACCCATAATCCCCATACAGAACAATAGATATACCCATATTCCTATCAGAAGTAGATGAAGTATGTTCCTGGGCATGTGTATTTGTGATATTTCACCCATAATCCCCATACAGAACAATAATTATACTCATATTCCTATCAGAAGTAGATGAAATATGTTCCTGAGCATGTGTATTTGTGATATTTCACCCATAATCCCCATACAGAACAATAGATATACCCATATTCCTATCAGAAGTAGATGAAGTATGTTCCTGGGCATGTGTATTTGTGATATTTCACCCATAATCCCCATACAGATCAATAGATATACCCATATTCCTATCAGAAGTAGATGAAGTATGTTCCTGGGCATGTGTATTTGTAATATTTCACCCATAATCCTCATACAGAACAATAATTATACCCATATTCCTATCAGAAGTAGATGAAGTATTTTCCTGGGCATGTGTATTTGTGATATTTCACCCATAATCCCCATACAGAACAATAATTATACCCATATTCCTATCAGAAGTAGATGAAGTATGTTCCTGGGCATGTGTATTTGTGATATTTCACCCATAATCCCCATACAGAACAATAATTATACCCATAATCCTATTAGAAGTAAATGAAGTATGTTCCTGAGCATGTGTATTTGTGATATTTCACCCATAATCCCCATACAGAACAATAGATATACCCATATTCCTATCAGAAGTAGATGAAGTATGTTCCTGGGCATGTGTATTTGTGATATTTCACCCATAATCCCCATACAGATCAATAGATATACCCATATTCCTATCAGAAGTAGATGAAATATGTTCCTGGGCATGTGTATTTGTGATATTTCACCCATAATCCCCATACAGATCAATAGATATACCCATATTCCTATCAGAAGTAGATGAAGTATGTTCCTGGGCATGTGTATTTGTGATATTTCACCCATAATCCCCATCCAGATCAATAGATATACCCATATTCCTATCAGAAGTAGATGAAATATGTTCCTGGGCATGTGTATTTGTGATATTTCACCCATAATCCCCATACAGATCAATAGATATACCCATATTCCTATCAGAAGTAGATGAAGTATGTTCCTGGGCATGTGTATTTGTGATAGTTCACCCATAATCCCCATCCAGATCAATAGATATACCCATATTCCTATCAGAAGTAGATGAAATATGTTCCTGGGCATGTGTATTTGTGATATTTCACCCATAATCCCCATACAGAACAATAATTATACTCATATTCCTATCAGAAGTAGATGAAATATGTTCCTGAGCATGTGTATTTGTGATATTTCACCCATAATCCCCATACAGAACAATAATACTCATATTCCTATCAGAAGTAGATGAAGTATGTTCCTGGGCATGTGTATTTGTGATATTTCACCCATAATCCCCATACAGAACAATA
Organism: Ranitomeya imitator; assembly: GCF_032444005.1. Taxonomy (NCBI): domain Eukaryota; kingdom Metazoa; phylum Chordata; class Amphibia; order Anura; family Dendrobatidae; genus Ranitomeya; species Ranitomeya imitator. Next base: position 432,881,506 of record NC_091285.1, read on the forward strand.
ATTATACCCATATTCCTATCAGAAGTAGATGAAGTATGTTCCTGGGCATGTGTATTTGTAATATTTCACCCATAATCCCCATACAGAACAATAGTTATACCCATATTCCTATCAGAAGTAGATGAAGTATGTTCCTGGGCATGTGTATTTGTGATATTTCACCCATAAGCCTCATACAGAACAATAGATATACCCATATTCCTATCAGAAGTAGATGAAGTATGTTCCTGGGCATGTGTATTTGTAATATTTCACCCATAATCCCCATACAGATCAATAGTTATACCCATATTCCTATCAGAAGTAGATGAAGTATGTTCCTGGGCATGTGTATTTGTGATATTTCACCCATAATCCCCATACAGAACAATAATTATACCCATATTCCTATCAGAAGTAGATGAAGTATGTTCCTGAGCATGTGTATTTGTAATATTTCACCCATAATCCCCATACAGAACAATAGTTATACCCATATTCCTATCAGAAGTAGATGAAGTATGTTCCTGGGCATGTGTATTTGTGATGTTTCACCCATAATCCCCATACAGAATAATTATACCCATATTCCTATCAGAAGTAGATGAAGTATGTTCCTGGGCATGTGTATTTGTGATATTTCACCCATAATCCCCATACAGAACAATAGTTATACCCATATTCCTATGAGATGTTGATGAGATATATCACCAGGCGTGTGTAACCCGATATTCTACACATAATCCCATATAGTTACAATCTTTTTTCGCTGGTTCTATTATTAAACTTTAATCCAGCCCTGTGGATTTTCTGATTCATTTAAGTATTTCCATTGAATTCCCTTCTTGCTATATTACAAGAAGTCATTTGTAAAATGTGATGCCATCTAGTGGTGGAGTCTATTATTGCAGCCCATCATCCCATCATCCCATCATCCCAATATGCAGTTTAGTCCGTCCCCTAATTTATGAAAATTTTGGGAAAAGTTATCATGGAAAAAAAGTGCAGGAGGTTTTCCGCCTAGTAAATGGCTGTTTCTGAGGAAAGAGAGACGTAAATCAGAGAGCTCTCCGGAATTGTACCCCCAATGGGGCTCATTCACTCTGACTGGAAAATAATATATCCACCACACGTCTACATTGTTTGCCTGCCTTGCCGTCAGCGCTACTTTCCTCTGAGGGCGAGGAGACCGTACACTAAAGTATGCCACCCCGACATAAGCCAACGTTACACTCAGGATATAGTGGGCAAGCAGCATTCATGTAATCGCTAGTGGGGCAGTGATGCCCACCAACAAACTTACATATGCCAAAGAAAAAGCATAGCGAACACTGCATAGACTCACTAAAGCCGATCTGTCACCAGTTTTCACAATACAAATTGCATACATTATTAACCCCTTCATGACCCAGCCTATTTTGACCTTAATGACCTTGCCGTTTTTTGCAATTCTGACCAGTGTCCCTTTATGAGGTAATAACTCAGGAACGCTTCAACGGATCCTAGCGGTTCTGAGATTGTTTTTTCGTGACATATTGGGCTTCATGTTAGTGGTAAATTTAGGTCAATAAATTCTGCGTTTATTTGTGATAAAAACGGAAATTTGGCGAAAATTTTGAAAATTTCGCAATTTTCACATTTTGAATTTTTATTCTGTTAAACCAGAGAGATATGTGACACAAAATAGTTAATAAATAACATTTCCCACATGTTTACTTTACATCAGCACAATTTTGGAAACAAAATTTTTTTTTGCTAGGAAGTTATAAGGGTTAAAATTTGACCAGCGATTTGTCATTTTTACAACGAAATTTACAAAACCATTTTTTTTAGGGACCACCTCACATTTGAAGTCAGTTTCAGGGGTCTATATGGCTGAAAATACCCAAAAGTGACACCATTCTAAAAACTGCACCCCTCAAGGTACTCAAAACCACATTCAAGAAGTTTATTAACCCTTCAGGTGCTTCACAGCAGCAGAAGCAACATGGAAGGAAAAAATGAACATTTAACTTTTTAGTCACAAAAATTATCTTTCAGCAACAATTTTTTTTATTTTCCCAATGGTAAAAGGAGAAACTGAACCACGAAAGTTGTTGTCCAATTTGTCCTGAGTACACTGATACCTCTTATGTGGGGGTAAACCACTGTTTGGGCGCACGGCAGGGCTTGGAAGGGAAGGAGCGCCATTTGACTTTTTGAATCAAAAATTGGCTCCACTCTTTAGCGGACACCATGTCACGTTTGGAGAGCCCCCGTGTGCCTAAAAATTGGAGCTCCCCCACAAGTGACCCCATTTTGGAAACTAGACGCCCCAGGGAATTTATCTAGATACATAGTGAACACTTTGAACCCCCAGGTGCTTCACAAATTGATCCATAAAAATGAATAAGTACTATTTTTTCACAAAAAAATTCTTTTAGCCTCAATTTTTTCATTTTCACATGGGCAACAGGATAAAATGGATCGTAAAATGTGTTGGGCAATTTCTCCTGAGTACACCAATACCTCACATGTGGGGGTAAACCACTGTTTGGGCACATGGTAAGGCTCGGAAGGTAAGGAGCGCCATTTGACTTTTTGAATGAAAAATTATTTCCATCGTTAGCGGACACCATGTCGCGTTTGGATAGCTCCTGGGTGCCTAAACATTGGCGCTCCCCCACAAGTGACCCCATTTTGGAAACTAGACCCCACAAGGAACTTATTTAGATGCCTAGTGAGCACTTTAAACCCTCAGGTGCTTCACAAATTGATCTGTAAAAATGAAAAAGTACTTTTTTTTTCACAAAAAAATTCTTTTCGCCTCAATTTTTTCATTTTCACATGGGCAGTAGGATAATATGGATCATAAAATTTGTTGGGCAATTTCTCCCGAGTACGTCGATACCTCATATGTGGGGGTAAACCACTGTTTGGGCACTCGGCAGGGCTCGGAAGGGAAGGCGCGCCATTTGACTTTTTGAATGGAAAATTAGCTCCAATTGTTAGCGGACACCATGTCGCGTTTGGAGAGCCCCTGTGTGCCTAAACATTGGAGCTCCCCCACAAGTGACCCCATTTTGGAAACTAGACCCCCCAAGGAACTTATCTAGATGCATATTGAGCACTTTAAACCCCCAGGTGCTTCACAGATGTTTATAACGCAGAGCCATGAAAATAAAAAATAATTTTTCTTTCCTCAAAAATGATTTTTTAGCCTGGAATTTCCTATTTTTCCAAGGATAATAGGAGAAATTGGACCCAAAATATTGTTGTCCAGTTTGTCCTGAGTACGCTGATACCCCATATGTGGGGGTAAACCACTGTTTGGGCGCATGGCAGGGCTCGGAAGGGATGGCACGCCATTTGGCTTTTTAAATGGAAAATTAGGTCCAATCATTAGCGGACTGTTGTGAATTCTGTGGCTGAGTTCACTTCTGTGGTCACAAGTGGTATTGCAGTCTCTGGGCTTCCTCCCTCAGGTGTTTTGGTGAGCTCGTTGGCTGCTTTGCTATTTAGCTCCACCTGAGTCTGTCTTCCTTGCTCCTTGTCAATGTTCCAGTGTTGGATCTAAGCTACTGCATCTTTCCTTGGGCCTGCTGCTCTGCTAGATAAGTGCTTCTAGTTTGTTTTCTGTTTTTTCTGTCCAGCTTGCTATTATCTTTTGCTGGAAGCTCTGAGAAGCAAAGGGGTGCACCGCCGTGCTGTTAGTTCGGCACGGTGGGTCTTTTTGCCCCTTTGCGTGGTTTTCGTTTTAGGGTTTTTTGTAGACTGCATAGTTCTCTTTGCTATCCTCGCTCTGTCTAGAATATCGGGCCTCACTTTGCTGAATCTATTTCATTCCTACGTTTGTCTTTTCATCTTGCTAACAGTCATTATATGTGGGGGGCTGCCTATTCCTTTGGGGTATTTCTCTGAGGTAAGTCAGGCTTGTATTTCTATCTTCAGGCTAGTCAGCTCCTCAGGCAGTGCCGAGTTGCATAGGTAGTGATAGGCGCAATCCACTGCTGCTTATAGTTGTGTGAGGATAGATCAGGTACTGCAGTCTACAGAGATTCCACGTCTCAGAGCTCGTCCTATTGTTTTTGGTTATTGCCAGATCTCTGTATGTGCGCTGATTACTGCACGCTGTGTTGCCTGATTGCCAGCCATAACAGCGGACACCATGTCACGTTTGGAGAGCCCCTGTGTGCCTAAACATTGGAGATCCCCCAGAAATGACACCATTTTGGAAACTAGACCCCCAAAGGAACTAATCTAGATGTGTGGTGAGGACTTTGAACCCCCAAGTGCTTCACAGAAGTTTATAACGCAGAGCCATGAAAATAAAAAAAAAAAATTATTTTCTCAAAAATGATCTTTTAGCCTGCAATTTTTTATTTTCCCAAGGGTTACAGGAGAAATGTGACCCCAAAAGTTGTTGTCCAGTTTCTCCTGAGTACGCTGATACCCCATATGTGGGGGTAAATCACTGTTTGGGCACATGCCGGGGCTCGGAAGTGAAGTAGTGACGTTTTGAAATGCAGACTTTGATGGAATGCTCTGTGGGCGTCACGTTGCGTTTGCAGAGCCCCTGATGTGGCTTAACAGTAGAAACCCCCCACAAGTGACCCCATTTTGGAAACTAGACCCCCAAAGGAACTTATCTAGATGTGTGGTGAGCACTTTGAACCCCCAAGTGCTTCATAGAAGTTTATAATGCAGAGCCGTGAAAATAATAAATACGTTTTCTTTCCTCAAAATTAATTATTTAGCCCAGAAGTTTTTATTTTCCCAAGGGTTACAGAAGAAATTGGACCCCAAAAGTTGTTGTCCAGTTTCTCCTGAGTACGGTGATACCCCATATGTGGGAGTAAACTACTGTTTGGGCACATGCCGGGGCTTGGAATTGAAGTAGTGACGTTTTGAAATGCAGACTTTGATGGAATGCTCTGCGGGCGTCACGTTGCGTTTGCAGAGCCCCTGATGTGCCTAAACAGTAGAAACCCCCCACAAGTGACCCCATTTTGGAAACTAGACCCCGAAAGGAACTTATCTAGATGTGTGGTGAGCACTTTGAACCCCCAAGTGCTTCATAGAAGTTTATAATGCAGAGCCGTGAAAATAATAAATACGTTTTCTTTCCTCAAAAATAATTATTTAGCCCAGAATTTTTTATTTTCCCAAGGGTTGCAGGAGAAATTTGACCCCAAAAGTTGTTGTCCAGTTTCTCCTGAGTATGCTGATACCCCATGAGTGGGGGTAAACCACTGTTTGGGCACAGGTCGGGGCTCAGAAGGGAAGTAGTGACTTTTGAAATGCAGACTTTGATGGAATGGTCTGCGGGTGTCACATTGCGTTTGCAGAGCCCCTGGTGTGCCTAAACAGTAGAAACCCCCACAAGTGACCCCATTTTAGAAACTAGACCCCCCAAGGAACTTATCTAGATATGTGGTGAGCACTTTGAACCCCCAAGTGCTTCACAGACATTTACAACACAGAGCCGTGAAAATAAAAAATCATTTTTCTTTCCTCAAAAATTATGTTTTAGCAAGCATTTTTTTAGATTCACAAGGGTAACAGGAGAAATTGGACCCCAGTAATTGTTGCGCAGTTTGTCCTGAGTATGCTGGTACCCCATATGTGGGGGTAAACCGCTGTTTGGGCACACGTCAGGGCTCGGAAGTGAGGGAGCACCATTTGACTTTTTGAATACGAGATTGGCTGGAATCAATGGTGGCGCCATGTTGCGTTTGGAGACCCCTGATGTGCCTAAATAGTGGTAACCCCTCAATTCTAAGTCCAACACTAACCCCAACACACCCCTAACCCTAATCCCAACTGTAGCCATAACCCTAATCACAACCCTAACCACAACCCTAATTCCAACCCTAACCCTAAGGCTATGTGCCCACGTTGCGGATTCGTGTGAGATATTTCCGCACCATTTTTGAAAAATCCTCGGGTAAAAGGCACTGGGTTTTACCTGCGGATTTTCCGCGGATTTCCAGTGTTTTTTGTGCGGATTTCACCTGCGGATTCCTATTGAGGAACAGGTGTAAAACGCTGCGGAATCCGCACAAAGAATTGACATGCTGCGGAAAATACAACGCAGCGTTTCCGCGCGGTATTTTCCGCACCATGGGCACAGCGGATTTGGTTTTTCATATGTTTACATGGTACTGTAAACCTGATGGAACACTGCTGCGAATCCGCAGCGGCCAATCCGCAGCCAAATCCGCACAGTGTGCACATAGCCTAATTCTAAAGGTATGTGCACACGCTGCGGAAAACGCTGCGGATCCGCAGCAGTTTCCCATGAGTTTACAGTTCAATGTAAACCTACGGGAAACAAAAATCGCTGTACACATGCTGCGGAAAAACTGCACGGAAACGCAGCGGTTTACATTCCGCAGCATGTCACTTCTTTGTGCGGATTCCGCAGCGGTTTTACAACTGCTCCAATAGAAAATCGCAGTTGTAAAACCGCAGTGAAATGCGCAGAAAAAAACGCGGTAAATCCGCCATAAATCCGCAGCGGTTTAGCACTGCGGATTTATCAAATCCGCAGCGGAAAAATCCGCAGAGGACCAGAATACGTGTGCACATACCGAAACCCTAGCCCTAACCCTAACCCTACCCCTAACCCTAACCCTACCCCTAACCCTACCCCTAACCCTAACCCTATTCTAACATTAGTGGGAAAAAAAAATTTCTTTATTTTTTTATTGTCCCTACCTATGGGGGTGACAAAGGGGGGGGGTCATTTATTATTTTTTTTATTTTGATCACTGAGATATAATCTATCTCAGTGATCAAAATGCACTTTGGAACGAATCTGCCGGCCGGCAGATTCGGCGGGCGCACTGCGCATGCGCCCGCCATTTTGGAAGATGGCGGCGCCCAGGGAGAAGACGGACGGGACCCCGGCTGGATCGGTAAGTATGATGGGGTGGGGGGGACCACGGGGGGGGGGATCGGAGCACGGGGGGGGGAATCGGAGCACGGGAGGGGTGGAACGGAGCACGGGGGGCGTTGAACGGAGCACGGGGGGGCTGGAATGGAGCACGGGGGGAGTGGAACGGAGCAAGGGGGGGTGGATCGGAGTGCAGGGGGGGTGATTGGAGCACGGGGGGGGGGTGATTGGAGCACGGGGGGAGCGGACAAGAGCACGGGGGGGAGCGGAGCACTGGACGGAGGGGAGCCGGAGCAGTGTACCGGCCAGATCGGGGGGCTGGGGGGGCGATCGGTGGGGTGGGGGCACATTAGTATTTCCAGCCATGGCCGATGATATTTCAGCATCGGCCATGGCTGGATTGTAATATTTCACCAGTTATAATAGGTGAAATATTACAAATCGCTCTGATTGGCAGTTTCACTTTCAACAGCCAATCAGAGCGATCGTAGCCACGAGGGGGTGAAGCCACCCCCCCTGGGCTAAACTACCACTCCCCCTGTCCCTGCAGATCGGGTGAAATGGGAGTTAACCCTTTCACCCGATCTGCAGGGACGCGATCTTTCCATGACGCCACATAGGCGTCATGGGTCGGATTGGCACCGACTTTCATGACGCCTACGTGGCGTCATGGGTCGGGAAGGGGTTAACCCCTTAAGCCCCGAGGGTGGTTTGCACGTTAATTACCGGGCCAATTTTTACAATTCTGACCACTGTCCCTTTATGAGGTTATAACTCTGGAACGCTTCAACGGATCTTGGCGATTCTGACATTGTTTTCTCGTGACGTATTGTACTTCATGTTAGCGGTAAAATTTATTCGATATAACTTGCATTTATTTGGGAAAAAAACGGAAATTTGGCGAAAATTTTGAAAATTTCGCAATTTTCCAACTTTGAATTTTTATACCCTTAAATCACAGAGATATGTCATGCAAAATACTTAATAAGTAACATTTCCCACATGTCTACTTTACATCAGCACAATTTTGGAACCAAAATTTTTTTTTTGTTAGGGAGTTATAAGGGTTAAAAGTTGACCAGCAATTTCTCATTTTGGCAACACCATTTTTTTTTTAGGGACCACATCTCATTTGAAGTCATTTTGAGGGGTCTATATGATAGAAAATACCCAAGTGTGACACCATTCTAAAAACTGCACCCCTCAAGGTGCTCAAAACCACATTCAAGAAGTTTATTAACCCTTCAGGTGTTTTACAGGAATTTTTGGAATGTTTAAATAAAAATGAACATTTAACTTTTTTTCACACAAAATTTATTTCAGCTCCAATTTGTTTTATTTTACCAAGGGTAACAGGAGAAAATGGACCCCAATCGTTGTTGTACAATTTGTCCTGAGTACGTTGATACCCCATATGTGGGGATAAACCACTGTTTGGGCGCATGGCAGAGCTCGGAAGGGAAGGAGCGCCATTTGACTTTTCAATGCAAAATTGACTGGAATTGAGATGGGACGCCATGTTGCGTTTGGAGAGCCCCTGATGTGCCTAAACATTGAAACCCGCCACAAGTGACACCATTTTGGAAAGTAGACCCCTTAAGGAACTTATCTAGATGTGTGGTGAGCACTTTGACCCACCAAGTGCTTCATAGAAGTTTATAATGCAGAGCCGTAAAAATAAAAAAATCATATTTTTTCACAAAAATGATCTTTTTGCCCCCAATTTTTTATTTTCCCAAGGGTAAGAGAAGAAATTAGACCACAAAAGTTGTTGTGCAATTGGTCCTGAGTACGCTGATACCCCATATGTGGGTGTAAACCATTGTTTGGGCGCATGGCAGAGCTCGGAAAGGAAGGAGCGCCATTTGACTTTTCAATGCAAAATTGACTAGAATTGAGATGGGACGCCATGTTGCGTTTGGAGAGCCCCTGATGTGCCTAAACATTGAAACCCGCCACAAGTGACACCATTTTGGAAAGTAGACCCCTTAAGGAACTTATCTAGATGTGTGGTGAGCACTTTGACCCACCAAGTGCTTCATAGAAGTTTATAATGCAGAGCCGTAAAAATAAAAAAATCATATTTTTTCACAAAAATGATCTTTTTGCCCCCAATTTTTTATTTTCCCAAGGGTAAGAGAAGAAATTAGACCACAAAAGTTGTTGTGCAATTGGTCCTGAGTACGCTGATACCCCATATGTGGGTGTAAACCATTGTTTGAGCGCATGGCAGAGCTCGGAAGGGAAGGAGCGCCAATTGACTTTTCAATGCAAAATTGACTGGAATTGAGATGGGACGCCATGTTGCGTTTGGAGAGCCCCTGATGTGCCTAAAGATTGAAACCCCCCACAAGTGACACCATTTTGGAAAGTAGACCCCCTAAGGAACTTATCTAGATGTGTTTTGAGAGCTTTGAGCCCCCAAGTGTTTCACTACAGTTTATAACGCAGAGCCGTGAAAATAAAAATTCTTTTTTTTTTCACAAAAATGATTTTTTAGTCCCCAGTTTTGTATTTTCACAAGGGTAACAGGATGAATGGGACCCCAAAGGTTGTTGTCCAATTTGTCCTGTGTACGCTGATACCCCATATGTGGGGGGGAAGCACTGTTTGGGCGCATGGCAGAGCTCGGAAGGGAAGGAGCGCCATTTGGAATACAGACTTAGATGGATTGGTCTGCAGGCGTCACGTTGCATTTGCAGAGCCCCTGATGTACCCAAACAGTAGAAACCCCCCACAAGTGACCCCATATTGGAAACTAGACCCCCCAAGGAACTTATCTAGATGTGTTGTGAGAACTTTGAACCCCCAAGTGTTTCACTACAGTTTATAACGCAGAGCCGTGAAAATAAAAATTCTTTTTTTTTTTCACAAAAATGATTTTTTAGCCCCCAGTTATGTATTTTCACAAGGGTAACAGGATAAATTGGACCCCAAAAGTTGTTGTCCAATTTGTCCTGAGTACGCTGATACCCCATATGTTGGGGTAAACCCCTGTTTGGGCGCACCGGAGAGCTCGGAAGGGAAGGAGCACTGTTTTACTTTTTCAACGCAGAATTGGCTGGAATTGAGATCGGACGCCATGTCGCGTTTGGAGAGCCCCTGATGTGCCTGAACAGTGGAAACTCCCCAATTCTACCTGAAACCCTAACCCTAACACACCCCTAACCCTAATCCCAACGGTAACCCTAACCACACCCCTAACCCTGACACACCCCTAATTCTAATCCCAACCCTAATCCCAACCGTAAATATAATCCAAACACTAACCCTAACTTTAGCCCCAACCCTGTTCTGGCTGGCAATCAGGCAACACAGCGTGCAGTAATCAGCGCACATACAGAGATCTGGCAATAACCAAAAACAATAGGACGAGCTCTGAGACGTGGAATCTCTGTAGACTGCAGTACCTGATCTATCCTCACACAACTGGAAGCAGCAGTGGATTGCGCCTATCCACTACCTATGCAACTCGGCACTGCCTGAGGAGCTGACTAGCCTGAAGATAGAAATACAAGCCTGACTTACCTCAGAGAAATACCCCAAAGGAATAGGCAGCCCCCACATATAATGACTGTTAGCAAGATGAAAAGACAAACGTAGGAATGAAATAGATTCAGCAAAGTGAGGCCCGATATTCTAGACAGAGCGAGGATAGCAAAGAGAACTATGCAGTCTACAAAAAACCCTAAAACGAAAACCACGCAAAGGGGCAAAAAGACCCACCGTGCTGAACTAACAGCACGGCGGTGCACCCCTTTGCTTCTCAGAGCTTCCAGCAAAAGATAATAACAAGCTGGACAGAAAAAACAGAAAACAAACTAGAAGAACTTATCTAGCAGAGCAGCAGGCCCAAGGAAAGATGCAGTAGCTCAGATCCAACACTGGAACATTGACAAGGAGCAAGGAAGACAGACTCAGGTGGAGCTAAATAGCAAGGCAGCCAACGAGCTCACCAAAACACCTGAGGGAGGAAGCCCAGAGACTGCAATACCACTTGTGACCACAGAAGTGAACTCAGCCACAGAATTCACAACAGTACCCCCCCCTTGAGGAGGGGTCACCGAACCCTCACCAGAACCCCCAGGCCGACCAGGATGAGCCACATGAAAGGCACGAACAAGATCTGGGGCATGGACATCAGAGGCAAAAACCCAGGAATTATCTTCCTGAGCATAACCCTTCCATTTGACCAGATACTGGAGTTTCCGTCTAGAGACACGAGAATCCAAAATCTTCTCCACAATATACTCCAATTCCCCCTCCACCAAAACAGGGGCAGGAGGCTCCACAGATGGAACCATAGGTGCCACGTATCTCCTCAACAACGACCTATGGAATACATTATGTATGGAAAAGGAGTCTGGGAGGGTCAGACGAAAAGACACCGGATTGAGAATCTCAGAAATCCTATACGGACCAATAAAACGAGGTTTAAATTTAGGAGAGGAAACCTTCATAGGTATATGACGAGAAGATAACCAAACCAGATCCCCAACACGAAGTCGGGGTCCCACACGGCGTCTGCGATTAGCGAAAAGCTGAGCCTTCTCCTGGGACAAGGTCAAATTGTCCACTACCTGAGTCCAGATCTGCTGCAACCTGTCCACCACATTATCCACACCAGGACAGTCCGAAGACTCAACCTGTCCTGAAGAGAAACGAGGATGGAACCCAGAATTGCAGAAAAATGGAGAGACCAAGGTAGCCGAGCTGGCCCGATTATTAAGGGCGAACTCAGCCAACGGCAAAAATGACACCCAATCATCCTGGTCAGCGGAAACAAAACATCTCAGATATGTTTCCAAGGTCTGATTGGTTCGTTCGGTCTGGCCATTAGTCTGAGGATGGAAGGCCGAGGAAAAAGATAGGTCAATGCCCATCCTACCACAAAAGGCTCGCCAGAACCTCGAGACAAACTGGGAACCTCTGTCAGAAACAATATTCTCAGGAATGCCATGTAAACGAACCACATGCTGGAAGAACAAAGGCACCAAATCAGAGGAGGAAGGCAATTTAACCAAGGGCACCAGATGGACCATTTTAGAAAAGCGATCACAGACCACCCAAATGACAGACATCTTTTGAGAAACGGGAAGGTCAGAAATGAAATCCATCGAAATATGTGTCCAAGGCCTCTTCGGGACCCGCAAGGGCAAAAGCAACCCACTGGCACGTGAACAGCAGGGCTTAGCCCTAGCACAAATTCCACAGGACTGCACAAAAGCACGCACATCCCGTGACAGAGATGGCCACCAGAAGGATCTAGCAACCAACTCCCTGGTACCAAAGATTCCTGGATGACCGGCCAGCACCGAACAATGAAGTTCAGAGATAACTTTACTAGTCCACCTATCAGGGACGAACAGTTTCTCGGCCGGACAACGATCAGGTTTATTAGCCTGAAATTTCTGCAACACTCTCCGCAAATCAGGGGAGATGGCAGACACAATGACTCCTTCCTTGAGGATACTCGCCGGCTCAGATAACCCCGGAGAGTCAGGCACAAAACTCCTAGACAGAGCATCCGCCTTCACATTTTTAGAGCCCGGAAGGTATGAAATCACAAAATCAAAACGAGCAAAAAACAACGACCAACGGGCCTGTCTAGGATTCAAGCGCTTGGCAGACTCAAGATAAGTAAGGTTCTTATGATCAGTCAAAACCACCACGCGATGCTTAGCACCCTCAAGCCAATGACGCCACTCCTCGAATGCCCACTTCATGGCCAGCAACTCTCGGTTGCCCACATCATAATTACGCTCAGCAGCAGAAAATTTCCTGGAAAAGAAAGCACATGGTTTGAACACTGAGCAACCAGAACCTCTCTGTGACAAAACCGCCCCTGCACCAATCTCAGAAGCATCAACCTCGACCTGGAACGGAAGAGAAACATCAGGTTGACACAACACAGGGGCACAGCAAAAACGACGCTTCAACTCCTGAAAAGCTTCCACGGCAGCAGAAGACCAATTAACCAAATCAGCACCCTTCTTGGTCAAATCGGTCAATGGTCTGGCAATGCTAGAAAAATTACAGATGAAGCGACGATAAAAATTAGCAAAGCCCAGGAATTTCTGCAAACTTTTTAGAGATGTCGGCTGAGTCCAATCCTGGATGGCCTGAACCTTAACCGGATCCATCTCGATAGTAGAAGGGGAAAAGATGAACCCCAAAAATGAAACTTTCTGCACACCGAAGAGACACTTTGATCCCTTCACGAACAAGGAATTAGCACGCAGTACCTGGAAAACCATTCTGACTTGCTTCACATGAGACTCCCAATCATCTGAGAAGATCAAAATGTCATCCAAGTAAACAATCAAGAATTTATCCAGATACTCACGGAAAATGTCATGCATAAAAGACTGAAAAACAGATGGAGCATTGGCAAGTCCGAACGGCATCACCAGATACTCAAAATGACCCTCGGGCGTATTAAATGCCGTTTTCCATTCATCTCCCTGCCTGATTCTCACCAGATTATACGCACCACGAAGATCAATCTTAGTAAACCAACTAGCCCCCTTAATCCGAGCAAACAAGTCAGAAATCAATGGCAAGGGATACTGAAACTTAACAGTGATCTTATTAAGAAGGCGGTAATCAATACACGGTCTTAGCGAACCATCCTTCTTGGCTACGAAAAAGAACCCTGCTCCCAATGGTGACGACGATGGGCGAATATGTCCCTTCTCCAGAGACTCCTTCACATAACTGCGCATAGCGGTGTGTTCAGGTACGGACAAATTAAATAAACGACCCTTAGGGAATTTACTACCAGGAATCAAATCGATAGCACAATCACAATTCCTATGCGGAGGAAGGGCATCAGACTTGGACTCTTCAAATACATCCTGAAAGTCCGACAAGAACTCTGGGATGTCAGAAGGAATGGATGACGAAATAGACAAAAATGGAACATCACCATGTACTCCCTGACAACCCCAGCTGGTTACCGACATAGAGTTCCAATCCAATACTGGATTATGGGTTTGTAGCCATGGCAACCCCAACACGACCACATCATGCAAATTATGCAGTACCAAAAAGCGAATAACTTCCTGATGTGCAGGAGCCATGCACATGGTCAGCTGGGCCCAGTACTGAGGCTTATTCTTGGCCAGAGGTGTAGCATCAATTCCTCTCAACGGAATAGGACACCGCAAAGGCTCCAAGAAAAATCCACAACGTTTAGCATAATCCAAATCCATCAGATTCAGGGCAGCGCCTGAATCCACAAACGCCATGACAGAATATGATGACAAAGAGCACATTAAGGTAATGGACAAAAGGAATTTGGACTGTACAGTACCAATAACGGCAGAGCTATCGAACCGCCTAGTGCGTTTAGGACAATTAGAAATAGCATGAGTAGAATCACCACAATAGAAACACAGTCTGTTCAGACGTCTGTGTTCGTGCCGTTCTACTTTAGTCATAGTCCTGTCGCACTGCATAGGCTCAGGTTTACTCTCAGACAATACCGCCAGATGGTGCACAGATTTACGCTCGCGCAAGCGACGACCGATCTGAATGGCCAAGGACATAGACTCATTCAAACCAGCAGGCATAGGAAATCCCACCATTACATCCTTAAGAGCTTCAGAGAGACCCTTTCTGAACAAAGCCGCTAGTGCAGATTCATTCCACAGAGTGAGTACTGACCATTTTCTAAATTTCTGACAATATACTTCTACATCATCCTGACCCTGGCATAAAGCCAGCAGATTTTTCTCAGCTTGATCCACTGAATTAGGCTCATCGTAAAGCAATCCCAGCGCCTGGAAAAATGCATCAACATTACTCAATGCAGAATCTCCTGGTGCAAGAGAAAACGCCCAGTCCTGTGGGTCGCCGCGCAAAAAAGAAATAATAATCAAAACCTGTTGAATAGGATTACCAGAAGAATGAGGTTTCAAGGCCAAAAATAGCTTACAATTATTTCTGAAGCTCAGGAACTTAGTTCTGTCACCAAAAAACAAATCAGGAATCGGAATTCTTGGTTCTAGCATCGATTTCTGATCAATAGTATCTTGAATCTTTTGTACATTTACAACGAGATTATCCATTGAGGAGCACAGAGCCTGAATATCCATGTCCACAGCTGTGTCCTGAAGCACTCTAATGTCTAGGGGAAAAAAAAGACTGAAGACAGAGCTAAGAAAAAAAAATGATGTCAGGATTTCTTTTTTCCCTCTATTGGAAATCATTGAATGGCTCCTTGTACTGTTCTGGCTGGCAATCAGGCAACACAGCGTGCAGTAATCAGCGCACATACAGAGATCTGGCAATAACCAAAAACAATAGGACGAGCTCTGAGACGTGGAATCTCTGTAGACTGCAGTACCTGATCTATCCTCACACAACTGGAAGCAGCAGTGGATTGCGCCTATCCACTACCTATGCAACTCGGCACTGCCTGAGGAGCTGACTAGCCTGAAGATAGAAATACAAGCCTGACTTACCTCAGAGAAATACCCCAAAGGAATAGGCAGCCCCCACATATAATGACTGTTAGCAAGATGAAAAGACAAACGTAGGAATGAAATAGATTCAGCAAAGTGAGGCCCGATATTCTAGACAGAGCGAGGATAGCAAAGAGAACTATGCAGTCTACAAAAAACCCTAAAACGAAAACCACGCAAAGGGGCAAAAAGACCCACCGTGCTGAACTAACAGCACGGCGGTGCACCCCTTTGCTTCTCAGAGCTTCCAGCAAAAGATAATAACAAGCTGGACAGAAAAAACAGAAAACAAACTAGAAGAACTTATCTAGCAGAGCAGCAGGCCCAAGGAAAGATGCAGTAGCTCAGATCCAACACTGGAACATTGACAAGGAGCAAGGAAGACAGACTCAGGTGGAGCTAAATAGCAAGGCAGCCAACGAGCTCACCAAAACACCTGAGGGAGGAAGCCCAGAGACTGCAATACCACTTGTGACCACAGAAGTGAACTCAGCCACAGAATTCACAACACAACCCTAACTTTAGCCCCAACCCTAACCCTAACTTTAGCCCCAACCCTAACCCTAACTTTAGCTCCAACCCTAACCCCAACCCTAACCCTAGCCCTAACCCTAGCCCCAACCCTAACCCTAACCCTAGCCCTAACCCTAACCCTAGCCCTGATGGGAAAATGGAAATAAATACATTTTTTTAATTTTATTATTTTTCCCTAACTAAGGGGGTGATGAAGGGGGGTTTGATTTACTTTTATAGCGTTTTTTATATCGGATTTTTAAGATTGGCAGCCGTCACACACTAAAATACGCTTTTTTTATAGCAAAAAAGTTTTTGCGTCTCCACATTTTGAGACCTATAATTTTTCCATATTTTGGTCCACAGAGTTATTTGAGGTCTTGTTTTTTGCGGGACGAGTTGACGTTTTTATTGGTAACATTTTTGGACACGTGACAGTTTTTGATCACTTTTTATTCCGATTTTTGTGAGGCAGAATGACCAAAAACCAGCTATTCATGAATTTCTTTTGGGCGAGGCGTTTATACAGTTCCGTGTTTGGTAAAGTGGATGAAGCAGTTTTATTCGTCGGGTCAGTACGATTACAGCGATACCTCATTTATATTATTTTTTTATGTTTTGGCGCTTTTATACGATAAAAGCTATTTTATAGAAAAAATAATTATTTTGGCATTGCTTTATTCTCAGGACTATAACTTTTTTATTTTTTTGCTGATGATGCTGTATGATGGCTTGTTTTTTGCGGGACAAGATGACGTTTTCAGCGGTATCATAGTTATTTATATCCATATTTTTGATCGCGTGTTATTCCACTTTTTGTTCGGCGGTATGATAATAAAGCGTTGTTTTTTGGCTCGTTTTTTTTTTTTCTTACGGTGTTCACTGAAGGGGTTAACTAGTGCGACAGTTTTATAGGTCGGGTCGTTACGGACGCGGCGATACTAAATATGTGCACTTTTATTGTTTTTTTGTTTTTTTTTTTACAGAAAGAAATGTATTTATGGGAATAATATTTTTTTATTTATTTAGTAATTTTTTTTATTTTATTTTTTTACACATGTGGAAATTTATTTTTTTACTTTTTTACTTTGTCCCAGGGGGGGACATCACAGATCGCCGATCTTACAGTTTGCACAGCACTCTGTAAGATCGGCGATCTCACTGACATCGCTGCAGGCTTACAGAGCTGCAGGCGACCCGGAAGTGCTCCCTGCAGGACCCGGATGCAGCCCCGCGGCCATTTTGGATCCGGGGACTGCAGGGAGAAGACGCTCGGTACACGGTGAGTACATCACCGTGTACCGATCGTCTCAGGGAAGCACGCAGGGAGCCCCCTCCCTGCGCGATGCTTCCCTGTACCGCCGGCACATCGCGATCATGTTTGATCGCGGTGTGCCGGGGGTTAATGTGCCGGGAGCGGTCCGTGACCGCTCCTGGCACATAGTGCCGGATGTCAGCTGCGATAGTCAGCTGACACCCGGCCGCGCTCGGCCGCGCTCCCCCCGTGAGCGCGGCCGATCACATATGAAGTACTATCCCGTCACTGGGAATTAAGTCCCAGGTCACCTGGACGGGATAGTACGTCATATAGGATTAAGGGGTTAAAGGGGATGTCCGGTCAAAACGGATAAGTCTGCAATCATTCTGTGTGACTGCAGACTTATCAATGCCCCCAGTTCACGCACTGCGATCTACGGGGATTCGCCAGTTTCAGACCCGGGAATGGAGGGTATGTATGAGATATACATACCCATGGCCAGTCGGCTTGGCTTCCCTCCATACACTTGTATAGAGCCGAGGCTGCGCCCTGTGGCCGGGTACATCATTGGTCAGGGCACAGCCTCGGCTCTATACAAGTGCATGGAGGGAAGCCATGCTGACTGGCCGGGGGTATGTATAACTCATTCATACCCTCCATTCCCGGGTCTGAAACCGACAAATCCTCACAGTGCACACGTTGGGGGGGGATTCATAAGTCTGCAGTCACACAAAGTGACAGCAGACATCAGTTTTGACCGAACAACCCCTTTAAAAGGTATCTGTCACCTCATTTTGCCGCTATAAACTGCAGCCATTGCCATTAGGGACTTATCTACAGCATTCTGTAATGCTGTAGATAAGCCCCCGATGTAACCTGAAAGACAAGTTAGATTATATTCACCCAGGGGCGGTCCCAGTTTGGGTCCGATGGGCGTCGCGGGTCCGGCGCCTCCCCTCTTCATATGATGACATCCTCTTTCTTCTGTCGCAGCTCATGCGCAGGTGTACTGATTTGCCCTGTTGAGGGCAGAGCAAAGTACTGCAGTGTGCAGGCGCCGGGAAAGGTCAGAGAGGCCCATCGCCTGCGCATTGCAGTACTTTGCTCTGCCCTCAACAGGGCACGTAAAGTACGCCTGCGCCTGAGCTGCGACAGGAATTAAAGAAGAGGACGTCATTGCATGAAGATGAGAGGCGCCGGACCCCCGAAGCCCATTTGACCCGAACCGGGACGGCCCCTGGGTGAATATAATCTAACTTGTCTTTCTTATCTTTCTGGTTACAGTGGGGGCTTATCTACAGCATTACAGAATGCTGTAGATATACCCCTAATGGCGGTGGCCACAGTTTATAGCAGCAAATTGAGGTGACAGATTCTCTTTTAACAGATTTCTTAGAACTGAGGAGATTGGTGCGCTTACTTTGAAACAAAAAAGGTCCCAGCACCCATATCTTCAATAAAACTACACTTTTATTATATCCTCAAACACACAGTAATCATCGCTATTTACAAAATTAAAGGGATTGTCTCATGTTCTTAAATGGGTAAAATTGTAAAGTGCTTGTTTGTTGTACAGTCACGTTGCAGTCCCAACCAGGCCAGTTACCAAGGCAAGCAGCTCACGGAGTAAACAGGCTCTATGTTTCACAGCCTGCTTGTACCGCTATGAAGCTGGCTGGATTGTACCACTGGTTCCATAACCAAAATACCAAATATAATATCAAGCTGTTATTATAACTAGAATGAAGAATAGAGGGGTCCGGCTACCATATGCTATGCCGCCCCACACCTTAACCCCTTCATGACCCGGGGTATTTTCATTTTCGTTTTTCGCTGCCCTCCTTCCCAGAGCCATAACTCTTTTTTTATTTTTCTGTCAATATGGCCATGTGAGGGCTTATTTTTTGCGGGACAAGTTGTACTTTGGAACAACATCATTGGTTTTAGAATGGCATGTACTAGAAAATGGGAACAAAATTCCAAGTGCAGTGAAATTGCAAAAAAAGTGCAATCCCACTTGGGAGGCTAGAAGCTGGTACAACTCGATCGCCTCTGCTACATAGGAGCAAAGCTCGGATCACTCATATGTAGTAGAATTACAGACTTGCTATGAGCGCCGACCACAGGATGGCATTCATAGCAATCCGGTATCAACAACCGTAGAGGTCTCAAGCTTTTGACAGCGGCATTTAACCAGTTAATAATGGTGGGTGAATCGCGATTCCACCCGCTGCTATTGCGGGCACATGTCAGCTGTTCAAAACAGCTGACATGTCCCGGTTTTGATGCGGGCTCACCTCTGCAGCCCGCATCAAAGCAGGGGATCTGACCTCGGACGTACTATCCCATCTGAAGTCAGAAAGGGGTCAAAGGGGTGGTGTGAGAGCAAAGTGGTTTTCATTCTAAATCCCTATCTATTTAGTTGCATAATTTAAACTATTTTCTAATGTACTTGCCTTAAAGTTTCCCTATCCTTCCTAATTACACTAACTGCTTTTCTTTATTTTTTTCCTATTTCGTATTCGATGACGCTTTGTTTCAGAATCCGAGAAACTCAAGAAAAAACAGGCGCAAATGGAGTAATGAGGTAAGATTTGTATTAAGGCTATGTCCCTTACAAGGAGCTTAGTTTGATGAGTCTTTTTAGCTGACCCTCTACCTTTGGCCAGGGTCACACTTGCGAGTGCAATGCGAGAAACTCGCACGAGTCTCTCGATTCAATACCCGACACTGCCACCGACACTCTGGACCGGAATGTGCGGCTGCATGTATTTCTATGCAGCTGAACACTGCCAGATGCAGCAAAGCAGCCCCAGAACATAACAGAGCCTCCTCCATGTTTCATAGTAGGTAGGTACAGTGTTGCCTTGCGCAGGTGTGTACTACGGAGGACATAGAATGAACCTCAATCCAATATTGCGGCCAGCATGCAGCCAGCGGGTAAGGAAAGGGTGAATCAAACACCCGAAAACTCCGTCCATATGACCGAAAACCTGTCCCGCCAAATTCAGGTGACAGGTTCCCTTTAAGCTCTGGCTGACCCCATGTATGTGTAGTTTTGTTGTAGGCACCTTATTCTATGTCTGTCTATGGTTATATGTACTGTGTATTGTTTATACCTTTAATAAAGATTTATAGTGATTTTACAAGTGTAGCACTTCTACTGACCATAGTCTTCATTGCTAGGGGTCAGTTATGTTCTAGATATATATCTGTAGCCTTGTCCCTATAAAAAGAGGGGGCCCAGACATATTTATTGCATAGGGGCTCCAAACTGTCAGTGTCCACCCCTGCAGTCCATGTATGTTGGGTGGTATGGGGTCTCCATGTGTGGTGCATTCTCTATGCCATAGGTCAGAATGTGCTGCATAAGCTGATGCTGATCTGGCTACAAGACGGGGTTTGTGTGGTATAGGGACAACAAACTTGTGTGGACAATCTAGTGTCTTGTTCCTGAAGTGCAATAGTACAAGCGTTTCTCACTAAATTAAAATATAATCAAAAAGTTAATTTATTTCAGTTCTTCAATGCAAAAAGTGAAACTCATATATAGAGTCATTACAAACAGTGTGATCTATTTCAAGTGTTTATTTCTGTTAATGTTGATGATTATGGCTTACAGACAATGAAAACCAAAAAGTCAGTAACTCAGTAAATTAGAATAATTAACAAAAACACATGTAAAGTCTTCCTAAGAGTTTAAAAAGGCCCCTTAATCTGTTTCAGTAGGCTCCACAATCATGGGAAAGACTGCTAACTTGACAGATGTCCAAAAGGCAGTCATTGACACACTGCACAAGGAGGGTAAACCACAAAAGGTGATTGCTAAAGAAGCTGGCTGTTCAGAGTGCTGTATCCAAGCATATTAATGGAAAGTTTAGTGGAAGGAAAACGTGTGGTAGAAAAAGGTGCACAAGCAACCGGGATAACCGCAGCCTTGAAAAGTTTGTTAGGAAAAGGCCATTTAAAAATTTGGGGGAGATTCACAAGGAGTGGACCGCTGCTGGAGTCATTTGCTTCAAGAGCAATCACACACAGATGTATCCAGGACATGGGTTACACGTGTCGCATTCCTTGTGTCAAGCCACTCATGACCAATAAACAACGCTAGAGGCATCTTACCGGGGCAAAGGAGAAAAAGAATGTGAAGACAGGGCATTGTATCTTAATTACCCAGACGACTATTTTTAGCAAACCAAGAATAGTCTGTTATCTATACTTTTGCTTGTATAAGCCTGTAATATTGACTTGTAAGCTGATATTTCATATAACATAGTACTCGATATTGAATAATGAGCCCCATATAATACTCCATACAGTATTATGGGCACCACATAGTGCTCCATACAGTATAATGAGCCCCATATAATGCTCCATACAGTATTATGGGCACAACATAGTGCTGCATACAGAATTATGAGCCCCATATATTGCTCAAACAGTCACACTCCAAACTTCACAATGGTGAAGACCAAAGAGCTGCCGAAGGACACCAGAAACAAAATTGTAGCCTTGCACCAGCCTGGGACGACTGAACCTGCAATAGGCAAGCAGCTTGGTGTGATGAAATTAACTAATAATAAGAAAATAGAAGACATACAAGACCACTGATAATTTCTCTCAATCCTTCGATCTGGGGCTCCACGGAAGTGTCATGCCGTTCTGTCTGTTTCTGGTTTTCGGCATGACAATGCATATGTTTGCTTTAATCTTTGCTCTTTTCCCCCTAATTTGAGCTGGGATACTGTTGGCTGTTACTTGGATGGAGCCTTTTCAGTTCCCTGCTCTGCTGTGCAGTCGTACATGGGTTTTTAGGTATTTGTCCTGCTTCATACCTTCCTCATGTGCGGTCCCTGGTTGCTGCTGTAAAGCTGTCCGTGGGTTGTGAGGTAATTTGCAGCAGGCGCATGACTTTCCACGTGGGTCAGTTCATGCAGTTTCAGTCAGGTGCCCTGAGCCTCAGATCCTGTACTGTTTGTGCTGTAATGGTTTCTGTTTGTGCTTAGGTCGTGCGCGGCCACACCTCCCCTGCTTTTATCAGGGTGAGGGTGTGTACTTCAAATGCTGTCCCCAGCCAATTGCTGAGGGGCAGCTCATATATAAAGTTCCCCTGCCCTATGGGCGGGGCCTGAGCTACTCACAAAGCTCCTGAACTTTGCTATGTGTGTTTGTGTTCCTGCCCCTCTCCTGTCTGTTTTGATACCAAAGTCCTTGCCTTGATTCCTGTTTTGTCCTGTTCTTGTGCCTGTCCTGGAGGTGGTATATCCAGGCCCAAATCCTTGATCCTGTACCTGTCCTGTACCTGAACCTGTCTGAACTGTGTCTGCTGTGATTATGTTCCTGGAATCCCTCTGCATCTGGAGCCTCACTCCAAGTGACTTTAAGTCTCTTGAAACCGGTGTTTCTGCTGAGCATCTACTACTCTGTGCTCTGACTACCATGCGGTGTTAACCCCGTCTCGCTCATGTCCAGTACGGCGGTGCTTGCACCATCACGCTTGAGTTCCTTCCTAAGTCCGATGCCCGGAGCCTGATGACCGCAGTCTGGAACCTGATTACCGCTGTCTGGAGCTTGGAGCCTGATGACTCTGGTGGTGCGTGTAGGTCGTGTCGGATGTCCGGAACTGAACGACTCCTGTCTGATGTCTGCCGGTGACCCTGGGTCCAGATGTCCTGTCTGTTCCCTGATGTCCTCCCTGTGTCTGATATCCTGATGTAACTGATGCCCTGGGCTGCCACGCCAGTGTCCCAGCCGACGACCTGGGCTGCCACGTCAGT
Organism: Ranitomeya imitator; assembly: GCF_032444005.1. NCBI lineage: Eukaryota > Metazoa > Chordata > Amphibia > Anura > Dendrobatidae > Ranitomeya > Ranitomeya imitator. The sequence goes on from NC_091285.1 coordinate 432,904,378, forward strand.
GTCCCAGATGTCTATCCGGTATTCCTGATGTCTTGCCTGCATCCTGATGACCTCATGTTCCCTGATTTCCTGATGTCCTTCCTGTGTTCTACGTTCTGATGTAACCTGATTACCTGGGCTGCCACGCCAGTGTCCCAGCTGATATCCTGGGCTGCCACGCCAGTGTCCCACATGTCTATCCGGTATTCCTGTGTCCTGATGCCCTGCCTGTATACTGATGTCCTGAGGTCTTTCCTGAGTCCAGATGTCCTGTCTGTATCCTGATGTCTTGCCTGTGCCCTGATGTCCTCGTGTACCGTGATGTCCTGCCTGTGTCCTGATGTCCCACTTATGTGTGCCTCGGTGATCCGTTGGTGCCTTGGGGTCCACTGGGTCGTACCCTTCTGAGGTGTGGAATCAGGAGCCTGACATCGTCATGTTTTGTTTATGTACTGTGTGACTTTACTTTAGTAAACTTTCTCTAAACCTGAAGTTGTAAGGTGTAATCAAGTCCTACGTGTCTCTTTCCTTGTCCAGATGCTCAGCTGCCACAGAACCCCGGTCGCTGCCCTCCCCTAGTTCGGGTAGGCCGCAGAGGCGTAGCTAGAGCTTTTGCCGCCCGGGGCTGTTCCCGAGTTTGGCGCCCCCCCCCCCCCCCCGGCTCAATACACACAAAGGTTACCAAAAATGGTTTTCCTGTTTTGTAGAACTTAAACTGGGCCTAATGGTGTCACCCCCACATGCCACACCTGTGACTTAATACCACCACACCATGACCAGGCCACATAGTGACCGAATAATACTACATACAAGGGACAAATACCACAACACCATTTCCAGACCACATATTACCACCACATAGTGACTGAATACTACAATACTGATCAGCAATAAAAAAAAAACCACAATACTATCACCATAAGTGCCAGTATTCACAGGAGATCTGTACTTAGTATGCAGTGTCTGTATAGAGGTAATACAGAGATCACTGGTGACATTATACACAGGACCTCTATATAGTATACAGTGTATAGTGTCAGTGTATAGGTAACACTGACTCACCAGTGACGTCTCTAGGTGAAGTCCTTCATCTTTCATCCAGCACAGACCGCCATCATTCCTTCCAGCCAGGACTCGTTTCTGCAGGAAATAACACAGTTATCTCGAGCTCCGCTTGCAGAACACATTACTTAATTTTTCACAACTTCTACATTACATCACATGAAGAAAAAAAGGTGATATAGTGTCACTCTGCACAGTAACAGGACCGCCCCCCATTTAAAACAGTATACTCAAAAAATAAAATAAATACATCACTGCAGTAATAATATCCCTTAATTATCCCCTATGGTAACACTATTCCCCACCCTGGCCCCGTTTATCTCATTCCTGGCTCCAGCCATATGTTCTCGCATCCTGCCCTCATGAGTATCCATTCTACCCCATATTATCTCCCCATCCTGCCCCACCAGCCTCCATCGTATCCGTCCTGCCCCATGATCCAATCCTGCCCCGTGTCTCCAATCATGCCCCGTATCTACATTCTGCCCATGCCTCAAGTCCTGCCCCCAGTGTGTCCAGCATATTACCCCCATGTTGTCCAGCAATCTGCCCCAGTGTGTCCAGCATATTACCCCCATGTTGTCCAGCAATCTGCCCCAGTGTGTCCAGCATATTACCCCCAGTGTGTCCAGCAATCTGCCCCAGTATGTCCAGCACTGCCCCCAGTGTGTCCAGAAGTCTGCCCCAGGGTCTCCAGCATTGCCTCAATGTGTCCAGAAATCTGCCCCAGGGTCTCCAGTATTGCCCCAGTGTGTCCAGCAATCTGCCCCAGTGTCCAGCCTTTCCCCAGTGTGTCCAGCAGTCTGCCCCAGTGTGTCCAGCATATTACCCCCAGTGTCCAGCATTGCCCCAGTGTGTCCAGCATATTACCCCCATTGTGTCCAGCAATCTGCCCCAGTGTCCAGCATTGCCCCAGTGTGTCCAGAAGTCTGCCCCAGGGTCTCCAGCATTGCCTCAATGTGTCCAGAAATCTGCCCCAGGGTCTCCAGTATTGCCCCAGTGTGTCCAGCAATCTGCCCCATGGTCTCCTGTATTGCCCCAGTGTGTCCAGCATTCTGCCCCATGGTCTCCAGTATTGCCCCGGTGTGTCCAGCAATCTGCCCCATGGTCTCCTGTATTGCCCCAGTGTGTCCAGCATTCTGCCCCATGGTCTCCAGTATTGCCCCGGTGTGTCCAGCAATCTGCCCCATGGTCTCCAGTATTGCCCCAGTATGTCCAGAAGTCTGCCCCAGGGTCTCCAGCATTGCCTCAATGTGTCCTGAAATCTGCCCCATGGTCTCCAGTATTCAGTGTGTCCAGCAATCTGCCCCATAGTCTCCTGTATTGCCCCAGTGTGTCCAGCATTCTGCCCCATGGTCTCCAGTATTGCCCCAGTGTGTCCAGCAATCTGCCCCATGGTCTTCAGTATTGCCCCAGTGTGTCCAGCAATCTGCCCCATAGTCTCCTGTATTGCCCCAGTGTGTCCAGCAATCTGCCCCATGGTCTCCAGTATTGCCCCAGTGTGTCCAGCAATCTGCCCCATAGTCTCCTGTATTGCCCCAGTGCGTCCAGCAATCTGCCCCATGGTCTCCTGTATTGCCCCAGTGTGTCCAGCAATCTGCCCCATGGTCTCCTGTATTGCCCCAGTGTGTCCAGCATTCTGCCACATGGTCTCCTGTATTGCCCCAGTGTGTCCAGCATTCTGCCCCATGGTCTCCAGTATTGCCCCAGTGTGTCCAGCAATCTGCTCCATAGTCTCCTGTATTGCCCCAGTGTGTCCAGCAATCTGCCCCATGGTCTCATGTATTGCCCCAGTGTGTCCAGCAATCTGCCCCATGGTCTCCAGTATTGCCCCAGTGTGTCCAGCATTGCCCCAGCCCCAGACAGTCAGACATAAAGAAAAAAAAAAAAAAGTAAAATCCTCACCTCTCCCGTTCCTAGCGTAGGTCCGGTGCAGTCAGCGTCTCTCCGGCTCTGCGACGCTCAGGACAGAGAGGCAGAGCGGCGCGCACAGTAGTGACGTCATCGCGCCCTCTGCTCTGAGACGTCGCAGAGTCAGAGGACGCTGAAGCCGCAGGAACCAGGAGAGGTGAGTATTAGAGCGGGGGGCGGGGTCCGGCGGTGGGGGGAGCTGGCCCTGGTCGTGGCGGCGGACGGCGCCGCCCGAAGATTTAAAGGGGCGTCTTTTTTTTTTTTTTTTCTTCTCCTGCAGCGCCGGCCGCCCCCCACATTGTGCCGCCCGGGGCGGACCGCCCCCCCCGCACCCCCCTTCCTACGCCACTGGTAGGCCGGGTCGCCCTCTGTGGTTTAAAGGGTCCGTGTTGCATCCCTGGGGGACACGCACCCCACGCCTTCTGAGGTTGGTCGGCTTGGGGGCGTCTATGGGCTGGGCCGCATTTGCAGCTGCAGCTGACCGTGACAGCAAGATCTCAATCCGTGGGGTCAAAATGATCACAAGAACAGTGATCAAAAATCCAGAACCACACCGGAGGACCTAGTGAATGACCTGCATAGAGCTGGGACCACCGTAACAAAGTCTATCATCATTAACACACTACGCCGCCAGGGACTCAGATCCTGCAGTGCCATATGTGTCCCCCTGCTTAAGCCAGTACATGCCCGTCTGAAATTTGCTAGAGAGCATTTGGATTATCCAGAAGAGTATTGAAAGAATGTCATATGGTCCGATGAAACCAAAGTAGAACTGTTTGGTAGAAAGAAAACTCGTGTTTTGAGGAGACAGAATGCTGAGTTGCATCCAAAGAACACCATACCTACTGTGAAGCATGGGGGTGGCAACATCATGCTTTGGTGCTATTTCTCTGCAAAGGAACCAGTACAACTGATCCGTGTACATGAAAGAAGGAATGGGGCCATGTATCGTGAGATTTTGAGTGCAAACCTCCTAACATCAGCAAGGGCATTGAAGATGAAATGTGGATGGGTCTTTCAGCATGATAATGATCCAAAGCACGCCACAAGGGCAGCGAAGGAGTGGCTTTGTAAGAAGCATATGAAGGTCCTGGAGTGGCCTAGCCAGTCTACAGATCTCAACCCCATAGAAAACCTTTGGAGGTAGTTGAAAGTCCGTGTTGCCCAGTGACAAACCCAAAACATCACTGCTCTAGAGGAGATCTGCATGGAGGAATGGGCCAAGATACCACCAACAGTGTGTGCCAACCTTGTGAAGACTTACAGAAAACGTTTGACCTCTGTCATTGCCAACAAAGGATATATAACAAAAATTGAGATTAACTTTTGTTAATGACCAAATACTTTCCACCATAATTTGCTAAATAAATGTTGCCAAATCAGACAAGGTGATTTTCTGGATTTGTTTTCTCATTTTGACTCTCATAGTTGTGGTCTACCTACGATGTCAATTACAGGCCTCTCTCATCTTTTTAAGTGGGAGAACTTGCACAATTGGTAGCTGACTAAATACTTTTTTCGCCACTGTATAATTGGCCTCATATACTGCTCCATATGTAATTGGCCGCAAAAGATGCTCCATATATAATTGTCCCCATATATTGCTCCATATATAATTGTCCCCATAAGATGCTCCATGTGTAATTGGCCCCATATACTGCTCCATGTGTAATTGGCCCCATATACTGCTCCATGTGTAATTGTCCCCATATAGTGATCCTTATATAATTTGCCACATACACCGCTCCATATGTACTTGGCCCCATAAAATGCTCCATATATAATTGACCCCATAAAATGCTCCATATATAATTGGCCCCATATATTGATCTATATATAATTGGCCCCATAAGATGCTCCATATGTAATTGGCCCCATATATTGCTCCATACATAATTGGCCCTTATATACTGCACCATATATAATTGGCCACATATAATGTTCCATTTATAATTGGCCCCATATATTGCTCCAGACATTAAAAAATTTTTTAAAAAAAATGAAATACCTCTATTCGCAGCCGCTGCTCTGCTCTGGACTCCTCACCGTCGGCGTCTCTGCGCTGTGACTGTTCAGGCAGAGGGAGCACACTAGTGACATCATCGCGCCCTCTGAATGTCGCAGTGAGAGGATGGATGAAAGACGCCACAGCAGTGGAACCGGGAGAGGTGAGTATCGAAAGTACCGGAGCAAGCGGAGTGAGACCCACTCGCAGGTGTCAGCACTGGCACAGGCATCGGGATCCCATAGCGTGCTGGCGAGTGGGCCCCTGTGCCGTCCCTGACAGATGTTCTGGTGCACATCTGTACATGGAAAATGACTGATAGCACAGTGCAAATTTTTCCTTTATGTACAGCATTATGCATAACATAGCACTATGCAAAATAGAGCAGGGGTGGGAGATTAAGTTTCCCAAGGGGCCACATGACAGACCGTGACTATTGAGGAGGACAAACGAATAGGCTAAAATTAATTCTGCTCAATATTAATATAAAATAAAAAAAATAATTATTAATAATTGTATGATTTAATATTGAGCAGAATTAAGTATGCCGACATCCCCTTCTGCAGTATGAGCCCCCACATAGCCCACTACATACAATATGAGACCCCACATAGTCCCCTCAATCAACAACCAAAGCGATCAAACTATGGGGTCCTTATACATGTAAACTATAACAAAAAAACTTTAAAAATTCTCTTTTATTTAGTTAGTTTAAAAACCCAATACATAATAACATGCCATAAATGCACACACATTTGCACAGAAAACCAGTGATTTAAAAAAAAAAAAGAGCAGAAATGAGAGGAAACAGCGATTAGTTTTGCCGTTCACAATTCCCTTCCTGACAGCGGAGGCTAGCGCTCTCTAAGTTAAAACAGTATGGCACCCCCGCTTCTTGTCGACTGCAACCATGTAGCCCTTCCACTACTGTCTGACCAGGCATCCTCAATAGATGATCAGATAATATGTAATTAACATATATAAATATATACAGTATAGAAACTACTGGGCTAAGGGGGATATATATATATCATCAATATTTTTCAACAATCTGAGCAGAAAAACCCCTATCAAAGTCCAAGAAGAAACATATATGATGTCCTTGTCAAACAAAGAATAACTCTTCAGATCATAAATGGCTTGTCAAGTGGTAGAGCAATTAAAACCACAAAACATCCATATACCTCATAGTCCTCGTTCTATGGACATGGACTTTTCTTCCTACGCTTTTCCCTCCTTTTGGTAATTCAGGATTTTATCAGGGAATTCCTTCAATCAGGGCAAGAAAAGGAGACCATAAACCTTACTGCAATGAGTATAGCATATCACAGGCCCAGGCAATGAGCCCTCACACAGCCTCCCTATATAGAGTATAAGCCCACACACAGACCCCTACATACAGCATGAGTCCTTACACAGCCCATAGATACAGTATGAGCCTCCACATAGTTACCTATATACAGTATAAGGCTCATTTAGCTCCTACAGTATGAGTCACCACATAGCAATCTAGATACAGTATGAGCACTCGCATAACTCCCTATAAACAGTATAAGCCCCACATAGCTCCCTATACACAGTATGAGCCCCCATATAGCTTCCTATTTACACTATGAGCCTGCACATAGCTCCCTATATACTGTGAGACACAAATATACTCCCATATACAGTATGAGCCCCCATATAGCCTCCTATATATAGTACGAGCCCCCACAGTCTCCTGTATATAGTATGAGCCCCCATATAGCCTCCTATATACAGTATAAGCTCCCACATTGCCTCCAATATACAGTATGAGCCCCTATATAGCCTCCTATATACATTATGAACTCCTATATAGCCTCTCATATACATTATGAGCTTGCACATAGCCCCTATATACTGAATGAGCCCTTATATAGCCTTCGGTTAGTGATGAGCGAAATATTCTCGTTACTCGAGATTTCCCAAGCACGTTCGGGTGACCTCAGAGTATTTTTTTAGTGCTCGGAGATTTCGTTTTCCTCACCTCAGCTGAATGATTTACATCTCTTAGCCTGCTTGATTACATGTGGGGATTCCCTAGCAACCAGGCAACCCCCACATGTACTTATGCTGGCTAACAGATGTAAATCATTCAGCTGCGGCGATGAAAACGAAATCTCCGAGCCAGTAGCGTAGCTACTGGGGGGCAGAGGGTGTGGGCGCCCCGGGATCGGTGCGCAGAGCGGGCCCACCCGGAGCTACGATACAGTTACCTTCTGCGGCAGAGCAGGGAGAATCGATCTCCCTGCTCTGCCGCTATGGGGCCCCTGAGCAGGTGGGGGGGACGGTGCCAGCACTGGGCCCCCCTGCCTGTCATCGCAGGGTCAGCTGTATCGGCATTTAGCCGATACAGCTGACCGCAATGATGAGGGAAGGAGTGCTGCGCTGTGCTCCTTCCCTCATCATCCCCCTGTCAACGTCTGACGTTGGCGACGCTGACAGCGGGCGCGATGAGTCACTGCCCGGCGCCCGCTGTCAGGAGACTAGCGGGCGTTCAGAGCAGCGCAGGAACCAGGAAGAAGAGGAGTATTTTTTTTTTTAAGGGTTGCTGCCTTATACTACATAATCTGACTATGGGAGGGTGGGGTGCGGTCTTATACTACAGGGTCTTCCTATGGGGGGTCTGCCTAATACTACAGTGTCGGCCAAATACTACAGGGTCTGCCTATGGGGGGTGCTGTCTTATACTACAGGGTCTGCCTATGGGGGTCTTCATTATAGTACACGGTCTGCCTATGGGGGGTCTGCCTAATACTACAGGGTCTGCTTATGGGGGTACTGCCTTATAGTACAGGGTCTGCCTATGGGGAGTGCATTATACTATATTGAGGACTATCTGGTGCATTATACTATATTAAGGACGATTTGGTGCATTATACTATATGGAGGCTATCTAGAGGGGCATCATACAGTGTGGAGATTACAGTGTTGGAGCCATCAAACAGTTTGGAGGCTACTTAATGGTCAGTATACTGTGTATAGGGGAGCTGTACAGGGGAGACCCGGGACATTATTAAATGTTAAGTGGGCACTTATTGTTATACGGGAACTCAGGTTACTGTGACTATCAAAGGGGCACATAGGGCAATATTATTTTCTAGGGGGCAAAATGTGTGCACTGTTTTCTAGGGCACTTGCACCCGGCATTACTGTATTATAGAGGGGTGCCTTAGAATTTAGAGGGCACACAGAACCACACAGCAAGTGCAGTAATAGGGACACATAGGGCAGAGGCTCAGCATTGGGATATCAGCAGGATGAGGAGTTTGTGCAGGTTGGGAATAGATCGTGATGGGGCTGGAACACGAGAAGTGAAATGTGTCTGTTGTAATCTCTGCAGCCGAGTCGTGGCTGGAAGAAGTTGTCATGTCGGTCTGGGCCAGATGGAAAAGACGGGATAAGTGACGACTCCATCATAAAGAACGTCAGCGGTAAGACATTATCTGTAACTGTGCTGTGATCTATGTTCTGTAGGACTGGTATCTACCACTGACCATATGGCGGTAATATCCATGTTGGTCTTTATATAGAGATTATCTTCAGTAATAGTGCGGTCATCTGCTGAGGTTCTTCTCCACTATTAGGGTGCGTCACCGAGTTGTAATCAAGGATACCTGGTAAGGGGCCCACTCAGAGGCTTGCAAACCCCCCCCCCCCCTCCCAAACCAAAACCCTAGCTACGCCTCTGCTCCGAGCACTAAAAAATACTCGGAGGTCACCTGAGCCTGCTCGGGAAATCTCGAGTAACGAGTATATTCCCTCATCACTACTTTCTACATACAGTATGAGCCCCTGTACAGCCTCTAATATACAGTATGAGCCTGCACATAGCCTCCTATATGCAGTATGAGCCTGTGTATAGCCTCCTGTATACAGTATGAGCCCCACATTGCTCCCTATATACAGTATGAACCCCTATTTTGCCTTCTATATACAGTACGAGCCCCTACATAGCCTCCTATATACAGTGTGAGCCCTCACATCCCAATACACATATTAATAAAAAAATAAACAAACGCATACAGATATACTCACCTCGGTCCCAGTCCCCGAGGCTTCATTTCTATTGGCCAGCGTGTAAATTCTAGCGCGATAATGTCATTGCGCCGGCACAGCTGATGATATCACCGCACTGTCACATCGCAGCAGAAACGATGGGCACTCCCCTGGTGCTGCGCTGCAATTCTATGTCATCGACAGCGCAGTGCCATTGCAGCTGCCTGCTGGGATATGTGCACTGCATCGGCAGCGTGCAAAACATTATAATGAGGGCAATCTGGCAATAGGCCCCCCCGGATGCTTGGGAGGTAGCCTATAAATGGGCAGAGTGTGACCTTAATTCAGTGGCATGCTGACCGAAGTTTACTATGCATGCCCAATCACAGCTGTAACCAGGGCTATGATGTTGGAGTCGGTGTACATTTTGGTGAAGTCAGTCAGTTTAACCTATTCACCCCGAAGCCTCTTTTCACCTTCCTGACCAGACCAATTTTTTTTAAATTCTGACCACTGTCACTTTACGAGGTCATAACTCTGGAACTTTTCGATGGATCCCACTCTTTTGGAGACTGTTTTTTTTTGTGATATATTTTACTTCATGATAGTGGTAAAATATCTTTGATATGACTTAGGTTTATTTCTCAAAAAATCAGAAATTTGGCGAAAATTTAGCAATTTTCAAACTTTACATTTTTATGCCCTTAAATCAGAGAGTTATGTCACACAAAACAGTTAATAAATAACATTTCCCACATCTCTACTTTGTCAGCAGAATTTTTGAATCATAATTTTTTTTTTTATTAGGAAGTTATAAGGGTAAAAAGTTGATCAGCGATTTTCTCTTTTTTTTAAAAAACAAAATTTACAAAACCATTTTTTAGGGACCACATCACATTTGAAGTGACTTTGGGGGCTATGTGACAGAAAATATCCAAAAGTGACAACATTTTAAAAACTGTACCCATCAATGTACTCAAAACCACATTCAAGAAGTTTATTAACCCTTCTGGTGCTTCACATGAATTAATGGAATGTGGAAGGAAAAAATAAACATAACTTTTTTTTCACAAAAATGTTTATTTTTATAATGGTACCTGAAGAAATTGCACCATACAATTTGTTTTGCAATTTCTCCTGAGAATGCTAATACCCCATATGTGGGGGAAAACCACTGTTAGGGCGTACGGCAGAGCTCAGAAGATAAAGAGCGCCATTTGACTTTTTGAATGGAAAATTTGCTGGAATAATTAGCGGATGCCATGTCACGTTTGGAGAGCCCCTTATGTGTCTAAACAATGGAAATCCCCACAAGTGACACAATTTATTATTATGTTCTGTTATATTTGAGCAGTAAAATCATCTGCCCTGATTATTCATTGATTTAAGCTCTTCTAAATGTCGGTTCCTATATGAGTCTTTACACAGGAGCAGTATTGCAAATACGTGTCTTGGTAATTCTACTCCTGTTATTTCTTCAATAATATTTAATTGTGGATTATTCTATCCAGTTGTGTCAGCATACAGGTTTTGGTAACTCCTTGAATAATATTTAATCATGGATTAATCCATCTAGTTGTGTTAAAATACAGTTGAGTGTGAATTGGTGAGTTTAATTGTTTGTCAGGTGTTTTATTCAACACAATTTTTTAAACACAATTTATTTAAAAGTTAAAATTTAACTTATTGGTCCCACCCTGCTTTACTCACAGTACGATTCAGGTGCGGACTGGGGATGAAATTCAGCCCTGGCATTTGAAATCACACAGGCCCATGCTGTCCCCATCCCCAAGCACCAGATGGGATATATTCCTAATATTACCCCGGATGGAGGATAGGAAGATTTTCTACAAGACCAATATTTCTAATGATACCCGTGGCCTGCTGGGGTAAGTGTCTGAGTCCGTGACTTTGTGCTCCATCACAACTCTTAACAGTATGGGTATCTTGAGAACACCGATTCTGTTAACGTTGCAGACAAGGCAACCCATGACCAGACAGGCCCTACTGGCATTTGCCGGAATTGCCAGATGGCCAGTCCGGCCCTGGTAGGATTACAGCAATACCCCATTTATATTGTTTTTTTTTATGTTTTGGTGCTTTTACACAATAAAAACTATTTTTATTATACCATGTTTATTTACATTCGTCTTTTTCATCACGTTTTATTGCACTTTTTGTTCAGCAGTATGATGATAAAGCATTGTTTTTTGCCTCGCTTTTTATTTTTTTTTACGATGTTAACTAGTGAGACAGTTTTAGACAGTGGGTCATTACAGATGCGGCGATATCAGCTATGTGTACTTTTTGTTTATTTTTTTTACCTAAATAAATGTATTTATTGGAATAATGTTTGTTTGTTGTTTCTTTATTTGGGGATTTTTAAAAAATATTGTTACTTTTTAATAGCTTTTTTTTAAATACTTTTTTTTACATTGTCCCAAGATGGGAACAAAGCGATCGCATCGCGTTCTTCTGATGGGAGCACACAGGGAGCCCCCTCCCTACGCAATGCTCCTCGATATCGCTGTCACAATTGGCAGCGGCATCAATGGGATTAAACGCCTGCGATTGGCGCTAGCACTGATCCTGGGCATCGCTGCAGGGTGTCAGCTCTCACATAGTGCTGACGCCCGCATCCAATCGCCACAGCGCTCAGCGTGAGACCGCGCAATCAATGTGCCATACATATACTGCTCTTTGCTGGAACGCAGCTCCCGCAGAGCAGTATATGTATGGTGCATATCGGGAAGGGGTTAAAATGGACTAACTCTAACTCACAAAATATGTAATAAATTGGATACAATAGTACAATGCATGATGTGCTGTAAATGTTTTCGGAAGAATTTGGGAAAGTTATGAAATGTCCTATAAATTCTGTTTTGTTCCTGATCTATGGATCTCAGCTTTTAGTGGAGATGAATCTGTGCTGCACTTTATGTACATGCTCAGTAGTGAGGTCGTGCTGTGGAGTTGGAGTCGGGAGTCAGAGAAACTGAGGGGTCGGAATCAGAGGTTTGGCTTATGGACTTCACAGCCTAGGCTGCAACCACATATTTGGGTGATATAGGGAGCAAAGAGGGCACTGGAAAGATATAAAAAACATGTCTTTGGGCATCATATTGACTTGCTGAGCTGGACTTGGAAGTAAGCGCACACATCCAGAACTATTTATTATCATTATTATTATTATTGCTATTTATATAGCACCATTGATTACATGGTGCTGTACATGAGAAGGGATTACATCAATATACAAATATCACTTACAGTAAACAAACTAACAATGACCGACTGATACAGAGGGGGGGATGACCCTGCCTTTGCAGGCTTACATTCTACAGGATTATGGGGAAGGAGACAGTAGGTTGGGGGTTGTAGTAGCTCCAATGGTGTTGAAGTGGCAGCGTGGTCATTACAGGTTGGCTTTTTTGAACAGATGGGTTTTCAGGTTCTGCCTGAAGGATCCAAATGTGGTGGATAATCGGACGTGTTGGGGCACAGAATTCCAGAGGATGGGAGATAGTCGGGAGAAATCTTGAAGGCGATTGGGTGAGGAGTGAATAAGTGTTGTGCAGAGAAGGAGGTCTTGGGAGGACCGGAGATTACGTGAGGGAAGATACTAGGAGATTAGTTCAGAAATATAAGGAGGAGAAAGGTTATGGATGGCTTTTTAGGACAGTGTTAGTAATTTAAACTGGACACGCTGGGAAATTGAGAACCAGTGAAGGGATTTGCAAAGAGGGGAAGCAGGAGTGTAGCGAGAAGAGAGATTAACTAGTCGTGCAGCAGAGTTAAGTTGGACTGGAGAGGTGCGAGAGTGTTAGAAGGTAGGCCGCAGAGGAGGATGTTTAAGTAGTCGAGGTGGGAGATGATTAGGGCATGCACAAGCATTTTGGTAGAGTGAGGGTTGAGGAAAGGACGGATTCTGGAAATATTTTTGAACTGGGGGCGACAGGAGGTGGTGAGAGCTTGGATGTGCAGTTTGAAGGGCAGTGCAGAATCAAGGGTTATTCCAAGGCAGCGGATTTCTGAGACAGGAGAAAGTGTGATGTCATTTATTGTTATAGATAGATCAGGTAGGGAAGATGTGCGTGATGAAGGAAAGATAATTGGTTCAGATTTGTCTACATTGAGCTTGAGGAAGCGAGAGGAGAAGGAGGATATGGCTGATAGACACTTTGGGATTCTGGACAGCAGAGAAGTGACATCTGGGCTGGAGAGACAGATCTGAGTGTCATCAGCATATAGATGGCACTGAAAGCCATGGGACTTTGTGAGTTGTCCGGTCCTAGGACAGAGCCTTGAAGGACACCAACAGATAGAGGGCTAGATGAGGAGGTAGTGTGGGAGTAGAAAACACTAAATGTGCGGTTGGTAATGTATGAGGAGAACCAGGATAGGGCAAGGTCTTTAACACCAAAGGAAGAGAGGATCTGTAGTAGGAGGCAGTGGTCAACTGTGTCGATGGCAGAAGGCAGGTCAAGTAGGAGGAGTGTAAAGAATTGTCTGTTAGTTTTGGCTGTAAGTAAGTTTGGTCAGGGCAGTTTCAGTGGAATGGTGGGGATGGAAGCCAGATTGTAGGTTGTCGAAGAGTGAGTTAGATGCAGTGTGAGAGGAGAGTTCAGCGTGGACGTACTGCTCAAGGAGTTTGGAAGCAAATGGGAGCAGAGATATGGAGCGATATCTGGACATAGTGCTCGGGTCAAGGGATGGCTTTTTGAGGATAGGTGTGATTGTGGCAGGTTTGAAAGCAGAGGGGAAGGTACTAGAAGTTGGTGATTGGTTGAAGAGATGAGTTAGGGATGGGATAAGTGTGGTGGTGAGATTGGGGAGGTGAGATGGGATGGGATCAAGTGCACAAGTGGTGAGGTGTGATTTGTAGAGGAGATGAGCAAGCTCTCCGGAGAGGGAAGGGGTTAGGGCATTGGTCTGGTATACAAAGGTGTTGTGGTGGTCAGACAATAAAGACTTGCCTTGTTTGGTCTATCTAGTCTGGTTAATTACAATATGTTGCACTACCACTATTCAATGATTTTAAAATTTTGCAGGGATCTTTGCCTAAACATTTGGGTTGCTAGAAAAGCAGTGTTAAATGATAAATGCTGCTCTGTATTTATGTAATAGAAGTAAATCCCGCTGTCAGTTTCTTTTAACTATTTCCATGTTAAGGACCTGAAAAGAGTTTCAGCTTTAGTTCTGTGTTGAAATCCTTAACACATTTCACAAAAGTTCTCATACTATGCATGTTAATGGTGTTTCTGAAATCTACATGGATAATTTTACTGCTATGCAGAAAATAAATCTGCAACAGAAATAAGTATCTGGTTACTAACTTTAAGCAGAAATTCATCATAATATTACAATTGAACTGTGTGTGTGATCTGCTGTCATTATATGATAATAGAGCTAGTGCCGATGTGATCTCTTGTATACCCATATCGTAACAACTTTTTATGGACACTGCCTTAATTCTAACGGAGTAAAATATATAAATTACTAGTTTTCGTTCTTCCTGCTCTAAAACGTACCCTGTTATCGACCTGGTGGTTAGGAGCACCCGGAACGACCTGATGGTTAAACTCACACAGGACAAGCTCTGGGAAGTGGGAGCTCTGCTGACCGCAACCCCTAATCCTATCACACAACTAGAAATAGCCATGGAGCGTACCTAACACGGCCTAGACGCCTCTTCACAGCCTAAGAGGTAACTAGCCCTAGAGACAGAAAATAAAGCCTACCTTGCCTCAGAGAAATTCCCCAAAGGAAAAGGCAGCCCCCCACATATATTGACTGTGAGTAGAGATGAAAGTCACAAACACAGAAATGAAACAGGTTTCAGGAAAGGGAGGCCAGACTTACTAAACAGACTGAGGATAGGAAAGGTATCTTTGCGATCAGCACAAAAAACTACAAAAAGACCACGCAGAGTGTGCAAAAAGACCTCCGCACCGACTCACGGTGCGGAGGTGCCACTCTGCATCCCAGAGCTTCCAGCTAGCGAGACAAAATCATGATAGCAAGCTGGACAAGGAAACAATGAACAAATAATTAACTAGCAGGGACTTAGCTTCTGCTGGAGTAGACAGGTCACTAGAAAGATCCAAGAGCGAACTGAACCAGTACAAGAACATTGACAGCTGGCATGGAGTAACGATCTGATTGGAGTTAAATAGAGCAGCCAGCCAAAGAATAAACTACGTCACCTGTGGAAGGAACCTCAGAAGCAGCAGCTCCACTCACAGCCACCAGAGGGAGTCCATGGACAGAACTCGCCGAAGTACCATTCTGTTGTGAATTCTGTTGTCGGGCTCCCTCCTGTGGTCATGAATGGTACTTCGGCTGGTTCTGTCCATGGACTTCCTCTGGTGGGTGTTTCTGAGTTTCCTTCCACAGGTGACGAGGTTAATTCGTCAGCTGCTGCTCTATTTAACTCCACTTAGATCTTTGCTCCATGCCACCTGTCAATGTTCCAGTATTGGTTTAGTTCACTCCTGGATCGTTCTTGTGACCTGTCTTCCCAACAGAAGCTAAGTTCCAGCTTGTATTTCTTTGGTTTGCTATTTTTCTGTCCAGCTTGCAATTTTTATTGTTGTCTTGCTTGCTGGAAGCTCTGGGACGCAGAGGGAGCGCCTCCGCACCATGAGTCGGTGCGGAGGGTCTTTTTGCGCCCTCTGCGTGGTCTTTTTGTAGGTTTTTGTGCTGATCGCAAAGTAACCTTTCCTATCCTCGGTCTGTTCAGTAAGTCGGACCTCACTTTGCTAAATCTATTTCATCTCTGTGTTTGTATTTTCATCTTACTCACAGTCATTATATGTGGGGGGCTGCCTTTTCCTTTGGGGAATTTCTCTGAGGCAAGGTAGGCTTTATTTTTCTAACTTCAGGGCTAGCTAGTTTCTTAGGCTGTGCCGAGTTGCATAGGGAGCGTTAGGCGCAATCCACGGCTATTTCTAGTGTGTTTGATAGGATTAGGGATTGCGGTCAGCAGAGTTCCCACGTCCCAGAGCTCGTCCTTATTATCAGTAACTATCAGGTCATTCCGTGTGCTCTTAACCACCAGGTCCATTATTGTCCTGACCACCAGGTCATAACAGTACAGGTGGCCCAAAGTACTAATGCATCTCAATAGAGGGATAAGAGAAGTTCTGAGACCATTTTTTTTTCTTTGCAGTGTGTTTTGTCTCTTTTTTCCCCTTTACCTCTGGGTGGTTCAGGACACTGGTGTAAACATGGACATTCAAGGTCTGTACTCTTGGATGGATAATCTCACTACAAGGGTACAAAACATTCAAGATTTTGTGGTTCAGAATCCGATGTCTGAGCCTAGGATTCCAATTCCTGATTTGTTTTTTGGTGATAGATCTAAGTTCTTGAATTTCAAAAATAATTGTAAATTATTTCTTGCCTTGAAACCTCGCTCCTCAGGTGACCCTGTTCAACAAGTAAAGATCATTATTTCTTTGTTACGTGGTGACCCTCAAGACTGGGCATTTTCCCTTGCACCAGGAGATCCGGCATTGCGTGATGTTGATGCGTTTTTCCTGGCGCTTGGATTGCTTTATGACGAACCTAATTCAGTGGATCAGGCAGAGAAAATCTTGCTGGCTCTGTGTCAGGGTCAGGATGAAGCGGAGATATATTGTCAGAAGTTTAGAAAGTGGTCTGTGCTCACTCAGTGGAATGAATGTGCCCTGGCAGCAATCTTCAGAAAGGGTCTCTCTGAAGCCCTTAAGGATGTCATGGTGGGGTTTCCCATGCCTGCTGGTCTGAATGAGTCTATGTCCTTGGCCATTCAGATCGATCGACGCTTGCGTGAGCGTAAAGCTGTGCACCATTTGGCGGTACTATCTGAGCATGGGCCTGAGCCTATGCAATGTGATAGGACTTTGACCAGAGCTGAACGGCAAGAACACAGACGTCGGAATGGGCTATGTTTTTACTGTGGTGATTCCACTCATGCTATCTCCATTTGTCCTAAGCGCACTAAGCGGTTCGCTAGATCTGCCACCATTGGTATGGTACAGTCTAAATTTCTATTGTCTGTTACTCTGATTTGCTCTTTGTCATCCTATTCTATTATGGCATTTGTGGATTCAGGCGCTGCCCTGAATTTGATGGACTTGGAGTATGCTAGGCGCTGTGTTTTTTTCTTGGAGCCCTTGCAGTATCCTATTCCATTGAGACGAATTGATGCTACGCCTTTGGCCAAGAATAAGCCTCAGTACTGGACCCAATTGACCATGTGCATGGCTCCTGCACATCAGGAGGATATCCGCTTTCTGGTGTTGCATAATCTGCATGATGTGGTCGTTTTGGGGTTGCCATGGCTACAGGTTCATAATCCAGTATTATACTGGAAATCTATGTCTGTGTCCAGCTGGGGTTGCCAGGGGGTACATGGTGATGTTCCATTTTTGTCTATTTCGTCATCCACCCCTTCTGAAGTTCCAGAGTTTTTGTCGGATTATCGGGATGTATTTGATGAGCCTAAAGCCAGTGCCCTACCTCCTCATAGGGATTGCGATTGTGCAATTAATTTGATTCCTGGTAGTAAGTTTCCTAAGGGCCGATTGTTCAATTTATCTGTGCCAGAACACGCAGCTATGCGGAGTTATATAAAGGAATCCTTGGAGAAAGGCCATATTCGCCCGTCGTCATCACCGTTAGGAGCAGGGTTCTTTTTTGTGGCCAAGAAGGATGGTTCTTTGAGACCTTGTATTGATTACCGCCTTCTTAATAAAATTACAGTCAAATTTCAGTATCCTTTGCCGTTGCTATCTGATTTGTTTGCTTGTATTAAAGGGGCTAGTTGGTTCACCAAGATAGATCTTCGAGGGGTGTATAATCTTGTGCTTATTAAACAAGGCGATGAATGGAAAACAGCATTTAATACGCCCGAGGGCCATTTTGAGTACCTGGTTATGCCATTCGGGCTTTCCAATGCTCCATCAGTATTTCAGTCCTTTATGCATGACATCTTCCGAGAGTACCTGGATAAATTCCTGATTGTGTATTTGGATGATATTTTGGTCTTTTCGGATGATTGGGAGTCTCATGTGAAGCAGGTCAGAATGGTGTTCCAGGTCCTTCGTGCGAATTCCTTGTTTGTGAAGGGGTCAAAGTGTCTCTTTGGAGTTCAGAAGGTTTCATTTTTGGGGTTCATTTTTTCCCCTTCTACTATCGAGATGGACCCTGTTAAAGTCCAGGCCATTTACGATTGGACTCAGCCGACATCTGTGAAGAGCCTGCAGAATTTCCTGGGCTTTGCTAATTTTTATCGGCGCTTCATCGCTAATTTTTCTACTGTTGCTAAACCATTGACTGATTTGACCAAGAAGGGTGCTGATGTGGTCAATTGGTCTTCTGCAGCTGTAGAGGCTTTTCAGGAGTTGAAGCGTCGTTTTTTTTCTGCCCCTGTGTTGTGCCAGCCAGATGTTTCGCTCCCGTTTCAGGTTGAGGTTGATGCTTCTGAGATTGGAGCAGGGGCTGTTTTGTCGCAAAGAAGTTCTGATGGCTCGGTGATGAAGCCATGTGCTTTCTTTTCTAGAAAGTTTTCGCCTGCTGAGCGTAACTATGATGTTGGTAATCGTGAGTTGTTAGCCATGAAGTGGGCATTCGAGGAGTGGCGTCATTGGCTGGAAGGAGCCAAGCATCGCGTGGTGGTCTTGACAGATCACAAGAATTTGACTTACCGTATCTTGAGTCTGCCAAACGGTTGAATCTGAGACAGGCTCGATGGTCGTTATTTTTCTCCCGTTTTGATTTTGTGGTTTCGTACCTTCCGGGCTCTAAGAATGTGAAGGCTGATACCCTGTCAAGGAGTTTTGTGCCTTACTCTCCGGGTGTTCCTGAGCCGGCGGGTATTCTCAAAGAGGGGGTAATTTTGTCTGCCATCTCCCCTGATTTGCGGCAGGTGCTGCAAAAATTTCAGGCTGATAGACCTGACCGATGCCCAGCGGAGAAACTGTTTGTCCCTGATAGATGGACTAGTAGAGATATCTCTGAGATTCATTGTTCAGTGTTGGCTGGGCATCCTGGAATTTTTGGTACCAGACATTTGGTGGCTAGATCCTTCTGGTGGCCGTCTTTGTCACGGGATGTGCGTTCTTTTGTGCAGTCCTGTGGGACTTGTGCTCGGGCTAAGCCCTGCTGTTCTCGTGCCAGTGGGTTGCTTTTGCCCTTGCCGGTCCCGAAGAGGCCCTGGACGCATATTTCTATGGATTTTATTTCGGATCTCCCCGTCTCTCAAAAGATGTCGGTCATTTGGTTGGTTTGTGATCGCTTTTCTAAGATGGTCCATTTGGTACCTTTGTCTAAATTGCCTTCCTCCTCTGATTTGGTGCCATTATTTTTCCAGCATGTGGTTCGTTTACATGGTATCCCGGAGAACATCGTTTCTGACAGAGGTTCCCAGTTTGTTTTGAGGTTTTGGCGATCCTTTTGTGCTAGGATGGGCATTGATTTGTCTTTTTCCTCGGCTTTCCATCCTCAGACAAATGGCCAAACCGAACGAACTAATCAAACTTTGGAAACATATCTGAGATGCATTGTTTCTGCTGATCAGGATGATTGGGTGTCCTTTTTGCCGTTGGCTGAGTTCGCCCTTAATAATCGGGCCAGCTCGGCTACTTTGGTTTCGCCGTTTTTCTGCAATTCTGGTTTCCATCCTCGTTTCTCTTCAGGGCAGGTTGAGTCTTCGGACTGTCCTGGTGTAGATACTGTGGTGGATAGGTTGCAGCAGATTTGGACTCATGTGGTGGACAATTTGACATTGTCCCAGGAGAAGGCTCAACGTTTCGCTAACCGCCGGTGCTGTGTGGGTCCCCGACTTCGTGTTGGGGATTTGGTTTGGTTGTCGTCTCGTTATGTTCCTATGAAGGTTTCCTCTCCTAAGTTTAAGCCTCGTTTCATTGTTCCGTATAAGATTTCTGAGGTTATCAATCCTGTGTCATTTCGTTTGGCCCTTCCTGCTTCTTTTGCCATCCATAATGTGTTCCATAGGTCGTTATAGCGGAGATATGTGGCGCCTGTGGTTCCATCCGTTGATCCTCCTGCCCCGGTGTTGGTTGAGGGGGAGTTGGAGTATGTGGTGGAGAAGATTTTGGATTCTCGTGTTTTGAGACGGAAACTCCAGTACCTGGTCAAGTGGAAGGGTTATGGTCAGGAAGATAATTCCTGGGTTTTTGCCTCTGATGTTCATGCTGCCAATCTGGTTCGTGCCTTTCATTTGGCTCATCCTGGTCGGCCTGGGGGCTCTGGTGAGGGTTCGGTGACCCCTCCTCAAGGGGGGGGTACTGTTGTGAATTCTGTTGTCGGGCTCCCTCCTGTGGTCATGAATGGTACTTCGGCTGGTTCTGTCAATGGACTTCCTCTGGTGGGTGTTTCTGAGTTTCCTTCCACAGGTGACGAGGTTAATTCGTCAGCTGCTGCTCTATTTAACTCCACTTAGATCTTTGCTCCATGCCACCTGTCAATGTTCCAGTATTGGTTTAGTTCACTCCTGGATCGTTCTTGTGACCTGTCTTCCCAACAGAAGCTAAGTTCCAGCTTGTATTTCTTTGGTTTGCTATTTTTCTGTCCAGCTTGCAATTTTTATTGTTGTCTTGCTTGCTGGAAGCTCTGGGACGCAGAGGGAGCGCCTCCGCACCGTGAGTCGGTGCGGAGGGTCTTTTTGCGCCCTCTGCGTGGTCTTTTTGTAGGTTTTTGTGCTGATCGCAAAGTAACCTTTCCTATCCTCGGTCTGTTCAGTAAGTCGGGCCTCACTTTGCTAAATCTATTTCATCTCTGTGTTTGTATTTTCATCTTACTCACAGTCATTGGGCTGCCTTTTCCTTTGGGGAATTTCTCTGAGGCAAGGTAGGCTTTATTTTTCTATCTTCAGGGCTAGCTAGTTTCTTAGGCTGTGCCGAGTTGCATAGGGAGCGTTAGGCGCAATCCACGGCTATTTCTAGTGTGTTTGATAGGATTAGGGATTGCGGTCAGCAGAGTTCCCACGTCCCAGAGCTCGTCCTTTATTATCAGTAACAATCAGGTCATTCCGTGTGCTCTTAACCCCTTTCTGACATAGGACATACTATCCCGTCGAGGTGGGGTGGGCCCCCATGACCATGGACGGGATAGTACGTCCAGCGCGATCGGCGGCGCTCACGGGGGGAGCGCCACCGATCGCGGCCGGGTGTCAGCTGCCTATCGCAGCTGACATCCGGCACTATGTGCCAGGAGCGGTCACGGACCGCCCCCGGCACATTAACCCCTGGCACTCCGCAATCAAAGATGATCGCGATGTGCCGGCGGTGCAGGGAAGCATCGCGCAGGGAGGGGGCTCCCTGCGGGCTTCCCTGAGCCCCCCGCAGCAACGCGATGTGATCGCGTTGCTGCGAGGGTCTTACCTCCCTCCCTGCCTGCTCGAGCCCCGGATCCAAGATGGCCGCGGATCCGGGTCCTGCAGGGAGGGAGGTGGCTTCACAGAGCCTGCTCAGAGCAGGCACTGTGAAGCAGCCTGCACTGCTCTCAGATCGGTGATCTGACAGAGTGCTGTGCAAACTGTCAGATCACCGATCTGTGATGTCCTCCCCGGGACAAAGTTAAAAAGTAAAAAAAAATTTTTTCAAATGTGTAAAAAAAATGTAAAAAAAATATTCCAAAATAATGAAAAAAAAAAAAATATTATTCCCATAAATACATTTCTTTATCTAAATAAAAAAAAAACAATAAAAGTACATATATTTAGTATCGCCGCGTCCGTAACGGCCCGACCTATAAAACTGGCCCACTAGTTAACCCCTTCAGTAAACACCGTAAGAAAAAAAAAAAAAGAGGCAAAAAGCAACGCTTTATTATCATACCGCCGAACAAAAAGTGGAATAACACGCGATCAAAAAGACAGATATAAATAACCATGGTACCGCTGAAAACGTCATCTTGTCCCGCAAAAAACGAGCTGCCATACAGCATCATCAGCAAAAAAATAAAAAAGTTATAGTCCTGAGAATAAAGCGATGCCAAAATAATTATTTTTTCTATAAAATAGTTTTTATCGTATAAAAGCGCCAAAACATAAAAATATGATATAAATGAGGTGTCGCTGTAATCGTTCTGACCCGAAGAATAAAACTGCTTTATCAATTTTACCAAACGCGGAACGGTATAAACGCCTCCCCCAAAAGAAATTCATGAATAGCTGGTTTTTGGTCATTCTGCCTCACAAAAATCGGAATAAAAAGCGATCAAAAAATGTCACATGCCCGAAAATGTTACCAATAAAAACGATAACTCGTCCCGCAAAAAACAAGACCTCACATGACTCTGTGGACCGAAATATGGAAAAATTATAGCTCTCAAAATGTGGTAACGCAAAAAATATTTTTTGCAATAAAAAGCGTCTTTCAGTGTGTGACAGCTGCCAATCATAAAAATCCGCTAAAAAACCCGCTATAAAAGTAAATCAAACCCCCCTTCATCACCCCCTTAGTTAGGGAAAAATTAAAAAAATGTATATATTTCCATTTTCCCATTAGGGTTAGGGCTAGGGTTAGGGCTAGGGTTAGGGCTAATTCTAGGGTTAGGGCTAGGGTTAGGGTTAGGGCTACAGTTTGGGTTGGGGCTAAAGTTAGGGTTCGGGTTGGGGCTAAAGTTACAGTTAGGGTTTAGATTACATTTACAGTTGGGAATAGGGTTGGGATTAGGGTTAGGGGTGTGTCAGGGTTAGAGGTGTGGTTAGGGTTACTGTTGGGATTAGGGTTAGGGGTGTGTTTGGATTAGGGTTTCAGTTATAATTGTGGGGTTTCCACTGTTTAGGCACATCAGGGGCTCTCCAAACGCGACATGGCGTCCGATCTCAATTCCAGCCAATTCTGCGTTGAAAACTTAAAACAGTGCTTCTTCCCTTCCGAGCTCTCCCGTGTGCCCAAACGGGTTTACAACATATGGGGTATCAGCGTACTCAGGACAAATAGGACAACAACTTATGGGGTCCAATTTCTCCTGTTACCCTTGGGAAAATACAAAACTGGGGGCTAAAAAATAATTTTTGTGGGGAAAAATAAGATTTTTTATTTTCACGGCTCTGCGTTATAAACTGTAGTAAAACACTTGGGGGCTCAAAGTTCTCACAACACATCTAGATTAGTTCCCTGGGGGGTCTAGTTTCCAATATGGGGTCACTTGTGGGGGGTTTCTACTGTTTAGGTACATTAGGGGTTCTGCAAACGCAATGTGACGCCTGCAGACCATTCCATCTAAGTCTGCATTCCAAATGGCGCTCCTTCCCTTCCGAGCTCTGCCATGCGCTCAAACAGTGGTTCCCCTGTTGTGAATTCTGTGGCCAAGCTCCCTCCTGTGGTCGAGAGTGGTACTGTGGCTTCTGAGTTTCCTTCCTCAGGTGATGAGGTTAAGTCGTTAGGTGCTGCTCTATTTAACTCCACCTGGTGCTTTGATCCTGGCCTCCAGTCAATGTTCTAGTATTGGTCTTGCTTCCTCCTGGATCGTTCCTGTGGCCTGTATATCCTGCATAAGCTAAGTTTTGCTTGTGTTATTTTTTGTTTGCTATTTTTTCTGTCCAGCTTGCTTTATTGGTTTTTCTTGCTTGCTGGAAGCTCTGAGACGCAGAGGGAGCACCTCCATACTGTTAGTCGGTGCGGAGGGTCTTTTTGCCCCTCTGCGTGGTTGTTTGTAGGTTTTTGTGTTGACCGCAAAGCTATCTTTCCTATCCTCGGTCTATTCAGTAAGTCGGGCCTCACTTTGCTAAATCTATTTCATCTCTGTGTTTGTATTTTCATCTTACTCACAGTCATTATATGTGGGGGGCTGCCTTTTCCTTTGGGGAATTTCTCTGAGGCAAGGTAGGCTTATTTTTCTATCTTCAGGGCTAGTTCGTTTCTCAGGCTGTGCCGAGTTGCATAGGGAGCGTTAGGCGCAATCCACGGCTACCTCTAGTGTGGTGTGTTAGGATTAGGGATTGCGGTCAGCAGAGTTCCCACGTCTCAGAGCTCGTCCTTTGTTTTTGGTAATCGTCAGGTCACTTTGTGTGCTCTGTACTTCTATGTCCATTGTGGTTCTGAATTACCTGATCATAACAGTACTGGAGGCCCAAAGTACTAATGCTTCTCAATAGAGGGAAAAGAGAAGTTCTGAGACCATTTTTTTTTCTTTGCACTGTGTTCTGTCTTTCTTTTCCCCTTTAAATCAGGGTGGTTCAGAACACAGGTGTGGACATGGACATTCAAGGTCTGTTCTCTTTGATGGATAATCTCGCTATAAATGTACAGAATATTCAAGATTTAGTGGTTCAGAATCCTATGTCAGAACCTAAGATTCCTATTCCTGAGTTATTTTCTGGTGATAGAGCAAAGTTTTTGAATTTTAAAAATAATTGTAAACTATTTCTGGCTCTGAAAGCCCGCTCCTCTGGTGACCCAGTTCAACAAGTTAAGATCATTATTTCTTTATTACGTGGCGACCCTCAAGACTGGGCATTTTCCCTTTCACCAGGAGATCCTGCATTATGTAATATTGATGCGTTTTTTCTGGCGCTCGGATTGCTGTACAACGAACCCAATTCAGTGGATCAGGCAGAGAAAAATTTGCTGGCTCTGTGTCAGGGTCAGGATGAGATAGAGATTTATTGTCCGAAGTTTAGAAAGTGGTCCGTGCTCACTCAATGGAACGAATGTGCACTGGCAGCTATTTTCAGAAAGGGTCTCTCTGAAGCCCTTAAGGATGTCATGGTGGGATTTCCTATGCCTGCTGGTCTGAATGAGTCTATGTCTTTGGCCATTCAGAGCATGAACCTGAGCCTATGCAGTGCGATAGGACTTTGACCAGAGCTGAAAGGCAAGAACACAGACGTCAGAATGGGCTGTGTTTCTACTGTGGTGATTCCACTCATGCTATCTCCGATTGTCCTAAGCGCACTAAGCGGTTCGCTAGGTCTGCCACCATTGGTACGGTACAGTCGAAATTTCTTTTGTCCGTTACTTTGATCTGCTCTTTGTCTTCCTACTCTGTCATGGCATTTGTGGATTCAGGCGCTGCCCTGAATTTGATGGACTTGGAGTTTGCTATGCGCTGTGGGTTTGTCTTGGAGCCCTTGCAGTGTCCTATTCCATTGAGAGGAATTGATGCTACGCCTTTGGCCAAGAATAAGCCTCAGTATTGGACCCAGCTGACCATGTGCATGGCTCCTGCGCACCAGGAGGATATTAGCTTTCTGGTGTTGCATAATCTGCATGATGTGGTCGTGTTGGGGTTGCCATGGCTACAAGTCCATAACCCAGTATTAGATTGGAAATCAATGTCTGTGTCCAGCTGGGGTTATCAGGGGATACATGGTGATGTTCCATTTCGTCTATCTCATCATCCACCCCTTCTGAGGTCCCAGAGTTCTTGTCTGATTACCGGGATGTATTCGATGAGCCCAAGTCCAATGCCCTACCTCTGCATAGGGATTGTGATTGTGCTATCGATTTGATTCCTGGTAGTAAGTTTCCTTTGGGGGTGAAGCAGGTCAGAATGGTGTTCCAGGTCCTGTGTGCTAATTCTTTGTTTGTGAGGGGGTCAAAGTGTCTCTTTGGTGTTCAGAAGATTTCATTTTTGGGGTTCATTTTTTCTCCTTCTACTATCGAGATGGACCCTGTTAAAGTTCAGGCCATTTATGATTGGACTCAGCCAACATCTCTGAAGAGTCTGCAGAAGTTCCTGGGCTTTGCTAATTTTTATCGTCGCTTCATCGCTAATTTTTCTAGCATTGCTAAACCGTTGACTGATTTAACCAAGAAGGGTGCTGATGTGGTCAATTGGTCTTCTGCTGCTGTGGAAGCTTTTCAGGAGTTGAAGCGTCGTTTTTCTTCTGCCCCTGTGTTGTGCCAACCAGATGTTTCGCTTCCGTTCCAGGTCGAGGTTGATGCTTCCGAAATTGGAGCAGGGGCTGTTTTGTCGCAGAGAAGTTCTGATTGCTCGGTGATGAAACCATGCGCCTTCTTTTCCAGGAAATTTTCGCCTGCTGAGCGAAATTATGATGTTGGCAATCGAGAGTTGCTAGCCATGAAGTGGGCATTCGAGGAGTGGCGTCATTGGCTTGAAGGAGCTAAGCATCGCATGGTGGTCTTGACTGATCACAAAAACTTGACTTATCTCGAGTCTGCCAAACGGTTGAATCCTAGACAGGCTCGTTGGTTGCTGTTTTTTTCCCGTTTTGACTTTGTGGTTTCGTACCTTCCGGGCTCTAAAAATGTGAAGGCGGATGCCCTGTCTAGGAGTTTTGTGCCCGATTCTCCGGGTTTGCCTGAGTCGGCGGGTATTCTCAAAGAGGGTAATTTTGTCTGCCATCTCCCCTGATTTGCGGCGGGTGCTGCAAAAATTTCAGGCTAATAAACCTGACCGTTGCCCAGCGGAGAAACTGTTTGTCCCTGATAGGTGGACGAATAAAGTTATCTCCGAGGTTCATTGTTCGGTGTTGGCTGGTCATCCTGGAATCTTTGGTACCAGAGATTTGGTGGCTAGATCCTTTTGGTGGCCGTCTCTGTCGCGGGATGTGCGTTCTTTTGTGCAGTCCTGTGGGATTTGTGCTCGGGCTAAGCCCTGCTGTTCTCGTGCCAGTGGGTTGCTTTTGCCCTTGCCGGTCCCGAAGAGGCCTTGAACACATATCTCTATGGATTTTATTTCGGATCTCCCCGTCTCTCAAAGAATGTCGGTCATTTGGGTGGTTTGTGATCGCTTCTCTAAGATGGTCCATTTGGTGCCCTTGTCTAAATTGCCTTCCTCCTCTGATTTGGTGCCGTTGTTTTTCCAGCATGTGGTTCGTTTACATGGCATTCCAGAGAACATCGTTTCTGACAGAGGTTCCCAGTTTGTTTCGAGGTTTTGGCGAGCCTTTTGTGCTAGGATGGGCATTGATTTGTCTTTTTCCTCGGCTTTCCATCCTCAGACAAATGGCCAGACTGAACGAACCAATCAGACCTTGGAAACATATCTGAGATGTTTTGTTTCTGCTGATCAGGATGATTGGGTGTCCTTTTTGCCTTTGGCTGAGTTCGCCCTTAATAATCGGGCCAGCTCGGCTACTTTGGTTTCGCCGTTTTTCTGCAATTCTGGGTTCCACCCTCGTTTCTCTTCAGGGCAGGTTGAGTCTTCGGACTGTCCTGGTGTGGATACTGTGGTGGATAGGTTGCAGCAGATTTGGACTCATGTAGTGGACAATCTGACTTTGTCCCAGGAGAAGGCTCAACGTTTTGCTAACCGCAGGCGCTGTGTGGGTCCCCGACTTCGTGTTGGGGATTTGGTTTGGTTGTCATCTCGTTATATTCCTATGAAGGTTTCCTCTCCTAAATTTAAGCCTCGTTTCATTGGTCCATATAGGATTTCTGAGGTTCTTAATCCTGTGTCTTTTCGTTTGACTCTTCGGCTTCTTTTTCCATCCATAACGTGTTCCATAGGTCATTGTTGCGGAGATACGTGGCACCTGTGGTTCCATCTATTGATCCTCCTGCTCCGGTTTTGGTTGAAGGGGAATTGGAGTATATAGTGGAGAAGATTTTGGATTCTCGTGTTTCTAGACGGAAACTCCAGTATCTGGTTAAGTGGAAGGGTTATGGTCAGGAGGATAATTCCTGGGTCTTTGCCTCTGATGTCCATGCTGCCGATCTGGTTCGTGCCTTTCATGTGGCTCATCCTGGTCGGCCTGGGGGCTCTGGTGAGGGTTCGATGACCCCTCCTCAAGGGGGGGGGGGTACTGTTGTGAATTCTGTGGCCAAGCTCCCTCCTGTGGTCGAGAGTGGTACTGCGGTTTCTGAGTTTCCTTCCTCAGGTGATGAGGTTAAGTCGTTAGGTGCTGCTCTATTTAACTCCACCTGGTGCTTTGATCCTGGCCTCCAGTCAATGTTCTAGTATTGGTCTTGCTTCCTCCTGGATCGTTCCTGTGGCCTGTCTATCCTGCATAAGCTAAGTTTTGCTTGTGTTATTTTTTGTTTGCTATTTTTTCTGTCCAGCTTGCTTTATTGGTTTTTCTTGCTTGCTGGAAGCTCTGAGACGCAGAGGGAGCACCTCCGTACCGTTAGTTGGTGCGGAGGGTCTTTTTGCCCCTCTGTGTGGTTGTTTGTAGGTTTTTGTGTTGACCGCAAAGCTATCTTTCCTATCCTCGGTCTATTCAGTAAATCGGGCCTCACTTTGCTAAATCTATTTCATCTCTGTGTTTGTATTTTCATCTTACTCACAGTCATTATATGTGGGGGGCTGCCTTTTCCTTTGGGGAATTTCTCTGAGGCAAGGTAGGCTTATTTTTCTATCTTCAGGGCTAGTTAGTTTCTCAGGCTGTGCCAAGTTGCATAGGGAGCGTTAGGCGCAATCCACGGCTACCTCTAGTGTGGTGTGTTAGGATTAGGGATTGCGGTCAGCAGAGTTCCCACGTCTCAGAGCTCGTCCTTTGTTTTTGGTACATTAAGGGCTCTGCAAATGCAATGTGACACCTGCAGACCATTCCATCTAAGTCCTCATTCCAAATGGAGCTCCTTCCCTTCCGAGCCCTCCCATGCGCCCAAACAGTGGTTCCCCCCCCACATATGGGGTATCAGCGCACTCAGGACAAATTGGACAACAAATTGTGGGGTCCAATTTCTCATGTTACCCTCGGGAAAATACAAAACTGGGGGCTAAAAAATAATTTTTGTGGGAAAAAATTTTTGTTTTATTTTTACGGCTCTCCATTATAAACTTCTGTGAAGCCCTTGGTGGGTCAAAGCGCTCAGCACACATCTAGATAAGTTCCTAAGGGGGTCTACTTTCCAAAATGGTGTCACTTGTGGGGGGTTTCTACTGTTTAGGTACATTAGGGGCTCTGCAAACGCAATGTGACACCTGCAGACCATTCCATCTAAGTCTGCATTCAAATGGCACTCCTTCCCTTCCGAGCCCTCCCATGTGCCAAAACAGTGGTTCCCCCCACCTATGGCGTATCATCGCACTCAGGACAAATTGGGCAACAAATTTTGGGGTCCAATTTCTCCTGTTACCCTCGGGAAAATACAAAACTGGGGGCTAAAAAAATAATTTTTGTGGGAAAAAAATTTTGTTTTATTTTTACGGCTCTGCATTATAAACTTCTGTGAAGCACTTGGTGGGTCAAAGTGCTCACCACACCTCTAGATAAGTTCCTTAGGGGGTCTACTTTCCAAAATGGTGTCACTTGTGGGTGGTTTCAATGTTTAGGCACATCAGTGGCTCTTCAAACGCAACATGGCGTCCCATCTCAATTCCTGTCAATTTTGCATTGAAAAGTCAAACGGCGCTCCTTCCCTTCCGAGCTCTCCCATCCGCCCAAACAGTGGTTTACCCCCACATATGGGCTATCAGCGTACTCAGGACAAATTGTACAACAACTTTTGGGGTCCAATTTCTTCTCTTACCCTTAGGAAAATAAAAAATTGGGGGCGAAAAGATAATTTTTGTGAAAAAATATGATTTTTTATTTTTACGGTTCTACATTATAAACTTCTGTGAAGCACTTGGTGGGTCAAAGTGCTCACCACACCTCTAGATAAGTTCCTTAGGGGGTCTACTTTCCAAAATGGTGTCACGTGTGGGGGGGTTTCAATGTTTAGGCACATCAGGGGCTCTCCAAACGAAACATGGCGTCCCATCTCAATTCCAGTCAATTTTGCATTGAAAAGTCAAATGGCGCTCCTTCGCTTCCGAGCTCTGCCATGTGCCCAAACAGTGGTTTACCCCCACATGTGGGGTATTGGCGTACTCAGGACAAATTGTACAACAATGTTTGGGGTCCATTTTCTCCTGTTACCCTTGGTAAAATAAAACAATTTGGAGCTGAATTAAATTTTTTGTGAAAAAAAGTTAAATGTTCATTTTTATTTAAACATTCAAAAAATTCCTGTGAAGCACCAGAAGGGTTAATAAACTTCTTGAATATGGTTTTGAGTACCTTGAGGGGTGTAGTTTTTAGAATGGTGTCACACTTGGGTATTTTCTATCATATAGACCCCTCAAAATGACTTCAAATGAGATGTGGTCCCTAAAAAAAAATGGTGTTGTAGAAATGAGAAATTGCTGGTCAACTTTTAACCCTTATAACTCCCTAACAAAAAAAAATGTTGGTTCCAAAATTGTGCTGATGTAAAGTAGACATGTGGGAAATGTTACTTATTAAGTATTTTGTGTGACATATCTCTGTGATTTAATTGCATAAAAATTCAAAGTTGGAAAATTGCGAAATTTTCATAATTTTCGCCAAATTTCCGTTTTTTTCACAAATAAACGCAGGTACTATCAAAGAATTTTTACCATTGTCATGAAGTACAATATGTCACGAGAAAACATTGTCAGAATCACTGGGATCCGTTGAAGCGTTCCAGAGTTATAACCTCATAAAGGGACAGTGGTCAGAATTGTAAAAATTGGCCCGGTCATTAACGTGCAAACCACCCTTGGGGGTAAAGGGGTTAACCACCAGGTCCATTATTGTCCTGACCACCAGGTCATAACACCATTCATGACCACAGGAGGGAGTTCGATAACAGAATTCACAACAGTACCCTAAGTCTTC
Source organism: Ranitomeya imitator (assembly GCF_032444005.1). NCBI lineage: Eukaryota > Metazoa > Chordata > Amphibia > Anura > Dendrobatidae > Ranitomeya > Ranitomeya imitator. Next base: position 432,934,905 of record NC_091285.1, read on the forward strand.
TGAAGGGAATTACGCTACTGTTTTGGGTTAGCTTCAGACCCGTTTAATCGAAGCTGGTGGCAGCATACATTTGTACAGTGCCTTTGGGTGTCGTAGCGACTGCGGTGTTGATAATTATTGTTCCTGCCTGAGTGGGAGTAGTTAATTGCGTCGCTGCAGCGTGCCCAATAGCCAGTACATAGCAGGCAGCCTTTCTGGCGACTGATTACCCTAGGTGCAGTACCTAATCTGACCTGAGAGTAAGGGGGGGCGCCAGAGAGCTGCAAGTTTCAAGTGGAACTGTAAGCGGGATATACATCCCTGCAGTTTGTGATATATTGCAGAGCAGTGGGATACCTAGAATAAGCCCCTGCTGTAAACTAAGAGGTCAATAGCCTTGTGTGTGTTTTTTCATCACATTGTGGAGTGGAGGGATAACTAAGATAAGCCCCCCTGCACATGTGATAGCCGTCTTTTGGCCTAAAGTCACCCCGACCCGTGACGTGGGGGTGACGGTCACGGTGTGAATCGTCACATGTAAAGCGCCATGGAATAAATGGTGCTATAACAATAAATAATAATAATACCCATGTCCCATTTTTTTTTCCGCTTCAGATTTTTTAATAAAATACAGATTTAAAATATGCATTCCCAAGTGTGAACAAATCCTGATAAGTTGTTTCCAAAGAGGTTTTAAACTTGCAATTATAAGAAATGCCACATGGTGGAACTAGTGGTTAATAAATTCCAATTATGTACAATGACAATGTTTGAATTCCCTTCTTAATCATTAAATCCAGGTTTTGGATACCCAAGCTACTGCAATGCCCTACATATGGCAAAAGCGACATGGCGAAATCAGAAGAATTATACTGCATATTTAATTGAAAGTATTTTCTAATATTATTATTATTACACTTACTACATATTGGAATAAGATCTTGGAGATGGGAATACCCCTTTAAATCCATTTAGTATAGGTTGGTTAAAGATTGCAGTGCACACATATGCCCCCGCTCCTCATAACATCAAAGCTTCACTTTTTTTTATAATTTTATTTTCCCCTAAACTTTAAATTCCCCTTGAGTTGAACCCAGACACGAACTGAAAATACAGGATTTATGAATCGCATACCCGGTGAGTGTCGTTTTTAATTTTTTTCTTACATGCATGATTTGAAATTCGATTGTGAGCGCCACTGATAGATATGATGTACGGCATATTGCTCTGCAAGAGAGATTTCTGAAAACTATCTATACCGCCATATGCTGGGACTGGTGCCTGATCAGCTTCTCTGGACATTTTTAATTGTTTGCACAGGATATGTTGAGCACTCCATAGCTGAGCCAAAAATAAAAGGGACTATAATTGTAGACTTGGAGGGTGGTTACCTTGAGAGGGGACACAATAACCAAGTATGGGATTGACAAAGCTACGGTTAGGTGGATTTATATCGATACAAGTAAAACAAAAAAGCAGCCAGCTCACCGATCCCACCGGGAAGCAGGGAACTCCGTCCTTGATGAGACGTGATGAAGCACACTTGAGAAGAAAAAAAGAGGTTCCAGCTTCTCCATATAAAATCCAAACGCTTTATTATTATGACATCTTTAAAAAAGAAGAATAAACAGCTCCCGAGACATCACCAATACCAGTAATACAGCTATTGGTGATGTCTCGGGAGCTGTTTATTCTTCTTTTTTAAAGATGTCATAATAATAAAGCGTTTGGATTTTATATGGAGAAGCTGGAACCTCTTTTTTTCTTCATAGGTGGATTTATAGCTGGCTCATTGATCATACTCAAAGAGTGGTAATAATTGATTGCATATCCAATTGGAAAAGTGTGTCAAGTGGGGTACCACAAGGCTCTATCCTGGCCCCAGTGTTGTTCAATATTTTCATAAATGATCTAGATAAGGGAACTGAAGATTAACTGATCAAATTTTCAGATGATGCAAAGCTAGGAGGGATAGCTAACACTAGAGAAGACAGAGAAAGGATTCCGAAGGCTCTAGATAAGCTTGAACAATTGGCAGCAACTAATAGAATGGTATTTAACAGGGAGAAATGCAAAATTCTACATCGTGGGCAAGAAAAACTAAAATTGCATCTACAGAATGGGAGGAATAGAAGTAAGCAACAGCACGTGTGAAAAAGACTTGGGTATACTAATAAATCACAGAGTGCGCATGAGTCAGCAGTGTGATGCAGCAGCAAAAAAGGGAAACACAGTTCTAGAAGTAGAGAGTCTAGATCATATGAAGTCATTATCCCCCTCTACTCCTCCTGGGTCAGGCCTCATCTGGAATACTGTGTCCAGTTCTGGGCACCACATTTTTTAAAATATATTGGAAAACTGGAGCAAGTTCAGAGAAGAGCTACCAGGATGGTGAACGGACTGAAAAGAATGTCCTTTGAGAAACTGTTAAAGGAGCTTGGAATGATTAGCTTGCAAAAAAGAAAGCTAAGAGGAGACATATCTGTCTACAAATATCTGAAGGGATGTCACAGTGTAGAGCAGAATTTCCCAAACTCCAGTCCTCACGGACCCCAACAGGTCATGTTTTCAGGATTTCCATACTGCTGCACAAGTGAGAGAACTCATGATACTTCCATCACCTGTGCAATACTAAGGAAATCCTAAAAACATGACCTGCTGGGGTCTGTGAGGACTGGAGTTTGGGAAACACTGTAGCGAGATCATCCTTATTCTCATTTGTACATGGAAACACGAGAAGAAATGGAATTAAACAGAAAGGGATAAGATACCAACTAGATATTAGAAAAATCTTTTTGACAGTGGGGATCAATGACTGAAACAGGCTGCCACGAGAGGTGGTGAGTTCTCCTTCAATGGAAGTCTTCAAACAGGCTGGACAGACCTCTGTCTGAGATGGTTTAGTGAATTCTGCATTGAGCAGGGGGTTGGACACAATGACCCTTGAGGCCCCTTCCATCTTTAACATTCTATGATTCTATGAAAATATAAAAAAGGGGCAGCATAGGGGTACATTGTCAGAGCATTGTATGGAGAAAATGCAATATGGGTGTGGAACACTGAAATTAGGCAATGTGGAGAGACAGATTAGCGATAGGGAGAGCATGAAAGGAAACGGTGGAGAGGAGACAGTATAAAAAGAAGGCAGTGTGGGGGACAATGTGAAGATGGGAACAATGTGGAAAAAGGACTGCATGAGGGCAGCATGACACAGGCACAGCATAAAGGTAAACCGTGGAGAGGGTATATTATGAAGTGGGGATGGTGTAAAGGCCATAGTTCATAAAGGAGGGCAGCGTGGAATCATGTGAAGAAAAGTGCTCAGCTTACCCTTAGTAGTCTCCCATTGGAATCCACGGGACGAAGCGCGGGATCACGTCCCTGCAAGACGAAGGAGCGAAGTGCACATCAAAAGAAAGATCCATCTTCGATAATGAAAAGTTTAGCGTCTTTATTTGAATGATTAAAATAAAGGCAGTTGTTGTGATAACAACAAAAATATAGTTGGGGTATGGAAAATGCAAAAAAATAAGGTACACTGGACGCATTTCGAACACCTGACGTGAGTTTAAGATCACATCAGGTGTTCAAAACATGTCCAGTTTACCTTGTTGAAACTCAAAAAAGCAGAGGGCACCATCTACTATAATAGATTATTGGGATCTACCTGGAACATGTCACAACAGTAACAGAAAACCAAAAGAAAAAGAAGACATGCTATATAGCTGGGACCACCAAAATGTATACAATATTAAAGTTTATTAAACACCACAAACACCAAAATATTATATTAATTTAAAAACATTTAAAAAACGACAACCGTAATATACATCCCAACAGCAGGGACCAGCCGCCGGACAAAAACTAGATACACGCAATTAAATAATTCAAGGTATAACATCAAAAATACTGACAATAATATCAGAACTGGATCATGCGTTGAAGAAACATGGGGGTGCTAAATTGCCCAACCCCCTAGAAGAAATTACAAAATTCTAAGCCAAAACTCGCAATAAGAATAAAAGCAAGAATGAGTGATCAGCTGCAGAGGACATAAAGTGCCTAGTGCAATGGATGAAACGGGAGCAGGAATGGCCAAAACCCACTCACATATCCATGTGTGCAAAATAAGAAACAAATTGTTGCAGCTTCACAGAATGAAAGAGATTGACTAAAGCCTTAAGTCAGGCTGAAGAATGGTTTACCCCAAGGAATAAATACCTAATGAGCATGACCAGTAAGGATAAGGGTCCAAAGTCCGGGGGCACTGAAGCCCAACTCGTATCGCCACCTGTTGTGGCTTCTTCAGGAGTAGGCTGGTCCCTACTGTTGGGATGTATATTACTGTTGTTGTTTTATAAATGTTTGTAAAATACCGTAATATAATATTTTGGTGTTTGTGGTGTTTAATAAACTTTATTGTGTACATTTTGGTGGTCCCGGCTAAATAGCATGTCTTCTTTTTCTTTTGGTTTTCAGTTTACCTTGTTGTTTGCACCTTCTATACCCCAAATATATTTTTATTGTTGTCACAACAACTGCCTTTATTTCAATCCTTCTAAAAAAGATGCTAAACTTTTCATTACCTAAGCTGAATCCTTCTTTTCATGTGCATGATGTGGAATCATACCTCTTGAGGAGACAGACAGTGTAGTGGCTATTTATAGTCTCTACGGTGGATAGTGTGGAGATTATAGTATATAATATTATAGTTCATAAGGGGGATAGAGTGGCAGTTGTAGGTAAAAAGAGAGGATGATTAGGTATCAGTTCATAAGGGGTGACGGTGTGGCGGTTAGATTTCATAAGGGCAGTGTTATGATTGTGTTACAATTCACCCGGGGAAATAAGGAAACAAACTAAAAACTGCAACTGTCCATCTCTGTTCCTATACAGACTAGAGATCTTGATCATCGATCCCTCAGGGTATGTGCACACGCTGCGGATCCGCAGCGGTATCCCATGCGTTTACAGTACAATGTAAACCTATGGGAAACGAAATCCGCAGTGCAAATGCTGCGGAAAAAAACGTGCGGAAACATTCCGCAGCATGTCAATTTTTTGTGCGGATTCCGCTGCGGGTTTACACCTGCTCCAATAGAAAACTGCAGGTGTAAATCCGGAATCCGCAATAGAAACCGCAATAAATCCGCAGGAAAAACCGCAGTGGTTTTGCACTGCGGATTTATCAAATCCGCTGCGGAAAATTCCGCAGCCCTCACAGATACGTGTGCACATTACCCTAAAGGTTCCTGGGTGAGGAGAGATAGCCCTAACTACAGACTAGAAGATGGCAGCTCAGACCTAAACTACCTGAAAGGTGGTCGAGTGCTTTACGTTCCTCCTAAAGAATCGGAGGGAATTCAGAGAGTAAATTACCTACAAAAGGGAAAGTGTGCTGAAAAGAGGAAACATCCCAGGGTGAGTAAAATTAACCACAAAATAAAGTATGTACTGTTAGTTTATATGCTGCCTACTTCCTAAAAAGAAACAGAAGGTAGGTGCAAAGTAAAGAACAGAATCAGCAAGGAGATAAATCCTAGCTGAAATTCACTGACTGACTATAAGCTATAGCAGAAATGCTTCAGGGACATACAGAGTCAGCAGTTAGAAAGCACACATCAACGCGTTTCTAGTGTCTGCGTACCCTTCAACATGATTCTCTTCATTTTTCATTTCCCACGCCTTGGTGCAGCATTTCTGCGCACACCTCCAGGATGCAAATCACAGTGATCTGGACTCTATTTCTAATAAATGAAAACACCTGTTAACCTACAAAGACTAAAGCAAGGATAACAGACAATAAACACTCTGAAAAAAAGTTGCAATTGCTGTGGATCAGCGGACAGAGAAGCCAACCACAAAGCACAGGCTCAAGGGTTTGAAACCAGATGCATGACAGGTGGACAGTGAGACATAATTTATAAAATGGGACAGTGTAACAATTATTGCTCCTAAAAGCGGATAGGGTGGCAGTTATCTACTATATAATTGTCTAATGGTCACTTCTGTCTGTCAGTCTGTCTGTCACGGATATTCATTGGTCGCGGCCTCTGCCTGTCATGGAAATCCAAGTCGCTGATTGGTCGTGGCAAAATGCCCACGACAATTGCCACGACCAATCAGCACCGGCCACAGTCCGGCGGCAAAATGGCCGCTCCTTCCTCCCCGCAGTCAGTGCCCGCTCCATACTCCCCTCCAGTCAGCCCTCACACAGGGTTATGGCAGCATTAATGGACCGCGTTATGCCCGGGTGTAACGCACTCCATTAACGCAGCTATTAACCCTGTGTGACCAACTTTTTACTGTTGATGCTGCGTATGCAGCATCAATAGTAAAAAGATCTAATGTTACAAATAGTAATTAAAAAAAAATAGGTTATTCTCACCCTCCGACGTGGCGCGCTGTCCTCGACAGTGCAAGCGGCAGGTTCCGGTGCCAAGGATGCTATGCGATAAGGACCTTCCATGATGTCACGGTCATGTGACCGCGACGTCATCACAGGTCCTGCGCTCATACCATCCCTGCGACCGGAAGCTGCCGCGTGCACCGCACACAGGCGCCAGAACTTCAAGGGGCCTTCGGCAGGTGGGTATATGTTTATTTTTTATTTTAAAGGGACACTGTCACCTGAATTTGGAGGGAACAATCTTCAGCCATAGAGGCGGGGTTTTTGGGTGTTTGATTCACCCTTTCCTTACCCGCTGGCTGCATGCTGGCTGCAATATTGGATTGAAGTTCATTCTCTGTCCTCCATAGTACACGCCTGCGCAAGGCAAGATTGCCTTGTGCAGGCATATACTACGGAGGACAGAGAATGAACTTCAATCCAATATTGCAGCCAGCATGCAGCCAGCGGGTAAGGAAAGGGTGAATCAAACACCCAAAAACCCCGCCTCCATGGCTGAAGATTGTTCCCTCCAAATTCAGGTGACAGTGTCCCTTTAAGTCTTTTTTTAACCACGCATATAGTGCCCACATTGCTATGTACTACGTGGGCTGTGTTACATACTGAGTGGGCTGCGTTATATATTACATGGCTGCTATGTACTACGTGGGCAGTGTTATATACTGCGTGGGCTGCGTTATATACTACATGGCTGCTATATACTATGTGGGCAGTGTTATATACTGTGTGGGCTGCGTTATATACTACATGGCTGCTATATACTACGTGGGGAGTGTTATATACTGTGTGGGCTGCGTTATATACTGCATGGCTGCTATATACTACGTGGGCAGTGTTATATAATGTGTGGGCTGCATTATATACTACATGGCTGCAATATACTACATGGGCTGCTATATATACTACATGGGCAGTGTTATATACTATGTGGGCAGTGTTATATACTGTGTGGGCTGCATTATATACTGCATAGCTGCTATATACTACGTGGCCAGTGTTATATACTATGTGGGCAATGTTATATACTGCGTGGGCTGTTATATACTGTTTGGGCTGTGTTATATACTGCGTGGCCACTGTTATATACGGCGTGGCCTGTATTAACGCATCGGGTATTCAAGAATATGGTGTGGCCTGTGCTATATACTATGTGGCTGCTATATACATACGTATTCTAGAATACCCGATGCGTTAGAATCGGGCCACCACCTAGTCTACTTTATAATTGTCTAAGGGTCACTTCCGTCTTTCTGACTGTCTGTCTGTGACGGAAATCCGAAGTCTCTGATTGGTCACGACCAATCAGCGATGGGCTCAGTCCGACCGCGAAATGGCCGCTCCCTACTCCCCTGCCGTCAGTGCCCGCTCCATACTCCCCTCCAGTCAGCGCTCACACAGGGTTAATGGCAGCGTTAACGGACCGCGTTATTCCGTGATGTAATGCACTTCGTTAACGCTGCTATTAACCCTGTGTGACCAACTTTTTACTATTGATGCTGCTTATGCAGCATCAATAGTAAAAAAATCTAATGTTAAAAATAATCTAAAAAATAAAAAATCATTATATTCTCACCTTCTGTCGGCCCCCAGACACAGCCCAGGCCTTTCCAGCTCCTCGCGACACTCGGATCCATGCATTGCGGTCTCGCGAGATGATGACGTAGCGGTCTTGCGAGATCGCTACATCATCATCTCGTGAGCCCGCATTGCACTCTTGGGACCGGAGCGTTGCGAGGAGCATCGGTAAATGCCTGGGCTGGATCCGGGGGCCGACGGAAGGTGAGTATATAACTGTATTTTATTTTAATTCTTTTTTTAACAGGGATATGGTGCCCACATTGCTATATACTACGTGGGCTGTGCTATATACTACATCTCTGTGCTATATACTATGTGGGCTGGGCTATATACTATGTGGCTGTGGTATATATTACATGGCTGGGCAATATACTACATCACTGTGCTCTATTCTACGTGGCCTGGGTTTTATACTGCATGGGCAGTTTTATATACTACGTCTCTGTGCTATATATTACGTGGCTGTGCAATGTATTACGTGGCTGGGCAATATATTACGTGGCTGGGCAATATACTACGTGTCTGTGCTATATACTACATGTCTGTGCTATATACAACGTGGCTGGGCAATATACTATGTGGCTGTGTTATATACTGCATGGGCAGTGTTATATACTACGTCTCTGCTATATACTACGTGGCTGTGCAATATACTACTTCCCTCTTCCCTCTCCTAGTGTATCCTCACCCACCCCCTGCAGACTGTGAGCCCTCGCGGGCAGGGTCCTCCCTCCTTATGTACTCGTGTGCCTTGTTATCTGCTCATGTTTAATGTATTTGTCTATATTTGCCCCGTATTCACATGTAAAGCGCCATGGAATAAATGGCGCTATAAAAATGTATAATAATAATAATAATAATACTACGTGGCTGGGCAATATACTACGTATCTGTGCTATTTACTACGTGGGCTGTGTTATATACTACATGGGCTGTGTTATACGCTACTTGTCTGTGCTACATTTCTCTGCTGTATCTGTACATCATGAATCGTGATATGTGGTAAAGAGGGGGGACAACTGAGACTCTTTCGCCCGGGGCCCTCAAAAACCTGGAGCCGGCCCTGACTTCACTGATTGGTCACGGCCAGGCGTGACCAATCAGCGACAGTCGCAGTCCGCAGAATTTGAACCATGCTTCGCTAATTGGTCGCAGCCGGCCGAATCCTGTGTATAAATTGCATTATTCTGAAAACTTCATAAATAAACTACATATTCTAGAATACCCAATGCGTTAGAATCGGGCCACCATTTAGTAGTTTATAAGGGGGAACAGAGTGCCGCTTGTAGCTCGTAAAGGATTGGAGCTGGCATGCACACAGAAATTGACAGCAGCACCTAAATGGTTAACAGCAGTGTTTGAAGCTTCGCTCTGGCCGCTGCTATAACAGACAGATGCTGGCTGTGTAACATAGTCATCATCTATCACATGTTGAATAGACTCCGTTTCTGAGCAAAGACCGCAATTCCTGACCTGACCAGCCAATTGGTTGTGTTGCAGACCCCTTTACTGCTATTGTGACTCTCCTGTGCCAAGGACTTCATACGAGATTATGATTTTGTCTTATTTTCTTGCAATGCCAAAGAATTAAAGTTGAATATAGTTGAAACCTAAGAAACTAAAAAATTAAAAACGTGTTTAAAAATTAAAAAATAAATGAATCATCCTCCTCACCAGTTAAGAATAAAGAAATAAAACTCTGGTCTATCAAAATTATAAAATTAATTAACACCTCTGTTAAAGAGAAAAAAAAAGATCAATTTGTTAGGATTGTGGTTTTATTGTTTCTAAAAAGATGTTTGTATTTTTGCAATGTAATCCCACTGACCTGTAGAATCATGTTCATGGATGATTTTTCCGATAAAATGAATACAAAGAAAATACAAGAGATTGAATTGCATTTATTCACTGTAGATTTACGTTGCACTGTCGGGAGACATTCAGACAGCAGGAAAGCTGGACTCCACCCCAGAGCATTGGTCTTTGCATATTTATGGCCTGATAGGCAGGAATCCATAAGCTTCAGTTAAGAGAGTGAAGCATTTACACCGAGCTCTTCCCCTTTTCTTCTCATTTGTCTTCATCTCAAAGCTGGAACAACACCCGTCAGACATTTATGGCATCATTAAATCTGTAAATGACTTTGCTGTGGAGCACACCTTACACCTTTCATGCCGCCTTAGCATCACATAACCTGCAGCCTGAGATATATGTGATCAACTTTGAAAGCTAAAGGGTAAAATTACTGCAAAATTGTATAAAACAAAATACAACAAATTCTGTATGCCGCAGGGTAAAGATAAATGCAGTAAACTGCATACAATAAAAAGTTCATGAACCTATTATGCGCTGCCAGTTCTCTATTCCTGTAGCTCCGCTTCATATGTGTAATGTGATTTGTTTTCCAGACTCTACCCTCCAGGTATACTTTTCTACATTAATGTTTTTCATGACACTTACATGTGATGTTCGCTCTCTTGTATGTCATATTCAATAAAATGTATTGAGCCATAAAAAAAAAACAGTATAGTCTGAAAAGCAGGTGGAAATGGATTCACAGGGACTCTCTGTTCAGTATATTTTCTGACCAGCACATATCAACATAGCCTTAAAAAAGTACCGTATACCCATCTCAGACATGTATGGGATATTTACAGAATATCGGCACAACTGAAAGGGTTAAATCCAGCTCACTGGTTCGGTGCTTGTGTAGTATGAGGCTTTCCTGTCACCTGGTATCATCCATTATAGAGTAGAAAAAGGCATACATGCAAGCCATCCTTATGCAAGATTCATATGTTTAGTAGATATTCAAAAAGTTACATAGTTACATAGTTTTAAAAAAAAGGCCTAGGTCCATTATGTCAGTCTTTCTCGACCAGTTACACATCATCTGTGAACAAATTATTATTAATCCACAATGACTTTTATTGTGACAAAAGTAGTCAATATATGGAGTAATATATGGGGCCCATTATACTGTATAGAGTAATATATGGGGCCCATTATACTGCATGGCATAATATATGGGGCCTGTTATACTGTATGGAGCAATATATGGGGCCATTATACTGCATTGAGCAATATATAGGGGCCCGTTATAATGTATGGAGCAATATAAGGAGCCATTATATACTGAATAGAGCAATATATGGAGAATTATACTGTATGGAGTGTTATATGGGGGCACTATACTGTATGGACCATTATATGGGGCCCATTATACTGTACGGAGCAATATATGGGGCCATTATATAGTGTATGGAGCAATATATGGGCCCATTTTACTGTATAGAGCATTATATGGGCCCATTATACTGTATGGAGCATTATATGGGGCCATTATACTGTATGGAGCATTATATTGAGCCCATTATACTGTATAGAGCATTATATGGTGCCTATAATACTGTATGGAACAATATATGGAGCCCATTTATACTGTATGGAGCACTATATGGTGTCCATTATATTGTATGGAGCAATATATGGGCCCATTATACCGTATGGAGTATTATAAGGTGCCCATTATACTGTATGAAGCATTATATGGGGCTCATTATACACTATAGAGCAATATATGGGACCCATTATTCTGTAGGGAGGACTATGTGGAGCCCATAAGACCGTTTGGAGGACTCTGTGGTGCTCATAATACTGTATGGAGGACTATATGGTGCCCACAATACTATACTATCCGGTCTAAAATGATAAGTCTGCAGTCACTCTGTGTGCTCTGCACTGCAAGCATTCGACGGTTTCTGAGCTATTACAATAGATATCACTCATGTAATGTAAGAAGTAAGTGAAATCTTTGGCATTGTACTATACCTATATTTCTTAACTGTGCATCATGAATCGTGGTGTGTTAAAGGGGCCCACTGAGACTTTTTCGCCCAGAGCCCATGAAAATCGGGAGCCGGCCCTAGTCACTATCTACAGTATGTGTGTGATCTAGTGAATCTATGAGCCAAGCAAGCTGAATCCACTATTTTTGCAAGTTCACAACTTGTTTCTATTTTCTAACAGATATCATTGAACACAGACATTTTGTTTTATTGAAATAACTTTAATAAATCACAAAGTAACAATAAATGACACGTAATGAGACACTGATCAAAGGCACAGTACACAATACGAAAACACTGCAGAAGGTAAGGGCATTGAAAGAGTGGTGCAATGGCATTGCAGTTCTGTGGTAATGGATCAAATACAGACTGTGTTCTTATGAAATGCAGCCTAGGTTCACATGTTCAGATTATTTTGAACACTCTATCTGAGAACAAGTTTCTTCTGTTGGTTGTACTCGGCATGTAGACAGTCAGTATGAAATCGACTTGAAGATGACCCTTCACCAGTTTGGGTAAGTGGCTAGATCGTAGAATAATTGATGGAGATCTGAGAATAGTCCAAGTGGCATTACTGGGGTCACGCACTTCTTCCTCTGTATGATGTTGACTAATTAAAAGAAGGCAGCAACATACATGATGAAAAAGAACAGACTTATAATAGGCAATAGCTTAGAACAGGCTTTCTCATGAATGAGTCATGTAAAACAGTCTGCTCTCCTCCCTTATTGCACTGTTGTTGCTCAAGTGTTGAGAGTATAGCAGCGATTGGGATAATTTCCACTTTCATCTCAGTGCAGTCAGTGTGGAGGAAGGGTTGAGCCAATACTTCTGTGAGAGGATAGCAGCTACTGCAGAGGTGTTTCTAGTGAACACAGCACTGCCCCTCCCCCTACACTGACTGCTGTGAGATGAAAGCTGAAGGTATTAGTAATTTTTGCTCTTCTCCTGGCACTTGTAATCACAAATGAGAAAGTGTCACATCACCACCAGGACTGGCTACGGCGATGTCTGTTGCCAGTTGCTGCCATATTCATACTGCAGGCGGCGCTAGTGACTGAAGAGACAATAGAACCAGAAGCTCTGGATGGTGCAGTCTCTGTCCAGCAACTACTTAAATTTGAGTGGCTGGGACATGCAGTGATATCCAGTCTGGCTGTATGGGTATGTGTGTTGTCCAGCTTGAGTTATCAGCTCCATGCTCCAGCCAATCGGAGGGCAGCACACCTTACATAAAGGAAACCTTTCACCAGAAAAAATACTATTAACCTGCAGATATAGGGTTAATCTGCAAGTTAACAGCTTTATAATGCTGATCATTACCTGCACATAGCTTAACATTGCGGGCAGAAAATTTTTCTTCCAAGCAGCATTCTCGTTTCAGTCATGGGGGCGCCGATGTAGGTTCAGTTAGCAGTGACAGCACCCCCTGCACTAATTGACAGCTAAGCCTTTATGCAGATGGAGCGCGGTTACAGCCACCACTCTGTATACTTAGAGCATTGACTGAACCCGCACTAGCGCCGCCCTCATGACTGAAACTACATACCAGGCCCTGACTGACAGCCAGCCCCAATGCTGAGCCAGTATCAATCAGTGTTGGGGGCACGGTTTTAGTCACAGGGGAAGTGCTGTTTCAGTCACGACTCTGAGAATACAATGCAGTGATTGTAACCACCCCCTCGCCCTGACTGAAACTCCCTTTGTATTTCAGCTCCGCTGTCAGTCAGGGCCGGGGAAGCAGTTACAACCACCGCTCTGTATACTCAGAGTGGTGATTAAACCAGGGCCAGCTCGGCCCCCATGACTGAAACAGGAACACTGCTGGGGAGAATAAACTTTATTTTCTCGCCCCAGCGTTAAGCTATGTGCAGGCACCAGCCAGCATTATAATGCTATTAACCTGTAGAATAACCCCATATCTACAGGTTAATAGCATTTTTTCTGGTGACAGGTTCCTTTTAAGCTTCCAGCTTACTGCTGGAATCTGCCAATTATAGCTTCGTGTTTCTCTGATTTAGGTTCATGGATTCTGCTCCTGTGTTGTATTTTTGCTTTCCTGTTTTGAATTATGCTTGTTTATTGATGCTTCTCCAGCCTGACGATTTTTTACCCTTGCAGCCTTCTTGGTTTTGACCGGCCACCTGACTATCCTTCTTGTCACCTCGTGCCACTGAACAGCAGCTGACTCTGTGGCCCTTTCCCTGAGACCTCTGTGTAAGTCCAGATCCCTGTACATGGATTAAAAGGTAAAGGCCAGTGCAACCCCAGAGTTCCTTGAAACTAAGTAGCTTGCGCCGGGCTTGTTCATGGTAGCCATTCTAGAGAAGCCAGGCGACCACTGACAGAGACACCTTCAGAGAGCAGGGCTGTCATCACATGTCTCAGACATGAGAAAACCTGTTCTAAGCTATTGTGGGGGGGGTACTTTTTTCCTCTGTATATTACTGGCTGCTTATGATTGGTCAATGTCATACAGAAGAAGAACATACCCCCAGACAAAATTCTCTAGAACCACCCACCTGGACTTAACATAAATGATGACCTAAGTTTTACAATCTAATATATCTGCAACTGAGGTGAAATTAAAAAATAAAAGCTACGTTTTATTGAGCTCTTTAGCCATTATTCCATGTTGTCAAATTTTTTTGATGCTCAAACTGATGAAACATCCTCTTTAATGTATATTGTTAAGAAGAATGTAACATAATCTATTCAGAAAAGTAAATTCATCATTCCTTTTTATGATATTCGATGGTCTCTTCCACAAGAATTCAATGACTTTTCAATATTTCTATATTTATTTCCATTTAGGGCAATGTATAAAGTCAATTTATTCCAAAATTTCTTATTGTAGAAGCTCCATCATACCAATAACTTAAGTTTAAATTTTCATACGGCCAGAGAGGAAATGACTTGATTATAATGAAGCAGAAGAATACTAATGCTGTTATATGTACAATAAACATACCTGAGTGTTTGCCACTAGAATTATATACCTTTATTTTACCAAAGGCATTATGTGACGGTCCTTTATTACACATGAAAGCAAAAAAAATGTGTACTTGTATCAGGTTTTTGATGGCAAAAATAATCTGCAGGACTATTCTTGCAAATAACAAGTAAAAGAAGCTAAAAGACACATTGTAAGTCAATAGGATCTATCAAGAGTTACTGAGATCTGTTGCAAAACAGATCTATCAAGGCTGTCATAAACGCTTAAAAATGACAAGATTAAACTAGTTCTGTGCACAGGCGTGGCAGGGAACTACATTTTTCATGTGATTTTATTAAAAAAAACTTTTGACACAGCTCAGCATGTTGCAGTATTTTTTTCATGATCATGACAGACACCGTAACAGAAATCATACTGACACCATAACTCTATTTGTCATGGGATGGATCTGTTGCCTCATGATATCTTGATCTGTTGCCTCATGATATCTTTATCTGTTCCTTTAAAGGGGTTCTCCAAGAATATAGTAAAATGGTCCCCATGACGTGAATCAAGCTGTAGCCCATTCCAGTTAACAAGTTAGGATGCTTTGCAGTGTGAAGAAACACCGCTCTTGAGACCTGCGTCTCAGCTGACAGGAGCTGTATCATAAGATCACATATTGGAGCTGCAGCCAGAGAATTACTGTATGTGACAGGAGAAGAAATGTATCTTCTGTTCATGGGAGACTGAGCACAAATGGTTTGTTTCCACCGGTAGGTGTGCTTATAATTCAGCACCTGCCAGTTTAGACACAGGTCTCAGGAGCTGTTTTTCCCAGACTACAGCCTGTCATGACACATGACTAGGACAGGCTGCCTTTTGAATTATGTGATAAGGCAGTTTTATTACATTCTAGGAGAAACCTGTTAAGGGAGCTTCGAATACTGATGTGAACCTAGCCTTCTTTATAAGCTCTATTGATTATAATAAACATTTGAAAGAATGGAAACCTAGAACCGATCATTAGAAGCTGAAGCCAATCCTACATAGCAGATCCAAAATGTAAAATAAGTAGTGTATGTGATTCCTGTATATTCATTCTGCTGCCAACCTTGTGGCTCAGAATTACTTCTTTTGAACAAGGAGAAGTATTTTACACAACAAAGACAACCTGCAAACACTGTATTACCAAAATTAACCAATAGGTATAAAATGCATTTAATCGTATGAAAATATGTGTATTTAATAAAAATGATCATCAATTCAAACACTGTGGATACAGGCACATAGACATTAAGAAAAATAAAAGATGCCATAATACTGAATGAACATCTAATCCCTTGGTACATGTTGAGAATACAGTCTGACAACTTTCAGTTTGGTCACATAGACATGTGTCATTAAGGCATTTTTCACCATTTTAAATGGTTGTATTTTATAAATGGTACTGTAGTTTTAACTCTTGTTCCATGTTTTCAAGGTGCTATATATTATGAACGGTATGCTTATTTTTTTGCCTTGTGCATTAGGGATTTATGGTATAAGTCAATTATTTCTCTATAGATATTCAAGTGCCTAGTGAGTAGTGTTGAGCATTCTGATACCGCAAGTATCGGGTATCGGCCGATACTTGCGGTATCGGAATTCCGATACCGAGATCCGATACTTTTGTGGTATCGCTATCGGATCCATAGGGATGTGTAAAATAAAGAATTAAAATAAAAAATATTGATATATTCACCTCTCCGGCGGCCCCTAGACATCACGCTGGTAACCGGCAGGCTTCTTTGTTTAAAATGAGCGCCTTTAGGACCTGCGAATGACGTCGCGGCTTCTGATTGGTCGCGTGCCGCTCATGTGACCGCCACGCGACCAATCAGAAGCCGCGACGTCATTCTCATTCACTAAACTCCTAATTCTAGGAATTAAGGACCTGCGAATGACGTCGCGGCTTCTGATTGGTCACGTGGCGATCACATGAGCGGCACGCGACCAATCAGAAGCCGCGACGTCATTCGCAGGTCCTAAAGGCGCTCATTTTAAACAAAGAAGCCTGCCGGTTACCAGCGTGATGTCCAGGGGCCGCCGGAGAGGTGAATATATCAATATTTTTTATTTTAAGTCTTTATTTTACACATTAATATGGATCCCAGGGCCTGAAGGAGAGTTTCCTCTCCTTCAGACCCTGGGAACCATCAGGATACCTTCCGATACTTGGTGTCCCATTGACTTGTATTGGTATCGGATATCGGTATCGGCGATATCCGATATTTTTCGGGTATCGGCCGATACTATCCGATACCGATACTTTCAAGTATCGGACGGTATCGCTCAACACTACTAGTGAGTATAAAATAGCACATAAAACTGAACTATATCAAACCATGGAGCTTTCTATATACAGCTAATCTAAAAATGAATAGAAGTGGAATTACTATAATGTCTTGACCCCTGGTAGAACATAGTAAAGCAGAATTGCTTGGCCGGATCTATAGAATTAGATAGCACCAGTCCAGAATGCTATGATCACCTCTAACATCTTTGGAGATTCATACCATCTATTGATAACTGCATTTAATAAGAACGCAATCTGATTTTACTAGCGGATGACAACACAATTGAAAACCTTAATATATACAACAAGTTATTTGTGATAAGAAAATGATCCGTTTGTTGCTGAAATTACACAGGAAGATTTTAAGAGCCCAAACAAATTTGTGTCTCAAGCTCTCACATATATCCTTGTGCACACTACATCATCAGCACCAAAGACCTGTAAAAGGGAACAGTTCAGTTAGTTTAAATTATTGCCAAAGACTCAGTGAATAATTTAATTCAAGAAAAACATTTTCTACATGAATAAAAAATTATACTCGGTTATTCCAGAATACAGATATTCTCACATGCCAAAGACATACTGATAGGGAATTTAGTAAACCTACACACAAATGGCTTAGAGAAAGGCACTTCCCAAATTAGCAATGAATCCCAACAGAGCAAGGAAGCATTTAGTCAAAAAGGTAAAATTAAATAATCTTTATTAACAGAAATCTAGAATCGAATTGAATTAAAAATATGAAGATACAAATACAACAGACTAAAGTCTAATAAGGTAATATACCGAAGTCTGACTGGACTAATGTCACCATATAGAGCTTATCCATAAACTCTAACCATATCACTGCCAAATAAGTAATCTCAAATACAAAGTCCTTGTAAAAAGGTTCAACTACAGATAGAGCACATGAAATTAGGCTAACTAAACCTGAGTAGCAAATTACATAGAGACAGTATATTAAAGGGAATCTGTCACCTACTTTTTCGTATATAAGCTTCGGTGACTGCCATCAGAAGCTTATCTATAATATTCTGTAATGCTGTAAATAAGCCCCCGATGTAACCTGAAAAGTAAGAAAAAGAAGCTCAATTATACTCACCTGGGGGGGGCGGTCCAGTGCGGTCCTGTCCGATGGGCATCGTTGTCCGGGTCCGGCGCCTCCCATTTTCATGCGATGACGTCCTCTTCCTTGCTTCCTGTCACGGTTCTTGCGCACGCGTACTTATCTGCCCTGTTGGGGGCAGAGAAAAGTACTGCAATGCGCAGGAGCTGGGCTTCTCAGACCTTTCCCGGTGCCTGCGCACTGCAGTACTTTGCTCTGCCCTTCACAGGGCAGATAAGTACGCCTGCGCAGTAGCCGCAACAGGAAGCAAGGAAGAGGACGTCATCGCATGAAGATGGGAAGCGCCGGACCCGCACCGCGATGTCCATCGGATCGCAGCGGACCGCCCCCCCAGGTGAGTATAATATACCATGTTTTTCTTATCTTTCAGGTTACATCGGAGGCTTAAATAAGCCCCTGATGGCGGTGGCCGCAGCTTATATGTGAAAAGGTAGGTGACAGATTGCCTTTAAAGCACTTATTACTAAAAAAAGCCAGTATATGTGTAATACAAAACTCCAGTTACCATATATACTCGAGTATAAGCCGACCGAGTATAAACCTAGACACCTAATTTTGTCACAAAAAACTGGGAAAACCTATTGACTCGAGTATAAGCCTAGGGTGGGAAATGCAGCAGCAACTGATAAATTTCAAAAATAAAAATAGATACCAATTAAAGAAAAATTAATTGAGACATCAGTAGGTTAAATGTTTTTAAATATTCATATTGAATTAGGAGCCCCATAAGATGCTCCATACAAAAATATGCCCCATATAATGCTGCATAAAAGTTAATGATGGCCCCATGAAATGCTCCATACAAAAATATGCCCCATATAATTCTGAACAAAGGTTAATGATGGTTCCATAAGATGCTCCATATAACGCTGCTGCAATAAAAAAAAATACATACTCACCTCTTGTCGCTGCTCTTCAGAGTCACCGGCTCTCTGCAGTGACTGTTCAGGCAGAGGGCACGCACTAACCACACCATCGTGCCCTCTGACCTGAATGTCACCGCCAAAGGACCCGGAAGACACAGTGCAACGGTGGAACGGTGTTATGAACTGGTGGTTTAGGAGCAACATGGGACGAGCTCTGAAGGAGGTGGTACCTGTACTGACCGCAGTTCCTAAGCTTAACACAACACTAGCAGTAGCCGTGGGATGTTCCTGTCACTCCCTAGACACCTCGTCACAGCCGGAGAGCTAACTACCCCTAAAGATAGAAACAGAAAAGCTATCTTGCCTCAGAGAAAATCCCCAAAGGATAGACAGCCCCCCACAAATAATGACTGTGAGTGGAGAGGGAAATGACATACGTAGAATGAAACCAGGATGGAGCAAAGGAGGCCAGTCTAGCTAGATAGATAGAACAGGACAGAATACTGTGCGGTCAGTATTAAAAAACTAGAAAAATACACACAGAGTTTACAAAAATCTCCACACCTGACTAAAGGTGTGGAGGGTAAATCTGCTTCCCAGAGCTTCCAGCTTAACTGAATAAATCCATACTGACAAGCTGGACAATAAACATAGAAAGTACAGAACAATTAAGTCCACTACATGTGGACAGAAAAGAGCAAAGCAAGGACTTATCTTTGCTGAACTGGTCAGGATATCAGGGAAATCCAAGCAGAGATGTGAATCCAACCAGGAACCATTGACAAGTGGCACTGGCTGAAGGAAAGAGCCAGGCATAAATAGCCAAGCAGAAAGACAATCAGTGGAAGCAGCTGCAGACTGCTAAATCCAAGGAGCAGCCATTCCACTTAAAACCACCGGAGGGAGCCCAAGAGCAGAACTCACAAATGTGCCACTTACAACCACCGGAGGGAGCCTAAGAGCAGAATTCACAACAGAATGGGGACAATTGAATATCGCATGGCTCACCCTCCCCCAGTCCTACTCACCCTCCTGGCGCTATATATCAGTCCCTGTATCTCGGGCGCCGACATCTCTTTTCCTGTCTTTCTTCCTGTGCTAAGCGGTCAGTGATACTGCTCATTAAAGTAATGAATATGCGCTCCATGCCTATGGGAGTGGAGACGCGTGCATATTCATTACTTTAATGAGCGGTACCACGTGAACACTCAGCACAGGAAGGAAGACAGGATGACACCAGGAGGGTGAGTATGATGTCTTCTGCTCCCCCGCCAGCAATGACTCATGTATAAGCCAAAAGGGGCGTTTTCAGCACAAAAAAATGTGCTGAAAATCTCGGCTTATACACGAGTATATACGATACTTATACAAATTACAACTGTAGGAGATCCTAGACATGCAAATGAAGCTATGCCTCAAAAGGATTAATTAGATAAAGTGAATTGTGCTGGTATATATAATGTGTCATAATGTGCAGCTCCTAAAAGCGCGTTTCGCGTTCAGCTTCTTCCTGCACACAGGAACCCCCCCCCAGGAAGAAGCTGAACGCGAAACACGCATCAGGGAGCTGCAGTCTGATCTGGTCGTATACCCTGCACTTTCTTCTGCACACATGTAGTATTTTTGATCTCTTTTTTGATTACACTGATTACTAATCCGCTTGCTGCTATACTTTAGGCTGGTGCCTTCTTGAGACACGTGCAAATGGCAAATGGTATCTCTTTCAATATTTTTGTAGTCTTTAGGACACATTATACTGTATATACCAGTACAATGCACTTTATTGATTCTTTGGAAGACATACATCTCTATTTGCATGTTTAACATCTAGAGATCCCCTACAGTTGTGATCTGCATAAGTAATTTAAGTCTTGGTTATATACTGGCCTCTATGCATTTGATCTCTTTGCCACTTTCACTGGCTGCTGCTATATTTGATATGTTTACTCCTATTTTAATATTGTTGTAGTCTTTGACACATCTATAATATAACGCTGGGAGCGTCACTCTATCCGAACCCTTTATAGACTGCGCAAGCGCCGGCGCAGTCTGGCCCCCACAGAGTGACGCTCCCAGGAAATCGCGGTATGCGTAAACATTGAACGCACACCGCGATCTCCACCGGAGAGTCAGGGACCGCCAGGAGGGTAAGTATCTGCTATATTCACCTGTCCCCCGTTCCAGCGGTGCGTGCGGCTCCATCTCCCGGGTCCTCTGCTGTGACGTTCACAGTTCAGAGGGCGTGATGACGCGCTTAATGCGCGCCGGTGCCGCCCTCTGACTGAACAGTCACAGCCAGAGCAGCGGTGGAACGGGACAGACAGGTGGGTATAGCAAGTGCTGGGGGCCTGAGCTAGCAGTGATACCGGCACCTGACCCCCACAGCGCGCCGGTGTCCCCGCCTGCTCAGGCCCCCAGCACTCGGCACCCAGCGACCATAGGTGAGTATGGTATTTTTTTTTTTATATATATATGGCAGCAGCATATGGGGCATACACTATGGAGCATCTTATGGGGGGCATATAATACAATGGGGCATCTTATGGGGGGCATATAATACAATGGAGCATCTTATGGGGGGCATATAATACAATGGAGCATCTTATGGGGGCATATAATAAAATGGAGCATCTTATGGGGCCATCAACCATAATGGAGCAGTGTACGGGGGCATATATTATGGAGCATCTTATGGGGGCCATAAACCTTTATGGAGTAGTGTACGGGGGCATACACACTGGAGCGTCTTGTGAGGGCCATAAACCTTTATGGAGTAGTGTACGGGGGCATACACACTGGAGCGTCTTATGGGGGCCATAAACCTTTATGGAGCAGTGTACGGAGGCATACACTATGGAGCATCTTATGGTAGCCATCAACCTTTATGGAGCAGTGTTCGGGGGGCATACACTATGGAGCTTCTTATGGGGGCCATAAACCTTTATGGAGCAGTGTACGGGGAGCATACACTATGGAGCATCTTATGGGGGCCATAAACCATAATGGAGCAGTGTATGGGGCATATACTATGGAGCATCTTATGGGGGCCATCAACCATAATGGAGCAGCTTATGGGGCATATGGATGGGAGAAGCAAATTAAAGAATGGTGGCGCAGGATGGGAGCAGCACATGACAGAACGGGGGCGCAGGATGGGAGCAGCACATGACAGAATAGGGCAGCACATGACAGAACGGGGGTGCAGGATGGAAGCAGCACATGACAGAACGGGCGCAGGATGGGAGCAGCACATGACAGAACGGGCACAGGATGGGAGCAGCACATGACAGAACGGGGGCACAGGACGGGAGCAGCACATGACAGGATGGGGGCGCAGGATGGGAGCAGCAAATGACAGAATGGAGGCGCAGGATGGGTGCAGAACGTCAGAATGGAGGCGCAGGATGGGTGCAGTACATGTCAGAATGGGGGCGCAGGATGGGAGTAGCACATGTCACAATGGGGGCGCAGGATGGGAGCAGCACATGACAGAATGGGGGCGCAGGATGGGTGCAACACATGACAGAATGGGGGCGCAAGATGGGTGCAACACATGGCAGGATGGGGGCGCAGGATGGGTGCAGCACATGACAGAATGGGGACACAGGATGGAGCAGCACATGTCAGAATGGGGGTGCAGGATTGGAGCAGCACATGTCAGAATGGGGGTGCAGGATGGGTGCAGCACATGACAGGATGGGGACGCAGGATGGAGCAGCTCATGACAGGATGGGGACGCAGGATGGAGCAGCACATACCAGGATGGAGACCATATACCAATATAGATGCTCGCCACCTGGGCGTAGAGCGGGTTCAATAGCTAGTTATATATACCAGCACAATGCACTTTATCTAATTAATCTTTTTGAGGCATATCTTCATTTGCATGTCTAGGATCTCCTACAGTTGTAATTTGTGTAAGTAATTTGCGTTTTGTATTACACATATTCTGGCTTTTTGAGTAAAAACTACTTTAATTTTCTGTCTCTATATAATTTGCTACCCAGATTTAGTTAGCTTATTTTTATGTGCTCTATCTGTAGTTGAACCTTTTTGCAAGGACTTTGTATTTGAGATTACTTCTTTGTCATTTATATAGCATTAGCAATTAGAGTTTATGGATAGGCTCTGATTACATTAATCCAGTCAGACTTCGGAATATTACCTTATTAGACAGTAGACTGTTGTATTTGTATCTCCATTTTTTTAAAATTCAATTCTAGTTTAGATTTCTGTTAATAAACATTATTTAATTTTACCTTTTTGGCTAATTGCTTCCTTGTTCTGTACAGTTCTATGGACTTAATGGTGTTATAGTAGTGAGTAAAATAAATAGAATATTTGCAACATCACTGCAACCCTGATTACTAAGATGATCTCTTAAAAAATAAAGCCTGTGCTATGAAATATAGGTATAAATTACATTTATGTGATCAAATAACTAAAAATTGGTATGTGCATATGTATTCACCCATTTTCCTATGAAGCCCCTAAAAATTTCTGGTGCAAGCAATTACCTTCATAAGTCACATGCTTAGATGCACACAGGTGGTCTTCTTTTCACTAAGTGTCACATCATCTGTCAGTATATGAACACCTTTTCTGAAAGGCCACAGATTCTACAACACCATTAAGCAAGAGGCAACACTAACCAAACAACGTCATAAAGACCAAGGAGATCTCCAAAGAAGTCGGCAAAATTACTGAGAAGCACAAATCAGGGTTGGGTTATAAGAAATATAAGAAAAATCTGATGATCCCCCGAAGCACATCCATTATCCTCAAATGCATAGAACATGATACCAGGGCCGGCATCAGCACCCAGACAAGTGCCGGGGTCCTGAGCAGGTGGGGGGGCCCACTCGCCGTCGGGGACATGGCGGGCTATGGGGGCCCTGTGCCGTCGCCCACGAGTAGGCCCCCCTTTCCACTTGCTCAGGGTCTTGGTATTTGAGATACTTACCTGTGCATGTTCCTCCGCTGCCACGTCTTCCGCATGCTCTGACTGTGACGTTAAGGTCAGAGGGCATGATGACGTGACTAGTGTGTGCCTTCTGCCTGAACAGTTACAGTGCAGAGAGTCGGAAGATGTTGACGCTGAAGAGCAAAGCAACGGCCAGCGAGGAGAGGTGAGTATTTCATTTTTTCTTTTTTTTATGTTTGGAGCAATGTATGGGGCTCATCATATAGGGCCCATCCTATATGGAGCATTATATTGGGCCCATTATATATATATATATATATATATATATATATGGAGCATTATATGGGACCCATTATATATGGAGCATTATATAGGGCCCAACATATACTGTATGGAGCATTTTATTGGGCATATTCTGTATAGAGCAATATATGGGGCCCATTATAAACTGTATGGAGCATTATATGGGGCTCATTCTGTATGGAGCAATATGTGGGCCCATTATAAATGGTATAGAGCATTCTATGGGGCTCATTACACATGGAGTAATATATGGAGCTCATTATACTGTATGGAGCAATATATGGGGCTCATTATACTGTATGGGGCCTATCATAAACTGTATGAAGCTTTATATGTGGCCCATTATATATGGAGCAATATATGGGGCCCAACATATACTGGAGCATTATATGGGTCCCATGATATACTGTATGGAGCATTATATGTGGCCCTTTCTGTATGGTGCATTATAGAGGGCCAAGCAAATACTGTATAGACCCATTATGTATGGAACATTATATGGGCCCATCATAAACTATATGGAGCATTATATGGGGCCTATTTTGTATGGAGCATTATATGGGGCTCATTATGTATGGAGCAATATATGGGGCTCATTATACAGCATGGAGCATTATACTGTATGGAGCAATATATGGGATTCATTATACTGTGTGGATCATTATATGAGGCTTATACTGTATCGAGCAATATATGGGGCTCATTATACTATATGGGGCCCATCATATACTGTATGGAGCATTATATGGGGAGCATTATTTTTGAAGCAATGTATGGGGGCCTATCATATACATTATATGAGGCCCATTCAGTATGGAGCATTATATGGGGTAAAGCGTATACTGTATGGAGCATTATATGAGGCCCATAATGTATGGAGTAATATATAAGGCTCATTATACTGTATGTATCATTATATGGGGCTCATTATACTGTATTAAGCAATACATGGGGCTCATCATTATTTATGAAGCATTATATGGGACCCATTATACTTTATGGAAGAATATATGTGCTGATTAT
Organism: Ranitomeya imitator; assembly: GCF_032444005.1. Lineage (NCBI taxonomy): Eukaryota > Metazoa > Chordata > Amphibia > Anura > Dendrobatidae > Ranitomeya > Ranitomeya imitator. The sequence continues at coordinate 432,960,234 of NC_091285.1, forward strand.
ACTGTATGGAGCAATATATGTGGCTCATTATACTGTATGGAACAATATATGGGGCTCATTATTTTCTATTGAGCACTATGTGCTACCCATAATACTGTATGGAGCAATATATGAGGCTCATTGTTCTGTATGAAGCATTATGTGGTGCCTAAAATACAGTATGGAGCAATATATCCTCTGTATCTAGCTATCGCCCTATATCTCTTCTCCCTTATGCCTCCAAATTGCTGGAGCGACACGTCCATCTTGAACTGTCCTCCCACCTCTCCTCCTGCTCCCTCTTTGATCGGTTACAATCAGGCTTCCGTTCCCATCACTCAACTGAAACTGCCCTAACTAAAGTCACCAATGACCTACTAACTGCCAGGAGCAAGCGACACTACTCTGTCCTCCTCCTGGACCTGTCTTCTGCCTTTGACACTGTGGACCACTCCCTTTTGCTACAAATCCTCTCATCTCTTGGCATCACAGACTTGGCCCTTTCCTGGATCTCGTCATATCTTGACAGACCGAACATTCAGTGTCTCCCTCCCCCACACCACCGCCTCACTTTGCCCCTTGTCAGTCGGTGTTCCTCAAGGCTCTGTTCTAGGACCCCTACTCTTCTCCATCTACACTTTCGGCCTGGGACAGCTCATAGAATCCCACGGTATGCAGTACCATCTCTACGCTGACGACACGCAGATTTACCTATCCGGACCTGACCTCACTTCCTTACTTACCAAAATCCCGCACTGTCTGTCTGCTATTTTAGCCTTCTTTTCTGCTCGCTTTCTACAACTGAACATGGACAAAACAGAATTCATCATCTTTCCCCCATCTCACTCGACCCCTCCACCAGACCTATCCATCAATGTCAATGGCTGCTCACTTTCCCCAGTCCCACACGCCCGGTGCCTCGGTGTGATCCACGACTCTGCCCTCTCTTTCAAGCCACATATCCAAGCCCTTGCCTCCTCCTGCCGTCTCAAACTCAAAAATATTTCCCGGATCCGTGCTTTCCTTGACCGCGACACCGCTAAAACGCTAGTGCATGCCCTTATCATCTCGACTACTGCAACCTCCTACTCTCTGGACTACCCTCTAGCACTCTGGCACCACTCCAATCCATCCTACACTCTGCTGCCCAACTAATCTACCTGTTTCCCCGCTATTCCCCAGCCTCTCCCCTATGTCAAGCCCTTCACTGGCTTCCTATCGCCCAGAGACTCCAGTTCAAAACCCTCACAATGACATACAAAGCCATCCACAACCTGTCTCCTCCATACATCTGTGACATGGTCTCCTGGTACCTACCTACTCGCAACCTCCGATCCTCTCAAGACCTCCTTCTCTACTCCCCTCTCATCTCTTCTTCCCACAACCGCATCCAAGACTTCTCCCATGCTTCCCCCATACTCTGGAATTCTCTACCCCAACACATCAGACTCTCGCCTACCATAGAAACCTTCAAAAAGAACCTGAAGACTCACCTCTTCCGACAAGCCTACAGCCTGCAGTGATCCTGAAGTTACTGAACTGCCGCACAACCTGCCCTACCCTCTCCTAGTGTTTCATCACCCATCCCCTGCAGACTGTGAGCCCTCGCGGGCAGGGTCCTCCCTCTTTATGTACCCGTGTGCCTTATTTGCTCATGTTTAATGTATTTGTCTATATTTACCCCGTATTCACATGTAAAGCGCCATGGAATAAATGGCGCTATAAAAATGTATAATAATAATATATGGGGCTCATTATTTTGTATGGAGCACTATGTGGTGCCCATAATACTGTATGGAGCAATATATAAGGCTCATTACTGTCCGGTTTCTGAGCTATTGTAGAAGTTACAATAGATATCACTAATGTAATGTAAGAAGTAAGTTAAATCTTTGGCATTGTACTATACCTATATTTCTCTACCATATCTGTGCATCATGAATTGTGGTATTGTCATGCTGGGTGACTGAGAAACTTGGTGCACAACAACGGAAAGAGTGTGGGGAAGCTCAAACACTAGGAAAGGGGGAAGTGGAGACCATTAGGCAGATCTGACAACACCCTGTCTCCCCTAATGTCCCTAAATAGGTTCCACACCTATCGCTGAGCAAGAGCCTAATCCTTGCCTGCCCTTAGCGATAGGACCTGGATAGGGAGGGGATGGGATGTGCACTAGTCAGCCCCCACTACAACTAAAGACAAATAAGGTAAACAAATGAGGGAATACACTTAGCTTCAGAAGACACCAAAGAGATCATGCCAGCTATCCTCCAAGAAGGGACTAGTCAACTACGAGAACTTCCAACAATACCGAAGGAAATAGAACTATCACCATTGCCATGCTAAAGTGACTAAAGGTATTTAAACATCCAGCAAGGGTGTGTTAATCAGCAGCTGATGGTGGAGATCACTAGTTCCTAGAGGGAGAAGGATATCACTCCACAGCAGAGATGCAAGATCCAGAAGGTGCCCGCATAGCCAATTGCATTCACCTCTGATGCAGAAACCTACATCGTCTTTTCTGGACCATAACCCCTCCAGTGTACCAAATACTGCAGGGAATGATGCTGAAGATGAGAATCAACAATCCACGAAATCTGGAACTCCAAATTACCATCAACAATGATTGGCAGTGGCAGCAGGGGAGAGGACTGAAGAGGTTGAACATATTTCTTGAGCAGAGACATGTGGAACCCATTGTGGATTTTAAGAGCCTGAGGTAACTAAAGACGAAAAGCTGCAGTAGTAATGATGACACTTGTTTTATAGGGGCCAATAAACCTGGGTCCCAGCTTCCAGGAAGGGGTCTTCAACTTGATATTCCTGGTAGACGTCTACACAGTCATTTACACTTAGGTCTGGAGCTGGCGAGCGTTTCTTGTCAGCCATAAGTTTGTACCTGTCTCCCATGATCTTCAAATTACTCTAAACCCCCTGTCAGACAGAAGAAAGCGACAAAGCAAAACGTTCCTCCTCAGGGACTCCCGAAGCCTTTCCCCCACTAAAAGTACCAAACTGTGGATGGAAACCATATGCACCAAAGAATGATGACCTGCCGGTAGATTCATGACAATGATTATTAATAGCAAACTTGGCCAACAGTAACTAAGATGCCCAATCCTCCTGGTTTTTGGAGACAAAACACCTGAGGTAAGTCTCTAAATTCCAATTAATGCGCTCGGTCTGTCCATTTGACTAAGGATAGAAAGCAGACTAAAAGGACAGCTGCACCCCCAGTCGAGAACAGAAAGCTTTCCAGAACTTAGTAACAAATTAGGTCCCCTGATCTGACACCACATAGGAGGAGGTTTCACAATCTCATTAATAAAAATCTGAGAAAGAGACTTGGCGTTCGGAAGTGCCGGTAGTGCGATGAAATGCACCATTTTACTGAACCTACTGTATATACAACCACCAGAACCACTATCTTGCCTGCCGATACCGGTAGGTTAGTAATAAAATCCATGGACAGAGATGTCCATGTTCTACTAGGAATGGGCAGTGGAAGAAAAGGACCAGACGGACGGGTATGCGATAAGTTACAACGCACGCAAACACTGCAAGCAGACACCCAATGCAACCCTGGCCACCAAAAACGAGAAAGGAGGTTCACAGTTGCCTTACCCCCTGGATGACCAGCAAGCACCATGTTATGATGTTCCCTAATAACTTTATGGCGCAAATTATACAGTACAAATAACCTCCTCGAAGGGTAGGAGGCAGGAGCGTCCCCTGAGCCTCCAACACCTCTCCCTCCAGGTCAGGGTACAAGGCCGAAATGACTACCCCCTTCTTCAAAATTGAAGCAGGGTTCTCCTGATTACAACCACCAGGGAAGCTCCGGGACAAAGCATCAGCCTTGTTGTTTTTAACTCCTGGATGGAAAGTGACCACAAAATTTTACCTAGTAAAGAACAGGGACCACCTAGCTTGTCTAGGGTTGAGACATTTAGCAGATTGAAGATATGACAGGTTGCGATGGTGTGTTAATCAGCAACAGAGGGTGGAGATCACCTCTAGGTGCTAGAGGGAGAAGGATATCACTCCACACCAGAGATGCAAGATCCAGAAGGTGCGTGCATAGCCAAGTGCATTGACCTTCTACAGCCGGATTCAGAATGACTGTCTGTCACACCTGACACACCCGTGATGGGTATGTATTAAAGGGGCCCACTGAGATTCTTTGGCCTGGGGCCCACGAAAACCTGGAGCCGGAGCTGCATGATACCAGAACAAACCTGCCAAGAGAGGGCCACTCACCAAAACTCTCAGGAGGAGGGCATTAATCAAGTAGAGAGGCAGGACTGAGACCAAAGTTAACCCTCAAGGAGCTCCAGAGTCCCTAAGCAGAAACTGGAGTATCTTTCCATCTGACCACAATAAGTGATACACTCAATCGAGGCGGCCTTTAAGGAAGAGTGGGCAGAAAAAAACCTTTTACTTACACCCAAAAATTGTAAGGCTAGTTTTGAGTTTGCCAAAAGACATTTGGGAGACTCCAAATGTATGGAGGCAGGTGCTGTGGTCAGCTGAGATCAAAATTGAACTTTTTGGCCACCAAGGTAAATGCTATGTCTGGCGTCAAACCAACACAGGTCATCACTCCAAGACCACCATCCCCACAGTGAGACATGGTGGTGACAGTATCATGAAGTGAGGATGTTTTTCAGCAGCAGGGACAGGAAAAATGGTGCAAGTCGAGGGGAAGATGGATGATGGGAAATAATGGGATATTCTTGAGAAAAACATGTTTCAGTTTGTCAGTGATTTGAAACTGGGACAGAGGTTCACCTTTCAACAAAACGACCCAAAGCCACTGCTGAATCAAGACTTGAGTGGTTTAATAGGACATGTGGAAATGTTTTGGAGTGGACTAGCCAAAGCCCAGGCCTTAATCCAATTGAGAACTTGTGGTCAGACTTGAAGATTGCTGTTCACCAAAGGAAACTTGCAGGTGCTGGAACAGTTTTGCCTCAAAAAATGGGCAAAAATCCCAGTGGCATGATGTGGAAAGCTCATATAGACTTATCCAAAGCGACTGTCGGCTGTAATTTGTCAGGAGGCTCTACAAAGTACTGACTTTAGGGAGAGGGAATAAATTGCACTGTGCGCTGTAACATTGTGCTGTAATGACAGCTTGCTACGCACACACACATTCTGCAGAAAAGGCTGTCAGTCAATCTGCAGGCAAATAGTGTTTCTGAAGGGCACAGGTTCCCGTTAAGACCAAAACAGTAATATCATCCAGTCTGCATAAATCTCTCTATCCATGTCACAAGCTGAAATATGGGTCATTGAGCAAAATCGTAGCGCTATAGATCACCATCACAGTTTTTCTTTATCTTGGAAAAATAGCAGCTCTTCATAATAAAAGCAGATTTTTCAGCAAAATATGTTGTTCTAGTTATTATGCTGACCTGGATCTGCTTTCAGAAGTGAAGAGCCACTGTTCTTATTAGAGAAGGATCACAAACCCTGCCAAAAACTACTCTTTGTATGTCAGCTTTATGGTCTTTTTTGAGTGTGATCTGGAACAAATGAGTGAAGTGTATGTAATGTTCCCTTCTTACATTGACAATTTACTTAATCCTAGAAGTCTTTTCTCAGGGCAAAAAGTTGGGTGACTTTTGGCAGTAGTGCAAGTGAGTCAGGTCTGTGATGAATGAAAGATGTGAAAGTGAATGTTATAATTAGGGCAAAAAAGTTAATATTGGCAATTTCAGGGGAAACCAGTTTTTCACACTAGGGTTTTAATGAGCAAGAGCACAATGACCTCTTTGTATATGGATAATGCTAATGAGAGTTTGGTCAGAAAACAAAGACCTTATTGTGTTAATATGATGTTCTTATTGACCTCTGTGTCTGGCCAGCTCATCAGTATATACTAATGAGGTGCATTAGTATCGTTGAGTGTCAATGCAGCCTGTGTACAATGTCATTTAATAATTCCTCTGTCATACACAACAATGGGTGCCAGATATAGCACTTTTTACTCTGTCACTTCTACATAGACTCATTAGTAGAATAAAGTAAACTCTTTTATCAGAAAATATGTTAACACATATTTTGGCCTTCTATCTCTCTCATCAAACATGCAACAATGCCAGGGAAAGAGGCCCACTAAAAATGTGGCTTAATGTACCATGCATTTCTTGATTAAATTCACATTTACATCATTTGATATATGGTAAGGTTTTAATTCTAGAGGTTCGGACATGTTGGGAAGACTTTTACGTTTTGTTTTAATAAAAATTATGTTACCTAAATACCCTATGTTATTTTCATGCACTATTGCTATTTATTCATTTACTCCAGGTATTTATTCTTTTTTTTTTTTATCTTGGGTTTTGTCTATTTAGTGACCAGTGTGAACATGCGCCCTGTTGTGAATTCTGTGGTCAAGCTCCCTCCTGTGGTCATGAGTGGTACTGCGGCTGGTTCTGTCCATGAGCTTCCTTTGGTGGATGTGAGTGGGGCTGCGGCTTCTGAGTTTCCTTCCTCAGGTGACGAGGTTAAGTCGTTAGGTGCTGCTCTATTTAACTCCACCTAGTTCTTTGTTCCTGGCCTCCAGTCAATGTTCCAGTATTGGTCTTGCTCTCTCCTGGATCGTTCTTGTGGCCTGTCTGCCCTGCATAAGCTAAGTTTTGCTTGTGTTACTTTTGTTTGCTATTTTTTTCTGTCCAGCTTGCTATATTGGTTTGTCTTGCTTTCTGGAAGCTCTGGGACGCAGAGGAAGCACCTCCGTACCGTTAGTCGGTGCGGAGGGTCTTTTTGCACCCTCTGCGTGGTTGTTTGTAGGTTTTTGTGCTGACCGCAAAGCTATCTTTCCTATCCTCGGTCTATTCAGTAAGTCGGGCCTCACTTTGCTAAAATCTATTTCATCTCTGTGTTTGTATTTGTACTCACAGTCATTATATGTGGGGGGCTGCCTTTTCCTTTGGGGAATTTCTCTGAGGCAAGGTAGGCTTATTTTTCTATCTTCAGGGCTAGCTAGTTTCTCAGGCTGTGCCCGAGGCGCCTAGGTTTGGTCAGGAGCGCTCCACGGCTACCTCTAGTGTGGTGTGATAGGATTAGGGATTGCGGTCAGCAGAGTTCCCACGTCTCAGAGCTCGTCCTATGTGATTAGCAACTATCAGGTCATTTTCTGTGCTCGTATTCACCAGGTCCATTGTGGTTCTGAATCACCAATTCATAACAGTACTGGAGGCCAAAAGTACTAATGCTTCTCAATAGAGGGAAAAGAGAAGTTCTGAGACCATTTTTTTTTCTTTGCAATGTGTTTTGTCTTTCTTTTCCCCTTTACATCAGGGTGGTTCAAACACAGGTTTAGACATGGACATTCAGGGTCTGTCCTCTTTGATGGATAATCTCGCTATAAGTGTACAGAACATTCAAGATTTGGTGGATCAGAATCCTATGTTAGAACATAAAATTCCTATTCCTGAGTTATTTTCTGGAGATAGAGCTAAGTTTCTGAATTTCAAAAATAATTGTAAACTATTTCTGGCTTTGAAACCCCGCTCCTCTGGTGACCCAGTTCAACAAGTTAAGATCATTATTTCTTTATTACGTGGCGACCCTCAAGACTGGGCATTTTCCCTTGCGCCAGGAGATCCTGCATTATGTGATATTGATGCGTTTTTTCTGGCGCTCGGATTGCTTTATGATGAACCTAATTCAGTGGATCAGGCAGAGAAGATCTTGCTGGCTCTGTGTCAGGGTCAGGATGAGGTAGAGATATATTGTCAGAAGTTTAGGAAGTGGTCTGTGCTCACTCAATGGAATGAATGTGCCCTGGCGGCAATTTTCAGAAGGGGTCTCTCTGAAGCCCTTAAGGATGTCATGGTGGGATTTCCTATGCCTGCTGGTCTGAATGAGTCTATGTCTTTGGCCATTCAGATCGATCGACGCTTACGTGAGCGTAAAACTGTGCACCATTTGGCGGTATTATCTGAGCATAAACCTGAGCCTATGCAATGTAATAGGACTTTGACCAGAGCTGAACGGCTAGAACACAGACGTCAGAATGGGCTATGTTTTTACTTTGGTGATTCCACTCATGCTATCTCCGATTGTCCTAAGCGCACTAAGAGGTTCGCTAGGTCTGCCACCATTGGTACGGTACAGTCGAAATTTCTTTTGTCCGTTACTCTGATCTGCTCTTTGTCATCCTATTCTGTTATGGCATTTGTGGATTCAGGCGCTGCCCTGAATTTGATGGACTTGGAGTTTGCTAGACGCTTTGGTTTTTTCTTGGAGCCCTTGCAGTATCCTATTCCATTGAGAGGAATTGATGCTACGCCTTTGGCCAAGAATAAGCCTCAGTATTGGACCCAACTGACCATGTGCATGGCTCCTGCGCATCAGGAGGATATTCGCTTTTTGGTGTTGCAGAATCTGCATGATGTGGTCGTGTTGGGGTTGCCATGGCTACAAGTCCATAACCCAGTATTGAATTGGAAATCTATGTCTGTGTCCAGCTGGGGTTGTCAGGGGGTACATGGTGATGTTCCATTTCTGTCTATTTCATCATCCACCCCTTCTGAGGTCCCAGAGTTCTTGTCAGATTACCGGGATGTATTTGATGAGCCCAAGTCCAGTGCCCTACCTCCTCATAGGGATTGTGATTGTGCTATCGATTTGATTCCTGGTAGTAAGTTTCCTGTTGTGAATTCTGTGGCAAAGCTCCCTCCTGTGGTCACAAGTGGTACTTCCGCTGATTCTCTCTGTGAGCTTCTGTTGGTGGAGGGAAGTGGTACTGCGGCTTCTGAGTTTCCTCCCTCAGGTGATCTGGTGAGGTCGTTAGGTGCTTCTCTACTTAACTCCACCTAATGCTTTGATCCTGGCTTCCTGTCAATGTTCCAGTGTTGGACTTGTTTTTCCCTGGATCATTCCTGTGGCCTGCTGCTCTGCATAGCTAAGTTCTTCTTTGCTATTTGTTTGCTATTTTTTCTGTCCAGCTTGTCTAATTGTTTTGCTGGAAGCTCTGGGACGCAAAGGGTGTACCTCCGTGCCGTTAGTTCGGTACGGAGGGTCTTTTTGCCCCCTTTGCGTGGTTTCCTTTAGGGTTTTGTGTAGACCGCAAAGTTATCTTTCCTATCCTCGCTCTGTTAAGAAAGTCGGGCCTCACTTTGCTGAATCTATTTCATCCCTACGTTTGTCTTTTCATCTTACTCACAGTCATTATATGTGGGGGGCTGCCTTTTCCTTTGGGGTATTTCTCTGAGGCAAGGTAGGCTTATTTTCTATCTTCAGGCTAGTTAGTTTCTCAGGCTGTGCCGAGTTGCATAGGCAGAGTTAGGCGCAATCCACGGCTGCCTCTAGTGTTGTTTGGAGAGGATTAGGGATTGCGGTCTGCAGAGTTCCCACGTCTCAGAGCTCGTTCTATGATTTTGGGTTATTGTCAGATCACTGTATGTGCTCTGACCGCTATGTCCATTGTGGTACTGAATTGCCTCTCATAACAGTACAGGAAGCCCAAAGTACTAATGATTCTCAATAGAGGGAAAAAAGAAGTTCTGAGACCATTTTTTTTTCTTTGCACTGTGTTTTGCCTTTTTTTTCCCCTAGACATTTGGGTGGTTCAGTACACAGGTGTAGCGATGGACATTAGAAGTCTGTCTTCATCTGTGGATCAGCTCTCGGCAAGAGTACAAAAGATTCAAGACACTATTGATCAGAAATCTATGTTAGAACCAAGAATTCCTATTCCTGATTTGTTTTTTGGAGATAGAACTAAGTTTCTGAGTTTCAAAAATAATTGTAAATTATTTCTGGCCTTGAAACCTCGCTCCTCTGGTGATCCAGTTCAACAGGTTTTGATTGTTATTTCTTTTTTGCGCGGTGACCCTCAGGACTGGGCATTTTCTCTTGCGCCAGGAGATCCTGCATTGAGTAATATCGATGCGTTTTTCCTGGCGCTCGGATTGCTGTACGATGAACCTAATTCAGTGGATCAGGCAGAGAAAAATTTGCTGGCTCTTTGTCAGGGTCAGGATGAGATAGAGGTATATTGTCAGAAATTTAGAAAGTGGTCCGTGCTCACTCAATGGAATGAATCTGCGCTGGCAGCTATGTTCAGAAAGGGTCTCTCTGAAGCCTTTAAGGATGTCATGGTGGGATTTCCTATGCCTGCTGGTTTGAATGAGTCTATGTCTTTGGCCATTCAGATCGGTCGACGCTTGCGTGAGCGTAAATCTGTGCACCATTTGGCGGTATTACCTGAGCTTAAACCTGAGCCTATGCAGTGCGATAGGACTTTGACCAGAGTTGAACGGCAAGAACACAGACGTCTGAATGGGCTGTGTTTCTACTGTGGTGATTCCACTCATGCTATCTCTGATTGTCCTAAGCGCACTAAGCGGTTCGCTAGGTCTGCCACCATTGGTACGGTACAGTCAAAATTTCTTCTGTCTGTTACCTTGATCTGCTCTTTGTCATCGTATTCTGTCATGGCATTTGTGGATTCAGGCGCTGCCCTGAATTTGATGGACTTGGAGTATGCTAAGCGTTGTGGGTTTCTCTTAGAGCCCTTGCAGTGTCCTATTCCATTGAGAGGAATTGATGCCACGCCTTTGGCCAAGAATAAGCCTCAATACTGGACCCAGCTGACCATGTGCATGGCTCCTGCACATCAGGAGGTTATTCGCTTTCTGGTGTTGCATAATCTGCATGATGTGGTCGTGTTGGGGTTGCCATGGCTACAAGCCCATAATCCAGTATTAGATTGGAAATCCATGTCGGTGTCCAGCTGGGGATGTCAGGGGGTACATGGTGATGTTCCATTTCTGTCAATTTCGTCATCCACCCCTTCTGAGGTTCCAGAGTTCTTGTCTGATTACCGGGATGTATTTGATGAGCCCAAGTCCGATGCCCTACCTCCGCATAGGGATTGTGATTGTGCTATCAATTTGATTCCTGGTAGTAAATTCCCAAAAGGTCGACTGTTTAATTTATCCGTGCCTGAGCACGCCGCTATGCGCAGTTATGTGAAGGAATCCCTGGAGAAGGGGCATATTCGCCCGTCATCGTCACCATTAGGAGCAGGGTTCTTTTTTGTAGCCAAGAAGGATGGTTCGCTGAGACCTTGTATAGATTACCGCCTTCTAAATAAGATCACGGTTAAATTTCAGTACCCCTTGCCATTGTTATCTGATTTGTTTGCTCGGATTAAGGGGGCTAGTTGGTTCACCAAGATAGATCTTCGTGGTGCGTATAATCTGGTGCGAATCAGGCGAGGAGATGAATGGAAAACTGCATTTAATACGCCCGAGGGTCATTTTGAGTATCTAGTGATGCCATTCGAACTTGCCAATGCTCCATCAGTGTTTCAGTCCTTTATGCATGACATCTTCCGAGAGTACCTGGATAAATTCCTGATTGTGTACTTTGATGACATTTTGATCTTCTCGGATGATTGGGAGTCTCATGTGAAGCAGGTCAGAACAGTTTTTCAGGTCCTGCGTGCTAATTCTTTGTTTGTGAAGGGATCAAAGTGTCTCTTTGGTGTGCAGAAGGTTTCATTTTTGGGGTTCATCTTTTCCCTTTCCACTATCGAGATGGATCCTGTTAAGGTCCAAGCCATCCATGATTGGACTCAGCCGACATCTCTGAAAAGTCTGCAAAAGTTCCTGGGCTTTGCTAATTTTTATCGTCGCTTCATCTGCAATTTTTCTAGTATTGCCAAACCATTGAGCGATTTGACCAAGAAGGGTGCTGATTTGGTCAATTGGTCTTCTGCTGCTGTGGAAGCTTTTCAAGAGTTGAAGCGTCGTTTTTCTTCTGCCCCTGTGTTGTGTCAACCAGATGTTTCTCTTCCGTTCCAGGTCGAGGTTGATGCTTCTGAGATTGGAGCTGGGGCTGTTTTGTCGCAGAGAGGTTCTGATTGCTCAGTGATGAAACCATGCGCTTTTTTTTCCAGGAAGTTTTCGCCTGCTGAGCGAAATTATGATGTGGGCAACCGAGAGTTGCTGGCCATGAAGTGGGCATTCGAGGAGTGGCGTCATTGGCTTGAAGGAGCTAAGCATCGCGTGGTGGTATTGACTGATCATAAGAACTTGACTTATCTTGAGTCTGCTAAGCGGTTGAATCCTAGACAGGCTCGTTGGTCGCTGTTTTTTGCCCGTTTTGACTTTGTGATTTCGTACCTTCCGGGCTCTAAAAATGTGAAGGCGGATGCTCTGTCTAGGAGTTTTGTGCCCGACTCTCCGGGTTTGTCTGAGCCGGCGGGTATCCTCAAGGAAGGAGTAATTGTGTCTGCCATCTCCCCTGATTTGCGGCGGGTGCTGCAAAAATTTCAGGCTAATAAACCTGATCGTTGTGCAGCGGAGAGACTGTTTGTCCCTGATACGTGGACGAATAAAGTTATCTCTGAGGTTCATTGTTCGATGTTGGCTGGTCATCCTGGAATCTTTGGTACCAGAGAGTTAGTGGCTAGATCCTTTTGGTGGCCGTCTCTGTCGCGGGATGTGCGTACTTTTGTGCAGTCCTGTGGGATTTGTGCTCGGGCTAAGCCCTGCTGTTCTCGTGCCAGTGGGTTGCTTTTGCCCTTGCCGGTCCCGAAGAGGCCTTGGACACATATCTCTATGGATTTTATTTCAGATCTTCCCGTTTCTCAAAAGATGTCAGTCATTTGGGTGGTCTGTGATCGGTTTTCTAAGATGGTCCATTTGGTACCCTTGTCTAAATTGCATTCCTCCTCTGATTTGGTGCCATTGTTCTTCCAGCATGTGGTTCGTTTACATGGCATTCCAGAGAATATCGTTTCTGACAGAGGTTCCCAGTTTGTTTTAAGGTTTTGGCGAGCCTTTTGTGGTAGGATGGGCATTGACTTGTCTTTTTCCTCGGCTTTCCATCCTCAGACTAATGGCCAGACCGAACGAACCAATCAGACCTTGGAAACATATCTGAGATGCTTTGTTTCTGCCGATCAGGATGACTGGGTGTCCTTTTTGCCTTTGGCTGAGTTCGCCCTTAATAATCGGGCCAGCTCGGCTACCTTGGTTTCGCCATTTTTCTGCAATTCTGGGTTCCATCCTCGTTTCTCTTCAGGACAGGTTGAGTCTTCGGACTGTCCTGGTGTGGATACTGTGGTGGACAGGTTGCAGCAGATTTGGACTCATGTAGTGGACAATTTGACCTTGTCCCAGGAGAAGGCTCAACTTTTCGCTAATCGCAGACGCCATGTGGGTCCCCGACTTCGTGTTGGGGATCTGGTTTGGTTATCTTCTCGTCATATTCCTATGAAGGTTTCCTCTCCTAAGTTTAAACCTCGTTTCATTGGTCCGTATAGGATTTCTGAGGTTCTTAATCCTGTGTCTTTTCGTCTGACCCTTCCAGATTCTTTTTCCATACATAACGTATTCCATAGGTCATTGTTGCGGAGATACGTGGCACCTATGGTTCCATCTGTTGATCCTCCTGCCCCGGTTTTGGTGGAGGGGGAATTGGAGTATATTGTGGAGAAGATTTTGGATTCTCGTGTTTCTAGACGGAAACTCCAGTATCTGGTTAAATGGAAGGGTTATGCTCAGGAAGATAATTCCTGGGTTTTTGCCTCTGATGTCCATGCTCCCGATCTTGTTCGTGCCTTTCATGTGGCTCATCCTGGTCAGCCTGGGGGCTCTGGTGAGGGTTCGGTGACCCCTCCTCAAGGGGGGGTACTGTTGTGAATTCTGTGGCAAAGCTCCCTCCTGTGGTCACAAGTGGTACTTCGGCTGATTCTCTCTGTGAGCTTCTGTTGGTGGAGGGAAGTGGTACTGCGGCTTCTGAGTTTCCTCCCTCAGGTGATCTGGTGAGGTCGTTAGGTGCTTCTCTACTTAACTCCACCTAATGCTTTGATCCTGGCTTCCTGTCAATGTTCTAGTGTTGGACTTGTTTGCCCTGGATCATTCCTGTGGCCTGCTGCTCTGCATAGCTAAGTTCTTCTTTGCTATTTGTTTGCTATTTTTTCTGTCCAGCTTGTCTAATTGTTTTGCTGGAAGCTCTGGGACGCAAAGGGTGTACCTCCGTGCCGTTAGTTCGGTACGGAGGGTCTTTTTGCCCCCTTTGCGTGGTTTCCTTTAGGGTTTTGTGTAGACCGCAAAGTTATCTTTCCTATCCTCGCTCTGTTAAGAAAGTCGGTACTCACTTTGCTGAATCTATTTCATCCCTACGTTTGTCTTTTCATCTTACTCACAGTCATTATATGTGGGGGGCTGCCTTTTCCTTTAGGGTATTTCTCTGAGGCAAGGTAGGCTTATTTTCTATCTTCAGGCTAGTTAGTTTCTCAGGCTGTGCCGAGTTGCATAGGCAGAGTTAGGCGCAATCCACGGCTGCCTCTAGTGTTGTTTGGAGAGGATTAGGGATTGCGGTCTGCAGAGTTCCCATGTCTCAGAGCTCGTTCTATGATTTTGGGTTATTGTCAGATCACTGTATGTGCTCTGACCGCTATGTCCATTGTGGTACTGAATTGCCTCTCATAACAGTTTCCTAAAGGTCGACTGTTTAATTTGTCTGTACCTGAGCACGCCGCTATGCAGAGTTACGTAAAGGAATCCTTGGAGAAGGGTCATATTCGCCCGTCGTCGTCGCCATTGGGGGCAGGGTTCTTTTTTGTGGCCAAGAAGGATGGTTCGCTGAGACCTTGTATTGATTACCGCCTTCTAAATAAAATCACAGTCAAATTTCAGTACCCCTTGCCGCTGCTGTCTGATTTGTTTGCTCGGATTAAGGGGGCTAGTTGGTTCACCAAGATAGATTTTCGTGGTGCGTATAATCTTGTGCGTATTAAACAGGGCGATGAATGGAAAACAGCATTTAATACGCCCGAGGGCCATTTTGAGTACCTGGTTATGCCATTCGGGCTTTCCAATGCTCCATCAGTATTTCAGTCCTTTATGCATGACATCTTCCGAGAGTACCTGGATAAATTCCTGATTGTATACTTGGATGATATTTTGGTCTTCTCGTATGATTGGGAGTCGCACGTGAAGCAGGTTAGAATGGTGTTCCAGGTCCTGCGTGCGAATTCTTTGTTTGTGAAGGGGTCAAAGTATCTCTTTGATGTTCAGAAGGTTTCATTTTTGGGTTTCATTTTTTCCCCTTCTACTATCGAGATGGACCCTGTTAAGGTTCGGGCCATTTATGATTGGACTCAGCCGACATCTCTGAAGAGTCTGCAAAAGTTCCTGGGCTTTGCTAATTTTTATCGTCGCTTCATCAGTAATTTTTCTAGTATTGCTAAACCGTTGACTGATTTAACCAAGAAGGGTGCTGATGTGGTCAATTGGTCTTCTGCTGCTGTGGAAGCTTTTCAGGAGTTGAAGCGTCGTTTCTCTTCTGCCCCTGTGTTGTGCCAGCCAGATGTTTCGCTCCCGTTCCAGGTTGAGGTTGATGCTTCTGAAATTGGAGCAGGGGCTGTTTTGTCGCAAAGAAGTTCTGATGGCTCGGTGATGAATCCATGTGCCTTCTTTTCCAGGAAGTTTTCGCCTGCTGAGCGTAATTATGATGTTGGCAATCGAGAGTTGCTGGCCATGAAGTGGGCATTCGAGGAGTGGCGTCATTGGCTTGAAGGAGCTAAGCATCGCATGGTGGTCTTGACTGATCATAAGAACTTGACTTATCTCGAGTCTGCCAAACGGTTGAATCCTAGACAGGCTCGTTGGTCGCTGTTTTTCACCCATTTTGACTTTGTGGTTTCGTACCTTCCGGGCTCTAAAAATGTGAAGGCGGATGCCCTGTCTAGGAGTTTTGTGCCCGACTCTCCGGGTTTGCCTGAGCCGGCGGGTATTCTCAAAGAGGGGGTAATTTTGTCTGCCATCTCCCCTGATTTGCGGTGGGTGCTGCAAAAATTTCAGGCTAATAGACCTGACCGTTGCCCAACGGAGAAACTGTTTGTCCCTGATAAATGGACGAGTAGAATTATTTCTGAGGTTCATTGTTCGGTGTTGGCAGGTCATCCTGGAATCTTTGGTACCAGAGATTTGGTGGCTAGATCCTTTTGGTGGCCGTCTCTGTCGCGGGATGTGCGTTCGTTTGTGCAGTCCTGTGGGATTTGTGCTCGGGCTAAGCCCTGCTGTTCACAGCCAGTGGGTTGCTTTTGCCCTTGCCGGTCCCAAAGAGGCCCTGGACACATATCTCTATGGATTTTATTTCGGATCTCCACATCTCTCAAAAGATGTCGGTCATTTGGGTGGTTTGTGATCGCTTCTCTAAGATGGTCCATTTGGTACCCTTGTCTAAGTTGCCCTCCTCTGATTTGGTGCCATTGTTTTTCCAGCATGTGGTTCGTTTACATGGCATTCCGGAGAACATCGTTTCTGACAGAGGTTCCCAGTTTGTTTCGAGGTTTTGGCGAGCCTTTTGTGCTAGGATGGGCATTGATTTGTCTTTTTCCTCGGCTTTCCATCCTCAGACAAATGGCCAGACTGAACGAACCAATCAGACCTTGGAAACATATCTGAGATGTTTTGTTTCTGCTGATCAGGATGATTGGGTGTCCTTTTTGCCTTTTGGCTGAGTTCGCCCTTAATAATCAGGCCAGCTCGGCTACTTTGGTTTCGCCGTTTTTCTGCAATTCTGGTTTCCATCCTCGTTTCTCTTCAGGGCAGGTTGAGTCTTCGGACTGTCCTGGTGTGGATACTGTGGTGGATAGGTTGCAGCAGATTTGGACTCATGTAGTGGACAATTTGACATTGTCCCAGGAGAAGGCTCAACGTTTCGCTAACCGCAGGCGCTGTGTGAGTCCCCGACTTCGTGTTGGGGATTTGGTTTGGTTGTCGTCTCGTTATATTCCTATGAAAGTTCCCTCTCCTAAGTTTAAGCCTCGTTTCATTGGTCCGTATAGGATTTCTGAGGTTCTTAATCCTGTGTCTTTTCGTTTGACCCTTCCAGCTTCTTTTTCCATCCATAATGTATTCATTATGGTCATTGTTGCGGAGATACGTGGCACCTGTGGTTCCATCCATTGATCCTCTTGCCCCGGTCTTGGTTGAGGGGGAGTTGGAGTATATAGTGGAGAAGATTTTGGATTCTCGTATTTCGAGACGGAAACTCCAGTACCTGGTTAAGTGGAAGGGTTATGGTCAGGAAGATAATTCCTGGGTCTTTGCCTCTGATGTTCATGCTGCCGATCTGGTTCGTGCCTTTCATTTGGCTCATCCTGGTCGGCCTGGGGGCTCTGGTGAGGGTTCGGTGACCCCTCCTCAAGAGGGGGGGTACTGTTGTGAATTCTGTGGTCAAGCTCCCTCCTGTGGTCATAAGTGGTACTGCGGCTGGTTCTGTCCATGAGCTTCCTTTGGTGGATGTGAGTGGGGCTGCGGCTTCTGAGTTTCCTTCCTCAGGTGACGAGGTTAAGTCGTTAGGTGCTGCTCTATTTAACTCCACCTAGTTCTTTGTTCCTGGCCTCCAGTCAATGTTCCAGTATTGGTCTTGCTCTCTCCTGGATCGTTCTTGTGGCCTGTCTGCCCTGCATAAGCTAAGTTTTGCTTGTGTTACTTTTGTTTGCTATTTTTTTCTGTCCAGCTTACTATATCGGTTTGTCTTGCTTGCTGGAAGCTCTGGGACGCAGAGGAAGCACCTCCTGTTGTGGATTCTGTGGCCAAGCTCCCTCCTGTGGTCGTGAGTGGTACTTCGGCTGGTTCTGTCTATGAGCTTCCTTTGGTGGATGAGAGTGGTACTGCGGCTTCTGAGTTTCCTTCCTCAGGTGATGAGGTTAAGTCGTTAGGTGCTGCTCTATTTAACTCCACCTGGTGCTTTGATCCTGGCCTCCAGTCAATGTTCTAGTATTGGTCTTGCTTCCTCCTGGATCGTTCCTGTGGCCTGTTTGTCCTGCATAAGCTAAGTTCTGCTTGTGTTATTTTTGTTTGCTATATTTTCTGTCCAGCTTGCTATATTGGTTTTTCTTGCTTGCTGGAAGCTCTGAGACGCAGAGGGAGCACCTCCGTACCGTTAGTCGGTGCGGAGGGTCTTTTTGCCCCTCTGCGTGGTTGTTTGTAGGTTTTTGTGTTGACCGCAAAGCTATCTTTCCTATCCTCGGTCTATTCAGTAAGTCGGGCCTCACTTTGCTAAATCTATTTCATCTCTGTGTTTGTGTTTTCATCTTTACTCACAGTCATTATATGTGGGGGGCTGCCTTTTCCTTTGGGGAATTTCTCTGAGGCAAGGTAGGCTTATTTTTCTATCTTTAGGGCTAGTTAGTTTCTCAGGCTGTGCCGAGTTGCATAGGGAGCGTTAGGCGCAATCAACGGCTACCTCTAGTGTGGTGTGATAGGATTAGGGATTGCGGTCAGCAGAGTTCCCACGTCTCAGAGCTCATCCTATGTTTTTGGTAATTGTCAGGTCACTTTGTGTGCTCTGAACTTCAAGGTCCATTGTGGTTCTGAATTACCTGATCACAACAGTACTGGAGGCCTAAAGTACTAATGCTTCTCAATAGAGGGAAAAGAGAAGTTCTGAGACCATTTTTTTTTCTTTGCACTGTGTTCTGTCTTTCTTTTCCCCTTTACATCAGGGTGGTTCAGAACACATGGTGTGGACATGGACATTCAGGGTCTGTTCTCTTTGATGGATAATCTCGCTATAAATGTACAGAATATTCAAGATTTAGTGGTTCAGAATCCTATGTTAGAACCTAAAATTCCTATTCCTGAGTTATTTTCTGGAGATAGAACTAAGTTTTTGAAGTTTAAAAATAATTGTAAACTATTTCTGGCTTTGAAACCCCGCTCCTCTGGTGACCCAGTTCAACAAGTTAAGATCATTATTTCTTTATTACGTGGCGACCCTCAAGACTGGGCATTTTCCCTTGCGCCAGGAGATCCTGCATTATGTAATATTGATGCGTTTTTCCTGGCGCTCGGATTGCTGTACGATGAACTTAATTCAGTGGATCAGGCAGAGAAAAATTTGCTGGCTCTGTGTCAGGGTCAGGAAGGATGAGATAGAGATTTATTGTCAGAAGTTTATAAAGTGGTCCGTGCTCACTCAATGGAATGAATGTGCGCTGGCAGCTATTTTCAGAAAGGGTCTCTCTGAAGCTCTTAAGGATGTCATGGTGAGATTTCCTATGCCTGCTGGTCTGAATGAGTCTATGTCTTTGGCCATTCAGATCGGTCGACGCTTGCGTGAGCGAAAATCTGTGCACCATTTGGCGGTATTATCTGAGCATAAACCTGAGCCTATGCAGTGCGATAGGACTTTGACCAGAGCTGAAAGGCAAGAACACAGACGTCAGAATGGGCTGTGTTTCTACTGTGGTGATTCCACTCATACTATCTCCGATTGTCCTAAGCGCACTAAGCGGTTCGCTAGGTCTGCCACCATTGGTACGGTACAGTCGAAATTTCTTTTGTCCGCTACTTTGATCTGCTCTTTGTCTTCCTATTCTGTCATGGCATTTGTGGATTCAGGCGCTGCCCTGAATTTGATGGACTTGGAGTTTGCTAGGCGCTGTGGGTTTTTCTTGGAGCCCTTGCCGTGTCCTATTCCATTGAGAGGAATTGATGCTACGCCTTTGGCCAAGAATAAGCCTCAGTATTGGACCCAGCTGACCATGTGCATGGCTCCTGCGCACCAGGAGGATGTTCGCTTTCTGGTGTTGCATAATCTGCATGATGTGGTCGTGTTGGGGTTGCCATGGCTACAAGTCCATAACCCAGTATTAGATTGGAAATCAATGTCTGTGTCCAGCTGGGGTTGTCAGGGGGTACATGGTGATGTTCCATTTCTGTCTATCTCATCATCCACCCCTTCTGAGGTCCCAGAGTTTTTGTCTGATTACCGGGATGTATTCGATGAGCCCAAGTCCAATGCCCTACCTCCGCATAGGGATTGTGATTGTGCTATCGATTTGATTCCTGGTAGTAAGTTTCCTAAAGGTCGACTGTTTAATTTATCTGTACCTGAGCACGCCGCTATGCGGAGTTACGTGAAGGAGTCTTTGGAGAAGGGTCATATTCGCCCGTCATCGTCGCCATTGGGAGCGGGGTTCTTTTTTGTGGCCAAGAAGGATGGTTCGCTGAGACCTTGTATTGATTACCGCCTTCTAAATAAAATTACGGTCAAATTTCAGTAACCCTTGCCGCTGCTGTCTGATTTGTTTGCTTCGATTAAGGGGGCTAGTTGGTTCACCAAGATAGATCTTCGTGGTGCATATAATCTTGTGCGTATTAAACGGGGCGATGAATGGAAAACAGCATTTAATACGCCCGAAGGCCATTTTGAGTACCTAGTTATGCCATTCGGGCTTTCTAATGCTCCATCAGTGTTTCATTCCTTTATGCATGACATCTTCCGAGAGTACCTGGATAAATTCCTGATTGTATACTTGGATGATATTTTGGTCTTCTCGGATGATTGGGAGTCTCATGTGAAGCAGGTCAGTATGGTGTTCCAGGTCCTGCGTGCTAATTCTTTGTTTGTGAAGGGGTCAAAGTGTCTCTTTGGTGTTCAGAAGGTTTCATTCTTGGGGTTCATTTTTTCTCCTACTATCGAGATGGACCCTGTTAAAGTTCAGGCCATTTATGATTGGACTCAGCCAACATCTCTGAAGAGTCTGCAGAAGTTCCTGGGCTTTGCTAATTTTTATCGTCGCTTCATCAATAATTTTTCTAGTATTGCTAAACCGTTGACTGATTTAACCAAGAAGGGTGCTGATGTGGTCAATTGGTCTTCTGCTGCTGTGGAAGCTTTTCAGGAGTTGAAGCGTCGTTTTTCTTCTGCCCCTGTGTTGTGCCAACCAGATGTTTCGCTTCCATTCCAGGTCGAGGTTGATGCTTCTGAAATTGGAGCAGGGGCTGTTTTGTCGCAGAGAAGTTCTGATTGCTCGGTGATGAAACCATGCGCCTTCTTTTCCAGGAAATTTTCGCCTGCTGAGCGAAATTATGATGTTGGCAATCGAGAGTTGCTAGCCATGAAGTGGGCATTCGAGGAGTGGCGTCATTGGCTTGAAGGAGCTAAGCATCGCGTGGTGGTCTTGACTGATCACAAGAACTTGACTTATCTCGAGTCTGCCAAACGGTTGAATCCTAGACAGGCTCGTTGGTCGCTGTTTTTCTCCCGTTTTGACTTTGTGGTTTCGTACCTTCCGGGCTCTAAAAATGTGAAGGCGGATGCCCTGTCTAGGAGTTTTGTGCCCGATTCTCCGGGTTTGCCTGAGCCGGTGGGTATTCTCAAAGAGGGGGTAATTTTGTCTGCCATCTCCCCTGATTTGCGGCGGGTGCTGCAAAAATTTCAGGCTAATAGACCTGACCGTTGTCCAGCGGAGAAACTGTTTGTCCCTGATAGGTGGACGAATAAAGTTATCTCTGAGGTTCATTGTTCGGTGTTGGCTGGTCATCCTGGAATCTTTGGTACCAGAGATTTGGTGGCTAGATCCTTTTGGTGGCCGTCTCTGTCGCGGGATGTGCGTTCTTTTGTGCAGTCCTGTGGGATTTGTGCTCGGGCTAAGCCCTGCTGTTCTCGTGCCAGTGGGTTGCTTTTGCCCTTGCCGGTCCCGAAGAGGCCTTGGACACATATCTCTATGGATTTTATTTCGGATCTCCCCGTCTCTCAAAGAATGTCGGTCATTTGGGTGGTTTGTGATCGCTTCTCTAAGATGGTCCATTTGGTGCCCTTGTCTAAATTGCCTTCCTCCTCTGATTTGGTGCCATTGTTCTTCCAGCATGTGGTTCGTTTACATGGCATTCCGGAGAACATCGTTTCTGACAGAGGTTCCAAGTTTGTTTCGAGGTTTTGGCGATCCTTTTGTGCTAGGATGGGCATTGATTTGTCTTTTTCCTCGGCTTTCCATCCTCAGACAAATGGCCAGACTGAACGAACCAATCAGACCTTGGAAACATATCTGAGATGTTTTGTTTCTGCTGATCAGGATGATTGGGTGTCCTTTTTGCCTTTGGCTGAGTTCGCCCTTAATAATCGGGCCAGCTCGGCTACTTTGGTTTCGCCGTTTTTCTGCAATTCTGGGTTCCACCCTCGTTTCTCTTCAGGGCAGGTTGAATCTTCGGACTGTCCTGGTGTGGATACTGTGGTGGATAGGTTGCAGCAGATTTGGACTCATGTAGTGGACAATTTGACTTTGTCCCAGGAGAAGGCTCAACGTTTCGCTAACCGCAGGCGCTGTGTGAGTCCCCGACTTCGTGTTGAAGATTTGGTTTGGTTGTCATCTCGTTATATTCCTATGAAGGTTTCCTCTCCTAAATTTAAGCCTCGTTTCATTGGTCCATATAGGATTTCTGAGGTTCTTAATCCTGTGTCTTTTCGTTTGACTCTTCCAGCTTCTTTTTCCATCCATAACGTGTTCCATAGGTCATTGTTGCGGACATACGTGGCACCTGTGGTTCCATCTATTGATCCTCCTGCTCCGGTTTTGGTTGAAGGGGAATTGGAGTATATAGTGGAGAAGATTTTGGATTCTCGTGTTTCGAGACGGAAACTCCAGTATCTGGTTAAGTGGAAAGGTTATGGTCAGGAAGATAATTCCTGGGTCTTTGCCTCTGATGTCCATGCTGCCGATCTGGTTTGTGCCTTTCATGTGGCTCATCCTGGTCGGCCTGGGGGCTCTGGTGAGGGTTCGGTGACCCCTCCTCAAGGGGGGGGTACTGTTGTGGATTCTGTGGCCAAGCTCCCTCCTGTGGTCATGAGTGGTACTTCGGCTGGTTCTGTCTATGAGCTTCCTTTGGTAGATGAGAGTGGTACTGCGGCTTCTGAGTTTCCTTCCTCAGGTGATGAGGTTAAGTCGTTAGGTGCTGCTCTATTTAACTCCACCTGGTGCTTTGATCCTGGCCTCCAGTCAATGTTCTAGTATTGGTCTTGCTTCCTCCTGGATCGTTCCTGTGGCCTGTCTATCCTGCATAAGCTAAGTTCTGCTTGTGTTATTTTTGTTTGCTATATTTTCTGTCCAGCTTGCTATATTGGTTTTTCTTGCTTGCTGGAAGCTCTGAGACGCAGAAGGAGCACCTCCGTATCGGTAGTCGGTGCGGAGGGTCTTTTTGCCCCTCTGCGTGGTTGTTTGTAGGTTTTTGTGTTGACCGCAAAGCTATCTTTCCTATCCTGGGTCTATTCAGTAAGTCGGGCCTCACTTTGCTAAATCTATTTCATCTCTGTGTTTGTGTTTTCATCTTTACTCACAGTCATTATATGTGGGGGGCTGCCTTGTCCTTTGGGGAATTTCTCTGAGGCAAGGTAGGCTTATTTTTCTATCTTTAGGGCTAGTTAGTTTCTCAGGCTGTGCCGAGTTGCATAGGGAGCGTTAGGCGCAATCCACGGCTACCTCTAGTGTGGTGTGATAGGATTAGGGATTGCGGTCAGCAGAGTTCCCACGTCTCAGAGCTCGTCCTATGTTTTTGGTAATTGTCAGGTCACTTTGTGTGCTCTGAACTTCAAGGTCCATTGTGGTTCTGAATTACCTGATCACAACAACCTCCGTACCATTAGTCGGTGCGGAGGGTCTTTTTGCGCCCTCTGCGTGGTTGTTTGTAGGTTTTTGTGCTGACCGCAAAGCTATCTTTCCTATCCTCGGTCTATTCAGTAAGTCGGGCCTCACTTTGCTAAAATCTATTTCATCTCTGTGTTTGTATTTTCATCTTTACTCACAGTCATTATATGTGGGGGGCTGCCTTTTCCTTTGGGGAATTTCTCTGAGGCAAGGTAGGCTTATTTTTCTATCTTCAGGGCTAGCTAGTTTCTCAGGCTGTGCCCGAGGCGCCTAGGTCTGGTCAGGAGCGCTCCACGGCTACCTCTAGTGTGGTGTGATAAGATTAGGGATTGCGGTCAGCAGAGTTCCCATGTCTCAGAGCTCGTCCTATGTGATTAGCAACTATCAGGTCATTTTCTGTGCTCGTATTCACCAGGTCCATTGTGGTTTTGAATCACCAATTCATAACAGTGCCCACACGTTGCATGCATACCAACTTATATTCCAGTTCATCCCTTGAGGTTTTTGTTTCAGGTTTTTGCACTCTGTGCAAATAAGTCTGTGGCCTCCCTTTTCTTTAAGCTGGACATTACTTTTATATAGCTCCCCATGGCTGGGTGTCCATTATTGGGTGTCTCGATCCTGCTCGGCCCTTATTCACATTTACATCATTTGACATTGACATTGACATTTGATAACGTTTTAATACGAGAGGTTAGGACCGTACTGAATAAGATCACCTTGAAGTGGTGGGATGGCTTTTTTTTTTTACCAAAATGATGTTAACTAGGTGCCTATGTTATTTTCAAGCACTCTTGTATTTATTTATTTACTGCACAGTATTTGCTCATTTTGTTTTTATCTTAGGTTTTGTCAGTTTAGCGGCCAGTGCACCTATACATTTGCATGCATACCAACTAATATTCCAGTTCATCTCATTAGGATTTAGTTCTATATTGTGCTTTGACACATGCAGCTGTGCCTAAGGTAAATTAGAGCAAGAATGGGAAATAGTAAGTAAATGGTTGGTATATAAATTTGGTATCCCCATAATATTACTGATCTGTAGAACAAGTTAACATGCAATTTTATCAAGACAGTAAACTTTGTCAAAACAAAATCTAATTAACAAAAGTGGCTGTGTTTCTTATGCCATAAATGTTACTCCGGTCTTTGACTGGAGTAGCATTTCTGACAATTAGCATGGAGTCGCATGTCACTGATAAGATGCTCCAAATTCATTAAGTGGTGTGTGACTCCTAATTAATTAGGCACATCTTATTCCTGCACACGCCTCATTAAGACAAGAGTATGAAACTCCAGTCTTAATGAATTGGCGCCATTATGTATTCCACCTCTCTAAATATTGCCATGTCAATAGAAATACAGTATAAAGATAGAAAGCGCTTGACTATGACTGGAGTTGTTGCTGTGCATCCACTTCTCTTCTGTGCTCCCACATGTTACAAGTACATGAGGATGGGCCATGGCTACTGGTTCTGGCCATTGAGCTGGACAGAGAGAAAAACTTGGAATCTATCTAAAGTTTGAGGAAGATGAAAGGCAGTGGGCACCTTAGGGCCAACCTAAGTAATATTTCTAAGTGTACCCCTGCAGATAGTTCAAAGTGCCAGATTCATTAATAAAGTGGATAAATATCCACTTTATGATTAATAATAACATCTACTTTATATTAATATATAGAGAGAGTAAATCATAAGTACTCTCCGACACTCAGAATAAATTTAAAGTTTATTCACAGTGTAATAATGAGGTTAAATTATTTCCTGGTATGCATTTAGTTTCCAAATTATCATTTCTAGATGTTATTCGAATTTCGAAGGTTATCTAGAAATCGCTGTACATGTAAAGATATTGTCCAGCCATTAATAAAAGAACATTTTAGAATGCTATAACATATTAAATGAAGCCATACTCACCTTCCTGGTCCCTCGATAGTCTTTGTACTGTCATCCTTTTTATTTTATAATATTTTAAGCTAATTGTTTGTTTTTGTTTTTTTATGGCTGGACAACCCGTTAACTTTACAAGAAATAATCAAACATACATATTATTGTATCGCCTCACCAATATCAGTTCGTCTCCTATGAGCTCTCGAGTCCAGAAAGTCTTGGGCCCGTTCCCATCTACCAGATTTTGCTTACAGTAGATCTTATTTTCTTTTTCCCAAACAGGAAAACTCTGATAAACAGAAAAAAAAGTTAGCTTATGTTACGCTTGGGTACGTGCATAGTAAGCAAAAGCAATATTATTAGTAGCATTGGAAATATGAATGTAAGAAAGATCTCTACAATTCATTTAGAAACACTTAGCTGCGTTGTTCTATTTGGTCATAATGTTGTAAACCAAAATCAACTCAAGAAATCAAATAAAAAATCACTGCTTTTGCAATTCTAAAATATATCTTCATGCAATTTTCACTAACTTTTAAATGATAATTTACTTTAATGTTCAGTAATGCAAGAAATTTCTGATTTAAAAAATGGGCCACAATCAATGTAAATACTAATAGAGTGGTCTCCAAGAAGCTGCTGTCACGGTTCCACCCCTCAGGGTGTCTGGGATGTAGTTATTGACAGCTCGGCCATCCAATCTGGTATAGGGGTGTGCTGAAGCTGTCAGTGCGTTGATTGGCAGCTCGACTATCTAATCTGAGACTGTAAGGCATCGGCTGTCTTATGTGTTTATTATTCCCCTTAATGGCCAAGCTTCTTAACTGAGCTGACTTTCCAAGAACACTGCGAGACGTACATTCATCTTGTGAGGTTAGTGCTGTGCTCTCTGTTCCTTGAGTTCTATGTTTGATCTTTTGCCTCACCTTGGACTTTGTTCTGACTACCCACCTGTTTAACCCCTTCTGCTCTGATCCGTTATCCTCCAGGTACTCTGACCTCAGAACATTACCTGACTACGCTTTTGTCTCTTCCTTCTATTTATGACGTACCCTCCTGGCTTCTGACCTCGGACTCCTTGACCACTCTGACTCATGGCTTGGCCGTGAGAAGTGACTAGCGTCACAGCTGCACACATCATGTCTGGCCTCCTGACACTGGCCAGTTAAAACACATACTTTTTGCCAGAGCTGAATATATAAGAGACCACTGCACAGTTTTATAACAATCAGCTTCTCTAAATGTTTGACAGCCGTTCCATTCCAGTGTCAGTTAAATTCCAACCAGAGTAAACCTCATTCTACTTAATGTGCTTCTGATTAGGTGATCACCTGAACCAAATCTTATTAACTGAAGATAAATATAAAAAACACTGCTGTGGTGTTCACAATCCTCTTGCAATAGGACAAGCTGGATGGCAAAACAAGTGCCAGTAATATCCCAAAAGTAATAGGAATGAAAAAATAACTTTTAACCAAGCAAAAGGAGTTGAAAAGTCTTGAGTGAGGAGAAGAAGGGCTCAATTCTGGCTTTACTAGCAGAAGGACAAAGTGAGCGTCATGTTGCCTCCATCCTCAAAATTTCTAAAACGCCTGTCCATTACAACAAGGTCAAGCAACAGACATTGAGGACAATAAAGCTACAGACTGGCAAATGGAGAAAATGACTCTCCACTGTCCAGGATGACCGTCATCTTGTTCGAATGTCAGTCAGCAACCGCAGAATGACATCAAGTGACCTACAAAAGGAATGGCAAATGGCAGCTGGGGTGAAGTGCATGGCAAGAACAGTTTGTAACAGGCTCCTAGAGGCAGGACTCAAGTCATGTAAAGCTAGAAAAAATCCTTTCATCAATGAGAAGCGAAGCAAAACCAGGCTGAAGTTTGCGAAAGACCATAAGGATTGGACCATAGCGGACAGGAGTAAGGTAATCTTCTCTGATGAGTCTAATGTTCAGCTTTGCCCAACACCTGGTCATCTAATGGTTAGACGGAGACCTGGAGAGATGCACAAGCCACAGTGTCTTGCACCCACTGTGAAATTTGGTGGAGGATCATTGATGATCTGGGGATGCCTCAGCAAGGCTAGAATTGGACAAGTTAATCTTTGTGAAGGACGTAAGAATCAAGCAGCATACAAGGTTATCCTAGAAAAGCAGTTGATTCCTTCTGCTCAGGCATTGTTCCTCAACTATGAGGACTGGTTTTTCCAGCAGGACAGTACGCCATACCACACAGCTATGTCAATCAAGGTGTGGATGAAGGACCACCACATCAAATCCCTGTCATGGTCAGCCCAATCTCCAGATCTGAACTACATTGAAAACCTCTGGAATGTAATCAAGAGGAAGATGGATTGTTACAAGCCATCACACAAAGAAGAACTGCGTACATTTTTGTACCGGGAGTGGCATAAGGTCACCCAAAAGCAGTGAGAAAGACTGGTGGAAAGCAAGCTAAGACGCATGAAAGCTGTGATTAAAAATCCTGGTTCCACAAAATATTCATTTCTGAACTCTTCCTGAGTTAAAACATTAGTATTGTTATTTCTAAATCATTATGAACTTGTGTTTTTTTTTGTTTTTTTTTTCTTCATTACTTGAGGTCTGCAAGCAATGCATTTTTTATATATATTTCTCTCTCTCTCTCTATTATCTATCTATCTATCTATATATATATATACATATATATATACAAAAAACACAAAAGTGAAAATACAAAAATAGAGTCGGGTGCAGAGCCCCCCAGGCATAGACCAAACCTCAAATGTAGGAATCCAAAAAGCGGAGGCAGCACACCATTGGTAGTGAAAAAAGCAGGAGCTACTTTTAAAAGTAGCTCCTGCTTTTTTCACTACTAATGGTGTGCTGCCTCCGTCATTTGGATATATATATATATATATATATATATATATATACAGTGGGGCATAAAAGTATTTAGTCAGTCAGCAATAGTGCAAGTTCCACCACTTAAAAAGATGAGAGGCGTCTGTAATTTACATCATAGGTAGACCTCAACTATGGGAGACAAACTGAGAAAAAAAAATCCAGAAAATCACATTGTCTGTTTTTTAACATTTTATTTGCATATTATGGTGGAAAATAAGTATTTGGTCAGAAACAAAATTTCATCTCAATACTTTGTAATATATCCTTTGTTGGCAATGACAGAGGTCAAACGTTTTCTGTAAGTCTTCACAAGGTTGCCACACACTGTTGTTGGTATGTTGGCCCATTCCTCCATGCAGATCTCCTCTAGAGTAGTGATGTTTTTGGCTTTTCGCTTGGCAACACGGACTTTCAACTCCCTCCAAAGGTTTTCTATAGAGTTGAGATCTGGAGACTGGCTAGGCCACTCCAGGACCTTGAAATGGTTCTTACGAAGCCACTCCTTCGTTGCCCTGGCGGTGTGCTTTGGATCATTGTCATGTTGAAAGACCCAGCCACGTTTCATCTTCAATGCCCTTGCTGATGGAAGGAGGTTTGCACTCAAAATCTCACGATACATGGCCCCATTCATTCTTTCATGTACCCGGATCAGTCGTCCTGGCCCCTTTGCAGAGAAACAGCCCCAAAGCATGATGTTTCCACCACCATGCTTTACAGTAGGTATGGTGTTTGATGGATGCAACTCAGTATTCTTTTTCCACCAAACACGACAAGTTGTGTTTCTACCAAACAGTTCCAGTTTGGTTTCATCAGACCATAGGACATTCTCCCAAAACTCCTCTGGATCATCCAAATGCTCTCTAGCAAACTTCAGACGGGCCCGGACATGTACTGGCTTAAGCAGTGGGACACGTCTGGCACTGCAGGATCTGAGTCCATGGTGGCATAGTGTGTTACTTATGGCAGGCCTTGTTACATTGGTCCCAGCTCTCTGCAGTTCATTCACTAGGTCCCCCCGCGTGGTTCTGGGATTTTTGCTCACCGTTCTTGTGATCATTCTGACCCCACGGGGTGGGATTTTGCGTGGAGCCCCAGATCGAGGGAGATTATCAGTGGTCTTGTATGTCTTCCATTTTCTAATTATTGCTCCCACTGTTGATTTCTTCACTCCAAGCTGGTTGGCTATTGCAGATTCAGTTTTCCCAGCCTGGTGCAGGGCTACAATTTTGTTTCTGGTGTCCTTTGACAGCTCTTTGGTCTTCACCATAGTGGAGTTTGGAGTCAGACTGTTTGAGGATGTGCACAGGTGTCTTTTTATACTGATAACAAGTTTAAACAGGTGCCATTACTACAGGTAATGAGTGGAGGAAAGAGGAGACTCTTAAAGAAGAAGTTACAGGTCTGTGAGAGCCAGAAATCTTGATTGTTTGTTTCTGACCAAATACTTATTTTCCACCATAATATGCAAATAAAATGTTAAAAAAACAGACAATGTGATTTTCTGGATTTTTTTTCCTCAGTTTGTCTCCCATAGTTGAGGTCTACCTATGATGTAAATTACAGACGCCTCTCAACTTTTTAAGTGGTGGAACTTGCACTATTGCTGACTGACTAAATACTTTTTTGCCCCACTATATATATATACAGTGGGGCAAAAAAGTATTTAGTCAGTCAGCAATAGTGCAAGTTCCACCACTTAAAAAGTTGAGAGGCGTCTGTAATTTACATCATAGGTAGACCTCAACTATGGGAGACAAACTGAGGAAAAAAAATCCAGAAAATCACATTGTCTGGTTTTTTTAACATTTTATTTGCATATTATGGTGGAAAATAAGTATTTGGTCAGAAACAAAATTTCATCTCAATACTTTGTAATATATCCTTTGTTGGCAATGACAGAGGTCAAACGTTTTCTGTAAGTCTTCACAAGGTTGCCACACACTGTTGTTGGTATGTTGGCCCATTCCTCCATGCAGATCTCCTCTAGAGCAGTGATGTTTTTGGCTTTTCGCTTGGCAACACGGACTTTCAATTCCCTCCAAAGGTTTTCTATAGGGTTGAGATCTGGAGACTGGCTAGGCCACTCCAGAACCTTGAAAGGCTTCTTACAAAGCCACTCCTTCGTTGCCCTGGCGGTGTGCTTTGGATCATTGTCATGTTGAAAGACCCAGTCACGTTTCATCTTCAATGCCCTTGCTGATGGAAGGAGGTTTGCACTCAAAATCTCAAGATACATCGCCCCATTCATTCTTTCATGTACCCGGATCAGTCGTCCTGGCCCCTTTGCAGAGAAACAGCCCCAAAGCATGATGTTTCCACCACCATGCTTTACAGTAGGTATGGTGTTTGATGGATGCAACTCAGTATTCTTTTTCCTCCAAACATGACAAGTTGTGTTTCTACCAAACAGTTCCAGTTTGGTTTCATCAGACCATAGGACATTCTCCCAAAACTCCTCTGGATCATCCAAATGCTCTCTAGCAAACTTCAGACGGGCCCGGACATGTACTGGCTTAAGCAGTGGGACACGTCTGGCACTGCAGGATCTGAGTCCATGGTGGCGTAGTGTGTTACTTATGGTAGGCATTGTTACATTGGTCCCAGCTCTGTGCAGTTCATTCACTAGGTCCCCCCGCGTGGTTCTGGGATTTTTGCTCACCGTTCTTGTGATCATTCTGACCCCACGGGGTGGGATTTTGCGTGGAGCCCCAGATCGAGGGAGATTATCAGTGGTCTTGTATGTCTTCCATTTTCTAATTATTGCTCCCACTGTTGATTTCTTCACTCCAAGCTGGTTGGCTATTGCAGATTCATTACTTTAGCAAAACAAAAGTCCAAACGTAACGTTCTAGACGCCTCTGACCAATATTAATACACAAAACAGCAAAGCCAGCCACAAAATTTTAAAACTTAACATTTAATATGTATACTTCTAAAACAATATCTTATGTTTAAAATTATAATTAGGTGCTCATGCGTACCAGTGCACTAGACAAAAAATAGTTTGATCTCACCAAACGCCGTTTCTCTCCTTCTTATAGATTTCTGTGCTTTTTCAGAGCACGGCGTAGGGGAGAGACAAGTAAACCTTTTCCCCTCAAGGGGGAGACGAAGGGGAGGGGGTGGGGGTTGAAACCTATCTCCCCTGTCGTGCCCCGTGTATAAGTCTCCCGCCCTGACAAGGGCAGTTCCCAAGTTTGAGCCTGTTTAAATGAAGCCCATTGGAAAATATAGCCACCCTGGATAATGTATCGTCTTATACTTCCTTTTTTCTTCCCGACGCGTTTCCCTCCCCGTTATGGGGGTTCATCAGGGGATTGAAAGAATGTCCAGGTTCATGAAGGTATTCTGCAGTGGCAGACAAAACCTCATCTAGTAGTATCCTCCATCTAGCAGACTGCTTGACCCTCACATGGAGGATACTACTAGATGAGGTTTTGTCTGCCACTGCAGAATACCTTCATGAACCTGGACATTCTTTCAATCCCCTGATGAACCCCCATAACGGGGAGGGAAACGCGTCGGGAAGAAAAAAGGAAGTATAAGACGATACATTATCCAGGGTGGCTATATTTTCCAATGGGCTTCATTTAAACAGGCTCAAACTTGGGAACTGCCCTTGTCAGGGCGGGAGACTTATACACGGGGCACGACAGGGGAGATAGGTTTCAACCCCCACCCCCTCCCCTTCGTCTCCCCCTTGAGGGGAAAAGGTTTACTTGTCTCTCCCCTACGCCGTGCTCTGAAAAAGCACAGAAATCTATAAGAAGGAGAGAAACGGCGTTTGGTGAGATCAAACTATTTTTTGTCTAGTGCACTGGTACGCATGAGCACCTAATTATAATTTTAAACATAAGATATTGTTTTAGAAGTATACATATTAAATGTTAAGTTTTAAAATTTAGTGGCTGGCTTTGCTGTTTTGTCTATTGCAGATTCAGTCTTCCCAGCCTGGTGCAGGGCTACAATTTTGTTTCTGGTGTCCTTTGACAGCTCTTTGGTCTTCACCATAGTGGAGTTTGGAGTCAGACTGTTTGAGGGTGTGCACAGGTGTCTTTTTATACTGATAACAAGTTTAAACAGGTGCCATTACTACAGGTAATGAGTGGAGGAAAGAGGAGACTCTTAAAGAAGAAGTTACAGGTCTGTGAGAGCCAGAAATCTTGATTGTTTGTTTCTGACCAAATACTTATTTTCCACCATAATATGCAAATAAATTGTTAAAAAAACAGACAATGTGATTTTCTGGATTTTTTTTTCTCAGTTTGTCTCCCATAGTTGAGGTCTACCTATGATGTAAATTACAGACGCCTCTCATCTTTTTAAGTGGTGGAACTTGCACTATTGCTGACTGACTAAATACTTTTTTGCCCCACTGTATATATTACTGTACATATTAGACCGATTCTAACGCATCGGGTATTCTAGAATATGTATGTAGTTTATTTATGAAGATTTTAGAATAATACATTGAATACACAGGATTTATCCGGCCTGGCGCAACCAATTAGCGAAGCGTGGTTCAAATCCCGTGCCAATTCGCGGCCGGACTGCGCCTGTTGCAGATTGTTCGCGGCCGGCCATGTAGTATATAGCACAGCCCACGGAGTATATAACACAGCCACGAAGTATATAGTATATAACAGCCCACGGAGTATATAGCACAGCCATGTAGTATATAACACAGCCCACATGGCATATATAAAACAGCCACGTAGTTTATAACAGCCCACGTAGCATATAACACAGCTCACATAGTATATAACAGCCCACGCACACAGTATATAACACAGCCCACGTAATGTATAACACAGCCCACATAGTGTATAACACAGCCCACGTAGTGTATAGCAGCCCACGTAGTGTATAGCACAGCCCATTTAGTATATTGCACAGCCCACGTAGTATATAGCAACGTGGGCACCATATCCCTGTTAAAAAAAAGAATCAAAATAAAAAATAGTTATATACTCACCTTCTGTTGGCCCCCGGATCCAGGCGAAGCGTTTACCGAGGCTCCTTGCGCGCTCCGGTCCCAAGAGTCCATTGCGGTCTCGCGAGATGACGTAGCGGTCTCGCGAGACCGCTAGGTCATCATCTCGCGAGATCGCAATGCGTGGAGTGGTCACCGGAGTGTCGCGAGGAGCGGGAAAGGCCTGTTCTGGATCAGAGGGGCCGATGGAAGGTGAGTATATAACTATTTTTTTATTATTATTTTTAACAGATCTTTTTACTATTGATGCTGCATAGGCAGCATCAATAGTAAAAAGTTGGTCACACAGGGTTAATAGTAGTGTTAACCGAGTGCGTTACACCGCGGCATAACGCGGTCCGTTAATGCTGCCATTAACCCTGTGTGAGCGCTGACTGGAGGGGAGTATGGAGGGGGCACTGACAGCGGATAGTAGGGATGCGGCCATTTTGCCGCTGAACTGTGCCCATCGCTGATTGGTTGTGGCTCTTTTGCTGCGACCAATCAGTGACTTGGGATTTCCGTTACAGACAGACAGAAAGATGGAAGTGACCCTTAGACAATTATATAGTAGATATAATACTGCTCAAAAAAGTAAAGGGGAACACTCAAATAACACATCCTAGATCTGGATGAATGAAATATTCTCATTGAATATGTTGTTTTGTATGAAGTTGAATGTGCTGAAAACAAAATCACACAAAAATCATCAATGGAAATCAAATTTATTAACCAATGTAGGCCTGGATTTGGAACGATACTCAAAATCAAAGTGGAAAATCAAATTACAGGCTGATCCAACTTCAGTGGAAATGCCTTAAAATAAGGAAATGATGCTCAGTAGTGTGTGTGTGTGGCCTCCATGTGCCTGTATGACCTCCCTACAATGCCTGGGCATGCTCCTGATGAGGCAGCGGATGGTCTCCTGAGGGATCTCCTCCCAGATCTGGACTAAAGCATCCACCAACTCCTGGACAGTCTGTGGTGCAACGTGACGTTGCTGGATGGTGCGAGACATGATGTCCCAGATGTGTTCAATCGGATTCAGGTCTGGGGAATGGGCAGGCCTGTCCATAGCTTCAATGCCTTCATCTTTAAGGAAATGCTGACACACTGCAGCCACATGAGGTCTGGCATTGTCCTACATTAGGAGGAACCCAAAGCCAACCGCACCAGCATATGGTCTCACAAGGGGTCTGAGGATCACATCTCGGTACCTAATGGCAGTCAGGCTACCTCTGGCGAGCACGTGGAGGGCTGTGCGGCTCTCCAAAGACATGCCACCCCACACCATTACTGATCCACTGCCAAACCGGTCATGCTAGGGATGTTGCAGGCAGCAAATCGCTCTCCACGGCATCTCCAAACTCTGTCACATCTGTCACATGTGCTCAGTGTGAACCTACTATCATCTGTGAAGAGCACAGGGTGCCAGTGGCGAATTTGTCAATCCTGGTGTTCTGTGGCAAATGCCAAGCGTCCTGCACGGTGTTGGGCTGTGAGCACAACCCCCCATCTGTGGACGTCGGGCACTCAGACCATCCTCATGGAGTCGGTTTCTAACCGTTTGTGCAGACACACGCACATTTGTGGCCTGCTGGAGGTCATTTTGCAGGGCTCTGGCAGTGCTCCTCCTGTTCCGCCTTGCACAAAGGCTGAGGTAGCGGTCCTGCTGCTGGGTTGTTGCCCTCCTACGGCCCCCTCCACGCCTCCTGATGTACTGGCCTGTCTCCTGGTAGCGCCTCCAGCCTCTGGACACTATGCTGACAGACAAACCTTGCCACAGCTCGCATTGATGTGCCATCCTGGAAAAGCTGCACTACCTGAGCCACTTGTGTGGGCTGTAGAGTCAGTCTCATGCTACCACAAGTGTGGAAGCACAACCAACATTCAAAAGTGACCAAAACATCAGCCAGAAAGCATTGGTACTGAGATGTAGTCTGTGGCCCCCACCTGCAGAACCACTCCTTTATAGGGGGTGTCTGGATAATTGCCAATAATTGCCATCTGTTGTCTATTCCATTTGCAAAACAGCATATGAAATTGATTGTCAAACAGTGCAGATTAAACCAAAAGCATTTGTGAGCACAGGAGGAGGACAGGGCAGTGTGGTGAGTTTTGAATTACTCTTTTACCACATTTTTACAAGATAGCTAACGTAACAATAAAGCTCCAGGACATTTCATATATATATTTGTTGGTAATCACATAAGGCTTGTGATAGTGTCAATATTGCTTCTTAGGGCTGTCAGTTTTCGTGTGAACTTAGCCAGTGTTCATCAATGAGGCTGTTCAGATAACTGATTCTTTTCAATGAATCGATTGCATGAGTTTTACATATTATCTGTGTTAGCAAAATTATTTTTTACAAATGGTGAACGAAAATCATAGTTTAACTTTACATCACCTTCCTTTCCAATTGTTCACAGAGTGATGTGAGGTATAAAAAAATAACTAACACTTTCCCTTGCTTTTGTCATTTCAAGTCCAATAGTTTGCTATGCGCCTGATCCAAGGATTCCAAATGTCGGTTCCCCTTCCACTTGCAGGGACGTCAGCTTGAAAACCACCACCATGGCCGTTGGGCAGCATTTCCTGCTCTGGCTCCCGGAAGAACCTGCAATCTCTGAAGAAACAGGTTTTGAAGGAAATCCCAAGCAGTGCCATGGACTTCTTTATCAGGGCACACTTCACTATGAAATTCTGGCCCATCAGTTTCCCTCTGATTGGGCTAAAGTGGCATTTTGATGTCCCACTTTGGGGGAGAGGCCCTTGGTAACCATCTTCTGAGAGGTTTTATTCTGAGGGATTAAGGACGAACTGTCAGGAGGAGACATAACTGCTACTCTTGATGACCTAATTTCCCTGGCTATACAGATCGATCTCAGGTTCCAGGAATGAAATAGAGAGGCAACACCTGAGAGGAGTCTGAGTTGCCTGGTCCATCCTTCCTATGACCGCTCATTCCCAAACCTTCTGCGGCATCTGACTCTCCTGAACCTATTGAGGTTGACTGTGTTAAGATGACTGCGCAATGGGAGGAACACTATCGTGCCAAGGGGTTATGCTTCTACTGTGATATTACGGAATATCTTATCCGTTCTTGCCCCAAGAAGTCTGGAAACTCTCAAGCCTACTGTCTTTAGGAGAGCCTACCCTGGGCGAGAGTAATTCCTCTCCACCATTGACTCTGGCTGTATCCATGTCATGTGGAGTTACCTGGTTCATTGAGACAGCCCACCAAGATTCTGCTCCGGCTGGAAACTTCATGCAGCAAGCCATGGTAGAACGGTACCAGATTGCCACCCAAAGCCTCAAGAGTCCTTTGATCATGTCTCATGTTCCATCTCATAAGTTAGGTCCTCGCTTTATCGGTTCCTTCGAGGTCATCAAGCAAATCAACACCGCGTCCTACAAGTTGAGGTTTCCAGCCTTGTTACGTGTGTCTAATTCCATCCACGTATCTCTCCTCAAGTCAGTCATCTTGATCTTGAGCCACTTCTTCAAGGATCCTGGTTCACATTTGCACTAGTCTGCTCTGAGGATGTCTTTAACGTGAAGAGCATCTTGGCCATGAAGAAGGTGAGGGGTTAAACTTTTTTTTCCTGGTGGATAGGAAAGGATTTGGTATCGAAGAGAGATTGTAGGTGCCCATGGAGAGATTCCTCTCAAGTTTGGAGAGGAAGGGGCATAAGGATGGTGGCACTCTAATTCCAGCATCCCTGCATTGTCCCCCTTCTTCTCCCTGGCAGGGACTCCGACATGCTTACCACCACAGCCACTTGGCGACATCTCCGGCTCCTACCGCTGTTTCCAGGTTTCCGCACCCATCGCACAGGTTTCCCAGTAATGTGTGCTCCTCGCTTCTTAGAGGCAGTGCACGCACTCCGAAACTGTCCCCAGCCTATTGCTGGGTGGTATTAGGGACTGTAGGGTGCCTGAGCAACTTCAGTACCTAGTGTGTCTCTACTAGTCCATTGTTAAGTCCCTATTCCTGAATAAATTCTGTGATCCCGTATCAATACTTATCCATTGATCCTGAGCCCGTTCTGTCTGTACCCGAACATGTTCTGTCTGAACCGGCACCAGTATCCATGCTGCTAGTCATCCTTTTCTGCCTGATACTCTGTGTCCATACGTGTGTCCCTGACTTCTGGGGATAGCTGTTTCAGTACTGGAGACTGCCGTGGAGGGGTACCTGGTAGATACCTGCAAGTACAAGCCTAACCTCACCATCAGAGGCTCTAGTGAAGGACCAGATAGTCACTTAGTTACGCCCCTCCCGGGTAAGCCTAGCCCGTGGTGCAGTGGGTCCAAATCCACCTGCGTGACAGTATTGTCTGTGCCTCTCACCATAGATGAGATCACACTAATAGGACTGCCATTATTTTATGGTGTGAGATGCATACAGTAGGGGAAATTAAGGTCATGGAGTGGCCTAGCCAGTCTCCAGACCTTAATCCCATAGAAAACGTAAGGAGGGAGTTGAAGCTCCAAGTTGCCAAGCAACAGCCTCAATCTTAATGATTTAGAGAGGATCTGCAAAGAGGAGTGGACCAAAATTCCTCCTGACATGTGCGCAAACCTCATCATCAACTACAAAAAACGTCTGACTGCTGTGCTTGCCAACAAGGGTTTTGCCACCAAGCATTAAGTCTGGTTTGTCAGATGGATCAAATACTTCCCCCACTGTACGTCTCCCTCATATATAGGCACTTACTGTAGTTCTCACTACAATCCCTGCATCAATTGCAAAATGCAGTAGGAAGCAGTAAGGGAAGAACTTCTCAAAGGAGGCAAAAGTCTAAAGCAAAAGTTGCATATCATAATTTCTCCTGTAGATTACTTGAAATGTACTGTAGAATCTTTTAAATACCTTTTGGGCTTTCAGTAGAGAAAATAATGTACTCTAGATTAAAATTTCAATTTACAGATTTTTTTTTTAATTTAATCCCAGAAGATGATGACACCATATAAATAAGAATCTGCCCCCGTGTCTTTATAATCTATATATATAATCGTCTAAGGGGTACTTCCGTCTGTTTGTCTGTCACGGAAATCCCGCGTCGCTGATTGGTCATGGCCGGCCGCGACCAATCAGCGACAGGCTTAGTCTGGCCGCGAATTCGCCGTTCCCTACTCTCCTCAAG
This sequence comes from Ranitomeya imitator, assembly GCF_032444005.1. NCBI lineage: Eukaryota > Metazoa > Chordata > Amphibia > Anura > Dendrobatidae > Ranitomeya > Ranitomeya imitator. The sequence continues at coordinate 432,998,527 of NC_091285.1, forward strand.
TCAGTGCCCCCTCCCTACTCCCCTCCAGTCAGTGCCAGTGTGTCGCCCCATCCCGAACCAACTTTTTACTATTGATACTGCCTATGCAGCATCAATAGTAAAAAGATATAATGTTAAAAATAATAAATAAAAAATTGTGCTATTCTCACCTTCCGCCGTCCACCGATGCATGTGATGCTGCCTCCAGCTTCCGTTCCCAGTGATACATTGTGAAATTACCCAGATGACTTAGCGGTCTCGTAATTTCGCAATGCATCACTGGGAACGGAAGCTGGCGGCAGCATCGCGCGCATCGGGACCGCTTCGGTGGACGCCGGAGGGTGAGTATATAACTATTTTTTATTTATTTTTTTTAACAGGGATATAGTGCTCACACCGCTATATAGTATGTGGGCTGTGTTATATACTGAGTGGGCTGTGTTATATATTACATGGACTGTGTTATATACTGCCTGGCTGCTATATACTACGTGGGCAGTGTTATATACTATATAGGCTGTGTTTTATACTGCGTGGGCTGTGATATATATTATGTGGGCTTTGTTATATACTGCCTGGCTGCTATATACTACGTGGGTTGTGTTATATACTGCATAGGCTGTGTTATATACTGTGTGGGCTGTGTTATTCACTGTGTGGGCTGTGTTATATACTGCATGAGCTGTGTTATATACTACGTGGGCTGTGTTATATACAGCTTGGCTGCTATATACTTTGTGGGCTGTGTTATATACTACGTGGCCTGTGTTATATACTTTGTGGGCTGTGTTATATACTACGTGGGCTGTGCTATATATTACGTGGGCTATGTTATATACTGCTTGGCTGCTATATACTACATGGCCTGCGTTATATACTATGTGGCCTGTGTTATATACTTTGTGGTCTGTGTTATATACTACGTGGGCTGTGCTATATATTACGTGGGCTATGTTATATACTGCTTGGCTGCTATATACTACTTGGGCAGTGTTATATACTGCGTGGGCTTTGTTATATACCACATGGCCTGTCTTATATACTACGTGGCCTGTGTTATATTCTGCGTGGGCTGTGCTATATATTACGTGGGCTGTGTTGTATACTACATGGGCTGTGTAATATACTACATGGCCTGTGTTATATACTACGTGGGCTGTGTTATATACTGCCTGGCTGCTATATACTACGTGGCCTGTGTTATATACTACGTGGCCTGTGTTATATACTATGTGGGCTGTTATATACTGCGTGGGCTGTGTTATATACTACGTGGGCTGTGTTATATACTGCCTGGCTGCTATATACTTCGTGGGCAATGTTATATACTGCGTGGGCTTTGTTATATACCACATGGTCTGTCTTATATACTACGTGGCCTGTATTATATTCTGCATGGGCTGTGCTATATATTACGTGGACTGTGCTATATATTACGTGGGCTGTGCTATATATTACGTGGGCTGTGTTATATACTACGTGGCTGCTATATACTATGTGGCTGTGCTATATACTACGTGGTTGTGCTATATACTACGTGGCTGTGCTATATACTGCGTGGCTGTCTGTGTTACATGGGCTGTGCTATATACTATGTGGCTGCTTTATACTATGTGGCTGTGATATATAGTACGTGGCTATGCTATATACTACGTGGCTGACTGTGTTATATACTACTTGGCTGTGTTATATACTGCGTGGCTGTGCTAAGCGTGACGTACATACATACATATTCTAGAATACCCGATGCATTAGAATCGGGCCACCATCTAGTTGTTCTATAATTCATTAGTTCTGCTCATAGTTTTGCTGTTTGCATTTGAACTTCTTCACTATTATTCATCATTAGCTAATTGTGTTAAATATTTTTTTTAGTATAAGTTATTTCAATTATTTTCTTTATGGATTTATTCAGTTTTTCTTCTTCCGATACAGTACATTGTGAAGTCACAGCTACAAAGTTTTAATAAGTAATGTAACAAAGAATTATACATATTAACTTCAATTTAAGCTACAGCTTAGCTGAACGTATTTCATTACTAAGGAGGAGCCTTGATCAATACCTTGCTCTATTGCATCATTAGTGCTGAGCCCTTCCTGCAGGCTTGGGGATCCAATAAATTCACCCTATCTTCTGGCCTGGAAGGCACAAGGAGGCAGATGGGAAGCAGTCATATAAATCAGCAGTCATGCCTTGCTGTGTCAGATCTAATATACACTGTGTGGACTGTGTAATGTCTGGGATGTAGTCATGTAGCCAATTCACATTCAATGTGACAGCCAAAGATATATACACCTAATGGCAGCCCATTATGTGTATCATCCGTTATACTAATGTACTTCCATTGACAGCTGCACCATATCTGGCTAATTCGCTCACACTCTACCTCTCTGTATGTTATATTAATGCGCTCACACTTATACTACTTGCTGTCTTATTTTAAGTGGATAATACATTATTTTATGGTTATTTTTATGGGACCACAGTAGATAATTAAAATGAAGCATTTCCTTAACAAAGGAGGTAAATTATTAAAGAGCTATGTTCAAGAAGTTATATAGAAATAGGCCTAATAAATATCTCACACTATAAAATTAGATTGTTTTAGCATTTCTATGTTCATTTTATGGTAAAAAAAATGTATAATTTTGCTTAACAGGCGGTCTAGAAATGGTGAATTGCACTGATAGTACTGCAGAAGAATACATTTCATTCATGTAACACATACCGGTATATAGTCCTTCAGTAGACCTTAATATAGAAACTTAATGCTTATTTGTAGCCAGACATTTACTGAGGTCTGATGTTCATATTCTGTATGCCAGCAACATGAACTGAAGGAATGTAAGACGTTTATATAGCACCCTGCATACTATTTTTGCAAAGTAGCTTGAGCCCCGAAATAATAAAAAAAATCAGGTTTCACAGTTAATCATATTGTTTTATACAAGAGCGCTTTCTGAAAAATGCAGGAGAGGTGATATTGTAAATTAATGTGGTACTAGGGTAAACAGACCATCTGCATTGTGCATATGGTTTAGCACTCTCCTGGGTCCAAATATGCAGCTCTGTTATAATTGAAAATAAAGTCCTTCTTAGAATGCTGCAGTTTTTATGCTTTCTATTAGAGATTACCAGCTCTTATCACCTTCTGCCACCTCCAACTCAAAAATATCTCCAGAATCTGTCCTTTCCTGAACCCTAGATCTTCTAAAATGTGATTGCATGCCCTCATTAACACTATTGCCGGCACCCCTGTATGATCCATCTGTCTTTTCCCTTCATACAGTGAGGTCGACATACTTCCCTGGCCATGCACTGAGCTCCCTGTCTCCTGCTTCCTGGTCTGGGCACTTCGCATAGGCCTCCCAGCGGTGCAGGGCTGCTCTCCTGCTCTTATAGGGGAGGCATCCACATTTTCAAAATGGCTGGGAGGCACATTGTATAAAAGGCACCCTCCCCAGCATAGAAATGCCTGAGCAACCTCTGTAGCTCCTTGTTTAGTGTGAGTGCAACTTTGTCTTGCCAGGTCCCCCATCCTAGTATTTTTTGTATTTTAACTTCAACCTTGTGTGCACAGGGTCTGAACCTGAACCCCTGGCCCTTGTGTGCCATGGCCTGAACCTTAAACTGCATCTGGTAGTCCCTGTAACATGAAGCTGCGGTACCTGAACACTGAACGCCCACTTTGGTCTGCTTGGAGGAAGTGTTGATGGTGAGAAGCATCCTAATCATGAAAAAGTTGAAAGAAGTAACCTTTTTTCTAGTGGGGTGAAGAGAACATGCCCCTGATGAGAAGTTGTTGGAGTCCATAAAGAAGAGTATGGCTCCACTTTCTTTGAAGAGAGTCCTTGCAGGCTTGAAGAAGAGGGTGCATAAGGAGGGGTGGGTAGTGTAACACTATTGCCGACACCCCTGCATCATCCCTCATCCCCCTTCATGCAGGGACATCGCCATATTTACAGTCCCGGCCATGTAGGTAGCTCCTCATTTCTATCTTCCTAGTCTGTGCACGCCATACGGGCTTCCTGGTGGCGCATCTAGTTAGCCCGCTCCCCTATTCTTAAAAAAAGCAGTGCACACACTTTGAAATAGCCCTCAGTTAATGGCTGGGAGGCATCTTGTAGAAAAGGCACCCTCTCCAGTATGGAGATGCCTGAACAACCCCTGTAGTTCCTTGTTTAATGTGTGTGCAACTGTATCTTGCCAGGTCCCCCATCTTAGTATTCCTTGTATTTTAACGTCAACCTTGTGTGGCCATGGCCTGAACCTGAAACTACACCTGGCAGTCCCTGTAGCCTGAAGCCGCATCGGCAGTACCTAAACTCTGAAGCCACATGGGTGGTACCTGATCAATGAACTGTTCAATCAGTACTAGACCCTGTGCCTTGGTCAGTCCTGGTTAGTGTTCTAGAGTCCATGCTGTGTGAGCCTGTTCCTGTATCCAAATCCAGCCCCGTCTGTGACCCCGTGTCAGTATCCTTTCTGCCCAAGAATCACTGGGGTCAGCAGCTGCAGCATCGGGGACTGTCTAAGAGTGGTACCTGGTGGCTACCTGCAGCTCAGACCTGACTCCACCAACTGGAGCTCCAGTGAAAACTTAGCCACGCTCCTCCTAGGTAAGCCCAGCCCCGTGGCACAGTGGGTCCATGATCCACATTCACCACCTGCGTGACAATTTGTTTAGGCCATGGATCCAGAAGATCCCCATGGCACTTTGCACTCAGAATTATATCTGCAGTTGTTTTGCCAGTGAGAGCAGCTGGAAAAAAAATTGTTCTATCTACAGATGTTGGATGGTTGGAAGCGCCGATGTCAGCCTTAAATTTACGCTACTGAAGTTTAACCTGTCCTGTTTGATCTGCCCCATTATGATGGGTATCGGTAGTGAAGGGGATTCCTAGAGCATTGCATGCAGCACTATGAATTACTAGGCCAACAGTTTACCTATGATTGGGTTAAAGTGGGATTGCTTATGTTCTACTTAGTAGGAGATGCCTCAGCGTGGCTCAACATCACTGTGGCAGAGAGTGGATCCTGTGACCTTGAAATGTCTTTGGTGAGCCGATTCTTGAATCTTGTGCTACATATTCCCTTCCCAGCCTCAAAGAGCAGACCAGAGAGGTGATATGTGTCTGGAAACAGTCACATCTGTCTCTGTCCTTCCAGAGACCACCGGTACCCCAGCTTTTTTAAGCTGCTGTCTGTTCTGAATTCATGCACATTGACCCTGTTGGACTGGCTGAGCAGCAGCTGGTACTCAGTCATGACAAGTAATTGTGCTATGGCTGCGATTGTGTGGAATATCCTATCTGTCTTTGTAATGAGAAATCTGAAAAACTCCCAAGCCTTGGGTAGGAGAGGCTACCAAGGTGAGAGTATTCCCTCTTCACATAAGGCTCTGATTGTATCTGTATCATGTGGAGATGGTGGGAAATGTCTTGCTGCAAGCCGTGGAGAACCGGTATTAGATTCCCAACCGACATCTCCAGAATCCGGTGAAGATGTTGTTTGGCGATGGAATATCCCTATCCAAAAATAGTAAGGTAATTTCTGAGCAAGTAAAGCTCCAGATAGAAGACTTGCGTATGGAGAGGTTTGCCTTTTAGGTGCTGTCTGGTTTATTTCATTCACTTCTCTTATGTCTTCCGTGGCTACGTTCTAGTATGGCGGTCCGGTGAAGTGCTTCATTGGGAACTGTTGAGTCATGATATGTGTCTTGTCCCTGTGCATCCAGTTTGGCCACCACTGTCACCATCTTCTCTGCCAGATCTGCTACTTGCCGACTGTGTGCGGACATCTCTGAAAGAAGGGAAGCTGAGTCAATATCTCTACACAGTTCGATTGTTCCAATATCCTGTTCCCAGGAACCTCCCCGCCTCAAGGATGTATCTTTTTGGATACCCGTTTAAAGATTGACCCAGAGAAGGTATCTTCAGTTTTCAGGTGGTCGGATGACGAGAACATCAAGGAATCTTCCAAGTTTCTACTATCCACCAACCAAGAAGAAGAACTCTAGTTTGTTTACTGCAACCCCCGACCTACTGTCTCCTTCCCCATAATCCAGTAGAATGTTAGAACGCAAGGGCAGGGTCCTCTTCCCTCTGTACTAGTCTGTCATTGTTAGTGTGTTTACTGTAAGTGATATTTGTATTTTGTTGTAACCCCTTCTCATGTACAGCGCCATGGAATCAATGGTGCTATATAGATAAATAATAATAAAATCTTCCAGGCTGGTAGCTGGTCTCATCGGGCAGAGATAGACTTTGCAGTTCAAGGGTCCTGTTACTATGCCCGCTTCGGTCTGCTTGGAGGAAGTGTTGATGGTGAGAAGCATCCTAATCATGAAAAAGGTTAAAGAGGTAACCTTTCTTATAGTGGACTGGAGAGAACATGCCCCTGACGAGAAGTTGTGGGGGTCCATGAAGAAGAGTATGGCTCCACTTTCTCTGCAGGCTTGTAGAAGAGGATGTATAAGGGGGGTGGGTACAGTAATACTATTGCTGGCACCCCTGCATGATGACTCTTCCTCTTTCATACAGGGATGTCACCATATTTACAGCCCCGGCCATGTGGGGAGCTCCTCATATCCAGCTTACACACCACACAGTCTTCCTGGCGGCGCGCCTAGTTAGCCCACTCCCCTATTCTTAAAGGGGCAGCACACATATTTTGAAATAACCCCCAGCCAATACCTGGGAGGCATCTTATATAAAAGACAACCTCCCCAGTAGGGACGTACCTGAGCAACCCCTGTAGTTCCTTGTATAGTGTATGCAACTGTATGCTGCCAGGTCCCCAGTCCTAGTATCCCTTGTAGTTGAATGTGAGCCTGATCCCGTGGTCATTGTGTGGCCAGCGCCTGAACCTGAAACCACACCAGGCAGTTCCAGTAGCCTGAAGCCGCATCGGCGGTACCAGAATCCCGCAGCCCCATCATCGGTACCTGAAGTGACACTGGCGGTACCTGATCCCAGGAACTGTTCCATCAGTAGTAGATCCTGCACCTGTGTCAGTCCTGGTTAGTGTTCCAGAGTCCATACTGTCCATACTGTCAGAGCCTGTTCCAGTATCTGAATCCCAGTCTGTGACTCCGTACAAGTATCGGTTCTGCCCGAGGATCCAGAACCTGTGTAGTCTGAACAGAGTATGAACCCTTTCCTGCCAGTCACTTTGAGACCATTCTGTGTCGGCGTGGCTGTGTCAGCTGCAGTACCGGCGACTGCTTAGGAGTGGTACATGGCTGCTTCCTGCAGTTCAAGCCTGACTCCACCATCCACCATCAGGAGCTCCAGTGAAAACCAGTTAGCCGCTTGGCTACACTCATCCTAGGTAAGCCTGGCTCTGTAGCCCAGTGGGTCCATGAACCAGGTGCACCACCTGTGTGCGTGACACCATCATTATCTCCCACCTCGACTACTGCAATATCCTTCTCTGTGGCCTTCCTGCTTGCAGCCTTACACCTCTCCAGCCCATCCTTAAAGGGAACCTGTCACCCCCAAAATCGAAGGTGAACTAAGCCCATCAGCATCAGGGGCTTATCTACAGCATTCTGGAATGCTGTAGATAAGCCCCCGATGTATCCTAAAAGATGAGAAAAAGAGGTTAGATTATACGGCGCAGGCGTACTTTGCCCTGTTGACCTTTCCCGGCGCCTGTACACTGCAGTACTTTGCTCTGCCCTCAACAGGGCAGACAAAGTACGCCGGAGCTGTAGCATGAAGACAAGAAGAGGACATCATCGTAAGAAGATAGGAGGCCCTGGACCGGACCGCGATGCCCATCGGATCGGACCTCCCACCCAGGTGAGTATAATCTAACCTCTTTTTCTCATCTTTTAGGATACATCGGGGGCTTATCTACAGCATTCCAGAATGCTGTAGATAAGCCCCTGATGCTGGTGGGCTTAACTCACCTTCGATTTTGGGAGTGCCAGGTTCCCTTTAACTCTGCTGCCTGACTAATCCACTTCTTTTCTTGCTACTCCTCTGCTTCTCTTCTCTGCAAATCCCTTATTATTATTATTTGTTATTATAGCGCCATTTATTCCATGGCGCTTTACATGTGAGGAGGGGTATACATAATAAAAACAGGTACAATGATCTTGAACAATATAAGTCACAACTGGTACAGGAGGAGAGAGGACCCTGCCCGCGATGGCTCACAATCCATTCATTAGCTTCCAATTCTCCAACATATCGAGTTAAAACTACTAACATTGACCTTCAAAGGACTTTCATTCTGACTTCTCCATATATCTCCAAACTACTCTCCCGATATCTTCCCACACATAATTTCTGGTCGTACCTCGTTCTCTCATCCATACTTCTTCACCCAATTGCCTCCAAGGCTTCTTACGAGTATCCCCCGTCCTCTAATTCTGAGCCCCAACACGTTCAATAATCCACCACTTTCGGAACTGTCAGACGGAACATGAAAATCCATTTCTTCAAGAAAGCTTTACAGCCTGCAATGACTATGTCGCCTCCTCATCATCATCGAAGCTGCCGCAAACCCCCAAACTATTGTCTCCTTCCCCATCATCTGGTAGACTTGAAACCTGCAAGGGCAGAGCCCTCTACGCTCTGTTCCAGTCTGTCATCGTTAGTTTGTTCATTGTAATTTATTTGAAATTTGTATGTAACCCCTTCTAATGTACAGCACTATGGAATCAATATTACTTTAAAAATAAATAATAAAATAATTAATTAATAATAACAATAATAATAGAAAAAAATAAATCAATAAATGGATTCTCCAGAACCTGAATTTTTTTAGATTTGATTATTTTTAGGTCCCGAGATGGTACAAAAAAAAATTAAAATATTATACTTACCTCGCTCCTCTTCCTTCTTCAGAGCCTCTGGTGCTGACTATGTCTCAAGTGATGTCATGACTTTGCATGAGGTCTAGTGGTTGTCTGAGTGTGAAAAAAGGCTGAAGACCAAAGCGAAGCCTGGAACTAAAGGGAGGAAGCAAGCCAGCAGACAACTGGAGAGGGAGTCAACTTTGAGCAAATTAAGTAAATCAAATGTCATATTTCCTCATTTCTACTGACTATACATTTGAGATAGCTGTTATCTGGGCCCATTCAGATAGATATTTCTCTACATCTTGCAATAAGCATGTATACAAAGTATGCGTATATTAATAGGGAGAAGGAAATGAACCCCTGCTACATTTTGCTTGCAGAGGGTAATCTATGGGAGCAAAAATAGAAATATGCTTACTATCAAAGTTTATAGTGGGTTTCATTACCAGTCTTCTACATGTCCACAACTAGGCCACAGTCAACGTGTGATTTTAGTGACGTGTCACATGGCTGCATCTTTTAGTAGCCACATTAAATTCACTTGAATGAAACATTGCTGTGAGTGTCACTACAGTCTGCAGTCAATGAATGGCACAGCAATCTGATGACATTACTATAGACTGTTTGTGAGAAAACCTTTTTAACATAGTAATCCAAGTACTCTACTTCTCCATACACCCAGAAGTAAATTACATCTTTCTGATTTTAATGGGTAATTGCAGGCTTCACTAATTTTATTACTAAACTCTACAACAGACAGCAAGTGATTTAACATTCAACAGTTAAAACTTTTAAAACTGTACTTGGTGCTTTGGCAGTGGTCACACTTATGTCCTCAGTGCTTGAGCTGTCCCCAACCACTTGAGCAGTCAACTTCCCATGTTATCAAGGCCTATAAATCCACTCATACTTACAGCTTCATTCCCCAAATTGCAAACATGTTATCAAAAAAATAGCTTAGTCATTTGCGGTTTGAAGCTGGATTTTACTAATTTACATTTGTTAACAGCATTTGCTATCTATACATGAACAACTGTACAAAAATCTGATGTAGAGGCAAAAAATTTCAAAATGCAGTGCAATGCTGGCCTGGGAGACTTGGCAGGTTTAGGGAATTAGATGATGCTACTGTCTTTAGCCATTTCCCTCAGTAAGACGTCGGGGGAAGAAGAAAAAGAGGTTGAAAGTGCTCACGATTGGGCATCATTGGAAATCTGAATGAACAAAGTTCTTGCCTTTTTATCAAGGAACAGGAAAAGTTTTGTTCCCAACCATTTCTAAAATATCGTTTTTCAAGTCCATGTATTTGGATTCCCCTTCGAGCATGGAGATCACCAGTCTGTTGTACTGTTCAACATTTACATTTTCTGTTAATATAGATTTTATATTGGACTTAAGAACCTGCTACGTGTACAGTATTTGAGACGAGAATCTACCTTGCATTTTCTGCCATCCACAGTCTCCTCATCATATTCTTCTCCAACTGTAAATTGGATCTCTGTTGTTCTGACTGTGGTGGATGTTTTAATATAAAACCGGTCCCCATTCTGACGGATTTCTACGTGAGGCTTTGAAGCTGCAGCCACTGCTACCTTCCTGAGCATTGCGTTCACACCTATACAACAGCAATTGAACAAGTAAGTATTAAACTATTCTCACTCACTCAACTTAGAAAGAAAACTTTTCACATAGTTTTTTCATTACTTAGAGTGTTAACTGTTGAAAATTTTATATTGTAAGAAAATGTATAAAAAATATACATATTGTATTAAAATTGATCAGCTTTTAGTTGCCCCTACCATAAGTGATTACAATGTACAGCAATTATAGTAAGTGAATTCACAACGTTGATTTCTACAATGGCCATGAATCAGCCCCTTAAGTACATGCTACAGTGAAAATGGTGTAATAGTACGCAGACCATTTATGAAGCCAATTAATACTTTTCCAACCAGTCCTTGTATAAATGATAAAGGTGGAATTATCTGAAATCTTGTACATCATGTCTTTACATTTTTAGCAGATATGCACCAAATTGTGTAGGTTGTTCTAGAAATTATTAGTACATGACAACTTTTAGTATTAATACATGACAACTTTTAGTATTAGTAAATTACTAAATTACATATTTTTCTATTTGAAACCTCAGTATTGTTTGCCTTTTTAGAACCATCTAGAACAAATGTAATTTTGGATTTACTTTTCTTACTAGTAGTTTGTTAGATATTACCCAGTAACAGTAGCTGTGAAGCATATTAGGATGCTGATGGAATTCTTGGCCAAACTTAGCACAACTTATGTTTCGTGGTGGAGTTTAAGATGGGGGTTTCTTAACCTCTGCAGTAACAAAAATACATTGGCTGCTGGATATGGTAAAAAGCTCAGTCAAAGGCCTCATATGCATAATAATGATTGTTTATGACGTAACCAGAAAAGACTATAATTAAGATTATTATTATGTATGTGTTGCCAAAATGATTAAGTATAAAAACATATTACTGGCAGTAACCGTGATGAAAATGTGGTTAATTTTTTTTTCTAGTCTTTATTCATTTCTTGCATATCGGTACTTATATGATCTGTGAGCCATCAGGAATTATTATTATTTTTATTGCAAATCTAGAAATGTCATTGTGTTGAAAAAGTTATACTGACACAACTTGCTGTACTCTGCAATTCAAATTACTTGCACAAAGATACAAATAATGCATTTTAGTTTATACATTACTGCATTGTAATTTTTCTTTATATAGATCTAGTGTATTTCTTAAAGATGAGCAATTCAAAAACAAAGAGGGTTTGGGTGATCTGGGTCAAATGTAATGACTGCCTCTCAAAAGAAGGGGACTATGAATATACAGCAGTTACCAAAGTAATATTATTTTTATGCTGAAAATCCATGAAATCTTACAAATCTCTAGCTGAAGTTATTGCTAGAGTGACAGGGCATGAAATACACTCAGTCTGACAAGAGCTTAGTCAGAGGCACAAGCATTAATTCTCTTGAGCAACACCTACGTCAGTCTTAAGTAAGTCTTCCAGTCTGTCACCAGAATCATGTGCTCCCGAATGGTGAAATCTCTGGATATATTGTTTAAAAATATCCAGACTATCATATTTATATATTTTTTATATTTTAGAGCAGATCATTTTTATGTTTTTATATATGTATGGTCATTTCAGTCACAACTCGTGTAATGTTTTGTGCCTGTATCAGTATTGTCAATGCACTGCATTTCTCAGCCATTGTTTTATGCCTTGATTCTTTTCAAATACAGTATTACAAAATAACCTGCCCATTTAATAAAAAAATAAAACAAATTAGAAAGACTCAATTCTCAAATCACTTGATAAATTGCAGCAGATCTACTTTTTATAATTCTGCCAGATTCACAACAATCCCATCGTTAAACCATATAATCATGTATTGTTAAAACTATTGTCCATCCAGTACATATAGTGATTTTTTTCCCTTGGATTTGTATATTGATTATGTAATCTACCTGTGGATATTTTCCTATTGTTAAATTTCATGGAATCAACTTGTTTTTTTTTTCCAATCAAATTTCTCCATTACATAGACACATGTGGTAGAGCTCAATTTGCTTATTTTTTCTGCAAAGTAATTAATTTCATAGCCATCTCATTAGATTTACCTGCAGTTTTATTTATGCTACTCCTGCCTATATATATATAAATATGAAAGACCAAAAACATATATATTACATAATAACAAAATAATATTAATCATGAAATGTATTCAGTATTGACAGATATTCTTAAGTTGGTGCTTTATTATGTAAACTTATAATTGTATAAAGAATGCAAAAAATAATTTTGATAAATTAGTTGGTAGTATGATACTTTTCTGTATTAAATACAATAAACGTAGATTTATGTAGAATTGTTGTCCAAATATATAAAATCCTATATAATGTAACATTTTGGCATTAATGCAGGTAAATTGTATAACCATTTGCCGATCTTACCAAGAGCTTTTAGAAGTTCGTCAAAATTCTCACTGCTTTTCATTTTCCAAATTCCGGCAAAATTCGGCATGATGTATGTGTAAGTTCCACACAGACGTTGGCCGTAAACGGGGTAGAAATGAAGGAACTTGGGATGGTTCAATGTCAGAGGACGTTCTGATTCCAGCCAGACGTCTAAATGAGTCCTGTCTTATTCTCTCATGTGTTTCATCGTGATGGAGAAGAGAGTGGGTGCCCCTCCTTCTGCCCTCTCCAGTGCCCCCCTTCAGAAATGTTAGATTTTCATTAGAAATATAAGCACCTTACAAGGACATTTCTACAATGTCGAAATAATACAAATTATTCGGTCTGTGCTGCGGCTTCTGTGCTAAGGTCTAATGGATGAACGGCTAGAGTGGTTTTATTATCGGAAAGCATTCTTGCATTATATAAAGGAGTTTAGATTCTTGCCTAGAGCAGTGCATTCATAGCAATATTTCCTAACTAATGCTTTTAATATTTGACCGATTTTTTCTTGAGTATATAAAACCTTGCTTTTTGGAATAAATGAAAAGAAGGTAACAGAATAGTTCTGATTTTGATGGTAATAAATTTTTTATTAATTTACTACACATTAGCTAATTGTCAAAACTTTATCAATAATGTGTCTACCTACCTGTTTTAAAATTATGGTTAAAACGTCTCACTATACCAATTCAAGTTGAGTCATGAACGATACAGAGAAATCAGACAAACTGATACAAACCGAACCTTAATATGCCCCCAGCATTTGCACAGGATAGGAATTTTATTATGACTGCTGGGTAATCATTGTCAATACTAAACACTAAAATATGCTCCTCTAACTTCTCTAAGCCATTTTAGAATGTTGCCTGGTATAGAAATACAATGGTTAAGTCATTTAATTATCACACTAGGAACAATTGGTCTGAGCATCCTCCCTCAGGCAGTGGAACAGTTAATATATGTCACAGCTGCAGATTGGGTTTGATAGACTGTCCCAGCTGGTATATGGGTGTGAGACATTGGGGCCTAGATGTAGACATTAAGGTGTCATAAATCCAAGTCGCTCCTGGCAATAACGACATACACTCCTATAAATCTGCATAATATGACACTCCCATTATTATTTCCATGTGAGTTTTTTCAGCTGATTCTGAGTTGCCTGCTGAGAGTGGCATCAGCATTGGGTTAAGAGGTCAATTTCATGTAAGACAAAATCTGACTTAAAGGGGGCATGTCTGCTGTGACTTCATTAACTCTTTGTACTTTCTAAGTTATGGTGAGTAAGCCACATTCACCAGATGTGATATAATAAATTACAAATTTGTAAAGTACAAAGGCTGTCCTAATGGACTTCATCATGGTTCCTTAGACTAAAAGGTTGCGTAAGTGTAGAATTATGTAGCTTATAGCTCTTACTGTGTTTGCTTATAATATGCCTAGAAATGTATTTATCATTGTGTGGTTTATAATAAAAAATAATAAATATTAGTTCTAAACAAACTTCATCTCATCTGTGATACAAGAGGTGGGTTTCCAAAAACAGCAGAACACAGGTGCCTGAGCTGTTTGCATAACTCTAATAATAACTAATTTAGGAAAGGAAAAGGAAAGGAAACTAATATAGGAAAGCGAGTCAATTTATTGGCATAAGTTCTGAGTTGCGATAACTGAGTAACTCAATGTGTTACTTTGCTTCCATAAGGCTATGGCCCACTACCATATTTTCTCCCATCCTAGAAAATCGATCCGATTATGCTAATCACACTCTGATCATGCTCTGATCAGAGTGTGAGCACAGTGTGATCCAATTTTCTCGGATGTGGAGAAGATGGAAAAAAGCCTCCATCTTCTCCATTCTGTCAATTCGCTGTAAGACGGCCGCTGGACAGGTCATGATGGGAGATATGCATCATCGAGGTTCGTAGCCTCCGTGATGGAAGCTTGGGAAACAAGGCTCCAGTATGTATGCTGCTGAGAGAGTTAATAGAGCATATCAGGGCCAGATTTATGAGCAGTCAAAGAAATGGGTGGGACTGGCTGCCCATATATCCCCACCCCGGGGGGTGGTATTGCAGATAAATAGGAGACCAGTTGTCTCATTCCTAGTCTGTGTCTGGAGGTGTGTAGACCTCCAGTATTGCTTGTGTTTGCTAAAGGACTCAAGAGCTGGACACTAACCTGAGTGGATGAACCATCACTACTGTATGGACTATTTACTTTCTGTTTTCACTCTGTGCTGGAAAAGGCTGTCTTTTTGTTTTGGTTATGCTGAGTGGTTATGAAGTTTTAATAAACCAGCATGGATATTTTACTGAAACCGTTCTGTGCCTACCTCAACCACAGTAGTAGAAACCCTACACAGTGCAAATTGGACCACACTCGGTTGTCATCCGAGTGCGATCCATTTTTTTTTTTTTTAACGGACCCATAGACTTGCATGGCCGAGTGCAAATCGCTTTATGAATGCAAGTCGTGCATGCTGCAACTTTTTCTTCAAACGCTCATCGACTTGCACGGCCAAGTGTGATCCAAATATCAGATCAAACTTGGGCATGCAGCCATGTTTTCCTTAAGGCTATGTACACATGTATAATGGTCCACAGCGGATTTGATAAATCTGCAGGGCAAAAACGCTTCGTTTTTGCTGCAGCTTTATCGCGGATTTACCGCGGTTTTTCTGCGGATTTCACTGCGGTTTTACAACTGCGGTTTTCTATAGGAGCAGCTGTAAAACCTCTGCGGAATCCGCAGAAAGAGGTGACATGCTGCAGAATGTAAACCGCTGCGTTTCCGCACGTTTTTTTCCGCAGCATGTGCACAGCGTTTTTTGTTTCCCATAGGTTTACATTGTAATGTAAACTCATGGGAAACTGCTGCGGACACGCTGCGGATCCGCATTGTTTTCCGCATCGTATGCACATAGCCTAAAAGTCTCTGAGGAAAAAATCAGACATGTGCACGGCCACATATATGGCATGGGTTTCCATGGTAATTCAGCTGCATACAAGTGTTACATCTCCAAGCACAATACCAAGTGAAGGATGAAGTGGTGTAAATCATGCTGCCACTGGTATCGGGAACACTGGAAATGTGTTCTTTGGAGTAATAACTTCTCTATTTGGCAGTCTGATGGACGAGTCATGGTTTTGTAAATGCTAGGAGAATATTATCCATCTGACATTTGGCATAATACCAACTGGAAATTTAGTGGAAGAGGGACAATGTGATGAGTCTCATTCTCTTCATGGACGGACGGTTCCCGTTTTGCCTCGGACATTTCCATCAAGACATCTGTCACGACCGGGTTCTGCTTTTAGTGCCAACTCTTCTGGACGAGCCTTCGCCAAGATGGGCATTGGCATCTTCCTCATTACCACTCTGGCAATGCCGTTGTAAGTCTGCAACCATCATCTTCTTCTCTGGTGGAAGACCTCTTAATGCTTCTCTGATCACTTCCACATCTTCCATTAATGCCTTATACACACTTTGTCATGTGGACAGGTGACCTCTAAGCTCAGAGACTTCCTTCTCTAGCTCATCCACCCTGTGCTCAGCCGCATGTCTCAAGACCCTTTCTCGTTCGACATGGTCTCTTTAATCAGCTCAATTTCGTGATCCTGTTCTCTTTTGGCTAGCACGTGTCACACCATCACTTCTTTAAATATATTTTCAGATGGGCCAACTTGCTCACCCACACTGTGCTCCTTCAGAGTGTTACCTATTTCTTCATCAACAGGTTCACCTTTCTCTTGGGTATCTGAGTACCCCAGCTTCTCCGCATCAATCTTCTCAGAGGGGGCAATTTGTACAGCCCCTTTGCCTCCTTTGCTACCTGTACCTGAGTCAACTTTGCTGCACTCTTTTCCGCTTTCGTGACCATCTGAATGGGAGTCACCACCACCCAATCGGTCACCCTGGAACCAGTAGTCCCCACTCTCGACCTGGCAAACTAATGGAGGGGGTGGCTGCTTGGCACATTGCTGCACATAAAAGACTTGTATGCGGCGCTGTTCACACAATGGAGATGCACAGCATCCAGGCAAGCCCAGTAGTGACACCCTTCTATTAGATCAGGCGGGCCTGCCCAGCGCTAAACAAATGCACCCCATGTGAACAGACACCACAGTTTACAAGACAAAAATGGGCCCAACTGCACCCCGGAAAAAAGTGCAAAAAACACATAATTTTTTTTTTTTTATGTGAGGTATTAGTTGATATTTTGGCCAAAATACGGAAGCTCATGTCCCGCGACAAGGGTCCCCACGCTCATGAGTCCTAATTCTAAATAGCAAGAGCACAAAAAGAGGATTCAGAGATCCTCCAAAAATTAGAAAAAAACTGCAAAATAAGGCAGAGATGCTTACCTGCCTAGGCCTCAAAAAAATGCAGGGGTTCCTGCCAGTCCATCACAGCCTGTAGCTTGGCAGGATCCATAGCCAATCCCTAGGCAGAGATGATATAACCAAGGAAAGGCAAGGACTCCTGCTCAAACACACACTTCTCCAACTTGGCATAGAGGGAGTTAGCCCGTAAGAGGTCGAAGAACTTGCAAACATCTCTCCGGTGGGAGTCTATATCTGGAGAGTAGATGAGAATATCATCCAGATAAACTACGACCGAGGTGGTAAGCATATCCCGGAAGATGTCATTTACAAAGTCTTGGAAAGCGGCTGGGGCATTACAGTGCCCGAAGGGCATCACCAAATATTCATAGTGCTCATCCCTGGTGTTAAAAGCCGTCTTCCATTCGTCCCCCTCACGGATGCGAATCAGGTTGTAAGCACCCCTCAGATCTAATTTAGTAAAAACCCTTGCTCCCCATAGCCTATCAAAAAGCTCAGATATCAGGGGTAGTGGGTACTTATTCTTAACGGTGATGGTGTTAAGACCCCTGTAGTCTATGCATGGACGCAGTTCTTCACTCTTCTGTATGAAGAAGAACCCAGCCCCTGCAGGTGACACTGACTTCCTAATGAATCCTCTTGCCAGATTCTCTCGGATATACTGTGATATTGCCTCCATCTCCGGGAGAGACAATGGATAGACTCGACCCCGGGGAGGCTCAGCACCAGGCAAGAGGTCAATAGGACAGTCATAGGGGCGGTGAAGCGGAAGGGTCTCCGCAGCCCTTTTGGAGAACACGTCTGCATAGGGCCAATATTGCTTGGGGAGAGAGGATAAATCTGCAGGTACGTCAGTTGTAACAACCTGAACACTTTCCCTCTGACATCTACCCTCACAAGATTCACCCCATCCTAAAATTCTGCCTGTGGACCACTCGATATGAGGAGAGTGATACCGTAGCCAAGGCATCCCTAACAGGATCTCATCAATTCCCTCAGGAATGATGAGCAGAGATATTATCTCCTGATGAGATGGCGACATGGACAGAGTGAAAAGGATGGTCTGGTGTGTTATCTGTGAGGGCAGTGTTGACCCATTTACCACTTGTACAGTTACTGGTTGAGCTAGCATTACCAGAGGAATTGCGTGACGTTGGGCGAAGGCAGAAGACATAAAATTGCCCTCCGCCCCAGAATCCACGCAGAGCTCTACCGAGTGAGAGAATGAGCTTATTGTAATTGTCCCCTTAAAGGACAATTTGGAGGCAAACGTCGCTGTGTCTAGTGTACCTCCACTTACTACCACTAGACGCTGACGTTTCCTCGACCGCTGTGAACATCTGGTGGCAAGATGTCCAGACTGCTGGCAAACATGGCAGACCTTGTGTGCAGGAGCGGTCCGGGACTTGGATCCCGCTCGTGACACTTCCATGGCCTCATGTGACTCAGGGACCTGGACTAGAGATTCCAAAGGTTTGGCAAGGTGGGAGCCAGCCGAAACCTCTGCCTACACTGGGCCTGCTCTAACCTCCGCTCGTGAAAACCGACGTCTCCACTTAGCAGGCTCCACTGCGGCTGATGCAGAATGGGAGACTGCAGCAGATACGGCTCGAGATTCCCCCTGTGCAGCGGTGGGAACTCGACTCCTAACATACAGTTATTTTGTTCAGGTGTCTGATTCCTGTTCTCCTTCCTCAGGAACCTGGGGGAACCTACTTTCTGAAACCTGATTCTCAGGTGCCTGGGCTGTAAGTGACCAGGCTTTGGGTGGTGCCATAGCCTCCCAATATATAGAAATGTGTGACAGCCCCCTTTGTCACCTGCACCATCCCCTGCTCCTGCATAGGAGGTGGGGACCCCAAGGACAGTCCGATCTCTCAGGCATGTTCATTTTTCAAGATTGGTTCATCCTGCTCCATTCCTTCTCTGATCGCACCCACTATATGCCGGCAATTTTGCCCCTCCATTTTGAGGTACATGACCCTGGTTCCAGCCATTAGCTCTTGCAGCCTTTGAAGCAAGAGTTCTGTCTGTACTGTCCAGTGGTTGAACGAAATGTGATGACGGGTCCCAAACTCATCAATGGACCCCCATCTCCGCTGCCAGTCATATGTTATGACCACCTCCCAGGATGCTAAGTTTTTATACATTACAGCTAGCAGGCCCGCCAACATTTCTCCAACCTTGGCCCCAGCTCACCTACTTGTCTGTTCCCACCAGCTGAGGCCCTGCAGTCCACTCACCAGTTTCTGGATTCTGGCTCTCCCATTCGCAGTATGGAAGAATGCCAGCGGTGAAGGCTGCGGCCTGGGTTCAGGCTTTGGTGGTTCTAGGTAAGCAGCTGGTTCCAAATGACAGGTTCCTGCCACTTCCACTGTTGCACCTGCTTCCTCTGGCTCACATTATTCCTCAAGTCACTCCCTCGGAGTCTTGCGTGATTCTGACATCTTTGTGGCCCACAGAGCATGTAATACTCTATGGATTAGTAATTGAATACACAAAAATGTTTCAACACTTTTTTGGAGTGTTATATAACATAGAAATCTAACAAAAAGCATGTAATGCTCTATGGGTGAATAACAGGTCTGCGACTAAAAAGCTGGTTGATTATTTTCATCTAATTTCCATGTATTTTGGTGTGCTGAAAACGAAAAAAAATATTGAAAAAAATCCTGGACGTTAGGATTTGCCACAAAATACAAAATTCTCTTCAAATTTAGTATATTATCAATTTTTGGTATTTTTTTTATCTTAGGGTTTTGAAAGTCAAAATCACTATTAATTAATTCACATCAATGCATTGAAGATAAACAATGCCAAAAAAATATAACTTTCAAAGAAAAGAACTTTCAGAGTGAGCTAATGAAACCAGCATCAACATGTGGCAAGCTGAACGAGCAGGCTCTGACATGCTCGGGCTTGATTCAGTTGTTTTATCTTGGTTCTCATCTGTTCACACTTTTTCATCTCAGTTCGTGTTAGCTCGTCATATTCAACCGTGTTTTCCAAAATTAGCATTATGGCTCAGCGGAAGTGTATTGATTCGCCTGACAGTTTCTGTTACATTTGTGGTGAATATCCTCAAAAAGAAGGGTGGTTTGCATTTAAAGAGGTCGTAGAGAAATTTTTAGGCAATAACAAAGACCCTGACTACAAAAAAATCATTGGACGAATGCTGAAAGCATTTCAAGCTTCAGGTTGCCTGATGAGTTTGAAAGTGCATTTCCTCCATTCCCACCTTGACAACTTTCCTGAAAATTTGGGAGCTGTGAGTGAAGAGCAGGGAAGATGGAGCATTACAATGATGGCAGGCTACTGTTGGACGCTTCAGAGAGACATTCCAGATGCTACTCACAAGCCTAAATGTACCAAGAGAAGCCTCACAGGGAAGAAGAATCGATTTTAGTGTGTGTTAGTGAGCTCATTGCAGTTAAAAAATGATTTTCATGAAACATTTGTAATAAAAATTAATTTTGAGTCTATTTTCATTTATTTTGAGGTATTGTCTTATTTAACATAGTTACTTAAATTGTCAGAAAACGTGATGTCCTATGACAAAACGGAGGTCATTTTCGGACTCAGTGCACTTAAAAACCTAAAGATTACGTGGAATAACCAAAACAGCTCTTGAAAAACATTTTTTTGCAGACCTGTGTAATGGAATACTGAAAGATGTTTCAAGGCTATTTGGGAGTGTTTCATACAGTACAGACCAAAAGTTTGGACACACCTTCTCATCTAAAGATTTTTCTGCATTTTCATGACTATGAAAATTGTACATTCACACAGAAGGCATCAAAACTAGGAATTAACACATGTGGAATTATATATTTAACAAAAAAAAGTGTGAAACAACTGACCGAGAAAAGGGTAGACAGGACTCAAAACCCGGTCTGGATCATGACACTACCCTCCTCTCAAGGGGACCACTGAACCCCCAGGTTTCCCAGAATAAAGTACATGAAACACCTGAACCAATCGATCAGCATGGACAGATCACACCAGGACCCAAGATTGATCCTCAGGACCGTAACCCGTCCAATGGACCAAATACTGAAGTGAATTGCTGACCATGTGAGAATCCACAATCCATTCCACTTCATACTCAGCCTGGCCTTCCACGGAGATCGGAGGTGGAGGGGATGGAGACCCAGCAGAGAAAGGTACAAATGACTTAGGAAGGGACTTATGGAACACATTGGGGATCCGAAGCAACGGAGGTAGGTGCAAGCAAAAGGCAACTGGATTGACAATCTCAATGATCTTATAAGGACCAATAAACCTGGGCCCTAGCTTAGTAGAAGGAACTTTCAGATGAATGTTCTTGGTAGACAACCACACTTTATCTCCTACCAGGAATATCAGTCCTACAGACCATCGCTTATCAGCAAAATGTTTATGTTTGCCCTGAGCCTCCCCAATGTTCTTCTGGACCTCCCTCCACACCTCCTCCAACCGTTGAACTGCCGTATCAGCCCCTGGACATCCTGAATCCAGCCTGGAAAATTTGACAAAATGGGGGTGAAAGCAGTAATTACAAAAGAACGGAGAGGTGCCAGTGGACTGGTTAATCCGATTGTTAAATGCAAGCTCAGCCACTGGCAACAAAGAACACCAATCATCCTGCTGAGACATAGCAAGACACCGCAAAATCTGTTCATGTGACTGATTGATCTTCTCCTTCTGACCGTTGGTCTCGGGATGATAGGGAGAGGAGAAGGTCAAGAAAATACCCAATTTTTTACAAAATGCCATCCAAAATTTGGAAACAAATTGTACCCCTCTATCAGAAACCACACTCAAAGGCACATCATGCAACCACACAACGTGTTCAACAAATAAGTGTGATCAACTAGAAAGGGAAAACATGTCAGTAGTGTACCTACTTGTTCCCTTCTCTTCCCTCATGCACCGACCCTCTTTTTGGTGGCCCTAGACATGGTTCCATTCAGCAGCATGAGGAAGAGAGAAGTTACTTTGATAAAATGGTAGTATCTAATTTGACCTAAAAAAGCTTGGAGTTTTTGTCAAGTTGTTGGGCAGAGGCCACTGCGGTACTGGCTGTACTTTTGTCTCCATGGGCTGGACCCCTTCCTTAGTTATGTCATGCTCTCTCAGAACAAAAAAACATTGCTTGGCATCAGGTTTAGATGGGCTAGCCATGTCAGCATCAGATACTCTTAAAATACTCAGTGAAATATAATGAAGATAATGTTATAAATAAATCAATAGGCATTCAAACTGTATCTCTCCTAGACATAACTCCATGAGTCTCTGTGAGGTTAGTAGGGTATTGGTAACACCAAATGGCATCCAGAGGAAATCAAAAAGTTGTGGGCTGTAATAAAAAAGCATATTGTCCTTCTCTTTCTTGGCCACAGGACCATGTCAACATCCTAGAGTTAAGTCTTGGCTGAAGAAAACATGGCTCTTCCTAGGGTCACCAGGGAGTCATTTGTCAGGTGCACTAGATAGGCATCTTGGAAGGTACCTGTATTCAGTCACATGTAACTAAAAGGAAAATTGTAATTTCACATATTTCTTTTTCATCAGCATGACAGGAAATGACCATGGGCTCTTACTTGGCTGGATAATATGGTCTTCTAATATTTATTTCATCAGGATATTAGCTGGTGTAATGGGGCAATATTGTTGTATGATGGACCTGACATTTCCAGTGGAGATATTTTGTTCTAAAGTGCGAGTAATTACATGGTCCATATCACTACAACAGAAAGTGCCAAGGTAATCTCCCATCATTTTGGCCACCTCGCTCAGTTCTTCAGAAAATAACAAAGAACCCTTTAGCTTCACTTATTTCAGGAACTTTTCTTCTATATTGGCTATTAGCTCAGAACCAAATTGGCACAATACAAGTATCAAGTTTGATATCAACATTTAAGCCACTAGCTCTCTAGTTGTCTAGGAGGCACTCTGAAGCATGCTGCAGTCCTCTGGATCAACAAGGTTGGAAATAACCTTGTAAGATTGCTTATAGGGATTTTTAGCTCAGGATGTGTTTCCATTGATTCTGCCCTAATTTACCGCCGACAAATTTATATACGTTCATAGTTACATAGGTAGAAAAAAACCTAGGCCCATCAAGTTCAACCTTCTTCCACCAATTGTACATTTTGTCACTACGGTAATTTAACTATAACCCACATGTTATGTGTATTGAGGAGATCAGTCAGCTCTTTTTTTAAAAGCTGTCTTAGGCCATGTTCACACGATCCTTTTTTTCATGCGGAATTGCCGCGATTTTCCCGCTGCGGGTCCGCAGCTGTTTTCCATGCAGGGTACATTACATTGTACCCTATGGAAAACAGGAACTGCTGTGCCCACAATGCGGAAAATCAAAAAAAAAGCCGCGCTGAATAGCTGCAGGAAAAAAGAAGTACCATGTCACTTCTTTTTTCGGAGCCGCAGCGGTTCTGCACCCATTGACCTCCATTGTGAGGTCAAACCCGCAGTAAAACCCGCAGATGAAAAAAATATCTGCGGGTTTTACTGCGGTTTGTGGTGCAGAACCGCTGCAGCAGGAAGTGCGGGGAAGCAGGCGGAAGTGCGTGGGCGGAGTGTGGCTGCCCCCCCGTGCTCCGATCCCGCCCCCCCCGTGCTCCAATCCCACCGCCCCGTGCTCCGATGCCCCCCCAGTGCTCCGATGCCCCCCCGTGCCCTAATCTCCCCCCCTTATACTTACCCGGCGTCCCGGTGTCCGTCCAGCCGTCTTCTCCCTGGGCGCCGCCATCTTGCAAAATGGCGGGCGCATGCGCAGTGCGCCCGCCGAATCTAGTGCGCCCGCCGAATCTGCCGGCCGGCAGATTCGTTCCAAAGTGCATTTTGATCACTGATATATAGCCTATCTCAGTTATCAAAATAAAAAAAAATAGTAAATGACACCCCCCCCTTTGTCACCCCCATAGGTAGGGACAATAAAAAAAAATTAAGAATTTTTTTTTTCCACTAAGGTTAAAATAGGGTTAGGGTTAGGGGTAGGGTTAGGGTTAGGGGTAGGGTTAGGGGTAGGGTTAGGGGTAGGGTTAGGGTATTTTCAGCCATTTTAACCCTAAAAAACTTCCTAGAAAACACACAGACTCTGCATAGACAACTGCATAAAAAAAGGATAAAAAAAAGGATCAAAAAACGCATCAAAAAACGCATCAAAAAAGGACCAAAAAAGGACCAAAAAAAGGACCTGCGTTTTCTGCCAAGAGCTGCAGTTTTTTAAAAAACAGTCCTGAAAAAAAAGGATGGAAATCAGGAACGTGTGAACATACCCTTAGTGTTGACCATTACTACATCTTGTGGTAGGGCATTTCACAGTCTGACTGCTCTGACTGTAAAGTACTCCTTTCCTATTTAGCTACTGGAATCACCTTTCTTGCACACAAAATAAGCGCCCCCTGGTCCTTAATATGGTATTTGGAGGGAATACGTCATGTGCCAGTCCTTTGTACTGACCACACATGTATTTATACATATAAATTAAATCTCCCCTGAGGTGTCTTTTTTTCTAAGATACACAAGCCCACCTCTTCCAATCTCTCATCATATGAGAGGCCTTCCATTCCTTGTAATAATCCAGTTGCCGCCTAACTGACTCTAACTTCTAAGTATTCTTTTTAAAATGTGAAGCCCAAAACTGGATCCCATATTCTAGATGTGGCCTCACAAGTGATTTATAAAGGGGTATCAATATGTTGGATCACAGGATTTTATCTATTCATACACTCTAAAATCTTGTTTGCTTTTGGGGCTGCTGCTTGACATTGAGTACTGCTGCTCCGCTTACTTGTAACAAGAATACCCAAGTCCTTCTCCTGTTCTGTAGTCCCATGTCCACTCACATTTAATGTATATGCAGCAATAGGATTAGTACGTCGTAAGTGTATTAGTCTACATTTATCTACATTAAACCTCATTTGCCAACTTTATGCCTATTCATTCATCTCATCTAAATCGTTTTGCAATATTGTAATGTCAAAGTCAGATTTTAATATCCTACATAGTTTGGTGGAAAATTAGGGTTCATTTAGTTCTCCACAATTTTAAACTACCGTATATACTCGAGTATAAGCCGAGATTTTCAGCCCATTTTTTTGGGCTGAAAGTCCCCCTCTCAGCTTATACTCGAGTCGTACCCGGGGGTCGGCAGGGGAGGGGGAGCGGGGGCTGTGTAATTATACTCACCTGCTCCTGGTGCGGTCCCTGCAGTTCCTGCTTCTTCCAGCGCTGCAGATTCTTCCTGTTATGAATAGGTAATTCAGAACCACAATGGACCTTGAAGTTCAGAGCACACAAGTGACCTGACAAAAACCACAAAACATAGGACGAGCTCTGAGACGTGGAAACTCTGCTGACCGCAATCCCTAAACCTATCAAACCACACTAGAGGTAGCCGTGGATTGCGCCTAACGCTCCCTATGCAACTCGGCACAGCCTGAGAAACTAGCTAGTCCTGAAGATAGAAAAATAAGCCTACCTTGCCTCAGAGAAATTCCCCAAAGGAAAAGGCAGCCCCTCACATATAATGACTGTGAGTTAAGATGAAAATACAAACACAGAGATGAAATAGATTTAGCAAAGTGAGGCCCGACTTACTGAATAGACCGAGGATAGGAAAGATAGCTTTGCGGTCAACACAAAAACCTACAAACAACCACGCAGAGGGGCAAAAAGACCCTCCGCACCGACTAACGGTACGGAGGTGCTCCCTCTGCGTCTCAGAGCTTCCAGCAAGCAAGCAAAAACCAAAAAAGCAAGCTGGACAGAAAATATAGCAACAAAAGTAACACAAGCAGAACTTAGCTTATGCTGAGCAGACAGGCCACAGGAACGATCCAGGAGGAAGCAAGACCAATACTAGAACATTGACTGGAGGCCAGGATCAAAGCACTAGGTGGAGTTAAATAGAGCAGCACCTAACGACTTAACCTCATCACCTGAGGAAGGAAACTCAGAAGCCGCAGTACCACTCGTGACCACAGGAGGGAGCTTGATCACAGAATTCACAACAGTACCCCCCTTGAGGAGGGGTCACCGAACCCTCACCAGAGCCCCCAGGCCGACCAGGATGAGCCATATGAAAGGCACGAACAAGATTGGCAGCATGGACATCAGAGGCAAAGACCCAGGAATTTTCTTCCTGACCATAACCCTTCCACTTAACCAGATACTGGAGTTTCCGTCTCGAAACACGAGAATCCAAAATCTTCTCTACTATATACTCCAACTCCCCCTCCACCAAAACCGGGGCAGGAGGATCAACAGATGGAACCACAGGCGCCACGTATCTCCGCAACAATGACCTATGGAATACGTTATGGATGGAAAAAGAATCTGGAAGGGTCAAACGAAAAGACACAGGATTAAGAACCTCAGAAATCCTATACGGGACAATGAAACGAGGCTTAAACTTAGGAGAGGAAACCTTCATAGGAATATAATGAGATGACAACCAAACCAAATCCCCAACACGAAGTCGGGGACCCACACTGCGTCTACGATTAGCGAAACGTTGAGCCTTCTCCTGGGACAAGGTCAAATTTTCCACTACATGAGTCCAAATCCGCTGCAACCTGTCCACCACAGTATTCACACCAGGACAGTCCGAAGACTCAACCTGCCCTGAAGAGAAACGAGGATGGAACCCAGAATTGCAGAAAAACGGTGAAACCAAGGTAGCCGAGCTGGCCCGATTATTAAGAGCGAACTCAGCCAACGGCAAAAAGGACACCCAATCATCCTGATCAGCAGAAACAAAACATCTCAGATATGTTTCCAAGGTCTGATTGGTTCGTTCAGTCTGGCCATTTGTCTGAGGATGGAAAGCCGAGGAAAAAGACAAATCAATGCCCATCCTAGCACAAAAGGCTCGCCAAAACCTTGAAACAAACTGGGAACCTCTGTCAGGAACGATGTTCTCTGGAATGCCATGTAAACGAACCACATGCTGGAAGAACAATGGCACCAAATCAGAGGAGGAAGGTAATTTAGACAAGGGTACCAAATGGATCATCTTAGAGAAGCGATCACAAACTACCCAAATGACCGACATTTTTTGAGAGACGGGGAGATCCGAAATAAAATCCATAGAGATATGTGTCCAAGGCCTCTTCGGGATCGGCAAGGGCAAAAGCAACCCACTGGCACGAGAACAGCAGGGCTTAGCCCGAGCACAAATCCCACAGGACTGCACAAAAGAACGCACATCCCGCGACAGAGACGGCCACTAAAAGGATCTAGCCACCAAATCTCTGGTACCAAAGATTCCAGGATGACCAGCCAACACCGAACAATAAACCTCAGAGATAACTTTATTCGTCCACCTATCAGGGACAAACAGTTTCTCTGCTGGGCAACGATCAGGTTTATTAGCCTGAAATTTCTGCAGCACCCGCCGCAAATCAGGGGAGATGGCAGACACAATTACTCCCTCTTTGAGAATACCCGCCGGCTCAGGCAAACCCGGAGAGTCGGGCACAAAATCCTAGACAGGGCATCCGCCTTCACATTTTTAGAGCCCGGAAGGTACGAAACCACAAAGTCAAAACGGGAGAAAAACAGCGACCAACGAGCCTGTCTAGGATTCAACCGTTTGGCAGACTCGAGATAAGTCAAGTTCTTGTGATCAGTCAAGACCACCACGCGATGCTTAGCTCCTTCAAGCCAATGACGCCACTCCTCGAATGCCCACTTCATGGCCAGCAACTCTCGATTGCCAACATCATAATTTCGCTCAGCAGGCGAATACTTTCTGGAAAAGAAGGCGCATGGCTTCATCACCGAGCAATCAGCACCTCTTTGCGACAAAACAGCCCCCGCTCCAATTTCAGAAGCATCAACCTCAACCTGGAACGGAAGCGAAACATCTGGTTGACACAACACAGGGGCAGAAGAAAAACGACGCTTTAACTCTTGAAAAGCTTCAACAGCAGCAGAAGACCAATTGACCACATCAGCACCCTTCTTGGTCAAATCGGTCAATGGTTTAGCAATACTAGAAAAATTACAGATGAAGCGACGATAAAAATTAGCAAAGCCAAGGAACTTTTGCAGACTCTTCAGAGATGTCGGCTGAGTACAATCATAAATGGCCTGGACCTTAACAGGGTCCATCTCGATGGTAGAAGGGGAAAAAATGAATCCCAAAAATGAAATCTTCTGAACACCAAAGAGACACTTTGATCCCTTCACAAACAAAGAATTAGCACGCAGGACCTGGAACACCATTCTGACCTGCTTCACATGAGACTCCCAATCATCCGAGAAGACCAAAATATCATCCAAGTATACAATCAGGAATTTATCCAGGTACTCTCGGAAGATGTCATGCATAAAGGACTGAAATACTGATGGAGCATTGGCAAGTCCGAATGGCATAACTAGGTACTCAAAATGGCCCTCGGGCATATTAAATGCAGTTTTCCATTCATCGCCCCGTTTAATACGCACAAGATTATATGCACCACGAAGATCTATCTTGGTGAACCAATTAGCCCCCTTAATCCGAGCAAACAAATCAGATAGCAGCGGCAAGGGGTACTGAAATTTGACCGTGATTTTATTTAGAAGGCGGTAATCAATACAAGGTCTCAGCGAACCATCCTTCTTGGCCACAAAAAAGAATCCTGCTCCCAATGGCGATGACGACGGCCGAATATGACCCTTCTCCAAGGATTCTTTTACGTAACTCCGCATAGCGGCGTGCTCAGGTACAGATAAATTAAACAGTCGACCCTTAGGAAACTTACTACCAGGAATCAACTCGATAGCACAATCACAATCCCTATGCGGAGGTAGGGCATTGGACTTGGGCTCATCGAATACATCTCGGTAATCAGACAAGAACTCTGGGACCTCAGAAGGGGTGGATGATGAGATAGACAGAAATGGAACATCACCATGTACCCCCTGACAACCCCAGCTGGACACAGACATTGATTTCCAATCTAATACTGGGTTATGGACTTGTAGCCATGGCAACCCCAACACGACCACATCATGCAGATTTTGCAACACCAGAAAGCGAATATCCTCCTGGTGCGCAGGAGCCATGCACATGGTCAGCTGGGTCCAATACTGAGGCTTATTCTTGGCCAAAGGCGTAGCATCAATTCCTCTCAATGGAATAAGACACTGCAAGGGCTCCAAGACAAACCCACAGCGCCTAGCAAACTCCAAGTCCATCAAATTCAGGGCAGCGCCTGAATCCACAAATGCCATGACAGAATAGGAAGACAAAGAGCAGATCAAAGTAACGGACAAAAGAAATTTCGACTGTACCGTACCAATGGTGGCAGACTTAGCGAACCGCTTAGTGCGCTTAGGACAATCGGAGATAGCATGAGTGGAATCACCACAGTAGAAACACAGCCCATTCTGACGTCTGTGTTCTTGCCTTTCAGCTCTGGTCAAAGTCCTATCGCACTGCATAGGCTCAGGTTTATGCTCAGATAATACCGCCAAATGGTGCACAGATTTACGCTCACGCAAGCGTCGACCGATCTGAATGGCCAAAGACATAGACTCATTCAGACCAGCAGGCATAGGAAATCCCACCATGACATCCTTAAGGGCTTCAGAGAGACCCTTTCTGAAGATTGCTGCCAAAGCACATTCATTCCATTGAGTGAGCACAGACCACTTTCTAAACTTCTGACAATAAATCTCTATCTCATCCTGACCCTGACAAAGAGCCAGCAAATTTTTCTCTGCCTGATCCACTGAATTAGGTTCATCGTACAGTAATCCGAGCGCCAGAAAAAACGCATCAATATTACATAATGCAGGATCTCGTGGCGCAAGGGAAAATGCCCCGTCTTGAGGGTCGCCACGTAATAAAGAAATAATAATCTTAACTTGTTGAACTGGGTCACCAGAGGAGCGAGGTTTCAACGCCAGAAACAGTTTGCAATTATTTTTGAAACTCAGAAATTTAGCTCTATCTCCAGAAAACAAATCAGGAATAGGAATTCTTGGTTCTAACATAGAATTCTGAGCCACAAAGTCTTGAATATTTTGTACTCTTGCAGTGAGAAGATCCACACATGAAGACAGACCTTTAATGTCCATCACCACACCTGTGTCCTGAACCACCCAAATGTCTAGGGGAAAAAAAAGGCAAAACACAGTGCAAAGAAAAAAAAAAGGTCTCAGAACTTCTTTTTTCCCTCTATTGAGAAGCATAGTACTTTTGGCCTCCAGTACTGTTATGAATAGGTAATTCAGAACCACAATGGACCTTGAAGTTCAGAGCACACAAGTGACCTGACAAAAACCACAAATCATAGGATGAGCTCTGAGACGTGGAAACTCTGCTGACCGCAATCCCTAAACCTATCGAACCACACTAGAGGTAGCCGTGGATTGCGCCTAACGCTCCCTATGCAACTCGGCACAGCCTGAGAAACTAGTTAGTCCTGAAGATAGAAAAATAAGCCTACCTTGCCTCAGAGAAATTCCCCAAAGGAAAAGGCAGCCCCCCACATATAATGACTGTGAGTTAAGATGAAAATACAAACACAGAGATGAAATAGATTTAGCAAAGTGAGGCCCGACTTACTGAATAGACCGAGGATAGGAAAGATAGCTTTGCGGTCAACACAAAAACCTACAAACAACCACGCAGAGGGGCAAAAAGACCCTCCGCACCGACTAACGGTACGGAGGTGCTCCCTCTGCGTCTCAGAGCTTCCAGCAAGCAAGCAAAAACCAAAAAAGCAAGCTGGACAGAAAATATAGCAACAAAAGTAACACAAGCAGAACTTAGCTTATGCTGAGCAGACAGGCCACAGGAACGATCCAGGAGGAAGCAAGACCAATACTAGAACATTGACTGGAGGCCAGGATCAAAGCACTAGGTGGAGTTAAATAGAGCAGCACCTAACGACTTAACCTCATCACCTGAGGAAGGAAACTCAGAAGCCGCAGTACCACTCGTGACCACAGGAGGGAGCTTGATCACAGAATTCACAACATCTTCCTGTACTGAGCGGTCACATGGTACTGCTCATTACAGTCATGAATATGCGGCTCCACCTCCCATAGAGGTGGAGACACATATTCATTTACTGTAATGATCGGTAACTGTGACCGCTCAATACAGGAAGAAGATGCAGCGGCGGGAGAAGCAGGGACCTGCAGGGACCGCGCCGGGAGCAGGTAAGTATGAGGGGAGCGCTGCGCGATATTTACCTGCTCCTCACTCCGGTGCGGCTCCGTCTCCAGCATCCTCTGGCAGTGACACTCAGGTCAGAGGGCGCGGTGACGTAGTCAGTGCGCGCCCTCTGCTGAGCGTCAGTGCTGGAGACGGAGCCGCATGAGGAGCAGGTAAATATTGAAAGCGCAGGCGTCCTGAGCAAGAGAGGTGAGTATGTGATTTTTTTTTTTTATTGCAGCAGCAGCAGCATTATATATGGCACAGCTTTATATGGAGCATCTATGGGGCAATAATCAACGGTGCAGAGCATTATATGTGGGGCACAACTTTCTATGGAGCATCTATGGGGCCATAATGAACAGTGCAGAGCATTCCATATGGCACAGATTTCTATGGAGCATCTATGGGGCCATAATTAACAGTGCAGAGCATTATATGTGGCATAACTTTATGTGGAGCATCTATGGGGCCATAATGAACAGTGCAGAGCATTCCATATGGCACAGATTTCTATGGAGCATCTATGGGGCCATAATTAACAGTGCAGAGCATTATATGTGGCACAGCTTTATGTGGAGCATCTATGGGGCCATAATGAACGGTGCAGAGCATTCTATATGGCACAGCTTTATGTAGAGCATCTATGGGGCCATAATGAACGGTGCAGAGCATTATATATGGCACAGCTTTATGTGGAGCATCTATGGGGCCATAATGAACAGTGCAGAGCATTATATGTGGCACAGCTTGGTGTGGAGCATCTATGGGGCTATAATGAACGGTGCAGAGCATTATATGTGGCACAGCTTTCTATGGAGCATCTATGGGGCCATAATGAATGGTGCAGAGCATTATATATGGCACAGCTTTATATGGAGCATCTATGGGGCAATAATGAACGGTATGAAGGATCTATTTTTATTTTTGAAATTATTATTTTGCTGCATTTCCTACCCTAGGCTTATACTCGAGTCAATAAGTTTTCCCAGTTTTTTGTGGCAAAATTAGGGGGGTCGGCTTATACTCGGGTCGGCTTATACTCGAGTATATACGGTACTTCAGATGTTGTTCCCTATCCATATTACAATGTTGATGTACATGATCCTCCAACAGAAATGGATTATTTGCAGCCTTGATGCACACTCTAGTGGCACGTTCTTCAAATACAAGGTTGAGAAAATGTTTTTTAACACTGACCGCACATTATGGGATTGGCACTTTGGGATTCCTTATCTACCAGTATCTTAATTTTGTTAAAGTTGGCCACCACTCTCAGACACTATCCCACCAAGTCCTCTTCTTGTAAGGCCAGAGTCACACTAGCGAGAAATACGGACGAGTGCTATGCAATAAAAAATCGCATAGCACTCGGACCGATGTTAATCTATGGGGCAGCTCCCATCATCCATTGTTTTCTCGGCCGTATTATACGTGCGGAGGAAATCACAGCATGCTGCGATTGTCACCGTATTACGCCCGAAATACGCCAATGAAAGTCTATGGGTGCAAGTAACTCGCACACCACACGGACCATCAGTGTGACTTGCGAGAAATACGCACCGGTGTCCAATAGAAAAGCCGACAATTCATTGCGGTGCATTGTAAACTCACACTGATGGCTTACAATAGAATAGATAAAATGAATGTCTACACATAGTAAATGTAGATATATATATATCAGTGACACACACACACACACACACATATATATATATATATACACATATTTATATATCTTTATATTTCATAGAGAGTTAGATAGCAGAATAGCCGATAATTCAATTGTCGGTTTCTGTGAAATCATTGCAGAACCTGACAGGATATGAGACATGGTTTACATACAGTAAACCATTGCATATCTGTTTATATATGTCCCTGACTAATAATGTTAGTAGTTTGTGTGTAAAATTTTGGAGCTGTAGGCGTTAAATTAAAGGATTAATTCACGGAAAAAACTGGGGTGGGCTCCCACGCAATTTTCTCCGCCAGAGAGGGAAAGCCAGTGACTGAGCACAGATATTATTAGCCTAGAGAGGGACCATTGTTATTGCTCCCCCCCAGCTGCAAAAATCTGCCCCCAGCCACCCCAGAAAAGGCGCATCTGTATTCCAGGCACTTAGCCACTATCTTCTCACTGCCCTGTAGCATTGGCATATGGGGTAATAAGGGGTTAATGTCACCTTGCTATTGTAAGGTAACATTAAGCCTGGTTAATAATGGAGAGGTGTCAATAAGACACCTCTCCATTATTAATCCAATAGTATGAAAGAGTTAAAAATACATACACACATTAAGAACTAAAGTCTTTTAATGAAATAATGAAACACACAGATTTAACATTTTTATTGCACACTCGATCCAAGCAAAGCCCTCGTTCTTCTGTAAAAAAAAAAAAAGCAAAATAAAAAAGCAACAATATTCCATACCTGTCCGCTGTACAATCAAGTCCCATGCTGAAATCCATCTCAAGGGGTTAAATAGTTTACAACCCGGAGTGGTGCTAATGGAGGAATGGATGAAAAGCTGCCTGTGCAGCCTCCCCGCCTGACCGGACATGAACTCATTAGCGTGGGAAAGTTTCTGAACAAGTTCACCGCGTCAGGCGGGGAGTCTGCGCATGCTCAGTGACTACTGCTGACATCACATAGGCTGCGCTACCTTAGAATGCGCAGAGATACTACAAGCAGATACGTGTTCAATCACATCCCGATGCAACCCTGGCCACCAAAAACAACGAGAAATGAGATCTGCAGTTGCCTTACCACCTGGATGGCTAGTAAGCACAGAGTTGTGATGTTCCTTAATTACTTTGAAGCGCAGAATAGATGATACAAATAACCTTCCTGAAGGGCAGGAGGCAAGGGCGTCCCCTTGGGCCTCCAACACCTCAACCTTCAGCTCAGGATACAATGCCAAAATGACTACCCCTTCTGCAAAAGCGGGGCAGGGTTCTCATGGTCAGAAGCACCAGGGAAGTTCCGGGACAAAGCATCAGCCTTGATATTTTTGACCTCTGGAAGCAAAGTGACCACAAAATTGAACCTAGTAAAAAACCTGGATTTCATAGTTCCACACCTCAGCATGTCAGAGATGCAGTTACTGACAGCTCGGCCATCCAATCTGGTATAGAGGTGTGCTGAAGCTGTATTTTGATTGGATGGCTAAGCAGTCAATCTCGTACAGGGGTGAGCTGAGCTGTCAGTGTGTTGATTGATAGCTCGACTATCCAATCTGGGACTGTGAGGCATCGGCTGTCTCATGGGTTCACTATTCCAGTTAATGGCCATGCTTCTTAACTGAGTTTCCTAGAACACTGCCAGACATACATTCATCTTTTGAGGTTTGTGCTTAGTGCTCTCCTGTGCCTTGAGTTCTGTATGCTTGATCTGTTGCCTGACCTTGGACTTCGTTCTGACCATCTGCCTGTTTATCCCCTTCAGCTCTGATCTGTTATCCTCCCGGTACTCTGACCTCAGAACGT
Source organism: Ranitomeya imitator (assembly GCF_032444005.1). Lineage (NCBI taxonomy): Eukaryota > Metazoa > Chordata > Amphibia > Anura > Dendrobatidae > Ranitomeya > Ranitomeya imitator. The sequence continues at coordinate 433,033,302 of NC_091285.1, forward strand.
TACCTGATTACGCTTTTGTCTCTTCCTTCTGTTTATGATGTACCCTCCTGGCTTCTGACCTTGGACTCCTTGACCACTCTGACTCACGGCTTGGCCGGGAGAAGTGACTAGCGTCACAATGGACCATCTAGCTTGCCTAGGGTTGAGACGTTTAGCTGATTGAAGATATGAGAGGTTCTTATGGTCAGTAATAATAGTAATGGGATGGACAGCCCCCTCTAACCAATGTCGCCATTCTTCAAATGCCAATGTAATCGCCAAAAGTTCCCTATTGTCCATGTCATAATTTCTCTGAGCCGAAGACAATTTCTTAGAAAAGAAAGCGCATATATGCCATTTACCCGGGGACGTACCCTGAGACAACACTGCCCCAACCCCCACCTCCGACTCATCAACCTCCACACAAATGGTTGGGAAACATCTGGTTGACTGAGTATATGGGCCATGGCAAAACAGCTCTTTAGGGAGGAAAAATCCTGCAGGGCGGCATCCGACCATTTGGAAAAATCAGACCCCTTCCTTGTCATATCAGTAAGGGGTTTCACAACCACAGAATAATTTTGGATGAATTTCACGAAAAAAATGGTAAAGCCCAGAAAACGTTGTAGAGACTTCAGGTTCTCAGGATGGTCCCAATCAAGGACAGCACGGACCTTCTCTGGATCCATCTGAAAATCCGAAAATCCGAAGATGACAACAGGTACCCCAAAAATTGTCCCTCCTGGACTGCGAAAACACATTTTTCTAGTTTGATATATAGTTTGTTGACCCTTAATATTTGCAACACCTGTTTAACATGCCCCCGATGTGTCTCAAAATGCATTGAGTAAACCAAAATATCGTCTAGATAGACCACCACAAACCTGCCCACCAAATGATGAAAATATCATTAATGAGGGGTATTGAACGCTGTCTTCCATTCATCCCCTTCTCTGATTCCAAACAAGTTGTAGGGCCCCCTTAAATGCAACTTGGAAAACACCTAAGCCAAAAAACGGGGCAACTACTGTATGAACTCCGCCATACGATAATTACAGAAACCCAAAAGAAAATGGACACTAGAGCTATTAAAACGTTAGAAAATTATTTTATTGAAAATCATTCTAAAAATTGTATTTAAACAATCTTATCTAATTTTATAATTAAATAAGACGCAATACACAAGAGATAGACAACAATCCTAGTACCAAGTACAGTAAAAGAACAATGCAGGTTAAATGTATAAACCTCTTCATATTTCATACAAACTACACCTATAAATGCATAGATAGTCTCATAATAATAACATTAAGGGTTTGCGAAGATGAATAGAAGAATACTGAACGTGGATTAATGGTTCAAAATATCGTACCAGATACGTACAGTATATATCATCAGCTACTAGAACTTTTTCATTCCAAGTTCAGGAGCAGGTTGGTTCAATTATCGTATCGGTCACTTTTCCCTCCTTTTGAGTATGGGATTTTCTCTCTATTCACTGCCGTTTTGTTGATTATTTCCAATATGCCACATCTGCTAGCCCATATGGGTATCGATAGGAGGATATGGTGATTAGATTTCTTATTTGGTCCTAGTGTATGGTAACAGTATTTTATATTGTGTGCCCCCAATGAGGTATTGATAGAGTGTAATCGCTATTGCAGCGTGTATCTGGACTGTGTACATTGCACTATTTGGCACTTTATCTACGTAGGATCTGTTATTTATCTATAACCTTCCATAGGTATAATGAGATTATTTAATCAGTATATATACTATTAATATGACTTGATGCATTTATTTGGAGCTTACATTCTTTGCACTATTGGCACTTTGTATGTACATTTCTAGTAGCTGATGATATATATATACGTATCTGGTACGATATTTTGGACCATTACACGTTCAGTATTCTTCTATTGATCTTCATAAACCCTTAATGGTATTATTTTGAGACTATCTATGCATTTATAGGTGTAGTTTGTATGAAATATGAAGTGGTTTATACATTTAACCTGCATTGTCCTTTTCTTGTACTTGGTACTAGGATTGTCTATCTCTTGTCTATTGCGTCTTATTTAATTATAAAATTAGATATGATTGCTTAAATACAATTTTTAGAATGTTTTTCAATAAAAGAGTTTTCTAACGTTTTAATAGCTCTAGTGTCCATTTTCTTTTGGGTTTTTGGAAAACACCTTAGCTCCCACGGCCTGACTGAACAGATCCGGAATCAGAGGAAGAGGGTATGGATCTCTGATGGTAATGATTTAATTTCTGGAAATCTAAACAAGGATGTAGACCACCATTTTTTTTCTTCACAAAAAAGAACCCTGCCGCCACGGGCGAAGATGAGGGTCTGATTTGTCCCTTCTCCAGACTTTCCGCAATTAAATCCTTAAACAGTCCTCATGGCAGTAATCTCCCCACTCAACTAAATATGCACGGCCGGCGATAATGTCATGCACAGTGTGGGAAGACTAAGTGCAACAAGAGGGGAAGGAAGACCATACTCTAGGGAAAAGGGGAGTGGAGACCCCTAGGCAGATCTGATAGCACTCTGCTTTCCCTATCGTCCCTATATTAGCTCCATACCAATCACCGAGCAGGAACCTAAGCCCTGTATATCCCTAGAGCTGGGTCCTAAATAGGGAAGAGGGGATGAGCACTGATCAGTCCCCACTGTCAGGGCTGCCACTAGAAATTTCGGGGCCCCATACTGGCATCATTTTCGGGGCCCCCTTGAAACTCCGCCCAGGCCCCACCCCAGCCCCGCCTCCAGGCTCCACCCCACGAACTGTCCACAGTCCCACCGCTCTCTCTTGGAAAATCTCCACTTCTCACCTATCACACATTGACAGTTCCCATCACCAGATCACACATATAGCCGGTAGCTTTTGTTTTGGCCAAAAGATTTTTTAAGCCGCCACCATAACACGGTTGACACTTTTGGCCGGGCCCTACTCTACTGTAACCTACTAAATATTTGTTAAAATATGCAATACAATTTAGGTATATTTTTATTTATTTTTCAATTTTTAAAATGACCTATAATACTACATACAAGGAACAAATACCACAGCACTATGACCAGATGACATATTACCACCACAGTGATCGAATAATATAAAATACAAGGAAGAAATACCGCTACACCATGACCAGACCGCATATTACCACAAATGACTGAATACTACAATACTGATCAGTAATAAAAAAAAACCACAATACTATCACCATCAGTGCCATTATGCACAGGAGATCTGTAATTATTAAGCAGTGTCTGTGTACAGGTAATACAGTGATCACCGGTGACATTACACACAGGAGCTCTGTATATAATGTATAGGTAATACAGTGATCACTGGTGACATTGTACACAGGACCTCTGTATATAGTATACAGTGTATAGTGTCAGTGTATAGGTAACACTGACTCACCAGTGACGTCTCTAGGTGAAGTCCTTCATCTTTCATCCAGCACAGACCGCCATCACTTCATCCAGCCAGGACTCGTCTCTGCAGGAAATAAAACAGTTATCTCGAGTTCCGCTTGTAGAACACATTGCTTAATTTTCCCAACTTCTACATTACACCACATGAAGAAGGCAACATAGTATCACTCTACACAGTAACAGGACCGCCCCCCCATTTAAAACAGTATACTCAAAAAATAAAATAAATACATCACTGCAATAATAATATCCCTTAATTAGCCCCTATGGTAATATTCGCCATCCTAGCCCCCGTGTGTTTCATTCCAGGCTCCAGCCATATGTTCTCCCATCCTGCCCTCATGAGTATCCATTCTGCCCCATATGATCTCCCCATCCTGCCCCATCTGTCTCCATCTGTCTCCATTCTGCCCCATCTGTGTCCAGCACTCTGCCCCATCTGTGTCCAGCACTCTGCCCCATCTGTGTCCAGCACTCTGCCCCATCTGTGTCCAGCACTCTGCCCCATCTGTGTCCAGCACTCTGCCCCATCTGTGTCCAGCACTCTGCCCCATCTGTGTCCAGCACTCTGCCCCATCTGTGTCCAGCACTCTGCCCCATCTGTGTCCAGCACTCTGCCCCATCTGTGTTCAGCACTCTGCCCCATCTGTGTCCAATCCTGCCCCATCGGTGTCCAGCACTCTGCCCCATCTGTGTCCAGCACTCTGCCCCATCTGTGTCCAGCACTCTGCCCCATCTCTGTCCAGCACTCTGCCCCATCTCTGTCCAGCACTCTGCCCCATCTCTGTCCAGCACTCTGCCCCATCTGTGTCCAGCACTCTGCCCCATCTGTGTCCAGCACTCTGCCCCATCTGTGTCCAGCACTCTGCCCCATCTGTGTCCAGCACTCTGCCCCATCTGTGTCCAGCACTCTGCCCCATCTGTGTCCAGCACTCTGCCCCATCTGTGTCCAATCCTGCCCCGTCTGTGTCCAGTACTCTGCCCCGTCTGTGTCCAATCCTGCCCCGTCTGTGTCCAGCACTCTGCCCCATCTGTTTCCAATCCTGCCCCATCTCTGTCCAGCACTCTGCCCCATCTCTGTCCAGCACTCTGCCCCATCTCTGTCCAGCACTCTGCCCCATCTCTATCCAGCACTCTGCCCCATCTCTGTCCAGCACTCTGCCCCATCTCTGTCCAGCACTCTGCGCCATCTCTGTCCAGCACTCTGCCCCCCATGTGTCCAGCTTTCTGCCCCCTGTGTCCAGCTTTCTGCCCCCCCCTGTGTCCAGCTTTACTGCCCCCTCTGTGTCCAGCTTTACTGCCCCCTCTGTGTCCAGCTTTACTGCCCCCTCTGTGTCCAGCTTTACTGCCCCCCCTGTGTCCAGCTTTCTGCCCCCCCTGTGTCCGGCTTTACTGCCCCCTCTGTGTCCGGCTTTACTGCCCCCCCTGTGTCCGGCTTTACTGCCCCCTCTGTGTCCGGCTTTCTGCCCCCCCTGTGTCCGGCTTTACTGCCCCCTCTGTGTCCGGCTTTACTGCCCCCCCTGTGTCCGGCTTTACTGCCCCCCCTGTGTCCAGCTTTCTGCCCCCCCTGTGTCCAGCTTTACTGCCCCCCCTGTGTCCGGCTTTACTGCCCCCCCTGTGTCCGGCTTTACTGCCCCCCCTGTGTCCGGCTTTACTGCCCCCCCTGTGTCCGTCCTTACTGCCCCTCCTGTGTCCGGCTTTACTGCCCCCCCTGTGTCCGGCTTTACTGCCCCCCCCTGTGTCCGGCCTTACTGCCCCCCCTGTGTCCGTCTTTACTGCCCCCCGTGTCCATCCTTACTGCCCCCCCTGTGTCCGGCTTTACTGCCCCCCCTGTGTCCGGCTTTACTGCCCCCCCTGTGTCCGGCCTTACTGCCCCCCCTGTGTCCGGCTTTACTGCCCCCCCTGTGTCCGGCTTTACTGCCCCCCCTGTGTCCGGCCTTACTGCCCCCCCTGTGTCCGGCTTTACTGCCCTGGGCCCCCCCCCCCCCCCCCGTATCGCCGCTCTCAATAAAAAAAAAAAAAAGTTCTGCTTACCTGCCGCGCTCCTGATCTCTCCACGCAGCTGCACCGTGCAGTCGCCGGCGACTGACAATGACGTCAGACGCCGGCGACCTGCACGCTGCGGCTGGCGGCTGTTAACTATTGACGTGCGGGCGCGGGCCCGCATGTCAATAGCGTACAGCTGTAGCGCCGGCCGCCGCTAAGGGCCCGGTTCAGCCTGCGGCTGCCGGTAGGGGCCCGGTAAGCAGGTAAGAGGGGGCCCGATGCGGGCCCCCTCTGCTCACCGGGCCCCATACGCCAGTCACGGCTGTAATGCCCTGATGGCGGCCCTGCCCACTGTACACTAAAGAGAAGGGAGACAAACAAGGGGGAAGCAACTTACAGTGGGTATGGAAAGTATTCAGAACCCTTTACATTTTTCACTCTTTGTTTCATTGCAGCCATTTGGTAAATTCCAAAGAGTTCATTTTTTTCTCATTAATGTACACTCTGCACCCCATCTTGATTGAAAAAAACAGAAATGCAGAAAATTTTGCAAAAATATTAAAGAAAAACTGAAATATCACATGGTCATAAGTATTCAGACCCTTTGCTCAATATTGAGTAGAAGCACCCTTTTATTATTATTATTATTATTATTATTATTATTATTTATTTATATAGCACCATTAATTCCATGGTACTGTACATGTGAAAAAGGGGTTAAATACAGGGCTATAGATATCGTTAGCAGTAAACAAATTTACAATGACAGACTGGTACAGAGGGGAGAGGACCCTGTCCTTGCAGACTTACATACTTTGAGGCTACATACTTTTGAGCTAGTATGGCCATGAGTCTTCTTTGAAAAGATGTAACAAGTTTTTCACACCTGGATTTGGGGATCCTCTGCCATTCTTCCTTGCAGACAGGGGCGGACTGGCCCAGGTGGAAAAGGGGCATTTGCCCCCTGGGCCGGTCACTAAGCAGCTGATTAAGGCCGCCAGGGGGCCGCCTTGTTTTAGCTGTGCAGGCAGCATCACAGTGGAGGAGACACAGACGCAGGCACAGCTCCCTGTGTGCGGCCGTCTGCTCTGCTGGAGTGGGGGAGCGCGGCTGTATATCTTCTTCCGGCCGGAGAGGAGCTTGTGGGCGGCTCAGACAGGAGACCTGATGGTGAGTGCTGTAGAGCTTCTGTGTGGTGAGCAGGGGATGCTGATAAGTCCAGGGCGGCTTCTGTATAGAGTCAGCGGCCGCTCTGCTGATCACTGAGATTTATTGCAGGAGAGTGAACTTTCAGGGTCGCCCTGTCAGTGACAGGTTATCAGCTCCAGGGTCACCAGATCTGGAGGAAAGTTCAATCTCCTGCAATAAATCTCCATCCCTGTACCTCAGAGTGACCAGAGACACAATACTGAATCCTGCCCTGGACTGATCCAGCCGGAGCCTGGTACAAAGAATAATACAGAGATCAGTGGTTATACCCTGTACACACTATCCTAGATCTGTATTATACATACAAAAATGCATATACTGTATAAGGCTAAGTTCACATTAGCGTTTGAGTCCCCTGCGTGGTGCTGCGGACTTCTTTCCTTAAGTTCCACCTACTCTGCATGCGTCCTGCGTACCTATCTTTAACATTGTGTACGCAGGGACATGCATTGTATGTGGATGCATCCGCGTGCATCATTTTGACGTCCCCTTAGAACACAAGAAAATGCAACATGTTGCATTTGGCAGGCACATCAAAACGTCGCACCGCATACAACACATGTCCCTGCGTACACAATGTTAAAGATAGGTAGACAGGACGCATGTGGAAGTAGGCAGAGCTTAAGGAAACAAGTCCACAGCACCACGCTGGGGACTCAAACACTAATGTGAACCCGGCCTAACAGTATATCAAATGCCACTTATATGTTATGTTGTATGTGTTAGGGCCTGTGCACACGCTGCAGATTGTCGCAGATTTTTCTGCACAGATTTGTCACAAAACCTAAAGGGATTCCTAATGCCATCAAGTGACTGAGAATCCTGATGTCTCGTGCAAACATTCCTTATGTTTTTTCCTTGCAGATTTGGTAGAGATGTAAATCTTCAGCATATCACTTTTATCAGTGCTTTTGCTGCAGATTTCACGCAGACTAAAGGTACCTTCACACTGAGCAACTTTAGAATGATAACGATAGCGATCCGTGACGTTGCAGCGTCCTGGATAGCGATCTCGTTGTGTTTGACACGCAGCAGCGATCAGGATCCTGCTGTGACATCGCTGGTCGGAGCTAGAAGTCCAGAACTTTATTTTGTCGCTGATCACCCGCTGACATCGCTGAATCGACATGTGTGACGCCGATCCAGCGATGTGTTCACTTGTAACCAGGGTAAATATCGGATTACTAAGCGCAGGGCCGCACTTAGTAACCCGATATTTACCCTGGTTACTATTGTATATGTAAAAAAAAAACCACTACATACTTACATTCCGGTGTCTGTCGCGTCCCCCGGCGTTAGCTTCCCTGCACTGTGTCAGCGCCGGCCGGCCGTAAAGCAGAGCACAGCGGTGACGTCACCGCTCTGCTTTACGGCCGGCGCTTACACAGTGCAGGGAAGGTGACGCCGGGGGACAGACAGATACCGGAATGTAAGTATGTAGTGTTTTTTTTTACATTTACAATGGTAACCAGGGTAAACATCGGGTTACTAAGCGCAGGGCCGATATTTACCCTGGTTACAAGTGAGCACATCGCTGGATCGGCATCACACACAGGGTGGCGCAGGGCCGCGCTTAGTAACCCAATATTTACCCTGGTTACCATTGTAAATGTAAAAAGCTCTCCAGCGACCACACAACGACTAAACAGCGACGCTGCAGCGATTGGCATCGTTGTCTATATCGCTGCAGCGTCGCTTAATGTGACGGTACCTTAAGGCCGGAGTCACACTACAGTGAGATACGGCCGAGTCTCGCAGGTTAAAACCAAGCTCTGGCACCGACACTCCAGAGCGTGCGGCTCCATGTATTGCTGTGCGGCCGCACGCTCCGCTCTGGAGTGTCGGTGCCAGAGCTTGGTTTTAACCTGCGAGACTCGGCCATAGCGCACTGTGTGTGATCCCGGCCTAATAAGTGGGGACAAATCTGCAATAAAATTGCATGTAAAAAACACCTCAAAAACTACTATATGCAGCCTTTTTCCTGCAAAGAAAGACAGAAATGGGGCAGAAATATCTGTGGACATACCCTTGGGGAATGTGCACAAAGTAAAATTTCAGCCTTTCTTTGCAGGAAACACGCAGCTACAAAACCAGTATTTTTTATCCCTGCGCTTTTAACTGATTGTGAAATCAATGGTGAAAAACGCAGGGAAGAATGCACAGAGAATTGACATGCTGCAGATTATTCTCTGCACCAAATCTGAAAGGGTAAGTTCACACTATGCGGTTTTTCTGCAGCAAAACCTGATCTCTTGGCAGGAAAGAAGCTGCAGAAAAACGTTTGTTTTTCCTGCGTTTTTTGCTGCGTTTTTAATGAGGTTTTTGCTGCGGTTTTGGCATCCTAGATTTGTCTCTTGTGCATGCTGATAAAGCTAAGTGTTGAAAAAAAAAGTCCTATTCTATAGAATCAGGGTTTTGGCACAAAAACGCAGCAAAACCTGATACCTGAGTTTTTGGTGTGTTTTGTCAGCATTTTTTCACCACCCATTCATTTCAGTGGGTAAACAAATGGTGAAAGTGACATGCTCCATTGTGCAAAAAAACATGCAAAGCACAAAATCCTGATGACAAAAAAACAGTGTGCATGAGATTTCTGAAATCTCATAGACTTTGCTGGTTCTGTAAAATGCAGCTGAAAATTTGCATAAGAAAAGCATCAACAATAACATACATTGCAAAAACGCCCTGTGTGAACTAAGTCAAGAAATACTCAACATCTGCAGGACACTTCACGTTTCTCATTCACTTTGCTGGCATCAGGTTTTGTTAACAAATCTGCGCAGAAAAAAAACATGGCAAATATGCGCAAGTGTGAACATGGCCTTATACTTTGCGTACAGACATGAGATGTTATACAGTATGCACACTCTCATGTATACGTATCTACATACATACACATGTGTATACCGTACAACATCTGATGTTTGTATGACAATGTTTCATATGCAAGTAATATATTATCCTGTATGTGTAAGGGCATGTTTCCACGTGGCATAATACATCAGGATTTGCTGCGGATTGGACACTGTGTATATCCGCAGCGTCCAGATAATACAGCATAGTGGAGGAGATTTTATGAAATTCCATCTCCACTATGCGTGCAGGGACGCATCTGGCGGCCCTGCATTTATGCACATGCAGCGCGTCTTTCTAGATCGCAGCATGTCTATCTTGCGGAGAAGACGCTCCGTCTCCGCAAGATAAATAACCCACTCTATGTACAGGATGCGGTGATTCCGCATGCGCATGTGCTCAATGAACACAGGCGGAATCACCACGCGTACAAAGGGGGGCAGCACTTTGGGCAGAGCGGGGTATCCGCTGCATCCAAAGAGCTACGTTTCCTGACCATGGAAACATACCCTTATACTATGTGTACAGATATCAGATGTTATATAGTAGATAATATTGTATGTGATGGTCAAACACCTGATGTCTGTACTCGTAGTATTATATACAGTATACCAGTCACATACTATCCTGTATATGACATCTGATGTTTGTAGACATATCACCCACCAGTCACATATCCTGTATACTATATGTAATATACTACGTGCACAGACATCTGATGGTATATACTGGATATGTGACTGGTGTAATATCTGATGTCTGTAGTCATTGCGTAATATACACCACTTACATATTATCCTATATACATAGTGGGTATGGAAAGTATTCAGACCCCTTTAAATTTTTCACTTTTTGTTTTATTGCAGCAATTTGGTAAATTCAAAAATCTTCATTTTTTTCTCATTAATGTGCACTCTGCACCCCATCTTGACTGAAAAAAAACAGGAAGGTAGAAATTTTTGCTAATTTAATAAAACAGAAATACTGAAATATCACATGGTCATAAGTCTTCAGACCCTTTGCTCAGACACTCATATTTAAGTCACATGCTGTCCATTTCCTAGTGATCCTCCTTGAGATGGTTCTACTCCTTCATTGGAGTCCAGCTGTGTTTAATTAAACTGATAGGACTTGATTTGGAAAGGCGCACACCTGTCTGTATAAGACCTCACAGCTCACAGTGCATGTCAGACCAAATGAGAATCATGAGGCCAAAGGAACTGGCTAAGGAGCTCAGAGACAGAATTGTGGTAAGGCACAGATCTGGCCAAGGTTACAGCAGAATTTCTGCAGTTCTCAAGGTTCCTTATAGAACAGACGCTTATAAATGGAAGAAGTTTGGGACCTCCGGAAGTCTTCGTAGACCTGGCCGTCCAGCCAAACTGAGCAATCGTGGGAGAAGAGCCTTGGTGAGAGAGGTAAAGAAGAACCCCAAGATCACTGTGGCTGAGCTCCAGAGATGCAGTAGGGAGATGGAGTCAACTATCACTGCAGCCCTCCACCAGTCGGGCCTTTATGGCAGAGTGGCCCGACAGAAGCCTCTCCTCAGTGCAAGACATAGGAAAGCCCCAATAGTTTACTAAAAAAACACATGAAGGACTCCCAGATTATGAGAAGTAAGATTCTCTGGTCTGATGAGATGAAGGTAGACCTTTTTGGTGATAATTCTAAGCGGTATGTGTGGAGAAAACCAGGCACTGCTCATCACCTGCCCAATACAATGCCAACAGCGAAATATGGTGGTGGCAGCATCATGCTATGGGGTGTTCTTCAGGTGCAAGGACAGGATGACTGGTTGGCATTGAAGGAAACATGAATGCGGCCAAGTGCAGAGATATCTTGGATAAAAACCTCTTCCAGAGTGCTGTGGGCCTCAGACTTGGCCAAAGGTTCACCTTCCAAAAAAACAATGACCCTAAGCACAAAGCAAAAATAACAAAGGAGCGACTTAAGAAAAACTGTGACCATTCTTGACTGGCCCAGCCAGAGCCCTGACCTAAACCCAATGGTCATCTTTGGAGAGACCTGAAAATGGCGTCCACCAACGTTCACCATCCAACCTGACGGAACTGGAGAGGATCTGCAAGGAAGAATGGCAGAGGATCCCCAAATTCAGGTGTGAAAAACTTGTTGCATCATTCCCAAGAAGGCTCAATACTGAGCAAAGGGTCTGAATACTTATGACCATGTGATATTTCAGTTTTTCCTTTTCAGTCAAGATGGGGTGCAGAGTGTACATTAATGTGAAAAAAATAAACTTTTTTGAATTTACCAAATGGCTGTAATGAAACAAAGAGTGAAAAATGTAAAGGGGTCTGAATACTTTCCGTACCCACTGTATACAGAGCTGGTTGGGAACCCAGAGGACATTATTTGTTATAAATAGGGAAATTAATAGTTTTCATAGGGGCACCTGAATCAGAAAAAAACGTCATCTGTAAGTTACTATATATGACTGTACTGTAATCACATGTATGTGCAGGGCTGGGATCTACCAATATACGGTTACTATAAGGTGGTATTATTGCTCTTTAGTAGCATTTTTGTTTTCTTTTTTTTATTTAGTAACAGCTTAATGTGTTTCAGTCATTATGTAGTAGAAGGTGTATAGTGGTGTCATTGGTATTTATATAAAGTGTTTTGTTATGTAGAGGTAATGGTAATATGATAATATTATGTATTCGCTGTGTAGTGGTTATGGTAGTTGACATTGTGTAGCCGTATTATTTGTCATTTTATAGCCGTAATTTTATAATATTGGTCATTGCATTGTGTGTTTTTGGTTAGCAACAGTATATACTGTAATTATACACGTATAGATGCTATTTTAAATAGCTAGAGGGGGGTCGTATGGGGAGACATGCACTTTGGGGCTTGGGCCCCTGATCTTTTATGACCCTAGCAACACCCCTGCCATACTGTGTGTTTTACATGTCCGTGTTTCTGGAGTTGTATGTATGTTTGTAAATCAGCTCAGTTATAGTACCATATGTAAGCAGTAAGCTTGGTTCTGGCACTGTATCAATGTAGTAATCTAGATTCTGGTACCATATGTATGCGGTAAGCTTGGTTCTGTTCCCATATCTACGTAGGAGTCTTGGTTTTATTGCTCTATCTATGTAGTAGACTTAGTTAGCGAAAGCTTGGCTCTGCTCCCTTATCTCTGTAGTAAGCTCCGTTCTTTTCCCATAGCTTTGTAGCAAGCTTGATTCTGCTCACATATCTTTTTTGTAAGCTCATTTCAGTTCAGGTATGTATGTAGTAATCTTGGTTCCATTCTCGTGTCTATGCAGTCAGCTTTCTTCTGTTGCAGTATCTATGTAGGTAGTAAGCTTGCTTGTGTTCCCATATCTATTCAGCAAGCTCCGTTCTGTTCCCATATCTATATACCTTCCCATTTTTTAAAGCATGTTATTTCTGCTGCTTTAATGCAGGGACCAGAGATAAGGAGGGCAGGGGTGGTCCACCGCAACTGGTGGGCCACTGCCTTGTGATTGCCCCCCAGGCTGAAAAGTGCCAGCCAGCCCCTGCTTGCAGATCCTCTCCAGTTCCGTCAGGTTGGATGGTGAACATTGGTGATCAGTCAGATGGCCATAAAAACCAGAACAGGATCAGAATGCAGCTCACGGACTGACCGGCAGGTCTCCCGATGCGAGCTTGAAAGCTTCATGTATTTCTATGCAGCTGTCACGCTCGTGTCGGGAGAGCCGTCAGCCAGTGTGTGCACTGCGATCCAAACTCGTTCTGATATACAGCCGTCTGACTACCCTAAGTATCTGATGGATACTCACTTGGAATTCAAATCCAGCATTTGTGCTGTCCTTATGCAATTCCCAGTTGAGACTGAAACTTTCAGTGCAACAGTACATACTTGGAGGCTGTATCTCTTCACCACACTCTGCTGGCTCATGTACTACAACCTCCCTGCCAGAGGCCAGTATATTGGTTGCTACCTGTGCAGCCACACAAGGGTCCAAGAGGAAATGGGGCCCACAATCGCCTCCAAAGAAGGTGGAATTGTGCATTTTGGTGAGTTATTGGACTGTCTGTGTGCAAAGTACTCACATGTGTTTTCATGAAACCTCCCTACTACACAACACTCTATTTTAGTTGGATCTTCCTTCCTCAGTATCTCCTGAACAATGGTTTGTGCCCCATCTGCTGGGCAATTTTGATACATTTACAAGGTGTCTTTGCTCAGCAAGTGCAGCATTGTCTCTGTATGTTTCTTGTAAGGTACTGATAAGCAGGGCCGCCATCAGGGCATGACAGCCGTGACTGGCGTATGGGGCCCGGTGAGCAGAGGGGGCCCGCATCGGGCCCCGTCTCATCTGCTCACCGGGCCCCCCCTGCAGGCGCTGCGGCAGCGGCACACTATTGACGTGCGGGCCCGCGCCCGCACGTCAATAGTTAACAGCCGCCAGCCAGTCTGAGGCTGGCAGCTGAATAGGGCCGCAGTGCGCACTCGCCGGCGTCTGACGTCATTGTCAGCCGCCGGCGGGCCCGGCGAGTGCGTCTGTGTGGAGCCTGGGGGGATCTTCGCCTGGCGCAGGAGCACGGCCAGGTAAGAAGTCGTGTTTTTTTTTTCTTTGAGAGCTGCGATCCAGGGGGGCCCGGGGGGCAGGATGATGGACACACAGGGGCAGAAATGCTGGACACAGTGGGGCAGAAATGCTGGACACAGTGTGGCAGAATGGTGGACACACGGGCAGAAATGCTGGACACATTGGGACAGAATGGTGGACACAGTGGGGCAGAATGCTGGACACACAGGGGCAGAAATGCTGGACACAGTGGGGCAGAATGGTGGACACAGTGGGGCAGAATGCTGGACACAGTGGGGCAGAAATGCTGGACACAGTGGGGCAGAATGGTGGACACACAGGGGCAGAAATGCTGGACACAGTGGGGCAGAATGCTGGACACAGTGGGGCAGAAATGCTGGACACAGTGGGGCAGAATGCTGGACACAGTGGGGCAGAAATGCTGGACACAGTGGGGCAGAATGCTGGACACAGTGGGGCAGAAATGCTGGACACAGTGGGGCAGAATGGTGGACACAGTGGGGCAGAATGGTGGACACAGGGGCAGAAATGCTGGACACAGTGGGACAGAATGGTAGACACACAGGGGCAGAATGCTGGACACAGTGGGGCAGAATGCTGGACACAGATGGGCAGAATGCTGGACACACAGGGGCAGAAATGCTGGACACAGTGGGGCAGAATGCTGGACACACAGGGGCAGAAATGCTGGACACAGTGGGGCAGAAATGCTGGACACAGTGGGGCAGAATGGTGGACACACGGGCAGAAATGCTGGACACAGTGGGGCAGAATGCTGGACACACACAGGGGCAGAAATGCTGGACACAGTGGGACAGAATGGTGGACACACACAGGGGCAGAATGCTGGACACAGTGGGGCAGAATGCTGGACACAGTGGGGCAGAAATGCTGGACAGAGTGGGGCAGAATGCTGGACACACAGGGGCAGAAATGCTGGACACAGTGGGGCAGAATGGTGGACACACAGGGGCAGAAATGCTGGACACAGTGGGGCAGAATGCTGGACACACAGGGGCAGAAATGCTGGACACAGTGGGGCAGAAATGCTGGACACAGTGGGGCAGAATGGTGGACACACAGGGGCAGAAATGCTGGACACAGTGGGGCAGAATGCTGGACACACACAGGGGCAGAAATGCTGGACACAGTGGGACAGAATGGTGGACACACACAGGGGCAGAATGCTGGACACAGTGGGGCAGAATGCTGGACACAGTGGGGCAGAAATGCTGGACACAGTGGGGCAGAATGCTGGACACACAGGGGCAGAAATGCTGGAAACAGTGGGGCAGAATGCTGGACACACGGGCAGAAATGCTGGACACAGTGGGGCAGAATGCTGGACACACAGGGGCAGAAATGCTGGACACAGTGGGGCAGAAATGCTGGACACAGTGGGGCAGAATGGTGGACACACAGGGGCAGAAATGCTGGACACAGTGGGGCAGAATGCTGGACACACACAGGGGCAGAAATGCTGGACACAGTGGGACAGAATGGTGGACACACACAGGGGCAGAATACTGGACACAGTGGGGCAGAATGCTGGACACAGTGGGGCAGAAATGCTGGACACAGTGGGGCAGAATGCTGGACACACAGGGGCAGAAATGCTGGACACAGTGGGGCAGAATGCTGGACACACAGGGGCAGAAATGCTGGACACAGTGGGGCAGAAATGCTGGACACAGTGGGGCAGAATGGTGGACACACAGGGGCAGAAATGCTGGACACAGTGGGGCAGAATGGTGGACACAGTGGGGCAGAATGCTGGACACAGTGGGGCAGAAATGCTGGACACAGTGGGGCAGAATGGTGGACACACAGGGGCAGAAATGCTGGACACAGTGGGGCAGAATGGTGGACACACAGGGGCAGAAATGCTGGACACAGTGGGGCAGAATGCTGGACACACAGGGGCAGAAATGCTGGACACAGTGGGGCAGAAATGCTGGACACAGTGGGGCAGAATGGTGGACACACAGGGGCAGAAATGCTGGACACAGTGGGGCATAATGCTGGACACACACAGGGGCAGAAATGCTGGACACAGTGGGACAGAATGGTGGACACACACAGGGGCAGAATGCTGGACACAGTGGGGCAGAATGCTGGACACAGTGGGGCAGAAATGCTGGACACAGTGGGGCAGAATGCTGGACACACAGGGGCAGAAATGCTGGACACAGTGGGGCAGAATGCTGGACACACAGGGGCAGAAATGCTGGACACAGTGGGGCAGAATGCTGGACACACAGGGGCAGAAATGCTGGACACAGTGGGGCAGAAATGCTGGACACAGTGGGGCAGAATGGTGGACACACAGGGGCAGAAATGCTGGACACAGTGGGGCAGAATGCTGGACACACACAGGGGCAGAAATGCTGGACACAGTGGGACAGAATGGTGGACACACACAGGGGCAGAATGCTGGACACAGTGGGGCAGAATGCTGGACACAGTGGGGCAGAAATGCTGGACACAGTGGGGCAGAATGCTGGACACACAGGGGCAGAAATGCTGGACACAGTGGGGCAGAATGCTGGACACACAGGGGCAGAAATGCTGGACACAGTGGGACAGAAATGCTGGACATAGTGGGGCAGAATGGTGGACACACAGGGGCAGAAATGCTGGACACAGTGGGGCAGAATGGTGGACACAGTGGGGCAGAATGCTGGACACAGTGGGGCAGAAGTGCTGGACACAGTGGGGCAGAATGGTGGACACACAGGGGCAGAAATGCTGGACACAGTGGGGCAGAATGGTGGACACACAGGGGCAGAAATGCTGGACACAGTGGGGCAGAATGCTGGACACACAGGGGCAGAAATGCTGGACACAGTGGGGCAGAAATGCTGGACACAGTGGGGCAGAATGGTGGACACACAGGGGCAGAAATGCTGGACACAGTGGGGCAGAATGCTGGACACACACAGGGGCAGAAATGCTGGACACAGTGGGACAGAATGGTGGACACACAGGGGCAGAAATGCTGGACACAGTGGGGCAGAATGGTGGACACAGTGGGGCAGAATGCTGGACACAGTGGGGCAGAAATGCTGGACACAGTGGGGCAGAATGGTGGACACACAGGGGCAGAAATGCTGGACACAGTGGGGCAGAATGGTGGACACACAGGGGCAGAAATGCTGGACACAGTGGGGCAGAATGCTGGACACACAGGGGCAGAAATGCTGGACACAGTGGGGCAGAAATGCTGGACACAGTGGGGCAGAATGGTGGACACACAGGGGCAGAAATGCTGGACACAGTGGGGCAGAATGGTGGACACAGTGGGGCAGAATGCTGGACACAGTGGGGCAGAAATGCTGGACACAGTGGGGCAGAAATGCTGGACACAGTGGGGCAGAATGGTGGACACACAGGGGCAGAAATGCTGGACACAGTGGGGCAGAATGGTGGACACACAGGGGCAGAAATGCTGGACACAGTGGGACAGAATGGTGGACACAGTGGGGCAGAATGCTGGACACAGTGGGGCAGAATGCTGGACACACAGTGGGGCAGAATGCTGGACACACAGTGGGGCAGAATGCTGGACACACAGTGGGGCAGAATGCTGGACACACAGTGGGGCAGAATGCTGGAGACAGTGGGGCAGAATGCTGGAGACAGTGGGGCAGAAATGCTGGACACAGTGACAGGGGCAGAATGCTGGACACAGTGACGGGCAGAATGCTGGACACAGTGACAGGGGCAGAATGCTGGACACACAGGGGCAGACTGTGAGACCCAGGGGCAGAATGCTGGACACACAGTGGGGCAGAATGTTTGAGACAGTGGGGCAGAATGCTGGACACAGTGACGGGGCAGAAATGCTGGACACAGTGGGGCAGAATGCTGGACACAGTGACAGGGGTGTTCCTACACCCCCCCCTGATTACCTTTGGTCATTCATGACATGCGGTTTTGCAGCATTACTTTAGCCTCTTGGCTCTCCTGGCTCCACTCCATCTTACCTTAGATCCAGCGAGGTATCTATTCGGCGTCATGCCGTTCTTACTTCTTATAGGGGAGCTCTGATCTATTCGTTTAGACTATATTCTATTTGGGCTACACTTGGTTACCCACATACTATGTGCCTTATTTTGATGTGCCTTATTCATCATTCTTGAACTTAGATATATCTTTAGGAGCTATCATTGTACAGGGTGGAACGCGGTAATTTGCTTTTTTGCACTGCATGCTGTGGCGGCACTGTCGGTCGAAGAGAGGGGAGAGTGGGTGTGGCTTACAGTGGCTGATGGGAGATTTGTATTCCTCTGCCTTTCAGTTGCCATCATGCAGTGGACACGTGAGGAGAGGTCATTTTGTGTTGAAGCGTATTTTTCAAATGCCCACTCGATCATTGCAGTGCAGCGTGCTTTTCGTTTACAATTCGCTGTTCCTCCACGCGGACGTGTTCCTGGACGGCAATCAATTGTAAATTGGGTGAATGCATTCAGAACAGCAGGGAATGTGTCATGTGTACGAAGGGGACCTGAGAGAAGGATTACAACACCACAAAACATCGAGAGAGTTAGAGCAGCAGTACTGCAATCTCCGAAACGCTCTGCTCGGAAGCAATCATTTGCTCTTGGCATTTCAAGACGTTCTCTCCACCGGATTCTTCATGATGAAGAATTCTCTTTTTTCAGGATAATGGTCGTGCCATAACTGTGAACTCCGAACGGTACTTGTCTATGATACAGGATTATTTTCAGCCGGCTCTTGAGGCAATGGAACTAGAGGATACATGGTTCCAACAGGATGGTGCCACTGCACACACAGCGAGGGTTACCATGAATTGTTTGAGGCAAATGTTTCCTGGACGGCTTATCTCTTTGAGGGGAGATGTGAACTGGCCAGCACGCTCACCAGATTTAGCCCCATGCGATTTTTTCCTTTGGGGTTACCTGAAGTCTAAGGTGTATATCAACCGTCCCAACACCTTGGAAGACCTAAGGAACAATATTGAAGCTGAAATTGGCAGAATACCAGTGGACATGCTTGTTAGAGTTCATGAAAATTTCAGAAAACGTATGCAGCAGTGTGTGGATAGCGAAGGTCGACATTTCCCAGATACACTATTTAAAACCATGTAATTTAAAAATTCCATTACTGTTCAGTATAATTAAAATATAAAATAAATTTTTCTAATGATCATAATTTTTTTATTTCATTCCCAAATCAGCAAATTACCGCGCTCCACCCTGTATATGCCTTAGATTATATCACATTATATTATATCCATGGCACTCTTAGATTTGTTAGCATGTGGATCCTTATGTCTTAGATAGTCTGACGGTACACACCTTGTGTTTATTGCTGCATATTTACTGGTGTAAATTGGGGTGTTTTACACATTGTTGTATTTTAAGTGTTTTTATGTTTTTTTGTGGTGTTTAATAAACGTATTTTGCTATTATCTTTCTACGTGGTTGTGCAGGCCTGTTTTAGTCCATTCTTTTTCTTCTTTTTAGGGGCAGAATGCTGGACACAGGGGCAGAATGCTGGACATTGGGGCAGAATGCGAGACACAGTGGGGCAGAATGCTGGACACAGTGGGGCAGAATGCGGGACACAGTGGGGCAGAATGCTGGACACACAGTGGGGCAGAATGTTGGAGACAGTGGGGCAGAATGCTGGAGACAGTGGGGCAGAATGCTGGACACAGTGGGGCAGAAATGCTGGACACACAGGGGCAGAAATGCTGAACACAGTGGGGCAGAAATGCTGGACACAGTGGGGCAGAATGGTGGACACACAGGGGCAGAAATGCTGGACACAGTGGGGCAGAATGGTGGACACATTGGGGCAGAATGCTGGACACAGTGGGGCAGAAATGCTGGACACAGTGGGGCAGAATGGTGGACACACAGGGGCAGAAATGCTGGACACAGTGGGGCAGAATGCTGGACACAGTGGGGCAGAATGCTGGACACACAGTGGGGCAGAATGCTGGACACACAGTGGGGCAGAATGCTGGACACACAGTGGGGCAGAATGCTGGAGACAGTGGGGCAGAATGCTGGAGACAGTGGGGCAGAAAAGCTGGACACAGTGACAGGGGCAGAATGCTCGACACAGTGACAGGGGCAGAATGCTGGACACAGGGGCAGACTGTGAGATCCAGGGGCAGAATGCTGGACACACAGTGGGGCAGAATGTTGGAGACAGTGGGGCAGAATGCTGGAGACAGTGGGGCAGAATGCTGGACACAGTGACAGGGGCAGAAATGCTGGACACACAGTGGGGCAGAATGCTGGACACAGTGACAGGGGCAGAATGCTGGACACAGGGGCAGAATGCTGGACATTGGGGCAGAATGCGAGACACAGTGGGGCAGAATGCTGGACACAGTGGGGCAGAATGCTGGACACAGTGGGGCAGAATGCTGGACACACAGTGGGGCAGAATGTTGGAGACAGTGGGGCAGAATGCTGGACACAGTGGGGCAGAAATGCTAGACACAGTGATGGGCAGAAATGCTGGACACAGTGACAGGGGCAGAATGCTGGACACAGTGACAGGGGCAGAATGATGGACACAGGGGCAGACTGTGAGACCCAGGGGCAGAATGCTGGACATTGGGGCAGAATGCGAGACACGGGGCAGAATGGAGATACGGGGCATGATTGGAGACACGGGGCAGGATGAAAGACATGGGGGCATGACTGGAGACAGATGGGGCAGGATTGGAGACAGATGGGGCAGAATGGAGACACAGGAGGCATGATTGGAGACAAGTGTCAGGATTGCAGACATGGGGGCATGATTGGAGACAAGTGTCAGGATTGCAGACATGGGGGCATGGTTGGAGACATAGGGGGCAGAATGGAGACATGGGGCATGATTGGAGACACTGGGGGCAGAATTGGAGACAGATCGTGCAGGATCATGGGGCAGGATGGATATGATGGAGACAGATGGGGCAGGATGGAGAGATCACATGGGGCGATCATCTGGGGCAGGATGGGGAGATCATATGGGGCAGAATGGATACTCATGAGGGCAGGATGGGAGAACATCTGGCTGACGCCAGGAATGAGACACACGGGGCCAGGCTGGGGGATATTATTAATACCATAGGGGCTAATTTAGGGATATTATTACTGCAGTGATGTATTTATTTTATTTTTTGAGTATACTGTTTTAAATGGGGGGCGGTCCTGTTACTGTATAGAGTGATACTATCTCGCCTTCTTCATGTGGTGTAATGTAGAAGTTGTGAAAAATTAAGTAATGTGTTCTGCAAGCGGAGCTCGAGATAACTGTGTTATTTCCTGCAGAGAGAAGTCCTGGCTGGATGAAATGATGGCGGTCTGTGCTGGATGAAAGATGAAGGACTTCACCTAGAGACGTCACGGGTGAGTCAGTGTGTTACCTATACACTGACACTATACACTGTATACAGAGCTCCTGTGTATAATTTCACTAGTGATCACTATATTATCTGTACACAGACACTGCATACTAAGTACAGATCTCCTGTGTACAATGGCACTTATGGTGATAGTATGGTGCTTTTTTTTAAATTACTGATCAGAATTGTAGTATTCAGTCACTATGTGGTGGTAGTATGTGATCTGGACATGGTGTAGCGGTATTTGTTCCTTGTATGTGCTATTATTCGATCACTGTGGTGGTAATATGTCATCTGGTCATGGTGTTGTGGTATTTGTTCCTTCTATGTGATATTATTGGGCATTTTAAAAATTGAAAAATAAATAAAAATATACCTAAATTGTATTGCATATTTTAACAAATATTTAATAGGTTACAGTAGAGTAGGGCCCAGCCAAAAGTGTCTACCGTGTTATGGTGGCGGCTTAAAAAATCTTTTGGCCAAAACAAAAGCTGCCGGCTATATGTGTGATCTGGTGACGGGAACTGTTAATGTGTGATTGGTGAGAAGTGGAGTTTTTCCGAGAGCGGTGGGACTGTGGACAGTTCGAGGGGTGGAGCCCGGAGGCGGGGCTGGGGTGGAGCCTGGGCGGAGTCTCAAGGGGGCCCCGAAAATTTTGCCAGTATGGGGCCCCGAAATTTCTAGTGGCAGCCCTGCTGATAAGGCATGAAATAAATGTTCTCTTGATTGCAATATACACAACCAAGTTCCAATCTGCCTCTAAATACAACAGTGACACCAATAGGGAAATGAACATGTGAGTGGACAGTGGACACAAGTATCGTCTGCTCTCCTCTCAATCAAGTGTTATGTGCACACGTTGCAGATTTGACTGTGGAATTTTCTGTGCAGATTCTGAATTTCTTGGCAGAAAACGCAGGTCAGAATCTGCGCCTTTTTTTGGTATGTGCACACGTTGCAGATTTTTGTGCAGATTTCTTCCTTTTTTTACCCCTGCAGATTTCTATTATGGAATGGGTGCAGAAACGTAGCAGATCTGCACAAAGAATTGACATGGTCCTTTTTTGAATCTGCTGCGTTTTCTGTGCAGATTTTTCTGCACCATCAGCACAGCATTTTTATTTTCCCCTTGATTTACATTGTACTGTAAATCACTTGCAGATCTGCAGCGTTTCTGCGCGGAAAAAAAAGCTGCAGTTCTGCAGGAAATCTGAAACGTGTGCACATACCGTTATAATCGCTGCAGCCATGTGGTTGCAGAACTGTCCATTTCTATGCTGTTCTTTGCAGCTGAATGTGATTCACTCACCAGGGAAATGGGGATACTTGGTACCGGGTCCGGTCGCTCTTAAAGGGGATGTCACGGTGGCTGCGACGTGGTCCGTGACCCTGGGACTCAACAAAAAGGGGAAAGTCTTTAAAGGGTTTAATAAAGTCTATTTGTGATACCACCTGTGGCTTTCGGTCAAAGGGGACCGATGCTGCTTAAAGGGGTCCTCTGGGGTGGTGTTGTTGCAGCAAGATGGTGACGCTTCCCACAGGTGAAGCGGGGTCCCCAGGGCTCCCAAGGTGTATGGCAGGGATGGTGGGTTGCTGGTAAATAATAGAAGACACAGGGTTGCAGTCTTCACCTGGTTTACTGGAGTTGTAGTAGGCCTCAGTCCAGGGTACCTGCAACAGGTACAGAAGGAGTCCAGGCAGCGTGGAAACAAGAAGTCCCCTTGGCAGGTCAGGTTGGGAGCCTTCCTCTATGCGCTGTGTTTCTCGTACCTTGCTACCTCGTTTGCTGGCAAAGTACTCCTTTCTCTCCTGTCCTGGGACAGAACCTGCACGGCAGGCAGCTTGAGCTGTACTCTTGGGGGTCTCTGACACGGTGACTCCAGGCTCTAACTGCTGCTTTGCCTCAGGTATGGTAGGGACAGTATACTTATAGACCTATGCCCTCCGGCTCTGCTGTGGACCTTACAGCTATCCACAACCTCGGGCTCCCGGTGCCCGGCTTCTGCGCTCTGGCTCTTAGGGACCTAATCGTCGCCTCCTTGAGCCCTCAATCTCTCCTCTGCTCCTTTCCTGTCTGCTCCAGACTGAACTCAACTCTCTGGTCACTCTCGACCAACTGTCCTCCTCCTGCAGACCAGGATGTTTATTCAGGGAAGCTGCCCTAAAACTGGGTTTTGAGCTCCCCCTCCTGGCCTGGATTCAGAAGGTGTTGGGTGTGTGAGGTTACTTGTCAAAGAGATCCCTCTTGTTTCCAGGCATAGCACTACCCTCTCCGAGAGGAAGGCAGCACTACTGTGGTACCCAAACTCCCGGGGGGCCACATTTGCCTGCTATAGTAGAACATACAGCCATTGTTTTTCTTTTTTGCTCCTGCAATCAGAAATACAGTTGCACTGGAGCTTCTGACACAAACCTTCTGTTTCATGTGCCCTGATTGCCTTTGGTGTACTTTCTGTACTTATGTAGGGCCTTTTCATCCTATTCTTCGGTGGGAAATAAATGGAATAAGTTAAAGACCTATCACCAGATCAAAAGTGTCCAGTTTGTACTCTTATTTTGTTCCTGCTGCTTCCTTGAGTAATCCATTTCTTTTCTAAATCCATCCATATGGTCTCAGAGATACAGTGGCAAGTAAAAGTTTTGGCACCCCTGGTCAAAATTACTGTTATTGTGAACAGTTAAGCAAGTTAAAGATTAAATGATCTCTAAACGGCATAGGGATAAAGATGACACATTTCTTTTGTATTGTAGGCAAAAAATAAATATATATACTGTGTGTGTGTGTATATATATATATATATGTACATATATATATATATATATATATATATATATATATATATATATATATATGTATATATATATATAGTACAGACCAACAGTCTGGACACACCTTCTCATTTAAACATTTTTCTGTATTTTCATGACCATGAAAATTGTACATTCACAATGATGGCATCAAAACTATGAATTAACACATGTGGAATTATATACTTAGCAAACAAGTGTGAAACAACTGAAATTATGTCTTATATTCTAGGTTCTACAAAGTAGCCACCTTTTGCTTTGATGACTGCTTTGCACACTCTTGGCATTCTCTTGATGAGCTTCAAGAGGTAGTCACCGGGAATGGTCTTCCAACAATCTTGAAGGAGTTCCCAAAGATTCTTAGCACTTGTTGGCCCTTTTGCTTTCACTCTGCGGTCCAGCTCACCCCAAACCATCTCGATTGGGTTCAGGTCTGGTGACTGTGGAGGCCAGGTCATCTGGCGTAGCACCCCATCACTCTCCTTCTTGGTCAAATAGCCTTTACACAGCCTGGAGGTGTGTTTGGGGTCATTATCCTGTTGAAAAATAAATGATGGTCCAACTAAACGCAAACTGGATGGAATAGCATGCCGCTGCAAGATGCTGTGGTAGCCATGCTGGTTCAGTATGCCTTCAATTTTGAATAAATCCCCAACAGTGTCACCAGCAAAGCACCCCCCACACATCACAACTCTTCCTCCATGCTTCACGGTGGGAACCAGGCATGAAGAGTCCATCCGTTCACTTTTTCTGCATCGCACAGTGGTTGTCAAACATGATCGCAGGAAAACTTTGTCAGAATCATCAGGATCCGTTGAAGCGTTCCAGAGTTATAATCTCATAAAGGGACAGTGGTCAGAATTGTAAAAATTGGCCCGGTCATTAACGTGCAAACCACCCTTGGGGGTAAAGGGGTTAAAAGGGTTGTCCATGTGACTGGCTAAGGAGATCCCTGAGAAAGGAATACGTCTATTCTGAAACGCATAGGAATTGGTCCACCGTGCTCTCCTTAGCCAGTCACGTGATCTATCATTTGACCATGACGTCACGCAAGGTCCTGTATTCACAGAGTACCTAGCGGCTGTACAGCACAACGTGCATTCACCGCACGCCGGCAGACACTTCAGCAGCATCCTGCCACCAGCCGGGGCAGTGAAAACTGGTGCCACTACCTGAAGTACCTACATCGGACCTCCCGAAAAAGGAAATTGCATAGAGGCAAGCAGCATACAAGAGCTAGACAGCAAGCAACACCACTAAATGCATCAGGTAAACCGCTTTCATCTATACCTGAAGTTGCGGCATGATCATGTGTGCCTGACACCTATATGATTTTATCTCATACTACTGGGTGCCCCTACTATAACTCTCTCGGTAAGGGCATTCATTTTATTAGCTAATTCCACCTTACCTCGAGCTGCTTCTCCTCTTTTGCTTTTAAAATAAGTTCTAATACCGATACTATTTATCGACCCACATATCAAATGAGGAGTGTTCTCTAGCGCAGATACAAACTATTTAAAGCACTTCATAAATACTTGCTACATTGTGTTGGTATATCACATAAAATCCAAATAAAAGAAATTTAAGTTTATGGGTGCAACATGAAAACATGTGGAAAACATCACGGAGTACTGTTTCAAGGCACTGTAGGTACCAATTGGAAATAGGGTATTCTTATAATCTGATCGTATTGATTGAAAATAAACTCTAACCCCAAGATAAATGAGTGCCAGTATGATGAAGTATGCCTACAGAACTTTTATCCTGAAAAAATGTGGCTGCCAAAGATTAACATTTTTCCAGGAGTTTAGATCTTTGCAATATACTAAAGGTACTGTCACACTAGACGATATCGCTAGCGATCCGTGACGTTGCAGCGTCCTCGCTAGCGATATCGTCCAGTGTGACAGGCAGCAGCGATCAGGCCCCTGCTGGGAGATCGCTGGTCGGGGAAGAAAGTCCAGAACTTTATTTCGTCGCTGGACTCCCCGTAGACATCGCTGAATCGGCGTGTGTGACACCGATTCAGCGATGTCTTTGCTGGTAACCAGGGTAAACATCGGGTAACTAAGCGCAGGGCCGCGCTTAGTAACCCGATGTTTACCCTGGTTACCATCCTAAAAGTAAAAAAACAAACACTACATACTTACCTACAGCCGTCTGTCCTCCAGCGCTGTGCTCTGCTCTCCTCCTGCTCTGGCTGTGAGCGTCGGTCAGCCGGAAAGCAGAGCGGTGACGTCACCGCTCTGCTTTCTGGCTGCCCGGCGCTCACAGCCAGACCAGAGAAGCAGAGCGCCGAGGACAGACAGCGGTAGGTAAGTATGTAGTGTTTGTTTTTTTTTACTTTTTAGGATGGTAACCAGGGTAAACATCGGGTTACTAAGCGCGGCCCTGCGCTTAGTTACCCGATGTTTACCCTGGTTACCGGGGACCTCGGGATCGTTGGTCGCTGGAGAGCTGTCTGTGTGACAGCTCTCCAGCGACCAAACAGCGACGCTGCAGCGATCCGGATCGTTGTCGGTATCGCTGCAGCGTTGCTATGTGTGACGGTACCTTAAAGCTGATTAAATGTATTATTTATGGTCACATTTTTCCTACAGCCAGCAGTCAGGTTAATTGCCTTCAGTTATCTTTATGAGAAATTGAGCAGTGATATAGAAGTATGAAAGTTGTTGCAGGGACAGATTTGATCCATTCTATTTCCTCACTGGTCTGCGTTTGAAAACTAAAGGGATACCGAGAAAAATATTAAATAGTTTACACAAGAACTTCCACAACCAGGAAGCAAATTGAACTCCACAATCAGAAGCAATGCAGCGGGAAGGCCATGAATTCAGAAAATTACTTTAAAGAACCTTTTTTCATCATTGTGGAGCAGAGAAACAAAATGAGCTATCTCATAAATCCTGTATACCACCACCAGGCAGCCTCCTTAATACACAGAAAAATGTAAACTAAGAGGGCACCCTATTAAGGAGATCAACCTAACACATACTTGGCGATTAACCTTTTTAGACAAAAAGAAAACGTATGCGAGTGTGAAAGGGATCTCCATAAGCACAAATAATTTTATTATGCAAATGTAAAATAAGGACTAAAATAGAAACACTTAAAAACCAATAAGCATTAATCAGAACAATGTACCCTCAATAAGGTAACAACCTACTGTCATAATACCTCTGCTCAGAATGTCTGGGACTCAGTGATGGACAGCTCTGTCATCCTATCCTGTGCTGGGGTGCGCTGAGCTGTCGGTGCTTTGATAGACAGCTCAGTTGGCCTATCTGAGACTGGAAGGTGCAGAGATTTCCACAGGTGCTCCCTGTTCTTGGTAATTGCCCTGCTATTTAGGTGAGCTGTCTGGCCCAGATTACTGCCAGTCAAAATCTTATTCTAAGCCTATGGTGTGTGCGTTGCCTGATCCCTGTGCTGTAAGTTCTGAGATTCTGCTGCTGACCTTTGGACCATGTTCTGACTACCCATTTGTTATTGCCACTTTTCTTATCCATTATTTATCTGGTATTTTGACCCTGGCATGTGACCTGACTTACGACTTTGTATTTTCCCTTGGTTTACTACATGCTCTTCTGGTATTGACCCCGGAATGTCTTACTTCACTGACTCATGGCCTGGCCATGGGTTGTGACTAGCATCGCACCTACCAACTCCACCAAAAAATTACAGTTTCACATAACAGAGTATCTTTTAAAATGAAATAAAGTGATGACCTATAAGTGCCAGCTCAAAACAAAGTATAAACTATCAAGCAATAATCAAAAATCTGGTGCTATAAGAATACCTCAGTATAAGAAATAATATACTTGGTGTAAGATAAAAAATAGAATATCGGAGCTAATAACAAGTACATGGAACACAATTTTTATAATAAACCCTATAATTAAGAAGTAAGCACAAAAGATCTGTAATAAAAAAAACTGCACAGTTGACCATGAGATAATGGATATACAGATGAAACCAGAAGTTTACATACACTGTATAAAAAGACACATACAGGTGCTTCTCACAAAATTAGATTATCATCAAAAAGTTAATTTGTTTCATTTCTTCAATACAAAAAGTGAAACTCATATATTATATAGGATAATTACAAACAGAGTGATCTATTTGAAGTGTTTATTTCTGTCAATGTTGATGATTATGGCTTACAGCCAATGAAAACCCAAAAGTAATTATCTCAGTAAATTTGAATAATTAACAAGAAGCACCTGCAAATGCTTCGTAAGCGTTTAAAAAGGTCCCTTAGTCTGTTTCAGTAGGCTCCATAATCATGGGGAAGACTGCTGATTTGACAGATGTTCAGAAGGCAGTCATTGACACACTCCACAAGGAAAGTAAATTTTGCATTTCATTGGAAATCAAGGTCCCAGAGTGTGGAGGAAGAGTAGAGAGGCACACAATCCAAGCTGCTTGAGGTCTAGTGTGAAGTTTCCACAATCAGTGATGGTTTGGGGGAGACATGTCATCTGCTGGTGTAGGTCTACTGTGTTTTATAAAGACCAAAGTCAGCGCAGCCATCTACCAGGGAATTTTAGAGCACTTCATGCTTCCCTCTGCCGACAAGGTTTTTGGAAATGGAAATTTCATTCTCCAGCAGGACTTGGCACCCGTCCACACTGCCAAAAGTACCAATACCTGATTTAAAAACAACAGTATCACTGTGCTTGATTGGCTGTAATAGAGTGCAGGGTAGAGTATGTCACCACGGAACAGACAGACCAACTGTTGAGGGGGATTTATTAACAGGAGTAAGATTGTCCTCACAGGGAGAAAACAGAGGGGGTTAATAGAGAAAGAGCAAACAGTATAACAATACACAACAAGCTAACTGAAGCTATGAAACAGTTAAGCGGAATAGAAATGGTTAACGAGTGTTCTTGTAACTTATCAGTCCTGCGAGGTCCTGACTGAAGGGTCGTTTTTCCAGCGTGGGTGCCGTCACCAACAGCACTTGAAGATTCTGAAGTCTCTGCTCTGTCTCTTGGGAACTGGAGACTCCCGGTTAAATCTTTGCAGCCTTTTCTCAGAGTGAAACTGGAAGCAGGAAGTAGAACAGCCACACTGCTGCATGAGTCTCTGTATGTTAAGCTGGCAGTCTCTCTGCAGTAGCGATGTTACACACACACTGGGCAGTTTACTTGTCACACTCAGGGAGTCTTTACTTGTTACTGCGGTCACCGTGGCTGCGCGCTTGGGTCACTGTCTCTGCACTATCAGGGAAAAAGTCTTCTCTGATTAAGGAGGCTTCCAAGTCCACACTCTCACATCCAGCCTTCACTACGGCTGGTATCTCAGCCTCAGTGCCCTCACGGGGAACACTCTCTTGCGGGGAGCACGGCGCTGCAGCCTGCATTCTCTCTGGCGCGCTGTCCCCTCTGTCTCGTGCGCTCTGCTCTCCCACTCTTTTCTGACCACACCCCTCTCTCTTCCTCTCTGCCCCCAGCAGTCACATGGTCCCCTCTGTCCAGGGGAGAAAGTCCTCCCCCCAACAACCCAGCTGTATGACTAAGTGTTTCCAGGTAAGGAGCAGGGAAAGCAACCTCCTTTGGGCTCATTTTCCTCTTCACCCCCTTACATGGCCAGCAAACTCACCTGACCTTACCCCATAGAGAATCTATGGGGCGTTGTCAAGAGGAAGATGAGAGACACCAGACCCAACAATGCAGACAAGCTGAAGGCTGCTATCAAATTAACCTGGAATTCCATAACACCTCAGCAGTGCTACAGGCTGACTGCCTCCATGCCATGCCACAGTGATGCAGTTATTGATGCAAAGGGAGTCCTGACCAAGTATTGAGTGCATTTACTGAACATACATTTCAGTAGGCCAACATTTTGGATTTTAAAATCATTTGCAAGCTGGTGTTATAAAGTGTTCTAATTTACTGACTTTTAGGTTTTCATTGGCTGTAAGCCATAATCATCAACTGTTAGGTGTCGAGTTCCCACCTCTGCACAGGGGGAATCTCGAACCATCTCTGCTGCGGTCTCCCATTCTTCTCCAGCCGCAGTGGAGTCTGCTCAGCGGAGACGTCGGTCCCTGCATCTTGCTCAGTCTCACTCTGTGCATAGGGTTGCTGCTGCTTTTCCAGCTTCTGCCATTGAAGCCAGTGCTGGGCAGCGGCGAGCAGATGCTTCTGAGACTAAGTCCTACTTTGCACACACTGAGCATGCCCAGGGCAAGATCTCTCAGTGGAGATCTAGGATCACATGCTCAGGTACTGCAGCGACTTCCATTGGTCCTTCTCACGGAAGGTCCTGTAGGTACTAGGACTAAGTTCTGCTTTGCACACTGAGCGTGCCCAGGGCAAGATCTCTCAGTGGAGATCTAGGGTCACATGCTCAGGTACTGCAGCAATTCCATTGGTCCTTCTTTGAAAGGTCCTATAAGTGCTGCAGCTCTTTGAGGCTCGCATAGCCGCACGGCCATGCGCTAGTGTACATTTGTAAACGTGTGTGTATTGTGAGTGAAAGTTGCTCTTTAAATAACCCTCCCTATTGGATGACTGTTCGCGGAAGGTGTATGATTGCTATCTAGCGCCTGACTTATCCAACAGCACGTTACACACTAATACAGCGTCTAGTTGCTGTGTCCGCCAGTGCGGTGCCGTGCGCTTTCAAAGCGCTTTCCTGACCCAAGCCTGGGTGGTTAGTGGCATCCGCCAGTGTGGCACCGCATGCACTCTCGTGCATTCCTTTGTTATTATTTTGGTTACGCTGACACCTCAGTTGCGGTGTCGACCGCAAGTAGTCTACACAGACTCAGATCCCAAGTCTTAGGACTGAGCTCGGAGACTCCTTGCTTGTGCTCTTGTGTGCGGTACCGCGGCCCTGTGACTTAACAGGGTTTTTATTCCTTCACACAGGGTGAAGTTAACCCGTGTGTATTCACATTGTACCGCCATATAGTCCGTCATTACTTGGCAGCAGGTTCCATCTCTTCACGGTGGACCCGGGCTGCGAACGCACCTTATTCTACCTATCTTATTATTTGGTGCGTTCCACTGGCCCTAACATTACACTAGCGCCAGGGTCTGGCTAGTAATGACGGACAAACAGCAATCCTTGCGGTACATCCAGCAGCTGGAGGGTAGGTTGGCGGCTCTCGAGCGCACAACCTCAGCTGTGGATGTAACTGCAGTTGCTGTTCAAGCTGCTAGCGTGGCTGCAGCAACCTTGTCCACTGCCACCCCTGTACCAACTCTATCACGCCTCCCGCTGCCAGAAAAATTTTCTGGTGATAGTAAGTCTTGTAGGGGTTTCGTGAGTCAGTGCTCTATACATCTCGAGCTTCTGGCCTCTCGTTTCCCTACAGAGCGGGCAAAGGTGGGGTTTATTGTGTCTCTTCTGTCGGACAGGGCGTTAGAGTGGGCTACGCCGCTGTGGGAGCGTGCCGATCATGTGGTGCAGAGTGCTTCGTTTTTCCTGAGCACTCTGAAACAGGTCTTTTTAGGACCTCATGTCACCCATGATACGGCGCTCCAACTGTTGGCATTGACTCAGGGCTCGTCCTTGGTCAGCCATTTTGCCGTCCACTTCCGCACCCTAGCATCTGAGCAGGAGTGGTCGGATAAAGCCCTAATTCCGATATTTTGGAGGGGGCTGGCTGACCACGTGAAGGACGCCCTGGCCACTAGGGAGATTCCCACCACACTGGAGGAGTTAATAGCTGTGTCCACTCGTATTGACCTCCGTTTTCACGAGCGGAGGTTAGAGTGAGCTCAGTGTAGGCAGAGGTTCGGCTGGCTCCCACCTTCGCCAAACCTTTGGAATCTCCAGTCCAGGTCCCTGAGTCACATGAGGCCATGGAAGTGTCACGAGGGATCTAAGTCCCGGACCGCTCGTGCACTCCATGTTTGTCATGTTTGCCAGCAGTCAGGACATCTTGCCACCAGATGTTCCCAGCGGGCGAGGAAATGTCAGCGTCTAGTGGTAGTAGGTGGAGATACACTAGACACGGCGACGTTTGCCTCCAAATTGTCCTTTAAGGGGACAATAACAATAGGCTCATTCACTCACTCGGTAGAGCTCTGCGTGGATTCTGGGGCGGAGGGCAATTTTATGTCTTCTGTCTTCGCCCAACTTCACGCAATACCCCTGGTTATGCTAGCTCAACCAGTAACGGTATGAGTGGTGAATGGGTCGACACTGCCCTCACAGATAACACACCAGACCATCCCTTTTACTCTGTCCATGTCGCCATCCCATCAGGAGATTATATCTCTGCTCGTCATTCCTGAGGGTATTGATGAGGTCCTGTTTGGAATACCTTGGCTGCGGTACCACTCTCCTCATATCGAGTGGTCCTCAGGCAGAATTCTGGGATGGGGTGAATCTTGTGGGGGTAGGTGTCAGAGGGAGTGCGTTCAGGTTGCTACTACAGAGGTACCCGCAGATTTATCCTCTCTCCCCAAGCAATATTGGTCTTATGCAGACGTGTTCTCCAAAAATGCAGCGGAGACCCTTCCGCTCCATCGCCCCTATGACTGTCCTATTGATCTCTTGCCTGGTGCTGAGCCTCCCCGGGGTCGAGTTTATCCGTTATCTCTCCCAGAGATGGAGGCAATGTCACAGTACATCCAGGAAAATCTGGCAAGAGGATCCATGCATAGACTACAGGGGTCTTAACGCCATCACCGTTAAAAATAAGTATCCTTTGCTCTTGATATCTGAGGTCTTTGATAGGCTTCGGGGAGCAAGGGTGTTTACTAAATTAGATCTGCGGGGTGCTTACAACCTGATTCGCATCCATGAGGGGGACGAATGGAAGACGGCTTTTAATACCAGGGATGGGCACTATGAATATCTGGTGATGCCCTTCGGGCTCTGTAATGCCCCAGCCGTTTTCCAAGACTTTGTGAATGACATCTTCCAGGATATGCTCTCCTCCTCGGTTGTAGTCTATCTGGATGATATTCTCATCTACTCTCCAGATATTGACTCCCACCGGAGAGATGTTTGCAAAGTCTTCGACCTC
Organism: Ranitomeya imitator; assembly: GCF_032444005.1. Taxonomy (NCBI): domain Eukaryota; kingdom Metazoa; phylum Chordata; class Amphibia; order Anura; family Dendrobatidae; genus Ranitomeya; species Ranitomeya imitator. The sequence goes on from NC_091285.1 coordinate 433,066,529, forward strand.
CTATGGGCAAACTCCCTCTACGCCAGGTTGGAGAAGTGTATGTTCGAGCAGGAGTCCTTACCATTCCTAGGCTATATCATCTCCGCCCAGGGATTGGCTATGGATCCTGCCAAACTACAGGCTGTGATGGACTGGCAGGAATCCCATTCTCTTAAAGCGGTGCAGCGCTTTATGGGGTTCATTAATTATTATCACCAGTTCATTCCGCACTTCTCAACTTTGGTAGCTCCCTTGGTTGCCCTCACCAAGAAGGGGGCAAATCCCAAGTTGTGGTTTGAGGAGGTCTCCAAGGCCTTTAACTCCATAAAGTCACACTTCGCTAGCGCTCCCATCCTACATCGCCCCGACGTAGATAAGCCATTTATCATGGAGGTGGATGCCTCATCTGTTGGTGCTGGAGCAGTCCTCTTCCAAGAGGATTCTCCAGTGTCGGAAGCATCCTTGCTTCTTCTTTTCTAAGACCTCACCAGCAGTGAGGAATTATTCCATCGGGGACAGGGAGTTGCTAGCCATGAAGTTGGCTTTCTCGGAGTGGAGACATCTCTTGGAGGGAGCTCGTTTTCCCTTCCAAGTCTTCACAGATCACAAGAATTTGGTGTACCTGCAGACAGCCCAGCGGTTAAATTCTCGCCAGGCCAGATGGTCCTTGTTCTTCTCCTGGTTTCATTTCACCCTCCATTTTCTTTCTGGGGAGAAGAACATTCGGGCCGATGCTCGCTCTCGCTCCGTTGTGTCATCTGTGGAGGAGGAGGAGCCTCGGCTTATTGTCCCTTCAGAGAGCCTGAGAACGGTGGCTCCGGTTTCGCTAGAGTCTGTGCCCCCAGGCAAGACTTTCGTTCCATCTAATTTGTGACTGGAGGTTCTCTCTTTGGCTCACTCGTCCATGGTGGGTGGACACTTTGGGACCAAGAGGACATCTGAGCTCTTGGCGAGGACGTACTGGTGGCTGCATATGGCTCGTGACGTCGCAGACTATGTTCAGGGATGTGTTTCCTGCGCCAAGAACAAGTCTCCTCGGCAACGGCCAGCTGGGTTGCTTTACCCCATTCCGGAGGCAGACAGGCCCTGGGAGATGGTCGGGATGGATTTTGTGGTGGGCTTACCCAAGTCTCGTAGCTGCACCATTATCTGGGTGATCACCGACCATTTTTCCAAAATGGTACACTTGGTGCCTCTTCCACGGCTACCTTCTGCACGGGCTCTGGCTGTGTTGTTCATCAAGCATATCTTTCGCCTACACGGTATGCCAGACAAAATTGTCAGTGACCGGGGTCCCCAGTTTGCGTCTCGATTCTGGAGAGAGCTTTGTCGTCTACTCAGTATTGAGTTGAATCTCTCTTCGGCATATCATCCCGAGACGAATGGGTTGGTAGAGAGGGCCAACCAGACCCTGGTCACATATTTATGACATTCTGTTTCTGCCAGGCAGGATGACTGGGCATCCTTGCTACCGTGGGCAGAGTTTGCGCTTAACAATGCCGTAGCCGACTCCACCGGTCAGACTCCGCGTGTCCCTGTGCCCATGCCCGTGTCTTCCGCCGACTCCAGGGTGGCAGACTGGGCTGTGGAGGCACGGGACATTTGGGACCGCACTCAGGATGCCATTCGTGTCTCCAAGGAGAGAATGAGGTCCTCCGCCGATGCTCATCGGCGCCCCGCTCCGACCTTTGCTCCTGGCGACTTAGTGTGGCTCTGTGTGGCTCTCCGCCCGTAACATCAGGCTGCGTGTTGAGTCCACTAAGTTTGCACCTCGCTACTTAGGTCCCTTCAAGGTCCTCGAACAGGTTAACCCTGTGGTCTACCGTCTGGCCCTTCCTCCACGCCTGGATATCACCGACACCTTTCATGTGTCCCTCTTGAAACCCGTATACATGTCCCGGTTTTCCGAGTCATCTGCCGGGACATCGGGTTCATCTACGGACGATTACGAGGTGAACGCTATTTTGGGGTGCAAGGTGGTACGTGGCAAAAAACTCTATTTGGTGGATTGGAAGGGTTATGGCCCAGAGGACAGGTCCTGGGAGCCTGCTGAACACATTTGAGCTCCACGGCTCATTGCTGCCTTCGAGCATAGCGAGGTCCAAGGAGGAAGGGGGCCCTAGGAGGGGGGGTAATGTTAGGTGTCAAGTTCCCGCCTCTGCAAAGGGGGAATCTCGAACCATCTCTGCTGCGGTCTCCCATTCTTCTCCAGCCGCAGTGGAGTCTGCTCAGTGGAGACGTTGGTCCCAGCGTCTTGCTCAGTCTCACTCTGTGCATAGGGTTGCTGCTGCTTTTCCAGCATCTGCCATTAAAGCCAGTGCTGGGCAGCGTCGAGCAGATGCTTCTGAGACTAAGTCCTACTTTGCACACACTGAGCATGCCCAGGGCAAAATCTCTCAGTGGAGATCTAGGGTCACATGCTCAGGTACTGCAGCGACTTCCATTGGTCCTTCTCATGGAAGGTCCTGTAGGTACTGGGACTAAGTTCTGCTTTGCACACTGAGCATGCCCAGGGCAAGATCTCTCAGTGGAGATCTAGGGTCACATGCTCAGGTACTGCAGCAATTCCATTGGTCCTTCTTTGAAAGGTCCTATACGTGCTGCAGCTATTTAAGGCTCGCATGGCCGCACGGCCATGCGCTAGTGTACATTTGTAAACGTGTGTGTGTTGTGAGTGAAAGTTGCTCTTTAAATAACCCTCCCTATTGGATGACTGTTCGCGTAAGGTGTATGATTGCTATCTAGCACCCAACTTATCCAACAGCACGTTACACACTAATACAGTGTCTAGTTGCTTTGTCCGCCAGTGCGGCGCCGTGCGCTTTCACAGCGCTTTCCTGACCCAAGCCTGGGTGGTTAGTGGCTTCCGCCAGTGCGGCACCGCACGCACTCTCGTGCATTCCTTTGTTATTATTTTGGTTACGCTGACACCTCAGTTGCGGTGTCGACCGCAAGTAGTCTACACAGACTCAGATCCCAAGTCTTAGGACTGAGCTCGGAGACTCCTTGCTTGTGCTCTTGTGTGCGGTACCGCGGCCCTGTGACTTAACAGGGTTTTTATTCCTTCACACAGGGTGAAGTTAACCCGTGTGTATTCACATTGTACCACCATATAGTCCGTCATTACTTGGCAGCAGGTTCCATCTCTGCATGGTGGACGCCGGGCTGCGAACGCACCTTATTCTACCTATCTTATTATTTGGTGCGTTCCGCTAGCCCTAGCATCAACATTAACAGAAATAAACACTTGAAATAGATCACTCTGTTTGTAATGACTCTATATAATATATGAGTTTCACTTTTTGTATTGAAGAACACAAATTAAACTTTTTGATGATATTCTAATTTGTTAAGAAGCACCTGTATGCATGTTTTCCTCAATATCTGTAATGAAATCAGAATAAACCTTTCCCATTTTAGATCAATTAGGATTACCATAATTATTAATATTTGCCAAATGCCAGAATAATGAGAGAGAGAATGTTTTAAGGCATCTTTATTACTTACTGCAAAAGTGTACATACTCTAAGATTGAGATTAAGACACTAAGATGCCTTTAAACAATTCTGGACTGCCCATATGATGATACCATGTGTTTGGAAGCTTCTGATTCTGCGTTAATTAGAGATACATCTGTGGATGTATTCTAATGCACAACTGAAACACAGTGCTTCTTTGTGTAGCATCATGGGAAATTCTAAAGAAATCAGCCAAGATATCAGAATCTTGTGGACTTGCACAAGTCTGGCTCATCCTTAGGTACAATTTCAAGATTCCTGAAGGTGCCTTGTTAATCTGTACAAACAATTATACACAAGTACAAATAAGATGGGAATGCCCAGCCATCATAATACTCAGGAAGGAGACTGGATCTGTGTCCCAGAGATGAACATGCTTTGGTCCGACATGTGCATATCAACCCAAGGACAAAAGCAAAAGACCTTGTGAAGATAATGGTGGATACTGGCAAGATTGTGTCAATATCCACAGTGAAACGAGTACTGTATCAACATGGGCTGAAAGGCCACTCTGCTAGGAAGAAGCCATTACTCCAGAAGAAACATAAAAAAGCTGGATTAATGTTTGCACATGCACACAGAAACACAGACCTTAATTTTGGAGACATGTCCTCCTGTGGTCTAATGAAACTAAAATTTAACTTTTTAGGCATATTGACCATCGTTATATTTGGAGTAAAAAGTGAGAAGCTTGGAAGCCGAAAAACACCATCTCAACTGTGGAACACTGGGGTGGTAGCATCATGTTGTGGGGTTGTTTTGCTGCAGGAGTGGCTGTTGCACTTAACAAAATAGATGGCATCATGAGAAAAGAAGATTATGTGGCAATATTGAAGCAACATCTCAAGACAACAGTCAGGAAGTTCAAGCTTGGGCAGAAATGAGTTTTCCATATGATCAATGAACAGAAGCATACTGCCAAAATGGTAACACAGTGGCTTAAGGATAACAAAGTCAATGTTTTGAAGTGGCCATCACAAAGCTCTGATCTCAATGCAATTGAAAATGTATGGGCAAAGCTGAAAAGGCAGGTTCGAGCAAGGCGACCTACCTACCTGGATCAGTTACACCAGTTTTGTCAGGAATGGGCCCAAATTCCGACCAACTATTGTGTGAAGCTTGTGGAAGGATATCCCAAACGTTTTACCAAAGTAATTCAGTTTAAGGGCAATGGTACCAAATGCTATAGAAATGTATGTAAACGTTTGATTTTGCAGTAAGTAATAAAAAGGCCTTAAAACATTCTCTCTGTCTCATTATTCTGGGATTTGGCAAATATTAACCCCTTTCTGACCTCGGATGGGATAGTACGTCCGAGGTCAAATCCCCTGCTTTGATGCCGGCTCTAGCGGTGAGCCCGCATCAAAGCCGGGACATGTCAGCTGTTTTGAACAGCTGACATGTGCCCGCAATAGCGACAGGTGGAATCACAATTCACCCACTGCTATTATCTAGTTAAATGCCGCTGTCAAGCGTTGACAGCGGCATTTAACTACCACTTCCAGCCATCGGGCGGGAAATGAGCGCATTGCTGACCCCTGTCACGTGATCGGGGGTCAGCGATGCGTCGGCATAACAACCAGAGGTCTCCTTGAGACCTCTATGGTTGTTGATGCCAAATTGCTATGAGCGCCACCCTGTGGTCGGCGCTCATAGCAATGCAGGAATTCTACTACATAGGAGCAATCTGAGCTTCGCTCCTATGCAGCGGAGGCGATGGAGTTGTGCCAGCTTCTAGCCTCCCATGGAGGCTATTAAAGCATGGCAAAAGTAAAAAAAAATGTTTTAAGATATATGAAAAAAATAAAAACAATATAAAAGTTTAAATCACCCCCCTTTCCCTCCATTCAGAATAAAACAATAAAAAAATCAAATATACACATATCTGGTATTGCTGTGTTCAGAATCGCCCAATCAATAAGAAAAAGGATTAACCTGATCACTAAACGGTGTAGCGACAAAAAAAATTTGAAATACCAGAATTACGTTTTTTTTGTCTCCTTGACATTGCATTAAAATGCAATAATGGGCGATCAAAAGAACATATCTGCACCAAAATGGTATAATTAAAAACGTCAGCTCGGCCTGTAAAAAATAAGCCCTCACCGACCCCAGATCACGAAAAATGGAGACGCTACGGGTATCTGAAAATGGTGCAATTATTTTTTTTTTTAGCAAAGTTTGTAAATTGTTTTCACCACTTAGATAAAAAAGAACCTAGACATGTTTGGTGTCTATGAACTCGTAATGACCTGAATCATAATGGCAGGTCAGTTTTAGCATTTAGTGAACCTAGCAAAAAACCTAGCAAAAAAGCCAAGCAAAAAACAAGTGTGGCATTGCACTTTTTTTGCAGTTTCACCGTACTTGGAATATGTTTCTCATTTTCTAGTACATGACATGCTAAAACCAATGAGGTCGTTCAAAATTACAGCTCTTCCCGCAAAAAAATAAGCCCTCTTATGGCCATATTTATGGAAAAATAAAAAAGTTATGGCTCTGGGAAGGAGGGGAGCGAAAAACAAAAACGAAAATACCCTGGGTCATGAAGGGGTTAATAATTATGGTAATACTAATTGACAAAACGGGAATGGTTTATTCTGATTTTGTGTCAGATATTGAGAAAAACATGCATTTGTGTCTTTTTATATAGTGTATGTAAACTTCTGGTTTCAAGTGTAGAAAGAATCTGTAAGTTGGGGCAGATGAGGGAAGGAGAAAGATACACGTGTATCGCCACTAGACCTGTGGCTTCATCAGAGGTAAAGTTAATACATGTCAGGGATGGAAGAAAGCTCTTTATGTGTTGAAATAAAGAAAATGGAGCTGCTGGGACTGACGCAGATCTCCTGAGGTAGGACCAACTTTCTTAATTCAAGTGTTTTAGTAAATGTTTTCAATTTACACATTCTAAACCACTTTTTTCTTACTGGAAAATCATCATTTCTGTATTTGATACCTAATGTTAACGTGAATACTTTTCTGCCCAACGATGACAAAAGTATTCTCGGAGTCATACTGTTATTTGCTGACCAGAAAATATATATACAGTACAGACCGAAAGTTTGGACACACCTTCTCATTTAAAGATTTTTCTGTATTTTCATGACTATGAAAATTGTACATTCACACTGAAGGCATCAAAACTATGAATTAACACATGTGGAATTATATAATTAAAGGGAACCTGTCACCTGAATTTGGCTGGACAGGTTTGTGGTCATATGGGCGGGGTTTTCGGGTGCTTGATTCACCCCTTCCTTACCCGCTGGCTGCATGCTGGCTGCAATATTGGGTTGAAGTTCATGCTGTGTCCTCTGTAGTACATGCCTGCGCAGCCTGCTGGTAAGGAAAGGGTGAATCAAACACCTGAAAACCCCGCCCATATGACCACAAACCTGTCCCGCCAAATTCAGGTGACAGGTTCCCTTTAACAAAAAGTGTGAAACAACTGAAATTATGTCTTATATTCTAGGTTCTTCAAAGTAGCCACCTTTTGCTTTGATGACTGCTTTGCACACTCTTGGCATTCTCTTGATGAGCTTCAAGAGGTAGTCACCGGGAATGGTTTTCAATTCACAGGTGTGCCCTGTGAGGTTTAATAAGTGGGATGTCTTGCCTTATAAATAGGGTTGGGACCATCAGTTGTGTTGTGCAGAAGTCTGGTGGATACACAGCTGATAATCCTACTGAATAGACTGTTAGAATTTGAAAAAAGCAGCTAAGTAAAGAAAAACGAGTGGCCATCATTACTTTAAGAAATGAAGGTCAGTCAGTCCGAAAAATTTGGCAAACTTTGAAAGTGTCCCCAAGTGCAGTGGCAAAAACCATCAAGCGCTACAAAGAAACTGGCTCACATGAGGACCGCCCCAGGAAAGGAGGACCAAGAATCACCTTTGCTTCTGAGGATAAGTTTATCCAAGTCACCAGCCTCAGAAATCGCAGGTTAACAGCAGCTCAGATTAGAGACCAGGTCAATACCACACAGAGTTCTAGCAGCAGACACATCTCTACAACAACTGTTAAGAGGAGACTTTGTGCAGCAGGCCTTCATGGTAAAAAAGCTGCTAGGAAACCACTGCTAAGAACAGGCAACAAGCAGAAGAGACTTGTTTGGGCTAAAGAACACAAGGAATGGACATTAGACCAGTGGAAATCAGTGCTTTGGTCTGAGGAGTCCAAACACCGTGTCTTTGTGCGACACAGAAAAGGTGAACAGATGCACTCTACATGCCTGGTTCCCACCGTGAAGCATGGAGGAGGAGGTGTGATGGTGTGGGGGTGCTTTGCTGGTGACACTGTTGGGCATTTATTAAAAATTGAAGGCATACTGAACCAGCATGGCTACCACAGCATCTTGCAGCGGCATGCTATTCCATCCGGTTTGCGTTTAGTTGGATCATCATTTATTTTTCAACAGGACAATGACCCCAAACACACCTCCAGGCTGTGTAAGGGCTATTTGGCCAAGAAGGAGAGTGATGGGGTGCTACGCCAGATTACCTGGCCTCCACAGTCACCAGACCTGAACCCAATCGAGATGGTTTGGGGTGAGCAGCACCACAGAGTGAAGGCAAAAGGGCCAACAAGTGCTAAGTATCTCTGGGAACTCCTTCAAGATTGTTGGAAGACCATTTCCGGTGACTACCTCTTGAACCTCATCAAGAGAATGCCAAGAGTGTGAAAAGCAGTCATCAAAGCAAAAGGTGGCTACTTTGAAGAACCTAGAATATAAGACATAATTTCAGTTGTTTCGCACTTTTTTGTTAAGTATATACAGTGGGGCAAAAAAGTATTTAGTCAGTCAGCAATAGTGCAAGTTCTACCACTTAAAAAGATGAGAGGCGTCTGTAATTTACATCATAGGTAGACCTCAACTATGGTAGACAAACTGAGAAAAAAAAATCCAGAAAATCACATTGTCTGTTTTTTTTATCATTTTTTTTGCATATTATGGTGGAAAATAAGTATTTGGTTAGAAACAAACAATCAAGATTTCTGGCTCTCACAGACCTGTAACTTCTTCTTTAAGAGTCTCCTCTTTCCTCCACTCATTACCTGTAGTAATGGCACCTGTTTAAACTTGTTATCAGTATAAAAAGACACCTGTGCACACCCTCAAACAGTCTGACTCCAAACTCCACTATGGTGAAGACCAAAGAGCTGTCAAAGGACACCAGAAACAAAATTGTAGCCCTGCACCAGGCTGGGAAGATTGAATCTGCAATAGCCAACCAGCTTGGAGTGAAGAAATCAACAGTGGGAGCAATAATTAGAAAATGGAAGACATACAAGACTACTGATAATCTCCCTCGATCTGGAGCTCCACGCAAAATCCCACCCCGTGGGGTCAGAATGATCACAAGAACGGTGAGCAAAAATCCCAGAACCACGCGGGGGGACCTAGTGAATGAACTGCAGAGAGCTGGGACCAATGTAACAAGGCCTACCATAAGTAACACACTACGCCACCATGGACTCAGATCCTGCAGTGCCAGATGTGTCCCACTGCTTAAGCCAGTACATGTCCGGGCCCGTCTGAAGTTTGCTAGAGAGCATTTGGATGATCCAGAGGAGTTTTGGGAGAATGTCCTATGGTCTGATGAAACCAAACTGGAACTGTTTGGTAGAAACACAACTTGTCGTGTTTGGAGGAAAAAGAATACTGAGTTGCATCCATCAAACACCATACCTACTGTAAAGCATGGTGGTGGAAACATCATGCTTTGGGGCTGTTTCTCTGCAAAGGGGCCAGGACGACTTATCCGGGTACATGAAAGAATGAATGGGGCCATGTATCGTGAGATTTTGAGTGCAAACCTCCTTCCATCAGCAAGGGCATTGAAGATGAAACGTGGCTGGGTCTTTCAACATGACAATGATCCAAAGCACACCGCCAGGGCAACGAAGGAGTGGCTTCGTAAGAAGCATTTCAAGGTCCTGGAGTGGCCTAGCCAGTCTCCAGATCTCAACCCTATAGAAAACCTTTGGAGGGAGTTGAAAGTCCGTGTTGCCAAGTGAAAAGCCAAAAACATCACTGCTCTAGAGGAGATCTGCATGGAGGAATGGGCCAACATACCAACAACAGTGTGTGGCAACCTTGTGAAGACTTACAGAAAACGTTTGACCTCTGTCATTGCCAACAAAGGATATATTACAAAGTATTGAGATGAAATTTTGTTTCTGACCAAATACTTATTTTCCACCATAATATGCTAATAAAATATTAAAAAAACAGACAATGTGATTTTCTGGATTTTGTTTTCCCAGTTTGTCTCCCATAGTTGAGGTCTACCTATGATGTAAATTACAGACGCCTCTCATCTTTTTAAGTGGTGGAACTTGCACTATTGCTGACTGACTAAATACTTTTTTGCCCCACTGTAATTCCACATGTGTTAATTCATAGTTTTGATGCCTTCAATGTGAATGTACAATTTTCATAGTCATGAAAATACAGAAAAATCTTTAAATGAGAAGGTGTCTGTGCTGTATGTTTGCAAGCTTTCAGAGCACAGAGGCTCCTTCAGGCAGGATTATAAATACAATAATAAGAAAAAGGCACATTTAAGGGATACTACAGTAGGACATTTGTTCATGAGGTGGGAGGGGTGATGAATCCTAAAGATAAGCCAAGGAAATCAAATTAGGCATTTTCTTACAAAAGGAGAGGCAGTGGGAATGATGTTCTTAGTTATCTGGAGTCCCTTTGGTGGGGATGTGAACTGTGTTCATGAAGTGAGTCATAAATCCAGGTGTTAAACTGAGTCCTAGTGTCAAAGAATTGAACATCTTTATCAGTTTGAATTCCCAAATTTTTATTTTTCTGTCGTCCTTAAAATTACCTTTTAGTATTAAGACTTTTAAGTCTGTCATACTGTTTCCAGGTCCAGAGAAATGTTTTCCCACAGATGTGTCCATTTCATTCCTGATTGTGTTGGTGTAGATACCTCCAGAGCACCTTGTACTTGTATCATGTACACCACATTGGAGGATGAACATGAAAAGAAATACATGACCTTATAGTCCTGATTTGAGTTTGGTATGCAAACTATATTTGTTGGTAAATGTGGGTACAAGTTTTGCATTTTTTATTGTTACATGGTAATGTGCCCATCACTGATGGTGATGAGAGGACACTTCTGACAAGGAGATTCCTTAAGTTAGGGGACTGTTTATACGAGAGAAGTGGTAATTCTGGGACTATGTCTTTCCTTGTGTGGTCTCTTTGGAATATGGGTTGGAGATCATCACCAATTTTCCTTAGGATGCTCATGTGGGGGCTGTATGTGACCACAAGAGGTACCCTGTTTTTATCCTCTCTCAGTTTGTAACCCAGGAGGCTGCTTCTTGGGATCCTTGTAGCCCTGTGGATCTGTTCATCTATTACCAGTGGATGGTATCCTTGTTGTAGGAATGTTTTCCTCAGTGATCGCAGCTGTGGTTCCCTGCCTTTACTGTCAAAACAGATCCGAATGTACCTCAGAGCTTGACTGTAGATGATGGATTTTATTATGTGTCTTAGATGAAAGTTGTTCCATCTAACATATGCCGGACATCCTGTGGGCTTAAGGTAAATTGTTGTTTGTATGGCTTTGATATATATGGTCATGTATAGAAAATGTGTTTGGGGCTTTGAAAAGTTGAGAGCGAGCTTGATGGTTGGGTGGGGCTTGTTGAAGTTATTGTGGAAGGTAAACAGATCATCTTTTGAGCCTATCCAGATTATTAGCAGATCATCAATGTAGCAGAAGTATGCGAGAGGTTTAATAGAGCAAGATGACAAAAACTCCTCCTCTAGTTTCGCCATAAATAGGTTAGCATATTGTGGGAACATTTTGCTTCCCATGTCGTTGCCCATACACTGTTGGTATAAATTGTTCCTAAAAGAAAAATAGTTGGGATGGTGCACAAACCTGATACATTGCAGTGTTGGTTATGTGACTAGTTTTTTTGAAGGAACTATGTGCATGCTGCAATCCCATCTTCATGAGGAATGTTGGAATAGAGAGAATCTAAATGGTGGCTAGTATCGTGTCCTCCGGAAGTGGGCCCAAGGCTGACAACTTGCGAAGAATATCTGTGGTGTCCTGGATATAGCTGGGTGTGCGCCTCACTGAGGGTTTCAGAATGTTCCCCACTCAGCCTAAGATATTCTCAAAGTCCTAATGTCAGAGATGATAGGCCTCCCAGGATTACATTCTTTATGTATCTTAGGCAACATGTAGATGGTACCTGTTTGGGGATTGTCTGATATTTGTTCCAGCAGTGAGGATGAAGTAGAATCAAATCCATTGAAGATATGTTTTAATTACTCTGTGTATTTTTTGGTGGGATCTTCCTGAAGTGGAGTATAGTATTTTATATCCAATAGTTGTCTGTGTGCTTACTGGATGTAATCTGTCATGTTCATGATAACTACAGATCCCTCTTTGTCTGCTGGTTTGATGATTATATTGTTGCTGGCTTTTAAGGATTGCATGGCTTTTCTTTCCTCCATACTGATATTTTGTGGCACTTTAGGGTGTTTGTCCAAAATGTCCGATATAACTTTTTTACAGAAACAGTCTATGCAGTGATCTAGAGTTTGGTTGTGCCCAGGTTGTGGGGTCCAGTTTGCGGGGTCCAGTTTGTCCTCTTTTTCTTTTTTGCTGTGTCGTTCACATTGTCTTGTGATGTGATATCTGCATGGTTATGAAATAATTCTTTGAGTCACAATCTGCGGAAGAATTCCTTTATATCACTACAAAACTGAGCTGTATCCAGCTGTTTGGTAGGACAAAATGTTAGTCCCTTTGATAGAACGCATTTCTCCTGTGCTTGGCTCATATTGGGAGAGGTTCACACCCGAGGATAATGTATTAAAATGATTCTGTAAATTGGGCTTACCTTCAGCTACACTGAGACTTTCATCCTGAGTCTATCCAGTTTCTTTTTCTTATTGATAATAAGGTGATGTTGTAAATACCTAATGTTAATAATTCTTGTATTTCCTTTTATTTTGGAAACTTTACAAGATTATACATTTCCATTTGAAAACTAAAAACCCTGTCATACATAAAACTGCTCTGTGTCTGGATTGGACTCTAGAACTGATTGTTCCACTGCTCACCCATTTTCTTTTATTCATGAGTAGTAATGTTCATTCAATACATTCTATTTTAGACTCGGTGGACTCTTTACAATGCACAGAAAGCTTCAACATACAGTACAATCTGACTATATTTCTACTGTAATTGTACAGTTCTGTAAAAAATGTACTGTACTGTATATTGCTTTACTTGCTGTATAGTGTCATCTTCAAGTACATTTTTTTTCCCCTTCGTCACTACTGTCACACTATCAGTATTTGGTCAATATTTCACATCAGTATTTGTTACCCAAAACCAGGAGTCGGTCACAAATACAGACTTGGTGACGTGTTTCTATTATAGCTCTCCCCTCTGTTTGTTCCACTCCTGGTTTTGGCTTACAAATACTGATGTAAAATACTGACCACATACTGATAGTGTGACCGTAGCCTTACAGCCAGTCTTGGATTCATGCTGCCCACGGTTTGGGCAGCATGAATCCGGTAACAACTTAGTTTCCTTTAATAACTATGGATAAGAACAAACTCCAAGTATTACGTTACTCTGCCGACATGGAATTCTGAGAGCTTTCAGTTGTGAAGCCTGAAGAATTGTGAATGAAGCTACCACTGACAATAAGAAATAGTCTATATTAAAGCTATTCAACTGTTTGTGTACAATGGTTATTTGACAATTTATACATATACTGTAAAATAATATTCAGTGGTCATCATATTTTTTAACTAGAGAAGTAAAATTTACTTAGGTTTAGAAAAATGAGGGGGGGGGGGGGATCAGACACTATAATTCCAAGATAGTTATGGATTGACATGTATATCCTTTCATCTGCTGTATAATCTAGAATATTATAGTTTTAGAGCACCTTACAATTCAGAGAGAACATGTATAAACAATAGAGTTAAGTGCTTACAGTCCATGGTGAATTAGGGGTGACATGAGGTAACATCTTTTATTACAGAGCTCAATCATTTTTTGTACAAAACTATAATACCTATAAACAATAATTTCCTCTAATGTGGATAATTTCATCCAGTAATCCAAAATCCACTTATACAATTACAGATTACCTTGCAATAATCTTAGATTACGTCGTCATTCTGTACCCATACTATTAATGTAGCACTTTGCACTATTAACATGATGAGTCACTGTAATATACCGTACTTAGGAATAAAACAGCATGCTATGTTATGTTTGCTGTGCCTATCCATCTCAAAATGAATTAGGGGGGAAAAAAAGGGGAAAAAACAACAACTTTCTTTTAACTCCTTTGTTTCTGTGTGTTTTCTTTTTTTCCTCCCCTTTTTCCAAGAGCCATAACTTTTTTTATTTTTCTGTCCACATAACCATATGATGGCTTGTTTTTTTTTCAGGATGAGTTGTACTTCTGAATGACATCATTCACTCTACCACATAGTGTACTGGAAAACTGTAAAAAAAAATTCCCTATTGCTTTTGGGGCTTTATATTTACCATGTTGACTATACGGTAAAAGTGACCTGACGATATGATTCCCCAGGTCAGTACAAGTATGCAGATACCAAAATGGATAGTTTTATTTTATTTAAGTGGTGAAAAAAATGTTGAAATTTGTAAAAAAAAAAAAACATTTTTACTTGTGTTGCAATTTTTTGAGACCTGTAACATTTTCAATTTTCACGATATGAGAATTTGTGAAAATGTACTTTTTGCGCCGTAAGCTGACATTCTTACTGATACCATTTTGGGTAGATATCATATATTATGCTTTATTGCAATGTTGTGGCCACCAAACCACAGTAATTCTGGTGTTTCAATTCCCTTTTTAATCACACCTTTTACCAATCGGATTAATTTATTTTATGTTTTGAAAGATCAGACTTTTACAAATGCAGCAATACCAAATATGTGTATTTTTTTTAAAGAGAATCTGTCACCCCCATTTTAGGCCTATAAGCTGCGGCCACCGCCATCAGGGGCTTATCTACAGCATTCTATAATGCTGTAGGTAAGCCCCAGATGTAACCTGTAAGATAAGAAAAACAAGTTAGATTATACTAACCCAGAGGCGTTACCGGTGTGGTCAGGTCCAATGGGCGTCACGGTCCGGGTCTGGCGCCTCCCATCTTCATACGATGACGTCCTCTTCTTTGCTTCCTGTCGAAGCTCCTGCGCCGGCGTACTTTGTCTCCCCTGCTGAGTGCCTTTTTTGCAGCTGCATCACACTGTTGACTCATGTGCAGTCTCTGATCCTTTAGGATACCCAAGTCTTTTTCACACATGCTGTTGCTTATTTTTCTTCCTCTCATTATGTAGATGTATTTTTGTTTTTCTTGCCCAGATGTAGAATCTTGCATTTCTCCCTGTTAAGTACCATTATATTAGTTGCTGTCCATTGTTCAAGCTTATCTAGATCTTTCAGAATCCCTTCTCTGTCTTCTCTAGTGTCAGCTATTTGTCATGAGTGAACGCACTTGGATATCATGTTATCTGAGCAGGCTCTGGTGTTATCCGAGTATCTTGGGCATATTCAAGTAATATATTCAAGCCCCAGCAGCTGCATGATTCGCGGCTGTTAGACAGCTGCAACACATGCAGAGATCGCCTGTTTGTTAAAGGGACACTGTCACCTGGATTTGGAGGGAACAATCTTCAGCCATGGAGGCGGGGTTTTGGGGTTTTTGATTCACCCTTTCCTTACCCGCTGGCTGCATGCTGGCTGCAATATTGCATTGAAGTTCATTCTCTGTCCTCCATAGTACACGCCTGCGCAAAGCAAGATTGCCTTATGCAGGCATGTACTACGGAGGACAGAGAATGAACTTCAATCCAATATTGCAGCCAGCATGCAGCCAGCGGGTAAGGAAAGGGTGAATCAAAAACCCCCAAACCCCGCCTCCATGGCTGAAGATTGTTCCCTCCAAATCCAGGTGACAGTGTCCCTTTAACCAATCCTCGCATATGTTGCGGCTGTCTGTTTTTTTGTTTTTTTTTACTGAAGTTCCCGTGATGTTTTGTTTGAGAGGTGTCTCAAACAGGATGTAACAGGAGGCTGGTGCTGTACTTTCCTCTGTGCAGCATCTACCGCCCCTTCTGAAACAGGTCTTCATCAAGGGAGCAGCGCTGAAGTTACTTTCTACAGTGTCTTGCATCACTGCCCTCTAACGATGTCCTGGATCTATGGAAATAGATGCTATGGGAAAGAGGAGTGCAGCATTAGCAATCTGCTTCTGTCTGCCACATCTAACTGTAAAACAAGCCATCGTCACGGAGTGGAGATAGAAGCTGTGAATGAAAGCAGCGCTTTTGAGTCAAAGCGTTGATGATAACATATGTTTCCTTGGAGTAACCACGGTTAATGGAAGACAATGATTTCAAGCACCAACCCCTTTTAAAACAACAAGTCTTTGTAATTCAATCAGCAGGACATAGTGATATTAGCTGCCTTGTCCTCATTAACTCTTTCTCCTGAACTTACAAGAAGATTCCTGAAATTATGTAAGCAGGTCATTTTGTGGCCGAAGTCAAATTCTGCAGATTTTTTTTTGTGTGATAACGGTAATTTTCGTGGCAAGGAACGACTTTGAAATTTTGTGCAATTCATCTTATCCCTTTTTGTAACAATCTAGTGAAAATTGCCAATCTAAAACACAAATACTGAAGTAGCAAACTTTGTGAAAAACGAAATTTGTATCTGTCTCAAATTTTTGACCATGAATGCAATTTTTATTACAAAAACATCTTACACATTTGCACATATTTCTCCGATATCATGTACAATTGTATGCTGCAAGTTTCTGTAGCAACAGTGTAATTTTATATCTTGTTTTGTGTTCTTCTACATTATTAAGGATAATGCTGTCTAGTTTGCTTCCTTTTACACCAATAGTTTCAGAATAACAATAACACATTCTTAATCTACAGTTGTTTTAAGTAGATGTACAGTGACATGTGTTAATTACATATTGTCTATCTGTGTCTGTCTTATCAAGATGTCCAACATGACCTTAGTTACTCCTTTGAATTAGGAGGGGAACACCCTGCGGCCACTCTTTCATCCATGTCTGCTGGACGCTATTAAAATTTATCCAGACAGAGCAGCTGAGCCCACCCTAATTTTTGACCTACTTGCATTTCTATCATGAAATATAAAAAGTAGGTCATAGATGTTTGTTCAATATTTAGCCGTTTGGACAGGTGCAGAAATCTGATATTAGTAATTGTTACGTGACAAGTTTTCCACGTACTGTCTTCTAGCGTGACCTTATTCTGTGGATTATTATGATTATGAGCAGTATATTACCTAACAATGCTAAAATCACATTACATCTCATAGGTGTAGGCTTGGTTTTTAGGCATCACTTACTATGCAAGTTGTTCTAAAGGCTCATAAGCATCTAGGTTGAAAACAGACAAGTGCAATCCGATAAAAAAATCGGATTGCACTCTGATCAATGTTAGTCAATGATTATGTGTTTATCTGCAATTTTTCCTCAGCTCAGAATTAAGAAAAAAAAATTGCAGCATGCTGTGAGTCGCTGCATATATTGGACCAGACTAGCAAATGCAAGTCAATGGGTGTGAGAAAAAAATTGCACCGCACATGGACCATGAGTATGCAGTCCGATTTTTGCTCACTCATCACATAGGAAACTTGACATTTCATCAGTCGAGTACAGTAAATTCATAGAGTGAATCAATCAGATAGAATTGAAAAAAAATGGCGTGGGGTCTGCCATATTATTCTTAACTAGCTGAGGGAAAGCTGACAGCTGAGGTTGATGTTTATAGTCTGGAAATAGGGTAATAAACAAGGAGCTTCCCAGACTATTAATATCAGCTCACAGCTGTCTACTTAGCCTTTACTGGTTATTAACAAGGGGTGACATCCAAAAAATGACTCCTCTATAATTAATAACCAGCAAAGGCTAGGCATACACCTGTGGGCTGATAATAGCCTAGGAAGGGGCCACGGATATTGGCTCCAGACTAAAAACATCAGCCCTTAGCTGCCCTAGATGCGACAATGCTTCCATTAGATTCGCCAATTCTGGTGCTTAGCCTCCACTCTTCCCTATTGCCCTGGTGCAGTGGCAAGTGGGTTAATAATTGTGGGATTGATGTCAGCTGTTTTATGTTTGCTGACCTTAAGCCCAGGGGTTAGCTATGTAGAGGTGTATATCAGACACTCCCATTACTAACCCCATAGTCAAATGTAATAAAGACATAGAGTAAAGTCACAAACACCTTTATTTGAAATAAAAACTCAGTAAAGTTTCATGCAACGATAGGTTATGTCGATAAGGTGACTGGAGATCATCTATGAAATCCAGTTACCTTCTCGTTGCTTAGTGTCTCCTGGATGGCAGGCTAAGCGGTCGCATTTTATGTGACTGCTCAGCAAGCATCCAGATGTAGCTGAGTTGAGCACGTCGCGGGACAAATTAATTATCGGCGTACAGGTGATGAATTTAGTTATTTTTTTATTTTACATTAATAAATGGCTAAAAGAGGGTCGGGGAATTTTTATTTCAAATAAAGGTGTTTGTGTTTTTATTTCAATTAAAGAGCTTTACTTGGTTTGTGTCTATTACATTTGACTATGGGGTTAGTAATGGGGTGTCTTATAGATGCCTTATAGATGACTCTTCATTACTAACCCCTGGGCTTGATATCAACTGACACTACAAAGCTGACATGTACCACAGTACTATTTCCCCACTTGCCACCACACCAGGGCAAGTGGGAAGAGTGGAGGCAAAGCACCAGAATTGGTGCATCTAATGGCTGCGTCATTTCTGGGGCAGCTGAGGGCTGATGTTTTTAGTCTGGGTGGGAGCCAATATCCGTAGCCCCTTCCTAGGCTATTAATATAAGCCCACAGGTGTCTGCCTAGCCTTTGCTGGTTATTAATTATAGGGCTGATGTTCTTAGTCTGGAAAGGGGCTAATATCCATGGCTCCTTCCTAGGCTATTAATATCAGCTCTCAATTGTCAGTCTAGCCTTAGCTTGTTATTAATTTTATGGGGGACGCCATGCCATTTTTGGGGGGTCACCCCATGTCAATAACCAATAAAAGGCTAAGTAGACAGCTGTGAGCTGATATTCAAAGCTTGGCGAGCTAAGTGTTTATTACTTTCTTCCCAGGCTACAAACATCAGCCCCCAGCTGTTGGCTTTCCTTCGCTGGTTAAGAAAAATAAAAGGGAACACACGCCATTTAAAAAAAATCGTTTAATTCTGAGCTAAATACATGTTCAGTTAGCTGCACTGCACTGATTATATATCTCAATGACATGTATGTATGTATTTATAAGTGATGAGCGAATATACTCGTTACTCGAGATTTCCCGAGCATGCACGGGTGTCCTCTGAGTATTTGTAACTGCTCGAAGATTTAGTTTTCATTGCCACAGCTGAATGATTGACATCTACTAGCCAGCCTGAGTACATGTGGGGGTTGCCTGGTTGCTAGGGAATCCCACATGTAATCAAGCTGGCTAAGAGATGTAAATCATTCAACTGCGGTGATGAAAACTAAATCTCCGAGCACTTACAAATACTCGGAGGACACCCGAGCGTGCTCGGGAAATCTCGAGTAACGAGTATATTCGCTCATCACTAGTATTTATCCATCTATGTATTGTAGTGCTGAAGCGATGGACGGGGGACCACCACGGTGCAGGAAGACTACTGTACACAAGATGAGGTGCAAACAACAAAGGATAGATTTATTGGGAGACAGGGAATGGAAGGGACAAGGAAGGTGCAAACAGGGGTTTACAATAGCAAAAGATAATGCACATGAGTTATCTTGTCTGTAAAATAGCACAGTGCTTCAACAATTACAAACTCAGAATCTGTCTCACAAGCAACTTTACACAATAAAACAAATACCGATGCTACTCTTCATATAACCTCCCTGGCCTTTACTACGCAGGCCACACGGCTACTGTGCTTTAACTACTGAAGCCTGCACTAGGCCCTCACTGGTGCACCATACAGGAACAAACTCATGGTGATGTTGGGGACACAGGTCCAGTCCCAGGGGGCTCCCGAAGTCCAAAACGGTGGTGCACATGGATTCCTGTCAGCTCTGCAAAGCGTGGTCTTCTCCTTGCTTCTGGATCCTAGGGATGCTCCTGGAAACTGTAAGTCCCCTTCTCAGTATCTTCGTGGCTTCACAAACTAGCACAGAACAGCCACCCTTTGCTGTAACCGGGAAAGTCTATTTAACAAACGCAGTTCGTCTCAAGCTGTGTAATCTTTCTTGCAGCCAACAACTCTTCCTTGCAGCCAGAACAGCACAAAGTTCTCTCAGTTCTCTCTGAAACTTTCCCTCCACACGCTGCTTCAGCTCCACCTCTGCACACAGCACCGACCAGTTCATAACAAACATAAGAGCAGGGGAGAAAAGCAGAACATACCATCACACCAGACAAGGGGATTCAGCCTCTTAAAGTGACAGCGTGTTTCTTATTGTCCATAACAGCCCCACCCTCTTACAGTGCAGTGGTACCGCACTTATGTAGTGATGAGGCAGTGACCCACCTAAGTTAAAAAAAAAATTCTATTTAATGTTTAACTCACAGCAAAACACAGTACACAATATCCTCCTAATCGCAGCCGGGAACCATATCCTCCAGGTTGCAGCCAATAAACATGCCAGTCCACCTCCAAGACCTTTTGCCATGGGCGACTGCACCGTAGTGGATGCTATGGGTGCCAGACCACTCAGCTCTCCTGGCTATTTCGCTCTGTTTGCCTGTGTTGCCTCACACAAGTGGAGCTCTGCAGGGCTGACTGCTCTGCACTCTAGCAAACACCACACTGACACTAATACTAACCCTGAACCTGAAACACCCAACCCTCTGATTCAGGGGTTTTTACAAGCAACTTGTGGCCTTCAGCCACATGTAAAACCCGGCAAGGAATGAAGCGGACTGCACCACTACCATCCTGTAGTCCATTTCAAAACACAAAAGCCCAGCAGGTTTTCTTAAATCTGCATTGGACAAATAGTTTGTCCAAGACTAACACTTTTCTTTTTTATTCCGCACAGCAACACCTGTGACTGCAATGCACTCCTATGGACTCAATACGCCTCTGTAAGCATTCTGGGGGAACATACAGTGACCCCTACATGTAACACCAGTCACTGCCTCACAGTATCTATCTATCAGTATAAAATATTGTTTTATCAGTTAACTAGATGGCAGCCCGATTCTAAAGAATCGGGAGTCTAGAATCCATATATACTTTATTTATTCAAATGTAAGAATAATACAATTAGAAATAATAGTAAGAAAGAACAAAAAATGGCTGCACTCACCAGCTCTTGACAATTCTTGTTATTTAAGGTACAGTTACACAGGATCCATGAACATGCTTATGAGGGGAGGGATGAAAGACATTGGAGTGTAAGTAGGACAGTGTTTGCGCTTACGTGCAGATTTACCAACGGTTAAAGGAGCTTCAAGCTGCACACATTCTATGAATGGAGACAAAGAAGCTGTATTGTGGGCAGAATCTATGACTGAGGACGTGGAAATATTATGTTTGCAACGTTGAGAGCGTGCAGCAGCAGCTTTATTACTTAATCGATTAGTTTTGTCCTCAAAAGACTCATTAGTAATGTGTTTATTGCAAGCAGCATTAACAGTGTCCAGGCACTTATGTCTGTCCTCTGTAGTCTCGTTAGCACGCTGTTTGTGCTTACGTGCGGCATCGGCGGCTTTTCGCTCAGCGTCATTGGTATACTTATTATCAGACCTGATGTTACGTGCGCCATCAGCAGCTTTGGGCTCTGTGTCATTAGTATACTTAACAGTGTCCAGGCGCTTGCATCTCTCCTCTGTACTCTTGTTAGCACGCTGTTTGCGCTTACGTGCGGC
Source organism: Ranitomeya imitator (assembly GCF_032444005.1). NCBI lineage: Eukaryota > Metazoa > Chordata > Amphibia > Anura > Dendrobatidae > Ranitomeya > Ranitomeya imitator. Next base: position 433,087,991 of record NC_091285.1, read on the forward strand.
ATCGGCGGCTTTTCGCTCTGCATCATTACCATACTTTATATCAGACCTGATCTTACATGCGCCATCAGCAGCTTTGGACTCTGTGTCATTAGTATACTTAACAGTATCCAGGCGCTTGCATCTATCCTCTGTACTCTTGTTAACACGCTGTTTGCGCTTACGTGCGGCATCGACGGCTTTTCGCTCTGCATCATTACCATACTTTATATCAGACCTGATCTTACGTGCGCCATCAGCAGCTTTGGGCTCTGTGTCATTAGTATACTTAACAGTATCCAGGCACTTGCATCTATCCTCTGTACTCTTGTTAACACGCTGTTTGCGCTTACGTCCGGCATCGGCAGCTTTTCGCTCTGCATCATTACCATACTTTATATCAGACCTGATCTTACGTGCGCCATCATAAGCTTTGGACTCTGTGTCATTAGTATGCTTAACAGTGTCCATGCGCTTGCATCTATCCTCTGTACTCTTGTTAGCACGCTGTTTGCGCTTACGTGCGGCATCGGCGTCTTTTTGCTCTGCATTATTAGTATACTTTCTATCAGACCTAATCTTACGTGCGCCATCAGCAGCTTTGGGCTCTGTGTCATTAGTATCCTTACTATTAGAGCTCATGTTGGCTAAGCTAAACAGCTTTAAGCGTGGTGGTGGCAAACAACAGGTTAATAAGAGGCAGTGTCAGGTAGTAGGAAAATAGCCAGTTAATAATAGGCAATAGTTCTTTGCAGGAATGCAGATATTAATAAATAGGCAGTTTATATTGCAGAGAAATTGCTGGGCAATAATGGACAATGTCCTTATGTGGCAAATAATAGAGCAATATACCCAATGTGGCAAAGAAGAGGTTAATAAACGGCAGTCTCTCAGTATAACAGTCAGTGAATAATAGGCAGTATATGGAGAAAACACCAAACAAAAGTTCAAAATTGGTGTGAAAATGTCACTGAACCACTTCACAACTAAATATATATAGTTTTGGTAAATGGTATTATCATTTTTTTGACGAAATTCGGCAGGAGCTTGAAGAGCAACGTCACTGGGCCCGCTTCCACGCAGTAGAAACTTGCTGTGAGGTAAAAATTCAAAAATCACACCAAAATGGCGGGCGGAGTGTGTCACAGTACGGCACGTTTCTGATTGGTCGCTCGCAGCAGGCGGCAACCAATCCGACACTGGACACTGTTGACGTCACTTATCTCCGGACATTAGCTCCGGACATTAGCTCCGGACATTAGCTCTGGACATTAGCTCCGGACATTAGCTCCGGACAAAGCCACGGAAGTTGGCACAAATTGCAGGAACTAGTATTCTAGGCAATTAATCTCCGGACATTAGCTCCGGACATTAGCTCCGGACATTAGCTCCGGACATTAGCTCCGGACAAAGCCACGGAAGTTGGCACAAATTGCAGGAACTAGTATTCTAGGCAATTATATATTAGATAAATTAGCTTGAAATTACATAGAGAATTACTGTATGTAAAAGCTGATGTTAAAAAGGCATATGGATTGCATATGCAAGTCATATGGATGTCGTATGGATGCTAGGTAAGAAAAATTGCATTTAACTCGCATGACAATTGTCCTACTTTCCAGGAACAACATCGGGACAATTTTTTTTACGCTGATGAGTGTGAGTGAGTCGCCCGCCAGGGCCGTGGGGTACTCGTTACCGGGTCCGGTACTTAAAGGGAATATCATGGTGGCCCTGGGCACCCAATTAAAGGGGAAAGGTCTTTAAGGGTTTCATAAAGTTTGTGTTCGTGATGCCACCTGTGGTGTTCGGTCAGTGGGGACCGTCGCTGCTTAAAGGGGTCCTCTGGGGTGATGTTATGGCAGCAAGATGGTGTAACTTCCCACATGTGAAGTAGTCCCCAGGGCTCCCGGTGTATAGATGAGGATGGTGAGTAGTGCAGTAAAGAACGGATGACACGGGTTTGCATTCTCTTTATCTGGTTTACTGAAGGCTTAAGGCAAAAACAGTCCAGGGCACCAGATCACAGGTACAGGCAGGGTCCGGCCGGTTTGGAAGCGAATTCAGAGCCCCCTTTACCAGATGGAGTTAGAAGCCTTCCTATTAGCGCGGTGATGTTGTAGTTACTTACTGCCTTTGGCTTCTGGCAAGGTCCTCACAATTGTATCTGTCCTCCATGAAGGTTAGGACAGGTGGCTCGAGCCTTTTTACAGGGTCTGTATCACGACCCGGGCTCTATGTGCCACTGTGCCTCCTGGGTATTAGGGCAGACAGGTGATGTGTAATCCAGCTGTCCTGCCGCTTTCTGCTGTGCCTTCTAGAGTCCGACACAACCTCGGTCTTCCGGCTACCGGAATCTGCCAGGGAGGTAGCCCAAACGCTGCTATGCTCCCCTGGTGTCGCTCTCCAGTGGTTCATTCTCCTGCATGCTCACTAAACACTGTTCTTCTTTTCTTGCTCTCTCAATCCTGGAGCTGCAGCACCTCTGACTGCATGGCCCCAAACACGTCTCACTGCCTTAGACTGCTCCAGTCTGCTATCTGGCACTAACTAACTTTCCCTCTAGACCAGAATATACAGTTAGGTCCATATATATTTGTACAGAGACAACATTTTTCTAATTTTGGTTATAGACATTACCGCAATGAATTTTAGACAAAACAATTCAGATGCAGTTGAAGTTCAGACTTTCAGCTTTCATTTGAGGGTATCCACATTAAAATTGGATGAAGGGTTTAGGAGTTTCAGCTCCTTAACATGTGCCACCCTGTTTTTAAAGGGACCAAAAGTAATTGGACAGATTCAATAACTTTAAATAAAATGTTCATTTTTAGTACTTGGCTGAAAACCCTTTGTTGGCAATGACTACCTGAAGTCTTGAACTCATGGACATCACAGATGCTGTGTTTCCTTCTTTTTGATGCTCTGCCAGGCCTTCACTGCGGTGGTTTTCAGCTGCTGTTTGTTTGTGGGCCTTTCTGTCTGAAGTTTAGTCTTTAACAAGTGAAATGCATGCTCAATTGGGTTGAGATCAGGTGACTGACTTGGCCATTCAATAATATTCCACTTCTTTGCTTTAATAAACTCCTGGGTTGCTTTGGCTTTATGTTTTGGGTCATTGTCCATCTGTAGTATGAAACGGCGGCCAATCAGTTTTGCTGCATTTGGCTGGATCTGAGCACACAGTATGGCTCTGAATACTTCAGAATTCATTCAGCTGCTTCTGTCCTGTGTCACATCATCAATAATCACTAGTGACCCAGTGCCACTGGCAGCCATGCATGCCCAAGCCATCACACTGCCTCAGCCGTGTTTTACAGATGAAGTGGTATGCTTTGGATCATGAGCTGTACCACGCCTTCGCCATACTTTTCTCTTTCCATCATTCTGGTAGAGGTTGATCTTGGTTTCATCCGTCTAAAGAATGTTCTCCCAGAACTGTGCTGGCTTTTTTAGATGTTTTTTAGCAAAGTCCAGTCTACCCCTTTTATTCTTGATGCTTATGAGTGGATTGCACCGTGCAGTGAACCCTCTGTATTTACTTTCATGCAGTCTTCTCTTTATGGTAGATTTGGATATTGATATGCCTACCTCCTGGAGAGTGTTGTTCACTTGGTTGGCTGTTGTGAAGGGGTTTCTCTTCACCATGGAGATTATTCTGCGATCATCCACCACTGTTGTCTTCCTTGGGCGCCCAGGTCTTTTTGCATCGATGAGTTCACCAGTGCTTTCTTTCTTTCTCAGGATGTACCAAACTGTAGATTTTGCCACTCCTAATATTGTAGCAATTTCTCGGATGTTTTTTTTTCTGTTTTCGCAGCTTAAGGATGGCTTGTTTCACCTGCATGGAGAGCTCCTTTGACCGCATGTTTACTTCACAGCAAAACCTTCCAAATGCAAGCACCACACCTCAAATCAACTCCAGGCCTTTTATCTGCTTAATTGAGAGTGAAATAACGAAGGGATTGCCCACACCTGTCCATGAAATAGCCTTGGAGTCAATTGTCCAATTACTTTTGGTCCCTTTAAAAACAAGGTGGCACATGTTAAGGAGTTGAAAATCCTAAACCCTTCATCCAATTTTAATGTGGATACCCTCAAATGAAAGCTGAAAGTCTGAACTTCAACTGCATCTGAATTGTTTTGCTTAAAATTCATTGTGGTAATGTCTATAACCAAAATTAGAAAAATGTTGTCTCTGTCCAAATATATATGGACCTAACTGTATCAATGGGGAAGTTCCCCCTAAACCAGGTTTAGAGCTCCCCCTTCTGGCCTGGAGTGTGAACGTGTTGTGTGCATTGTGATTACCTGGTGAAAGAGATCTTCCTTCTCTTCCAAGCGTGACATCACTCTCCCCATGAGGAAAGCAATGCCACTGTAACAGCCAGGACCCTGGGGTGTTACATGAGCCCTAATTATCATTTACAATTCCATAGCAAATGTCTTAGGTGCTGCATTCACTGTAAATACACGGATTACTTTTTGTTTTTAAGACTTTAATGATAATAGGTTTCTAAGTTTTAAAGGGGTTGTCCAGGTTTTTTATGAAAGTCTGCAGTCAGTCTATGTGAGTGCAGACTTGTGAATCCAAACAGCACGCACAGTGAGAATTCTCCGCTGATGAGCAGTCATGTCACCGCAGATATGCATACTTTCAGCCACATTCTGACTAGACGTGTGTTGCCTCCATATTTTTATATGTTACAGAGTTCCACAATCACCAAATGCTGGGCACCAGTTTTATAATCTGTAAAGGTTCACCAAAAGGTTAACAAAATAAAGAAAATCATACTCAACTCACAGATGACCTCTTGCCATCACCAGTCCGGTCCTCGCAGCAAATTCTTAACACCAACCAAGGCTTCCTACACTGATGAGGCCTGGAAAGGTTCTGTGCAACCTGGCAAAAGTCATGACTAGTGATGAGCGAATATACTCGTTACTCGAGATTTCCTGAGCACGCTTGAGTGTCCTCCGAGTATTTTTTAGTGATCGGAGATTTCGTTTTTATCGCCTCAACTGAATGATTTACAGCTATTAGCCAGGCTAAGTACATGTGGGGGTTGCCGGGTTGCTAGGGAATCCCAACATGTAATCAAGCAGGCTAGTAGCTGTAAATCATCCAGCTGCGGCAAAAAAACCTAAATCTCCGAGCACTAAAAAATACTCGGAGGACACCCAAGTGTGCTCGGGAAATCTCGAGTAACGAGTATATTCGCTCATCACTAGTCATGACATGTGCCATGATCTTATGGATACACGGCAGAACTCTACTGGGCCTCAGGAGGTTAGGGGGATTTCAAAATGAGTGTCGGTGATCAGAAGATACAGCGAAGAATGAATGGGTGACAGTCACAAGTGGAGGAGCTGGAGAGGTGAGCAGTGAGGTGAGGTGATTATAAGAATTTCATTTAGAATTTGCTTTAGTGTCTGGAAAAATCCCAGAGCATAATAAGGGACATTAAATTCAAGGAGATTAATTTCTCTGCTGATCAAATTTCCCAGGAAAATCTATGTCTACATGGAAATTTGAATGGCCATGTGGTAGTTTTCAGTTACACACATAATACATTACCATAAAAGATGAGCAGATAGATCAGCAGATGATAGAATTCAAGTCGAATTTCGCAGTTTCACCTGAATTATAACAATCTGCGATTCAGTTTGAAAGAATCTTGAAAAAAATGCTTTTTTTCATTTCACACTACGTGAGAGGGATAATTGTTAGGTGTCACGTTCCTACTGCTGCACAGGAGGAATCTCAAACCACGTCCGCTGCGGTCTCCCTTTCTACTCTAGCCGCAGTGGAACCTGCTCAGCAGAGACGTTGCTCCCAGACGTTGATCCCAGCGTCTGGCTCAAGCTGATACTGTGTGCTTGGTTACTACCGCCTTTCCAGGCTCTGCCTTTATAGCCAGCAGTGTTCAGCGGCGAGCAGACGTTCCAGGGACTAAGTCCTGCTTTTTTTCCTACTGAGCATGCCCGCGGGTCGACCTCTCATTGGAGGTCGGGGGTCACATGCTCAGGTCCTGTAGCAGCTCCTATTGGGCCACTAGGAAGTTCCTGGAGAGCTACAGCTATAAAAGGTTTGCATCGCCATGTGCTAGTATAAAACCTAAACTGTGTGTGTGAGCTTGTATGATTGTATCTGGTGAATGCTCCTATATGATCCCCTTCCTCTGGTTGCTGCTTGGGCATTAGGGTGAGTGAAGCTAAGATATAGCACCAGTCAGCGGCTAAGCCTCTGCCACACACTAGGTCAGCATCAGTAGCGGTGTACGCAAGCGTGACGCTGCACGCACTGTGCGCTATTGCTTTCCGTTAGCGGTTCGCAGTTGCATCCGCATTAATAATCTTAGCACAAAACCTTTGCCAGAGTAGGGTGGGAATTCCTGCTTGAACCTAGCATCTGTCTCCGGGCATCCTCAGGCGCGGGCTCAAAGCCACTGAGTGACAGAGCTGGTTCAACCACCAGTGTAGTGGGGGTGAGCGTTAGGAATCTCACTAGATCCTACTCTGCTGCACCCTGTGTCAGCGTTCTATTGTGCTCTGCAGCTCTGTGAAGTAACTGAGTTTGTGCCTGTTCACACCGAGTGACGTTAACCGGTGTGTACTTTGATGTAATACCGCCATATAGTGCCGCCATTACCGAACAGCAGATGACATCTCTGCACGGTGGACCACGGGCTGCGAACGCACCTTATTCCTTACTACTTATTATTTGGTGCGTTCCGCTAGCCCTAACAGATAATAGCATCATGTGCAGTAGCGCAGGTTTCACTATAATGCACTGCAACAACCGGATCACATGGTGTGGCATAGCCAATTAAGGTGGGCTAGTGTTATGAACTGGTGATTCAGAACCACAATGGACCTAGTGGTTAAGAGCACACAAAGTGACCTGATAGTTACTAACATAGGACGAGCTCTGAGACGTGGGAACTCTGCTGACCGCAATCCCTAATCCTATCATACCACACTAGAGGTAGCCGTGGAGCGCTCCTGACCAGACCTAGGCGCCTCGGGCACAGCCTGAGAAACTAGCTAGCCCTGAAGATAGAAAAATAAGCCTACCTTGCCTCAGAGAAATTCCCCAAAGGAAAAGGCAGCCCCCCACATATAATGACTGTGAGTAAAGATGAAAATACAAACACAGAGATGAAATAGATTTTAGCAAAGTGAGGCCCGACTTACTGAATAGACCGAGGATAGGAAAGATAGCTTTGTGGTCAGCACAAAAACCTACAAACAACCACGCAGAGGGGGCAAAAAGACCCTCCGCACCGACTAACGGTACGGAGGTGCTCCCTCTGCGTCTCAGAGCTTCCAGCAAGCAAGAAAAACCAATATAGTAAGCTGGACAGAAAATATAGCAAACAAAAGTAACACAAGCAAAACTTAGCTTATGCAGGGCAGACAGGCCACAAGAACGATCCAGGAGAGAGCAAGACCAATACTGGAACATTGACTGGAGGCCAGGAACAAAGAACTAGGTGGAGTTAAATAGAGCAGCACCTAACGACTTAACCTCGTCACCTGAGGAAGGAAACTCAGAAGCCGCAGCCCCACTCACATCCACCAGAGGAAGCTCATAGACAGAACCAGCCGAAGTACCACTCATGACCACAGGAGGGAGCTTGACCACAGAATTCACAACAGGCTAGTACAGGCAGTATAAAACATAGGCACAGGCCTAATAATGACATTTTATGCCTGTATAGTTTTTCAATAGGAGCGCTCAGAGCACAAAGGATGGGGATAGATAAAGGCTCAGTGCAATTTTTGTGTACTATTTCATTATGATGTACCAAATTGAAAATGAGAGTGATAATCTGAGTCTGTGAATAGAAATGCAAGATTGAAGGGATATGTTAGGGCTGGCGGAACGCACCGAGTATATTTAGATATTATTGGTGCGTTCGCAGCCCGGGGTCCACCGTGCAGGAGACGAACCTGCTGCTAGCAAATGGCGGCACAATATGGCGGAATAAGCAAACTCTGTTACTTCACAGAGTCGCACAGAAGGGAAAACGCTGTGCCCATTTAGCATCACAGGGGAACACAGCTGCCTAACAGAGCAAAAGCAATCAGTGGTCAGGGAATAGCAAGCACACAAACACCTCCTCTCCAGTGGAGCAGAATCCTAATGGCTTTACGCCAGCCCTGAATTCACTAAACAAAACTCCTCACCGGAGGTGCCGGTATTCTAGTGACTTATTTCAGCCGAACCCTGACCACAAGCAGACAAGACCACTGAATAGCAAAAGCTCATGACATAAGCTGATCCTAGCGCATGGCCATGCAGCAACTTCAGAATCTTCCTAGAGGACCAATGGGAGCTGTCACAGTACCTGAGCAACTTCAGGACCTTCCTAGAGGACCAATGGGAGCTGCTGCAGTACCTGAGCATGTGACCCCTGACCTCCAATGAGAGGTCTTACCATGGGCATGCTCAGAAGGGGAAAAGCAGGACTTAGTCCCAGAGATGTCTGCTCGCCGCTGACCAGTACTGGCTACAATGACTGAGCCTGGAAAGGCAGCAGTAACCATCCGCACAGTATCAGGCTGAGCCAGACGCTGAGACCGATGTCTCTGCTGAACAGGCTCCACTGCGGCTGGAGAAGAATGGGAGACCACAGCGGAGATGGTTCGAGACTCCCCCTGTGCAGAGGCAGGAACTTGACCCCTAACATGATATACATTGAACTGTTGCAGCAGTCTTACCATCAACACTCAGTGTGTGATTGAATTAATACATCTGTGATATACAACAGCATCTTAATATCTGCTTTTTGTGTGTTTATTTTCACACAGTGCGAGCAAGCACTTTTTGAGACACGAGGGGTCATTGGGTCCTCTTGTCCGCTGGCCTGAGACCACATGGACCAGACTCATCCCACTTAGCGCCTGCTCTCCTTTCTCGTATGAATAACACTACTCAGGCAACACAGGGTGAGAGCAAAACAGCATAGCAATACTTTATGGAAGCACCAAACAGGTAGTAACATATAGAACAGTCCCAGCAAAATACCCAAGATGGTGCAAAATTACAGGATCTCAACCTTCTGCTGACTTACTGGGATTAAAGCTGCTGTGACTTCAGGGCTTCCAGGTCCGACTACACCCATCAGTGGCACCCTGCTTTTGGTGGGCACCCACAGAGAGGAGGTAATGAGAAGCTTAGGAAGCTGACAGTCCATTGAAGCACCTGGCCAGGTTACAGGATGGTCCCAACTTGGCTTCTCCGAACGTCTCCATGGGGGCAGGATGACCGGTGGGTTCAAATTTTGGTTTCCCTAACTGTATCCATGGGGCTCAGGTGATCGGTGGGTCTAAATCCTGGCTCCCCAAATGTATCCATTGGTTCAGTGATACCTAATTGAGCAGATCTTTATTCTTCAAGCTAGGACAATGGACCTTAACCCCTTCATGACCTCCGCTGTACTATTACTGCGGAGGTCGGATCCCCTACTTTGATGTGGGTTCCGGCACTGAGCCCACCTCAAAACCGGGACATGTCAGCTGTTTTGAACAGGTAAAAAACTACTTGATAGAGGGCACCATCTATGATCATCTATGCGCTCAACCTGCTGCATGTCAGATACAGAAATAGCAAACACAGAGAAAGAAACATGCATAAAGGCAGGGATAGCCAAATATAACAAATTTTTATTAGTTACAAGTCCTTAGACCACACACTATACAGATTTAAAAACATTTAAAAACCAAACATAGAAAGATTACCCAAGAAGATAAATAATCCACATGGAAAATAGTCCCCCAGAAATTCCCCTCAAAGGTCAAATGCTGCCCTAAGCAACTAGGTCCACTGATATAGTGATTTCTAATATCAATCACAAAGTGCAATAGTACAGATAACCATACAAAGATTTTAGTCTGCCATAACCTAAATCCTTATGGCGTATAACAAGATCAGCATAACCAACAATAAGACAAACGTACCAGAGCACACATTACCAGAATAAGCTCCCAATGGACATGCCCATAGTTGATCAGATCACTGAGGAGGAAAAAATAGGTAGGGAATCAGCCCCCATGTGGCCCACCCAACGCGTATCATCAGGGGTAATCTGATCAACTATGTTATACGCCATAAGGATTTAGGCCAGATATTACAGCATAGTGGAGGGGATTTTATGAAATCCTGTCTCCACTATGCATTCAAAGACGCAGGTGGCAGACCTGCGTATAGGCACATGTGGCGCGTCTTTATAGACCGCAGCATGTCTATTTATCTTGCGGAGACACTCAGTCTCCGCAAGATAAATTACACAGTCTATGTATAGGATACGGTGATTCCGCATTTGTGTTCAATGCGCACATGCGGAATCACCGCATGTACAAAAGCCGGCCACGCTTTGGACGGAGCAGGTATCTGCTGCTTCCAAAGCGCTGCCTTTACATAACGTGGAAACATACCCTAATTATTTGTGAAAAAAAACAAACAGTTCTCAGAAGCTATCTGTGTGTTATTTCCTTTTTCACTGACTATATGATAGGAGAAGGCTCAGAAGCCTCCAACATGTTATATCCAAAAAGAACTGACCAAACTCTGATGGTAAAAACTAATACTACATTTCCATAATGAGCTTTTTATGAGTTTTTGATTTTGCAGATTTTCTGCACCTATTAGGCTACAGTCACACTATCAGTACTTGGTCAAACTTTTGCATCAGTATTTGTAAGCTAAAACCAGTGAGGAACAATCAGAGAAAAAGTATAATAGAAACACGTCACCACTTCTGTATTTTTCATCCACTCCTGATTTTGGCTTTCAAATACTTATGTGAAATACTGACCAAATACTGATAGTGTGACCTTAGCCTTAAAGAGGTGGTCTACTACAATGTATATTTTACACATCGATTTAAACCTTTCAAATAAGTCTTTTTGCAAATACATTATATTGACATATTTGCTGCTCGCTCAGTCCCGATCACATAACCCAAGGCTGTACCCGCTGCTGATATGTCACATCAACTTCCGGACTCTGGAAGTTGACCTTGCATCACCAAGGAGTGACAGTCTCATGCATTCCCCCTAATTCACTGGGCTGTACTCCAGACCCAGGAATATTCTATGGGTGAGCACTGCAGTATATTAACAATAAAAATTTGAACAAGTATTTTGAGGGTTATATACCAACGAAATGTCCCCAAGAACACGTATGGGCTCTTTCACACATACTGATTTTTCCAGCACTGGAAAAAACAATACTGGAAATATGCGTGTCTGTGTGTTTAACATGGTGAACTGCGTTGAACTCACTTTTTCTCACAGTGCTGAGATCACCGCAGTTCAGGGGCCCAGTGGGAATGCAGCCTCAGTGACCCACGATGATGACACCGCTGGTCACTGATGCTGCATTCGCAGCAGCTCATTCCTCTTCCTCAGTGGTTCTCAGCCTGGACGGTCGCATCTTGGTACTGTCCAGGTTGAAAACAGTTTATCCCCAGGCATGGATTACAGCGTGGGTCAGAACGCCGGACAGGTGAGGGATATGGTCATTTTTTGTTTTATTACAGGAGACGAAGGGCTTCAATGGAAGGGGCGGTAGGTGAGTATAACTGTGTTTGCTATTTTTAAATCAAAAAGGAAAAGTGTGTTTTGTTTTTAATTTCAAATAAATGACTTTATACTTGCTGTGTGTTTATTTCCAATATAACAATATGATTAATAATGTATAGGCATCTTATAGACGCCTCTCCATTACTAAGCTGTGGGATTGATGTCACCAGACAACACAAAGGTGACATCAACCTAACAAATATGAACCCCACTTGCCACCGCCGCAGGTCAAGTGGGAAGAGCCGGGCAATGCACCAGAATTGGTGCATCTAATAGATGTGTTTTTTCTGGGGCAGCTGCTATTTTTAGGCTGAGGGGTAGCAATTTCCATGGCTCCTTAGCAGCCTGAGAATACCAGCCCCTAGCTGTCTGCTTTAGCTTGGCTGGTTGTCAAAAATGGGGGGACACCACCTCATTTTCTTTATTTAAAAATTAAAAAATACGGCATGGGGACCCCTCTATTCTTGAAAAGCAGCCTCACTAAAGCTGATAGCTGAGGGTTTTAGCCCGTAGCTGTGAGTTTTGTTTAGCTGGTTATCAAAAATACAAGGAAACCACAAGTCATTTTTTTTACTCCCATCAGCCACCGCCTGCTCTTGCGGTTAATAGTTGAATACAATTCTCAAAATTGTCCCCTGCTAGCGCTGATAGCAACTCAAGCAGGGGACATTGATGTGAGCAGTTTTCAGCACCCAGCACAAATCGTACCACTGATTCCCAGGCGCCAGTCAGTGTCTCACTGATGACACATGGATGTCATTCATGTGTCAGTGTGCACGTGGACAGGACTTTTTACGGCCCGTGCCACTGTTAAAAAATGGACATCTCAGTGTGTTTTGCCCACAGACACATGGTCCGTGGAAACACACTGACATGTGCACAGACCCATTCACTTGAATGGTTCTACGCGTGTAAGTGTCTCTGGTACATGTGAAAACTCCCTCAAAGAGCCCTCATACTGTATGACTGAGAAATGTAACCCAGAAAAATTGCAAACGTTTTTCTTTAGCATTATACAGCATATATCACAAAAATGTACACCAGAACATGGAAAAGTATATGAAATGTGGATAAATAAACACTGTTACATATCACGAAAATGTGACAGAAAGCATGTAATACTGTATGGATTAGTAATTTAATCCTGAAGTATTTTTCTACGCTTTTTGTAAGTTATACATACTACTGTAATGCAACAATAAACTGTATGGATGAGTCATTGAATCCGTAAAAAATTTTGAATGAAAATATCTTGAAAGTCTATTTGATGTACTTATATAGTCATAAAGGCTTTGCACAAAATGCAAAGCCAGACAGAAATTATGAGGAGGGTCATCTATAGGGTCAACTTTAAAAATTTGAATTTTACAAACACTTTGTTTCTGTCATCATGATCTGGTGGTGTGGAAATGTGTGGGATAATCTAGGCTTTGTTCATTTTTATGAGAGTGAGTCTGTCTGCATTCTCTGTTGACAGGCGAAAGTGCCTATCTGTTATGATTACCCTGGTGGCACTAAAAATCCGCTCAGACAAGATGCTAGCGGCAGAGCAGCACAACACCTCCAAGCATAGAGGGACAGTTCATGCCAGGTGTCCAGCTTTGAGACCTAATAGTTAAAAGTCAAAGAGAAATTAGGGAGTACGCTGGTTTGGTCAGCCAGGTATTGCTTGACCATCTTTAAAAACTTTTTCCTCCTTGTCAAAAATACCTGGTCATCATGCCTTGACAAGCACTCTCTCCCTCCAATATGAAGAGTCAGGGAGCTGTGTAATGGCATCAGTGTTCTGAGCTGGGGGGCGCCTATCCTTTTTTAAACCTGGATGATGTCAGACGACCAGCCAATTACGGTATTGCCACAAGCGAGATGGTTACTGTATTACAGTGACTCACAGGCAATCCCAGCATGCGTATTGGCTGCGTAACAGGTGCCAAAGATGTGGAGCGGGGATTCGAGATTTACATTGAGCATTGCCCATTGCTTGTCGAGCAATGAGCACATCAAAGTACCATGTTACTCTGGTGATAACAGACTATCATCAAGTATGTTCGCTCATCCCTAAACAGGATACATTAGGTCAGTTGTACTCTAGTGATAATCTCCTGTTGATAAAACACTGATTGTATTGAAACATCAAAGCAAAGCCTTGTAAAAGAAGCATCACTGAAATCATGGTCTCTTCCACTACATCATGGTGCTCCCCTGGTGACTGATTCCCTTGAAAAATTAACATATTCAATGGTCTCATTCAGCTACACTCTTTTATATATTATAGTAGGCACAGCAGCTTGCACCTGTTCACATTTGACTCAAGTGCTGGTCAGTTTTTTTTATGTAACATAATTTTAAATCCTGCTGTTTTCTAAATTCTAAATATTTATCTACACAAACTTTGTAACAGAAAACATAATGAATGCCAAGCATTTAGTATAGATCCTGTTTAATTTGAAGCTTTTTAAAGCTGAATTTGGTAAATCTGTTCTGTTTTCGTCATTGGAATACTACACATTGCATCCCGCAGCTATTACTGTAAATGTGTATGGGTTGTTGTAGTAAACAGATTTATGTTGCATCTTGCCCTGTCTGAATTGAGACTTTCAGGCAGCCCATAATAAATCCATTCCTGGAATTGCAAAATGTTCCCAGGCGACATAGGCACAAAGTATGACAGCTGGATTATGGTGTATTTGAAGATAAATGAGACAGGCAATTAGTATCGAACATGAATACTTCTAAATCATTTGTTAGGAAACCATGAGGCTGCAGCAGATGACAGTGCTGGTAGATTAAATTTTACCAGACCTCTGTCTGCTTTTATTAAGTCACAACCTAAAACTGTAATTTATAAGTAGAAAAATGTGAGCAAAATATACATTGTTATTGTAAAGCCATAGCCGAGAACTGGAATTGAATACAATTCTGGTTCTCTTTCTTTTAAGAGTAATCCCACATGCACAATTCAAAAAAATGCACAGAACCTGTAAAGCAGGACCTGTTTCTATATTGCAAACAATCTGGACTCCTTGGAGGAGATTTTATAACCCGTTTCCGACATAAGTGTTCTTTCACATCTGCGTACATACAATCGCCCAGATTCTCAGCCAGAAAAGTTGGTGAGAGTCATGCGAGTGTCCTGCGAGTGCTATGCCAGTGTGCGTTTTTTTCTCGCCTGGCATCTGTAACAGAAATCTAGTTGTCATAAATAATAAAGCAATCTTCTATAAACATATTGAAAGGTAGATGATAGAAAGATATTAGATATATGATAGATTCACAGTCGCTGGGTGTCGCAGAATGTGAGCCATTAGTGGGTACTGCTCAAAGCCCATCAGACCGAGGCTTCATAGCCTTTGATTGTCAGAATCGAGGAACTTCTTGGGAACCGCTGGACTACGTCAGACCTGTAAATTAGTGAATCAGAGTTGGAAGGGACCTCATGGGTCATCTGGTCCAACCCTCTGCTCAAAGCAGGATTCACTAAATCATCCCAGACAGGTGTCTGTCCAGCCTCTGTTTGAAGACTTCCATTGAAGGAGAACTCGCCACCTCTCGTGGCAGCCTGTTCCATCATTGATCACCCTTACTGTCAAAAAGTTTTTTCCAATATCTAATCTGTGTCTCCTCCCATTCAGTTTCATCCCATTGCTTCTAGTCTTTCCTTGTACAAATGAGAATAAAGATGATCCTTCTACAATGTGACAGCCCTTGAGATATTTGTAGACAGCTATTAAGTCTCCTCTCGGTCTTCTTTTTTGCAAGCTAAACATTAACAAATCCTGTAACCGTTCTTCATAGGACATGGTTTGCAGACCAGTCACCATTCTGGTCGTTCTTCTCCGAACTTGGTCCAGTTTGTTGATGTCTTTTTTAAAATGTGATGCCCAAAACTGGACACAGTATTCCAGATGAGGTCTGACCAGAGTGGAGTAGTGGGCAATAATGACTTTGCGTGATCTAGACTGTATGCATCTGTTAATATATCACAGAATTATATTTGCCCTTTTTTGCTGCTGCATCACACTGTTGACTCTTTCAGTCTGTGATCTATTAGTATACCAAGTCTTTTTCACATGTGCTGTTGCTTAGCCCTATTCCTCCCATTCTATATATTTTTTTTTTTCATTTTTATTGCCCAGATGTAGCACTTTTTTCCCTGTTAAAAATGATTGTTATTTGCTGCCTACTGCTCCAGTCTATTTATATCTTTTTGAATCCTCTCTTCTCTAGTATTAGCTATCCCTCCTAGCTTTGTGTCATCAGCAAATTTAATCAGTTTACCTGCAATTCCTTCAGTGAACAAGGGACAGTCTCTTGCTTTTATTTCTCTCTTTTTATGTGTTTCAGGTTTCCATTTGTGGACTACCTCTGATTTCCTGGACTATGTCAGACCTGCATGTTTTTTTAAAAAATACATTGGTGAACCAGGGAAAGAGCTGGGGAGTGTTTTTTTTCTTTCAAAATAAAATGTGTTTTTTAATTTTTACTTACTGGGTTAGTAATAGGGGTGTTCTATCTGTAATAGGGGGAAGTTCCCGCCAAAATTATTAATGATTAAAGGGAAACTCCAACACCTCTATTGGGGTTCGATATTAATAAGTTGACTTTGACAAGTAGCAATTAATATACTACTCTAAGTAATGGTCATAACTAGGGTTGAGCGACCTTGACCTTTTTAGAGTCGAGTCGTGTTTCGCGAAACCCGACTATCTTAGAAGTCGAGTCGAATCGGCCGATTATGGCGAAAAGTCGGGTATCGCCCGAAACACGAAACCCAATGCAAGTCAATGGGGGAGCATAGTCGGCAGTGAGTGGAGGCCAGGAAAACACCTACACTGCCCATTTTAATGGCAAAAACATCCATTCTTGTTACAGAAGCTTGTCAATCGTAATTTAGCTTATAATAATTGGAAGGCATTTGAAATTGGGGGTCATTTGGCTAAAGTTGTGGGGGGTAGGGCTGGTTCAAGTAATTAGTGGGCCCAGTACATCTGGACCACGTCACGGCAGTGGAGCAGGGAGAGGTAAGTATTTCAACTTTGCAAGTGCTGTGATCCTGAGCAAGCAGGGGGGGCCCACTCGTTGGCATTGGCACTGGCACAGGGCCCCTCAAAGTACAGCGGTGTGTTTGCACGGCGGGGGCGCCTCCCACCGGCAGCAACACTTTTGCGTACTATGAGAGGCCCTGTGCCAGTGACGTCGCCAACTAGTATTCCTCCCCCCACCTGATGAAGGAACCTGCACTTTCATCTGCACCTTCCTCTTTGTCCCCGTGTAAGGTGGTATGGTATGCGGGAAGAGGAACCTGACTTTCAGCAGGGTCACAATCTTGCTGTGTAGCGTGCACAGGGAATTTTGCGTTATGGGTCAATGTACCAGCAGACTCATCTATCACTGGCTGGGCAATGGGCAGGATGAGGAGGAAACACAGATACAGGCCCAAAGAATAAAGTTGGCTAAATGCAGTTCAAAATTGGTAACACAGGACTAACCAGGGGCATTGCAGTGGAGGACAACTGGAATGAGAGGCTGACACAGTGAGTAGGCCCAAATCAGTAAGTAGTCGAAATGCAGTTCAAAATTGGCAACCGTAGTAAACAGGCGGCACAGCTTTGTTCAGTGGAGGAGAACAGCAAGGAGTGGCAGACACTGATAGTAGGCCCCAACCCAACTAGTAGGCCAAATGCAGTCTAACATTAACAACTACTTAACGAGAGCCTGAAAATGGAATTTCAGGACAGGAAACCAGGAGAACAGCAAGGAGTGGCAGACACCGATAGTAGGCCCCAAACCAACTAGTACGCCAAATGCAGTTGTTCCATTTAACCACAATTTAATGAGAGCCTGAAGATAGAAGTTCAGGAAAGGCAACCTGGAGAACACCTTGGAGTGTAACACACCATCTCTCTACACCCCATACCCAATTTGTAGGCCTAATGCAGTGTAGTTTTCAACAACTACTAAACGAGAGTCGGAAGATCGAAGCAATGTGGACGAAACCTGGGGAACACCTTGGAGTGTAACACACCGTCTCTCTACACCCCATACCCAATTTGTTGGCCTAATGCAGTGTAGTTTTCTACAACTACTAAACGAGAGTCGGAAGACCGAAGCAATGTGGACGAAACCTGGGGAACACCTTGGAGTGGAACACACCATCTCTCTACACCCCATACCCAATTTGTAGGCCTAATGCAGTGTAGTTTCCAACAACTACTAAACGAGAGCATGAAGATCGAAGCAATGGACAGGAAACCTGGGGAACACCTTGGAGTGTAACACACCATCTCTCTACACCCCATACCCAATTTGTAGGCCTAATGCAGCGTAGTTTCCAACAACTACTAAACGAGAGCATGAAGATCGAAGCAATGGAGAGGAAACCTGGGGAACACCTTGGAGTGTAACACACCATCTCTCTACACCCCATACCCAATTTGTAGGCCTAATGCAGTGTAGTTTCCAACAACTACTAAACGAGAGCCGGAAGATCGAAGCTCAGGAAAGGCAACCTGGAGAACACCTTGGAGTGGAACACACCATCTCTCTACACCCCATACCCAATTTGTAGGCCTAATGCAGTGTAGTTTCCAACAACTACTAAACGAGAGCATGAAGATCGAAGCATTGGCGAGGAAACCTGGGGAACACCTTGGAGTGGAACACACCATCTCTCTACACCCCATACCCAATTTGTAGGTCTAATGCAGTGTAGTTTCCAACAACTACTAAACGAGAGCATGAAGATCGAAGCAATGGAGAGGAAACCTGGGGAACACCTTGGAGTGGAACACACCATCTCTCTACACCCCATACCCAATTTGTAGGCCTAATGCAGCGTAGTTTCCAACAACTACTAAACGAGAGCCAGAAGATCGAAGCTCAGGAAAGGCAACCTGGAGAACACCTTGGAGTGGAACACACCATCTCTCTACACCCCATACCCAATTTGTAGGCCTAATGCAGCGTAGTTTCCAACAACTACTAAACGAGAGCATGAAGATCGAAGCAATGGAGAGGAAACCTGGGAACACCTTGGAGTGTAACACACCATCTCTCTACACCCCATACCCAATTTGTAGGCCTAATGCAGTGTAGTTTCCAACAACTACTAAACGAGAGCCGGAAGATCGAAGCTCAGGAAAGGCAACCTGGAGAACACCTTGGAGTGGAACACACCATCTCTCTACACCCCATACCCAATTTGTAGGCCTAATGCAGTGTAGTTTCCAACAACTACTAAACGAGAGCATGAAGATCGAAGCAATGGAGAGGAAACCTGGGGAACACCTTGGAGTGTAACACACCATCTCTCTACACCCCATACCCAATTTGTAGGCCTAATGCAGCATAGTTTCCAACAACTACTAAACGAGAGCATGAAGATCGAAGCAATGGAGAGGAAACCTGGGGAACACCTTGGAGTGGAACACACCATCTCTCTACACCCCATACCCAATTTGTAGGCCTAATGCAGTGTAGTTTCCAACAACTACTAAACGAGAGCATTAAGATCGAAGCAATGGCGAGGAAACCTGGGGCACACCATGGGGAGGCAGACACCGTTAGTAGGCCCTACCAAAGTTGTACCCCCAATGCAGTTTTAAAATTGATAGAGGCTGAAAACAAGACTATTGACGCTCAGCTTTTTTCAAAGGAACACAGCTGAATTGAGTGGCGCAGACAGATACAGGTAGTAGGACTTAAACCAAAAATGTGGCTAACTGCAGCTTAAAAAAGTTACAGGGGTACACAAGCAGCAGTGCTCTGGGCAGTGGAGGACAATTTCAATAGTGGACCGCAGACAGACTTTGTACGCCTACTATTAAAAAAAGGATGCTCTATGCAATTAAAAATAGGTTCCAGGGGTCCACGGGCAGCAGTGGTGTGGTCAGTGGACGAGTATTGGAAGGAGGGACCGCAGACAGGCGTAGTAGGCCTAACATAACAAAATTAGGCTGTAGACACTGTAAAATTGGTTCCAGGGGTACACGGGCAGCAGTGGTGTGGTCAGTGGACGAGTATTGGAAGGAGGGACCGCAGACAGGCGTAGTAGGCCTAACATAACAAAATTAGGCTGTAGACACTGTAAAATTGGTTCCAGGGGTACACGGGCAGCAGTGGTGTGGTCAGCGGAGGAAAATTGGAATTAGGGACTGCAGACAGACTTTGTAGGCTGTCCCCTGTGGACCATGCATCCAACACATTAACCCAGTGCGCCGTAATGGACACGTAACTTTTTGTGGACATGCCTACTGGTCCATGCGTCTCTTGTCAGGTGCACCTTTCTACTGTTTGATTGCCTGAGTGCTATGACAATGCAGACTTTTTCATGCCGCTGGAGGGCTGGGATGGCTTTTCTCGCAAAAGAAATGTCGACTGGGTAGCTTGAACCGTTGCACAGCGTAGTTCATCTGGGCTTTCTAAATATAAAACAAAGAAAAAAAGGAGGCTACATGCACTTTCAGCTGGGTTCCAGGGGTACACGGCCAGCATTGGTCTGGTCAGTGGAGAACTATTGGAAGGAAGGACCGCAGACAGGCTTCGAAGGCCTAACATAATAACAGATGGCTGTAGGCAATTTTAAATTGGTTCCAGGGGTACACGGGCAGCAGTGGTGTGGTCAGTGAGGCCTAGTGGAAGGGGTGACCGCAGACAGGCATCGAAGGCCTAACATAATAACACATGGCTGTAGGCAATTTTAAATTGGTTCCAGGGGAACACGGGCAGCAGTGGCCTGGTCAGTGTAGTAGTAGTAGAAAGAACGGACCGCAGACAGGCTTCGAAGGCCTAACATAAAAAAATTGGGCTGGCTGTAGGCAATTTTAAATTGGTTCCAGGGGTACACGGGCAGCAGTGGTGTGGTCAGTGGAGGCCTAGTGGAAGGAGTGACCGCAGACAGGCATCGAAGGCCTAAAATAATAACACATGGCTGTAGGCAATTTTAACCCCTTAGTGACAGAGCCAATTTGGTACTTAATGACCAGGCCAATTTTTGCAATTCTGACCACTGTCACTTTATGAGGTTATAACTCTGGAACGCTTCAACGGATCCCGCTGATTCTGAGAATGTTTTTTCGTGACATATTGTACTTCATGTTAGTGGTAACATTTCTTCGATATTACTTGCGACTATTTATGAAAAAAACGGAAATATGGAGAAAATTTTTACAATTTTGCAATTTTCAAACTTTGTATTTTTATGCCCTTAAATCAGAGAGATATGTCACAAAAAATAGTGAATAAGTAACATTTCCCACATGTCTACTTTACATCAGCACAATTTTTGAAACAAAATTATTTTTTGTTAGGGAGTTATAAGGGTTAAAAGTTGACCAGCAATTTCTCATTTTTACAACACCATTTTTTTTTAGGGACCACATCACATTTGAAGTCATTTTGAGGGGTGTATATGATAGAAAATAATGAAGTGTGACACCATTCTAAAAACTACACCCCTCAAGGTTCTCAAAACCACATTCAAGAAGTTTATTAACCCTTTACGTGCTTCACAGGAACTGAAACAATGTGGAAGGAAAAAATGAACATTTAACTTTTTTTTGCAAACATCTTAATTCAGAACCATTTTTTTTATTTTCACAAGTGTAAAAACAGAAATGTAACCATAAATTTTGTTATGCAATTTCTCCTGAATACACCAATACCCCATATGTGGGGGTAAACCACTGTTAGGGCGCACCGCAGAACTTAGAAGTTATGGAGCGCCGTTTGACTTTTTCAATGCAGAATTTGCTGGAATTGAGATTGGACGCCATGTCACGTTTAGAGAGCCCATGATGTGCCTAAACAGTGGAAACTCCCCACAAGTGACACCATTTTGGAAACTAGACCCCTTAAGGAACTTATCTAGATGTGTGGTGAGCACTTTGAACCCCCAAGTGCTTCACAGAAGTTTATAACGTAGAGCCGTGAAAATAAAAAATCGCTTTTGTTTACACAAAAATGATCTTTTCGCCCACAAATTCTTATTTTCACAAGGGTAACAGGAGAAATTAGACCACAAAAGTTGTTTTGCGATTTCTCCTGAATACGTCGATACCCCATATGTGAGGGTAAACCACTGTTTGGGCGCACCGCAGAGCTTGGAAGTGAAGGAGCGCCGTTTTACTTTTTCAATGTAGAATTGGCTGGAATTGAGATTGGACGCCATGTCGCGTTTGGAGAGCCCCTGATGTGCCTAAACAGTGGAAACCCCCCACAAGTGACACCATTTTGGAAACTAGACCCCTTAAGGAACTTATCTAGATGTGTGGCGAGCACTTTGAACCCCCATGTACTTCACAGAAGTTTATAACGTAGAGCCGTGAAAAAAAAAATCGCATTTTTTCTACAAAAATGATTTTCTTGCCCACAAATTTTTATTTTCACAAGGGTAACAGGAGAAATTAGACCACAAAAGTTGTTGTGCAATTTCTCTTGAGTACGCTGATACCCAATATGTGGGGGTAAACCACTGTTAGGGCGCACCGCAGAGCTTGGAAGAGAAGGAGTGCCGTTTTACTTTTTCAATGTAGAATTGGCTGGAATTGAGATTGGACGCCATGTCGCGTTTGGAGAGCCCCTGATGTGCCTAAACAGTGGAAACCCCCCACAAGTGACACCATTTTGGAAACTAGACCCCTTAAGGAACTTATCTAGATGTGTGGCGAGCACTTTGAACCCCCATGTGCTTCACAGAAGTTTATAACGTAGAGCCGTGAAAAAAAAATTTGCATTTTTTCTACAAAAATGATATTTTTGCCCACAAATTTTTATTCTCACAAGGGTAACAGGAGAAATTAGACCACTAAAGTTGTTGTGCAATTTCTCCTGAGTACGTCGATACCCAATATGTGGGGGTAAACCACTGTTTGGGCGCACTGCAGAGCTTGGAAGAGAAAGAGTGCCGTTTTACTTTTTCAATGTAGAATTGGCTGGAATTGAGATCGGACGCCATGTCGCGTTTGGAGAGCCACTGATGTGCCTAAACAGTAGAAATCCCCCACAAGTGACCCCATTTTGGAAACTAGACCCCCCATGGAACTTATCTAGATGTGTGGTGAGAACCTTGAATGCCCAAGTGCTTCACAGAAGTTTATAATGCAGAGCCGTTAAAATAAAAAATATTTTTTTTTTCCACGAAAAAGATTTTTTAGCCCCCAAGTTTTTATTTTCACAAGGGTAACAAGAGAAATTGGACCCCAAAAGTTGTTGTCCAATTTGTCCTGAGTATGCTGGTACCCCATATGTGGGGGTAAACCACTGTTTGGGCGCACGGCAGAGCTCGGAAGGAAGGAGCGCCTTTTTGGAATGCAGACTTTGATAGAATGGTCTGCGGGTATTATGTTGCGTTTGCAGAGCCCCTGATGTACCTAACCAGTAGAAACCCTCCACAAGTGACCCCATTTTGGAAACTAGACCCCCCAAGGAACTTATCTAGATGTGTGGTGAGACCTTTGAATGCCCAAGTGCTTCACAGAAGTTTAGAATGCAGAGTCATGAAAATAAAAAATATTTTTTTTTCCACAAAAAAGATATTGTAGCCCCCAAGTTTTTATTTTCACAAGGGTAACAGGAGAAATTGGACTGCAATAGTTGTTGTCCAATTTATCCCGAGTACGCTGATGCACCATATGTGGGGGTAAACCACTGTTTGGGCGCACGGCAGAGCTCAGAAGGGAAGGAGCGCCTTTTTGGAATGCAGACTTTGATAAAATGGTCTGTGGGCATTATGTTGCGATTGCAGAGCCTCTGATATACCTAAACTGTAGTAACCCCCCACAAGCGACCCCATTTTGGAAACTAGACCCCCCAAGGAACTTATATAGATGTGTGGTGAGAACTTTGAATGCCCAAGTGCTTCACAGAAGTTTAGAATGCAGAGTCGTGAAAATAAAAAATATTTTTTTTTTCACAAAAAAGATTTTGTAGCCCCCAAGTTTTTATTTTCACAAGGGTAACAAGAGAAATTGGACCCCAGAAGTTGTTGTCCAATTCATCCCGAGTACGCTGATGCCCCATATGTGGGGGTAACCCACTGTTTGGGCGCACGTCAGAGCTCAGAAGGGAGGGAGCACCATTTGACTTTTTGAGCGCAAAATTGGCTGTCGTGTTTGGAGACCCCCTGATGTACCTAAACAGTGGAAACCCCCCAATTCTAGCTCCAACCCTAACCCCAACACACCCCTAACCCTAATCCCAACCTGATCCATAATCCTAATCACTAACCCTAACCATAATCACAACCCTTACCCCAAAACAACCCTAATGTCAACCCTAACCATAACCCTAATCAAAACCCTAAATCCAACACACCCCTAATCCTAATCTCAACCCTAACCTCAAACCTAACCCTAATCCCAATACACCCCTAATCACAACCCTAACCTTAACCCTAATCCCAAACCTAACCCTAATCCCAAACGTAACCCTAATGCCAACCCTAACCCTAATACCAACCCTAATCCAAACCCTAAAGGTACCTTCACACATAACGATATTGTTAACGATATCGTTGCTTTTTGTGACGTAGCAACGATATCGTTAATGAAATCGTTATGTGTGACAGCGACCAACGATCAGGCCCCTGCTGGGAGATCGTTGGTCGCTGAATAAAGTCCAGAACTTTATTTCGTCGCTGGACTCCCTGGAGACATCGCTGGATCGGCGTGTGTGACACCGATCCAGCGATGTCTTCACTGGTAACCAGGGTAAACATCGGGTAACTAAGCGCAGGGCCGCGCTTAGTAACCCGATGTTTACCCTGGTTACCATGCTAAAAGTAAAAAAAAACAAACACTAGATACTTACCTAACGCTGTCTGTCCTCCAGCGCTGTGCTCTGCACTCCTCCTGTACTGGCTGTGAGCCGGAAAGCAGAGCGGTGACGTCACCGCTCTGCTTTCCGGCTCCAAGACAGTACAGGAGGAGAGCAGAGAAGCAGAGCACAGCGCTGGAGGACAGACAGCTGTAGGTAAGTATCTAGTGTTTGGTTTTTTTTACTTTTAGGATGGTAACCAGGGTAAACATCGGGTTACTAAGCGCGGCCCTGCGCTTAGTTACCCGATGTTTACCCTGGTTACCCGCATCGTTGGTCGCTGGAGAGCGGTCTGTGTGACAGCTCTCCAGCGACCAAACAGCGACGCTGCAGCGATCCGGATCGTTGTCGGTATCGCTGCAGCGTCGCTAAATGTGAAGGGGCCTTTACCCTAATCCCAGCTCTAACCCTAACTTTAGCCCCAACCCTAGCCCTAACTTTAGCCCCAATCCTAACCCTAGCCCTAAGGCTACTTTCACACTTGCGTCGTTTGGCATTCCGTCGCAATCCGTCGTTTTGGACAAGAAACGGATCCTGCAAATGTGCCCGCAGGATGCGTTTTTTGCCCATAGACTTGTATTGCCGACGGATCGTGACGGATGGCCACACGTCGCGTCCGTCGTGCACTGGATCAGTTGTGTTTTGGCGGAGCGTCGGCACAAAAAAACGTTCAATGAAACGTGTTTTTGTAGGTCGCATCCGCCATTTCTGACCGCGCATGCGTGGCCGTAACTCCGCCCCCTCCTCCCCAGGACATAGATTGGGCAGCGGATGCGTTGAAAAACTACAGCTGCTGCCCACATTGTGCACAATTTTCACAACGTGCGTCGGTATGTCGGGCCGACGCATTGCGATGGCCCCGTACCGACGTAAGTGTGAAAGAAGCCTAACCCTAAATTTAGCCCCAACCCTAACCCTAAATTTAGCCCCAACCCTAACCCTAAATTTAGCCCCAACCCTAGCCCTAACCCTAGCCCTAACCCTAACCCTAGCCCTAACCCTAGCCCTACCCCTAACCCTACCCCTAACCCTACCCTTAACCCTACCCCTAACCCTAACCCTAACCCTACCCCTAAC
Organism: Ranitomeya imitator; assembly: GCF_032444005.1. Classification (NCBI taxonomy): domain Eukaryota; kingdom Metazoa; phylum Chordata; class Amphibia; order Anura; family Dendrobatidae; genus Ranitomeya; species Ranitomeya imitator. The sequence goes on from NC_091285.1 coordinate 433,113,449, forward strand.
CCTACCCCTAACCCTACCCCTAACCCTAACCCTACCCGTAAGCCTACCCCTACCCCTAACCCTAATTTTAGCCCCAACTGCTGTTCTCCTGCCGGCCGGCAGATGGAGACAGATGGCGGGCGCACTGGGCATGCGTCCGCCATGTTCTTCTGCCGGCGGCCAGGAGGAGCAGCAAGAGGATCCAGGGACCTAGGTGAGTATGCTAGGGTCCCCGAATCCCCCTATTTCTCTGTCCTCTGATGTGCGATCACATTAGAGGACAGAGAATTACACTTTACTTTTTTTTTTTTTTTTGCGGTCGCCGGTAAACAGTTAATTACCGGCGATCGCAAAACAGGGGTCGATAATACCGACCCCGATCATGCTCTTTGGGGTCTCGGCTACCCCCGGCAGCCGAGACCCCAAAGATTCTCCCGGTGCCGGCCGGCGGGCGCACTGCGCATGCGCCCGCCATTTTGAAGATGGCGGCGCCCACCGGGAGACACGAGGAGCATCGGGGGAGCTAGGTGAGTATTGGGGGGCCACCTGGGACCCCTCTTCTCTGTCCTCCGATGTGCGATCACATCGGAGGACAGAGAAATTAAAAAGAGATCGCTTTTTTTTTTTTTTTTTTTTGCGATCACCGGTAAACGGTTAATTACCGGCGATCGCAAATGCGGGGTGGGTTAAAAAAACCCCGAATCATGTTCTCTGGGGTCTCGGCTACCCCCGGCAGCCGAGACCCTGGAGAAAATTGGCCTGTGGGGGGCGCTATTGACTTTTTCCACAGCGCCGTTAATTAATGGCGCTGTGGTTTAAGTACCCTTAGCTGCCGCCGTTAAAAGGCGTATCGGCGGTCACTAAGGGGTTAAATTGGTTCCAGGGCAACACGGGCAGCAGTGGCCTGGTCAGTGTAGTAGTAGTAGAAAGAACGGACCGCAGACAGGCTTCGAAGGCCTAACATAATAAAATTGGGCTGGCTGTAGGCAATTTTAAATTGGTTCCAGGGATACACGGGCAGCAGTGGTGTGGTCAGTGGAGGCCTAGTGGAAGGAGTGACCGCAGACAGGCATCGAAGGCCTAACATAATAACACATGGCTGTAGGCAATTTTAAATTGGTTCCAGGGGAACACGGGCAGCAGTGGCCTGGTCAGTGTAGTAGTAGTAGAAAGAACGGACCGCAGACAGGCTTCGAAGGCCCAACATAAAAAAATTGGGCTGGCTGTAGGCAATTTTAAATTGGTTCCAGGGGTACACGGGCAGCAGTGGTGTGGTCAGTGGAGGCCTAGTGGAAGGAGTGACCGCAGACAGGCATCGAAGGCCTAACATAATAACACATGGCTGTAGGCAATTTTAAATTGGTTCCAGAGGAACACGGGCAGCAGTGGCCTGGTCAGTGTAGTAGTAGTAGAAAGAACGGACCGCAGACAGGCTTCGAAGGCCTAACATAATAAAATTGGGCTGGCTGTAGGCAATTTTAAATTGGTTCCAGGGGTACACGGGCAGCAGTGGTGTGGTCAGTGGAGGCCTAGTGGAAGGAGTGACCGCAGACAGGCATCGAAGGCCTAACCTAATAACACATGGCTGTAGGCAATTTTAAATTGGTTCCAGGGGAACACGGGCAGCAGTGGCCTGGTCAGTGTAGTAGTAGTAGAAAGAACGGACCGCAGACAGGCTTCGAAGGCCTAACATAAAAAAATTGGGCTGGCTGTAGGCAATTTTAAATTGGTTCCAGGGGTACACGGGCAGCAGTGGTGTGGTCAGTGGAGGCCTAGTGGAAGGAGTGACCGCAGACAGGCATAGAAGGCCTAACATAATAACACATGGCTGTAGGCAATTTTAAATTGGTTCCAGGGGAACACGGGCAGCAGTGGCCTGGTCAGTGTAGTAGTAGTAGAAAGAACGGACCGCAGACAGGCTTCGAAGGCCTAACATAATAAAATTGGGCTGGCTGTAGGCAATTTTAAATTGGTTCCAGGGGTACACGGGCAGCAGTGGTGTGGTCAGTGGAGGCCTAGTGGAAGGAGTGACCGCAGACAGGCATCGAAGGCCTAACATAATAACACATGGCTGTAGGCAATTTTAAATTGTTTCCAGGGGAACACGGGCAGCAGTGGTGTGGTCAGTGGAGGCCTAGTGGAAGGAGTGACCGCAGACAGGCATTGAAGGCCTAACATAATAACACATGGCTGTAGGCAATTTTAAATTGGTTCCAGGGGAACACGGGCAGCAGTGGCCTGGTCAGTGTAGTAGTAGTAGAAAGAACGGACCGCAGACAGGCATCGAAGGCCTAAAATAAAAAAATTGGGCTGGCTGTAGGCAATTTTAAATTGGTTCCAGGGGTGCACGGGCAGCAGTGGTGTGGTCAGTGGAGGCCTAGTGGAAGGAGTGACCGCAAACAGGCATCGAAGGCCTAACATAATAACAGATGGCTGTAGGCAATTTTAAATTGGTTCCAGGGGAACACGGGCAGCAGTGGCCTGGTCAGTGTAGTAGTAGTAGAAAGAACGGACCGCAGACAGGCATCGAAGGCCTAAAATAAAAAAATTGGGCTGGCTGTAGGCAATTTTAAATTGGTTCCAGGGGTACATGGGCAGCAGTGGTGTGGTCAGTGGAGGCCTAGTGGAAGGAGTGACCGCAAACAGGCATCGAAGGCCTAACATAATAACAGATGGCTGTAGGCAATTTTAAATTGGTTCCAGGGGAACACGGGCAGCTTGGCCTGGTCAGTGTAGTAGTAGTAGAAAGAACGGACCGCAGACAGGCTTCGAAGGCCTAACATAATAAAATTGGGCTGGCTGTCGGCAATTTTAAATTGGTTCCAGGGGTACACGGGCAGCAGTGGTGTGGTCAGTGGAAGCCTAGTGGAAGGAGGGACCGCAGACAGGCTTCGAAGGCCTAACATAAAAAAATAGGGCTGTTGGCAATTTAAAATTGGTTCCAGTGGTACAAGGGCAGCAGTACAATGGTCAGTGGAGGCCTAGTGGAAGGAGGGACCGCAGACAGGTTTTGAAGGCCTAACATAAAAAAATAGGGCTGTTGGCAATTTAAAATTGGTTCCAGGGGTACACGGGCAGCAGTACAATGGTCAGTGGAGGCCTAGTGGAAGGAGGGACCGCAGACAGGCTTCGAAGGCCTAACATAAAAAAATAGGGCTGTTGGCAATTTAAAATTGGTTCCAGCGGTACAAGGGCAGCAGTACAATGGTCAGTGGAGGCCTAGTGGAAGGAGGGACCGCAGACAGGCTTCGAAGGCCTAACATAAAAAAAATAGGGCTGTTGGCAATTTAAAATTGGTTCCAGGGGTACACGGGCAGCAGTACAATGGTCAGTGGAGGCTTAGTGGAAGGAGGGACCGCAGACAGGCTTCGAAGGCCTAACATAACAAAAATGTCAATACAATGGTATTGTCAGTGCCAGGCATTGAAGGATGTCAGCGCATAGACTAAACATTGGTGGAGCTGTGAGAGATAATTTTGCAAGTGGTAGAGCACTGTTTGAGCTGGGGGGGGGAACTGTCTTGTGGCCGGCGGTACAGGCCCAGGGCCCCTCATATTACAACGGTGTGTCTGACGTTGGGTGCGCACCACCACCGCCAGAGACACTTTATTGTACTATGAGGGACCCAGTGGCAGTGCCGTCGACCAAAAGCGGGCACACCCACCTCTTCAGACAAACAGCACTCTCACAGGTGCTGGCGCCAAGTGGCGATACCACGGCCCCGTGTGGGGAGTTTGGCCATTTAGTGAGGTGTAAACATGTTGTATGCTGGACAATCAGGTGCAGAAAATTACGAGATTGGAAAAGTCATTCAGAATAGTCCACAGGCAAGACCTTTTCATAGGAAAGCTAGGTGTCAGCCGGGCAAGGTGGGGCAAAAGATTTCGAAATCCAGTTGTGGTTCATTTTAATGAAGGTTAGATCATCTACATTTTGGGTAGCCAGACGAGTCCTTTTTTCTGTTAGTATTGAACCTGCAGCGCTGAATACTCTTTCTGATAGGACACTAGCTCCCGGGCAAGCAAGCTCCTGCAATGCATATTCTGCCAATTCTGGCCAGGTGTCTAATTTGGATGCCCAGTAATCAAATGGGAATGACGGTTGAGGGAGAACGTCGATAAGGGATGAAAAATAGTTTGTAACCATACTGGACAAATGTTGTCTCCTGTCACTTTGAATTGATGCTGCAGTACCTGTCCTGTCTGCGGTCATAGCAAAATCACTCCACAACCTGGTCAGAAAACCCCTCTGGCCAACGCCACTTCTGATTTCTGCCCCTCTAACACCTCTGGTCTGCTGGCCCCTGCAGCTCGTGTGAGAACGATCACAGGCGCTGTTTGCAGGGAATGCCAGAAGCAAACGGTCAACAAGAGTTGATTGTTTGGTTGCTAATATTATTTCCAAGTTGTCATGTGGCATTATATTTTGCAATTTGCCTTTATAGCAAGGATCAAGGAGGCAGGCCAACCAGTAATCATCATCGTTCATCATTTTAGTAATCCAAGTGTCCCTTTTGAGGATACGTAAGGCATAATCCGCCATGTGGGCCAAAGTTCCAGTTCTCAAATCTGCGGTTGTGCTTGGTTGAGGGGCAGTTTCAGGCAAATCCACGTCACTTGTGTCCCTCCAAACACCAGAACCCGGCCTTGCCGCGCCAACAATTTCCAGTGGCCCCGGAAAAGCTTCCTCATTAAAAATATAATCATCCCCATCATCCTCCTCGTCCTCCTCCTCCTCTTCGCCCGCTACCTCGTCCTGTACACTGCCCTGGCCAGACAATGGCTGACTGTCATCAAGGCTTTCCTCTTCCTCAGCTGTAGACGCCTGATCCTTTATGTGCGTCAAACTTTGCATCAGCAGACGCATTAGGGGGATGCTCATGCTTATTATGGCGTTGTCTGCACTAACCAGCCGTGTGCATTCCTCAAAACACTGAAGGACTTGACACATGTCTTGAATCTTCGACCACTGCACACCTGACAACTCCATGTCTGCCATCCTACTGCCTGCCCGTGTATGTGTATCCTCCCACAAAAACATAACAGCCCGCCTCTGTTCGCACAGTCTCTGAAGCATGTGCAGTGTTGAGTTCCACCTTGTTGCAACGTCTATGATTAGGCGATGCTGGGGAAGGTTCAAAGAACGCTGATAGGTCTGCATACGGCTGGAGTGTACGGGCGAACGGCGGATATGTGAGCAAAGTCCACGCACTTTGAGGAGCAGGTCGGATAACCCCGGATAACTTTTCAGGAAGCACTGCACCACCAGGTTTAAGGTGCGAGCCAGGCAAGGAATGTGTTTCAGTTGGGAAAGGGAGATGGCAGCCATGAAATTCCTTCCGTTATCACTCACTACCTTGCCTGCCTCAAGATCTACAGTGCCCAGCCACGACTGCGTTTCTTTCTGCAAGAACTCGGACAGAACTTCCGCGGTGTGTCTGTTGTCGCCCAAACACTTCATAGCCAATACAGCCTGCTGACGTTTGCCAGTAGCTGCCCCATAATGGGAGACCTGGTGTGCAACAGTGGCAGCTGCGGATGGAGTGGTTGTGCGACTGCGGTCTGTGGACAAGCTCTCGCTTCTGCAGGAGGACGAGGAGGAGGAGGAGGGGGTGCGAACGGCTACAGCCAACTGTTTCCTAGACCGTGGCCTAGGCAGAACTGTCCCAAACTTGCTGTCCCCTGTGGACCCTGCATCCACAACATTCACCCAGTGTGCCGTGATGGACACGTAACGTCCCTGGCCATGCCTACTGGTCCATGCATCTGTTGTCAGGTGCACCTTTGTGCTCACAGATTGCCTGAGTGCATGGACAATGCGCTCTTTAACATGCTGGTGGAGGGCTGGGATGGCTTTTCTGGAAAAAAAGTGTCGACTGGGTAGCTCGTAGCGTGGTACAGCGTAGTCCATCAGGGCTTTGAAAGCTTCGCTTTCAACTAACCGGTAGGGCATCATCTCTAACGAGATTAGTCTAGCTATGTGGGCGTTCAAACCCTGTGTACGCGGATGCGAGGCTAAGTACTTCCTTTTTCTAACCATAGTCTCATGTAGGGTGAGCTGGACTGGAGAGCTGGAGATCGTGGAACTAGCGGGGGTGCCGGTGGACATGGCAGACTGAGAGACGGTGGGAGATGGTATTGTTGCCGCCGGTGCCCTAGATGCAGTGTTTCCTACTATGAAACTGATGATTCCCTGACCCTGACTGCTTTGGCCTGGCAAAGAAACCTGCACAGATACTGCAGGTGGTGCGGAAAATGGTGGCCCTACACTGCCGGAAGGGATGTTGCGTTGATGACTAGCTTCATTGGCCGAGGGTGCTACAACCTTAAGGGACGTTTGGTAGTTAGTCCAAGCTTGCAAATGCATGGTGGTTAAATGTCTATGCATGCAACTTGTATTGAGACTTTTCAGATTCTGCCCTCTGCTTAAGGTAGTTGAACATTTTTGACAGATGACTTTGCGCTGATCAATTGGATGTTGTTTAAAAAAATGCCAGACTGCACTCTTTCTTGCATCGGATACCTATTCAGGCATTGCAGACTGAGCTTTAACCGGATGGCCACGCTGTCCTCCAACAGGTTTTGGCTTTGCCACGCGTTTTGGGCAAGATACGGGCCCGGCAGATGGAACCTGTTGCGATGTTGATGCCTGCTGCGGCCCCTCCTCCTCCGCTTCAGAACTGCTGCTGCCTGCACCCTGTTCCCCCAATGGCTGCCAATCGGGGTCAAGAACTGGGTCATCTATTACCTCTTCTTGTAGCTCGTGTGCAACTTCGTCTGTGTCACCGTGTCGGTCGGTGGTATAGCGTTCGTGATGGGGCAACATAGTCTCATCAGGGTCTGATTCTTGATCATTACCCTGCGAGGGCAATGTTGTGGTCTGAGTCAAAGGACCAGCATAGTAGTCTGGCTGTGGCTGTGCATCAGTGCACTCCATGTCAGATTCAACTTGTAATGGGCATGGACTGTTAACTGCTTCACTTTCTTAGCCAGGGACGGTATGTTTAAAGAGCTCCATGGAGTAACCCGTTGTGTCGCCTGCTGCATTCTTCTCTGTTGTTGTTTTTGCTGAAGAGGACAAGGAAGCGACTTGTCCCTGACCGTGAACATCCACTAACGACGCGCTGCTTTTACATTTACCAGTTTCACGAGAGGAGGCAAAAGAGCTAGAGGCTGAGTCAGCAAGATAAGCCAAAACTTGCTCTTGCTGCTCCGGCTTTAAAAGCGGTTTTCCTACTCCCAGAAAAGGGAGCGTTCGAGGCCTTGTGTAGCCAGACGACGAACCTGGCTCCACAGCTCCAGACTTAGGTGCAATATTTTTTTTCCCACGACCACCTGATGCTCCACCACTAACACTACCCTCATTACCAGCTGACAATGAATGCCCCCGGCCACGACCTCTTCCACCAGACTTCCTCATTGTTTTAAAAACGTAACCAAACTAACGGTATTTGTTGCTGTCACACAACTTACACGGTGAGCTATAACTTCAGTATGATTTAGCTACCCCTTTACAAGTGGGTGAGACCACAACGAAAATCAGGCACAATGTTACACACTCTGTTTTTGGTGGCACCAAATGAGAGAGATGCCACACACGCAGGACTGTCACTGAAGCACAAATGTAAATATTAATCTCCCACTGTTGTTTTTTATTTTTTTATTTTTTTTTCAGGGAGACTTTAGAAACAAAATAAAATAAAATGATTTTTTCAGGAAGAATTTAGAAACCAAATAACATAAAATGATTTTTCCAATGACAATTTAGAAACCAAAAAAAAAAAAAAAAAAAAAGGCTTTCTATGCCCCACTGAGTGAGAGATGCCACACACAGGAGTCAGGAGTGGCACACAAGCCCAGAGGCCAATATTTTTCTCCCAATGATTGATGTAGTGATTTTTTCAGGTAGATTTTGGAACCCAAATCAAGCAAAAAAAAATAATAGGCTTTCTATGGCCCACAATTGGAGAGAGAGAGAGAGATGGCACACCCAGGAGTCAAGACTGGCACACAAGCAGAAAGGGCAATATTAATCTCCCACTGATTTGTTTTTTTTTTTGTTTTTTCAGGGAGACTTTAGAAAAAAATAAAAATAAAAAAAAAAATGATTTTTTCAGGAAGAATTTAGAAACCAAATAAAATAAAATGATTTTTTCAGGGAGAATTTAGAAAACAAATAAAACAAAAAATAGGCTTTCTATGGCCCACTGAGTGAGAGATGACGCACACAGGAGTCAGGAGTGGCACACAAGCCCAGAGGCCAATATTGTTCTCCCAATGATTGATGTAGTGATTTTTTTCAGGTAGATTTTGGAACCCAAATCAAGCTAAAAAAATAATAGGCTTTCTATGGCCCACAATTGGAGAGAGAGAGAGAGATGGCACACCCAGGAGTCAAGACTGACACATAAGCAGAAAGGGCAATATTAATCTCCCACTGATTTGATTTTTTTTTTTTTTTCAGGGAGACTTTAGAAAAAAAAAATAATAAAAAAAAAAGATTTTTTCAGGAAGAATTTAGAAACCAAATAAAATAAAATGATTTTTTCAGGGAGAATTTAGAAAACAAATAAAACAAAAAATAGGCTTTCTATGGTGCACTGAGTGAGAGATGACGCACACAGGAGTCAGGAGTGGCACACAAGCCCAGAGGCCAATATTTATCTCCCACTGATTGATTTTGTGATTTTTTCAGGTAGATTTTGGAACCCAAATCAAGCAAAAAAAATAATAGGCTTTCTATGGCCCACAATTGGAGAGAGAGAGAGAGATGGCACACCCAGGAGTCAAGACTGGCACACAAGCAGAAAGGGCAATATTAATCTCCCACTGATTTGATTTTTTTTTTTCAGGGAGACTTTAGAAAAAAAAAATAATAGAATAAAATGATTTTTTCAGGAAGAATTTAGAAACCAAATAAAATAAAATGATTTCTTCAGGGAGAATTTAGAAAACAAATAAAACAAAACATAGGCTTTCTATGGCCCACTGAGTGAGAGATGACGCACACAGGAGTCAGGAGTGGCACACAAGCCCAGAGGCCAATATTGTTCTCCCAATGATTGATGTAGTGATTTTTTCAGGTAGATTTTGGAACCCAAATCAAGCTAAAAAAATAATAGGCTTTCTATGGCCCACAATTGGAGAGAGAGAGAGAGATGGCACACCCAGGAGTCAAGACTGGCACACAAGCAGAAAGGGCAATATTAATCTCCCACTGATTTGATTTTTTTTTTTTCAGGGAGACTTTAGAAAAAAAAAATAATAAAAAAAAATAATTTTTTCAGGGAGAATTTAGAAAACAAATAAAACAAAAAATAGGCTTTCTATGGCCCACTGACTGAGAGATGGCACACACAGGAGTCAGGAGTGGCACACAAGCCCAGAGGCCAATATTAATCTCCCACTTTTTTTTTTTTTTCAGGGAAAATTTATAAGCCCAATAAAAAAAATAATAAATAGGCTTTTTATGGCCCACTATCTGAGAGAGAGAGATGGCACGCTTAGGACTGGCACACAAGCCCAAAGGCCAATATTAATCTCCCTTTTTTTTTAAGGGAGAATTTATAAAACCAAAAAAAAAAAATAAATAGGCTTTCTATGGCCCACTATTTGTGAGAGAGATGGCACGCTCAGGACTGGCACACAAGCCCAGGGGCCAATATTAATCTCCCATTTTTTTTTTTTTTTTCAGGGAAAATTTATAAACCCAATAAAAAAAATAATAAATAGGCTTTCTATGGCCCACTATCTGAGAGAGAGAGATGGCACGCTTAGGACTGGCACACAAGCCCAAAGGCCAATATTAATCTCCCTTTTTTTTTCAGGGAGAATTTATAAAACCAAAAAAAAATAAATAAATAGGCTTTCTATGGCCCACTATTTGTGAGAGAGATGGCACGCTTAGGACTGGCACACAAGCCCAAAGGCCAATATTAATCTCCCACTGATTGATTTATTGATTTTTTCAGGTAGAATTTAGAACCCAAATAAAGCAAAAAAAAAAAATAGGCTTTCTATGGCCCACTGAGTGAGTGATGATGCACACAGGAGTCAGGAGTGGCACACAAGCCCTGAGGCCAATATTTTTCTCCCACTGATTGATGTAGTGATTTTTTCAGGTAGATTTTGGAACCCAAATCAAGCAAAAAAATAAATAGGCTTTCTATGGCCCACTGACTGAGAGATGGCACACACAGGAGTCAGGAGTGGCACACAAGCCCTGAGGCCAATATTTTTCTCCCACTGATTGATGTAGTGATTTTTTCAGGTAGATTTCAGAACCCAAATCAAGCAAAAAAATAAATAGGCTTTCTATGGCCCACTGAGTGAGAGATGGCACAGACAGGGATGGCACTCTAGCAGAAATGCCAATCTTAATCTCCCACAAAAAAAAAAAAAAAAAGGAACTGTCCTTCAATTACTATCTCCCTGCAGTAATCTCAGCCAGGTATGGCAGGCAGCAATAAGGAGTGGACTGCTGCACAAATTACATCAAAAGTGTGGACAAACAAACAAGATAGCTGTGCAGAAAGGAAGGAACAACAGGATTTGTGCTTTGAAAAAAGCAGTTGGTTTGCACAGCGTCGTACACACAGCAATGCAGCTATCAGGGAGCCTTCTAGGGCAGCCCAATGAGCTACAGCGCTGAGGGAAAAAAAAAAAAATGTAGCTTCCACTGTCCCTGCACACCGAAGGTGGTGTTGGACAGTGCAAATCGCTACAGCACAAGCGGTTTGGTGGTTAATGGACCCTGCCTAACGCTATCCCTGCTTCTGACGAAGCGGCAGCAACCTCTCCCTAAGCTCAGATCAGCAGCAGTAACATGGCGGTCGGCGGGAACGCCCCTTTATAGCCCCTGTGACGCCGCAGACAGCAAGCCAATCACTGCAATGCCCTTCTCTAAGATGGTGGGGACCAGGACCTATGACATCACGCTGCCCACACTCTGCGTTTACCTTCATTGGCTGAGAAATGGCGCTTTTCGCGTCATTGAAACGCGACTTTGGCGCGAAAGTCGCGTACCGCATGGCCGACCCCGCACAGGGGTCGGATCGGGTTTCATGAAACCCGACTTTGCCAAAAGTCGGCGACTTTTGAAAATGAACGACCCGTTTCGCTCAACCCTAGTCATAACATTATCTGCTTCTAATACTATATACTAACTGAGATGGAACCATGTACTAATAAAGAATATTTATAACACACACATAAGTCTACAGTCTATTACATATGCATATATATACTCAAGCTGAAGACTATAACTATATACTGTGTGTAATATATATATATATATATATATATATACAGTGGGGCAAAAAAGTATTTAGTCAGTCAGCAATAGTGCACGTTCCACCACTTAAAAAGATGAGAGGCGTCTGTAATTTACATCATAGGTAGACCTCAACTATGGGAGACAAACTGAGAAAAAAAAATCCAGAAAATCACATTGTCTGTTTTTTTAACATTTTATTTGCATATTATGGTGGAAAATAAGTATTTGGTCAGAAACAAAATTTCATCTCAATACTTTGTAATATACCCTTTGTTGGCAATGACAGCAATGACAGAGGTCAAACGTTTTCTGTAAGTCTTCACAAGGTTGCCACACACTGTTGTTGGTATGTTGGCCCATTCCTCCATGCAGATCTCCTCTAGAGCAGTGATGTTTTTGGCTTTTCGCTTGGCAACACGGACTTTCAACTCCCTCCAAAGGTTTTCTATAGGGTTGAGATCTGGAGACTGGCTAGGCCACTCCAGGACCTTGAAATGCTTCTTACGAAGCCACTCCTTCGTTGCCCTGGCGGTGTGCTTTGGATCATTGTCATGTTGAAAGACCCAGCCACGTTTCATCTTCAATGCCCTTGCTGATGGAAGGAGGTTTGCACTCAAAATCTCACGATACATGGCCCCATTCATTCTTTCATGTACCCGGATCAGTCGTCCTGGCCCCTTTGCAGAGAAACAGCCCCAAAGCATGATGTTTCCACCACCATGCTTTACAGTAGGTATGGTGTTTGATGGATGCAACTCAGTATTCTTTTTCCTCCAAACACGACAAGTTGTGTTTCTACCAAACAGTTCCAGTTTGGTTTCATCAGACCATAGGACATTCTCCCAAAACTCCTCTGGATCATCCAAATGCTCTCTAGCAAACTTCAGACGGGCCCGGACATGTACTGGCTTAAGCAGTGGGACACGTCTGGCACTGCAGGATCTGAGTCCATGGTGGCGTAGTGTGTTACTTATGGTAGGCCTTGTTACATTGGTCCCAGCTCTCTGCAGTTCATTCACTAGGTCCCCCCGCGTGGTTCTGGGATTTTTGCTCACCGTTCTTGTGATCATTCTGACCCCACGGGGTGGGATTTTGCGTGGAGCCCCAGATCGAGGGAGATTATCAGTGGTCTTGTATGTCTTCCATTTTCTAATTATTGCTCCCACTGTTGATTTCTTCACTCCAAGCTGGTTGGCTATTGCAGATTCAGTCTTCCCAGCCTGGTGCAGGGCTACAATTTTGTTTCTGGTGTCCTTTGACAGCTCTTTGGTCTTCACCATAGTGGAGTTTGGAGTCAGACTGTTTGAGGGTGTGCACAGGTGTCTTTTTATACTGATACCAAGTTTAAACAGGTGCCATTACTACAGGTAATGAGTGGAGGAAAGAGGAGACTCTTAAAGAAGAAGTTACAGGTCTGTGAGAGCCAGAAATCTTGATTGTTTGTTTCTGACCAAATACTTATTTTCCACCATAATATGCAAATAAATTGTTAAAAAAACAGACAATGTGATTTTCTGGATTTTTTTTTCTCAGTTTGTCTCCCATAGTTGAGGTCTACCTATGATGTAAATTACAGACGCCTCTCATCTTTTTAAGTAGTGGAACTTGCACTATTGCTGACTGACTAAATACTTTTTTGCCCCACTGTATATATATATATACTAGATGGTGGCCCGATTCTAATGCATCGGGTATTCTAGAATATGCATGTCCACGTAGTATATTGCCCAGCCCACGTATATTGCCCAGCCCACGTAGTATATTGCCCAGCCCACGTAGTTTATTGCCCAGCCCACGTAGTATATTGCCCAGCCCACATAGTATATTGCCCAGTCACGTAGTATATTGCCCAGCTACGTAGTATATTGCCCAGTCACGTAGTATATTGCCCAGTTACGTAGTATACAGCACAGAGCCACGTAGTATATTGCACAGCGACATAGTATACAGCACAGAGCCACATAGTATATTGCCCAGCCATGTAGTATATTGGCCAGTCACGTATATTGCCCAGCTACGTAGTATGTTGCCCAGCCATGTATGTCACAGGTAAAAAAATAAAAAATAAACATATACTCACCTTACTAGGGAGCCCTTGTAGTCATGTTGCCTGTGTGCGGTTCACTCAGCAGCTTCCGGTCCCAGGTTTGGTAGCGCAGGACCCGTGATGACGTTGCGGTCACATGACCGTGACATCATGGCAGGTCCTTGTCGCATACCATCCTTGCCACCGGAATCTGCCGCTTGCATAGAGCAGTTACCAGAGCGTCTCGAGGAGCGGGAAAGGCGGTGGAAGGTGAGTATATAATGATTTTTATTTTTTTAAATTATTTTTAACATTAGATCCTTTTAATATTGATGCTGCATAGGCAGCATCAATAGTAAAAACGTGGTCACACAAGGTTAATAGCGGCAGTAACGGGGTGAGTTACCTGCGGCATAACACGGTCCGTTACCGCTGGCATTAACCCTGTTTGTGAGCGGTGACTGCAGGGGAGTAGGGAGGGACTAATCGGACTGTGGTCATCGCTGATTGGTCGCGGCAGCCATGACAGGCAGCTGCCGAGACCAATCAACGACTTGGATTCCCTGACAGACAGAGGCCGCGACCAATGAATATCCGTGACAGAAAGAAGGACAGACAGAAAGACGGAAGTGACCCTTAGACACAGAGGCATAGCTAGGGTTTCAACTTAGGGGGGGCGAAACATCTGAGTGGGCCCCTAACCAGCTGACCCTGATTACAGCTATGGTTGCGCACTCTAATTGTGAATATAGTGGAACCTCAGAATATGACCGCACTGTTATTGAAAATAAATCTATATACAAAAACGAACATTGATTTTACCGCCATATTGTGACGATATGCAACTTTGATAGTTGCAATACTCTGAGTGCCCCTATAACAATACAGTAATGCTTAAGTGCCCACTTTACATTTAATAATGTCCCCTAAGTTCCCTCATGTACTGCTCCATTATACACAGTATGGTGAGCTCAAAGCTTCCCTATACACAGTATGATGATTCTATAACTCCCCGATACACTGTATGATGTTCTCACTGCTCCCCTTTACACAGTATAATGCTGACAGAGCTCCACTATACAAAGTATAATGCCCCCCTATATTCAGTGTAAAGGGCCAACTGCTCCCATATGCACAATATGCCTTCACAGTTCCCTATACACAGTATGGTGGGTCCACAGCTCCCTTATACACAGCATGATGGGCCCACAGCTCCCTTATACACAGTATGATGGGCCCGCAGCTTCCATCAAACAGTATGATGTCCCTCACAGTTCTTTTGTACACAGTATGATGTGGCCACAGCTTCCTTATACACAGTATGATGTGGCCACAGCTTCTTTATACACAGTACGATGGGGCCACAGTTTCCTTATACACAGTATGATGGGGCCACAGCTTCCTTATACACAGTATGATGGGGCCACAGCTTCCTTATACACAGTATGATGGGGCCACAGCTTCCTTATACACAGTATGATTGGCCCGCAGCTCCCTTATACACAGTATGATGGGCCCGCAGCTCCCTTATACACAGTATGATGGGCCCGCAGCTCCCTTATAAACGGTATGATGGGCCCACAGCTCCCTTATACACAGTATGATATGGCCACAGCTTCCTTATACACAGTATGATGGGGCCAGGGCCGGCGTCAGCACCCGGCGCACCTGGGCAAATGCCGGGGCCTTTGAGAGAGAGAGGGGGGCCCACTGACGTTGTCATAGATACAGCTGGGAGAGCAGAGCAGGAGAACATGTTCTCTCCGCCCACAAAGTCACTGCTGGCTGCCTTCTCTTAACCCCTATGTGCCAGCTCTGACACAAGCACCTTCTCACTCAGTCAGTGCAGCCAGGCAGGCACACATAGGGGTTAAGAGAAGGCAGCCAGTGTGACATTGTTTGTGGGTGGAGAGAGCAGTTCTCCTGCTCTGCTCTGGCCCCTGGCTGCAGTGCTGCTGAACACTTATCAGGCAGATTCCAGAGGAGCTCCTACAAGTGCCTGTCCCTGAGTGAGTGCTATGGTATCCAGCAGTGGTTGCAGTTGGTCTTGTGGCTCAGTCTGCTGCTGTCTGTCTCCGCTGCCTAAAAATGTGGGTGATGTCTGGAGGAGCAGCTGGTGGGGTGCAGCCTGCAACCTGCAGCTGCCCAGCTCACGCAGAACCCCAGAATACATGCATGCCCCACCAGAACCTGCACCAGTGGGGTAGGAAGAAGCTTAACCCCTTCCCATCTGTATGAAGGTTATTGCTGAACCTTAAAGATAACAAATCCGACCCGCATAAATGGGGTTAACCAGATGCCAGGAGGAAGGGGATCTGCTGTCATGGATAAAACTGAGCTGTGGGCTGTACGTTGGGGCCCCGTGGCCCCAGGCTGGTCACTGGAGGGACTCTGCCCAGTGCTGGCATGTGGGTGATTTTTGCTCCGGAGTCTCAGCTTCTCTCCTCCACATCACACTGTGCAGTCACAGCAACATTGGTTGTGTCTGTCCAGGTCCCAGCAGCTGCCACTGCTCCCACCACGGACATGGCATCACTTAACCCTTCCCCTGCAGCCACTGGCAACAAATCCACATTATTCTTTGATTAAATCAGGTTCCAACCTAATAGAGGAGAAGCCATTTCCTGCTGCCACTAGGGTCTTGGAGGGGGTGACCTGTGACATTGGCTGCCCTGCTACTCTGTAGTGGGGGGTGACAAGGGTAACATGGGGTAACGATGACTGAGAAATGCACAGGATAATAGTGAGCGCGACAGAGGGCAGTGTATGGTATGGAGCAGTCAGGGGGTGGGCTGCAGGATCCCCCCATACTGTACATGACTGCTCGGGACAGGGAGGCGTTTAATGAGCTTCTAATGACGGGGCACTAATTGGGTCATTAGGGTTTGTGGAAAGGATTCAGCATCAGGTCCCTCATTGATGCCCCAGCCGCCTGTTACTTTGTAGCACAGATCTGTCGGGGCCGCAAAACCAAACAACGTTGTTTATGTAGAAAAGTCTTTTTTTCATAGAAAAACTCAAAACAGAAAAGATTTTCTGATACAACAACGTCCTGCTCACGACACTGCACAGCACCTCTCCCCCTGTATATATACACTGCACAGCACCTCTCCCCCTGTATATATACACTGTACAGTACCACTCCTCCTGTATATATACACTGCACATTACCTCTCCCCCTATATATATACACTGCACAGTACCACCCCTCCTGTCCTGTATATATACACTGCACAGTACCACTCCTCCTGTATATATACATTGCACATTACCTCTCCCCCTATAGATATACACTGCACAGTACCACTCCTCCTGTATATATACACTGCACATTACCTCTCCCCCTATATATATACACTGCACAGTACCGCTCCTCCTGTATATATACACTGCACAGTACCACTCCTCCTGTATATATACACTGCACATTACCTCTCCCCCTATATATATACACTGCACAGTACCTTTCCTCCTGTATATATACACTGCACAGCACCTCCCCCCCTGTATATATACTCTGCACAGTACCTTTCCTCCTGTATATATACACTGCACAGCACCTCTCCTGCATATATACACTGCACCTTTCCTCCTGTCCTATATATACACTGCACAGCACCTTTCCTCCTGTATATATACACTGCACAGCACCTCTCCCCCTGTATATATACACTGCACAGTACCACTCCTGTATATATACACTGCAGAATTTACAATAGCTATCACTCATGTAAGAAGTGAAATCTGGCATTGTACTATACATTTCTCTGCCGTATCTGTGCATCATAAATCGGGGTATGTGTTAAAGGGGGGGGCCCACTGAGACTTTCGCCCGGGGCCCTCGAAAACCTGGATCCGGCCCTGGATGGGGCCACAGCTTCCTTATACACAGTACGATGGGGCCACAGCTTCCTTATACACAGTACGATGGGGCCACAGCTTCCTTATACACAGTACGATGGAGTCACAGCTTCCTTATACACAGTATGATGGGGCCACAGCTTCCTTATACACAGTACGATGGAGCCACAGCTTCCTTATACACAGTATGATGGGCCCGCAGCTCCCTTATACACAGTATGATGGGGCCACAGCTTCCTTATACACAGTATGATGGGCCCGCAGCTACCTAATACACAGTATGATGGGCCCGCAGCTCCCTTATACACAGTATGATGGGCCCGCAGATCCCTTATACACAGTATGATGGGCCCGCAGCTACCTTATACACAGTATGATGGTCCCGCAGCTCCCTTATACACAGTATGATGGGCCCGCAGCTCCCTTATACACAGTATGATGGGCCCGCAGCTCCCTGTCATGATTTGGCAGTCTGCAGTCACATAAAGTGACTGCAGACATTTATTCCAAGCCTTTATCAACTTTATAGTAATAAATTGTTTATTATTAAATTATTAAAGCACCACTCTAGCAGGGTTTTTTCCCCACCGCTGGAGTGGTGTTTTAAGCGCAAGTCCCCTGCTCCAGTCATTTACTCTTCCTCCGGCGTATTCACTATTTTGTGGCACTGCTGCAGTCCCACGGCTCAAACTTGTGAGCGCAGCTTCTGAAAGACCAGAAGTTAGAAGCTATGTCACAAGCGCTCAATGTAAGACTATGAGGCTATGTGCACACATTGCGGATTTTTCCGCACTGTTTTTGCAAAATCCACAGGTAAAACGTGCTGCGTTTTACCTGTGGATTTACCGCAGATTTCCTGCCTTTTTTGTGAGGATTTCGCCTGCGTTTTTACACCTGCGGATTCCTATACAGGAGCAGGTGTAAAACGCTGCAGAATCCACACAAAGAATTGACATGCTGGGAAAAATACTGCGGATTTGGTTTTCCATAGGTTTACATGGTACTGTACACCGCACGTAGTATACTGCTGCTACTCTTTAACACATACCACGATTCATGATGCACAGATACAGCAGAGAAATATAGCACAGCCAAGTAGCATACAGCCCACGTAGTATATAACACAGCCCACGTGGTATATAACACAGGCCACGTAGTATATAGCACAGCCCACATAGTATATTGCCCAGCCACGTAGTATATAGCACAGCCCACGTAGTATATAGCACAGCCCACATAGTATATTGCACAGCCACGTAATATATTGCACAGCCACGTAATATATTGCACAGCCACATAATATATTGCACAGCCACGTAATATATTGCACAGCCACGTAGTATATAACACAGCCCATGCAGTCTATAACACAGGCCACGTAGTATAGAGCACAGCAATGTAGTATATTGCTCAGCCACGTAATATATACCACAGCCACGTAGTATATAGCACAGAGACGTAGTATATAACAGCCCACGCAGTATATAACACTGCCCATGCAGTATATAACACAGCCCACATAGTATATTGCCTAGCTATGCAATATATTGCACATCCACGTATTATATTGCACAGCCACGTAATATATTGCACAGCCACGTAATATGTTGCACAGCCCATGCAGTATATAACGCAGGCCATGTAGTATAGAGCACAGCGATGTAGTATATTGCCCAGCCACGTAACATATACCACAGCCACGTAGTATATAGCACAGAGACTTAGTATATAACACAGCCCATGCAGTATATAGCAATGTGGGCACCATATCCCTGTTAAAAAAAAAAAAAAGAACTAAAATAAAAAATTGTTATATACTCACCTTCCTTCAGCCCCCAGATCCAGCCCAGACGTTATCCAATGCTCCTCGCGACGCTCTGGTCCTAAGAATGCATTGCGGTCTCACGAGATGATGATGTAGCGGTCTCGCGAGACCGCTACATCATCATCTCGCGAGACCGCAATGCATGGACCGGTGCGTCGCGAAGAGCAGCGGGAAAGGCGACGGAAGGTGAGAATATAATGATTTTTATTTTATTATTTTTAACTTTAGATCTTTTTACTATTGATGCTACGTACAGTAGTCAGCATCAATAGTAAAAAGTTGGTCACACAGGGTTAATAGTAGCATTAACGGACTGCGTTACACTGCGGCATAACGTGGTGTAACGCAGCCATTAACCCTGTGTGAGCGCTGACTGGAGGGGGCACTGACAGTGTAGCAAGGGGCGAATTCGCGGCCAATCAGCGACGTGGGATTTCCGTGACAGACAGACAAACAGACGGAAGTGACCCTTAGACGATTATATAGATACTAGATTGTGGCCCGATTCTAACGCATCGGATATTCTAGAATATGCATGTCCCCGTAGTATATGGACAATGATGATTCCAGAATTCGCGGCAGACTGTGCCCGTCGCTGATTGGTTGAGGCAACCTTTATGACATTGTCGCCATGGCAACCATTATGACATCTACGTCATAGAACTTAACACAATTGAATGAAATTATGAAACAGATCATCAAAATATATAAACCACATTACATGAACTGTAACTGTATTTAAATAAATCATCGGACAAAAGGACATTGACACTATTATATATTTATTAACAATATCAAGCCAAAATATTTTTGTACACCACATTTCTTGTGAATACCTTTTGACTACCTATAAGCAACTTTCCTTGTAAAGGGGTAGGAAGAACTTGCACCTTGACGTTGGATCTCATTTTAACTCTTGAAAATGCAACGTAGAGTTGTCCATGACCAAAAACGGGCTGCGGTAGATATATGCCAACACGGTGTAGAGTTTGACCTTGTGACTTGTTTATTGTCATGGCTAGAGTTGAGCGACCTTGACCTTTTTAGAGTCGAGCCGGGTTTCGCGAAACCCGACTATCTCAAAAGTCGGGTCGAGTGAAATCGGCCGATTATGACGTAAAGTTGGGATCGACCGAAACACGAAACCCAATGCAAGTCAATGGGGTAGCATAGTCGGCAGTGAGTGGGGGCCAGGAAAACACCTAGAGTGCCCATTTTAATGTCAAAACCATCCATTCTTCTTAATGAAGCTTGTCAAGCATAATTTACCTTATAATAATTGGAAGGCATTTGAAATTGGGGGTCATTTGGCTAAAGTTGTGGTGGGTAGGGCTGGTTCAAGTAATTAGTGGACCCAGGAAATTTGGACCACGTCACGGCAGTGGAGCAGGGAGAAGTAAGTATTTCAACTTTGCAAGTGCTGTGAACCTGAGCAAGCAGGGGGGGCCCACTCGTTGGCATTGGCACTGGCACAGGGCCCCTCAAAGTACAGCGGTGTGTTTGCACGGCGGGGGCGCCTCCCACCGGCAGCAACACTTTTGCGTAGCATGAGAGGCCTTGTGCCAGTGACGTTGCCAACTAGTATTCCTCCCCCCACCTGATGAAGGAACCTGCACTTTCATCTGCACCTTCCTGTTTGTCCCCGTGTAAGGTGGTATGGTATGCGGGAAGGGGGACCTGACTTTCAGCAGGGTCACAATCTTGCAGTGTAGCGTGCACGGGAAATGTTGCGTTATGGGTCAATGTACCAGCAGACTCATCTATCACTGGCTGGGCAATGGGCAGGATGAGGAGGAAACACAGATATAGGCCCAAAGAATAAAGTGGGCTAAATGCAGTTCAAAATTGGTAACACAGGACTAATCAGGGGGCATTGCAGTGGAGGACAACTGGAATGAGAGGCTGACACAGAGAGTAGGCCCAAATCAGTAAGTAGTCGAAATGCAGTTCAAAATTGGCAACAGTAGTAAACAGGCGGCACAGCTTTGTTCAGTGGAGGAGAACAGCAAGGAGTGGCAGACACCGATAGTAGGCCCCAACCCAACTAGTAGGCCAAATGCAGTCTAACATTAACAACTACTTAACGAGCGCCTGAAAACAGAATTTCAGGACAGGAAACCAGGAGAACAGCAAGGAGCGGCAGACACCGATAGTAGGCCCCAAACCAACTAGTACGCCAAATGCAGTTGTTCCGTTTAACCACAATTTAATGAGAGCCTGAAGATAGAAGTTCAGGAAAGGCAACCTGGAGAACACCTTGGAGTGGAACACACCATCTCTCTACACCCCATACCCAATTTGTAGGTCTAATGCAGCATAGTTTCCAACAACTACTAAACGAGAGCATGATGATCGAAGCATTGGCGAGGAAACCTGGGGAACACCTTGGAGTGGAACACACCATCTCTCTACAGTGGAACACACCATCTCTCTACACCCCATACCCAATTTGTAGGCCTAATGCAGCGTAGTTTCCAACAACTACTAAACGAGAGCCGGAAGATCGAAGCAATGGAGAGGAAACCTGGGGAACACCTTGGAGTGTAACACACCATCTCTCTACACCCCATACCCAATTTGTAGGCCTAATGCAGCGTAGTTTCCAACAACTACTAAACGAGAGCCGGAAGATCGAAGCAATGGAGAGGAAACCTGGGGAACACCTTGGAGTGTAACACACCATCTCTCTACACCCCATACCGAATTTGTAGGCCTAATGCAGCGTAGTTTCCAACAACTACTAAACGAGAGCCGGAAGATCGAAGCAATGGAGAGGAAACCTGGGGAACACCTTGGAGTGTAACACACCATCTCTCTACACCCCACACCCAATTTGTAGGCCTAATGCAGCGTAGTTTCCAACAACTACTAAACGAGAGCCGGAAGATCGAAGCAATGGAGAGGAAACCTGGGGAACACCTTGGAGTGTAACACACCATCTCTCTACACCCCATACCCAATTTGTAGGCCTAATGCAGCGTAGTTTCCAACAACTACTAAACGAGAGCCGGAAGATCGAAGCTCAGGAAAGGCAACCTGGGGAACACCTTGGAGTGTAACAAACCCTCTCTCTACACCACGGAAGGGCTGATTCTTAGGAAGGAAGGCTGTCGGAAAGAAGCAGGGCGCGTCCGAGGGTGATTATATTCTTATTAGGTATATACTCACCCTCGGACGCGCCCTGCTTCTTTATTTGTAATGAATGTTTATTTGCAATGTGGTTTTGACTTACTCTATTTTTTTGGTAAATAATGATTTTATTATTTTCATTGTTTTGCATCTTCTTGGCAATAATATAAAGAAGACGCGACAGGACAACACTCGGTGGATGCCATATCTGTGTTTAAAATTGAAAAAACCTTTCAGTTAACTACTTGCAGGAGAAAGTTATTGTAGCTGGTGGCCATTTTTAGTACTGTACCAGATTTTTGTTGTATGTGTTTGTTTTTAATGTTAAAATGTCTGCATTTGATATCTCTCCAGTATTTTCTTTTTTATAAGCAAAATACTTATTTTTATATTTTCTGATGTTGGTTCCAGGGGTACACGGGCAGCAGTGGTGTGGTCAGTGGAGGCCTAGTGGAAGGAGTCACCGCAGACAGGCATCGAAGGCCTAAAATAATAACACATGGCTGTAGGCAATTTTAAATTGGTTCCAGGGGTACACGGGCAGCAGTGGTGTGGTCAGTGGAGGCCTAGTGGAAGGAGTCACCGCAGACAGGCATCGAAGGCCTAAAATAATAACACATGGCTGTAGGCAATTTTAAATTGGTTCCAGGGGTACACGGGCAGCAGTGGTGTGGTCAGTGGAGGCCTAGTGGAAGGAGTGACCGCAGACAGGCATCGAAGGCCTAAAATAATAACACATGGCTGTAGGCAATTTTAAATTGGTTCCAGGGGTACACGGGCAGCAGTGGTGTGGTCAGTGGAGGCCTAGTGGAAGGAGTCACCGCAGACAGGCATCGAAGGCCTAAAATAATAACACATGGCTGTAGGCAATTTTAAATTGGTTACAGGGGTACACGGGCAGCAGTGGTGTGGTCAGTGGAGGCCTAGTGGAAGGAGTGACCGCAGACAGGCATCGAAGGCCTAAAATAATAACACATGGCTGTAGGCAATTTTAAATTGGTTCCAGGGGTACACGGGCAGCAGTGGTGTGGTCAGTGGAGGCCTAGTGGAAGGAGTGACCGCAGACAGGCATCGAAGGCCTAAAATAATAACACATGGCTGTAGGCAATTTTAAATTGGTTCCAGGGGTACACGGGCAGCAGTGGTGTGGTCAGTGGAGGCCTAGTGGAAGGAGTGACCGCAGACAGGCATCGAAGGCCTAAAATAATAACACATGGCTGTAGGCAATTTTAAATTGGTTACAGGGGTACACGGGCAGCAGTGGTGTGGTCAGTGGAGGCCTAGTGGAAGGAGTGACCGCAGACAGGCATCGAAGGCCTAAAATAATAACACATGGCTGTAGGCAATTTTAAATTGGTTCCAGGGGTACACGGGCAGCAGTGGTGTGGTCAGTGGAGGCCTAGTGGAAGGAGTCACCGCAGACAGGCATCGAAGGCCTAAAATAATAACACATGGCTGTAGGCAATTTTAAATTGGTTCCAGGGGTACACGGGCAGCAGTGGTGTGGTCAGTGGAGGCCTAGTGGAAGGAGTGACCGCAGACAGGCATCGAAGGCCTAAAATAATAACACATGGCTGTAGGCAATTTTAAATTGGTTCCAGGGGTACACGGGCAGCAGTGGTGTGGTCAGTGGAGGCCTAGTGGAAGGAGTGACCGCAGACAGGCATCGAAGGCCTAAAATAATAACACATGGCTGTAGGCAATTTTAAATTGGTTACAGGGGTACACGGGCAGCAGTGGTGTGGTCAGTGGAGGCCTAGTGGAAGGAGTGACCGCAGACAGGCATCGAAGGCCTAAAATAATAACACATGGCTGTAGGCAATTTTAAATTGGTTACAGGGGTACACGGGCAGCAGTGGTGTGGTCAGTGGAGGCCTAGTGGAAGGAGTGACCGCAGACAGGCATCGAAGGCCTAAAATAATAACACATGGCTGTAGGCAATTTTAAATTGGTTCCAGGGGTACACGGGCAGCAGTGGTGTGGTCAGTGGAGGCCTAGTGGAAGGAGTGACCGCAGACAGGCATCGAAGGCCTAAAATAATAACACATGGCTGTAGGCAATTTTAAATTGGTTACAGGGGTACACGGGCAGCAGTGGTGTGGTCAGTGGAGGCCTAGTGGAAGGAGTGACCGCAGACAGGCATCGAAGGCCTAAAATAATAACACATGGCTGTAGGCAATTTTAAATTGGTTCCAGGGGTACACGGGCAGCAGTGGTGTGGTCAGTGGAGGCCTAGTGGAAGGAGTCACCGCAGACAGGCATCGAAGGCCTAAAATAATAACACATGGCTGTAGGCAATTTTAAATTGGTTCCAGGGGTACACGGGCAGCAGTGGTGTGGTCAGTGGAGGCCTAGTGGAAGGAGTGACCGCAGACAGGCATCGAAGGCCTAAAATAATAACACATGGCTGTAGGCAATTTTAAATTGGTTCCAGGGGTACACGGGCAGCAGTGGTGTGGTCAGTGGAGGCCTAGTGGAAGGAGTGACCGCAGACAGGCATCGAAGGCCTAAAATAATAACACATGGCTGTAGGCAATTTTAAATTGGTTACAGGGGTACACGGGCAGCAGTGGTGTGGTCAGTGGAGGCCTAGTGGAAGGAGTGACCACAGACAGGCATCGAAGGCCTAACATAACAAAAATGTCAATACAATGGTATTGTCAGTGGCAGGCATTGAAGGATGTCAGCGCATAGACTAAACATTGGTGGAGCTGTGAGATAATTTTGCAAGTGGTAGAGCACTGTTTGAGCTGGGGTGGGGGGAAACTGTCTTGTGGCCGGCGGTACAGGCCCAGGGCCCCTCATATTACAACGGTGTGTCTGACGTTGGGTGCGCACCACCACCGCCAGAGACACTTTATTGTACTAGGAGGGACCCAGTGGCAGTGCCGTCGACCAAAAGCGGGCTCACCCACCTCTTCAGACAAACTGCACTCTCACGGGTGTTGTCGCCAAGTGTCGAAACCACGGCCCCATGTGGGGAGTTTGGCCATTTAGTGAGGTGTAAACATGTCGTATGCTGGACAATCAGGTGCTGAAAATTACGAGATTGGAAAAGGCATTCAGAATAGTCCACAGGCAAGACCTTTTCATAGGAAAGCTAGGTGTCAGCCGGGCAAGGTGGGGCAAAAGATTTCGAAATCCAGTTGTGGTTCATTTTAATGAAGGTTAGATCATCTACATTTTGGGTAGCCAGACGAGTCCTTTTTTCTGTTAGTATTGAACCTGCAGCACTGAATACTCTTTCTGATAGGACACTAGCTGCCGGGCAAGCAAGCTCCTGCAATGCATATTCTGCCAATTCTGGCCAGGTGTCTAATTTTGATGCCCAGTAATCAAATGGGAATGACGGTTGAGGGAGAACATCGATAAGGGATGAAAAATAGTTTGTAACCATACTGGACAAATGTTGTCTCCTGTCACTTTGAATTGATGCTGCAGTACCTGTCCTGTCTGCGGTCATAGCAAAATCACTCCACAACCTGGTCAGAAAACCCCTCTGGCCAACGCCACTTCTGATTTCTGCCCCTCTAACTCCTCTGGTCTGCTGGCCCCTGCAGCTCGTGTGAGAACGATCACGGGCGCTGTGTGCAGGGAATGCCAGAAGCAAACGGTCAACAAGAGTTGATTGTTTGGTTGCTAATATTAGTTCCAAGTTCTCATGTGGCATTATATTTTGCAATTTGCCTTTATAGCGAGGATCAAGGAGGCAGGCCAACCAGTAATCGTCATCATTCATCATTTTAGTTATGCGTGTGTCCCTTTTGAGGATACGTAAGGCATAATCCGCCATGTGGGCCAAAGTTCCAGTTCTCAAATCTGCGGTTGTGCTTGGTTGAGGGGCAGTTTCAGGCAAATCCACGTCACTTGTGTCCCTCAAAAAACCAGAACCCGGCCTTGCCGCGCCACCAATTTCCAGTGGCCCCGGAAAAGCTTCCTCATTAAAAATATAATCATCCCCATCATCCTCCTCGTCCTCCTCCTCCTCTTCGCCCGCTACCTCGTCCTGTACACTGCCCTGGCCAGACAATGGCTGACTGTCATCAAGGCTTTCCTCTTCCTCAGCTGCAGACGCCTGATCCTTTATGTGCGTCAAACTTTGCATCAGCAGACGCATTAGGGGGATGCTCATGCTTATTATGGCGTTGTCTGCACTAACCAGCCGTGTGCATTCCTCAAAACACTGAAGGACTTGGCACATGTCTTGAATCTTCGACCACTGCACACCAGACAACTCCATGTCTGCCATCCTACTGCCTGCCCGTGTATGTGTATCCGCCCACAAAAACATAACAGCCCTTCTCTGTTCGCACAGTCTCTGAAGCATGTGCAGTGTTGAGTTCCACCTTGTTGCAACGTCTATGATTAGGCGATGCTGGGGAAGGTTCAAAGAACGCTGATAGGTCTGCATACGGCTGGAGTGTACGGGCGAACGGCGGATATGTGAGCAAAGTCCACGCACTTTGAGGAGCAGGTCGGATAACCCCGGATAACTTTTCAGGAAGCACTGCACCACCAGGTTTAAGGTGTGAGCCAGGCAAGGAATGTGTTTCAGTTGGGAAAGGGAGATGGCAGCCATGAAATTCCTTCCGTTATCACTCACTACCTTGCCTGCCTCAAGATCTACAGTGCCCAGCCACGACTGCGTTTCTTTCTGCAAGAACTCGGACAGAACTTCCGCGGTGTGTCTGTTGTCGCCCAAACACTTCATAGCCAATACAGCCTGCTGACGTTTGCCAGTAGCTGCCCCATAATGGGAGACCTGGTGTGCAACAGTGGCAGCTGCGGATGGAGTGGTTGTGCGACTGCGGTCTGTGGACGAGCTCTCGCTTCTGCAGGAGGACGAAGAGGAGGAGGAGGGGGTGCGAACGGCTACAGCCAATTGTTTCCTAGACCGTGGGCTAGGCAGAACTGTCCCAAACTTGCTGTCCCCTGTGGACCCTGCATCCACCACATTTACCCAGTGTGCCGTGATGGACACGTAACGTCCCTGGCCATGCCTACTGGTCCATGCATCTGTTGTCAGGTGCACCTTTGTGCTCACAGATTGCCTGAGTGCATGGACGATGCACTCTTTAACATGCTGGTGGAGGGCTGGGATGGCTTTTCTGGAAAAAAAGTGTCGACTGGGTAGCTCGTAGCGTGGTACAGCGTAGTCCATCAGGGCTTTGAAAGCTTCGCTTTCAACTAACCGGTAGGGCATCATCTCTAACGAGATTAGTCTAGCTATGTGTGCGTTCAAACCCTGTGTACGCGGATGCGAGGCTAAGTACTTCCTTTTTCTAACCATAGTCTCATGTAGGGTGAGCTGGACTGGAGAGCTGGAGATCGTGGAACTAGCGGGGGTGCCGGTGGACATGGCAGACTGAGAGACGGTGGGAGATGGTATTGTTGCCACCGGTGCCCTAGATGCAGTGTTTCCTACTACGAAACTGGTGATTCCCTGACCCTGACTGCTTTGGCCTGGCAAAGAAACCTGCACAGATACTGCAGGTGGTGCGGAAAATGGTGGCCCTACACTGCCGGAAGGGATGTTGCGTTGCTGACTAGCTTCATTGGCCGAGGGTGCTACAACCTTAAGGGACGTTTGGTAGTTAGTCCAGGCTTGCAAATGCATGGTGGTTAAATGTCTATGCATGCAACTTGTATTGAGACTTTTCAGATTCTGTCCTCTGCTTAAGGTAGTTGAACATTTTTGACAGATGACTTTGCGCTGATCAATTGGATGTTGTTTAAAAAAATGCCAGACTGCACTCTTTCTAGCATCGGATACCTTTTCAGGCATTGCAGACTGAGCTTTAACCGGATGGCCACGCTGTCCTCCAACAGGTTTTGGCTTTGCCACGCGTTTTGGGCAAGATACGGGCCCGGCAGATGGAACCTGTTGCGATGTTGATGCCTGCTGCGGCCCCTCCTCCTCCGCTTCAGAACTGCTCCCGCCTGCACCCTGTTCCCCCAATGGCTGCCAATCGGGGTCAAGAACTGGGTCATCTATTACCTCTTCTTGTAGCTCGTGTGCAACTTCGTCTGTGTCACCGTGTCGGTCGGTGGTATAGCGTTCGTGATGGGGCAACATAGTCTCATCAGGGTCTGATTCTTGATCAGCACCCTGCGAGGGCAATGTTGTGGTCTGAGTCAAAGGACCAGCATAGTAGTCTGGCTGTGGCTGTGCATCAGTGCACTCCATGTCAGATTCAACTTGTAATGGGCATGGACTGTTAACTGCTTCACTTTCTAAGCCAGGGACGGTATGTGTAAAGAGCTCCATGGAGTAACCCGTTGTGTCGCCTGCTGCATTCTTCTCTGTTGTTGTTTTTGCTGAAGAGGACAAGGAAGCGACTTGTCCCTGACCGTGAACATCCACTAACGACGCGCTGCTTTGACATTTACCAGTTTCACGAGAGGAGGCAAAAGAGCTAGAGGCTGAGTCAGCAAGATAAGCCAAAACTTGCTCTTGCTGCTCCGGCTTTAAAAGCGGTTTTCCTACTCCCAGAAAAGGGAGCGTTCGAGGCCTTGTGTAGCCAGACGACGAACCTGGCTCCACAGCTCCAGACTTAGGTGCAATATTTTTTTTCCCACGACCAGCTGATGCTCCACCACTACCACTACCCTCATTACCAGCTGACAATGAACGCCCCCGGCCACGACCTCTTCCACCATACTTCCTCATTGTTTTAAAAACGTAAACAAACTAACGGTATTTGTTGCTGTCACACAAATTACACGGTGAGCTATAACTTCAGTATGATTTAGCTACCCCTTTACAGGTGAGTGAGACCACAACGAAAATCAGGCACAATGTTACACACTCTGTTGTTGGTGGCAACAAATGAGAGAGATGCCACACACGCAGGACTGTCACTGAAGCACAAATGTAAATATTAATCTCCCACTGATTTGATTTTTTTTTTTTTTTAAGGGAGACTTTAGGAAAAAAAAATAATAGAATAAAATGA
Source organism: Ranitomeya imitator (assembly GCF_032444005.1). Lineage (NCBI taxonomy): Eukaryota > Metazoa > Chordata > Amphibia > Anura > Dendrobatidae > Ranitomeya > Ranitomeya imitator. The sequence goes on from NC_091285.1 coordinate 433,142,499, forward strand.
TTTTTTCAGGAAGAATTTAGAAACCAAATAAAATAAAATGATTTTTTCAGGGAGAATTTAGAAAACAAATAAAACAAAAAAAGGCTTTCTATGGCCCACTGAGTGAGAGATGACGCACACAGGAGTCAGGAGTGGCACACAAGCCCAGAGGCCAATATTTATCTCCCACTGATTGATGTAGTGATTTTTTCAGGTAGATTTTGGAACACAAATCAAGCTAAAAAAAATAATAGGCTTTCTATGGCCCACTGTCATGATCCCAATGGCAGGGGATCACAAAAATGACAAGCACAGATACAAACAAGCTCTAGGGCGATGGAACCTGAGCTGACCGCGACCCTAAACCTAACACACAAATAAAACTAGCCGGGGAACGTGCCTACGATGATCCTAGACGTCTCGCTCCAGCCGAAGATCTAACTTCCCCTATCAGAAGAAACACAGACCTCTCTTGCCTCCAGAGAAGTACCCCACAGCAAATAGCAGCCCCCCACATATAATGACGGTGAAATGAGAGGAAAGCACATATGTAGTATGAAAACAGTTTCAGCAAAATGAGGCCCGCTAAAGCTAGATAGCAGAGGATACAAAAGTGAACTGCGCGGTCAGCGAAAAACCCTTCAAAAAACCATCCTGAAATTACTTGAACTCATGTGCCAACTCATGGTACATGAAAAGCAATTTCAGCCCACTAGAGCAACCAGCAGCAGAGAATCACATATCTGCAGGCTGGACTAAAAACCAAATTAAGCAAAACACAAAACAGGAAAATCCAAACTTAGCTTGTCCAGAAGGTTCTAGGAGCAGGGAGCAGAGGTAACAAGACACACTGGATACATTGATAACCGGCGAGGAAATGCCAGCAAAGCCAGGTTAAATAGGAAACTCCCATATGCTGATGGAACAGGTGGAACCCAGAAACCCAGGAAAGACAAGTCACCCAGTACCATCAGCAACCACCAGAGGGAGCCCAAAAACAGAACTCACAACAGTACCCCCCCCTTGAGGAGGGGTCACCGAACCCTCACGAGAACCACCAGGGCGACCAGGATGAGCCCTATGAAAAGCGCGAACCAAATCATCAGCATGAACATCCGAGGCAACCACCCAAGAATTATCCTCCTGACCATAACCCTTCCACTTGACCAAATACTGGAGTTTCCGTCTGGAAACACGAGAATCCAAGATCTTCTCCACAACATACTCCAATTCTCCCTCCACCAGCACTGGAGCAGGAGGCTCAAGCGAAGGAACAACAGGTACCTCATACTTCCGCAACAACGACCGATGGAACACATTATGAATAGCAAACGATGCCGGGAGATCCAAACGAAACGACACAGGGTTAAGAATTTCCAAGATCCTATAGGGACCGATGAACCGAGGCTTGAACTTAGGAGAAGAGACCTTCATAGGAACAAAACGAGAAGACAACCACACCAAGTCACCAACAAGAAGTCGAGGACCCACGCGGCGACGGCGATTAGCAAACTGCTGAGCCTTCTCCTGGGACAACTTCAAATTGTCCACCACATGACTCCAAATCCGATGCAACCTATCCACCACCATGTCCACTCCAGGACAATCAGAAGGTTCCACCTGACCAGAGGAAAAACGAGGATGAAACCCCGAATTACAAAAGAAAGGAGAAACCAAGGTAGCAGAACTAGTCCGATTATTAAGGGCAAACTCGGCCAGCGGCAAAAAGGTAACCCAGTCATCCTGATCAGCAGAAACAAAACACCTTAAATAAGTTTCCAAGGTCTGATTAGTTCGTTCAGTCTGGCCATTCGTCTGAGGATGGAATGCAGACGAAAAGGACAAATCAATGCCCATCTTAGCACAGAACGTCCGCCAAAATCTAGACACAAACTGGGATCCCCTGTCAGAAACGATGTTCTCAGGAATCCCATGCAAACGAACCACATTCTGAAAAAACAGAGGGACCAACTCAGAGGAGGAAGGCAACTTAGGCAAGGGTACCAGATGAACCATTTTAGAAAAGCGATCACACACAACCCAGATGACGGACATTTTTTGAGAGACAGGGAGATCCGAAATAAAGTCCATGGAAATGTGCGTCCAAGGCCTCTTCGGGATAGGCAAAGGTGACAACAATCCACTGGCCCGAGAACAGCAAGGCTTAGCCCGAGCGCAAACCTCACAAGACTGCACAAAAGAACGCACATCCCTCGACAAGGAAGGCCACCAAAAAGACCTGGCCACCAAGTCTCTAGTACCAAATATTCCAGGATGACCTGCCAACGCAGAAGAATGGACCTCGGAGATGACTCTACTGGTCCAATTATCCGGAACAAACAGTCTCTCAGGCGGACAACGATCAGGTTTACCCGCCTGAAACTCCTGCAAAGCACGTCGCAAGTCTGGGGAGACAGCAGACAAAATCACCCCATCCCTAAGGATACCAGAGGGCTCAGAATTTCCAAGGGAGTCAGGCACAAAACTCCTAGAAAGAGCATCCGCCTTCACATTCTTTGAACCTGGCAGGTATGAAACCACAAAATTGAAACGAGAGAAAAACAGTGACCAACGAGCCTGTCTAGGATTCAGACGCCTGGCAGACTCAAGGTAAATCAAATTTTTGTGATCAGTCAAGACCACCACACGATGTCTAGCACCCTCTAGCCAATGACGCCACTCCTCAAATACCCACTTCATGGCCAAAAGTTCCCGATTACCAACATCATAATTCCGCTCAGCCGGCGAAAACTTTCTAGAAAAAAACGCGCATGGCTTCATCACTGAGCCATCGGAGCTTCTCTGTGACAAAACCGCCCCCGCTCCAATCTCGGAAGCATCAACCTCAACCTGAAAAGGGAGCGAAACATCTGGCTGACGCAACACAGGAGCAGAAGAAAACCGGCGCTTAAGTTCCTGAAAGGCCTCCACAGCCGCAGGAGACCAATTAGCAACATCAGCACCCTTCTTAGTCAAATCCGTCAAAGGCTTAACAACACTAGAAAAATTAGTTATAAAACGACGATAGAAATTAGCAAAGCCCAAGAACTTCTGTAGACTCTTAAGAGATGTAGGCTGCGTCCAGTCACAAATAGCCTGAACCTTGACGGGATCCATCTCAATAGTAGAAGGGGAAAAAATATACCCCAAGAAAGAAATCTTCTGGACTCCAAAGAGACACTTTGAGCCTTTTACAAACAAGGAATTGGCCCGCAGGACCTGAAACACCTTCCTGACCTGCTGAACATGAGACTCCCAGTCATCAGAAAAAACCAAAATATCATCCAAATACACAATCATAAATTTATCCAGATATTCACGGAAAATATCGTGCATAAAGGACTGGAAGACTGAAGGAGCATTAGAAAGTCCAAAAGGCATTACCAAATACTCAAAATGGCCCTCAGGCGTATTAAATGCGGTTTTCCACTCATCACCTTGCTTTATTCGTATAAGATTATACGCACCCCGAAGATCAATCTTAGTGAACCATTTAGCCCCCTTAATGCGAGCAAACAAATCAGTCAACAATGGCAAAGGATACTGATATTTTACGGTAATCTTATTCAAAAGACGATAATCTATACAAGGCCTCAAGGAACCATCTTTTTTGGCCACGAAAAAAAAACCTGCTCCCAAAGGGGACAAAGATGGACGGATATGTCCCTTTTCCAAGGACTCCTTAACATAATCCCGCATAGCAGTATGCTCTGGCACTGACAGATTGAACAAACGACCTTTAGGAAATTTACTGCCTGGAATTAAATTTATAGCACAATCGCAATCCCTGTGAGGAGGAAGCAAACTGAGCTTAGGCTCCTCAAAAACATTCCGATAGTCAGACAAAAACACAGGAATCTCAGAAGGAGTAGATGAAGCGATAGAAATCGGAGGTGCATCATCATGAACCCCCTGACAACCCCAGCTTAACACAGACATTGATTTCCAGTCAAGGACTGGATTATGAGTTTGTAACCATGGCAGACCAAGTACTAGAACATCATGCAAATTATACAGTACCAGGAAGCGAATCACCTCCTGATGAACGGGAGTCATACGCATGGTCACTTGTGTCCAGTACTGAGGTTTATTCATAGCCAAAGGTGTAGAGTCAATTCCCTTCAAAGGAATAGGGACTTCCAGAGGCTCCAGACTAAACCCACAGCGATTGGCAAATGACCAATCCATAAGACTCAGGGCAGCGCCTGAATCCACATAGGCATCGACGGAAATGGATGATAATGAACAAATCAGAGTCACAGACAGAATGAACTTAGACTGTAAAGTACTAATGGCAACAGACTTATCAACCTTTTTTGTGCATTTAGAGCATGCTGATATAACATGAGCTGAATCACCACAATAAAAGCACAACCCTTTTTTCCGCCTATACTTTTGCCGTTCACTTCTGGACTGAATTCTATCACATTGCATTATCTCAGGTGACGGTTCAGACGACACCGCCAAATGATGCACAGGTTTGCGCTCCCGTAAACGCCGATCAATCTGAACAGCCATAGTCATAGACTCATTCAGACCAGCAGGCGCAGGGAACCCCACCATAACATCTTTAATGGCCTCAGAAAGGCCATCTCTAAACTTTGCAGCCAGAGCGCACTCATTCCACTGAGTAAGTACCGACCACTTCCGAAATTTTTGACAATAAATTTCTGCTTCATCTTGCCCCTGAGAGAGGGCCAACAAAGCTTTTTCAGCCTGAATCTCTTGGTTAGGTTCCTCATAGAGCAAACCCAATGCCAGAAAAAACGCATCCGCATTAAGCAACGCAGGGTCCCCTGGTGCCAATGCAAATGCCCAATCCTGAGGGTCACCCCGCAGGAAAGATATAATTATCTTGACTTGCTGAGCAGGGTCTCCAGAGGAGCGAGATTTCAAAGAAAGAAACAACTTGCAATTGTTCCTAAAATTCAGAAAACGAGATCTATCTCCAGAAAAAAACTCTGGGACAGGAATTCTAGGTTCAGACATAGGAGCATGTACAACAAAATCCTGTATATCTTGAACCTTAGTGGCAAGATTATTCAGGCTGGAAGCCAAACTCTGGACGTCCATGATAAACAGCTGAGATCAGAGCCATTCAAAGATTAAGAGGAGGAGGAAGTAGCCAGGCTGCAATAAGGCTAGGCAGCAAACTCTGAGGGAAAGGGGAAAAAAAAAAAAAAAAAAAAAAAAAAAAAAAAAACTTCCTCAGACTACTTATCCTCCTACTTCAGCCAATACAATTAACACTTTGTGGGCCGGTTATACTGTCATGATCCCAATGGCAGGGGATCACAAAAATGACAAGCACAGATACAAACAAGCTCTAGGGCGATGGAACCTGAGCTGACCGCGACCCTAAACCTAACACACAAATAAAAGTAGCCGGGGAACGTGCCTACGATGATCCTAGACGTCTCGCTCCAGCCGAAGATCTAACTTCCCCTATCAGAAGAAACACAGACCTCTCTTGCCTCCAGAGAAATACCCCACAGCAAATAGCAGCCCCCCACATATAATGACGGTGAAATGAGAGGAAAGCACATACGTAGTATGAAAACAGTTTCAGCAAAATGAGGCCCGCTAAAGCTAGATAGCAGAGGATACAAAAGTGAACTGCGCGGTCAGCGAAAAACCCTTCAAAAAACCATCCTGAAATTACTTGAACTCATGTGCCAACTCATGGTACATGAAAAGCAATTTCAGCCCACTAGAGCAACCAGCAGCAGAGAATCACATATCTGCAGGCTGGACTAAAAACCAAATTAAGCAAAACACAAAACAGGAAAATCCAAACTTAGCTTGTCCAAAAGGTTCTAGGAGCAGGGAGCAGAGGTAACAAGACACACTGGATACATTGATAACCGGCGAGGAAATGCCAGCAAAGCCAGGTTAAATAGGAAACTCCCATATGCTGATGGAACAGGTGGAACCCAGAAACCCAGGAAAGACAAGTCACCCAGTACCATCAGCAACCACCAGAGGGAGCCCAAAAACAGAACTCACAACAGCCCACAATTGGAGAGAGAGAGAGAGATGGCACACTCAGGAGTCAAGACTGGCACACAAGCAGAAAGGGCAATATTAATCTCCCACTGATTTGTTTTTTTTGTTTTTTTTTTCAGGGAGACTTTAGGAAAAAAAAAATAGAATAAAATGATTTTTTGAGGAAGAATTTAGAAACCAAATAAAATAAAATGATTTTTTCAGGGAGAATTTAGAAAACAAATAAAACAAAAAAAGGCTTTCTATGGCCCACTGAGTGAGAGATGACGCACACAGGAGTCAGGAGTGGCACACAAGCCCAGAGGCCAATATTTATCTCCCACTGATTGATGTAGTGATTTTTTCAGGTAGATTTTGGAACCCAAATCAAGCTAAAAAAAATAATAGGCTTTCTATGGCCCACAATTGGAGAGAGAGAGAGAGATGGCACACCCAGGAGTCAAGACAGGCACACAAGCAGAAAGGGCAATATTAATCTCCCACTGATTTGTTTTTGTTTTGTTTTTTTTCAGGGAGACTTTAGGAAAAAAAAAATAGAATAAAATGATTTTTTGAGGAAGAATTTAGAAACCAAAGTAAATAAAATGATTTTTTCAGGGAGAATTTAGAAAAGAAATAAAACAAAAAAAGGCTTTCTATGGCCCACTGAGTGAGAGATGACGCACACAGGAGTCAGGAGTGGCACACAAGCCCAGAGGCCAATATTTATCTCCCACTGATTGATGTAGTGATTTTTTCAGGTAGATTTTGGAACCCAAATCATGCTAAAAAAATAATAGGCTTTCTATGGCCCACAATTGGAGAGAGAGAGAGAGAGATGGCACACCCAGGAGTCAAGACTGGCACACAAGCAGAAAGGGCAATATTAATCTCCCACTGATTTGTTTTTTTTTTTTGTTTTTTTTCAGGGAGACTTTAGGAAAAAAAAAAATAGAATAAAATGATTTTTTCAGGAAGAATTTAGAAACCAAAGAAAATAAAATGATTTTTTCAGGGAGAATTTAGAAAACAAATAAAACAAAAAAAGGCTTTCTATGGCCCACTGAGTGAGAGATGACGCACACAGGATTCAGGAGTGGCACACAAGCCCAGAGGCCAATGTTTATATCCCACTTTTTTTTTTTGTTCCAGGGAAAATTTATAAACCCAATAAAAAAAATAAAAATAAATAGGCTTTCTATGGCCCACTATCTGAGAGAGAGAGATGGCACGCTTAGGACTGGCACACAAGCCCAAAGGCCAATATTAATCTCCCTTTTTTTTTAAGGGTGAATTTATAAAACCAAAAAAAAAATAAATAAATAGGCTTTCTATGGCCCACTATTTGTGAGAGAGATGGCACGCTCAGGACTGGCACACAAGCCCAGAGGCCAATATTAATCTCCCACTTTTTTTTTTTTTTCCAGGGAAAATTTATAAACCCATTAAAAAAAAATAAAAATAAATAGGCTTTCTATGGCCCACTATCTGAGAGAGAGAGATGGCACGCTTAGGACTGGCACACAAGCCCAAAGGCCAATATTAATCTCCCACTGATTGATTTATTGATTTTTTCAGGTAGAATTTAGAACCCAAATAAAGCATAAAAAAAAAAAAAAATGGGCTTTCTATGGCCCACTGAGTGAGTGATGATGCACACAGGAGTCAGGAGTGGCACACAAGCCCTGAGGCCAATATTTTTCTCCCACTGATTGATGTAGTGATTTTTTCAGGTAGATTTTAGAACCAAAATCAAGCAAAAAAATAAATAATCTTTCTATGGCCCACTGAGTGAGTGATGATGCACACAGGAGTCAAGAGTGGCACACAAGCCCTGAGGCCAATATTTTTCTCCCACTGATTGATGTAGTGATTTTTTCAGGTAGATTTTATAGCCCAAATCAAGCAAAAAAATAAATAGGCTTTCTATGGCCCACTGAGTGAGAGATGACACAGACAGGGATGGCACTCTAGCAGAAATGTCAATCTTAATCTCCCACAAAAAAAAAAAAAAAACAGGGAGTGTCCTTCAATTACTATCTCCCTGCAGTAATCTCAGCCAGGTATGGCAGGCAGCAATAAGGAGTGGACTGATGTCCAAATTAAATAAAAAGTGTGTACAAACCAAAAAGATAGCTGTGCAGAAAGGAAGGAACAAGAGGATTTGTGCTTTGAAAAAAGCAGTTGGTTTGCACAGCGGCGTACACACAGCAATGCAGCTATCAGGGAGCCTTCTAGGGCAGCCCAATGAGCTACAGCACTGAGGGAAAAAAAAAAAAAATGTAGCTTCCACTGTCCCTGCACACCGAAGGTGGTGTTGGGCAGTGGAAATCGCTACAGCACAAGCGGTTTGGTGGTTAATGGACCCTGCCTAACGCTATCCCTGCTTCTGACGAAGCGGCAGCAACCTCTCCCTAAGCTCAGATCAGCAGCAGTAACATGGCGGTCGGCGGGAACGCCCCTTTATAGCCCCTGTGACGCCGCAGACAGCAAGCCAATCACTGCAATGCCCTTCTCTAAGATGGTGGGGACCAGGACCTATGTCATCACGCTGCCCACACTCTGCGTTTACCTTCATTGGCTGAGAAATGGCGCTTTTCGCGTCATTGAAACGCGACTTTGGCGCGAAAGTCGCGTACCGCATGGCCGACCCCGCACAGGGGTCGGATCGGGTTTCATGAAACCCGACTTTGCCAAAAGTCGGCGACTTTTGAAAATGAACGACCCGTTTCGCTCAACCCTAGTCATGGCAAAAGCTGGTTTTATTGGAAACTGTCGACGCCGAAGCCTAAATGGAAGACCCGTGTCTGAAGGACATAAATCATAGTTACATAGTTACATAGTTATTAAGGTTGAAGGAAGACTATATGTCCATCTAGTTCAACCCATAGCCTAACCTAACATGTTGATCCAGAGGAAGGCAAAAAAAACCCATGTGCAAAGAGTAAGCTCCACATTGGGGAAAAAAATTCCTTCCCGACTCCACATACGGCAATCAGACTAGTTCCCTGGATCAACGCCCTATCAAGGAATCTAGTGTATATACCCTGTAACATTATACTTTTCCAGAAAGGTATCCAGTCCCCTCTTAAATTTAAGTAATGAATCACTCATTACAACATCATACGGCAGAGAGTTCCATAGTCTCACTGCTCTTACAGTAAAGAATCCGCGTCTGTTATTATGCTTAAACCTTTTTTCCTCCAACCGCAGAGGATGCCCCCTTGTCCCTGTTTCAGGTCTATGATTAAAAAGATCATCAGAAAGGTCTTTGTACTGTCCCCTCATATATTTATACATTAAAATAAGATCACCCCTTAGTCTTCGTTTTTCCAAACTAAATAGCCCCAAGTGTAATAACCTATCTTGGTATTGCAGACCCCCTAGTCCTCTAATAACCTTGGTCGCTCTTCTCTGCACCCGCTCCAGTTCAGCTATGTCTTTCTTAAACACCGGAGACCAGAACTGTGCACAGTATTCTAAGTGTGGTCGAACTAGTGACTTGTATAGAGGTAAAATTATGTTCTCCTCATGAGCATCTATGCCTCTTTTAATGCATCCCATTATTTTATTTGCCTTTGTAGCAGCTGCCTGACACTGGCCACTGAATTTAAGTTTGTCATCCACCCATACACCCAGGTCTTTTTCATTGACGGTTTTGCCCAGAGTTTTAGAATTAAGCACATAATTATACATCTTATTACTTCTACCCAAGTGCATGACCTTACATTTATCCCCATTAAAGCTCATTTGCCATTTATCAGCCCAAGCTTCTAGTTTACATAAATCATCCTGTAATATAAAATTGTCCTCCTCTGTATTGATTACCCTGCAGAGTTTAGTGTCATCTGCAAATATTGAAATTCTACTCTGAATGCCCCCTACAAGGTCATTAATAAATATGTTAAAAAGAAGAGGGCCCAATACTGACCCCTGTGGTACCCCACTGCTAACCGCTACCCAGTCCGAGTGTGCTCCATTAATAACCACCCTTTGTTTCCTATCCCTGAGCCAGCTCTCAACCCACTTGCACATATTTTCCCCTATCCCCATTATTCTCATTTTATGTATCAACCTTTTGTGTGGCACCGTATCAAAAGCTTTTGAAAAGTCCATATACACTACATCCACTGGGTTCCCTTGGTCCAATCTGGAACTTACCTCTTCATAGAAACTGATCAAATTAGTCTGACATGAACGGTCCCTAGTAAACCCGTGCTGATACTGGGTCATGAGGTTACTCCTCTTCAGATACTCCAGTATAGCATCCCTTAGAATGCCCTCCAGTATTTTACCCACAGTAGAGGTTAAGCTTACTGGCCTATAATTTCCGAGTTCAGTTTTTGTCCCCTTTTTGAATATTGGCACCACATTTGCTATACGCCAGTCCTGTGGCACAGACCCTGTTATTATGGAGTCTTTAAAGATTAAAAATAATGGTCTATCAATGACTGTACTTAATTCCTGCAGTACTCGAGGGTGTATCCCATCCGGGCCCGGAGATTTGTCAATTTTAGTGATTTTTAGACGCCTGTTGTGAGTTCTGTTTTTGGGCTCCCTCTGGTGGTTGCTGATGGTACTGGGTGACTTGTCTTTCTTGGGTTTCTGGGTTCCACCTGTTCCATCAGCATATGGGAGTTTCCTATTTAACCTGGCTTTGCTGGCATTTCCTCGCCGGTTATCAATGTATCCAGTGTGTCTTGTTACCTCTGCTCCCTGCTCCTAGAACCTTCTGGTCAAGCTAAGTTTGGATTTTCCTGTTTTGGTGTTTTGCTTTATTTGGTTTTTAGTCCAGCCTGGCACATGAGTTCAAGTAATTTCAGGATGGTTTTTTGAAGGGTTTTTCGCTGACCGCGCAGTTCACTTTTGTATCCTCTGCTATCTAGCTTTAGCGGGCCTCATTTTGCTGAAACTGTTTTCATACTGCGTATGTGCTTTCCTCTCATTTCACCGTCATTATATGTGGGGGGCTGCTATTTCTGTGGAGGATTTCTCTGGAGGCAAGAGAGGTCTGTGTTTCTTCTAATAGGGGAAGTTAGATCTTCGGCTGGAGCGAGACGTCTAGGATCATCGTAGGCACGTTCCCCGGCTACTTTTATTTGTGTGTTAGGTTCAGGGTCGCGGTCAGCTCAGGTTCCATCGCCCTAGAGCTTGTTTGTATCTGTGCTTGTCCTTTAGTGATCCCCTGCCATTGGGATCATGACAGTATAACCGGCCCACAAAGTGTTAATTGTATTGGCTGAAGTAGGAGGATAAGTAGTCTGAGGAAGTTTTTTTTTTTTTTTTCTTTCTCTTTCCCTCAGAGTTTGCTGCCTAGCCTTATTGCAGCCTGGCTACTTCCTCCTCCTCTTAATCTTTGAATGGCTTTAATCCCAGCTGTTTATCATGGACGTCCAGAGTTTGGCTTCCAGCCTGAATAATCTTGCCACTAAGGTTCAAAATATACAGGATTTTGTTGTACATGCTCCTATGTCTGAACCTAGAATTCCTGTCCCAGAGTTTTTTTCTGGAGATAGATCTCGTTTTCTGAATTTTAGGAACAATTGCAAGTTGTTTCTTTCTTTGAAATCTCGCTCCTCTGGAGACCCTGCTCAGCAAGTCAAGATAATTATATCTTTCCTGCGGGGTGACCCTCAGGATTGGGCATTTGCATTGGCACCAGGGGACCCTGCGTTGCTTAATGCGGATGCGTTTTTTCTGGCATTGGGTTTGCTCTATGAGGAACCTAACCAAGAGATTCAGGCTGAAAAAGCTTTGTTGGCCCTCTCTCAGGGGCAAGATGAAGCAGAAATTTATTGTCAAAAATTTCGGAAGTGGTCGGTACTTACTCAGTGGAATGAGTGCGCTCTGGCTGCAAAGTTTAGAGATGGCCTTTCTGAGGCCATTAAAGATGTTATGGTGGGGTTCCCTGCGCCTGCTGGTCTGAATGAGTCTATGACTATGGCTGTTCAGATTGATCGGCGTTTACGGGAGCGGAAACCTGTGCATCATTTGGCGGTGTCGTCTGAACCGTCACCTGAGATAATGCAATGTGATAGAATTCAGTCCAGAAGTGAACGGCAAAAGTATAGGCGGAAAAAAGGGTTGTGCTTTTATTGTGGTGATTCAGCTCATGTTATATCAGCATGCTCTAAACGCACAAAAAAGGTTGATAAGTCTGTTGCCATTAGTACTCTACAGTCTAAGTTCATTCTGTCTGTGACTCTGATTTGTTCATTATCATCCATTTCCGTCGATGCCTATGTGGATTCAGGCGCTGCCCTGAGTCTTATGGATTGGTCATTTGCCAATCGCTGTGGGTTTAGTCTGGAGCCTCTGGAAGTCCCTATTCCTTTGAAGGGAATTGACTCTACACCTTTGGCTATGAATAAACCTCAGTACTGGACACAAGTGACCATGCGTATGACTCCCGTTCATCAGGAGGTGATTCGCTTCCTGGTACTGTATAATTTGCATGATGTCCTAGTACTTGGTCTGCCATGGTTAAAAAACTCATAATCCAGTCCTTGACTGGAAATCAATGTCTGTGTTAAGCTGGGGTTGTCAGGGGGTTCATGATGATGCACCTCCAATTTCTATCGCTTCATCTACTCCTTCTGAGATTCCTGTGTTTTTGTCTGACTATCGCGATGTTTTTGAGGAGCCTAAGCTCAGTTCGCTTCCTCCTCACAGGGATTGCGATTGTGCTATAAATTTAATTCCAGGCAGTAAATTTCCTAAAGGTCGTTTGTTCAATCTGTCAGTGCCAGAGCATACTGCTATGCGGGATTATGTTAAGGAGTCCTTGGAAAAGGGACATATCCGTCCATCTTTGTCCCCTTTGGGAGCAGGTTTTTTTTTCGTGGCCAAAAAAGATGGTTCCTTGAGGCCTTGTATAGATTATCGTCTTTTGAATAAGATTACCGTAAAATATCAGTATCCTTTGCCATTGTTGACTGATTTGTTTGCTCGCATTAAGGGGGCTAAATGGTTCACTAAGATTGATCTTCGGGGTGCGTATAATCTTATACGAATAAAGCAAGGTGATGAGTGGAAAACCGCATTTAATACGCCTGAGGGCCATTTTGAGTATTTGGTAATGCCTTTTGGACTTTCTAATGCTCCTTCAGTCTTCCAGTCCTTTATGCACGATATTTTCCGTGAATATCTGGATAAATTTATGATTGTGTATTTGGATGATATTTTGGTTTTTTCTGATGACTGGGAGTCTCATGTTCAGCAGGTCAGGAAGGTGTTTCAGGTCCTGCGGGCCAATTCCTTGTTTGTAAAAGGCTCAAAGTGTCTCTTTGGAGTCCAGAAGATTTCTTTCTTGGGGTATATTTTTGCCCCTTCTACTATTGAGATGGATCCCGTCAAGGTTCAGGCTATTTGTGACTGGACGCAGCCTACATCTCTTAAGAGTCTACAGAAGTTCTTGGGCTTTGCTAATTTCTATCGTCGTTTTATAACTAATTTTTCTAGTGTTGTTAAGCCTTTGACGGATTTGACTAAGAAGGGTGCTGATGTTGCTAATTGGTCTCCTGCGGCTGTGGAGGCCTTTCAGGAACTTAAGCGCCGGTTTTCTTCTGCTCCTGTGTTGCGTCAGCCTGATGTTTCGCTCCCTTTTCAGGTTGAGGTTGATGCTTCCGAGATTGGAGCGGGGGCGGTTTTGTCACAGAGAAGCTCCGATGGCTCAGTGATGAAGCCATGCGCGGTTTTTTCTAGAAAGTTTTCGCCGGCTGAGCGGAATTATGATGTTGGTAATCGGGAACTTTTGGCCATGAAGTGGGCATTTGAGGAGTGGCGTCATTGGCTAGAGGGTGCTAGACATCGTGTGGTGGTCTTGACTGATCACAAAAATTTGATTTACCTTGAGTCTGCCAGGCGTCTGAATCCTAGACAGGCTCGTTGGTCACTGTTTTTCTCTCGTTTCAATTTTGTGGTTTCATACCTGCCAGGTTCAAAGAATGTGAAGGCGGATGCTCTTTCTAGGAGTTTTGTGCCTGACTCCCTTGGAAATTCTGAGCCCTCTGGTATCCTTAGGGATGGGGTGATTTTGTCTGCTGTCTCCCCAGACTTGCGACGTGCTTTGCAGGAGTTTCAGGCGGGTAAACCTGATCGTTGTCCGCCTGAGAGACTGTTTGTTCCGGATAATTGGACCAGTAGAGTCATCTCCGAGGTCCATTCTTCTGCGTTGGCAGGTCATCCTGGAATATTTGGTACTAGAGACTTGGTGGCCAGGTCTTTTTGGTGGCCTTCCTTGTCGAGGGATGTGCGTTCTTTTGTGCAGTCTTGTGAGGTTTGCGCTCGGGCTAAGCCTTGCTGTTCTCGGGCCAGTGGATTGTTGTCACCTTTGCCTATCCCGAAGAGGCCTTGGACGCACATTTCCATGGACTTTATTTCGGATCTCCCTGTCTCTCAAAAAATGTCCGTCATCTGGGTTGTGTGTGATCGCTTTTCTAAAATGGTTCATCTGGTACCCTTGCCTAAGTTGCCTTCCTCCTCTGAGTTGGTCCCTCTATTTTTTCAGAATGTGGTTCGTTTGCATGGGATTCCTGAGAACATCGTTTCTGACAGGGGATCCCAGTTTGTGTCTAGATTTTGGCGGACGTTCTGTGCTAAGATGGGCATTGATTTGTCCTTTTCGTCTGCATTCCATCCTCAGACGAATGGCCAGACTGAACGAACTAATCAGACCTTGGAAACTTATTTAAGGTGTTTTGTTTCTGCTGATCAGGATGACTGGGTTACCTTTTTGCCGCTGGCCGAGTTTGCCCTTAATAATCGGGCTAGTTCTGCTACCTTGGTTTCTCCTTTCTTTTGTAATTCGGGGTTTCATCCTCGTTTTTCCTCTGGTCAGGTGGAACCTTCTGATTGTCCTGGAGTGGACATGGTGGTGGATAGGTTGCATCGGATTTGGAGTCATGTGGTGGACAATTTGAAGTTGTCCCAGGAGAAGGCTCAGCAGTTTGCTAATCGCCGTCGCCGCGTGGGTCCTCGACTTCTTGTTGGTGACTTGGTGTGGTTGTCTTCTCGTTTTGTTCCTATGAAGGTCTCTTCTCCTAAGTTCAAGCCTCGGTTCATCGGTCCCTATAGGATCTTGGAAATTCTTAACCCTGTGTCGTTTCGTTTGGATCTCCCGGCATCGTTTGCTATTCATAATGTGTTTCATCGGTCGTTGTTGCGGAAGTATGAGGTACCTGTTGTTCCTTCGCTTGAGCCTCCTGCTCCAGTGCTGGTGGAGGGAGAATTGGAGTATGTTGTGGAGAAGATCTTGGATTCTCGTGTTTCCAGACGGAAACTCCAGTATTTGGTCAAGTGGAAGGGTTATGGTCAGGAGGATAATTCTTGGGTGGTTGCCTCGGATGTTCATGCTGATGATTTGGTTCGCGCTTTTCATAGGGCTCATCCTGGTCGCCCTGGTGGTTCTCGTGAGGGTTCGGTGACCCCTCCTCAAGGGGGGGGGTACTGTTGTGAGTTCTGTTTTTGGGCTCCCTCTGGTGGTTGCTGATGGTACTGGGTGACTTGTCTTTCTTGGGTTTCTGGGTTCCACCTGTTCCATCAGCATATGGGAGTTTCCTATTTAACCTGGCTTTGCTGGCATTTCCTCGCCGGTTATCAATGTATCCAGTGTGTCTTGTTACCTCTGCTCCCTGCTCCTAGAACCTTCTGGTCAAGCTAAGTTTGGATTTTCCTGTTTTGGTGTTTTGCTTTATTTGGTTTTTAGTCCAGCCTGCAGATATGTGATTCTTGCTGCTGGTTGCTCTAGTGGGCTGAAATTGCTCCTCATGTACCATGAGTTGGCACATGAGTTCAAGTAATTTCAGGATGGTTTTTTGAAGGGTTTTTCGCTGACCGCGCAGTTCACTTTTGTATCCTCTGCTATCTAGCTTTAGCGGGCCTCATTTTGCTGAAACTGTTTTCATACTGCGTATGTGCTTTCCTCTCATTTCACCGTCATTATATGTGGGGGGCTGCTATTTCTGTGGGGGATTTCTCTGGAGGCAAGAGAGGTCTGTGTTTCTTCTAATAGGGGAAGTTAGATCTTCGGCTGGAGCGAGACGTCTAGGATCATCGTAGGCACGTTCCCCGGCTACTTTTATTTGTGTGTTAGGTTCAGGGTCACGGTCAGCTCAGGTTCCATCGCCCTAGAGCTTGTTTGTATCTGTGCTTGTCCTTTAGTGATCCCCTGCCATTGGGATCATGACAGACGCCGCCGCACTTCCTGCTGGGTTAAGCAGGTGACATTTAATTGGGAATTTTTATCACTAGACATTTTGTCTGCCATGGGATTTTCTTGTGTAAATACTGATGAAAAAAAGTCATTTAGCATATTGGCTTTTTCCTCATCCTCATCCACCATCTCACCCAGACTATTTTTAAGGGGGCCAACACTATCATTTTTTAGTTTCTTACTATTTATGTAGTTAAAGAATATTTTAGGATTATTTTTACTCTCTCTGGCAATGAGTCTCTCTCTTTCTCAATCTTTGCTGCCTTGATTTGCTTTTTACAGAATTTATTTAATTTTCTGTATTTATTTAATGCCTCCTCACTACCTACTTCCTTTAATTCTCTAAATGCTTTCTTTTTGTCACTTATTGCGCCCCTTACAGCTCTATTTAGCCATATTGGTTTCCTCCTATTTCTAGTATGTTTATTCCCATACGGTATATACTGTGCACAGGTCCTATCCAGGATGCTAATAAACGTCTCCCATTTTCTTTGTGTATTTTTGTGTCTCAGGATATCGTCCCAGTTAATTGCACAAAGATCCTCTCTCATCCGTTGGAAATTTGCCCTCCTGAAGTTTAGTGTCCTTGTAACCCCTCTACTACACATCTTTTTAAAGGATACTTGAAAACTTATTATTTTGTGATCGCTATTTCCCAAGTGACCCCCAACCCTTATATTTGATATGCGGTCTGGCCTGTTGGTTAATATTAGGTCTAGCAGTGCCCCCCTTCTTGTTGGGTCCTGAACCAGTTGTGAAAGGTAATTGTCTCTCATAATTGTCAAAAACTGATTACCTTTGCTGGAACTGCAGGTTTCTATTCCCCAATCTATTTCAGGGTAGTTGAAGTCCCCCATAATAATGACTTCTCCTTGAGTCGCAGCTTCATCTATTTGCTTTACGAGGATATTCTCCATTGCTTCAATCAATGCGTGGAATGAACACTTCATCTCCTTTTGCTGATCCAGTGATCACTCTTGCTTGAATGACGTGAGAATGGAGTCCAGTAACAATAAGGCGAGTTCCATTACATAGACCATTTTTTGTATTTAGATTCCGCAGCAACATTATGATTGTTCCAACTTTCAGTTGAAGTCTGTGGGATGGCATTCCTGATGGCATAAGACTATTTAAAAATTCAACTGGATAATGCTCTCTTTCATCTTCATTGTCTACATCCACTGAATCATCACTTTTATACAACTTATACTCACCAGGCATTCTATCCATCACACGGGAATTTAGCAGAGCCACGGCATCATTCTTGGGACAGAGAATTGCATGAGAAGAGGCCCTCTCAACACTGCTTTGGTCGTTCACATCAATTTCAATGCATTGTCCAAAAACATCAGTTACGATGCAGTCAGTGCACAACATGTCTTCTGGTATTTCAATAATATCTTCTCCAAGGTTGTATTGGTTGCTAAGTTCACCGTTGCCAAGTTTAAGAAGCCAGTTGCTATACTCTGGGTCCGAAGATCGCATATTGTTAATTAGTTGGAGTTTATTGAACTGTTTCCAAAGGTCAGCCATTTTTAAGCTGGACTCGATAACATCTGTTCTTGTTCCATTTGGTATGACTGGAAGGCATTGCCTAAAATCTCCACCAATGACAAAAACTTTACCTCCAAACGGAATTTTATTTTTTTCAGCAACATTTGTAGTCATTACTTCACGCAGAAGTCTGTCAATTAAGCTCAAAGCGTATTTGGGTGCCATGGTGCACTCGTCAAGTATGAAAACATGTGCATTTTTTAACAGTCTTCCTGCAAATGTGTCTTGTTTTATTCTGGAAATAGAGATTTCGTTGACTGGAACTGGTATCCCAAAGAGTAAATGGATAGTGCGACCTCCTCGTAAAAGGTTTGCTGCAATCCCTGTTGTAGCCGATGGCAATATGACTTTTCCCAACCCTCTAACGTGATGCATTAAAGCTTCATAGAGGTATGTTTTACCGCTCCCTCCTGGACCGTCAATAAAGAAACATTTTGGCCTTGCATCTGCTTGATTTTCTATAGCGCTCACAATAGTGTCATATGCAATCCGTTGTTGTTCATTTAAGGAGTTTGTCTTCTCTGTTGCCAGCAATAATTCATAAGCTTCGTCATACTCTGGAACTTGTGGAACTTGAATGGCAGGCTGGGGCAAATTAAAGTCTGAAAACGTTTTTCCATGTAGTAGTAAGATATTTTGGACATTTTGCATGGCATACGATTCGCAATTTTGACAACTTCCACTTCTGCTGTGAAGACGTAGGCAGTAGTCCTCGATTAGATGTTCTTTAAAATATGTCCAAAGTTGAGCTGGATTTGTAGGCGGTCCAAATACACAGATGTAGGCAAACAATTCACGAAGTTGCTTAGGCATATGTAGAGTAACTGCGTCTTCTAAAGTAAGTTTCCACACAGTATCATCCAATAGAAGTCCTAAGGCCAAAGCTGCAGCTTTAAATGTATTGTGCAATACTCCGTTAACTGTTTTCAAATCGTCATACGTTTTAGCTCCTTTGATATGTAGTAGTAACAGCCGAAGGCAATATCTTTCTTGATCCTTGACACTAACAGTATACATGCGTCCAATTATTCTGCTAACTCCTCGTTGTCTTGGATTCCAAGTTTTATTCCAAACGTAATGCTCTGGAATCTCTCGGTACAAATACTGCCTTGCGTTTTCGTCACGTTTGTTCAGCAAAAACCATTCCATTAATGTTGATGTCGTGCTTAAAGTTTTTGAGACATCTTTGACTTCAGCATCTTCAAAGAAATAAAGCTGCTGTTGATTTGGTAAATGAATAGCTAAACGTATAATGGCATGGGACTGTGAATGCATTGGAAACGCAAATATCCTCCAAGCTGCTTCTGGAGCACTGACATATCTTGAGTCAACAAAAGTTGATGATTCATCGTGATTGACTGTTTTCTGTTGTATTTCGATGTTAGTTTGTCATGCCCCTTGTAGATGTACTTGAAGAGATATTTTACACTTTTTATTGAAGCACAGACTTCTATGTTGATGTGACAGTTGTAGCATTTTGATAAGTACGGGTTGTATGGGACTATCCATGAGTTATTTATAATTTTATTGTTGCAAGCAATGTTATCAATGTGTTGTCGCCAGTAGGATGGGTAGCCATCCAAGTCTTTAAGAGTGTGCTGTTTCAACTCCTTTGGAAACCCTTTTGTACACGTTCCGTTTTCCATGCATGGACTTTTTGGATTTGCTACACCGCATGGGCCATGAACCATATGAGAGACTACAATATTATACAGTTCTGGATACTTTTCTTGGTTAGGAATTTCAGCCCACACTATATTGTCGATTTCTTCCTCCGTACGAATCTTGGAATCCGTGTCTAAGATAATTAGTATATGCATATGTGGGAGACCTCGTTTCTGAAACTCTATGACGTGTACCATTGCTACGACTGTTCCAAAAAGTCCATTTTTGATGTCTTTCAAAAGGCTGATGAGTTTCAGTCGAAATACGCGTGCGACTAAGTCCGGCCTGTATTCAACTTTTTGCCAGGGTTCTAGATTTTCGGTAATTTCTGGCCATTTAGGATTACAGGTCATTGTCACAAAAATGTCAGGTCTTCCAAACTTTGTTACTATTGCCATTGCATCTTGATAACGCTGTTGCATGTTGCGGGGGCTACCTTCAAACGACGGGAGGATTACTGTTTTTCCAATTGGAATTCCCTTTTCAATTGATTGTTTTTGCAAATGTTCTTGAAGAACGCAGTAGTCTTCAACTTTAAGTTGTTTTTGGTTCATTCTTATGAAATTTAGACAAATAGCTTCAATTTTAACATATGCGTCAACTAAGTACTGTTGTGTCAGTTTCCCACCGTTTAAAATAAGATTGAAGTAATTTCGGACAGACAGGCGAAAACTGTAGTATTGCAGCTGTGTAATTCTTCTTGAAGTTCCTTGTTGGTTTAGGTTTTCATGCCACCCTTGTTCACCTCTTGGAAAGAATAGCGGATACAGAAGAGCATCAAGGTTGCTGTGCAAAATGCTAATTCGTTGTGTCTTGGGAACCAAAGGGTTGTTTTGGTCTGGCTTAAGATGGACTAATATATCCCTTTGAAAAGGAGGTTCTCCATCATCGTTTTGAAAAACAACTGCGACCTCACTTACACGTGGTTTGTTGTAAAGTCGGGGATCCTGTTTACGTTCTTGTTTAATGGCCATGACAATAGAAGGCATTTCAGTACCATTTTGTATAGCCCTCTGTTCCTCCTCAGCTTGAACGTCTTTTAGCATGCGATATGCGGCAGCAAATGGGCTTATTTTTTGTAAATGTACAGTAATTTGGTTCATCAGTTCAGCATCACACTTTTCGTTTTCTTTTAGGTTCATCCTTTGTTCTGTAGCCTCATTTGTATCAATGATGTATAATTGTGCAAATTTTGGTGGTTGTCCTATTTCTGGGTGAAGTGTTCCAGTGCGATGGTAGATCTGGCCGTGAATTTTAAAACAATAAGGTCCGAATCCAGGGGGCGGTGCAATGTTGGCACCGAATGAAGCAAACGCATGAGAACTGTTGATGCTTTTGATATTTTCCATAAAATTTCTACTATGTTGATGCATTCCTTTCATTAACTGCTCAAACAGATCTGAGTAGTGAGGTCTCGGTAGCATAACTTTTCCTTTTTGGCAGCATTGAGTAAACTGATTGTCAGATGGTTTTTCATCAATGAAATTCAGAGAGTCGCATTTAGAGCAAACTGCATTCATATTCCCACAGTAGTGTTCATGAATTGTACTTTCATTGTCTGTTACATAATGTGCAAGTTGTTGAATATTGTCCTGGTCGTGCCTTAGTTGGTAGAGCATTCGTTTTTTATGAATTTGGCGATCATGTTGTTCCTGTTGCACAACAGTTTGTTTTGGTGTCTCCGTTTGACTACGGTGTCTGTGAGATTCCGTATCCTGGGCTTGTCTGGTGGCAGTTTGTTGTGGTGTCTCCTGTTGGCGACGTTGTCTGTGAGATTCCACATCCGGGGCTTGTCTGGCGGCAGTTTCTTGTGGTGTCTCCTGTTGGCGACGTTGTCTGTGAGATTCCGTATCCTGGGCTTGTCTGGCGGCAGTTTGTTGTGGTGTCTCCTGTTGGCAACGTTGTCTGTGAGATTCCACATCCTGGGCTTGTCTGGCGGCAGTTTCTTGTGGTGTCTCCTGTTGGCGACGTTGTCTGTGAGATTCCACATCCTGGGCTTGTCTGGCGGCAGTTTCTTGTGGTGTCTCCTGTTGGCAACGTTGTCTGTGAGATTCCACATCCTGGGCTTGTCTGGCGTCAGTTTCTTGAGGTGTCTCCTGTTGGTGACGTTGTCTGTGAGATTCCACATCCTGGGCTTGTCTGGCGTCAGTTTCTTGTGGTGTCTCCTGTTGGCGATGTTGTCTGTGAGATTCCGCATCCTGGGCTTGTCTGGCATCAGTTTCTTGTGGTGTCTCCTGTTGGCGACGTTGTCTGTGAGATTCCACATCCTGGGCTTGTCTGGCATCAGTTTCTTGTGGTGTCTCCTGTTGGCGACGTTGTCTGTGAGATTCCGCATCCTGGGCTTGTCTGGCGTCAGTTTCTTGTGGTGTCTCCTGTTGGCGAAGTTGTCTGTGAGATTCCACATCCTGGGCTTGTCTGGCGTCAGTTTCTTGTGGTGTCTCCTGTTGGCGACGTTGTCTGTGAGATTCCGCATCCTGGGCTTGTCTGGCGTCAGTTTCTTGTGGTGTCTCCTGTTGGCGACGTTGTCTGTGAGATTCCACATCCTGGGCTTGTCTGGCGTCAGTTTCTTGTGGTGTCTCCTGTTGGCGACGTTGTCTGTGAGATTCCAAATCCTGGGCTTGTCTGGCGTTAGTTTCTTGTGGTGTCTCCTGTTGGCGACGTTGTCTGTGAGATTCCACATCCTGGGCTTGTCTGGCGTCAGTTTCTTGTGGTGTCTCCTGTTGGCGACGTTGTCTGTGAGATTCCACATCCTGGGCTTGTCTGGCGTCAGTTTCTTGTGGTGTCTCCTGTTGGCGACGTTGTCTGTGAGATTCCACATCCTGGGCTTGTCTGGCGTCAGTTTCTTGTGGTGTCTCCTGTTGGCGACGTTGTCTGTGAGATTCCACATCCTGGGCTTGTCTGGCGTCAGTTTGTTGTGATGTCTCCTGTTCCCGATGTTGTCGTTTTCTTGCTGCTGCTGCTGCTTTTCTGTCATCCTCATTGGCGTATTTTCGATTACGACCCATTCTACATACAGGGAGACGAGCACGCACCCTACACAATGGCGGCACTTGATAGCAGTGGAGGACAATAATGATTCCAGAATTCGCAGCAGACTGTGCCCGTCGCTGAATCAGAAACGTGGGATTTCTACGTCCTTTATGACATCATCGTCGCTGTGCCCGTTGCTGATTGGTCGAGGCCAATCCTGGCCTCGACCAATCAGAGAGGCGGGATTTCCAGGACAGACAGACAGACAGAAAGACAGACAGACAGACAGACGGACGGAAAAACCCTTAGACAATTATATATATAAATACTGTTCAAAAAAATAAAGGGAACACTGAGATGCCACATCCTAGATATCACTGAATGAAATATTCCAGTTGTAAATCTTTATTCATTACACAGTGGAATGTGTTGAGAACAATAAAACCTAAACATTTTCAATGTAAATCACAACTAATATCCCACAGATGAAAATCAGATGAAAATTGTCCAAGTTCTTTGGATGAAGTTCTGACAACTTTTCATACTCTCATCTGCAGACGGCCTAAAGCTACATTCCGATTATGCATATTTAGTGAGTTTTTGTTATTTCTGAGTTTCTGCATCTATTAGATAAATAAGGCTAAAAATTAGGCGTTTTTCTACCTGCAAATTTTCCGCATCTAATGCAATTCTATGGGGACAATCTGCACATAAAAGTCGGTGTACTCGCAAGAGAAATTGACATGTTGCGGATTTGAAATGCACCACAGGTCATTTGAGTTAAAAAAAAAAAAAGTACAGAGGGCATGAGATTTCTATAAATCTAATCCACTTTGCTGGAACTGTAAGATGCTGCATTTTTGGTGCAGCAAAAATACACGGCATCAAAAACTTATTGAAAATTCATTGCTGGTACACACTCAGCCTTGGACCCACTTCACACATCCAGTACCGTTGCTATCCCTGTGTTACATACGTGTGTCATCTGTGTGCTGCATCAACTTGGCATGTACCGGCGCATGGAAAAAGCAGTACAATTAGCGTTGTTCCCAGGCACCGGGTGCTGAATGCAGCTCTCATCATTGTCTCCCTGCGATCAGCAAGAACAGGTCGAGGCTGATAAGGTCTGTGTGTCGCAAGTATAAAGTAAATAATTAAGAAAAATGGCGTGGGGTATCACTTAGCTTTCCTAAGCAACTGAGGGAAAGCCAACAGTTGAGGGCTACTGTTAATATTCTGGGAAGGGGCCAATGGCCATTAAGCTTCACAAGCTAGTAATATCAGCGCACATATGGTCCCCCCTATATTTACTAACCAGCAAAGACTAAACAGACAGCTGCAGGCTGATATTAAGAGGCTGGCACTTGGCCATGAATATTGGTCGCCTCCCAAACTAAGAACATCAGCCCTCAGCTGCCCCAGAAATGGTGCATCCATTAGATGCGCTAACTGTGGCACTTAGACTCCACTCTTCCCACTTGCCCTGGTGCGATTGCAAGTGGGGTAACTGCTGTGGGGTAGATGTCAGCTGTTTTATGTTCGCTGACTTGAAGCCCAGGGATTTGTAATTGAGTGGTGTCTATAAGACACCCCCATTATTAACCCCATAGTCAAATTCAATAAAAGCCCAAAGTAAAATTCTTTCATTGAAATAAACACTCCCCAAAAACCTTTAATAACAAAAATTTTTTAAAAAAAGCAAAGTTTTACTCTCCTTTATGCTGATAATCCATAATGCTCATGTCCCACGATGATCCCCAACACAGCTATTGTACATCCAGATGGTGTGATGAGATCGGTGATGCAACTGCTCACCGCGCCAGCCAAAATACACAGGGCTAAGTGTGAGAACAGGTGCATGTGACCAGCGGGGTTATAGGATGTTTCGCCCCCAGCAGTTCACCCCCAGGTACAGCCTGTTCGCCAAGTTGAGTCGCCCGCCAGGGCAGTGAGGTACTCGGTATCGGGTCTGGTACTTGAAGGGGACATCACGGTGGCTGCGACCCGGTCTGTGGCCCTGGGCATCCAAGTAAAGGGAAAGCTCTTTAAAGAGAGTTTAAGAATAAAGTTTGTTCGTGACGCCACCTGTGGTATTTGGTCAGTAGGGACCAACGCTGCTTAAAGGGATCTTCTGGGGTGATGGTATGGCAGCTGGATGGTATAACTTCCCACAGGTGAAGTAAATGTCCCCGGGGGCGGACTGCTGGGTCGAAACATCCAAATTACGACCAGCAGTAACCTTGATGGCATCACCACTGGTCATACGCAGCCGTTTTCTCACGCTGAGCGTGTTCCAGCTGGCGTGGTTATTTGTTATGAACTGGTGGTTAGGACAATAATGGACCTGGTGGTTAAGAGCACACGGAATGACCTGATAATTACTAATAACACAGAACAAGCTCTGAGACGTGGGAACTCTGCTGACCGCAATCCCTAATCCCATCACACAAACTAGAAATAGCCGTGGATAGCTCCTAACGCTCCCTATGCAACTCGTCACAGCCTAAGGAACTAGCTAGCCCTAAAGATAGAAAAATAAAGCCTACCTTGCCTCAGAGAAATTCCCCAAAGGAAAAGGCAGCCCCCCACATATAATGACTGTGAGTTAAGATGAAAATTACAAACACAGAGATGAAATAGATTTAGCAAAGTGAGGCCCGACTTACTGAACAGACAGAGGATAGGAAAGGTAACTTTGCGGTCAGCACAAAAACTACAAAAAGACCACGCAGAGGGCGCAAAAAGACCCTCCGCACCGACTCACGGTGCGGAGGCGCTCCCTCTGCGTCCTAGAGCTTCCAGCAAGCAAGACAAAAATCAAAATAGCAAGCTGGACAGAAAAATAGCAAACAAAAGAAAAACAAGCAGGAACTTAGCTTCTGCTGGGAAGACAGGTCACAAGAACGATCCAGGAGCGAACTAGACCAATACTGGAACATTGACAGGTGGCATGGAGCAAAGATCTAAGTGGAGTTAAATAGAGCAGCCAGCTAACGAATTAACCTTGTCACCTGTGGAAGGAAACTCAGAAGCCGCAGCCCCACTCACAACCACCAGAGGAAGCCCATGGACAGAACCAGCCGAAGTACCATTCATGACCTCAGGAGGGAGCTTGACAACAGAATTCACAACAGTTATTGGTCTCATCACTGATGTCACCGCCCACCACACCATCATTTTATTTAATTTATTTTATACTCTCAATACAGATGGTGGTACTGACTACAAGTCTCATCAGCGTTGCCTGGTCTCACTGATTGCAGGAAGACCAGACGACAATGATGAGCGCTGCATTCAACACCTGGCACCGGGGAACAGAGCTAACTGTACTGCTTTTCCCAGGCTCCAGTACATGTCACAGTGATGACACACAGATGTCATCCATGTGTCATCAGTGTGCGGGACATTTTGCTGCCGGCAAAAACAGACATGTCAACGTGTTTTGCACACGGACACACAGTCCGAGGAACACACTGACATGTTCGCAGACCCATAGATTTGAATGGGTCTACATGTGTCTCCAGTACATGTGAAAACTGTCACCACTCATACCGGAGACATTGACGTTAAAAGGCTGCCTTATGCAGACGCAGAAAAAGCAACTGCCTACTATGGGAACCTGGCATTTTAGAATGTACCTTACCCGTCTTATAGAGTTAAACTCTTAAAAAGATATTAAACACTAAAATATGTATTGCAGTTTTATACAGTGTTTTATTTTTAAATCTGTGGTGATCTCCAATAAATGCACAAACCATTAAATTTTTTTATATTACAACATTCTAAATTAATAATTTGTATAAAATTTTAGCATCAGCTATTAATTTCATGGCCCTCACATTCCACGCCTATGTTCACAGTGTAGAAATGTGCTCACATCAGAAATAACACTTGACTGGATACAGTAGTCCCATGATGCTCGCGTGAGTAATGCTTTGCCTTAGCATGAATTTTATTGTTAGGCTGCAGGTACACCACTTCACAGTAATGGGATTTCATCTGCCTCCCAGCTGATTGCAGTAAAATCAATGACAAGATTTATGGGATAATTACTTGACGCATAGGATTTCTAACTAAACAAAGGAAAAAGAGAGGAAGCTGTTGTAGATGAAGACAAATGATGAACTGTTGGGATGGGTGTGAATGGCAGATGGCTGAACCAAATAGAGAGCAATAGAATTAAGCAGAATTTTATGTTGAGTGACTACAATGTTACTCTGCTGTAATGAACCTGCTGAAATGTAAAATGATGCTAATTATCTCTGTATCTGCTATAAATCTTCACATGGAGATTATCTGGAGATCTTCAAAGAGGCCTTTAGTCACTTAGCAGCAGATAACATAAATTGTTTCTTGCACTGGGATGAGTGCAGCATGTAATGCTTACTTGAAAAAATCCAAATGTATGAACTGTGATATAAATTGGTGTGCATGCAGCATGTAATCGCTCATTCACACTAGCCACTAAATAGAAAAAAAACAAAGATAGATATGGAATGCCCTACCAGGGCAGCGGGGTACTCGGTACTTAAAGGGGATGTCAGGGTGACTGCGACCCGGTCTGTTGCCATGGGCGCCCAATTAAAGGTCTTTAATAGGATTTGTAATGTCTATGTTCGTGACGCCACCTGTGGTTCTCGGTCAGAAGGGACCGACGATGCTTAAAGGGGTCCCCTGGGGTGGTGGTAGGGTGGCTAGATGGTGACGCTTCCCACAGGTGAAGCAGGATCCCCAGGGCTTCCCAAGTGTATGGCACCGATGATGTGGTGGATGATATGGTAAAGAACAAGGACACAGGTTTGCAGTCTTTACCTGGTTTACTGATGAAATCAGTCCTCAGTCCAGGGTACCAAGTGCAAGGAAGCTGTGGTCCGGCCAGCTTGAAGGCAATAGGAAATCCCTCTCCCAGGTGAGGTCCGTAAGCCTTTCCTACTTGCGCTAAGATGGCGAGGTCCCTGCTGCTTGAAGCTTAGTTGCAAAGTCCCCTCTCTCCTGTCCTAAGACAGCTGTCTGTACGATAGGCAATTCGAGCCTGTTTATAGGATCTCTTATGACCCGGGCTCTAAGGTTACTGCTTCACCTCAGACTTGCTGCAGGCAATTGACATACAGTCCTGTGCCCTCCGGTTCTGTCGCGCGTCCTGGATAACAACACGACCTCGGCCTCTCGGTACCCGGCTTCTGCGCTCTAGTTCCCAGGGTGTCCTTCCACTGTTCCCCAGCTAAGCCTCTTCCTCCTCTGTGCTTCTTCCCTCTAAGCTCCTCCACAATTCAACTCCTCACGTTATCTCTCTTTCCAGGGGTCGCAGGTCCCATGTGGCTGCTCGGCCCCTACATCTGCTCCAGACGTCCTTCTCCTCTCCTCACTCCTCTACAATTGGCTAAGACTGACTGGATCCTCCTCCAGACAGGATGTGCAGCGCCCCAGAGTCCTGGTCGTTGCAGTAATGTTATTCTTCCACCAGGGAGAGTGATGTTACGTCTGAAGGCAATGAAGGAGATCTTCTGTCCAGGTACCACAACCACAAAACACACTTCACACTCCAGTCCGCCAGGGGGAGCCATGCTTCTATCTACTAGGGCACTCCTCACACTTAGGTAAAACTGGTGGGTTGGTTAGGAAGTTAGACAGCAGCTGACTGGAGGGAGTAGGAGATAGTCAGTGAGTCCCGACCGAGTTTGGCAGTGGCTGGTTGGAGTGGGTTCCAGTCAGCTCCAGACTGCGGCCTGCGGAAGGCGAGGGTACACGGAGCTGCGCCTGCATCCCATGCGGCAGCATCCCACAAAAGAGACATTGAACAGAATTGTGTTGCAGTGAGTGAGAAACAAAGTCATAACAAAAGGAGAGGAATATCAGTGGGAGACCAGCTAGAATCAGGCTGCCTCCTTCTGAAGCGCAGTACCGGTAGCCAGAACACCGAGGGAGTAAGGATCTCTATGCTGTTACTTCAGAGACTGGCAGGACAGTTGATTCCACGTTGGCTACCCGATCATATACCCAGGAGGCAGGGTGGCAACTTGTTGGGGTCGGGGTGTCTCTAGGGTCCCTATAAAAAGCCTCAGGCCACCAGTCACACGGGTTTGTCCTATCCGTCAGGGGGACAGAGAGAAAGAGACTTAACATCTACAATAGTTGTGAGGACCTTACCGAGTTGCTCAGCAGGGAGGGTGTTATGATCTGGTGGCCTAGGAGCAGCATGAGACGGACTCTGGAGAAGGTGGTCCCTGTACTGACCGCAAACCCTGAACCTAGCAGCGCAACTAGAAGTAGCCGTGGGGGGTACCTAACACTCCCTAGACCCCTCGACACAGCCTAAGATCTAACTACCCCTAAAGACAGAAACAGGAAACCTATCTTGCCTCAGAGAAAATCCCCAAAGGATAGATAGCCCCCCACAAATATTGACTGTGAGAGGAGAGGGAAATAACATAAGCAGATATGAAATCAGATTTTAGAATAGGAGGCCATACTAGCTAAAAAGAAAGAATAGAACAGAGTACTATGCGGTCAGTATAAAAACACTAGAAAATATCCACCGCAGAAAATACGAATCACCACATCTGACTAAAGACATGGGGGGTATATTTGCATCTCCAGAGAAATAGCTAGGCTGCAAAAAATCCTTCACAGACTAAGCTGGACAAGACAAAAACATGAAAATGCACAGAGCTATAAGGTCCACAGCAGGTGGACAGCAAAAACAAAGCCAGGACTTATCTTTGTAGAAAAACACAGCAAACTGGAGAGACCAGCAGGGAAGTGAATCCTTCAAGAACAATGGACAACTGGCACTGACTAAAGGATCCTGCAAAGCTATATACCCCAGTCAGTTTTGCAATTAGTAGATACACCTGTCCACTCCTGCAGTCCAGGCACAACTGCATTACCCTCTACAACCACCGGAGGGAGCCCAAAAGCTGAATTCACAACAGTACCCCCCCTTGAGGAGGGGTTACCGAACCCTCACCAGAGCCCCCAGGCCGATCAGGATGAGCCCAATGAAAGGCACGAACCAAATCAACGGCATGGACATCAGAGGCAGAAACCCAAGAATTATCCTCCTGGCCATAACCCTTCCACTTGACAAGGTACTGGAGCTTCCGCCTCGAAAAACGAGAATCCAAAATCTTCTCAACAACATATTCCAACTCCCCATCGACCAACACAGGGGCCGGAGGATCAACAGAGGGAACAACGGGCTCCACATATTTCTGCAACAAAGATCTATGGAAGACATTATTAATAGCAAAAGAGGCCGGAAGCGCCAGGCAAAAGGACACCGGATTAATAATCTCAGAAATCCTATAAGGACCAATAAATCAAGGCTTAAACTTAGGGGAAGAAACCTTCATAGGAACATGACGGGAAGATAACCAAACCAGATCACCAACCCGAAGCCGGGAACCAACATACCGACGACGGTTAGCAAAACGCTGAGCCTCCTCCTGAGACAGCACCAAATTGTCCACCACATAAGCCCAAATCTGCTGCAACCTGTCGACCACAGAATCCACACCAGGAAGGTCAGAAGGCTCAACCTGCCCAGAAGAAAAACGAGGATGAAAACCAAAATTACAAAAAAAAGGCGAAACCAAAGTAGCCGAACTAGCCCGATTATTAAGGGCAAACTCGGCCAATGGCAAAAAAGCCACCCAATCATCCTGATCAGCAGACACAAAGCAAATAGGTCTCCAAGGTCTGATTAGTTCGCTCAGTCTGGCCATTTGTCTGAGTATGAAATGCAGAGGAAAAAGACAAATCAATGCCCAGCTTGGCACAAAAGGCCCGCCAAAACCTAGAAACAAACTGGGAACCTCTGTCGGACACAATATTCTCCGGAACACCATGCAAACGTACCACATGCTGAAAAAACAACAGAACCAAATCAGAAGAAGAAGGCAATTTAGGCAAAGGCACCAAATGAACCATCTTAGAAAATCGGTCACAGACAACCCAGATAACTGACATTCTTTGGGAAACAGGAAGATCGGAAATAAAATCCATAGAAATATGCGTCCAAGGTCTCTCAGGGACCGGCAATGGCAAAAGCAACCCACTAGCGCGGGAACAGCAAGGCTTAGCCCGCGCACAAATCCCACAGGACTGCACAAAAGAACGCACATCCCGTGACAAAGAAGGCCACCAAAAGGACCTACTAACCAAATCTCTGGTACCAAAAATCCCAGGATGGCTAGCCAACACAGAACAATGAACCTCAGAAATCACTTTACTAGTCCATCTATCAGGAACAAACAGTTTCCCCACAGGACAGCGGTCAGGCTTATCAGCCTGAAATTCCTGAAGAATCCGTCGCAAATCAGGGGAGATGGCAGAAAGAATCACCCCTTCCTTCAAAATGCCGACCGGCTCAAGAACCCCAGGGGAATCAGGAAAAAAACTCCTAGAGAGGGCATCCGCCTTAACATTCTTAGTACCAGGAATGTACGAGACCACAAAATCAAAACGGGAGAAAAACAGGGACCATCGAGCCTGTCTAGGATTCAGCCGTTTGGCAGACTCAAGGTAAATCAGATTCTTATGATCGGTCAGGACCACAATACGGTGCTTGGCCCCCTCAAGCCAATGTCGCCACTCCTCAAATGCCCACTTCATAGCCAACAACTCCCAATTGCCGACATCATAATTGCGTTCCGCAGGCGAAAACTTCCGAGAAAAGAAAGCACACGGTTTCATCAAGGAACCATCAGAATTCCTCTGAGACAAAACGGCCCCTGCCCCAATCTCAGACGCGTCAACCTCAACCTGAAATGGAAGAGAAACATCTGGCTGACGCAACACAGGGGCAGAAGTAAATCGGCGTTTAAGCTCCTGAAAGGCAGAAACAGCCGCGGAGGACCAATTCGTCACATCAGCGCCTTTCTTTGTCAAATTGGTTAGAGGTTTAGCCACACTGGAGAAGTTGGCAATGAAACGACGATAAAAATTAGCAAAGCCCAAGAATTTCTGAAGGCTCTTCACAGATGTGGGCTGAATCCAATCATGAATGGCCTGAACCTTAACCGGATCCATTTCTATAGATGAGGGGGGAAAAATGAAACCCAAAAAAGAAACCTTCTGCACTCCAAAGAGGCACTTTGACACCTTCACAAATAAAGCATTATTACGGAGGATCTGAAATACCATCCTGACCTGTTTCACATGAGACTCCCAATCATTGGAAAAAAATCAAAATATCATCCAAATATACAACCATGAATTTATCAAAATAACTCCGAAAGATATCATGCATGAAGGATTGGAACACAGATGGGGCATTAGAGAGTCCGAATGGTATCACAAGGTATTCAAAATGGCCTTCGGGC
Organism: Ranitomeya imitator; assembly: GCF_032444005.1. Classification (NCBI taxonomy): domain Eukaryota; kingdom Metazoa; phylum Chordata; class Amphibia; order Anura; family Dendrobatidae; genus Ranitomeya; species Ranitomeya imitator. Next base: position 433,174,188 of record NC_091285.1, read on the forward strand.
GTATTAAATGCAGTTTTCCATTTGTCACCCTGCTTGATACGAATAAGATTATATGCCCCTCGAAGGTCAATCTTAGTAAACCAGCTAGACCCCCTAATCCTAGCAAACAAATCAGTAAGCAAAGGCAAGGGGTATTGAAATTTAACCGTGATCTTATTCAAGAGGCGATAATCAATACAGGGTCTCAAGGAGCCATCCTTCTTGGCAACAAAAAATAACTCCGCTCCCAACGGTGAAGAAGATGGCCGAATATGCCCTTTCTCCAAAGACTCCTTAATATAGCTACGCATGGCGGTATGTTCAGGCACAGACAGGTTGAAAAGGCGGCCCTTAGGGAACTTACAACCTGGAATCAAGTCAATAGCACAATCACAGTCCCTATGCGGTGGAAGGGAACTGGATTTGGGCTCATCGAATACATCCTGGAAGTCAGACAAGAACTCAGGAACTTCAGAAGAGGGGGAAGAGGAAATTGACATCAAAGGAACCTGATCATGAACTCCCTGACAACCCCAACTAGTCACAGACATGGATTTCCACTCTAACACCGGATTATGTAGCTGCAACCATGGAAAACCCAGCACAATATCATCATGCAAATTATGCAACACCAGAAAACGACAATCTTCCTGATGGGCTGGCGCCATGCGCATGGTCAGCTGTGTCCAAAACTGAGGTTTATTTTTAGCCAACGGTGTAGCATCAATGCCCCTCAAAGGAATAGGGTTCTGCAAAGGCTGCAAGGGAAAACCACAACGTCTGGCAAATTCTAAGTCCATTAAGTTCAGAGCGGCGCCTGAATCCACAAATGCCATGACAGAAAATGATGATAATGAGCAGATCAAGGTCACAGATAACAGAAATTTAGGTTGTATAGTACTGATGGTAACAGAACTAGCGATTCTCTTAGTACGCTTAGGGCAATCAGCAACATGAGCAGAATCGCCGCAGTAAAAACACAACCTATTCTGACGCCTGAATGTTTGACGTTCAGCTCTAGACAAAATCCTATCACACTGCATAGGCTCAGGGCTCCGCTCAGAGGATAACGCCCCAGTGTGCACAACTCTGCGCTCGCGCAAGCGCCGATCAATCTGAATGGCCAGAGACATAGAGTCACTCAGACCAGCAGGCGTGGGGAACCCCACCATAACATCTTTAACGGATTCAGAAAGACCCTTTCTGAAAATTGCCGCCAAGGCATCCTCATTCCATTTAGTCAGTACAGACCATTTTCTAAATTTCTGGCAATACAATTCTGCCGCTTCTTGACCTTGACACAGGGCTAATAAGATTTTCTCAGCCTGATTCACAGAATTAGGCTCATCATACAACAACCCCAATGCCTGAAAGAACGAATCAACATTAAGCAAAGCAGGATTGCCAGATTCCAGGGAAAATGCCAAATCCTGTGGGTCACCACGCAGCAGAGATATGATGATTTTAACCTGCTGAATAGGATCACCAGAAGACCGGGGTCTTAATGCAAAAAACAGTTTACAGTTATTTTTGAAACTCAAAAATTTGGATCTGTCACCAAAGAACAAACCAGGAGTGGGAATCTTAGGTTCTAAGGCAGGAGTCTGAACAATGAAATCTGAAATACACTGTACCCTAGCAGCAAGCTGATCCACCCGAGAAACTAACTCCTGAACATTCATGTTAATACCAGACTCCGTAGCCACCCAGAGGTAAAGAGGAAAGGAAAGACACAACAGACTACAGAAAAAAAATGGCTCAGCACTTTCCTTCCCTTCTTCTGAGATGCGTTTAACTCATTGTTGGCCAGTTGTACTGTTATGATCTGGTGGCCTAGGAGCAGCATGAGACGGACTCTGGAGAAGGTGGTCCCTGTACTGACCGCAAACCCTGAACCTAGCAGCGCAACTAGAAGTAGCCGTGGGGGGTACCTAACACTCCCTAGACCCCTCGACACAGCCTAAGATCTAACTACCCCTAAAGACAGAAACAGGAAACCTATCTTGCCTCAGAGAAAATCCCCAAAGGATAGATAGCCCCCCACAAATATTGACTGTGAGAGGAGAGGAAAATAACATACGCAGATATGGAATCAGATTTTAGCATAGGAGGCCATACTAGCTAAAAAGAAAGAATAGAACAGAGTACTATGCGGTCAGTATAAAAACACTAGAAAATATCCACCGCAGAAAATACGAATCACCACATCTGACTAAAGACATGGGGGGTATATCTGCATCTCCAGAGAAATAGCTAGTCTGCAAAAAATCCTTCACAGACTAAGCTGGACAAGACAAAAACATGAAAATGCACAGAGCTATAAGGTCCACAGCAGGTGGACAGCAAAAACAAAGCCAGGACTTATCTTTGTAGAAAAACACAGCAAACTGGAGAGACCAGCAGGGAAGTGAATCATTCAAGAACAATGGACAACTGGCACTGACTAAAGGATCCTGCAAAGCTATGTACCCCAGTCAGTTTTGCAATTAGTAGATACACCTGTTCACTCCTGCAGTCCAGGCACAACTGCATTACCCTCTACAACCACCGGAGGGAGCCCAAAAGCTGAATTCACAACAGCAGGGACTACAACGCCCAGGCGCTAGAGGAAGGCTATTGAATTCCACCTGGATAAGGGGACTCTGGATTTGCCTTCAGACCGGCCGGACTCTGCCTACCCTGTGGTCCCTACCCTGGATTGTGGATGCTGAAGTCTTCAGTAAAGGTAAAGAGACTGCAACCGTGTGTCCTCGTTATTCACTGAGCATCATCCATCACTTCACTTACATCATCCATCATCCACCATCTACACTCTGGGAAGCTCTGGGGACATACGTCACCTGTGGGAAGTTATACCATCTAGCTGCCATAACATCACCCCAGCGGACCCCTAAGCAGCGTCGGTCACCCTGACCGAATACCACAGGTGGCGTCATGAATATTATCCCTTTAAAGACCTTCCCCACATTTACAAAGGATGTCCCCTAGGGCCACGGACCGGGTCAGCCACCGTGACATCCCTGAAAAGAACCGAAGGGCCCGGCTCCGGGTTCCCCATTGCCCTTCACGGGGGGGAGGGGGGGGAGTGCGATCCAGATACATAAAGTGTAAGGAAGCCCCCCTGAATCCCTGAATCCGGGTCCTGAGATCCCTCTCCGGGCCTAGATTCAGATGTGTTGAATGTGAGTGCCTTACCTGATAGAAAGAATCACCCTTGCCTCCAAGTGTGACCTCACCCTCCTCGAAAGGAAGGCAACATCACTGCAACAACTGGTTACCTGGGGTGTTGCAGAAACATAATGATTAAATACCCTGCAGTAGATAAACAAATAGCATAGTGCATGAAAATAATATACGGTACTTAGTTAACATGTTTTTTGTCAGAAAAAATGTGAAAGCCATCCTACCTCATCACAGCGATCATAATTGGGACTGTTTTTTTTTTTAATGCAATACTTACTTGGATAAGTTCTTCATTGTTGCAGCAAATTGTATTAAATAAATGCTACTAAAAGTGCATCACTATTATTATTGCTACGGTACTTATATAAGTCTTTTCCACTTATGCTGAAAGCTCACTGCATTACACATGGCAAAATACACTGCTCAAAAAAATAAAGGGAACACTTAAACAACAGAATATAACTCCAAGTAAATCAAACTTCTGTTTGACAATCAATTTCACATGCTGTTGTGCAAATGGAATAGGCAACAGATGGAGATTATTGCCAATTATCAAGACACACTCAATAAAGGAGTGGTTCTGCAGGTGGGGACCACATCTCAGTACCAATGCTTTCTGGCTGATGTTTTGGTCACTTTTAAATGTTGGTTGTGCTTTCACACTTGTGGTAGCATGAGACAAACTCTACAACCCACACAAGTGGCTCAGGTAGTGCAGCTCATCCAGGATGGCACATCAATGTGAGCTGTGGCAAGAAGGTTTGCTGTATATGTCAGCGTAGTGTCCAGAGGCTGGAGGCGCTATCAGGAGACAGGCCAGTACACCAGGAGACATAGAGGGGACCGTAGGAGGGCAACAACCCAGCAGCAGAACCCTGCAAAATGACCTTGCGCAGATCACAAATGTGCATGTGTCTGCACAAATGGTTAGAAACCAACTCCATGATGATGGTCTGAGTGCCCGACATCCACAGATGGGGGTGGTGCCTACAGCCCAATTCCATGCAGGACGCTTGGCATTTGCCACAGAACACCAGGATTGGCAAATTCGCCACTGGTACCCTGTGCTCTTCACAGATGAAAGCAGGTTTACACTGAGCACATATGACAGAGTCTGGAAACACCGTGGAGAGCGATCTGCTGCCTGCAACATTCTTCAGCATGACCGGTTTGGCAGTGGGTCAGTAATGGTGTGGGGTGGCATTTCTTTGCAGGGCCGCACAGCGCTCCATATGCTCGCCAGAGGTAGCCTGACTGTCATTAGGCACCGAGATGAGATCCTCAGACCCCTTGTGAGACCATATGCTGGTGCGGTTGGCCCTGGGTTCCTTTTAATGTAGGACAATGTCAGACCTCATGTGGCTGGAGTGTGTCAGGAGCTTTAGTCCAGGTCTGGGAGGAGATCCCTCAGGAGACCATCCGCCGCCTCATCAGGAGCATGCCCAGGCGTTGTAGGGAGATCATACAGGCACGTGGAGGCCACACACTACTGAGAATCATTTCCTTGTCTTGAGGCATTTCCACTGAAGTTGGATCAGCCTGTAACTTAATTTTCCACTTTGATTTTGCGCATTATTCCAACTCCAGACCTCCGTGGGATATTAGTTGTGATTTACGTTGATCATTTTTAGGTTTTATTGTTCTCAACACATTCCACTATGTAATGAATAAAGATTTACAACTGGAATATTTCATTCAGTGATATATAGGATGTGGGATTTTAGTGTTCCCTTTATTTTTTTTGAGCAGTGTACTTTAAAGTTCTGTATACATAGGAGCAGAATAGTTAAATTGATGGTAATGCTGAAACTGTCACTTGGCCAAAACCAAGGCTTCATTCTCACGATGAGCTTTTGGTACATTTTTTGATGCTGCATATTTTTGTTGCATCAAAAACGAAGCATCTTACAGGTCCAGCAAATGGATGGGATTTATAGACATCTCTCCTGCCCACTGTGCTTCTTTTTAATGCAGCATAAACTCACTTGTGCTGCGTGTTTCAAATTTGCAGCTTGTCAATTTCTTTTGTGGGTACGATGAGTTTTCTGTGCAAAATTTCCCTATAGACTTCCATTAGATCCACAGGTAAAAAAACGCACTTGTGTTTTAAGTACGTTTCCAAGATGGAACCACATCAAAAATGTATTTAATCAGCAGCTAAGCATGTCAGTAACGTTTTGTCAAAGCCAAATGCTAGGAAGTATAAGAAAAGCAGCTTATTTTAAGGGCAGAACATACAGTACCGTGACAGTCCTGGCGTGACACGACCCAACGGGTAGTCGCTCACAAAATGGCAAAACACACACAAGGATACAACGGGACACTTTAACAACAGTGGGCCCTGCAATAGGGAATGGGGAAATGGACACCTCCTGAACTCTCCTAAGGATGTGCCCTAATCTTCCTGACTTCCCTATACAGGTTCTTTCAACCTGTCGCCGAGCTGGATAACTCAGCCCTCACTTGCCCTGCACCTATCCCTAAGTAGGGAATTGGCAGGTGAGAGCACTAGTCCCACCACTACACTAATACAACACAGGGGAAGTTACACAACAAAGGGACAAAGGAACAATAGCACCATACTTAGCTTTTTCTGCTGCAATGCACCGAACAGTAGAGTAAGGCATCAGATAAGAATTCAGCTGAAGAACAACAGCATTCAGCAATCTCCTTTTCCAGCAAGGTTGGTATCCAAAGGACCTGTATAACCAACAGTCAGCTGATGCACCAGGTGACCTTATGAAGGATGGTGGGAGTGGTCACCACCAACATGAGCTGACCCAGCAGCAATGCAATGCAATGCAATAACACCAGCGGCCACCGGGGGGGAAGAGGGGCAAACTGCATTAACCCCTGATGACCAGAAAGGAAAAAAGGTTTTAACCAAAGGAAAACCAGATCTGCCACAGATCCAAACATGGATCGTGACAATACCAAGGAGACAAAAACCACAGCGTTAAAAATGCATGTTAAAAAACTGCACACAAAGATGCAAACATCAAGAGCTCATTGTTTGCACAATGTCTTTTTCAGATGGATTCTGCCCGTAATCCACTTGGAAAGTGCTGCTAAAGAAAAAGCAAAAATAAAATGCGGTTTATTGTGTCTATGACTTTCAAGGTTTTCAAGTCTCTTCATCAGGACAAAACCACAATAATCAATGTGGTTTGAAAACTTCGAAAGGCGCAGACACAGTAAACCACATTCATGCTTCACCTTTGTGTGTGATCATACTTTTAACCCCTTAGTGACAGAGCCAATTTGGTACTTAACGACCGAGCCAATTTTTACAATTCTGACTACTGTCACTTTATGAGGTTGTAACTCTGAAATGCTTTAACGGATTCCGCTGCTTCTGAGAATGTTTTTTCGTGACATATTGTACTTCATGTTAGTGGTAACATTTCTTCGATATTACTTGCGATTATTTATGGAAAAAATGGAAATATGGCGAAAATTTTTAAAATTTTGCAGTTTTCAAACTTTGTATTTTTATGCCCTTAAATCAGAGAGATATGTCACGAAAAATAGTTAATAAATAACATTTCCCACATGTCTACTTTACATCAGCACAATTTTGGAAACAAAATTTTTTTTGTTAGGGAGTTAAAAGGGTTAAAAGTTGACCAGCAATTTCTCATTTTTACAACACCATTTTTTTGGGACCACATCACATTTGAAGTCATTTTGAGGGGTCTATATGATAGAAAATAACCAAGTGTGACACTATTCTAAAACTGCACCCCTCAAGGTTCTTAAAACCACATTCAAGAAGTTAATAAACCCTTTACGTGCTTCACAGCAACTGAAACAATGTAGAAGGAAAAAATAAACATTTAACTTTTTTTTGCAAACATTTTATTTCAGAACCATTTTTTTTTATTTTCACAAGTGTAAAAATAGAAATTAAACCATAAATTTTGTTGTGCAATTTCTCCTGAATACACCAATACCACATATGTGGGGGTAAACCACTGTTTCGGCGCACCGCAAAGCTTGGAAGTGAAGGAGCGCTGTTTGACTTTTTCAATGCAGAATTGGCTGGAATTGAGATTGGATGCAAAGACTTTGAAGAGTTGGGGAAGAAAGTAAAGGAACTGGATGCACAGGTAGTTTTTTCTTCTATCCTTCCAGTAGACGGGCATGGCACCAGGAGATGGAACAGGATCCTTGATGCAAACAACTGGCTAAGACGATGGTGCAGACAACAAGGATTCGGATTCCTGGACCACGGTGTGAATTACTTGTACGATGGACTCCTCGCCAGAGACGGACTACACCTCAACAAACCTGGGAAACACACATTCGCCAGAAGACTCGCTACACTCATCAGGAGGGCGTTAAACTAGAAGAAGAGGGGACGGGAAGAAAAACATTAGACTTGAACAAAGAAGATCCAGGAAAACATACTCAGAAGGGCGGTAAGAACATTTCTAAAACAATCCACAGCGAGGAGATTGGAACAAAACAAAATCCTCTAAACTGCATGCTTGCAAACGCCAGAAGCCTGACAAACAAGATGGAAGAACTAGAAGCAGAAATATCTACAGGTAACTTTGACATAGTGGGAATAACCGAGACATGGTTAGATGAAAGCTATGACTGGGCAGTTAACTTACAGGGTTACAGTCTGTTTAGAAAGGATCGTAAAAATCGGAGAGGAGGAGGGGTTTGTCTCTATGTAAAGTCTTGTCTAAAGTCCACTTTAAGGGAGGATATTAGCGAAGGAAATGAGGATGTCGAGTCCATATGGGTCGAAATTCATGGAGGGAAAAATGGTAACAAAATTCTCATTGGGGTCTGTTACAAACCCCCAAATATAACAGAAACCATGGAAAGTCTACTTCTAAAGCAGATAGATGAAGCTGCAACCCATAATGAGGTCCTGGTTATGGGGGACTTTAACTACCCGGATATTAACTGGGAAACAGAAACCTGTGAAACCCATAAAGGCAACAGGTTTCTGCTAATAACCAAGAAAAATTATCTTTCACAATTGGTGCAGAATCCAACCAGAGGAGCAGCACTTTTAGACCTAATACTATCTAATAGACCTGACAGAATAACAAATCTGCAGGTGGTCGGGCATTTAGGAAATAGCGACCACAATATTGTACAGTTTCACCTGTCTTTCACTAGGGGGACTTGTCAGGGAGTCACAAAAACACTGAACTTTAGGAAGGCAAAGTTTGACCAGCTTAGAGATGCCCTTAATCTGGTAGACTGGGACAATATCCTCAGAAATAAGAATACAGATAATAAATGGGAAATGTTTAAGAACATCCTAAATAGGCAGTGTAAGCGGTTTATACCTTGTGGGAATAAAAGGACTAGAAATAGGAAAAACCCAATGTGGCTAAACAAAGAAGTAAGACAGGCAATTAACAGTAAAAAGAAAGCATTTGCACTACTAAAGCAGGATGGCACCATTGAAGCTCTAAAAAACTATAGGGAGAAAAATACTTTATCTAAAAAACTAATTAAAGCTGCCAAAAAGGAAACAGAGAAGCACATTGCTAAGGAGAGTAAAACTAATCCCAAACTGTTCTTCAACTATATCAATAGTAAAAGAATAAAAACTGAAAATGTAGGCCCCTTAAAAAATAGTGAGGAAAGAATGGTTGTAGATGACGAGGAAAAAGCTAACATATTAAACACCTTCTTCTCCACGGTATTCACGGTGGAAAATGAAATGCTAGGTGAAATCCCAAGAAACAATGAAAACCCTATATTAAGGGTCACCAATCTAACCGAAGAAGAGGTGCGAAACCGGCTAAATAAGATTAAAATAGATAAATCTCCGGGTCCGGATGGCATACACCCACGAGTACTAAGAGAACTAAGTAATTTAATAGATAAATCATTATTTCTTATTTTTAGGGACTCTATAGCGACAGGGTCTGTTCCGCAGGATTGGCGCATAGCAAATGTGGTGCCAATATTCAAAAAGAGCTCTAAAAGTGAACCTGGAAATTATAGGCCAGTAAGTCTAACCTCTATTGTTGGTAAAATATTTGAAGGGTTTCTGAGGGATGTTATTCTGGATTATCTCAATGAGAATAACTGTTTAACTCCATATCAGCATGGGTTTATGAGAAATCGCTCCTGTCAAACCAATCTAATCAGTTTTTATGAAGAGGTAAGCTATAGGCTGGACCACGGTGAGTCATTGGACGTGGTATATCTCGATTTTTCCAAAGCGTTTGATACCGTGCCGCACAAGAGGTTGGTACACAAAATGAGAATGCTTGGTCTGGGGGAAATTGTGTGTAAATGGGTTAGTAACTGACTTAGTGATAGAAAGCAGAGGGTGGTTATAAATGGTATAGTCTCTAACTGGGTCGCTGTGACCAGTGGGGTACTGCAGGGGTCAGTATTGGGACCTGTTCTCTTCAACATATTCATTAATGATCTGGTAGAAGGTTTACACAGTAAAATATCGATATTTGCAGATGATACAAAACTATGTAAAGCAGTTAATACAAGAGAAGATAGTATTCTGCTACAGATGGATCTGGATAAGTTGGAAACTTGGGCTGAAAGGTGGCAGATGAGGTTTAACAATGATAAATGTAAGGTTATACACATGGGAAGAAGGAATCAATGTCACCATTACATACTGAATGGGAAACCACTGGGTAAATCTGACAGGGAGAAGGACTTGGGGATCCTAGTTAATGATAAACTTACCTGGAGCAGCCAGTGCCAGGCAGCAGCTGCCAAGGCAAACAGGATCATGGGGTGCATTAAAAGAGGTCTGGATACACATGATGAGAGCATTATACTGCCTCTGTACAAATCCCTAGTTAGACCGCACATGGAGTACTGTGTCCAGTTTTGGGCACCGGTGCTCAGGAAGGATATAATGGAACTAGAGAGAGTACAAAGGAGGGCAACAAAATTAATAAAGGGGATGGGAGAACTACAATACCCAGATAGATTAGCGAAATTAGGATTATTTAGTCTAGAAAAAAGACGACTGAGGGGCGATCTAATAACCATGTATAAGTATATAAGGGGACAATACAAATATCTCGCTGAGGATCTGTTTATACCAAGGAAGGTGACGGGCACAAGGGGGCATTCTTTGCGTCTGGAGGAGAGAAGGTTTTTCCACCAACATAGAAGAGGATTCTTTACTGTTAGGGCAGTGAGAATCTGGAATTGCTTGCCTGAGGAGGTGGTGATGGCGAACTCAGTCGAGGGGTTCAAGAGAGGCCTGGATGTCTTCCTGGAGCAGAACAATATTGTATCATACAATTAGGTTCTGTAGAAGGACGTAGATCTGGGAATTTATTATGATGGAATATAGGCTGAACTGGATGGACAAATGTCTTTTTTCGGCTTTACTAACTATGTTACTATGTTACTATGATGCCATGTCACGTTTAGAGAGCCCCTGATGTGCCTAAACAGTGGAAAACCCCCACAAGTGACACCATTTTGGAAACTAGACCCCTTATGGAACTTATCTAGATGTGTGGTGAGTAGTGTTGAGCATTCCGATACCGCAAGTATCGGGTATCGGCGATATTTGCGGTATCGGAATTCCGATACCGAGTTCCGATATTTTTGTGATATCGGGAATCGGTATCGGGATTAAGATTCATGTGTAAAATAAAGAATAAAAAAAAAAAATATTGATATACTTACCCTCGGACGCGCCCTGGTTGTCACCGCTGCAACCGCCATGCTTCCGTTCCTAAGAATGAGCGCATTAAGGACTTTCGATGACGTCGCGGCTTGTCATATGACCGCTCAGCGACCAATCACAAGCCGCGACGTCATCGAAGGTCCTTAACGCGCTCATTCTTAGAAAGGGAAGCATGGCGGTTGCAGCGGTGACAACCAGGGCGCGTCCGAGGGTAAGTATATCAATATTTTTTATTTTTATTCTTTATTTTACACATGAATATGGATCCCAGGGCCTGAAGGAGAGTTTCCTCTCCTTCAGACCCTGGGAACCATAGAGGATACCTTCCGATATTTGTGTCCCATTGACTTGTATTGGTATCGGATATCGGTATCGGCGATATCCGATATTTTTCGGATATCGGCCGATACCATCCGATACTGATACTTTCAAATATCGGACGGTATCGCTCAACACTAGTGGTGAGCACTTTAAACCCCCCAGTGCTTCACAGAAGTTTATAACGTAGAGCCGCGAAAATAAAAAAATCGCATTTTTTCCACAAAAATGATATTTTTGCCCCCAAATGTTTATTTTCACAAGGGTAACAGGAGAAATTAGACCACAAAAGTTGTTGTGCAATTTCTCCTGAGTACGTCAATACCCCATGTGGGGGTAAACCACTGTTTGGGCGCACCGCAGAGCTTGGAAGAGAAGGAGACCCGTTTTACTTTTTCAATGTAGAATTGGCTGGAATTGAGATCGGACGCCATGTCGCATTTGTAGAGCCTCTGATGTGCATAAACAGTAGAAACCCCCCACAAGTGACCCCATTTTGGAAACTAGACCCCCCATGGAACTTATCTAGATGTGAGGTGAGAATTTTGAATGCCCAAGTGCTTCACAGAAGTTTAGAATGCAGAGTCGTGAAAATAAAAAATATTTTTTTTTACACAAAAAAGATATTGTAGCCCGCAAGTTTTTATTTTCACAAGGGTAACAGGACAAATTGGACCACAAAAGTTGTTGTCTAATTTATCCCGAGTACGGTGATGCCCCATATGTGGGGGTAAACCACTGTTTGGGTGCACGGTAGAGCTCGGAAGGGAAGGAGCGCCGTTTTGGAATGCAGACTTAGATAGAATGGTCTGTGGGCGTTATGTTGCATTTGCAGAGCCCCTGATGTGCCTAAACAGTAGAAATCCCCACAAGTGACCACATTTTGGAAACTAGACCCCCCAAGGAACTTTTTTAGATGTGTGGTGAGAACTTTGAATGCCCAAGTGCTTCAAAGAAGTTTATAATGCAGAGTCGTGAAAATAAAAAATATTTTTTTTTCCACAAAAAAGATTTTTTAGCCCCCGAGTTTTTATTTTCACAAGGGTAACAGGAGAAATTGGACCAAAAAAGTTGTTGTCCAATTTATCCCGAGTACGCTGATACCCCATATGTGGGGGTAAACCACTGTTTGGGCGCACGGCAGAGCTCGGAAGGGAAGGAGCGCCGTTTTGGAATGCAGACTTTGATAGAATGGTCTGTGGGCGTTATGTTGCGTTTGCAAAGCTCCTGATGTACCTAAACAGTAGTAACCCCACACAAGTGACCCCATTTGGGAAACTGGACCCCCCAAGGAACTTATATAGATGTGTGGTGAGAACTTTGAATGCCCAAGTGCTTCACAGAAGTTTATAATGCAGAGTCGTGAAAATAAAAAATATTTTTTTTTCCACAAAAAAGATTTTGTAGCCCCCAAGTTTTATTTTCACAAGGGTAACAGGAGAAATTGGACCCCAAAAGTTGTTGTCCAATTTATTCCGAGTACGCTGATGCCCCATATGTGGGGGTAACCCACTGTTTGGGCGCACGGCAGAGCTCAGAAGGGAGGGAGCACCATTTGACTTTTTGAGCGCAAAATTTGCTGTCGTGTTTGGAGACTGTTGTGAGTTCTGTTTTTGGGCTCCCTCTGGTGGTTACTGATGGTACTGGGTGACTTGTCTTTCCTGGGTCTCTGGGTTCCACCTGTTCCATCAGGATATGGGAGTTTCCTATTTAACCTGGCTTTGCTGGCATTTCCTCGCCGGTTATCAATGTATCCAGTGTGTCTTGTTACCTCTGCTCCCTGCTCCTAGAACCTTCTGGTCAAGCTAAGTTTGGATTTTCCTGTTTTGGTGTTTTGCTTTATTTGGTTTTTTAGTCCAGCCTGCAGATATTTGATTATTGCTGCTGGTTGCTCTAGTGGGCTGAAATTGCTCCTCATGTACCATGAGTTGGCACATGAGTTCAAGTAATTTCAGGATGGTTTTTTGAAGGGTTTTTCGCTGACCGCGCAGTTCACTTTTGTATCCTCTGCTATCTAGCTTTAGCGGGCCTCATTTTGCTGAAACTGTTTTCATACTGCGTATGTGCTTTCTTCTCATTTCACCGTTATTATATGTGGGGGGCTGCTATTTCTGTGGGGTATTTCTCTGGAGGCAAGAGAGGTCTGTGTTTCTTCTAATAGGGGAAGTTAGATCTTCGGCTGGAGCGATACGTCTAGGATCATCGTAGGCACGTTCCCCGGCTACTTTTATTTGTGTGTTAGGTTCAGGGTCGCGGTCAGCTCAGGTTCCATCGCCCTAGAGCTTGTTTGTATCTGTGCTTGTCCTTTAGTGATCCCCTGCCATTGGGATCATGACAGTATAACCGGCCCACAAAGTGTTAATTGTATTGGCTGAAGTAGGAGGATAAGTAGTCTGAGGAAGTTTTTTTTTTTTTTTTCCCTCAGAGTTTGCTGCCTAGCCTTATTGCAGCCTGGCTACTTCCTCCTCCTCTTAATCTTTGAATGGCTCTGATCCCAGCTGTTTACCATGGACGTCCAGAGTTTGGCTTCCAGCCTGAATAATCTTGCCCCTAAGGTTCAAAATATACAGGATTTTGTTGTACATGCTCCTATGTCTGAACCTAGAATTCCTGTCCCAGAGTTTTTTTCTGGAGATAGATCTCGTTTTCTGAATTTTAGGAACAATTGCAAGTTGTTTCTTTCTTTGAAATCTCGCTCCTCTGGAGACCCTGCTCAGCAAGTCAAGATTATTATATCTTTCCTGCGGGGTGACCCTCAGGATTGGGCATTTGCATTGGCACCAGGGGACCCTGCATTGCTTAATGCGGATGCGTTTTTTCTGGCATTGGGTTTGCTCTATGAGGAACCTAACCAAGAGATTCAGGCTGAAAAAGCTTTGTTGGCCCTCTCTCAGGGGCAAGATGAAGCAGAAATTTATTGTCAAAAATTTCGGAAGTGGTCGGTGCTTACTCAGTGGAATGAGTGCGCCCTGGCTGCAAGGTTCAGAGATCGCCTTTCTGAGGCCATTAAAGATGTTATGGTGGGGGTCCCTGCGCCTACTGGTCTGAATGAGTCTATGACTATGGCTATTCAGATTGATCGGCGTTTACGGGAGCGCAAACCTGTGCACCATTTGGCGGTGTCGTCTGAACCGTCACCTGAGATAATGCAATGTGATAAAATTCAGTCCAGAAGTGAAAGGCAAAATTATAGGCGGAAAAAAAGGTTGTGCTTTTATTGTGGTGATTCAGCTCATGTTATATCAGCATGCTCTAAACGCACAAAAAAGGTTGATAAGTCTGTTGCCATTAGTACTTTACAGTCTAAGTTCATTCTGTCTGTGACTCTGATTTGTTCATTATCATCCATTTCCGTCGATGCCTATGTGGATTCAGGCGCTGCCCTGAGTCTTATGGATTGGTCATTTGCCAATCGCTGTGGGTTTAGTCTGGAGCCTCTGGAAGTCCCTATTCCTTTGAAGGGAATTGACTCTACACCTTTGGCTATGAATAAACCTCAGTACTGGACACAAGTGACCATGCGTATGACTCCTGTTCATCAGGAGGTGATTCGCTTCCTGGTACTGTATAATTTGCATGATGTCCTAGTGCTTGGTCTGCCATGGTTACAAACTCATAATCCAGTCCTTGACTGGAAATCGATGTCTGTGTTAAGCTGGGGTTGTCAAGGGGTTCATGATGATGCACCTCCGATTTCTATCGCTTCATCTACTCCTTCTGAGATTCCTGTGTTTTTGTCTGACTATCGGGATGTTTTTGAGGAGCCTAAGCTCAGTTCGCTTCCTCCTCACAGGGATTGCGATTGTGCTATAAATTTAATTCCAGGCAGTAAATTTCCTAAAGGTCGTTTGTTCAATCTGTCAGTGCCAGAGCATACTGCTATGCGGGATTATGTTAAGGAGTCCTTGGAAAAGGGACATATCCGTCCATCTTTGTCCCCTTTGGGAGCAGGTTTTTTTTTCGTGGCCAAAAAAGATGGTTCCTTGAGGCCTTGTATAGATTATCGTCTTTTGAATAAGATTACCGTAAAATATCAGTATCCTTTGCCATTGTTGACTGATTTGTTTGCTCGCATTAAGGGGGCTAAATGGTTCACTAAGATTGATCTTCGGGGTGCGTATAATCTTATACGAATAAAGCAAGGTGATGAGTGGAAAACCGCATTTAATACGCCTGAGGGCCATTTTGAGTATTTGATAATGCCTTTTGGACTTTCTAATGCTCCTTCAGTCTTCCAGTCCTTTATGCACGATATTTTCAGTGAATATCTGGATAAATTTATGATTGTGTATTTGGATGATATTTTGGTTTTTTCTGATGACTGGGAGTCTCATGTTCAGCAGGTCAGGAAGGTGTTTCAGGTCCTGCGGGCCAATTCCTTGTTTGTAAAAGGCTCAAAGTGTCTCTTTGGAGTCCAGAAGATTTCTTTCTTGGGGTATATTTTTTCCCCTTCTACTATTGAGATGGATCCCGTCAAGGTTCAGGCTATTTGTGACTGGACGCAGCCTACATCTCTTAAGAGTCTACAGAAGTTCTTGGGCTTTGCTAATTTCTATCGTCGTTTTATAACTAATTTTTCCAGTGTTGTTAAGCCTTTGACGGATTTGACTAAGAAGGGTGCTGATGTTGCTAATTGGTCTCCTGCGGCTGTGGAGGCCTTTCAGGAACTTAAGCGCCGGTTTTCTTCTGCTCCTGTGTTGCATCAGCCAGATGTTTCGCTCCGTTTTCAGGTTGAGGTTGATGCTTCCGAGATTGGAGCGGGGGCGGTTTTGTCGCAGAGAAGCTCCGATGGCTCAGTGATGAAGCCATGCGCGTTTTTTTCTAGAAAGTTTTCGCCGGCTGAGCGGAATTATGATGTTGGTGATCGGGAACTTTTGGCCATGAAGTGGGCATTTGAGGAGTGGCGTCATTGGCTAGAGGGTGCTAGACATCGTGTGGTGGTCTTGACTGATCACAAAAATTTGATTTACCTTGAGTCTGCCAGGCGTCTGAATCCTAGACAGGCGCGTTGGTCACTGTTTTTCTCTCGTTTCAATTTTGTGGTTTCATACCTGCCAGGTTCAAAGAATGTGAAGGCGGATGCTCTTTCTAGGAGTTTTGTGCCTGACTCCCTTGGAAATTCTGAGCCCTCTGGTATCCTTAGGGATGGGGTGATTTTGTCTGCTGTCTCCCCAGACTTGCGACGTGCTTTGCAGGAGTTTCAGGCGGGTAAACCTGATCGTTGTCCGCCTGAGAGACTGTTTGTTCCGGATAATTGGACCAGTAGAGTCATCTCCGAGGTCCATTCTTCTGCGTTGGCAGGTCATCCTGGAATATTTGGTACTAGAGACTTGGTGGCCAGGTCTTTTTGGTGGCCTTCCTTGTCGAGGGATGTGCGTTCTTTTGTGCAGTCTTGTGAGGTTTGTGCTCGGGCTAAGCCTTGCTGTTCTCGGGCCAGTGGATTGTTGTCACCTTTGCCTATCCCGAAGAGGCCTTGGACGCACATTTCCATGGACTTTATTTCGGATCTCCCTGTCTCTCAAAAAATGTCCGTCATCTGGGTTGTGTGTGATCGCTTTTCTAAAATGGTTCATCTGGTACCCTTGCCTAAGTTACCTTCCTCCTCTGAGTTGGTCCCTCTGTTTTTTCAGAATGTGGTTCGTTTGCATGGGATTCCTGAGAACATCGTTTCTGACAGGGGATCCCAGTTTGTGTCTAGATTTTGGCGGACGTTCTGTGCTAAGATGGGCATTGATTTGTCCTTTTCGTCTGCATTCCATCCTCAGACGAATGGCCAGACTGAACGAACTAATCAGACCTTGGAAACTTATTTAAGGTGTTTTGTTTCTGCTGATCAGGATGACTGGGTTACCTTTTTGCCGCTGGCCGAATTTGCCCTTAATAGTCGGGCTAGTTCTGCTACCTTGGTTTCTCCTTTCTTTTGTAATTCGGGGTTTCATCCTCGTTTTTCCTCTGGTCAGGTGGAACCTTCTGATTGTCCTGGAGTGGACATGGTGGTGGATAGGTTGCATCGGATTTGGAGTCATGTGGTAGACAATTTGAAGTTGTCCCAGGAGAAGGCTCAGCAGTTTGCTAATCGCCGTCGCCGCGTGGGTCCTCGACTTCTTGTTGGGGACTTGGTGTGGTTGTCTTCTCGTTTTGTTCCTATGAAGGTCTCTTCTCCTAAGTTCAAGCCTCGGTTCATCGGTCCCTATAGGATCTTGGAAATTCTTAACCCTGTGTCGTTTCGTTTGGATCTCCCGGCATCGTTTGCTATTCATAATGTGTTCCATCGGTCGTTGTTGCGGAAGTATGAGGTACCTGTTATTCCTTCGCTTGAGCCTCCTGCTCCAGTGCTGGTGGAGGGAGAATTGGAGTATGTTGTGGAGAAGATCTTGGATTCTCGTGTTTCCAGACGGAAACTCCAGTATTTGGTCAAGTGGAAGGGTTATGGTCAGGAGGATAATTCTTGGGTGGTTGCCTCGGATGTTCATGCTGATGATTTGGTTCGCGCTTTTCATAGGGCTCATCCTGGTCGCCCTGGTGGTTCTCGTGAGGGTTCGGTGACCCCTCCTCAAGGGGGGGGTACTGTTGTGAGTTCTGTTTTTGGGCTCCCTCTGGTGGTTACTGATGGTACTGGGTGACTTGTCTTTCCTGGGTCTCTGGGTTCCACCTGTTCCATCAGGATATGGGAGTTTCCTATTTAACCTGGCTTTGCTGGCATTTCCTCGCCGGTTATCAATGTATCCAGTGTGTCTTGTTACCTCTGCTCCCTGCTCCTAGAACCTTCTGGTCAAGCTAAGTTTGGATTTTCCTGTTTTGGTGTTTTGCTTTATTTGGTTTTTTAGTCCAGCCTGCAGATATTTGATTATTGCTGCTGGTTGCTCTAGTGGGCTGAAATTGCTCCTCATGTACCATGAGTTGGCACATGAGTTCAAGTAATTTCAGGATGGTTTTTTGAAGGGTTTTTCGCTGACCGCGCAGTTCACTTTTGTATCCTCTGCTATCTAGCTTTAGCGGGCCTCATTTTGCTGAAACTGTTTTCATACTGCGTATGTGCTTTCCTCTCATTTCACCGTCATTATATGTGGGGGGCTGCTATTTCTGTGGGGTATTTCTCTGGAGGCAAGAGAGGTCTGTGTTTCTTCTAATAGGGGAAGTTAGATCTTCGGCTGGAGCGAGACGTCTAGGATCATCGTAGGCACGTTCCCCGGCTACTTTTATTTGTGTGTTAGGTTCAGGGTCGCGGTCAGCTCAGGTTCCATCGCCCTAGAGCTTGTTTGTATCTGTGCTTGTCCTTTAGTGATCCCCTGCCATTGGGATCATGACAGGAGACCCCCTGATGTACCTAACCAGTGGAAACCCCCCAATTCTATCTCCAACCCTAACCCCAACACACCCCTAACCCTAATCCCAACCCGATCCATAATCCTAATCACAACCCTAACGATAATCACAACCCTAACCCCAAAACAACCCTAATGTCAACCCTAACCATAACCCTAATCAAAACCCTAAATCCAACACACCCCTAATCCTAATCTCAACCCTAACCTCAAACCTAACCCTAATCCCAATACACCCCTAATCCAACCCTAACCTTAACCCTAATCCCAAGCGTAACCCTAATGCCAACCCTAACCCTAATACCAACCCTAATCCAAACCCTAACCCTAATCCCAACTCTAACCCTAACTTTAGCGCAACCCTAGCCCTAACTTTAGCCCCAACCCTAGCCCTAACTCTAAATTTAGCCCTAACCCAAACCCTAGCCCTAACTTTAGCTCCAACCCTAACCCTAGCCCTAACTTTAGCCCCAACCCTAACCCTAGCCCTAAGGATACTTTCACACTTGTGTCGTTTGGCATCCGTCGCAATCCGTCGTTTTGGACAAAAAACGGATCCTACAAATGTGCCCGCAGGATGCATTTTTTGCCCATAGACTTGTATTGCAGACGGATCGCGATGGATGGCCACACTACGCGTTCGTCATGCACTGGATCAGTTGTGTTTTGGCGGACCGTCGGCACAAAAAAGTTCAATCTAATGTTTTTTTGTACGTCTCGTCCGCCATTTCCGACCACGCATGCGTGGCCGTAACTCCGCCCCCTCCTCCCCAGGACATAGACTGGGCAGCGGATGCATTGAAATACTGCATCCGCTGCCCACGTTGTGCACAATTTTCACAACGTGCGTCGGTATGTCGGGCTGACGCATTGCGACGACGGCCCTGTACCGACGCAAGTGTGAAAAAAGCCTAACCCTAAATTTAGCCCCAACCCTAACCCTATATTTAGCCGCAACCCTAACCCTAAATTTAGCCCCAACCCTAACCCTAAATTTAGCCCCAACCCTAACCCTAAATTTAGCCCCAACCCTAACCCTAACCCTAAATTTAGCCCCAACTCTAACCCTAACCCTAAATTTAGCCCCAACCCTAACCGTAACCCTAAATTTAGCCCCAACCCTAACCCTAACCCTAATTTTAGCCCCAACTGCTTTCTCCTGCCGGCCAGCAGATGGCGACAGATGGCGGACGCATTGCGCATGCGCCCGCCATTTTGTTTCCCCATGAAGAAGCCGGCGGGCAGGAGAACACGCAGGAAGACCCAGGGACACCGGTAAGTATAATAGGGTCCCCAAATCCCCCTATTTCTCTATCCTCTGATGTGCGATCACATCAGAGGACAGAGAATTACACATTGCTTTTTTTTTTTTTTTGCTGCCGATAAACAGTTAATTACCAGCGATCGCAAAGCAGGGTCGGTAAAACCGACCCCCGATCATTTTCTTTGGGGTCTCGGCTACCTCAGCAGCTGAGACCCCAAAGATCCTCTCGGTGCCGGCCGGCGGGCGCACTGCACATGCGCCCGCCTTTTTTTTGCCGGAAAAAGATGGCGGCGCCCATCGGAAGCCACGAGGAGCACCGGGGGAGACAGGTGAGTATCGGGGGGCTATCTGGGACCCCATTTCTCTGTCCTCTGATGTGCGATAACATCGGAGGACAGAGAAATTAAAAGGGAAATCTGTTGTGAAAGGTAATTCAGTACCACAATAGACATAGAGGTCAGAACACATACAGTGACCTGACAATAACCCAAAAACATAGAACGAGCTCTGAGACGTGGGAACTCTGCTGACCGCAATCCCTAATCCTCTCCAACCACACTAGAGGCAGCCGTGGATTGCGCCTAACGCTCCCTATGCAACTCGGCACAGCCTGAGAAACTAGCTAACCTGAAGATAGAAAATAAGCCTACCTTGCCTCAGAGAAATACCCCAAAGGAAAAGGCAGCCCCCACATATAATGACTGTGAGTAAAGATGAAAAGACAAACATAGAGATGAAATTGATTTAGCAAAGTGAGGCCCGACTTTCTGAACAGAACGAGGATAGGAAAGGTAACTTTGCGGTCAACACAAAACCCTACAAAAACCACGCAAAGGGGGCAAAAAGACCCTCCGTACCGAACTAACGGCACGGAGGTACACCCTCTGCGTCCCAGAGCTTCCAGCAAGCAGGAAAAAACAAATAGACAAGCTGGACAGAAAAAACAGCAAACAAAATAGCAAAGCGGAACTTAGCTATGCAGAGCAGCAGGCCACAGGAACGATCCAGGAGGAAACAGGTCCAATACTAGAACATTGACTGGAGGCCAGGATCAAAGCACTAGGTGGAGTTAAATAGAGCAGCACCTAACGACTTCACCACATCACCTGAGGAAAGAAACTCAGAAGCCGCAGTACCACTTTCCTCCACCAACGGAAGCTCACAGAGAGAATCAGCCGAAGTACCACTTGTGACCACAGGAGGGAGCTCTGCCACAGAATTCACAACAGTACCCCCCCCCCTTGAGGAGGGGTCACCGAACCCTCACCAGAGCCCCCAGGACGACCAGGATGAGCCATATGAAAGGCACGAACAAGATCGGGAGCATGGACATCAGAGGCAAAGACCCAGGAATTATCTTCCTGAGCATAACCCTTCCACTTAACCAAATACTGGAGTTTCCGTCTTGAAACACGAGAATCCAAAATCTTCTCCACAATATACTCCAACTCCCCCTCCACCAAAACCGGGGCAGGAGGATCAACAGATGGAACCATAGGTGCCACGTATCTCCGCAACAATGACCTATGGAATACGTTATGTATGGAAAAAGAATCTGGAAGGGTCAGACGAAAAGACACAGGATTACGAACCTCAGAAATCCTATACGGACCAATGAAACGAGGTTTAAACTTAGGAGAGGAAACCTTCATAGGAATATGACGAGAAGATAACCAAACCAAATCCCCAACACGAAGTCGGGGACCCACACAGCGTCTGCGATTAGCGAAACGTTGAGCCTTCTCCTGGGACAAGGTCAAATTGTCCACTACATGAGTCCAAATCTGCTGCAACCTGTCCACCACAGTATCCACACCAGGACAGTCCAAAGACTCAACCTGCCCTGAAGAGAAACGAGGATGGAACCCAGAGTTGCAGAAAAACAGCGAAACCAAGGTAGCCGAGCTGGCCCGATTATTAAGGGCGAACTCAGCCAAAGGCAAAAAGGACACCCAGTCATCCTGATCAGCAGAAACAAAGCATCTCAGATATGTTTCCAAGGTCTGATTGGTTCATTCGGTCTGGCCATTAGTCTGAGGATGGAAAGCCGAGGAAAAAGACAAGTCAATGCCCATCCTACCACAAAAGGCTCGCCAAAACCTCGAAACAAACTGGGAACCTCTGTCAGAAACGATATTCTCTGGAATGCCATGTAAACAAACCACATGCTGGAAGAACAATGGCACCAAATCAGAGGAGGAAGGTAATTTAGACAAGGGTACCAAATGGACCATCTTAGAGAAGCGATCACAGACCACCCAAATGACTGACATCTTTTGAGAGACGGGAAGATCTGAAATAAAATCCATAGAAATATGTGTCCAAGGCCTCTTCGGGACCGGCAATGGCAAAAGCAACCCACTGGCACGAGAACAGCAGGGCTTAGCCCGAGCACAAATCCCACAGGACTGCACAAAAGTACGCACATCCCGCGACAGAGAGAGCCACCAAAAGGATCTAGCCACTAACTCTCTGGTACCAAAGATTCCAGGATGACCAGCCAACACCGAACAATGAACCTCAGAGATAACTTTATTCGTCCACCTATCAGGGACAAACAGTTTCTCCGCCGGGCAACGATCAGGTTTATTAGCCTGAAATTTTTGCAGCACCCGCCGCAAATCAGGGGAGATGGCAGACACAATTACTCCCTCTTTGAGGATACCCGCGGGCTCAGATAAACCCGGAGAGTCGGGCACAAAACTCCTAGACAGAGCATCCGCCTTCACATTTCTAGAGCCCGGAAGGTACGAAATCACAAAGTCAAAACGAGCAAAAAAACAGCGACCAACGAGCCTGTCTAGGATTCAACCGTTTGGCAGACTCGAGATAAGTCAAGTTCTTATGATCAGTCAAGACCACCACGCGATGCTTAGCTCCTTCAAGCCAATGACGCCACTCCTCGAATGCCCACTTCATGGCCAGCAACTCTCGATTGCCCACATCATAATTTCGCTCAGCAGGCGAAAACTTCCTGGAAAAGAAGGCGCATGGTTTCATCACCGAGCAATCAGAACTTCTCTGCGACAAAACAGCCCCTGCTCCAATCTCAGAAGCATCAACCTCGACCTGGAACGGAAGCGAAACATCTGGTTGACACAACACAGGGGCAGAAGAAAAACGACGCTTCAACTCTTGAAAAGCTTCCACAGCAGCAGAAGACCAATTGACCACATCAGCACCGTTCTTGGTCAAATCGGTCAATGGTTTAGCAATGCTAGAAAAATTGCAGATGAAGCGACGATAAAAATTAGCAAAGCCCAGGAACTTTTGCAGACTTTTCAGAGATGTCGGCTGAGTCCAATCATGGATGGCTTGGACCTTAACAGGGTCCATCTCGATAGTAGAAGGGGAAAAGATGAACCCCAAAAATGAAACCTTCTGAACACCAAATAGACACTTTGATCCCTTCACAAACAAAGAATTAGCACGCAGGACCTGAAACACCGTTCTGACCTGCTTCACATGAGACTCCCAATCATCCGAGAAGATCAAAATGTCATCCAAGTACACAATCAGGAATTTATCCAGGTACTCTCGGAAGATGTCATGCATAAAGGACTGAAACACTGATGGAGCATTGGCAAGTCCGAATGGCATTACTAGATACTCAAAATGGCCCTCGGGCATATTAAATGCAGTTTTCCATTCATCGCCTCGCTTAATACGCACCAGATTATACGCACCACGAAGATCTATCTTGGTGAACCAACTAGCCCCCTTAATCCGAGCAAACAAATCAGATAACAACGGCAAGGGGTACTGAAATTTAACCGTGATCTTATTTAGAAGGCGGTAATCTATACAAGGTCTCAGTGAACCATCCTTCTTGGCTACAAAAAAGAACCCTGCTCCTAATGGCGACGATGACGGGCGAATATGCCCCTTCTCCAAGGACTCCTTCACATAACTCCGCATAGCGGCGTGCTCAGGCACAGATAAATTAAACAGTCGACCTTTTGGGAATTTACTACCAGGAATCAAATCGATAGCACAATCACAATCCCTATGCGGAGGTAGGGTATCGGACTTGGGCTCATCAAATACATCCCGGTAATCAGACAAGAACTCTGGAACCTCAGAAGGGGTGGATGACGAAATAGTCAGAAATGGGACATCACCATGTACCCCCTGACAACCCCAGCTGGACACAGACATGGATTTCCAATCTAATACTGGATTATGGACTTGTAGCCATGGTAACCCCAACACGACCACATCATGCAGATTATGCAACACCAGAAAGCGAATAACCTCCTGATGTGCAGGAGCCATGCACATGGTCAGCTGGGTCCAGTACTGAGGCTTATTCTTGGCCAAAGGTGTAGCATCAATTCCTCTCAATGGAATAGGACACTGCAAGGGCTCCAAGAAAAACCCACAACGCCTAGCATACTCCAAGTCCATCAAATTCAGGGCAGCGCCTGAATCCACAAATGCCATGACAGAATCCGATGACAAAGAGCAGATCAAGGTAACGGACAGAAGAAATTTTGACTGTACCGTACCAATGGTGGCAGACCTAGCGAACCGCTTAGTGCGCTTAGGACAATCAGAGATAGCATGAGTGAAATCACCACAGTAGAAACACAGCCCATTCAGACGTCTGTGTTCTTGCCGTTCAACTCTGGTTAAAGTCCTATCGCACTGCA
The DNA here is from genome assembly GCF_032444005.1 of Ranitomeya imitator. Lineage (NCBI taxonomy): Eukaryota > Metazoa > Chordata > Amphibia > Anura > Dendrobatidae > Ranitomeya > Ranitomeya imitator. The sequence continues at coordinate 433,198,563 of NC_091285.1, forward strand.
TAGGCTCAGGTTTAAGCTCAGGTAATACCGCCAAATGGTGCACAGATTTACGCTCACGCAAGCGTCGACCGATCTGAATGGCTAAAGACATAGACTCATTCAGACCAGCAGGCATAGGAAATCCCACCATGACATCCTCAAGGGCTTCAGAGAGACCTTTTCTGAAAATAGCTGCGAGCGCACCTTCATTCCATTGAGTGAGTACGGACCACTTCCTAAATTTCTGACAATATACCTCTATCTCATCCTGACCCTGACACAGAGCCAGCAAATTTTTCTCTGCCTGATCCACTGAATCAGGTTCATCGTACAGCAATCCGAGCGCCAGGAAAAACGCATCGATATTACTTAAAGCAGGATCTCCTGACGCAAGAGAAAATGCCCAGTCCTGAGGGTCGCCACGTAAAAAAGAAATAATGATCCTAACTTGTTGAACTGGGTCACCAGAGGAGCGAGGTTTCAAAGCCAGAAATAGTTTACAATTATTTTTGAAACTCAGAAATTTAGTTCTATCTCCAAAAAACAAATCAGGAATAGGAATTCTCGGTTCTAACATAGAATTCTGAACCACAAAGTCTTGAATATTTTGTACTCTTGCCGTGAGCTGATCCACACATGAAGACAGACCTTTAATGTCCATCGCTACACCTGTGTCCTGAACTACCCAAATGTCTAGGGGAAAAAAAAGGCAAAACACAGTGCAGAGAAAAAAAAATGGTCTCAGAAGTTCTTTTTTCCCTCTATTGAGAATCATTAGAACTTTGGGCCTCCAGTAATGTTGTGAAAGGTAATTCAGTACCACAATGGACATAGAGGTCAGAACACATACAGTGACCTGACAATAACCCAAAAACATAGAACGAGCTCTGAGACGTGGGAACTCTGCTGACCGCAATCCCTAATCCTCTCCAACCACACTAGAGGCAGCCGTGGATTGCGCCTAACGCTCCCTATGCAACTCGGCACAGCCTGAGAAACTAGCTAACCTGAAGATAGAAAATAAGCCTACCTTGCCTCAGAGAAATACCCCAAAGGAAAAGGCAGCCCCCACATATAATGACTGTGAGTTAAGATGAAAAGACAAACGTAGGGATGAAATAGATTTAGCAAAGTGAGGCCCAACTTTCTGAACAGAGCGAGGATAGGAAAGGTAACTTTGCGGTCAACACAAAACCCTACAAAAACCACGCAAAGGGGGCAAAAAGACCCTCCGTACCGACCTAACGGCACGGAGGTACACCCTCTGCGTCCCAGAGCTTCCAGCAAGCAGGAAAAAACAAATAGACAAGCTGGACAGAAAAAACAGCAAACAAAATACCAAAGCGGAACTTAGCTATGCAGAGCAGCAGGCCACAGGAACGATCCAGGAGGAAACAGGTCCAATACTAGAACATTGACTGGAGGCCAGGATCAAAGCACTAGGTGGAGTTAAATAGAGCAGCACCTAACGACTTCACCACATCACCTGAGGAAGGAAACTCAGAAGCCGCAGTACCACTTTCCTCCACCAACGGAAGCTCACAGAGAGAATCAGCCGAAGTACCACTTGTGACCACAGGAGGGAGCTCTGCCACAGAATTCACAACAGAAATCGCGTTTTGGTTTTTTTCGATCGCCGGTAAACGGTTAATTACCGGCGATCGCAACTCGGGGGTCGGTAAAAAAAACCTCGAATCATGTTCTCTGGGGTCTTGGCTACCCCCGGCAACCGAGACCCCCAGAAAATCGGACTCTGGGGGGCGCTATTCACTTTTTCCACAGCGCCGTTAATTAACGGCGCTGTGGTTTAAGTACCCTTAACTGCCGCCGTTAAAAGGCGTATTGGCGGTCGTTAAGGGGTTAAACCTCGAGCAGCGCGAACTCTAGTCAACCATATTCCTCATTCCTTGAATTGTATTGCATTGGTGGTCCTCCTGCAGCGTTTACATGCTTCTATAGGAGTTGTGACTGTCACAACTCCATCAGGTGAGCGTACCTATAATACTTTCCACTACTTTGTTCCAGTTAGGGCTCTACTTGTGCTATTTCTCTCTACAGTTTTACCTTTTGCTTCATGTTAATTATTTGGGTATCTTCCACCCTTCTCTATTCTTTAGAGTATACAACAAAAGACGCTGGCGGAGAAGCCGTTGCAAGAACAATGTCACTACTGATGGAGAAGCCGTTTTAGGAAAACGACCGCAGGAAAGCAAGCAACGATTTGTTATTTGAGTTGTACAAATTGTGCAAGAGTAATGCAGTTCTGGAGACCTAAACATCCCTTTCTTTAGACAAAAAAAAATCAACACAACATGAAAGGCACAATAAATAGAAAGATTGCTTTGTTTAAAAATGAGAAGCCTGTTAAGTGTACCCAGCGGTTAGTAAGAGGCTCAATTGAGCATGCACTGTATATGTAGTGTAAAGCAACACCTGTATCTACACAGTGAACCCCTCTAAAAAATCACAGGAATTACAACTCCCAGCAGCCTGTGCAAGTGCAGTTTTATTCCCCTAGTGGAAGCTGCCCACTATCTATACTTCACAGTATACAACAGAAAAACTGCTGGCAAAACCGTTTCAGGAAAATGACCACTAGCATTTTCCTGAAGTATCTTCACCCGGAGAAATTTTGCAGCAGCGCCAGAGTCTAGAAGACACCGTGTGCACAAGCCTAAGGGTATGTGGGCATAGAGTTAGATTTCTGAGCAGAATATATAACGGGGCAACACCCGGCAGTATTTGGTCAGCTGTTAGTATTTCCTTTGGCCACCGAAAGGAAATTGTGCATAGAATTCAATAATAGTGTACTAAAGTCAAAAGAAAAAAGAGTTTTCTATTTTTTTTAGTATTCCATCATTGAATCTATTTAACCCTTATCCGGCTGAATAGGTACAATTGTAACTATTCCGTTTTAAAATTGCAATAACTTTTTTTTGAAAAGACGTAGAGGGCTGAAATTTCGTGACATCTCTACATTTTTGGTCCAGAATATATTGGCCAAATTTCAATAAAATATCTCCACCCGCTTCCGAGATAAGGGGTCGAGATCTTTTTGCATCCATAACAAGCTGCATAGGTACAAATGTACCTCATATATTTTGAATGAAGATAATGCAAGGGAAAAAGCATAAATTTTTTTTTAATGATAATGCTATTTAACTATTATAAACAAGTAAAAAACTGTTCATTTACATTATAAAAGAAAATGTAAGAAACTTTTTTTTATTGATTTTCTTTGCAAGTAATGCATGTTGGCTTTGCTACAGAGTGTTCATCGCAAATGGGTTTCACACAAACCACACAAGACTTTCTAGTCTTGCGTTGTTTTCGCCTCAGGTCTCTGCAGACATAGCAACTACCAACAACAGGGGAGGGTCCACGACTACCATGAGGTATTTTGGGGCCAGCTGCTGGCTGCGATGCTACCACAATGCATCGTCCAAGCACCATTTCTACTGCACCTCGAAGAAAATGGTTTCTCATTATCATTTTGTTTGTACTACGATCTTCAATTGCAATCATACACAGCTGATTTGCGAGATCTTTCAGGAACTTTCTTCGTTGATCCTTTGCCCTGAAGCTTGGATTGTGTTCTCTGTAGATGATGTAGGATGCTAACCCACTGACATCAATCATATTGTAGAAAAATGCCAAAGTCCAACGTGATGTTCGTCGTTTCACAGTGTACTCTCCCAACATTTTATCCATAACATCAACGCCACCTTTTGTTATGTTGTAGTATTTTATTATCTCTGGCTTGGCTGCTAGTGTCTCTTCAACTTCTCCCGTCATGTGCATAGATGATAGAAGCACGACTGATTTGTTCTTCTTTGGTACATATGAACAGACTGTTGCATCATGATTGTAGGCAAAATTTGTCGAGTATACAGGCCTTTCTTTGGCAGGCTGCATGTTGTTAGGTAGGAACCTTTTGTTTTTTCTCACTGTACCAACTAGTGTCATGTTCCAGGAGTTCAATACCTTAGCTAGTTCAATGGTTGTAAAGAAGTTATCGGTGGTGACATTTCTTCCAGAGCCTTTATACGAGCTCACTAGGTCCAATACTGTTCGTTCTCCAATGTTTACTTGTCGAGGACCATCAGTTGGTTTCCCAGTGTAGAGCTGACCTTGTAAAGGTTAGGCATTTGATGAGTCACAAGCCCAGAAAATCTTTATGCCATATTTAGCTGGTTTTGAAGGTATATACTGGGTAAATTTAGTATGACCTCTAAATGGAAATAATTGCTCGTCGACGGTGATACAATGATATGGCTTGTAGGCTCTCTCCAGATTACTGTTCAGCATTGTCCAGATGTCCCGTATTGGTGCAGCTTTATCTGTTTGCACACGTTCTGCACGTGTATTTTCGTTGTCAAACCTGATAAATCTGAGTATCATCTTGAAGCGGTCACGAGACATGGCTGCACGTATAAGAGGCAGAGCAGCAACATTCCACATTTCCTCCAGATTCTCTTTGTTGGCTCTGTGCACACCAGCAGCAATCAGTATGCCCAAAAATGCATGAAGTTCAGTTTCAGTAAATTGCTTGAATGTTTTTTGTGGTGGCCGTTTGGAAGAATCAGGAAAACGTTGTACCAGTTCGTTGTTGTAAGCATCACAAACTCTCTTGGCCTTTCGATTCGTTTCCCGTAATATGATGTCACACATCTCGGGAGTCATGATGGACTTGAATAGCTCTTTTGCTGTATATAGGTTGCTGATTGCTGCAGGGCCACCTCTTTGTCGTAGGACATTACGAGATTTTGTTTGTGCATTTGGCAGTGGATTACTGCACCATTGAGTTTCATCCTTAGCAGTCCAAATGTCGCCTGCACTTTGAGGCACAGAATCATCCTCAACACTTTCGTCTGATTCGTATTCATTTTCATGCTCTATGACCATTTCTTGTTCAATGTCTGAATCTTCTTCAGTAACATCCACTTGTGGTACATAGTTTTCATCATCAGATGGAACATATGGTTCATCCTCATGCTCAGAATCAGATTCTTCTAGCATTCGCATTATTTCGTCAGACGTAAATCTGTAAATATGAAAAAATGTAAAATAAATAATTTTCCGAAATACTACATTATTGGCTTTTCACAAAATTATACTAACCTGCAAACACGTTTTCTTGGATTATGGCGGAAACTAGATCCAGCATTACTATCACTCATGATGACTTGCTAGATGAATTTTGGCTTCGTATTTTGTGCTGAATATAAATAAAACATCGTAAAACAATATGTAGATACTAATTATTATCCATTTTTCGTATAAAAATTATACCTATAGTGATAAGTTTCATACAAAATATATGTAAGCCAAGTCCAGGCTGAAAGACAATTTGACTGTTCTGTCCCCACATAATGAGAATAAAGGTATAACTGGCTGTTAGATGCTGTGAGACTTTCCTACCTTCGTTTCCAAGAAATTGAAGACTTCACAAGCCTAGAAATGTGTGCTCACAGCAATGAGATGAACAGCAAAATGGCTAATGAGAGGAGGGAGGCAGGAAGACAAGTAGAAGCCACTCCCAGTTTGAATTAACTTAATTGACAGCAACATAAGTGACCAGTAACAACACTGAACAATAGATATCAGCATAACATTTGTAGCTGAATGAACTTTAGTTTCTGAAACCAAGTAAAGTCTTCCCACAGTGGAGGTATATGTGAAGGTACAATTGTACCTATGCAGCCTGTTAAGGTTGTAAAATTATGCAGCCTGACAAGGGTTAAGAGGGCAGTGCATAATCCAAGGATTCTCTCCGTGGCGTACCTTAAATTCATATTACATGCAATGCGCCACAGACCCTGTATTTACATAGTCTAGTGGGGCAAATTTACACTTTCAGGTTGTGTGCAGAGTTTTTGGAGCAGATACTGAGCAGAAACTCTCCCAAGTTCTCCTGAGTATCTCAAAACTCCTCAAAAATCTGCAGATTTTGATCATTTCCTCTTGATTTTGTTACAGTAGTTATCTGCTCACAACTTGTCCCTCCCTTGCCACTAGGAATTTCAGGGCCCCATACTGGCAAAAATTTTGGGGCCCCCTTGAGACTCTGCCCAGGCTCCACCAAAGCCCCACATCCACCCCTCGAACTGTCCACAGCCCCACCCCTCTCTCGCGGAAAATCTCCACTTCTCCTCAATCACACATTCACAGTTCCCATCACCAGATCACACATATAACCAACAGCCTTCGTTTTGGCCAAAAGATTTTTTAAGCCGCCACCACGACACTGCAGACTCTTTTGGCCGGGCTCTACTCTAACCTATTAAACATTTGTTAAAATATGCAATACAAGTTAGGTATATTTTTAAATTTTTAAAATGACCAATAATGTCACACACAAGGGACAAATCCCACCGTACCATGACCAAACATCATATTACCACCACATAGTAAACTATAATACCACATATAAAGAACAAATACTGCCACATCACGTCCAGACCACATATTAAAATCACAGTGACCGAATAATATCACATACAAGGGACAAATACCGCCACGCCATGACCAGACCACATATTACCACCACATGGTGACCAATAATATCACATACAAGGAACAAATACCACCACACCATGGCGGCTTTAACTATTGCCATGCGGGCCCGCATGGCAATAGAGTAAACTGAAACCATGCGTCTCGGACGCAGGGTTCAGTTACGGCATCGGCAAAATACTGCCGTTGGGGCCCCATCAGCAGAAGAGACGGGGCCCGACGCGGGCACCCTCTGCTGACCGGGCCCCATACGCCAGTCAGAGCAGTAATGCCCTGATGGCGGCCCTTACTGACAGTGCACTCATTAGTGCATAATCACAATCCTCTCTGCCTCTACGCAACCAGCATCGGCAATTTCCAGAGCAGTTCTCCAAATCAAGGCTCTCATTTTCCTGAGCTATGTTCTGGTTTGAAGGCCCTTGTATCTCAATATGCAAATACAGTGATACCAGTGTAGACTTAAGGTACCGTCACACTCAGCAACTTTGCAACGAGAACGGCAACGATCCGTGACGTTGCAGCGTCCTGGATAGCGATCTCGTTGTGTTTGACATGCAGCAGCGATCTGGATCCCGCTGTGACATCGCTGGTCGGATCTAAAAGTCCAGAACTTTACTTCGTCATCAGGTCGGCGTGTATCGTCATGTTTGATATCAAAAGCAACGATGCCAGCAATGTTTTACATGGAGCTAACAACCAGCGAGAACGATAAGTGAGTCGCCGTTACGTCACTGGATCGCTCCTGCATCGTTCCGATGTTGCTGTGTTTGACGTCTCTACAGCGACCTAAACAGCGACGCTCCAGCGATTGGCTCGTTGTCTATATCGCTGCAGCGTCGCTGAGTGTGACAGTACCTTTAGGATATACACTAATAGATTGTTATCATAATTTTAACTGAGTTTAACTTAGTTTTGTACATTTTTGCTTTACCGCAATAGAACAATGTATGAGTTTGGAATGTTTGGTCCATGTCTTTTTTTTTTCTATCGTCATAGTATATTGCATGCTGTCCCCTCTGATTTTTTTATTTTATTTGGTATCAGCATTCCTTCCATTTGTCCAAGTTTTAAATTAGCAGGAGACTGCAAGAGGTGTGCTGCCTATTTTTCTCTCAGTTTTTCATCTGAAACTATGCGGAAGGTAAGGTTTTAGCTCCTTTCACTTGGTGTTGGTGCTGTGTAGTGGCCATTGTCGCTGTTGTGCTGTGCCTGTGGGATAGTGTGACATGGGGCCATCAGGGGGTCACTCACCCTGTCCAACTTTTAAGGTTGGGGACCCACCAGCAAAAGGTTCACCGTGACATGGTAGTGAGCTTCATAAGACAACTTATAAAAAAAACAAGCACCTATCTGACAAATACTGGATGTCAAGTATGACTCAGGACTATTACTGTACACAATAGTGATAATAAAAATAATGTATTGAAAAAGTTGGCTTCATAAAGTCTAATTGGAAGGTTAACTAAGAACCTTGTGTTCACTTTTTGTAAATTTTTGGTTAGCCGCAATAGATCATTATATATAGAGTTTTATGCACTCCATTTCTTTTCTTCAGTTATAGCATAGTGAAAACAGTGTAGGCTCAGAACATTATTATTATTATTATTTACATTTTTTATAGCGCCATTTATCCCATGGCGCTTTACATGTGAAAAGGGGGCAAATATAGACAAATACAATAAACATGAGCAAAAACAAGGCACTAACAGGTTCAGAAGGAGGGAGGACCCTGTCCGCTAGGGCTCACAGTCTGCAGCTGATGGGTGAGGATACACTAGGAGAGGGTAGAGCTGGTTGTGCGGTGGTTCAGTAGGATGAGGATCACTGCAGGCTGTAGGCTTGTCAGAAGAGGTTAGTCTTCAGGTTCTTTTTGAAGGTTTCTATAGTAGGTGAGAGTCTGATGTGTTGGGGTAGAGAGTTCTAGAGTATGGGGGAAGCACGGGAGAAGTCTTGGATGTGGTTGTGGGAAGAAGAGATGAGAGGGGAGTAGAGGAGGAGATCTTGAGAGGGTCGAAGGTTGCGTGTAGGTATGTACCGGGAGACCATGTCACAGATGTATGGAGGAGACAGGTTGTGGATGACTTTACATGCCAAAGTAAGGGTTTTGAACTGGAGTCTCTGGACGATAGGAAGCCAGTGAAGGGATTAGGGGAGGGGCTGGGGAATAGCGGGGAGACAGGTAGATTAGTCGGGCAGCAGAGTGTCGAATGGATCGGAGTGGTGCCAGACTGCTAGAGGGGAGTCCAGAGAGAAGGAGATTGCAGTAGTCAAGGCGGGAGATGATAAGGGCGTGCACTAGTGTTTTTATGGTTTTGTGGTCAAGGAATGCACGGATTCGGGAAATATTTTTGAGTTTGAGATGGCAGGAGGAGGCAAGGGCTTGGATATGTAGACATGATACTGTATACCATGGGATTCTATGAGCTGTCCTAGGCCGAAGGTGTAGATGGAGAAGAGTAGGGGTCCTAGAACAGAGCCTTGAGGAACACTGATAGACAAGGGGCGAAGTGAGGAGGTGGTGTGGGAGAGGGAGACACTGAATGTTCGGTCTGTTAGATATGACGAGATCCAGGATAGGGGCAAGTCTGTGATGCCAAGAGATGAGAGGATCTGTAGCATAATGGAGTGGTCCACAGTGTCAAAGGCAGAAGACAGGTCCAGGAGAAGGAGGACAGAGTAGTGGCGCTTGCTCTTGGCAGTTAGTAGGTCATTGGTGACTTTAGTTAGGGCAGTTTCAGTTGAGTGATGCGGTCGGAAGCCAGATTGTAACCGGACAAAGAGGGAGCAGGAGGAGAGGTGGGAGGGCAGTTCAAGATGGACATGTTGTTCCAGTAGTTTTGAGGCATAAGGGAGAAGAGATATCGGGTGATAGCTAGACACAGAGGATGCATCGAGGGAGGGCTTTTTGAGAATGGGTGTGATCTTGGCATGTTTGAAGGATGATGGGAAGACACCTCATACACTTATAGCACTTATAGGCTGTTAATGTGTTAAAAAAGGATGGAGCTTTAGTTCCAATGCATTAATGGTCTATAACTGTATGTTCTTAGCCTACACTTATAGATGGAGGAAGGAATGTCTGCCTCCCCAAGGAACAAGAAAGTACGAGACCCCATAACTCTGAGCTGCTCAAGATACAACTTAAGAATGCCCCTTTAGGATATGCTGACACTGCCATAGATCATGTGTAAGGGGGGGACTTGGTACGTCACATACCTCCCCGCTTTGGGACTCTTAAGGTACCTTCACACATAACGATATTGTTAACGATATCGTTGCTATTTGTGACGTAGCAACGATATCGTTAATGAAATCGTTATGTGTGACAGCGACCAACGATCAGGCCCCTGCTGGGAGATCGTTGGTCGCTGAAGAAAGTCCAGAACTTTATTTCGTCGCTGGACTCCTGCTGACATCGCTGGATCGGCGTGTGTGACACCGATCCAGCGATGTCTTCACTGGTAACCAGGGTAAACATCGGGTAACTAAGCGCAGGGCCGCGCTTAGTAACCCGATGTTTACCCTGGTTACCATGCTACCATGCTAAAAGTAAAAAAAAACAAACACTAGATACTTACCTACAGCCGTCTGTCCTCCAGCGCTGTGCTCTGCTCTCCTCCTGCACTGGCTGTGAGCCGGAAAGCAGAGCGGTGACGTCACCGCTCTGCTTTCCGGCTCCCAGCCAGTACAGGAGGAGAGCAGAGAAGCAGAGCGCAGCGCTGGAGGACAGACGGCTGTAGGTAAGTATCTAGTGTTTTTTTTTTTTACTTTTAGCATGGTAACCAGGGTAAACATCGGGTTACTAAGCGCGGCCCTGGTTACCCTGGTTACCAGCATCGTTGGTCGCTGGAGAGCGGTCTGTTTGACAGCTCTCCAGCGACTAAACAGCGACGCTGCAGCGATCCGGATCGTTGTCGGTATCGCTGCAGCGTCGCTTAATGTGAAGGGGCCTTTATACATGTGTCTAATGTGGCACTCTGATGTTTTAGCAATACTAATGTAATGTGTGGTTTCCTGCTGTTTATTAATGCGCACTGTAATGTATTTGTAATGTGTTGTATTGTGCTTTAGTTTAGGGATAGATTAGTATAAGTGAATTAGAGTAGAGGGGCACAGTAGAAGTAGAGTATAGGATAGATAAGAGTGTTAGTTAGTTAAAGGAAGCACAGGGGTTAAGTAGATGGAAGGGGCACAGAGCTGAGCGGCACAAAGCAAGGGGATATACAGTACCTTGCGAAATTTCGGCTCCCTGGAACTTTTCAACCTTTTCCCACATATCATGCTTCAAACATAAAGATACCAAATGTAAATTTTTGGTGAAGAATCAACAAGCGGAACACAATTGTGAAGTTGGACGAAATGTATTGGTTACTTAACATTTTTTTGGAAATTCAAAAACTGAAAAGTGGGGCGTGCAATATTATTCGGCCCCTTTACTTTCAGTGCAGCAAAATCACTCCAGAAGTTCATTGTGGATCTCTGAATAATCCAGTGTTGTCCGAAATGCCAAATGATGATAAATATAATCCACCTGTGCGTAATCAACTCTCCGTATAAATGCACCTGCTCTGTGATAGTCTCAGGGTTCTGTTTGAAGCACAGAGAGCATCATGAAGACCAAGGAACACAACAGGCAGGTCCGTGATACTGTTGTGGAGAAGTTTAAAGCCGGATTTGGAGGCAAAATTATTTCCAAAAATTTAAACATCTCAAGGAGCACTGTGCAAGCGATCATATTGAAATGGAAGGAGTATCATACCACTGCAAATCTACCAAGACCCGGCCATCCCTCTAAACTTTCATCTCAAACAAGGAGAAGACTGATCAGAGATGCAGCCGAGAGGCCCATGATCACTCTGGATGAACGGCAGAGATCTACAGCTGAGGTGGGATAGTCTGTCCATAGGACAACAATCAGTCATACACTGCACAAATCTGGCCTTTATGGAAGAGTAGCAAGAAGAAAGCCATTTCTCAAAGATATCCATAAAAAGTGTTGTTTAAAGTTTGCAACAAGCCACCTGGGAAACACACCAAACATGTGTAAGAAGGTGCTCTGGTCAGATGAAACTAAAATCGAACTTTTTGGCAACAATGCCAAACGATATGTTTGGCGTAAAGGCAACACAGCTCATCACCCTGACACACCATCCACACTGTCAAACATGGTGGTGGCAGCATCATGGTTTGGGCCTGCTTTTCTTCAGCAGGACCAGGGAAGATGGTTAAAATTGATGGGAAGATGTATGGAGCCAAATACAGGACCATTCTTGAAGAAAACCTGTTGGAGTCTGCAAAAGACCTGAGACTGGGACGGAGATTTGTCTTCCAACAAGACAATGATCCCAAACCTAAAGCAAAATCTACAATGGAATGGTTCACAAATTAACGTATCCAGGTGTTAGAATGGCCAAGACAAAGTCCAGACCTCAATCCAATCGAGAATCTGTGGAAAGAGCTGAAAACTGCTGTTCACAAACGATCTCCATCAAACCTCACTGAGCTTGAGCTGTTTGCCAAGGAAGAATGGGCAAGAATTTCAGACTCTCAATGTACAAAACTGATAGAGACATACCACAAGCGAGTTGCAGCTGTAATCGCAGCAAAAGGTGGCGCAACAAAGTATTAAGTTAAAGGGGCCGAATAATATTGCACGCCCCACTGTTCAGTTTTTGAATTTCCACAAAATTTTAAAATAACCAATAAATTTCGTTCAACTTCACAATTATGTTCCACTTGTTGTTGATTCTTCACCACAAATTTACATTTGGTATCTTTATGTTTGAAATATGATATGTGGGAAAAGGTTGAAAAGTTCCAGGGAGCCGAATACTTTCGCAAGGCACCGTAGGAGAAAGACTTCCTGGTTAGTGAGGAGTTCCCTAGCAACTTGCCCGAAGGCAAGATACCTGTAGAATACAGGATCTATATAGCTGGCTGAATGGAGCAGCTATGGCTGGAGGGAGTCCCAGGATAGGGACCAGTGGATGGCCACCAGTGATCAGGGATCAACTCAGGGAGGATTCAGGGTTTATGACCGGTGCAGGTGGAGCTGAGAGAACTATCCTAGCACCTCTTCCTAAGGAAGCCAGACCTAGCACATGAGTAGAACTGGTGGTCCAGAGCACGTATAGAACAAAGTGCAGGAGATGGAAGAATTTGTCAGAAAGAATCAGGTCTGTCCGAAGGACAGGGAGCGTGAGGAGATGCCGTGCTGCTGATTTGATGGATGCTTTGCTGCTTATTAGGTTCAACTGTTGGAAAAGAACCTCTTCTCTAAAGTTATTTGCAGAGCCTACGTGATAGCAGCCGAAAGGAATTTAACAGAGCTTGAGAGTGTGCTGTGACTTTTCATGAGCAAGGTGCCAGGGTGCTCACTGACCGTTACTTAGTGGACTCGCCCATGGCTAATGACACTCGGCTCAAACTGTCAGAGTTTGTGCCAACTGTCATGTTAGTGTGATCCAATTCTCTCGCATGGGAGAATCAGCACAGATGAGAAGACTGTGAGAACTTCATTTTTCCATCTCCATTGTTTCTGTCCAAGTAGATTGAACTGCACTTGGATGACAACCGAGTGCAGTCCGATGTTTTACATGCACTGGTAGATCGACTTACTCAGCTGCATGCAGAGATAGGCACAAGAAACACTGTCTCTTTAAATCTCTCACTGGTTTATTAAGGGTGCTGCATAAGCCAGTGCAAAGTTAGTGAAAATAAACAAGGCCTTTCTGGACTCAGGAAAAAAAATCAAAACATAACATACAGCACAGTTTGTGTTGTTGTGGGTATCCGCCCGCTCAGTGAAAAAATCCACATAAAATGGTTCAGCTTTCCTTATTAGGGCACATAGCACTGGAGTTCTACTTTCCAGGCCTACTGAACACTGAATGTCTCAGAAGGCCAACTATTCATATCTTAGACCCCACCCCGATGTGGAGATATGGTGGACAGCCTTAAACTCACATGATAGCTCTCCACAAAAAAACAGCTCTTAAACATGGCTGATAAACCCACTCAGCACTTTGTGTGCGGAAGCAAAACTTCTAGGTTTCAAATCACAGAACCTAATAGCCTCAGTGAAACACATCTCTCCTCCAGTACTTTGCCTGTGACTTTGTCACAGCACTCATAGACTTGTATGGGTGTGCATGGTCCGAGTTGCACGCATGTCACCCATTTTCTGAAGTTTTCACCTAGCCATTAAACTGCAGTCAGGAAAGTAGAAGGGTGTAACGTTAGTCCGCCTCCACGTGGTGCACCCTGGGTAACGCTAAAGGACTAACAATCTTGACTACTAAACAATCAAACTACATCTAGATCTCCTGGTCAATATATTTTACATCATATTTGATAATCAACAAAGGACAACAAAGGATCAAATTTGATAATATCTACAAATAATGGTACCGTCACAAATGACACTCCTCAAACGAAAGGCCTTGGACCCACTGTGAAAATCTGCCAAATTAATATTGAAGGTATCAGCGGCTCAAAATGTGGTTTCCTTCACAAGTTTCTCACTGCTAACAAAATAGACGTTCTTGTTCTTCAGGAAACTCATGTTGAAAATGAAGACCAACTTCTAGCTCGTGGATCCATTGCTGGTTTTGATTTAATTGGTGCTACATATGACCCGCACTACGGTGTAGCTACCTATGTGAAAGGCAACATTGAAAATGTAAAGCTTTTATCTACATCTGTTAAAAATTACATCCATGAAGCTGTGATTAAAGTTGGTGATATCACAATTGTTAATATTTACAAGCCTCCTGCAGTACAATGGCCTACTGAAGTTATCCATGTCCATCCACATCCTACCGTGTACATAGGAGATTTCAACAGTCACCATGAGCTCTGGCAATATGCTAGCAATGACGACAATGGTGAGCACCTGGTAAACTGGTCTGACATGCACAACACATTGTTGGTTTTTGATGCAAAGGATTTTCCAACCTTCCAATCAGCAGCCTGGCAGAGAGGATACAACCCTGATTTATGTTTCGTATCACGCAATAGAAACAATCAACCTTTATCTACATCTTGGAGTGATACCAAAAATTTCCCTCGTAGTCAGCATCGCCCTGTCATCATCACTGTTGGAGGATCCATTCCTCTTGTAACTTCGTGCCCACGTCCTCGATGGAATTTTGTTAAAGCCAACTGGAAAAGGTTTGCAGATCATCTTGAACAGTGTATTGGTTGGATACCTCCAATCATTAAAAACTATGAGCGGTTCTGTAAAGCGGTTATTAAAGCTGCAAATAAATCAATACCACGTGGCTTCCGCAAAGAATACATTCCAGGCTGGACTGATGAATGTGAACAACTATACAGATAATTTCTTGAGAGTGAAGATGGTGAAATCGGTGATGAGTTGCTGAACAAACTGAATGCAGCACGTTGTGTCAAATGGATGGAAACAGTTGAGAACTTGGACTTTAAAAGGTCCAGTAGAAAAGCGTGGTCTCTTTTAAGAAAACTAGAAGGAAACCGTAAAGCAAAACAGAAAATGAATGCTGTAACTCCAAATCAAATTGCAGCACACATTGTGAACACCTCAAGAACCCCTAAAGACCGAGCTCATACTATAGAAGTTAAAAATAAGTTTAAGCTACTAAAATCATCTGTGGCATCAACTGAAGAATATTCCCATCTTTTTACAACTTTGTGACATTGAAATTGCCTTTGGTGATACTAAAAGTAACAAAGCTCCTGGAGTTGATGGGATTCATCCCGAATTTCTCAAAAATTCTGGACCTTTTGCGAAAAAATGGCTGGCAAAGTTCTTCTCAGATATCATGGAGAATGCTCAAGTCCCCAGTAAATTAAAAGACGCCAAGATCATTGCATTGTTAAAACCTGGGAAGCCTGAAGATAGTCCATCAAGCTATAGACCCATTGCTTTATTGAGCTGCATTTACAAGCTGTTAGAACGCTTCTATAACAAGATCAATTTAAAGATTTTTGACTCAATACCTATAGAGCAAGCCGGCTTTAGACCTGCTCGAAACTGCAGTGACCAAGTTCTAGCCTTGACAACTTTAATTGAAGCTCACTTTCAAAAGAACAAGAAGGTTTCAGTGGTGTTCATCGATCTTTCTGCCGCATATGACACTGTGTGGAGGGAAGGTCTTCTATATAAGTTTCTGAAGGTGATTCCATGTAAGAAAATTATGTACCTCTTGAATAATATGATTGCAAATCAAACCTTTCAACTTATCATGGGTGATTCAACCAGTTGTAAGAAAACCTTAAACAATGGTTTGGCCCAGGGATCAGTGCTGGCACCTCTCCTGTTTGCTTTGTACCTAGCTGACATTCCTGACACAAAATCATGGAAATTTAGATACGCCGATGACTGGGCACTTGCTACAGTGAGCAAAACAATTGAGGAAGCAGATGAGGTTCTAACAGATGATCTTAGTGTAATGGGAAAGTATTTTCGACAATGGAGGCTAAAGCCCAATCCATCAAAAACGGAAGTATGTTGCTTTCATTTACACAATGCAAGTGCTAAGACTGAACTCAAAGTACGTTTTGAAGGTCAACTTGTCAAACACAACTTCAATCCCAAGTATTTAGGCATAATCCTTGATAGAAGCCTAACCTCCAAATCTCACTTGGAAAAGACAGCACTGAAACTGAAAGCACGCAATAATATTATTCAGAATCTCTGCGGATCCTCCAGGGGTTCCTCCACTCCTGTCTTGTGAACGTCTACCCTTGCCTTGGTGTACTCTGCCGCAGAATATTGTGTTCCAGTATGTCACAACTCTGTTGTCGGAATACCCGAAGCCAGAGGCTCCTTTCCAGTCCCTAAAACTAGGATTGCCCTAACTGTTCCTGCTCCCCATATTACTTCTGATGGGGAAGGCGCCAAGGCAACATACCTTACTGACCTCCTCAATCAGCCCTATATCTGCCTCCCTCCCCCACCCAGGGAAGTAGGGAGAAAGTCTGGTTTGTGTATGTACATACACTAACAAGGGAGGATGTACAGGGATAAATGAAAATACCAAACATATAAATATGCACTCACAGACAACAGAGGGGAACATCGATGAGAAAAGTGAGGTAAGCAAAACAGGAGAGGATAAGGAATTGCACAAAGCCAAAACACCAAGCAAC
Organism: Ranitomeya imitator; assembly: GCF_032444005.1. Lineage (NCBI taxonomy): Eukaryota > Metazoa > Chordata > Amphibia > Anura > Dendrobatidae > Ranitomeya > Ranitomeya imitator. The sequence goes on from NC_091285.1 coordinate 433,215,189, forward strand.
AATTGTAGATCAACATTGCAAACGCGTCTATCAACAACCAAAATCTCCACGCCATGCCAAGCAGTACCAGACTAAAGGTACCGTCACACTTAGCGACGCTGCAGCGATACCGACAACGATCCGGATCGCTGCAGCGTCGCTGTTTGGTCGCTGGAGAGCTGTCACACAGACCGCTCTCCAGCGACCAACGATGCCGGTAACCAGGGTAAACATCGGGTAACTAAGCGCAGGGCCGCGCTTAGTAACCCGATGTTTACCCTGGTTACCATCCTAAAAGTAAAAAAAACAAACACTACATACTTATGTACAGCCGTCTGTCCTCCAGCGCTGTGCTCTGCACTCCTCCTGTACTGTCTGTGTAAGCCCAGCGGCCGGATAGCAGAGCGGTGACGTCACCGCTCTGCTTTCCGGCTGACCGACGCTCACAGACAGTACAGGAGGAGAGCAGAGCACAGCGCTGGAGGACAGACAGCGGTAGGTAAGTATGTAGTGTTTGTTTTTTTTACTTTTAGGATGGTAACCAGGGTAAACATCGGGTTACTAAGCGCGGCCCTGCGCTTAGTTACCCGATGTTTACCCTGGTTACCAGTGAAGACATCGCTGAATCGGTGTCACACACGCCGATTCAGCGATGTCTGCGGGGAGTCCAGCGACGAAATAAAGTTCTGGACTTTCTTCCCGACCAGCGACAGCACAGCAGGGGCCTGATCGCTGCTGCCTGTCACACTGGACGATATCGCTAGCTAGGACGCTGCAACGTCACGGATCGCTAGCGATATCGTCTAGTGTGACGGTACCTTAACACTGGCAATCTAGATTCCAGAGGCAAGTATATATAGGAGAGAGGAGTGACCAATACAGAACACCTGAAATCATCCAAACAGGAAGGTTTTATAGACTCTAAGTTGAACAGTTTAACCGTTGCACTGTTAACAGAAGCCTGCACCATTTAATATGAAGGAGAAGTTCTTGTAATAAGTGCAGGAGTACGTGAAATCAGACGACGCTGTTTTCTGACCCCTCTCTTTCATGGTAAACCCATGACACTATGATTAAAGGTTGGAGACCAGGATGAGGACTATTGTTAAATAAAGGGCCCAGAATGGTGGCATTATTACAGGAGGGGTCCAGAATGTGGAACATTATTACAGGATGGGGAACATGATTACAGGATGGGTGACATGATTATAGGATAATGGACATTATTACATGAAAGGTCCTGGATGGGGAACATTATTACAGTATGGGTGACATTATTATAGGACAGAGGCCTGGATGGTGGGCATGATGAGAGGACAATGGAAATTATTATTATTACAGGATAGGGGCAAGGATGGAGGACTAAAAGGGGCTCAAAGATGTGACCAACATGCTGGTGGGGACCCCGGGTAAAATTTTGCACCAGGACCCCCAGTACTCTAGCTATGCTACTATATACAATTATTGTATTGGAGTAAAGAAGTACTATGTTATCCTTTCACCTTTGATAACATTGTACACCATATTTATTGTTGTAAGGCTAGCTTTAAATCTGCTTTTACATTTCTGATATACTGTTACATCAGAGCCAAAAAACTGTAAATGAATGCCAAATCCATCACACAAGAACCACCAAAAACACCATACAAGCCCGATTGTCTGATAACAGGGAACTATAGTGAGGTTCAATATTTTAATTGATCAAAAAGGAGGAAAATGTTGTGCTATCTTTTACCTCAAAGATGTAAAAAATTGAGATGCAGCTTAAGCTGTGTCATAGAAAAAATACATTTGGTACATCTGGTCAGAGTGGAAGCTGCCAGGGTCATTTGTTTCCATGGTGGCTGATGAATAAGCAGAAGGAGGGGGAGCAGGCACTATATAGCAAGTGCCTCAAAATACATTAACTTAATGTCTTTTTGTAGATGGAAGAGTTTGGGGAATGGACAAGCTTCATTAGTTTAGTGTCGTTAGAAAACCCACACCTCCTCTTGGGTTTGTCATATGTCTTAACCATTTCTTGATAGAACCCTGCTCTCACATCTTATGCACCATAAATATAGTTCATATTCATAAAAGGTTAAAAATAACTCTGGACCAAATACTTTTCCATCAGTAATGCAAGCTTATCTACTGAAGAATTTATATAAAACAGTGTAAGAAATGTTTTATAGAGTTCTGAAGAAAAAATGCTATGATATGATCAAAACATAGAATGACCCAACAAAACAAAATGTACTCTCCTTTTAACGAACAACTACTTAACATGGAAAGAGCGAATGAAAAGGAAGTGGGGAACTGTAGAAGGGAAAAGCTACAGATGCAATTTTAGGGGCCTTTCTATGAGTGGAACGTGGAAGTAATCTGTTTAGTAGCATTTCCATCAAAATGCGCGTCCACTAGTGATGAGCGAGCACTAAAATGCTTGAGTGCTCAGTACTCAAATCGAGCAAGTCGGACACTTGGATGGTCTCGACTAGAATAACGTGTATAATTGAAGTCAATGGGAACTCAAGCATTTTTCTGGAAGTCTGTAAGGTTCTAGCAGGTACGCGGGATGCAGTGATGAGTAGGAGACAGAGAAAGAGTTAACAGGGTTTTTTTAAATGAAGTTATCACAGCAGAAAATACTCCATGCAGGGAGTATGGGGGTGAGAGTATATAAAAACACAAAGTGTTAACAGTAATAGAGTAATAACAGGGGGTCAAATAACGAGTTAACTTATCAGTCTCTGGTTCCTGGATGGTGGAGACTGGAAAATCCCACGATGGCGCCGTGAGAATTCAGAATACCAACGGGAATGTTGTTGCTGGTATTCAACTATTGCCATCTACTGCCCACAAAGCCTTACCAACATGTGTAATGTGGTCATGTTGCATACCAGTCGATGAGCTGGCACTTGAAAGCACTGCTGCAGCATTGTCAGACCAGCGGCAGTTGTGGCCGACTTGCAGAAATGGGCACACACGCACTTTCCAAGTAGCTCAGGCAAATCTGGGTATGTTTTCAGAAGCCGCTGAACCATTAAGTTAAGCATGCGGTCCAGGCATGGTACGTGTGCGAGCTTGCTAAGCCTCAGAGCCGCCACCAGGTTGAGACCATTATCACACACAACTGTGCCTGGTTGTAGGTTAAGCAGCTAGAGCCACAGATTTGTTTGATCTGTTATACCTTTCCACAACTCTGGTAATAACAACCCCAAATACATGTTGTGAGATACAGGGTGTGGTAGGATCTACCTGACACCCAAGCTCTCACTAAATCAGCTCCAAAGTATCATATTTTTAAACAGGAGAATAATACGGAGCATTGATGAAAAAATATCACAAATGTTTATTTAATAAATAGTATCCAATAAAACGTGAAGTTTAACATCATTCATTCATATCATGCAGTAAGGCTACTTTCACACTAGCGTCGGAATCTCCCCGTCGCAATGCGTCGGGCAGAGATTCCGACGCTAGCGTTCAACGGACTGCACAACGGAGGCAGCGGATGCATTTCTCCGGCGCATCCGCTGCCCCATTGTGAGGTGCGGGGAGGTGGGGGCGGAGTTCCGGCCGCGCATGCGCGGTCGGAAAAAGCGGTCTGTCAGGAGCAAAAAACGTTACATGTAGCGTTTTTTGCTCCCGACGGTCCGCCAAAGCACGACGCATCCGTCGCACGACGGATGCGACGTGTGGCAATCCGTCGCAATGCGTCGTCAATACAAGTCTATGGGGAAAAAATGCATCCTGCAAGCACTTTTGCAGGATGCGTTTTTTCTGCAAATCGACGCATTGTGACGGATTGCAGAAAACGCTAGTGTGAAAGTAGCCTAACATACAAGGATGAAATGCCTAGAAATGCTGAGACCCTCCTCCCCAAAGTACCCACAGATGGTACCCCCACAGTGGAAAGTGGCACAACCTCCCCCCCCCTCCTGTACGCTGTCTCTGGGATTTGGACATTGGTTACTGAGCTTGGCTCACTGTGGCATGTCTATTACAGGGTGCTTGCTCTTACGTTATTTTTTTCCCTTAAACTCCACTATGGGATGTTGATTTTGGGATATGTGTGATTGTTACTGAGTCGCGCCGCTTGTGGTGTGCCCATTATAGTGCACCTGCTCTTATGCTACCCTTCCCTTCTCTTTTTTCCATATAGGAGGGGGGGGGGGGGTTGTGCCACTTTCCACTGTGGGGGTACCATCTGTGGGTACTTTGGGGAGGAGGGTCTCAGCATTTCTAGGCATTTCATCCCTGTATGTTACTGCATGATATGAATGATGTTAAACTTCACGTTTTATTGGATACTATTTATTAAATAAACATTTGTGATATTTTTTCATCAATGCTCAGTATTGTTCTCCTGTTTAAAAAAAAAAAAAAAAAACTTTCCACAACTCTGTAGCAGTGTGCTGTTTGTCAGATAAACAAATTAGTTTCAGCAGAGCCTGTTGCCGCTTCACTGAGGCAGTGCTTCCAGCTTGCGACTGATATGGACAACATAGTAACGTGCTCTGAGATGACAATTTAAAGATGGAGGATGAGGAGGGGGTGCTGGAACTGGTGTAGGAGGTGGAGGAAACCCTGATGGGAACTAGGGCCCGCCATCCTTGGCATTGTGCCATCCCACAGTCCAACTCAGTCGCACCCTTCACAAGGTTCACCCAGTGTGCAGTCAGGGAAATGTACAGTCCTGGCCACAAGCACTTGTTCATATGTCAGTTTTTAAGTGGACCTTCCCAGTAATTGCATTGGTCAGGGCATGGGTAGGTGGTTTAGTGTTCGGGAATGTGGGTGGGTGGTTTATTATTTTCGTTTATGTTCCAAGGCCTGGGTTAGGGACAGCTAAATGCTACACTGGGACAAACAATTGGACATGGTTGCTGATGATGATTAAGAATGTGCTCTGGGAAGAGTTACCCGCCTTCTCCCTCTGTCTACCCCACTGTCTCTTCCTGCCTGTTGTGGTGCTGTGGATCCCTCCCCCTTTGCGATTCTGTCCTCGCTTTGCATGGCACCTTCTTATGTTGGGTCAGTTACTTCATCATTAACCACCTTGCCTTCCACTTCCGCACTCTGGTCCTCTTGAATTGACGACTTAACTGTTTGTCAGTAGGCACTTGAGGGTAAGTGCCTGGGGCGGCAGGAAGCGGGGGGCGGCACCTGAGCAAGGTTTTCTTTTTAATTATAAGGACTGGGGTCACCGCCAGCCGCCCGCCTACCTCCCCGCCTCCTTGAACTCATCATACTCACCCTCCTCGGCTCCAGTGGTGACTGCAACTCCAATGGTCTCAGCGCCGGCAGCTTCTTCCTGTGCTGAGTGGTCACATGGTACCGCTCATTAAGGTCATGAATATGGATGCATATTCATGACCTTAATGAGCGGTACCACGTGACCGCTCACTCAGGGAGAAGCTGCAGCGCCGGGACCAAGATGCAGGGACTTTCGGCGCGGTGCGCCGGTGTGAGAAAGGTGAGTTTGACAGGGGAGGAGGATGAGGGAGGATGGGGGCTGCAGAGGCACGCATACAAGATGGGAGAGGGGGGGCTGCAGAGCCACGCATACAAAATGGGAGAGGGGGTCTGCAGAGCCACACATACAATATGGGAGAGGGGGCTGCAGAGCCATGCATACAAGATGGGAGAGGGGGGCTGCAGAGCCACGCATACAAGATGGGATAGGGGGGCTGCAGAGGCACGCATACAAGATGGGAGAGGGGGCTGCAGAGCCATGCATACAAGATGGGAGGGGGGCTGCAGAGCCACGTATACAAGATGGGAGGGGAGGGCTGCAGACCCACACATACAATATGGGAAGGGGGGGCTGCAGAGGCCACGCATACAAGATGGGAGAGGGGGGCTGCAGAGCCACGCATACAAGATGGTAGAGGGGGCTGCAGAGCCACACATACAAGATGGTAGAGGGGGCTGCAGAGCCACACATACAAGATGGGAGAGGGGTGGGGCTGCAGAGCCACACATACAAGATGGGAGAGGGGGGCTGCAGAGCCACACATACAAGATGGGAGAGGGGGCTGCAGAGCCACGCATACAAGATGGGAGGGGGGGCTGCAGAGCCACGCATGCAAGATGGGAGGGGGGCTGCAGAGGCATGCATACAAGATGGGAGGGGGCTGCAGAGCCACACATACAAGATGGAAGGGGGGAAGGCTGCAGAGCCACGCATACAAGATGGGAGAGGGGGGCTGCAGAGACACACATACAAGATGGGAGAGGGGGGCTGCAGAGCCACACATTCAAGATGGGAGAGGGGGGCTGCAGAGCCATGCATACAAGATGGGAGAGGGGGGCTGCAGAGCCACACATGCAAGATGGGAGAGGGGGGCTGCAGAGCCACGCTTACAAGATGGAAGGGGTGAAGGCTGCAGAGCCATGCATACAAGATGGGAGAGGGGGGCAGCAGAGCCATGCATACAAGATGGGAGAGGGGGGCTGCAGAGCCACACATACAAGATGGGAGAGGGGGTGCTGCAGAGCCACGCATACAAGATGGGAGAGGGGTGGCTGCAGAGCCACGCTTACAAGATGGAAGGGGTGAAGACTGCAGAGCCATGCATACAAGATGGGAGAGGGGGGCAGCAGAGCCATGCATACAAGATGCGAGAGGGGGGCTGCAGAGCCACACATACAAGATGGGAGAGGGGGTACTGCAGAGCCACGCATACAAGATGGGAGAGGGGGGCTGCAGAGCCACACGTACAAGATGGGAGGGGGGCAAGCAGAGCCAGTGTCCGTCCAAAATATTTCCCATAAGGGATGGGAGCAGTGTTCTGGATCACTGTGTTGAGAAACACATGATGGTGTCTCCATGGTGTTGGATGTTTTGATCTCCCTGAGGTCATTCATCCTTATGTTTATAGTACCGGGTCAGAGCGACGTGAGCAGCATGATCAGATCATGTGATCACGCTGCCGACGTCTCTCACTCGCACTGCAGAGGCGAACACTGGTGGTAAGTGGTCCAGTGGAGCTGAAGACACCGAAGATTAAGTGCATGGGGGGGGGGACAATTGGAGTGGGGATGGAGGGATTTATTGTGTGTGGGGACAATTTGAGTGAGGATAGGGGGTTTATTATGCATAGGGAGAATTGGAGTGGGGATGGGGGGATTTAATGTGTGTGGGGAGATTTGTAGTGGGGATGGGGGATTTAGTGTGTGCGGGAGATTCGAGGACACAAAATGAAGAACAAAGGGGGAGATGGGGAAACAATACAGGGGAATGAGGGCCATGTATGAGGAAACAGTACTGGGGAATGGGGGGCATGTATGAAAAAACAGTACTGGGGAATGGGGGCATGAATGAGGAAACAATACAGGGGAATGGGGGCATGTGTGAGGAAACAGTAATGGGGAATGGGGGGCCTGTATGAGGAAACAGTAATGGGGAATGGGGGCATGTATGAGGAAACAGTACTGGAGAATGAGGGGCATGTATGAGGAAACAGTACTGGGGAATGAGGGCATGTATGAGGAAACAGTACTGGGGAATGGGGGGCATGTATGAGGAAACAGTACTGGGGAATGATGGCCATGTACAGTTGTGGCCAAAAGTATTGACACCCCTGCAATTCTGTTAGATAATACTCAGTTTCTTCCTGAAAATGATTGCAAACACAAATTCTTTGTTATTATTATCTTCATTTAATTTGTCTTAAATAAAAAAACACAAAACGAATTGTCCTAAAGTCAAATTGGATATAATTCCACACCAAACATAAAAAAGGGGGTAGACAAAAGTATTGGCACTGTTCAAAAAATCATGTGATACTTCTCTAATTTGTGTAATTAACAGCACCTGTAACTTACCTGTGGCAACTAACAGGTGTTGGCAATAACTAAATCACACCTGCAACCAGTTGACATGGATTAAAGTTGGCTCAACCTCTGTCCTGTGTCCTTGTGTGTACCACATTGAGCATGGAGAAAAGAAAGAAGACCAAAGAACAGTCCGAGGACTTGAGAAACCAAATTGTGAGGAAGCATGAGCAATCTCAAGGCTACAAGTCCATCTCCAAAGACCTGAATGTTCCTGTGTCCACCGTGCGCAGTGTCATCAAGAAGTTTGAAGCCCTTGGCACTGTGGCTAACCTCCCTAGATGTGGACAGAAAAGAAAAATTGACAAGAGATTTCAACGCAAGATGTGCGGATGTTGGATAAAGAACCTTGACTAACATCCAAACAAGTTCAAGCTGCCCTGCAGTCTGAGGGTACAACAGTGTCAACCCGTACTATCCGTCGGCGTCTGAATGAAAAGGGACTGTATGGTAGGAGACCCAGGAATACCCCACTTTTTACCCCGAGACAATGCCAGGCTGGAGTTTGCCAAAACTTACCTGAAAAAGCCTAAAACTTTTTGGAAGAATGTTCTCTGGTCAGATGAGACAAAAGTAGAGCTTTTTGGGCAAAGGCATTAACATAGAGTTTACAGGAGAGAAAAAGAGGCATTCAAAGAAAAGAACACGGTCCCTACAGTCCAACATGGCGGAGGTTCCCTGATGTTTTGGGGTTGCTTTGTTGCCTCTGGCATTGGACTGCTTGACCGTGTGCATGGCATTATGAAGTCTGAAGACTACCAACAAATTTTGCAGCATAATGTAGGGCCCAGTGTGAGAAAGCTGGGTCTCCCTCAGAGGTCATGGGTCTTCCAGCAGGACAATGACCCAAAACACACTTCAAAAAGCACTAGAAAATGGTTTGAGAGAAAGCACTGGAGACTTCTAAGGTGGCCAGCAATGAGTCCTGACCTGAAACCTGTGGAAAGATCTAAAAATGGCAGTTTGGAGAAGGCATCCTTCAAATATCAGGGACCTGGAGCAGTTTGCCAAAGAAGAATGGTCTAAAATTCCAGTAGAGCATGATAAGAAACTCATTGATGGTTACCGGAAGCGGATGGTCGCAGTTATTTTGGCTAAAGGTTGTGCAACCAAGTATTAGGCTGAGGGTGCCAATACTTTTGTCTGGCCTATTTTTGGAGTTTTGTGTGAAATGATCAATGTTTTGCTGTTTGCTTCATTCTCTGTTGTGTTTTTTCATTTAAGACAAATTAAATGAAGATAATAATACCAAAGAATTTGTGATTGCAATCATTTTCAGGAAGAAACTGAGTATTAACTGACAGAATTGCAGGGGTGTCAATACTTTTGGCCACAACTGTATGAGGAAAAAGTACTGGGGAATGGGGGCATATATGAGGAAACAGTACTGGGGAATGGGGGGCATGTATGAAGAAACAGTACTGTTGAATGAGGGCATGTATGAGGAAACAGTACTGGGGAATGAGGGCCATGAATGAGGAAACAGTACTGGGGAATGGGGGGCATGTATGAGGAAACAGTACTGGGGAATGGGGGGCATGTATGAGGAAACAGTAAAGAGCACTATTGGCATGTATGAGGAAACAGTACTGGGCAATGAGGGGCATGTATGAGGAAACAGTATGGGGGACTGGGGGCATGTATGAGGAAACAGTACTGGGGAATGGGGGGCATGTATGAGGAAATAGTGTGGGGGATGGGTGCAGACAGTATTGGGAGCGACAGGGGAATATATGTGGACACAGTATGAGTAGCGATGTGAACAATGTATGTGGACAGAGTACGGGGAGTGAGGGTGATGGGATGTGTGCAGACATAGAATGGGGAGTCAGGTGAGCAGACAGTATAGAAAGTGAGGGGGTAAATATATGAGGAGACAGTATGGTGAACAGAAGGGATGTGAGAGGAGACAGTATGAGGAGGGAGGGAAATAGTGTGAGGAGACAGTATTGGGGGAGAAAAGTGAGTGGACACAGAATAGAAACTGAGCAGTGGGAGCGTAGCATGGGGGGACAGTGTAAGGGCACAGCCAGGATCGGACAGTATACCAAGGATTGGGAGTGTGATGAGAGAGTACAGTATAAATACTGGGCCCTATGGGGGATGCAGTGTGAGAGGACAGTGTGAAGAGGGGGCCGGTATGGAAAGGAGAGGTCGGTGTAAAGAGCATTAACCATAAGGCCGGCCTCACACTAGCGAGTTTTACGGACGTATGAGCGCATTAAATACTTCCGTAAAACACGCATTCCACACGGCCCAATTATTCTCTATGCCCCAGCTCCTATCTGCCGTATTTTACTGATTTGTATTATACGGCTTTCTACGGCCGTAGAAAATCGCAGCATGCTGCGTTTGTCACCGTATTGCGCAAAAAAATCGCCAATGCAAGTCTATGGGGGCCCGAAAAATACGGATTACACAAGGACCAGCAGTGTAACTTGCGAGAAATACGCAGCGGTGTTAGCGAGAAAAGCCGGCAATTCAGTGCGGTGTACAGTAAAATCACACTGACAGCTTACAATAGAATAGGTGGAATAAATGTGTACACATAGAATAGGTATATATATAATATATATGTCAGTGAGACACATATATGTATATATATTAATATTTCATCCAGCGCTAGATAGCTTAAAAGCCGGTAATTCAATTGCCGGCTTTTGCTATCTCCTTCCTAAACCCGACATGATTTGAGACATGGTTTACATACAGTAAACCATGTCATATCCCCCTTTTTTTGCATATTCCACACTACTAATGTTAGTAGTGTGTATGTGCAAAATTTGGCCGTTCTAGCTATTAAATTAAAGGGTTAAATGGCGGAAAAAATTGGTGTGGGCTCCCGCGCAATTTTCTCCGCCAGAGTAGTAAAGCCAGTGACTGAGGGCAGATATTAATAGCCTGGAGAGGGTCCATGGTTATTGCCCCCCCCCCCCAGCTAAAAACATCTGCCCCCAGCCACCCCAGAAAAGGCACATCTGGAAGATGCGCCTATTCTGGCACTTGGCCACTCTCTTCCCATTCCCGTGTAGCGGTGGGATATGGGGTAATGAAGGGTTAATGCCACCTTGCTATTGTAAGGTGACATTAAGCCAGATTAATAATGGAGAGGCGTCAATTCTGACACCTGTCCATTATTAATCCAATTGTATGAAAGAGTTAAAAAAAACACACATTATTAAAAAGTATTTTAATGAAATAAACACACCATTTGTTGTAATATTTTATTGTACGCTCAATCCACTGGCTGAAGACCCTCGCTCTGTGACAAAGAAAAAATAATAAACCAACAATATACATACCTTCCGTAGATCTGTAACGTCCCACGTTGTAAATCCATCTGAAGGGGTTAATTTTTTTTTACAGCCAGGAGCTCTGCTATAATGCAGCTGTGTTCCTGACTGTAAAAGCCCCAGCGAATGAATGGAAACTAGGTCAATGACCTGTAATTACCTTCATTCGCAGTGAGGCACCCTCTGCTGGTTGTCCTCATTTGAACTCGAGCCTGGGAACTTTTCTGATTTTTTCCCACGCTCGAAGGACATCCTTGTGCACAGAGAGAGAATGGAGACCCGGAGACTGCCCGTCCCAGTCTACGCCGTAGCCTCATTATCATAGGAATATGTCAGGTAATAAATTGTTTTTCTAAAGCTGTAGTTTTAGGTCATAGGGATGGTTAGAGATGAGCTAGCAAGGTGCAGGGACAGGTAGTGATGACTTCTTGCAGACATGTGCGGTTTTGCACTTGCGGTGAGACAAAAAAACACTGCTAGCAGCGATTTTTTTCCCATTGCTGTTAGTACCGCATTTGCCAGATTGCTGCAATACCGCAAGTGCTGCACATGTCCGCCAGTCCCATAAGGAATGAATGAGGCCGAACGCAGTGTTGCTGTAAGTGATCCGTTACGTGGCAGATGCAGAAAAACTGCCGGATCTGCTGCAAAAGGATACTTTCACCTCAGCGATTATTGCCAAAGTCACTGCTGATAGTGTCATACTCACCAAAGGGGAAGCCAGCACTAGAAGTGCCTAGGGCAGCAGAAACTCTAAATACGGCCCTGGTGACACGTGGCTCTAATCTTGTAGTAATGTCCCCTATCCTGGCCCCATCTTGTATTAAAGGATTCCATTCTGGGACCCTTTCTGTAATAATGTGATCAAAGGGAGCTCATAGTACTAGACAAACTGTCAGTGAGGGTGCAGGAGCTGAGGAGTAAATTGAGGGGGAAGAGCTGATGGACGCGCAACAGTCAGGAAATGAAGAGGATAATCATCTCTCTGTCCGCGGTTGGCGGGAGAAGACGGAGGAAGCAACATTGAGTGTCACCAACACACCATGGACTTGGACCTCATGGAAGCGCCCGATACATGAGAAGCTATCTTGCTGCACTATATTAAACATGATGCTCGTATTCTTAGGGTTAGAAATAGTGATAACTACTCGGATGCCACTCTGTTAAATCCACGGTACAAGAGCAAATTTTGCCAGAAGCTTCTTCCCCCTTGAAAGTTGGAGTATTGAAACACCATTGTAGACAATCTTAAGGCCAATGTCACGCTTGCGAGTGCAATGCGAGAAACTCACATCAATACCCGTCACTGCCACCGGCACTTGGGACTGGAGTGTTCAGCTGCATAGAAATACATGCAGTCGCACACTCCAGTCCCGAGTGCCGACAGCAGTGCCGAGTATTGATGCGAGACTCGCGTGAGCTTCTCGCATTGCACTCACAAGTGTGACACCGGCCTTAGAGTGGTTCTCCACAAGACAGCAGTGAGGCACAGTGTGCATCCTAGTTCTAAACTTCCAACCCCCAGAACGTCAAGGCGTCACTGCAAAAAAAAATTAGCTGCAGCAGCAGAAAAAGTCGCAGAAGCAGTCTCTGTGAGTCTTTCACACATTTTTTAGGCTAGTCCATGCACCAGCAGAACAGTGTCTGACACATTGTGAACACCTGGAGAGGATGGTGCAGGAGTATCTCGAGCTCAATATCAGTGCCATCAGAGGGAATTTGGATCCTGTCGCATTTTGGTCTTCAAAAATGGAAGAGTGGGGCGTGGCCTGTCTGCCGATGGAGTAGGTCGCACAGAGCGGGAGCTCCTCAGCCAGGAACCTTAAAGCGGCACATTTCTACCTCTCCGGTGTCCTCGTTTGCCTCCACGACATTGGTACTGGCTCCCGGTGCGTCGGTGAGTGTATGGGGAAATCCAGAGCTGGCACCCGTGACCCCTCCAGGAGAATTCCTGACTTCTTTGCGGCCACCCCACAGCCACCGCCGGTATCCAAGATGGCGCCGTCCTCCCCCAGGCCTTCCCGCTCTTCACAACGCAACGCTCAGGCGTCGCAGTCGGGCGCTGCGGCGTCGCATACAGGCGGAGCAGCGTCACATCCAGGCGGAGCAGCGTCACATTCAGGCGGAACAGCGTTGAATTCAAGCGGTACGGCGTCTGATTCAGCCGACGGTCCGGTGACCGCTTCTCTCCTCAAAGGTCTACTTGGAGACCTCAGAACCTCCATCCAAGAGGATATGCGCACTATGCTGGCTGAGCTAAGAGAGGAGGTGGCGGAGCTGGGTAATCGCACGGACCGTTTGGAACGCAAGATGGCGGAGCTAGTCTCTTCTCATAACGAACTCTGGGACGCCCATGAGACCCTGCAAACCTTGGCCGCTAAAACTCACTCTAAAGCCCTGGACCTGGAAGATAGGTCCAGGAGAAATAACGTCAAACTTAGAGGCATTGAGGAATCTGTCCTGGCAGGGGATTTGAAGCTATTTCTGCAAGACTTTATGGCGGCAGCCGTACCGCAGTTCGCGCCAAAGGACTTCATAATTGACCGCGTGCATAGGATCCCTAAACCCTCTGGCCTGGGGCCCTCCATCCCCAGAGATGTGCTTGCACGCATACACTTTTTCGAAATGAAGGAGGACTTTCTACAGGCCCTGAGGAGGAACCCAGCTCTTCCTGAAAGATTTGCAAGCATCTCAGTCTTTCCGGATCTCTCCCCGGGTACTTTGGCCCTGCGGAGGGCCTTTGCCCCCTATACTACCATCCTCAGAGAGAAGGGCATCCTGTACCGTTGGGGGTTCCCTACCAAGCTGCTCATCCGCAAAGACGGATCAATCACCACCTGCCGAACTCCGTCCCACGCAGCTTCTGCTCTCTCTAAATGGGGACTCCCGACCTCAGATCCCTCGATCTCCGTGAACCTTTCTAAGCCTGGAGCTGGCGGAGGTCTCAGGGCTCGCATCACACCGGACTGGGAGGTGGCCTGAGCCCACTGCAACTATGGTTCCTGGCTATTTTCCCGCACGGATACACTTGGTTTTTCCTTTTTCTTTTTTCTAAGCTGCGTTGGTTTCTCTCTTGAGAGTTCCTGCAGCATTTGTTTGCCCCACAGGTGAACTGTTTTTCTGATTCTCACCTTCTGGACTCAGGGTATCCCTGAATGGACCTCGGTCCACTGGTTTATTTGTTGTATGTCTTGTTTGTTTCCCTATTTCTCTCCTCCCTGTTCCCGGTCTGCCCTTACTTATGTCCTAGTCTATTGGCCACATGTTTTCTATGCCTTTGCACAAGCTATCGGTGTCCGAGGATTGTAAAACTGTTTTTATGCCTTTTCAATGAGTATCTCACTGTATTCAATTAACGTTAATGGCCTCAATTCACCGGGCAAGAGGTCTGTGGTCTGGCGTCAGTTGGGCAAATCCCATCATGATATTTTATGTCTTCAAGAAACTCACTTGCTGGAATGTGATAATCCCAGAATGCAATCAGGTTTATACCTGCATCAGTTTTTCGCTAATGGCCCGTCTAAAAAGGCGGGAGTAGCCATTTTTTTCAGCAGGTCCAACTCCTTTCAGCTGGTTCGCTATATAGCGGATCCGCTGGGGAGATTCATTGTGGTTCTTTGTCTTATTAATAATGCCCCCTATACTATTGCCTCGATCTACGCTCCTAACGTAGGGCAACTTAAGTTTCTGGAGGGCGTTTTCAAAACTCTACACGATATCCAACACGGTCACAAACTGATTGCTGGTGACTTCAATGCCCCAATGTCTAGAGTTCTTGATTGCTCTGCCTCTTCCCTGACTAGATGCGAGATCGGGCCTCTAACTGACTCTTTCCACTTGCATGATGTCTGGCGATATCTGCATTGCGGTGAGAGAGATTACACATTTTTGTCTCCCAGACACGGTTCCTATAGCAGGATTGATTTTGTGCTGGTGAATGACGTGGCTCTTCCTCACTGCATCTCATCGGATATAGGCAGTATCACCTGGTCGGACCATGCCCCGGTGTCCCTTACCCTGAAAGACCCCTTGGCCATCAGACCCCCTGCGTACTGGCGTCTCAATGCCCATCTCCTTGCTGACCAATCCAACTCCCAATGCATAGAGGAGGCCTTGGGGGAATTTTTTGCCTCCTATGATACTCCCGACATACAGTGGGGCAAAAAAGTATTTAGTCAGTCAGCAATAGTGCAAGTTCCACCACTTAAAAAGATGAGAGGCGTCTGTAATTTACATCATAGGTAGACCTCAACTATGGGAGACAAACTGAGAAAAAAAAATCCAGAAAATCACATTGTCTGTTTTTTTATCATTTTATTTGCATATTATGGTGGAAAATAAGTATTTGGTCAGAAACAAACAATCAAGATTTCTGGCTCTCACAGACCTGTAACTTCTTCTTTAAGAGTTTCCTCTTTCCTCCACTCATTACCTGTAGTAATGGCACCTGTTTAAACTTGTTATCAGTATAAAAAGACACCTGTGCACACCCTCAAACAGTCTGACTCCAAACTCCACTAAGGTGAAGACCAAAGAGCTGTCAAAGGACACCAGAAACAAAATTGTAGCCCTGCACCAGGCTGGGAAGACTGAATCTGCAATAGCCAACCAGCTTGGAGTGAAGAAATCAACAGTGGGAGCAATAATTAGAAAATGGAAGACATACAAGACCACTGATAATCTCCCTCGATCTGGGGCTCCACGCAAAATCCCACCCCGTGGGGTCAGAATGATCACAAGAACGGTGAGCAAAAATCCCAGAACCACGCGGGGGGACCTAGTGAATGAACTGCAGAGAGCTGGGACCAATGTAACAAGGCCTACCATAAGTAACACACTACGCCACCATGGACTCAGATCCTGCAGTACCAGACGTGTCCCACTGCTTAAGCCAGTACATGTCCGGGCCCATCTGAAGTTTGCTAGAGAGCATTTGGATGATCCAGAGGAGTTTTGGGAGAATGTCCCATGGTCTGATGAAACCAAACTGGAACTGTTTGGTAGAAACACAACTTGTCGTGTTTGGAGGAAAAAGAATACTGAGTTGCATCCATCAAACACCATACCTACTGTAAAGCATGGTGGTGGAAACATCATGCTTTGGGGCTGTTTCTCTGCAAAGGGGCCAGGACGACTGATCCGGGTACATGAAAGAATGAATGGGGCCATGTATCGTGAGATTTTGAGTGCAAACCTCCTTCCATCAGCAAGGGCATTGAAGATGAAACGTGGCTGGGTCTTTCAACATGACAATGATCCAAAGCACACCGCCAGGGCAACGAAGGAGTGGCTTCGTAAGAAGCATTTCAAGGTCCTGGAGTGGCCTAGCCAGTCTCCAGATCTCAACCCTATAGAAAACCTTTGGAGGGAGTTGAAAGTCCGTGTTGCCAAGCGAAAAGCCAAAAACATCACTGCTCTAGAGGAGATCTGCATGGAGGAATGGGCCAACATACCAACAACAGTGTGTGGCAACCTTGTGAAGACTTACAGAAAACGTTTGACCTCTGTCATTGCCAACAAAGGATATATTACAAAGTATTGAGATGAAATTTTGTTTCTGACCAAATACTTATTTTCCACCATAATATGCAAATAAAATGTTAAAAAAACAGACAATGTGATTTTCTGGATTTTTTTTTCTCAGTTTGTCTCCCATAGTTGAGGTCTACCTATGATGTAAATTACAGACGCCTCTCATCTTTTTAAGTGGTGGAACTTGCACTATTGCTGACTGACTAAATACTTTTTTGCCCCACTGTAGGTGATGACACCCTCTGGTTCGCCCACAAGGCGGTAATCAGGGGTCATTTCATTAAGCTGGCGGCAAAGGCTAAGAGGAAGTATAATGCGGCCCTCCATTCAGCCCTGGACGAATTATCTCGTCTGGAGTCTGCTCATAAACTATCTCCTACCCCAGCGCTTCTCTCTGACCTTTCTAAAGCCCGAATGCATGTTCGTAATCTACTCCTCCACAAAGCTGAGAAGGCCCTGAGGAAAACTAGAGCCAAATTTTACACAATGGGGGATCGAGCGGGTGCTGTTCTGGCCAGACGTGTTAGGAAGAGAGAGGCTCAATCCAAGATCCCATTTTTGCTCAGGCCTGATGGCTCCCAGGTTCGCAACCCGATTCAGATTGCTGAGGAGTTTGCATCTTATTATTCCTCTCTCTATGACCTCGGGTCTGACCCAGGGATTCCCCAGCCTTCAATTTTGGCGTTCTTGGAGAGGGCTAATCTCCCCTCGGTCACCCAGGAGCAGCTCTCTTTCCTAAACGCTCCCATCGTCGAGTCTGAACTCTCGCAGATTGTTAGAGAGGCCAATAAGAGTTCCTCCCCGGGGCCTGATGGCTTTTCTTTCCTTTACTATGCTCAGTTCTTCTCTGTCCTCTCGCCCTATCTTTTGCGCCTTTTTAATAATTGGTTGTCGGTTGGCAGTATTAGGGCGGAGGGGTTGGAAGCTTCCATTGCGACTCTCCCCAAACAAGGGAAACCCACAACATCTCCGGGGAACTTCCGCCCGATAGCACTTTTAAACTGCGACGTTAAGATTTATGCTAAAGTCTGGGCCAACAGATTATTCTCGGTCCTTCCTAGTCTCATCCACCCCGACCAAGTTGGGTTTGTTCCTGGCAGACAGACCAGGGATGGCACCAGGCGTCTGATAGATCTCTTGGATGTGGTGGAGAGGGGGAGCCTCCCCAGTGTATTTCTGTCACTTGATGCCGAAAAGGCGTTCGACAGGGTGCACTGGGGTTATATTGAACTCACACTGGAGAGATTTGGGCTCACCGGGCAGATTGGCAAAGCGGTTATGGCATTATATTCCAATCCATGCGCGTCGGTTCGTTCGGCGGGATTCGGGTCTCGGACATTTCCTATTCGGAATGGTACTCGTCAGGGCTGCCCCCTCTCCCCTATCATCTTTGCTCTGGTCATGGAGCCTTTGGCTGCCATGGTCAGGCAGAGCGCGGACATAAAGGGAATTGCGGTGGGGGGATCTGAACATAAAATCGGCCTCTATGCCGACGACGTGGTCCTGACCTGCACCTCACCCTTAACCTCACTGAATGCGATCACTTCCATCCTTTCTGAGTTTTCGGCGGTTTCATATTATAAGCTTAATCTGACCAAATCCACAATTTTTCCCCTTTTCCTCCCCGCCCCCCTTCAGATTCAAATTCAATCTCAATATGCGTTTATTTGGGCTCCCTTGGGCTTTACGTACCTAGGCATCAGGATAACTAAGCTAGATATCATAGTCCATATGAATTGTGAAGAAACTCTTTCGGAGGTTAGGAGGGGCATGGAGCAATTATCAAGTGCGTCCCTCTCATGGATGGCCCGCATACAAACGGCGAAAATGCTATTCCTTCCCAAAATAATGTACCTTTTTCGGTGCCTCCCCCTTTTCATCCCCTCGAAGTTTATTTCAGCTTTTCAATCCCTTATAGACCGGTTTATTTGGAATAAGAAGCCCCATAGGGTCAAGCATCGGATCATGTCCCTACCGTACTCTGTGGGGGAGTTGGGAGCTCCCGCGGTGCAGTCTTACTATAGGGCGGCGATCCTTGAGCCCCTTAAAATATGGTGGGAGGGGAACTCATGTTTGCCCTGGTTTCTGATTGAATCTCATTTTGCCCCCAAAAACTCGCTTAGATTGCTCTTGGAGCTTCAACTGCTTCAAGTTCCTCTTGTGGGCCCCTGTCTCCGTTCTATTAGGAATGCTTCTAAACTATGGGCGCTGCTTAGCACTTCCCATCTAATTTTCATGTTTGATTATGTTTCTTTGCAGGCTCTGGAGTGTGCCATCGGCCACATTTCTCTTTCCTCCTGGACGAGGCGTGGGGTGCTTCGGGTGGCGGACCTTTTCGGCTCGGACGGCATTTTGTCGTTTGAGGACCTCTCAGGGAGATTCACCCATACTAAGTCTGACTTCTTTCAATACCTGCAGATCCGCAGCTTTCTCAGGTCATGTCGACCATTCGGGGCGCCCCCGCCTTTGACAGAGGATCCGGCCCATAGATTCTTCAGACCGGCTACTATTGTGCCACATGGCATCTCCATAATCTATAAAGCCCTCATTTCATTTGGTTCTACTGACAAGCTTCCTTTTATGTCTTCCTGGGAGTCCGCACTGGGTTTTGAGGCCCCCCTGGAGGATTGGCAGTTTGCTATGGTTCACCCTTCCAGGTTCTCGTCTTGTCTTGGCCACTTGGAGCAGGTGAAAAAAATTCAGCTCCACTGGTACCTCACCCCCGTCCACCTGGCGAAGATTTTCCCAGCTTCCTCCCCTCTCTGCTGGAGGAAATGTGGTGCCTTGGGGTCCTCCTCTCATATCTGGTGGTCGTGCCCGCAGATTCAGGTCTTCTGGCGCGAAGTGGAAGCTCTGATTGTTGATCTGACCCGTCTCCCCCTTGTGCTGAGTGGTCAGCTCGCTGTTTTAGGCATCTCCCTCATTGATCTCCCTTCCCCCCTTCGGCCCATAATTTCTAATATCCTAGCTGCCGCTAGACAATGTATGGCGAAGCATTGGAAGTCCTCGGATGTCCCTTCCAGAGCAGAGCTGATCTCCAGGATCGACTTACACTTCTGCTATGAGGTTATTATGGCTCAGGGTCTATCGAGGAGAGCTAGGGTCCTCTCGTGGTGGGATCCCTGGACGTCCTCGGCATATATATCCCAGTCTGCTCTCTCCCTTATTTAAATTGTATGCTTCTCTAATTCTGTTTTTTTTTTTTTTTGCTTTATCTGACACTGTATTTGTGTATCTTGTACTGATTACATTGTGGTCTTCAATATGTTATGCATTGGACCTTTCCCCTTATCCCCTTTCCTCCCCCCCCCCCCCCCCCCGTCTTCCTCTTTCATTCTCCCTCTCCCCCCTCGCCCTGAAGTTTTCTAATGTGTTGTTTAACATGTAAAATTTTCAATAAACATTGATTGGTTAAAAAAAAAAAAAATGGAAGAGTAACCTGAGCTTGCTTGTCACACCTTGGAGGTTTTGTCATGCCCAGCAGCACAAATTCTCTTAGGGTACCGTCACACTATACCATTTCGATCGCTATGACGGTACGATTCGTGACGTTCCAGCGATATCGTTACGATATCGCTGTGTCTGACACGCAGCAGCGATCAGGGATCCTCCTGAGAATCGTACGTCGTAGCAGATCGTTTAGAACTTTCTTTCATCGCTGGATCTCCCGCTGTCATCGCTAAATCGGTGTGTGTGACACCGATCTAGCGATGCGATCCAGCGATGCGTTTGCTTGTAACCAGGGTAAACATCGGGTAACTAAGCGCAGGGCCACGCTTAGTAACCCGATGTTTACCCTGGTTACAAGCGTAAAACTAAAAAAAAACAAACAGCACATACTTACATTCTGGTGTCCGTCAGGTCCCTTGCCGTCTGCTTCCCGCACTGTGACTGCCGGCCGTAAAGTGAAAGCAGAGCACAGCGGCTGTGCTTTCACTTTCACTTTACGGCCGGCAGTCAGTGAGTGCGGGAAGCAGACGGCAAGGGACCTGACGGACACCAGAATGTAAGTATGTGCTGTTTGTTTTTTTTTTAGTTTTACGCTTGTAACCAGGGTAAACATCGGGTTAC
The DNA here is from genome assembly GCF_032444005.1 of Ranitomeya imitator. Lineage (NCBI taxonomy): Eukaryota > Metazoa > Chordata > Amphibia > Anura > Dendrobatidae > Ranitomeya > Ranitomeya imitator. The sequence continues at coordinate 433,235,888 of NC_091285.1, forward strand.
TAAGCGTGGCCCTGCGCTTAGTTACCCGATGTTTACCCTGGTTACCCAGGGACCTTGGCATCGTTGGTCGCTGGAGAGCTGTGTGTGTGACATATCCCCAGCGACCACACTACGATTTACCTACGATCACGGCCAGGTCATATCGCTGGTCGTGATCGTAGGTAAATCGTATAGTGTGACGGTACCCTTAGAATGTGTGTTCAGAGCTGCTGCTGGTGTCCTGACAGATAAGCGCATCTGGCTGTCCCCTGAAAATGTAGACCACCTAACTTTCATAAAAATGAACAAGCCATGGATCTCCAATGACACTTGCACCCCAATTACAGACTGGGCAGAATGAGCGATGGTGTTGTTTTTAGTGTGCTGTATTGATCTTGCATTATTGCAGTCTGTGACACCTTTGTGGTGTCTTCTGTGCCTGCTGTTGCTACTGCAGCTGATGTTACAAACAATTTTTGGAAATGTGGACACTCCAAGTTGGGTCTCCATCTGGTGGGTGGGTTTCCTGTAGTAGAAGGTGTGTCAGAGGACTATTATACTGTTTCCACTCTGTGGAAATTGATGCCACTTTTGTGATGTGTGACAATAATTTTTTGAAATGTGAGGAAAACAAATTGGATCTCCTTCATGTGTGTTGCCTGTAGCAGTAGGGCTCCCAGACCGGCAGGTCTGCAATTACTTTCACTCAACTACCTGTGTTACTATCCTTAATTTTTTCTAAAAAATAGTATTTTATGAAACTGATGTTTGTGCCACCTGACTATGACTGGGAAAAAAAGAGCTGTTACATGAGATATCAGGGCTCCCAGCAATGAAGGCTTACACTGCTCCCTTAACCATCAGATCTTCATTGAAACTTCAATTCAAAGCTCTAAATGCTGACCTAGACCCCGATACCTCATGCATCGCCCATGGCTTACTGCTTCTGTGCTTTTAGCAAATTTCTACTGTTGGTCAGTTGATGCCACTTTCATGATGTCTGTGCAGCGCCCCAGAGTCCTGGTCATTGCAGTAATGTCGTTCTTCCACCAGGGGGAGCGATGTTACGTCTGGTGGCACCAAAGGAGTTCACACTGCCAGGTATCACAGCCACACACACACTTCACACGCCGGCCACCAGGGGGAGCAAAAGGTTCTATCTATTAGGCCACTCCTCACACTTGGGTAAAACTGGGGGTTTGGTTAGGAAGTGAGGGAGAGAAGCTGACTGGAGGGGGAAGGAGATAGTCAGAAGGAGAGGAGCAGACTGGGCTCGGCCCAAGAAGGGAAAGAAGGACACGGAGCTGCGCCTGCAACCCATGCAGCAGCCTGCTAAGAAAGGACAAGAAAGGAAGTGTGCCGTAGTGAGTGAGCACAGAAGTCGAAGCAACAGGAGTAAAACACCAGTGGGAGACCAGCTAGGAACAGGCGGCCTCCCACTGAGCGCAGATCCGGTAGCCGGAACACCGAGGGAGTAATAGACTCTACGCTTTACTTCAGAGACCGGCAGGACAGTCGATTCCAAGTTGGCTGGCCGACCTAAGAACCTAAGCAGACAAGGTGGCAATGCGGAGGAGGGGCGACGCTAGGGTCCCTATAAAATAGCTTCAGGCCACCACCGTCATACGGGTTTGTCCTATCCATCTGGGGGACAGAGAGAAGAGTAACAAGAGTGAGGACCCTATGGGAGCTAATGCACATAGGGACCTATTACGTTACTGTGTGCAAGGTGAAGGCTACTGATTTCCACCTGGATAGGGGGACTCTGGAATTGCCATCAGACCGGCCGGACTCTGCCTACCCTGTCATCCAGCATCTGGACTGTGGATGCTGAAGCCTTCAGTAAAGGTAAAGAGACTGCACCCATTGTGTCCTCGCTATTCACTGCGCCTTGCACCATCCACCATCACCATCTACACTTCAGGGAAGCCCTGGGGATATACTTCACCTGTGGGAAGGTATACCATCTAGCTGCCATTCCATCGCCCCAGCGGACCCCTAAGCAGCATCGGTCACCCTGACCGAATACCACAGGTGGCGTCACGAGCACTACCGTTATCTACAAACTCTACCCTTTTATTGGGCGCCCCTCATAGGGCCACGGTCCGGGTCGGGCCACCGTGACATTCCAGCTGAGGGAACTGAAGGACCCGGTACCAAGTACCCCATTGCCCTTACGTGGGGGGGCGATCCATCTGCCCCTAATTTTAGCTGTTTGGGAAGCTTTTTGTCACCCCTTAAGGTGTTATACATACATTTGCTTTTTCCTTCCATTGAATTTAATGGGGTTTGGGTACATTCGTCGAACTGTTCGTCGAACTTCGGGACGTCCAGCAAACCGCACTTTGAAAGGTTTGCTTATCTCTATCTATTACTTCTTCCCAACTATAGGCCGGCCATAAAATTAACCCTGTTACACCTGACTATCAGGAACTGCTGTCTACAGGAGAATAACACATACAACACTGTAGATTTTCATACGCTTAAAACAGAGTTCTTCAGAGCGGTGTTACGCCATCTTCTACACCTTTGCACCACGTTCACACTTTCAGTATTTGGTCAGTATTTTATCTATTTATTTGTAAGGCAAAACCAGGAGTGAAACAATCAGAGGAAAAGTATAATATAAACAAGTGTACCACGTCTGCATTTTCACCCACTCCTGGTTTTGGCTTACAAATACTGATGCATAAGGTGAGTATAACTTTGTTTTTTTATTTTTAAATTAATGTGTAAAACACAGTGCTTTGTTTTATTTCATATAAAGGATTTTATTTTTGCTGGGTGTATTTCCAAACTTACTATGAGGTTAGTAATGAGGTTGTTTTTTAGATGCCTCTCCATTACTAACCCCTGGTCTTGATGTCACATCACAATACAAAGGTAACATTATCCCCAAACCTACTACTCCACTTGCCACTGCCACAGGGAAAATGGTAAGAGAGAGGCTAAGCGCCATTATATGCATGTGCCATTTCTTGGGGTGGCTGACGGCTGATGTTGTAAGCCTGGGGGGGGCAATATCCATAACCCCTTCCCAGGCTATTAATATTAACCCACAGCTGTCTGTTTAACCTTTGCCAGTTTGAATTTATAAGGGCACTCTACATAATTTCTTCTGATGTCCTCCATAAATTCCACCGTGTGTGTGTGTGTGTGTGTGTGTGTGTGTGTGTGTATGCCCGGCATGCGGCTTGTGATGAGGACAATCTGGCCATGGGACCCCTGAACCCTCATTATCATCACCCTGACAGCAGGGGTGTACATTGAGTTTACAGGGCACCATTGCAAAAGTTCTATATGGTCTCCACACCTCTCAAATTATAAATATTTGTATTTTTTTACTGAGATAGAGCTATATATCTCTGTTAGGATTTGGTTCTGCAAAGCCCAAACATGTATATATTATATTAAATTATATGTCTGGTATCTATACCAACTGGTATCTGATAAAGGGCTAATCCAATCCCCAAATAAATCAAGCTATCCCCAATCCCGATGATAAGGGATAACTTACTGACTTTTGGGGGGCTGACCACTAGGAGCCCCAGAAATCCTGAGAACTGGACTCTGCAGTTCAAGCCATGAATGGATTGGAGGAGTGCATGTCTGATTTCTGCTCTATTCATTGTCTATGGAAGTGATGGAAATAGCCCAGTACCAGAGGCGTATCTGGGGGGGCAGCCGGGGCATGTGCCCCGGGCACAGCCGGCAGGGGGGGCGCAGTCGGGCCACCTAATGCGGCAGTCCACAGTGTCTCCCCTGGCGGCTGCATTCTGCCTCCCCCCAGACTGGGAGTCGGCCGTTCTCTGTGCCGACTGTCAAGCTGACAGCCGGCAGAGAGAAGCTGCAGTGCGCCGCCTCCCAGGGATCAATTGTACTTGTTTCTGTCAGACACGAGAATAATTGAAGCTCTGACTGCCAGGTCAACGCGACACCATCAGCATGATCATGTCATGTGATCATGCTGCTGATGTCACTCGCCGGCGCTGCAGAGCCAGAGACGCAGGTGGTAAGTGCTCCAGTGGAGCTGAAGACACCGAAGGTGCAGGGGGATTTAATGTGAGTGGGGATGGGGGAATTTATTGTAGGGGGTGAGATTTAATGTGAGTGGGGATGGGGGAATGTATTGTGGGGGGGAGATTCAATGTGAGTGGGGATGGGGAGATTTATTGTGGGGGGATTTAATGTGAGTGGAGGATGGGGAGATTTATTGTGTGGGGAGATTTAATGTGTGTGGGGGAGATATGTCATGGGGATGGTGGATTTAATGTGTGGGGGGGATTTATTGTGTGTGGGGGAAATTTGTCATGGGATGGTGGATTTAATGTATGGGGTGAGATTTGGAATGAGGATGGGGGATTTAATGTGTGGGGGATATTTGGAGTGGAGATGGGGTTATTTATTGTGTGGGGAGATTTGTAATGGGGATGTGAGGATTTAATGTGTTGGGGAGATTTGAGGACACAAAATGAAGATATCAGAACCTTGTCAGCATCGGCGCGCTGCTACGGCTGAGCAGGGTGACTCACCCACACTGTGGGAGATCCCGGGGTCAGATGGCACAGGGAAAGCTCAGGCAGATAGGACCTGCTCAGCATGCTAAAGGTAGCAGAAAACAGAAGGACCTATGATCATGTGACCACAGGGGGCGGGGCTTAGCATCCTGCTACTGGAGATAAGTGCAGGATTCTACAGGCACCCTGAAATAGAGGAAAAGAAAACTCAAGTCGTACAAACGGGGGTCAGACACAGAGAGGGAGGCGCGGTACAGAAGGGACGAGCAGAGAATAGTCAGAACGTAAGCAAGTAGTCATACACAGAGATAGCAGCGCAGTACAAAAGGGACAGACAGAGCTCTAAACGGGGACAGAACCAGATCAGAGCCAGACAAGCATAAATTAGCACAGGCACAAAGCACAGTCACAAAATACAGGCACAACAGGGTCACACACACTCGGCCAAGAGTCAGAGTATAAGCGACAGAGGATGGCTCCACAATGAGGCTATAAAAAGCCTGCCAAAATCCCAGAGTAAGGCCATCCAAGTTAACCCTAAAACCACCTAATCCCAGAAACTCAGCAGACCGTGACAGAAGAGCAAAGGGGGAGATGGGGGCATGTATGACGGAATAGTACAGGGGAATGGGGGGCATGTATGAGGAAACAGTACGGGGGAATGGGGGGCATGTATGAGGAAGTAATACAGGGGAAAGGGGGCATGTACGAGGAAACAATATGGGGGAATGTGGGGCATGTATGAGGAAACAGTATGGGGGAATGGGGGGCGAGTATGAGGAAACAGTACAGAAGAATGGGGCATGTATGAGGAAACAGTACTGGTGAATGGGGGGCATATATGAGGAAACAGTATGGGGGAATGGGGGTGAGTATGAGGAAGAGTACAGGGGAATGGGGGCCATGTATGAGGAAACAGTACAGGGGAATGGGGGTATGTATGAGGAAACAGTATGGGGAATGGGGGCATGTATGAGGAAACAGTATGAGGAAATGGGGGGCATATATGAGGAAACAGTATGGGGGGATGGGTGCAGACAGTATGGGCAGCGAATGGGGTAGTGTATGCAGACACAGTATGAGAAGCAATGTGAAAAATGTATGTGGACAGAGTACGGGGAGTGTGGGTGATGGGATGCGTGCATGCGTAGCATGAGGGTACAGTACGAGGGTACAGCCAGGAGGGGACAGTATACCAAGGAGGGGGAGTATGATGACAGAGTACAGTATAGAGACTAGGCCCTATAGGGGGGACACAGTGTGAGAGGACAGTGTTAAGAGGGGGCCGGTATGGAAAGTTGAGGTCAGTGTGAAAAACATGTACTATAAGAGGGACAATGTGGTGGTCATATTTTGTGCAGACACTTCTATCTTTAAGGGCATCATGTGGAGATTTTCTGCAAAAAAGCGGAGAAGATGGAGGTCTGCAGAGACGCCTGTGGATGAGAAAACTCATCATGAGGTCTGGACAAGATGAAGAAAAGGAGAACGGCTCTAAAGACCACGTCATCTATAAGGTACCTGGATGTAATTTGGGATACTAACTAATTGTCATGTTTTTATTTATGTTAGGAGCATTAAAGGGAATGTCCAGGTTTGTAATGAGTCTGCAGTCATTCTTTGTGACTGCAGACTTCTGAATTCTCACAGTGTGCACTGCACGCTGTCAGGATTCTCTCGTGCTGGCAATTTACATACATGCGGTCACGTGCTGACTAGATATGTGTGGCCCCAGTCAATGAAAATGAACTGAGTGAGGCCGGGCACGTCTAGTCGGAATGTGGTCAGAAGTATACAAATTGCATGCTTGTGCTGACATGACTGTCCATCGGCAAGGGAGAATGCTAAAAGTGTGCAGTGCATTAGTTGTGAGAATTCAGAAGCTGCGATGTCAGGATTCAGCTCTGCAGGCTCCAGTAGTCGTCACATGGATACTTCACTCATATGCGATTTTCATATTTATTGTCCTGTGACAACAAGATTCTCTTCCTGCTTCTCTCAGCTTTTCACTGATCATTGAGATCATTGGGGAGAGCAGCTCGTCGGTACATGACTAAGTGTGCAAATCGCATATGTCCTTGGGGGGGGGCGCCAAACTGAATTCTTGCCCCGGGTGCCAGAAACCCTAGATACACCTCTGCCCAGTACAGTGTCCAGAAGCTCTATAGATAATGAAGAGAGTGCTCAAAACAGTATAATGAGCCCCATATATTGTTCCATACAGTTAATAGGCCCCATATAGTGTTCCATACAGTATAATGAGCCCCATATAGTGCTCCATACAATATAATGAGTCCCATATATTGCTTCATACAAAATAATGGACCACATATAATGCTACATATACAATGGACCTCATAATGCTCCATACAGAATAATGGACTCCATATAATACTCCATACAGAATAATGGACTCCATATAATGTTACATACAGAATGGGCCTCATATAATCCTACATACAGAATAATTGGTGACATATAATGCTCCATACAAAATAATGAGCCAAATATAATGCTACATACAGAATAATGGACCCCATATAATGCTTCATACAGAATAATGGACCCCCATATAATGCTCCATACAGAATAATGGGCCCCCATATAATGCTCCATACAGAATGGACCCCATACAGGAACTACGAGCGTCAAGCAAGGTTTTTCCACCAACATAGAAGAGGATTCTTTACTGTTAGGGCAGTGAGAATCTGGAATTGCTTGCCTGAGGAGGTGGTGATGGCGAACTCAGTCGAGGGGTTCAAGAGAGGCCTGGATGTCTTCCTGGAGCAGAACAATATTGTATCATACAATTATTAGGTTCTGTAGAAGGACGTAGATCTGGGGATATATTATGATGGAATATAGGCTGAACTGGATGGACAAATGTCTTTTTTCGGCCTTACTATGTGGTAATCTGAAAGCTGTCTCTCTACTCCCTGGGCAACAAGGACGATACACAAAGTCACCCATGTTTTTTGTGTAAATGGGGCAGCCAGGATAGGACTCCTCACCGAAACCAAAAAAGTTGGCCAACGAGAACATCTTTGCAACCTAGAATCATGAACTTGGTTTTGGAAATTTTAGTTGATCCCACTAGAGTTCTCTTGCCACCACTCCATATTAAACTTGGACTGATGAAGTAGTTTGTGCAAGGTCTACCGAAAGAAGGAGAGACTTTTAAGTATCTATGCATCATGTTTCAGGAAGGAAGGCCTTCTTGTGGGTCCGGATATTTGGAAACTCATTAGGAATAATGTGTTCTAAACAAAAATGAAAGCTGTTGAGAAAAGACCATGAGATTCTTTTAAAGAAGACATGAAGAAATTTCTAGGTAACAACAAAGATCCAACATTTAAGTCCATCGTGGAGAACATGCTGAAACGTTTCAAAGCCTTGAATTGTCTGATGAATTTGAAGTTACATTTTTTATATTCCCATTTGGACTACTTTCATGAAAACGTTGGTGCTGTTAGCGAAGAGCAAGGAGAAAGATTTTATCAGGATAACGTTAGTCCTTTAGTTTCCAATAAGGATGCAGAATAAATGTTCTATATATATATATATATATATATATATATATATACAGTGGGGCAAAAAAGTATTTAGTCAGTCAGCAATAGTGCAAGTTCCACCACTTAAAAAGATGAGAGCCGTCTGTAATTTACATCATAGGTAGACCTCAACTATGGGAGACAAACTGAGAAAAAAAAATCCAGAAAATCACATTGTCTGTTTTTTTAACATTTTATTTGCATATTATGGTGGAAAATAAGTATTTGGTCAGAAACAAAATTTCATCTCAATACTTTGTAATATATCCTTTGTTGGCAATGACAGAGGTCAAACGTTTTCTGTAAGTCTTCACAAGGTTGCCACACACTGTTGTTGGTATGTTGGCCCATTCCTCCATGCAGATCTCCTCTAGAGCAGTGATGTTTTTGGCTTTTCGCTTGGCAACACGGACTTTCAACTCCCTCCAAAGGTTTTCTATAGGGTTGAGATCTGGAGACTGGCTAGGCCACTCCAGGACCTTGAAATGCTTCTTACGAAGCCACTCCTTCGTTGCCCTGGCGGTGTGCTTTGGATCATTGTCATGTTGAAAGACCCAGCCACATTTCATCTTCAATGCCCTTGCTGATGGAAGGAGGTTTGCACTCAAAATCTCATGATACATGGCCCCATTCATTCTTTCATGTACCCGGATCAGTCGTCCTGGCCCCTTTGCAGAGAAACAGCCCCAAAGCATGCTGTTTCCACCACCATGCTTTACAGTAGGTATGGTGTTTGATGGATGCAACTCAGTATTCTTTTTCCTCCAAACACGACAAGTTGTGTTTCTACCAAACAGTTCCAGTTTGGTTTCATCAGACCATAGGACATTCTCCCAAAACTCCTCTGGATCATCCAAATGCTCTCTAGCAAACTTCAGATGGGCCCAGACATGTACTGGCTTAAGCAGTGGGACACGTCTGGCACTGCAGGATCTGAGTCCATGGTGGCGTAGTGTGTTACTTATGGTAGGCCTTGTTACATTGGTCCCAGCTCTCTGCAGTTCATTCACTAGGTCCCCCCGCGTGGTTCTGGGATTTTTGCTCACCGTTCTTGTGATCATTCTGACCAAACGGGGTGGGATTTTGCGTGGAGCCCCAGATCGAGGGAGATTATCAGTGGTCTTGTATGTCTTCCATTTTCTAATTATTGCTCCCACTGTTGATTTCTTCACTCCAAGCTGGTTGGCTATTGCAGATTCAGTCTTCCCAGCCTGGTGCAGGGCTACAATTTTGTTTCTGGTGTCCTTTGACAGCTCTTTGGTCTTCACCATAGTGGAGTTTGGAGTCAGACTGTTTGAGGGTGTGCACAGGTGTCTTTTTATACTGATAACAAGTTTAAACAGGTGCCATTACTACAGGTAATGAGTGGAGGAAAGAGGAAACTCTTAAAGAAGAAGTTACAGGTCTGTGAGAGCCAGAAATCTTGATTGTTTGTTTCTGACCAAATACTTATTTTCCACCATAATATGCAAATAAAATGATAAAAAAACAGACAATGTGATTTTCTGGATTTTTTTTTCTCAGTTTGTCTCCCATAGTTGAGGTCTACCTATGATGTAAATTACAGACGCCTCTCATCTTTTTAAGTGGTGGAACTTGCACTATTGCTGACTGACTAAATACTTTTTTGCCCCACTGTATATATATATAGATAGATATATATATATATATATATAGATAGATAGATAGATAGATATATATATGTATATATATATATATATATATACAGTACAGAGAAAAAGTTTAGCAACACCTTCTCATTTAAAGATTTTTCTGTATTTTCATGACTATGAAAATTGTACATTCCCGCTGAAGGCATCAAAACTGTGAAATAACACATGTGGAATTATATACTTAACAAAAAAGTGTGAAACAACTGAACATATGTTTTATATTCTAGGTTCTTCAAAGTAGTCACCTTTTGCTTTGATGACTGCTTTGCACACTCTTGGCATTCTCTTGATGAGCTTCAAGAGGTAGTCACCGGAAATGGTCTTCAAACAATCTTGAAGGAGTTCCCAAAGATGCTTAGCACTTGTTGGCCCTTTTGCCTTCACTCTGCGGTCCAGCTCACCCCAAACCATCTTGATTGGGTTCAAGTCTGATGACTGTGGAGGCCAGGTCATCTGGCGTAGCACCCCATCACTCTCCTTCTTGGTCAAATAGCCCTTACACAACCTGGAGGTGTGTTTGGGGTCATTGTCCTGTTGAAAAATAAATGATGGTCCAACTAAGCGCAAATCAGATGGAATAGCATGCTGCTGCAAGATGCTGTGGTAGCCATGCTGGTTCAGTATGCCTTCAATTTTGAATAAATCCCCAACAGTGTCACCAGCAAAGCACCCCCACACCTCCTCCATGCTTCACGGCGGGAACTGTTATGAAAGGTAATTCAGTACCACAATGGACATAGAGGTCAGCGCACATACAGTGACCTGGCAATAACCCAAAAAACAAGATCGAGCTCTGAGACGTGGGAACTCTGTTGACCGCAATCCCTAATCCTCTCCAACCACACTAAAGGCAACCGTGGATTGCGCCTAATGCTCCCTATGCAACTCGGCACGGCCTGAGAAACTAGCTAGCCTGAAGATAGAAAATAAGCCTACCTTGCCTCAGAGAAATACCCCAAAGGAAAAGGCAGCCCCCACATATAATGACTGTGAGTAAGATGAAAAGACAAACGTAGAGATGAAATAGATTTAGCAAAGTGAGGCCCAACTTTCTGAACAGAGCGAGGATAGGAAAGGTAACTTTGTGGTCAACACAAAACCCTACAAAAACCATGCAAAGGGGGCAAAAAGACCCTCCGTACCGAACTAACGGCACGGAGGTACACCCTCTGCGTCCTAGAGCTTCCAGCAAGCAGTAAAAAACAAATTGACAAGCTGGACAGAAAAAAACAGCAAACAAATAGCAAAGAGGAACTTAGCTATGCAGAGCAGCAGGCCACAGGAACGATCCAGGAGGAAACAGGTCCAATACTAGAACATTGACTGGAGGCCAGGATCAAAGCACTAGGTGGAGTTAAATAGAGCAGCACCTAACGACTTCACCACATCACCTGAGGAAGGAAACTCAGAAGCCGCAGTACCACTTTCCTCCACCAACGGAAGCTCACAGAGAGAACCAGCCGAAGTACCACTTGTGACCACAGGAGGGAGCTCTGCCACAGAATTCACAACAGTACCGCGCCCTTGAGGAGGGGTCACCGAACCCTCACCAGAGCTCCCAGGACGACCAGGATGAGCCATATGAAAGGCACGAACAAGATCGGGAGCATGGACATCAGAGGCAAAGACCCAGGAATTATCTTCCTGAGCATAACCCTTCCACTTAACCAGATACTGGAGTTTCCGCCTTGAAACACGAGAATCCAAAATCTTCTCCACAATATACTCCAACTCCCCCTCCACCAAAACCGGGGCAGGAGGACCAACAGATGGAACCATAGGTGCCACGTATCTCCGCAACAATGACCTATGGAATACGTTATGTATGGAAAAAGAATCTGGAAGGGTCAGATGAAAAGACACAGGATTAAGAACCTCAGAAATCCTATACGGACCAATAAAATGAGGTTTAAACTTAGGAGAGGAAACCTTCATAGGAATATGACGAGAAGATAACCAAACCAAGTCCCCAACCCGAAGTCGGGGACCCACACAGCATCTGCGATTAGCGAAACGTTGAGCCTTCTCCTGGGACAAAGTCAAATTGTCCACTACATGAGTCCAAATCTGCTGCAACCTGTCCACCACAGTATCCACACCAGGACAGTCCGAAGACTCAACCTGCCCTGAAGAGAAACGAGGATGGAACCCAGAGTTGCAGAAAAACGGTGAAACCAAGGTAGCCGAGCTGGCCCGATTATTAAGGGCGAACTCAGCCAAAGGCAAAAAGGACACCCAGTCATCCTGATCAGCAGAAACAAAGCATCTCAGATATGTTTCCAAGGTCTGATTGGTTCGTTCGGTCTGGCCATTAGTCTGAGGATGGAAAGCCGAGGAAAAAGACAAGTCAATGCCCATCCTACCACAAAAGGCTCGCCAAAACCTCGAAACAAACTGAGAACCTCTGTCAGAAACGATATTCTCTGGAATGCCATGTAAACTAACCACATGCTGGAAAAACAATGGCACCAAATCAGAGGAGGAAGGCAATTTAGACAAGGGTACCAAATGGACCATCTTAGAGAAGCGATCACAGACCACCCAAATGACTGACATCTTTTGAGAGATGGGAAGATCTGAAATAAAATCCATAGAGATATGTGTCCAAGGTCTCTTCGGGACCGGCAAGGGCAAAAGCAACCCACTGGCACGAGAACAGCAGGGCTTAGCCCGAGCACAAATCCCACAGGACTGCACAAAAGTACGCACATCCCGCGACAGAGATGGCCACCAAAAGGATCTAGCCAATAACTCTCTGGTACCAAAGATTCCAGGATGACCAGCCAACACCGAACAATGAACCTCAGAGATAACTTTATTCGTCCACCTATCAGGGACAAACAGTTTCTCCGCTGGGCAACGATCAGGTTTAATAGCCTGAAATTTTTGCAGCACCCGCCGCAAATCAGGGGAGATGGCAGACACAATTACTCCCTCTTTGAGGATACCCGCCGGCTCAGATACACCCGGAGAGTCGGGCACAAAACTCCTAGACAGAGCATCCGCCTTCACATTTTTAGAGCCCGGAAGGTATGAAATCACAAAGTCAAAACGGGCAAAAAACAACGACCAATGAGCTTGTCTAGGATTCAACCGCTTGGCGGACTCGAGATAAGTCAAGTTCTTATGATCAGTCAAGACCACCACGCGATGCTTAGCTCCTTCAAGCCAATGACGCCACTCCTCGAATGCCCACTTCATGGCCAGCAACTCTCGATTGCCCACATCATAATTTCGCTCAGCAGGCGAAAACTTCCTGGAAAAGAAGGCGCATGGTTTCATCACCGAGCAATCAGAACTTCTCTGCGACAAAACATCCCCCGCTCCAATCTCAGAAGCATCAACCTCGACCTGGAACGGAAGCGAAACATCTGGTTGACACAACACAGGGGCAGAAGAAAAACGACGCTTCAACTCTTGAAAAGCTTCCACCGCAGCAGAAGACCAATTGACCAAATCAGCACCTTTCTTGGTCAAATCGGTCAATGGTTTAGCAATACTAGAAAAATTGCAGATGAAGCGACGATAAAAATTAGCAAAGCCCAGGAACTTTTGCAGACTTTTCAGAGATGTCGGCTGAGTCCAATTATGGATGGCTTGGACCTTAACAGGGTCCATCTCTATAGTAGAAGGGGAAAAGATGAACCCCAAAAATGAAACCTTCTGAACACCAAAGAGACACTTTGATCCCTTCACAAACAAAGAATTAGCACGCAGGACCTGAAACACCGTTCTGACCTGTTTCACATGAGACTCCCAATCATCCGAGAAGATCAAAATGTCATCTAAGTACACAATCAGGAATTTATCCAGGTACTCTCGGAAGATGTCATGCATAAAGGACTGAAACACTGATGGAGCATTGGCAAGTCCGAATGGCATTACTAGATACTCAAAATGGCCCTCGGGCGTATTAAATGCAGTTTTCCACTCATCGCCTCACTTAATACGCACAAGATTATACGCACCACGAAGATCTATCTTGGTGAACCAACTAGCCCCCTTAATCCGAGCAAACAAATCAAATAACAATGGCAAGGGGTACTGAAATTTAACCGTGATCTTATTTAGAAGGCGGTAATCTATACAAGATCTCAGTGAACCATCCTTCTTGGCTACAAAAAAGAACCCTGCTCCTAATGGCGACGATGACGGGCGAATATGCCCCTTCTCCAAAGACTCCTTCACATAACTCCGCATAGCGGCGTGCTCAGGCACAGATAAATTAAACAGTCGACCTTTTGGGAATTTACTACCAGGAATCAAATCGATAGCACAATCACAATCCCTATGCGGAGGTAGGGTATCGGACTTGGGCTCATCAAATAAATCCCGGTAATCAGACAAGAACTCAGGAACCTCAGAAGGGGTGGATGACGAAATAGTCAGAAATGGGACATCACCATGTACCCCCTGACAACCCCAGCTGGACACAGACATGGATTTCCAATCTAATACTGGATTATGGACTCGTAGCCATGGCAACCCCAACACGACCACATCATGCAGATTATGCAACACCAGAAAGCGAATAACCTCCTGATGTGCAGGAGCCATGCACATGGTCAGCTGGGTCCAGTACTGAGGCTTATTCTTGGCCAAAGGCGTAGCATGAATTCCTCTCAATGGAATAGGACACTGCAAGGGCTCCAAGAAAAACCCACAACGCCTAGCATACTCCAAGTCCATCAAATTCAGGGCAGCGCCTGAATCCACAAATGCCATGACAGAATACGATGACAAAGAGCAGATCAAGATAACAGACAGAAGAAATTTTGACTGTACCGTACCAATGGTGGCAGACCTAGCGAACCGCTTAGTGCGCTTAGGACAATCAGAGATAGCATGAGTGGAATCACCACAGTAGAAACACAGCCCATTCAGACGTCTGTGTTCTTGCCGTTCAACTCTGGTCAAAGTCCTATCGCACTGCATAGGCTCAGGTTTAAGCTCAGGTAATACCGCCAAATGGTGCACAGATTTACGCTCGCGCAAGCGTCGACCGATCTGAATGGCCAAAGACATAGACTCATTCAGACCAGCAGGCATAGGAAATCCCACCATGACATCCTTAAGGGCTTCAGAGAGACCTTTTCTGAAAATAGCTGCGAGCGCACCTTCATTCCACTGAGTGAGTACGGACCACTTTCTAAATTTCTGACAATATACCTCTATTTCATCCTGACCCTGATCCACAGAATTAGGCTCATCGTACAGCAATCCGAGCGCCAGGAAAAATGCATCGATATTACTTAATGCAGGATCTCCTGACGCAAGAGAAAATGCCCAGTCCTGAGGGTCGCCACGCAAAACAGAAATAACGATCCTAACTTGTTGAACTGGGTCACCAGAGGAGCGAGGTTTCAAAGCCAGAAATAGTTTACAATTATTTTTGAAACTCAGAAATTTAGTTCTATCTCCAAAAAACAAATCAGGAATAGGAATTCTCGGTTCTAACATAGAATTCTGAACCACAAAGTCTTGAATAGTTTGTACTCTTGCCGTGAGCTGATCCACACATGAAGACAGACCTTTAATGTCCATTGCTACACCTGTGTCCTGAACCACCCAAATGTCTAGGGGAAAAAAAAGGCAAAACACAGTGCAAAGAAAAAAAAATGGTCTCAGAACTTCTTTTTTCCCTCTATTGAGAATCATTAGTACTTTGGGCCTCCAGTACTGTTATTAAAGGTAATTCAGTACCACAATGGACATAGAGGTCAGCGCACATACTGTGACCTGGCAATAACCCAAAAAACAAGAACGAGCTCTGAGACGTGGGAACTCTGTTGACCGCAATCCCTAATCCTCTCCAACCACACTAAAGGCAGCCGTGGATTGCGCCTAACGCTCTCTATGCAACTCGGCACGGACTGAGAAACTAGCTAGCCTGAAGATAGAAAATAAGCCTACCTTGCCTCAGAGAAATACCCCAAAGGAAAAGGCAGCCCCCACATATAATGACTGTGAGTAAGATGAAAAGACAAACGTAGAGATGAAATAGATTTAGCAAAGTGAGGCCCAACTTTCTGAACAGAGCGAGGATAGGAAAGGTAACTTTGTGGTCAACACAAAACCCTACAAAAACCATGCAAAGGGGGCAAAAAGACCCTCCGTACCGAACTAACGGCACGGAGGTACACCCTCTGCGTCCTAGAGCTTCCAGCAAGCAGTAAAAAACAAATTGACAAGCTGGACAGAAAAAAACAGCAAACAAATAGCAAAGAGGAACTTAGCTATGCAGAGCAGCAGGCCACAGGAACGATCCAGGAGGAAACAGGTCCAATACTAGAACATTGACTGGAGGCCAGGATCAAAGCACTAGGTGGAGTTAAATAGAGCAGCACCTAACGACTTCACCACATCACCTGAGGAAGGAAACTCAGAAGCCGCAGTACCACTTTCCTCCACCAACGGAAGCTCACAGAGAGAACCAGCCGAAGTACCACTTGTGACCACAGGAGGGAGCTCTGCCACAGAATTCACAACAGGGAACCAGGCATGTAGAGTCCATCCATTCACCTTTTCTGTGTCGCACAAAGACACGGTGGTTGGAACCAAAGATCTCAAATTTGGACTCATCAGACCAAAGCACAGATTTCCACTGGTCTAATGTCCATTCATTGTGTTCTTTAGGCCAAACAAGTCTCCTTTTCTTGTTGCATGTCCTTAGCAGTGGTTTCCTAGCAGCTATTTTACCATGAAGGCCTGCTGCACAAAGTCTCCTCTTATCAGTTGTTGTTGCTGCTAGAACTCTGTGTGGCATTGACCTGGTCTCTAATCTGAGCTGCTGTTAACCTGCGATTTCTGAGGCTGGTGACTCGGATAAACTTATCCTCAGAAGCAGAGGTGACTCTTGGTCTTCCTTTCCTGGGACGGTCCTCATGTGAGCCACTTTCTTTGGTAGCGCTTGATGGTTTTTGCCACTGCACTTGGGGACACTTTCAAAGTTTTCCCAATTTTTCAGACTGACTGACCTTCTTTTCTTAAAGTAATGATGGCCACTCGTTTTTCTTTACTTAGCTGCTTTTTTCTGGTGTATCCACCAGACTTCTGTTCAACACAACTGATGGTCCCAACCCCATTTAAAAGGCAAGAAATCCCACTTATTAAACTTGACAGGGCACACCTGTGAAGTGAAAACCATTCCCGGTGACTACCTCTTGAAGCTCATCAAGAGAATGCCAAGAGTGTGCAAAGCAGTCATCAAAGAAAAAGGTGGCCACTTTGAAGAACCTAGAATATAAGACATAAAAAGCGTGTGAAACAACTGAAGTTAAGTATATAATTCCACATGTGTTAATTCATAGTTTTGATGCCTTCAGTGTGAATGTACAATTTTCATAGTAATGAAAATACAGAAAAATCTTTAAATGAGAATGTGTGTCCAAACTTTTGGTCTGTACACTATATATATATATATATATATATATATATATATATATATATATATAAAGCTCGAGCAAAAGTTAAGTGACCACTGCAAAATGTTAAGTTTGTCTTATTTTTCTCTGTATATATCTCGAATAATGCAAAGTAAACAAGTTCATAATCATTTGGAATCAACAATACTAATGTTTTAACTTAGGAAGAGTTCAAAAATCAATATACCATGATTTTTAATCACAGCTTTCATGCGTCTTGGCATGCTTTCCACCAGTCTTTCATAGAGTTGAGCGACCTTGACCTTTTTAGAGTCGAGCCGGGTTTCGCGAAACCCGACTATCTCAAAAGTCGGGTCGAGTGAAATCGGCCGATTATGACGTAAAGTCGGGATCGACCGAAACACGAAACCCAATGCAAGTCAATGGGGCAGCATAGTCGGCAGTGAGTGGGGGCCAGGAAAACACCTAGAGTGCCCATTTTAATGTCAAAACCATCCATTCTTCTTAATGAAGCTTGTCAAGCGTAATTTACCTTATAATAATTGGAAGGCATTTGAAATTGGGGGTCATTTGGCTAAAGTTGTGGTGGGTAGGGCTGGTTCAAGTAATTAGTGGGCCCAGGAAATCTGGACCACGTCACGGCAGTGGAGCAGGGAGAGGTAAGTATTTCAACTTTGCAAGTGCTGTGAACCTGAGCAAGCAGGGGGGGCCCACTCGTTGGCATTGGCACTGGCACAGGGCCCCTCAAAGTACAGCGGTGTGTTTGCACGGCGGGGGCGCCTCCCACCGGCAGCAACACTTTTGCGTACTATGAGAGGCCCTGTGCCAGTGACGTCGCCAACTAGTATTCCTCCCCCCCACCTGATGAAGGAACCTGCACTTTCATCTGCACCTTCCTCTTTGTCCCCGTGTAAGGTGGTATGGTATGCGGGAAGAGCAACCTGACTTTCAGCAGGGTCACAATGTTGTTGTGTAGCGTGCACGGGGAATGTTGCGTTATGGGTCAATGTACCAGCAGACTCATCTATCACTGGCTGGGCAATGGGCAGGATGAGGAGGAAACACAGATATAGGCCTAAAGAATAAAGTTGGCTAAATGCAGTTCAAAATTGGTAACACAGGAATAACCAGGGGGCATTGCAGTGGAGGACAACTGGAATGAGAGGCTGACACAGAGAATAGGCCCAAATCAGTAAGTAGTCGAAATGCAGTTCAAAATTGGCAACCGTAGTAAACAGGCGGCACAGCTTTGTTCAGTGGAGGAGAACAGCAAGGAGTGGCAGACACCGATAGTAGGCCCCAACCCAACTAGTAGGCAAAATGCAGTCTAACATTAACAACTACTTAACGAGCGCCTGAAAACGGAATTTCAGGACAGGAAACCAGGAGAACAGCAAGGAGTGGCAGACACCGATAGTAGGCCCCAAACCAACTAGTACGCCAAATGCAGTTGTTCCGTTTAACCACAATTTAATGAGAGCCTGAAGATAGAAGTTCAGGAAAGGCAACCTGGAGAACACCTTGGAGTGGAACACACCATCTCTCTACACCCCATACCCAATTTGTAGGCCTAATGCAGTGTAGTTTCCAAGAACTACTAAACGAGAGCCGGAAGATCGAAGCTCAGGAAAGGCAACCTGGAGAACACCTTGGAGTGGAACACACCATCTCTCTACACCCCATACCCAATTTGTAGGCCTAATGCAGTGTAGTTTCCAACAACTACTAAACGAGAGCATGAAGATCGAAGCATTGGCGAGGAAACCTGGGGAACACCTTGGAGTGGAACACACCATCTCTCTACACCCCATACCCAATTTGTAGGCCTAATGCAGTGTAGTTTCCAAGAACTACTAAACGAGAGCCGGAAGATCAAAGCTCAGGAAAGGCAACCTGGAAAACACCTTGGAGTGGAACACACCATCTCTCTACACCCCATACCCAATTTGTAGGCCTAATGCAGCGTAGTTTCCAACAACTACTAAACGAGAGCATGATGATCGAAGCATTGGCGAGGAAACCTGGGGAACACCTTGGAGTGGAACACACCATCTCTCTACAGTGGAACACACCATCTCTCTACACCCCATACCCAATTTGTAGGCCTAATGCAGCGTAGTTTCCAACAACTACTAAACGAGAGCCGGAAGATCGAAGCTCAGGAAAGGCAACCTGGGGAACACCTTGGAGTGGAACACACCATCTCTCTACACCCCATACCCAATTTGTAGGCCCAATGCAGCGTAGTTTCCAACAACTACTAAACGAGAGCCGGAAGATCGAAGCTCATGAAAGGCAACCTGGGGAACACCTTGGAGTGTAACAAACCCTCTCTCTACACCACGGAAGGGCTGATTCTTAGGAAGGAAGGCTGTCGGAAAGAAGCAGGGCGCGTCCGAGGGTGATTATATTCTTATTAGGTATATACTCACCCTCGGACGCGCCCTGCTTCTTTATTTGTAATGAATGTTTATTTGCAATGTGGTTTTGACTTACTCTATTTTTTTGGTAAATAATGATTTTATTATTTTCATTGTTTTGCATCTTCTTGGCAATAATATAAAGAAGACGCGACAGGACAACACTCGTGGATGCCATATCTGTGTTTAAAATTGAAAAAACATTTCAGTTAACTACTTGCAGGAGAAAGTTATTGTAGCTGGTGGCCATTTTTAGTACTGTACCAGATTTTTGTTGTATGTGTTTGTTTTTAATGTTAAAATGTCTGCATTTGATATCTCTCCAGTATTTTCTTTTTTATAAGCAAAATACTTATTTTTATATTTTCTGATGTTGGTTCCAGGGGTACACGGGCAGCAGTGGTGTGGTCAGTGGAGGCCTAGTGGAAGGAGTGACCGCAGACAGGCATCGAAGGCCTAAAATAATAACACATGGCTGTAGGCAATTTTAAATTGGTTCCAGGGGTACACGGGCAGCAGTGGTGTGGTCAGTGTAGTAGTAGTTGAAAGAATGGACCGCAGACAGGCATCGAAGGCCTAAAATAAAAAAATTGGGCTGGCTGTAGGCAATTTTAAATTGGTTCCAGGGGTACACGGGCAGCAGTGGTGTGGTCAGTGGAGGCCTAGTGGAAGGAGTGACCGCAGACAGGCATCGAAGGCCTAAAATAATAACACATGGCTGTAGGCAATTTTAAATTGGTTCCAGGGGTACACGGGCAGCAGTGCCCTGGTCAGTGTAGTAGTAGTTGAAAGAATGGACCGCAGACAGGCATCGAAGGCCTAAAATAAAAAAATTGGGCTGGCTGTAGGCAATTTTAAATTGGTTCCAGGGGTACACAGGCAGCAGTGGTGTGGTCAGTGGAGGCCTAGTGGAAGGAGTGACCGCAGACAGGCATCGAAGGCCTAAAATAATAACACATGGCTGTAGGCAATTTTAAATTGGTTCCAGGGGTACACGGGCAGCAGTGGTGTGGTCAGTGGAGGCCTAGTGGAAGGAGTGACCACAGACAGGCATCGAAGGCCTAAAATAATAACACATGGCTGTAGGCAATTTTAAATTGGTTCCAGGGGTACACGGGCAGCAGTGCCCTGGTCAGTGTAGTAGTAGTTGAAAGAATGGACCGCAGACAGGCATCGAAGGCCTAAAATAAAAAAATTGGGCTGGCTGTAGGCAATTTTAAATTGGTTCCAGGGGTACACGGGCAGCAGTGGTGTGGTCAGTGGAGGCCTAGTGGAAGGAGTGACCACAGACAGGCATCGAAGGCCTAAAATAATAACACATGGCTGTAGGCAATTTTAAATTGGTTCCAGGGGTACACGGGCAGCAGTGCCCTGGTCAGTGTAGTAGTAGTTGAAAGAATGGACCGCAGACAGGCATCGAAGGCCTAAAATAAAAAAATTGGGCTGGCTGTAGGCAATTTTAAATTGGTTCCAGGGGTACACGGGCAGCAGTGGTGTGGTCAGTGGAGGCCTAGTGGAAGGAGTGACCGCAGACAGGCATCGAAGGCGTAAAATAATAACACATGGCTGTAGGCAATTTTAAATTGGTTCCAGGGGTACACGGGCAGCAGTGGTGTGGTCAGTGGAGGCCTAGTGGAAGGAGTGACCGCAGACAGGCATCGAAGGCCTAAAATAATAACACATGGCTGTAGGCAATTTTAAATTGGTTCCAGGGGTACACGGGCAGCAGTGGTGTGGTCAGTGGAGGCCTAGTGGAAGGAGTGACCACAGACAGGCATCGAAGGCCTAAAATAATAACACATGGCTGTAGGCAATTTTAAATTGGTTCCAGGGGTACACGGGCAGCAGTGGTGTGGTCAGTGGAGGCCTAGTGGAAGGAGTGACCGCAGACAGGCATCGAAGGCCTAAAATAATAACACATGGCTGTAGGCAATTCTAAATTGGTTACAGGGGTACACGGGCAGCAGTGGTGTGGTCAGTGGAGGCCTAGTGGAAGGAGTGACCGCAGACAGGCATCGAAGGCCTAAAATAATAACACATGGCTGTAGGCAATTTTAAATTGGTTCCAGGGGTACACGGGCAGCAGTGGTGTGGTCAGTGGAGGTCTAGTGGAAGGAGTGACCACAGACAGGCATCGAAGGCCTAAAATAATAACACATGGCTGTAGGCAATTTTAAATTGGTTCCAGGGGTACACGGGCAGCAGTGCCCTGGTCAGTGTAGTAGTAGTTGAAAGAATGGACCGCAGACAGGCATCGAAGGCCTAAAATAAAAAAATTGGGCTGGCTGTAGGCAATTTTAAATTGGTTCCAGGGGTACACGGGCAGCAGTGGTGTGGTCAGTGGAGGCCTAGTGGAAGGAGTGACCGCAGACAGGCATCGAAGGCCTAAAATAATAACACATGGCTGTAGGCAATTTTAAATTGGTTCCAGGGGTACACGGGCAGCAGTGGTGTGGTCAGTGGAGGCCTAGTGGAAGGAGTGACCGCAGACAGGCATCGAAGGCCTAAAATAATAACACATGGCTGTAGGCAATTTTAAATTGGTTCCAGGGGTACACGGGCAGCAGTGGTGTGGTCAGTGGAGGCCTAGTGGAAGGAGTGACCGCAGACAGGCATCGAAGGCCTAAAATAATAACACATGGCTGTAGGCAATTTTAAATTGGTTCCAGGGGTACACGGGCAGCAGTGCCCTGGTCAGTGTAGTAGTAGTTGAAAGAATGGACCGCAGACAGGCATCGAAGGCCTAAAATAAAAAAATTGGGCTGGCTGTAGGCAATTTTAAATTGGTTCCAGGGGTACACGGGCAGCAGTGGTGTGGTCAGTGGAGGCCTAGTGGAAGGAGTGACCGCAGACAGGCATCGAAGGCCTAAAATAATAACACATGGCTGTAGGCAATTTTAAATTGGTTCCAGGGGTACACGGGCAGCAGTGGTGTGGTCAGTGGAGGCCTAGTGGAAGGAGTGACCGCAGACAGGCATCGAAGGCCTAAAATAGTAACACATGGCTGTAGGCAATTTTAAATTGGTTCCAGGGGTACACGGGCAGCAGTGGTGTGGTCAGTGGAGGCCTAGTGGAAGGAGTGACCGCAGACAGGCATCGAAGGCCTAAAATAATAACACATGGCTGTAGGCAATTCTAAATTGGTTCCAGGGGTACACGGGCAGCAGTGGTGTGGTCAGTGGAGGCCTAGTGGAAGGAGTGACCGCAGACAGGCATCGAAGGCCTAAAATAATAACACATGGCTGTAGGCAATTTTAAATTGGTTCCAGGGGTACACGGGCAGCAGTGGTGTGGTCAGTGGAGGCCTAGTGGAAGGAGTGACCACAGACAGGCATCGAAGGCCTAACATAACAAAAATGTCAATACAATGGTATTGTCAGTGGCAGGCATTGAAGGATGTCAGCGCATAGACTAAACATTGGTGGAGCTGTGAGATAATTTTGCAAGTGGTAGCGCACTGTTTGAGCTGGGGTGGGGGGAAACTGTCTTGTGGCCGGCGGTACAGGCCCAGGGCCCCTCATTTTACTACGGTGTGTCTGACGTTGGGTGCGCACCACCACCGCCAGAGACACTTTATTGTACTAGGAGGGACCCAGTGGCAGTGCTGTCGACCAAAAGCGGGCTCACCCACCTCTTCAGACAAACTGCACTCTCACGGGTGCTGTCGCCAAGTGTCGATACCACGGCCCCGTGTGGGGAGTTTGGCCATTTAGTGAGGTGTAAACATGTCGTATGCTGGACAATCAGGTGCAGAAAATTACGAGATTGGAAAAGGCATTCAGAATAGTCCACAGGCAATACCTTTTCATAGGAAAGCTAGGTGTCAGCCGGGCAAGGTGGGGCAAAAGATTTCGAAATCCAGTTGTGGTTCATTTTAATGAAGGTTAGATCATCTACATTTTGGGTAGCCAGACGAGTCCTTTTTTCTGTTAGTATTGAACCTGCAGCACTGAATACTCTTTCTGATAGGACACTAGCTGCCGGGCAAGCAAGCTCCTGCAATGCATATTCTGCCAATTCTGGCCAGGTGTCTAATTTTGATGCCCAGTAATCAAATGGGAATGACGGTTGAGGGAGAACATCGATAAGGGATGAAAAATAGTTTGTAACCATACTGGACAAATGTTGTCTCCTGTCACTTTGAATTGATGCTGCAGTACCTGTCCTGTCTGCGGTCATAGCAAAATCACTCCACAACCTGGTCAGAAAACCCCTCTGGCCAACGCCACTTCTGATTTCTGCCCCTCTAACTCCTCTGGTCTGCTGGCCCCTGCAGCTCGTGTGAGAACGATCACGGGCGCTGTGTGCAGGGAATGCCAGAAGCAAACGGTCAACAAGAGTTGATTGTTTGGTTGCTAATATTAGTTCCAAGTTCTCATGTGGCATTATATTTTGCAATTTGCCTTTATAGCGAGGATCAAGGAGGCAGGCCAACCAGTAATCGTCATCATTCATCATTTTAGTTATGCGTGTGTCCCTTTTGAGGATACGTAAGGCATAATCCGCCATGTGGGCCAAAGTTCCAGTTCTCAAATCTGCGGTTGTGCTTGGTTGAGGGGCAGTTTCAGGCAAATCAACGTCACTTGTGTCCCTCAAAAAACCAGAACCCGGCCTTGCCGCGCCACCAATTTCCAGTGGCCCCGGAAAAGCTTCCTCATTAAAAATATAATCATCCCCATCATCCTCCTCGTCCTCCTCCTCCTCTTCGCCCGCTACCTCGTCCTGTACACTGCCCTGGCCAGACAATGGCTGACTGTCATCAAGGCTTTCCTCTTCCTCAGCTGCAGACGCCTGATCCTTTATGTGCGTCAAACTTTGCATCAGCAGACGCATTAGGGGGATGCTCATGCTTATTATGGTGTTGTCTGCACTAACCAGCCGTGTGCATTCCTCAAAACACTGAAGGACTTGACACATGTCTTGAATCTTCGACCACTGCACACCTGACAACTCCATGTCTGCCATCCTACTGCCTGCCCGTGTATGTGTATCCTCCCACAAAAACATAACAGCCCGCCTCTGTTCACACAGTCTCTGAAGCATGTGCAGTGTTGAGTTCCACCTTGTTGCAACGTCTATGATTAGGCGATGCTGGGGAAGGTTCAAAGAACGCTGATAGGTCTGCATACGGCTGGAGTGTACGGGCGAACGGCGGATATGTGAGCAAAGTCCACGCACTTTGAGGAGCAGGTCGGATAACCCCGGATAACTTTTCAGGAAGCACTGCACCACCAGGTTTAAGGTGTGAGCCAGGCAAGGAATGTGTTTCAGTTGGGAAAGGGAGATGGCAGCCATGAAATTCCTTCCGTTATCACTCACTACCTTGCCTGCCTCAAGATCTACAGTGCCCAGCCACGACTGCGTTTCTTTCTGCAAGAACTCGGACAGAACTTCCGCGGTGTGTCTGTTGTCGCCCAAACACTTCATAGCCAATACAGCCTGCTGACGTTTGCCAGTAGCTGCCCCATAATGGGAGACCTGGTGTGCAACAGTGGCAGCTGCGGATGGAGTGGTTGTGCGACTGCGGTCTGTGGACGAGCTCTCGCTTCTGCAGGAGGACGAAGAGGAGGAGGAGGGGGTGCGAACGGCTACAGCCAATTGTTTCCTAGACCGTGGGCTAGGCAGAACTGTCCCAAACTTGCTGTCCCCTGTGGACCCTGCATCCACCACATTTACCCAGTGTGCCGTGATGGACACGTAACGTCCCTGGCCATGCCTACTGGTCCATGCATCTGTTGTCAGGTGCACCTTTGTGCTCACAGATTGCCTGAGTGCATGGACGATGCGCTCTTTAACATGCTGGTGGAGGGCTGGGATGGCTTTTCTGGAAAAAAAGTGTCGACTGGGTAGCTCGTAGCGTGGTACAGCGTAGTCCATCAGGGCTTTGAAAGCTTCGCTTTCAACTAACCGGTAGGGCATCATCTCTAACGAGATTAGTCTAGCTATGTGGGCGTTCAAACCCTGTGTACGCGGATGCGAGGCTAAGTACTTCCTTTTTCTAACCATAGTCTCATGTAGGGTGAGCTGGACTGGAGAGCTGGAGATCGTGGAACTAGCGGGGGTGCCGGTGGACATGGCAGACTGAGAGACGGTGGGAGATGGTATTGTTGCCGCCGGTGCCCTAGATGCAGTGTTTCCTACTATGAAACTGGTGATTCCCTGACCCTGACTGCTTTGGCCTGGCAAAGAAACCTGCACAGATACTGCAGGTGGTGCGGAAAATGGTGGCCCTACACTGCCGGAAGGGATGTTGCGTTGCTGACTAGCTTCATTGGCCGAGGGTGCTACAACCTTAAGGGACGTTTGGTAGTTAGTCCAGGCTTGCAAATGCATGGTGGTTAAATGTCTATGCATGCAACTTGTATTGAGACTTTTCAGATTCTGTCCTCTGCTTAAGGTAGTTGAACATTTTTGACAGATGACTTTGCGTTGATCAATTGGATGTTGTTTAAAAAAATGCCAGACTGCACTCTTTCTAGCATCGGATACCTTTTCAGGCATTGCAGACTGAGCTTTAACCGGATGGCCACGCTGTCCTCCAACAGGTTTTAGCTTTGCCACGCGTTTTGGGCAAGATACGGGCCCGGCAGATGGAACCTGTTGCGATGTTGATGCCTGCTGCGGCCCCTCCTCCTCCGCTTCAGAACTGCTGCCGCCTGCACCCTGTTCCCCCAATGGCTGCCAATCGGGGTCAAGAACTGGGTCATCTATTACCTCTTCTTGTAGCTCGTGTGCAACTTCGTCTGTGTCACCGTGTCGGTCGGTGGTATAGCGTTCGTGATGGGGCAACATAGTCTCATCAGGGTCTGATTCTTGATCAGCACCCTGCGAGGGCAATGTTGTGGTCTGAGTCAAAGGACCAGCATAGTAGTCTGGCTGTGGCTGTGCATCAGTGCACTCCATGTCAGATTCAACTTGTAATGGGCATGGACTGTTAACTGCTTCACTTTCTAAGCCAGGGACGGTATGTGTAAAGAGCTCCATGGAGTAACCCGTTGTGTCGCCTGCTGCATTCTTCTCTGTTGTTGTTTTTGCTGAAGAGGACAAGGAAGCGACTTGTCCCTGACCGTGAACATCCACTAACGACGCGCTGCTTTGACATTTACCAGTTTCACGAGAGGAGGCAAAAGAGCTAGAGGCTGAGTCAGCAAGATAAGCCAAAACTTGCTCTTGCTGCTCCGGCTTTAAAAGCGGTTTTCCTACTCCCAGAAAAGGGAGCGTTCGAGGCCTTGTGTAGCCAGACGACGAACCTGGCTCCACAGCTCCAGACTTAGGTGCAATATTTTTTTTCACACGACCAGCTGATGCTCCACCACTACCACTACCCTCATTACCAGCTGACAATGAACGCCCCCGGCCACGACCTCTTCCACCATACTTCCTCATTGTTTTAAAAACGTAAACAAACTAACGGTATTTGTTGCTGTCACACAAATTACACGGTGAGCTATAACTTCAGTATGATTTAGCTACCCCTTTACAGGTGAGTGAGACCACAACGAAAATCAGGCACAATGTTACACACTCTGTTGTTGGTGGCAACAAATGAGAGAGATGCCACACACGCAGGACTGTCACTGAAGCACAAATGTAAATATTAATCTCCCACTGATTTGATTTTTTTTTTTTTCAGGGAGACTTTAGAAAAAAAAAAAATAGAATAAAATGATTTTTTCAGGAAGAATTTAGAAACCAAAGAAAATAAAATGATTTTTTCAGGGAGAATTTAGAAAACAAATAAAACAAAAAAAGGCTTTCTATGGCCCACTGAGTGAGAGATGACGCACACAGGAGTCAGGAGTGGCACACAAGCCCAGAGGCCAATATTTATCTCCCACTGATTGATGTAGTGATTTTTTCAGGTAGATTTTGGAACCCAAATCAAGCTAAAAAAAATAATAGGCTTTCTATGGCCCACAATTGGAGAGAGAGAGAGAGAGAGATGGCACACCCAGGAGTCAAGACTGGCACACAAGCAGAAAGGGCAATATTAATCTCCCACTGATTTGTTTTTGTTTTTTTGTTTTTTTTCAGGGAGACTTTAGGAAAAAAAAAATAGAATAAAATGATTTTTTCAGGAAGAATTTAGAAACCAAAAAAAATAAAATGATTTTTTCAGGGAGAATTTAGAAAACAAATAAAACAAAAAAAGGCTTTCTATGGCCCACTGAGTGAGAGATGACGCACACAGGAGTCAGGAGTGGCACACAAGCCCAGAGGCCAATATTTATCTCCCACTGATTGATGTAGTGATTTTTTCAGGTAGATTTTGGAACCCAAATCAAGCTAAAAAAATAATAGGCTTTCTATGGCCCACAATTGGAGAGAGAGAGAGAGATGGCACACCCAGGAGTCAAGACTGGCACACAAGCAGAAAGGGCAATATTAATCTCCCACTGATTTGTTTTTTTTTTGTTTTTTTTCAGGGAGACTTTAGGAAAAAAAAAATGGAATAAAATGATTTTTTCAGGAAGAATTTAGAAAACAAATAAAATAAAATGATTTTTTCAGGGAGAATTTAGAAAACAAATAAAACAAAAAAAGGCTTTCTATGGCCCACTGAGTGAGAGATGACGCACACAGGAGTCAGGAGTGGCTCACAAGCCCAGAGGCCAATATTTATCTCCCACTGATTGATGTAGTGATTTTTTCAGGTAGATTTTGGAACCCAAATCAAGCTAAAAAAATAATAGGCTTTCTATGGCCCACAATTGGAGAGAGAGAGAGAGATGGCACACCCAGGAGTCAAGACTGGCACACAAGCAAAAAGGGCAATATTAATCTCCCACTGATTTGTTTTTTTTTGGTTTTTTTTTCAGGGAGACTTTAGGAAAAAAAAAATAGAATAAAATGATTTTTTCAGGAAGAATTTAGAAACCAAAGAAAATAAAATGATTTTTTCAGGGAGAATTTAGAAAACAAATAAAACAAAAAAAGGCTTTCTATGGCCCACTGAGTGAGAGATGACGCACACAGGAGTCAGGAGTGGCACACAAGCCCAGAGGCCAATATTTATCTCCCACTGATTGATGTAGTGATTTTTTCAGGTAGATTTTGGAACCCAAATCAAGCTAAAAAAATAATAGGCTTTCTATGGCCCACAATTGGAGAGAGAGAGAGAGAGATGGCACACCCAGGAGTCAAGACTGGCACACAAGCAGAAAGGGCAATATTAATCTCCCACTGATTTGTTTTTTTTGTTTCGTTTTTTCAGGGAGACTTTAGGAAAAAAAAATAGAATAAAATGATTTTTTCAGGAAGAATTTAGAAACCAAAGAAAATTAAATGATTTTTTCAGGGAGAATTTAGAAAACAAATAAAACAAAAAAAGGCTTTCTATGGCCCACTGAGTGAGAGATGACGCACACAGGAGTCAGGAGTGGCACACAAGCCCAGAGGCCAATATTTATCTCCCACTGATTGATGTAGTGATTTTTTCAGGTAGATTTTGGAACCCAAATCAAGCTAAAAAAATAATAGGCTTTCTATGGCCCACAATTGGAGAGAGAGAGAGAGATGGCACACCCAGGAGTCAAGACTGGCACACAAGCAGAAAGGGCAATATTAATCTCCCACTGATTTGTTTTTTTTGTTTTTTTTTTCAGGGAGACTTTAGGAAAAAAAAAATAGAATAAAATGATTTTTTCAGGAAGAATTTAGAAACCAAAGAAAATAAAATGATTTTTTCAGGGAGAATTTAGAAAACAAATAAAACAAAAAAAGGCTTTCTATGGCCCACTGAGTGAGAGATGACGCACACAGGAGTCAGGAGTGGCACACAAGCCCAGAGGCCAATATTTATCTCCCACTGATTGATGTAGTGATTTTTTCAGGTAGATTTTGGAACCCAAATCAAGCTAAAAAAAATAATAGGCTTTCTATGGCCCACAATTGGAGAGAGAGAGATGGCACACCCAGGAGTCAAGACTGGCACACAAGCAGAAAGGGCTATATTAATCTCCCACTGATTTGTTTTTTTTTGTTTTTTTTTTCAGGGAGACTTTAGGAAAAAAAAATAGAATAAAATGATTTTTTCAGGAAGAATTTAGAAACCAAAGAAAATAAAATGATTTTTTCAGGGAGAATTTAGAAAACAAATAAAACAAAAAAAGGCTTTCTATGGCCCACTGAGTGAGAGATGACGCACACAGGAGTCAGGAGTGGCACACAAGCCCAGAGGCCAATATTTATCTCCCACTGATTGATGTAGTGATTTTTTCAGGTAGATTTTGGAACCCAAATCAAGCTAAAAAAATAATAGGCTTTCTATGGCCCACAATTGGAGAGAGAGAGAGAGATGGCACACCCAGGAGTCAAGACTGGCACACAAGCAGAAAGGGCAATATTAATCTCCCAC
Source organism: Ranitomeya imitator (assembly GCF_032444005.1). Classification (NCBI taxonomy): domain Eukaryota; kingdom Metazoa; phylum Chordata; class Amphibia; order Anura; family Dendrobatidae; genus Ranitomeya; species Ranitomeya imitator. Next base: position 433,265,770 of record NC_091285.1, read on the forward strand.
TGATTTGTTTTTTTTTTTGTTTTTTTTCAGGGAGACTTTAGGAAAAAAAAAAAATAGAATAAAATGATTTTTTCAGGAAGAATTTAGAAACCAAAGAAAATAAAATGATTTTTTCAGGGAGAATTTAGAAAACAAATAAAACAAAAAAAGGCTTTCTATGGCCCACTGAGTGAGAGATGACGCACACAGGAGTCAGGAGTGGCACACAAGCCCAGAGGCCAATATTTATCTCCCACTTTTTTTTTTTTGTTCCAGGGAAAATTTATAAACCCAATAAAAAAAATAATAAATAGGCTTTCTATGGCCCACTATCTGAGAGACAGAGAGAGATGGAACGCTTAGGACTGGCACACAAGCCCAAAGGCCAATATTAATCTCCCTTTTTTTTTGTAAGGGAGAATTTATAAAACAAAAAAAAAATAAATAAATAGGCTTTCTATGGCCCACTATTTGTGAGAGAGATGGCACGCTCAGGACTGGCACACAAGCCCAGAGGCCAATATTAATCTCCCACTTTTTTTTTTTTTCCAGGGAAAATTTATAAACCCAATAAAAAAATAAATAAATAAATAGGCTTTCTATGGCCCACTATCTGAGAGAGAGAGATGGCACGCTTAGGACTGGCACACAAGCCCAAAGGCCAATATTAATCTCCCACTGATTGATTTATTGATTTTTTCAGGTAGAATTTAGAACCCAAATAAAGCAAAAAAAAAAAAAAAAATGGGCTTTCTATGGCCCACTGAGTGAGTGATGATGCACACAGGAGTCAGGAGTGGCACACAAGCCCTGAGGCCAATATTTTTCTCCCACTGATTGATGTAGTGATTTTTTCAGGTAGATTTTATAACCCAAATCAAGCAAAAAAATAAATAGGCTTTCTATGGCCCACTGAGTGAGAGATGACACAGACAGGGATGGCACTCTAGCAGAAATGTCAATCTTAATCTCCCACAAAAAAAAAAAAAAAAACAGGGAGTGTCCTTCAATTACTATCTCCCTGCAGTAATCTCAGCCAGGTATGGCAGGCAGCAATAAGGAGTGGACTGATGCCCAAATTAAATAAAAAGTGTGTACAAACCAAAAAGATAGCTGTGCAGAAAGGAAGGAACAAGAGGATTTGTGCTTTGAAAAAAGCAGTTGGTTTGCACAGCGGCGTACACACAGCAATGCAGCTATCAGGGAGCCTTCTAGGGCAGCCCAATGAGCTACAGCGCTGAGGGGAAAAAAAAAAAATGTAGCTTCCACTGTCCCTGCACACCGAAGGTGGTGTTGGGCAGTGGAAATCGCTACAGCACAAGCGGTTTGGTGGTTAATGGACCCTGCCTAACGCTATCCCTGCTTCTGACGAAGCGGCAGCAACCTCTCCCTAAGCTCAGATCAGCAGCAGTAACATGACGGTCGGCGGGAACTCCCCTTTATAGCCCCTGTGACGCCGCAGACAGCAAGCTAATCACTGCAATGCCCTTCTCTAAGATGGTGGGGACCAGGACCTATGTCATCACGCTGCCCACACTCTGCGTTTACCTTCATTGGCTGAGAAATGGCGCTTTTCGCGTCATTGAAATGCGACTTTGGCGCGAAAGTCGCGTACCGCATGGCCGACCCCGCACAGGGGTCGGATCGGGTTTCATGAAACCCGACTTTGCCAAAAGTCGGCGACTTTTGAAAATGAACGACCCGTTTCGCTCAACCCTAGTCTTTCACACTGCTTATGGCGCAAACATTTAAGCAGGTTTTCTTTGATGGCTTGTGACTATCCATCATCCACCTGATTACATTCCAGAGGGTTTCAATGGGGTTCAGGTGTGGAGATTGGACTGCATATTGCACATTGGGCTGTGTGTGTATATATATATATATATATATAACATACACAAATTTTTGGCTAACGATACGATACGATACGATACACTTTATTGATCCCGTGGGAAATTATGGACCTAATTATGGCTAACATAAAGATTTTTCTTGTTCATATGTAATTTCACGCGCATTTTGTGCAAAATCCAGACGTGATGGTTTAAAATCAGAGATAAGTGAGCACTAAAGTGCTCGGATGCTCGTTACTTGAACCTAGCTATTTCTAATGCTCAGGTGCTCGATTTGAGTAACAAGTATAATGCTAGTCAATTGGAAATCTGAGCATTTTTCCAGCCGACTCTGCAAGAAGGCAGTGAAAATGTTAAGTGAAAATGTTAAAATGGATGGAAAAAGTACTGAATGGAAGGAGAACAGCATGGAGAAGACCCCTGGAAGCATCTCTCTGACTCCCTGATCGCTGATTAGAACAATGGTGTCACACTTTTAATCAACTTACAGGACTGACAATAAAACATTCAAAATTGATGAGAAATTGGAGTTTACAGGAAAAAATGTTAAGAAGCGTTTTTTCCTGTATAATGACTTGTACATAAGGCACATTTTCAAACTTTTTTTTATTATAATTTATGTAAACTAATACTGAATTTTTTATTAGAAAATTTTGAAATTGCAGTGCAATTTTTGAAGGAGGCATGAAGTGCCAAAAATTAGGGTCTGTATTAGGCATAAAGGAAGGTTTCATACACATTCTGTTCAAATTGTCATATAGTCATATAGTGGTACTCCTATACTCATAAAGGCTATGTTCTAGGTGCAAATCCTGCCAAAAATTTCAAGCTTGGTCATCCATACACCATTGAAGGCACCAACTGTAGTGCCCCATTCAAATATTGTGAATAAAGTGTAGTTGTCATACTCCTACACTCATAAAAGCTCTGCAAACAGTGCAAAGCCAAACTGGATTGCCTCATAAAAAATTAAGAAAGTGTAGTTGAATATTAAAAATACTTGATGTGCTGCTATCATCTGGTAGTGTGGAAAAGTCAGGTCTAATCCAGTCTTTGTTAATTTTTATCAAAGTAAGCCTGTCAGCATTTTTTGCAAAAGCGCCTGTCTGTTATGAGCCCCCCGGCAGCACTAACACCCCCCCTCATATAAGACGCTAGCGGCAGGGCAGCACAACACCTCCAAGGCATATTGGGACAGCTCAAGAATTTCACAGTGTACCTGTGCCTCTGCTGTGTTTCTCCCTTGCCTCTACTCCTTGGTTGGGTAAGGGAGCTTGCCCCCTGCTGCTAGTGTTGTTTTATGGGAGTTTTTTCCACATATTTTCATCAATGGCCTTATAGAGTAGCACCATTTTAGAAGACCTCTCAGATTCAGGGACATAGAGACGCAAAGTTCTTCTTGTAGCGTGGGTCTAGCAGGTTGAACATCCAGTATTTTTTTGGCCAAGATTAATGTAATGCCAGGGTCACAGGAGAGGCAGTGGTACATAAAGTCTGCCGCATGTGTCAAGGTCCCTACAGCCAACACGTCCCTGTCTCCACCATGATGACAACACTCCATTTCCTCATCCTCCTTCTACTTCCTCTCTTTCTCCTCATTACCATCCACGTAGGAGAGATGGGGCAAAGGTTGTGTGGGCACTAGCCTTTGTTGTGCTGCTAAATAGCTCCTGTTGCTCCTCCTCCACCTTCACCTTCTCATTGTTACCCAATCCGCGCTGGGCAGATGAGATGAGATGACGCTGGGCTGGGTAGTATCTCCCTGTCTCATATCTTCCACCATCTCCACCTGGTCTGTATGCAGAGTTTCATTAATTATGAGCTGCGACTGTTTAAGTAGGAACAGAAACTGGATTGTTGCGCTGAATATGGCATCATCACTGCTTACCATATTTGAGGAGTCCTCAGAGTCTTGGAGAACCACACAAAAATCATACATTCATGCCCACTCTTCATTTGTTATGTGTGGAGGCTGACCAAAATACCGAAGGGCTTGTTTGAGCTGGTACTCAACAACTGGCCTCTGCTGCTCACAAAGCCTTGCCAGCATGTGCAGTGTGGAGTTCCAGCATGTGGACACATTGCACACCAGTCGGTAATCTGGCATTTGCATACGCTGCTGGGTATGTTTTCAGAAACCGCTGAACTACCAAGTTGAATAAACGAAAAAACAGCCGCACTCTCTCAGGAGGATATATCTTGCAAAAGGTGATGTATTCATTCACATGTGTTGACACAGATATATATATATACACACAGCAGGATAAGATAAATGGAGTAACGTTTCGACCCTGCTCTGGGTCTGTCTCAAACTGCAAGCAAACACAAACTACAATTAGTGCTATATACATATAAGGTGCATGGCATAAATCAAAATCTACAAATATATATACAACTCTATCTACAATCAATAATTAATGGATCCCGTTACTAGGAAATCGTTCATGAGATATACCGTAATCAATGCACTGAGATCCTCTCCGTGGTTTCTAATGGGTTAGGTAATTTTATGAGAAACAATACTACAGGAACTAGGACCGGAGACAAAATAGTTAAGTAAATCCAATGGTAAGTTCAATCGTACCTAGTGGTGGACATGGTGTGTATTAGAATTGATATCCGCATAAGTACTAACCTGCGTTTCAGATAGTAGACAAAGTGAAGTGTGGTCCTTTTAAGGGCTGCGGATAAAGAGAGAGGAAGAGGGAATCCCTTGTCAGGAAATGTGTAATCTGTATGGTAAAGTAGTGGTACGGGGTATAGAGTACTTTCCAACCTCCTCTTGGTGCAGTGCTGGAGTATCCTGCTTCTTTAGATGTGGGTATCCGCATTGGTGGCAGTGTTTCTATTTATAGCGCCTGCTGGCTGCACAGCGAGGCTGTGTCTGTCAAAAGGAGGTGTGGAGCGCAGTGTGTGCGCGCTACGCTGGCGGCACCTGCGCAGTGTGGAGATTGAGATGGAGGCTTGGAGTCTCCATGACTGCGATGTGTAACTGCGCATGCGCGATCAGCGTTGGATACCCTGAGCTCGCGTGTGATTGCTGAAGGTGCCTGCGTAGTATGAGCTGACAGTGCCAAGCTGCGCACTCGTAGATGGGTGCCTGCCATAGATAAAGGTCTGGGTTGCCTGAAGGGAGGTGCTGTTAGACCCAAAGAGGTCAAAAGGGACAAAGGAGGAGTATACTACTGGAAAGGGGCAGATAGTATATAGTGAAGGCTGGTAGGAATCATCACTAGTAAAGTAATTAAAGTGGAGCCCCAGATGAAAAGTAGAAAAGAATAAAGATGAGTATGAATAACCGCAGAGAACTTATTTAGATCAAAAATAAAAAATAATCAAATATATAAATGAAACAAATCCAAAAAGAAAAAATGAATAAAAAGAAAAATAAAATTAATAAATAAAATTAAATAAAATAAAATGAAATGAAATTGAAAATGATAAAAATGATGAAAATTATAAATGTGGTGAAAAAAATGAGGTAAAGTTTATAACAAAAAATTGTGATTGTAGTAAAAATAAAAATAAAAACAGAAATAAAATAAAATAAAAATAATGAAAATAAAGAATAAAATAAAAAACAAAAAACAAAAATAAAATAAAAGCTAAAATTAAAAAATAAAATATAATAAAAAATAAAAAATAAAATTCAAAATTAAAATACGGAAAATTCTGTAACTTACCCATGGCAGGCGTTAGGAATAATTAGTCAAGTCAGTGCGTCTATAAGAATAAGTAGAAAGTTAGAACTAAAGTAATAATACTAATTAATTATGTCTACATCTATCCACCACTAAGTTTTCAAATGTATCTTACACATGTATATTGTAAATTGATAGATCCAATTCCCTGTTGAGGCCCTTTGGCGAGGGTTTGTAATAAGTGTATCCAGTAGGCTTTCCTCTCCCTGAGTAATTTGTTGTGATTGCCGCCCCTTCTGGGTCTCTCGACCTGTTCCACAACTTGGAATCTTAGTTGTGAAACTGAGTGTTTGGCTGATATGAAATGTTCTGAAATGGGTAGCCACGTCTTTTTGCACCTAATTGTGGATTTATGGCTTGATATGCGGTCATGGACGTTTGCAGTACAGATGTGGCACAGTGCTTACAGAGTGACATTTCCCTGCTTTCCTGGCAACCTCTATTCTTCCTGGCAGTCTCTGCCTCACTTCTGGCAATCCCAGCCTCATTTCTGGCAATCCCTGCCTCGCTTCCGGCAATCCCTGCTTCTTTCCAGCTATCTCTGCTCTTCCCGGACAATCTCTGTCCCGTCCGTGTTTTTAGGCCCACCAGCTTCCTGCCATTCACCTGGTCCGGCTTCGAGTTAGTGTAACAGACTCGTAGTCTCAGCTTCACTCAATCCCTTCCGTAAGCTTCGGATCCGCTTTAGAATGGTCCTGATTAAGCTGGTGACCGCCTGCACGACACTCAGCCTGGGGCCTCTTCTTGCCGAAGCAACCTTATCACAACGGCTGTCAGACTGTCTCCCTCACTACATTCCCCTGCTCTGCACTGCACTACTCTGTGACTTCTCCCAGTCTGGAAAACCCCCATGCTGCCCATACCTAAACTAATACTCCTATTCCCTATCTCTAGAATGTCCCCTCTATTCTAATCCCACTATTGTCCTTTGCTATTACCCTAATTACCCTATACTATCCCAAAAGGTACCTTCACACATAACGATATTGTTAACGATATCGTTGCTATTTGTGACGTAGCAACGATATCGTTAATGAAATCGTTCTGTGTGACAGCGACCAACGATCAGGCCCCTGCTGGGAGATCGTTGGTCGCTGAATAAAGTCCAGAACTTTATTTCGTCGCTGGACTCCCTGGAGACATCGCTGGATCGGCGTGTGTGACACCGATCCAGCGATGTCTTCACTGGTAACCAGGGTAAACATCGGGTAACTAAGCGCAGGGCCGCGCTTAGTAACCCGATGTTTACCCTGGTTACCATGCTAAAAGTAAAAAAAAACAAACACTAGATACTTACCTACCGCTGTCTGTCCTCCAGCGCTGCGCTCTGCACTCCTCCTGTACTGGCTGTGAGCCGGAAAGCAGAGCGGTGACGTCACCGCTCTGCTTTCCAGCTCACAGACAGTACAGGAGGAGAGCAGAGAAGCAGAGCGCAGCGCTGGAGGACAGACAGCGGTAGGTAAGTATCTAGTGTTTGTTTTTTTTAACTTTTAGCATGGTATCCAGGGTAAACATCGGGTTACTAAGCGCGGCCCTGCGCTTAGTTACCCGATGTTTACCGGCATCGTTGGTCGCTGGAGAGCTGTCTGTGTGACAGCTCTCCAGCGACCAAACAGCGACGCTGCAGCGATCCGGATCGTTGTCGGTATCGCTGCAGCGTCGCTTAATGTGAAGGGGCCTTAAGCTTGTAAACAGTACATACACAATACAGCAACATTACAGGAACACATTAGCACTTTTAAACGACAAGGGGCCGCACCTAATCCAGGGCCCCTTGTGAACAGGGTCCAAAGAGGAGGATACGATACGATACGATACACTTTATTGATCCCGTGGGAAATTATGGTATCACAGCAGCACGACTTAAAACATAAAAATCATAAAAGAATTACATAGTTGACATGACAGTTTGTTGACAGAAGAACATTATACATTAGAATAGGACATACACAACGAGTGAACTGAAATGTAGAGAAATAAGTAGACATTCACCTTGGTGGTTTAACCCTAATGTTATTGTTGTACATTCCCATGGCAGTTGGCACAAACGATTTCCTATATTTTTCCTTCTTACACCTCAGAAGTATTAGCCGGTTACTGAAGGTGCTCTTCTGTCTCATGAATAGCTCATATAGTGGATGTGCATTATTGTTCATAATTGTCATACACTTTTTCAGAGTTCTTTTCTCCACTACCTCCCCAAAAGAGTCCAGATTGCAGCCCACAGCAGAACTTGCCTTCTTAATACATAGTAACATAGTAACATAGTTAGTAAGGCCGAAAAAAGACATTTGTCCATCCAGTTCAGCCTATATTCCATCATAATAAATCCCCAGATCTACGTCCTTCTACAGAACCTAATAATTGTATGATACAATATTGTTCTGCTCCAGGAAGACATCCAGGCCTCTCTTGAACCCCTCGACTGAGTTCGCCATCACCACCTCCTCAGGCAAGCAATTCCAGATTCTCACTGCCCTAACAGTAAAGAATCCTCTTCTATGTTGGTGGAAAAACCTTCTCTCCTCCAGACGCAAAGAATGCCCCCTTGTGCCCGTCACCTTCCTTGGTATAAACAGATCCTCAGCGAGATATTTGTATTGTCCCCTTATATACTTATACATGGTTATTAGATCGCCCCTCAGTCGTCTTTTTTCTAGACTAAATAATCCTAATTTCGCTAATCTATCTGGGTATTGTAGTTCTCCCATCCCCTTTATTAATTTTGTTGCCCTCCTTTGTACTCTCTCTAGTTCCATTATATCCTTCCTGAGCACCGGTGCCCAAAACTGGACACAGTACTCCATGTGCGGTCTAACTAGGGATTTGTACAGAGGCAGTATAATGCTCTCATCATGTGTATCCAGACCTCTTTTAATGCACCCCATGATCCTGTTTGCCTTGGCAGCTGCTGCCTGGCACTGGCTGCTCCAGGTAAGTTTATCATTAACTAGGATCCCCAAGTCCTTCTCCCTGTCAGATTTACCCAGTGGTTTCCCATTCAGTATGTAATGGTGATATTGATTCCTTCTTCCCATGTGTATAACCTTACATTTATCATTGTTAAACCTCATCTGCCACCTTTCAGCCCAAGTTTCCAACTTATCCAGATCCATCTGTAGCAGAATACTATCTTCTCTTGTATTAACTGCTTTACATAGTTTTGTATCATCTGCAAATATCGATATTTTACTGTGTAAACCTTCTACCAGATCATTAATGAATATGTTGAAGAGAACAGGTCCCAATACTGACCCCTGCGGTACCCCACTGGTCACAGCGACCCAGTTAGAGACTATACCATTTATAACCACCCTCTGCTTTCTATCACTAAGCCAGTTACTAACCCATTTACACACATTTTCCCCCAGACCAAGCATTCTCATTTTGTGTACCAACCTCTTGTGCGGCACGGTATCAAACGCTTTGGAAAAATCGAGATATACCACGTCCAATGACTCACCGTGGTCCAGCCTATAGCTTACCTCTTCATAAAAACTGATTAGATTGGTTTGACAGGAGCGATTTCTCATAAACCCATGCTGATATCGAGTTAAACAGTTATTCTCATTGAGATAATCCAGAATAACATCCCTCAGAAACCCTTCAAATATTTTACCAACAATAGAGGTTAGACTTACTGGCTAATAATCTTATTCAGCTTATTAGCATCAGAGGCCCGCACACTACTACGGAGGCATGTGACAGCTTCGGTCACCTCCTTACACTTGACTGGAGACAAAAGAGGTGAGCTGGTCATACATGAAGGAAGCCTTACTTATAGGGTATTATTCATTTAGAATTGTGTTTTGCACAGCAGTGTTAAAGAATGCACCACTGGTGCAATATGCACCTAATTCATTAAGAGTATGTCTGTTAATGAATTGGGCACATCTCATAACTATCATGTGCGAGAAATATTATTCCAAACAGGGACTGAAGTACATTTCTGCCATAATTTACACCACTAAAGTGGCATAAATTTTGATGACACTTTGGTATAAACAGAATTTTTTATTGTTTAGAAATTAGAAGTGTTAAAAATTGCTCACTTTTCCAACAAAATTTACAAAACCAACTTTTGCAGGGACTACATCACATTTGAAGTGACTTTAAGGGGCCTATATGACAGAAAATACCCCAAAATGACACCGCACTAAAAACGGCACTATTCAAAGTTCTCAAAACCACATTCAAGAAGCTTATTAACTCTTCAAGTGCTTCATAGGAACTGAAGCATTTTGTAAGGAAAAAATGAACATTTTAATTTCTCCCTCAAAAATGTTGCTTTATCCTCCAATTTTTCATTTTCACAAAGGTAGCAGGGCGGGAAGCATCTGGCAAAATTTGGTTTTATAATGTGGATTTAGCAGAGTGGCAACCCAGTAGTTAGCAGTATTCCTAATAATAACTATACAGGGATCATGTTACAGATAGTGCAGCGAGAAGGCACTCATATGTCAGGCCCTACCATGAGGTCCAAGCCCATGCTGTGTTGGTAGCTGAGTAACAATGATGCTTGTTTCCTCCATCCTCTTCCACCAGCCACGAATAACAGAGAGGGGAGGATTATCCTCTTTATCTGATAGTTGCTCGCCCATCACCTCTTCCTACTCCATTTGTTCCTTGGATCTTGCACCTTCGATAACAGTTTGTTTGCTATCACCAGCCCCCCTCGATCGCAGTAATCCACCCTTCCTTGACACCCGCCTGTGTGACGACAATATTATCCCTTCCGCATCCTCCTCTGCTTCCTCCTCTTCTTCTGGGACCACCATCTCCTCCCGCAGGCTATTCAAAGTCTGTTCTAGCATATAGCTGACCGGAATAGTGATGTTGATGACAGTGTTGTCAGCACTAATCATCTTAGTAGCCATTTCAAAACTGTGCAGAATGGGGCAGAGGGCCTTAATGTGAGCCCGCTCTGTAAATGTGATACGCGCCACGTCTGTACTGTGTTAGCCCAGGCTATACGACATGACATGCTGCATCAGGGCTCGTTGCTGCTGCCACAGTCGCTGCAACATGTGCAGAGTGGAATTCCACCATATCGGCACATCGCATATCAACCTGTTAACTGGCATGGACAAAGACCTCTGTATTGATGCAGATTGATGACCTCAGAGATCTAAATGGCAAAAATGAGCACACAGCTTACATGCTTTCTGGAGCAGCTCACCCAGGCTAGGATAGTGGTGGTGAAAACGCTGTACCACCAGGTTGAGGATGTGAGAAATGCAAGACACGTGTGTGAGCTTGCCTCACCGTGGGGCCCCCAGCAGGTTCGCACCGTTATCGGACCCAGCCTTCCCTGGATGCAGGTTCACCAGAGACAACCATTGATCCAACTCAACCTGGAAAGCTATCCCCAACTCTTCTGCTGTATGACTGCGATGTTCAAGACATATCAATTTTAACACTGCTTGATTGTGGTGAGCCCTGGCTGCGTAGTACGTAGATGGTGGAGATTCGCTCTGCATTGTTGGAACACATGTCTCATTAAGGCAGAGGTTGAGGGAGCAGGTGGAGGCTCTAGAGGAGATAAAGGAGGAGGCAGAAGCAGTGGAGGAAGTGTTAAATGTAGAGATTTGTCCTGCAAGCCTTGGGGATTCCAAGACTTGTGGAGTAGCACCTGCCCCCCACAGCCACCAGAGTAACCCAGTGCCCGGTCAGCAAGATGTAACGCTCTTGGCCATGCTTACTCGTCCAAGTGTCTGTGGTGATATGCACCCTATCAGACATAGATTTAGTCGAGGAATGGGTATTGTTGTCTGCCACATGCTGGTGTAGCGCAGTCACAGCTTTCTTAAAAAAGCAATGGCGACTGGGCAATTGGTACTGGGGGACTACAGCGGCCATCAGCTTTCAGAAACCGTCTGTATCTACCAGTTGGAAAAGCAGCATTTCCGTGGCCAACAGATTGGAGATGGTGGAGTTCAACCTCTTAGCTTTGTCATGTGTAGGAGGAAATAATCTTTTCCATGACCACAACTGCAGTACCGTGGGCTGGTTGCAATGCTGAGAGAGCAAAGTATGGTGAACTGGACAAATCGGAAATGTTATGGTTGATTGAGGAAGTTTGATGTGTTAGTTCTCTGAGATTGGCCAAAAACAGCAGGTATGTCCGCTTCATTTCCAGCTGACGATGGGCTGTCAGTCAGCGTGACTGGAGCAGGTAAAGAACCTGAGGTTCTGCGGTCAAAGGTCTGCATCTCAATAGTTGGCACGGTAACAGAGAAGGAGGAAGAAGCAGCAGATCAGCAGATGTGATTGACAGCAGCTGATGGTTGTTGAGGTCTGCTGCTTTGCATTTTTGCGCAATGGGATTCCCACAGCAATGCATGTTGATTGCGCATGTAAAGATACATGTAACAACTCTGCTGGCATCACAGCATGGCCCCTCATCTCTCACACTATCTTACCCACTGCTCCAGGTCACAATGTGGTTTCTGTTTCTAGCCAGCTCCATATTCTGTGCCTGTGAGAGATGAGAGGCCATGCCATGATGCCAGCAGAGTTGTTACAATACATACATGTAGTAGTCAAATTATTGCACTTTTTATCTCTACTCAGTTTTTTTGCAAAGTTGTGTGACAGGGTCACAGGGTCACTGGCACTGTATGTGAGGGGAGATTTGTGTCACGGAGATTGCTCTCCTCTGGGATCTAGAAACCCATAAGTTTCTTTTCAGCATGCTATGTTCTGAAGGAGATAAGCGGCCATGTTATGGGCGTGTTTTTAGGTGCGTAGGTAAAGAGATGGGCGGGTCCTTACTTACCATATCTCCACCTCAAGGGTGTGGCTGAAGAAATAAATGTCCAGCCAGTTTTTTTTCATCGGTCTGTGTTGTGTGGAGGCAAGGAAGTCTCCATACTGAAGCTCCTGTGAGAGCTGCCATATGTATTGTCCCCGAAGTACTGGGCAGGACTGTATATGAACTGTTTATTTTCTTTTGAGCAAGAAAGGCTGTTTTTCTGTTACCATTTTGGGTTTTTGGTTTAGAAACTGGAGCGCCCCCGTGGGCAAGGGGTACTCGGTACCGGGTCCTTTGGTTCTCAAGGGGGATGTAACGGTGGCTGACCCGGTCTGTGGCCCTTGGGACGTCCGTGAAAAAGGGGAAAGGTCTTTAAAGGGGAAATGTTTGTGACGCCACCTGTGGTATTTGGTCAGGGTGACCGACGCTGCTTTAAGGGGTCCGCTGGGGTGATGTTATGGCAGCTAGATGGTATACCTTCCCACAGGTGAAGTATGTCCCCAGGGCTTCCCAGTGTGTAGATGGTGGATGGTGTGAGGCGCAGTGAAGAACGAGGACACAAGGTTGCAGCCTCTTTACCTTTTTACTGAAGGCTTCAGCATCCACAGTCCAGAGCACAGATCACAGGGCTGGCAGAGTCCGGACGGTTTGGAGGCAAATGCAGAGTCCCCTTATCCAGGTAGAAATCAGTAGCCTTCCTCTAGCGCCTTGGTGTTGTAGTACCTTACTGCTAAGCATCTCATATGGTCCTCACAGATATTGTAGATGTTGTCTCACTCTCTCTCTGTCCCCCTGATAGGATAGGACAAACCCGTATGACCGGTGGCTTGAGGCATTTTACAGGGACTCTATCATGCCCCAGCCTCTAATGGTTGCCACCTTGCCTCCTGGGTGTAGGGGCAAACAGGTAACGTGAAATTAGCTGTCCTGCCGGTCTCTGGAGCAAGGCATAAAGGATCGTTCCTCTCTCTGTGTTCCGGCTACCAGATTTCTGTGCCTCAGAAGGAGGCAGCCTTCTCCTGGCTGATCTCCCTCTGATATCCTCCCCTTAGCTTTGCTTTCCTTCACACTTGCTGCAATCTGTTCAGCTTTCTATCCGTCTGATTCCTAGGAGCTGCAGCACTTCAGGCCACAGGGCTCCTATGCTTCCTCTCCCTCTGTCTTCCTGACAGGAACGGAACCTTTTCCCTCCAGATCAGGATGTTCTTATAGGGGAGTTCACCTTAAACAGGCTTAGAGCTCCAACTTCTTGTCTGGAGTGTGAACATGTTGCATGCATTGTGTTACCTGACAAAGAGTTCTCCTTCATTGCCTCCAAACGTAGCATCACTCTCCCCGTGGGGAAAGCAACATTACTGTGACGACCAGGACCCTGGGGCGCCACAATGCAATAAACCACCCAGAGACTTTAACCCCACGTGTGCTTGTGTCTACCTCGAGGCTCAGCTAAGTGAGCCGACCTTCCACAGTTGGCAGAGTACTCGAGTTGGTTCATCCTTTGCAGTGTAAAAAAAGGCGCAGGCTAGGCAACCCTTGCCACCCCTGCGAGCTGCAGCTTCTGATGACCATGGCATAGAATGTGTGAACAGCTCTTCAGACTCAACCATCTGTTGTTCTGTACAGTCAGTTGTACGGTGGGAGAGTTGGGACCCAGGATGCATTGCGAAATTACCCAGATGACTTAGCGGTCTCACGAGACTGCTAAGTCTTCTGGGTAATTTCGCAATGCATCGCCGGGAACGGGAGATGGCGGCCGGCGCGAGCAGCTCAGCGGACAACGGAGGGTGAGTATAGCAGGTTTTTTGTTTTTTTATTATTTTTAACATTACTTTTTTTTACTATTGATGCCGCATAGTAAAAAGGTTGGGGACACACAGGATTAATAGCGGCGGTAACGGAGTGCGTTACCCGCGGCATAACGCCGTCCGTTACCGCCGACATTAACCCTGTGTGAACGGTGACTGCGGGAGTATGCGGGCGCCGGGCAGTGACTGCGGGGAGTAAGGAGCGGCCATTTTCTTCCGGACTGTGCCCGTCTCTGATTGGTCGTGGCTGTTTTGCCGTGCCCAATCAGCGACTTGGATTTCCAAGACAGACAGAGGCCGCGACCAATGAATATCCGTGACAGACAGACAGAAAGACAGACAGACAGACGGAAGTGAACCTTAGACAATTATATAGTAGATTGTGATTTTTGAGGAGTAAGAGGGTCACTTCAAGGGGTCATATATTTATGTATTTCACAATTAGTATATTGTACCTGTGTATTCTGCATTCACAGAATGACCACATGAATTGACGCAGGAGCAGATTTATGCTTACATATAGGACTTTGTCTAGCCATTTGTCGTTGTCACTGTCTGCAGGGACTGAACCTGTCAGTTGACATTGTCCCTAGCACAAAATAAATGTGCACTGTCTGCTGGCCCTGTCAGGTCAGACAGCGCATCCCAAAGTTCAGAGAGAATAGAAGAGCAGACGTGATCAGATCTTCAGCCAACATCCGAGAGTCATGAGGCTTTGATCCTAAAGCTTTGAAGCAGAAACACATTGATCCTCATCTGTCTCACAACAGACCAAAGTGACCTAATGACAGCAGTATGTTTATTAGGTTAACGGAATAATTATATTCAGCAGCAACAATAATTAATGAGTCTTTATATGCAAAACAGTTAAAGACTTGTGCTACTAACCTAATTCAACTGTATATGTAATATTTGTTTGAAAAACTATTCTACTGAACATAGATAGATACAAAAAAGTGCAGTAGCACACTTTGTGCGTCAAGACATGTGGAAGCATTGAATATATGAATTTTTAGCTTCATTAATGCTATATAGAATATATTTATAAATGTAAACTGCTTTGTTGAGATGATTGAACTGTTTGAAATTCAGTCACCGTCTTCACTGAATTTTCCCTAAAATTTGTCAACCTCTAATTTACCTTGAAAATAGGTGTATACTAATTGGAGGTCTACTAGAACTGTATTGAACATTTTTTAAGCTCTTTAATGCAAAAACAGCCTTATTAATGTCCAAGTGATCGCCACCTATCTGGCTAAGTGAAAACGGATTGTAACTAGTGTAAAATAACACATTACACTATCATACTTGTCAGGCTACTTAAATTGTACAAATGGTCTTCCAAAAGGTGGGGCTATAGAGTTTAAGTCCTCTTTTTCTCAGAAGAGGCAATTTGCATATTATATTTCCCAGAGGAGCATTGCACGGCGAATAAGCCTCCTTACCTTGACAAGCCAGAGATGGTATGTCACTCTCAATAAGGAGAAACAATACCCCTTAGACCCCAGTCCAGAGCCTCTCACCTAGCCAAATTAGTTCTCAAGCTTCGCACTGACGAGGACCAACAGCCCGAAACACCGTGTCTGCGAATTGAGATATTCATTTGGCTTTTATCCTAAGTCATATTGCACGACTCGTTAAAGGGTTGATTGTGACTTGTAGGATCGCTACTTCCAACAGGTGGCGCTATAAAGTTTAAGTCCTCTTTTTTCTCAGAAGAGGCAATTTGCATACAAATGGTCTAAAAATTATCCCTTTTAGAGAGCAATAGCCTGCCTTACTGGTGATTATACACAGGTGTTGCAAAGGGAAGAAGCAGTGGCTTTTTCACATGGGGTGATGCAAAAATAGTTTCAATAGCCTTTCTCTTTACTGAATAAAAAAGCTTTTTCACAAGGCATCCAAAATTGATCCATGTATTTACAGAGCAAAAACTGTTGTGTTCAGCACATTTGAAAGTGAAGAAGTAATGGCTTCTCAACTAGTAGTGAAAAATTATCCTTTTTTTGGACTCCACAACAGGTTGGCTATTCTCAATATTAATAAACAATTGCAAATTCTTTTTATTAAGCCTTCAAAAAATTATTTATTGTTAAGTGAGTTGTAACAGGCTAGCTGTTTTAAGAGTGAAGAAGGAATAGCTTTTTGTCAACAAGCCTTTCAAACTATTAGCCCTACTTTGTGAGCTGTTTAATGTTTCTGTACCTCAAGAAAGTAAGTTTCACACTTGCAGTACAGTCTATCACTATAAAACGCAGTGTGCAGCCAGGAGATGTTTGGCTGGCTTGGCTGTTCAGTGGTAGCGGCAGAAGCTGATTGGTATAGAATTAGGTTGAGAAAGGAGATGTTTGTTAGGTGTAGGACAAGCAAAGGTAGCCCCGACAGAAACAATACAGTCTAACACTAAGGCTACTTTCACACATCAGGTTTTTGCAGTCAGGCACAATCCGGCGAGTTTTGTAAAAAAAACTGATCCGTTTTTTTTTTCCTCTGGATCTGTTTTTTCTCATAGAGTTGTATTAGCGCCGGATTGCGCCTGATTGCCACACTTTTCATCCGTTTTTTGCTGGATCCATCAAAAATTATTTTTCCGGCGGACGGAGAAAACGTACAGAAGAACGTTTTTCTGTCTGTCGAAAAACGCGCAGCGACGGTTCCAGCGATAAACAGATGAAACGTGAGGTGAAATGACTGGATCCGGCTACTGATTCTTTCTCTCTCTCTCCTTTCCCCGGAACAGGAAGTCCAAACTCTAGGCCCGGTAAACAAAAACGGATCCAGCAAATAAACAGATGCGGCACATCAGTTTTTCACAATTTGCTCCGGATCTGTTTTTTTTTTTTTAAATAGCTGGATTATGCCTGAAGGCAAAAAACTGATGTGTGAAAGTAGCCTAAGGGCTCATACTCACCTGCGAGAAACTTGGATGAGTCTCGCATGTTAATACCCGGCACTGCACCCGGCACTCAGATGGTAGCATGCAGCCACATAGGAATACATGGAGCCGCACACTCCGCTCCTGAGTGACGGCAGCAGCGTCGGGTATTGACGTGCAAGACTCATCCGAGTTTCTCACAGGTGAGTATGAGCCCTTAGAAACACAGTGTGCAGTCAGTAGATGTATGTCTCATGTGGTTGTTCAGTAGTAGTGGCAGAACCCGCGGTAAGCTTTTTATTGTACATGTACGCCTAATGTGGGCACAGGTTTGGGAGTCGGGTCTCCAGTTTTCATAGTGGGGTATGCTGGTCAGTCTGTTGAAATCCACTCTTTCAAAACTTCACAAAGCAGTTATCACAGCATATCCTGGTATTATACTAGTTTGGACTCTGTATCAAGGTCAGGTAGGTGAGGGTTAAGTCCTAGCACTGCAGGTCTTGATTAGGAGTGAACCCAGTGTTTTGCTAATAACCAGGAAATGGTTTCAGTGTGTTGCTGCTTGTAAACCCGAGTCTACTGGACATTGAGACAGTGGTGAGTGTGTTAAAGCTTGTGAGTGGCCAGCCAAGATGTGAGTTGTAGCTGACAACTGAAGGCCTCTCTCTCAATAGAGTGAATGAGGAGTCAGCTGAGGAGCTGAGAAGTCTTTGGTCTTAGAGAGAAAAAGGACCATTTAATGGAGGACAGTCTACTAGAGTATGGGAGCTGGAGAAATCTGCTACAGACCTGTGTGTGGATGTATGTATACCTGCTATAGTATTGCATGTATACCTGCCAGAGTGTTGTTTGTATATGGATCGCCCCCACGTTAGGGCAATGGGGTACTCGGAGCTGGGCCCTTCGGTTCTCGTCAGGGATGTCACGGTGGCCTGACCCGGTCCGTGGCCCTTTTAGGGGCGTCCAATAAAAGGACGAAAGTTAATAGGATAATGTTCGTGACGCCACCTGTGGTATTCGGTCAGGATAACCGACGCTGCTTAGGGGTCCGCTGGGGTGATGTTATGGCAGCTAGATTGTATACCTACCCACAGGTTAAGTGTATCCCCAGTGCTTCCCAGAGTGTAGATGGAGAATGGTGGATGTTGTAAGGCGCAGTGACTGCAGGACACAAGGTTGCAGTCTCTTTACCTTTACTGAAGGCTTCAGTGTCCACAGTCCAGAGCAGAAACCACAGGGCAGGCAGAGTCCGGCCGGTCTGAAGGCAACTCCAGAGTCCCCCTTATCCAGGTAGAAATCAGTAACCTTCCTCTAGCGCCTGAGTGCTCACAACTATCATAGATGTAATGTCTCTTTCTCTCTGTCCCCCTGATGGATAGGATAGGACAAACCAGTATGACTGATGGCCTGAGGCTTTTTACAGGGACCCTATGACGCCCCAGCCCCCACAAGTTGCCACCGTGCCTCTTGGGTATAAGGTCGGGCAGCCAATGTGGAATCAACTGTCCTACCAGTCTCTGAAGTAAAGCATAGAGATCCTTACTCTCTGTGTTCTGGCTACTGGCTTCTGCGCTTCAGAAGGAAGCAGCCTGCTCCTGGCTGGTCTCCATCTGATATTCCTCTCCTTTGCTATGACTTCGTTTCTCACTCAATACAAGACAATTCCCTTCTGATGTCTCTTTCTTAGGATGCTGCAGGAGGGCAGGAGATTCCAAGTTTCATGTCCACAAACATATCCAAAGGCACAGCAGCATATAGAGCCTGGAATCGCCGCAAGTAGGGACACCTGTAAAAAGGCTTGCGTTGCCTGCCATGCAGGTTCTGTCCTACTTTTAGGACAGAGAGAGAGAGAGGACCTTGTGAGATACCTCAGGCAGTAAGGGACTCACACTTCAGCGCAGTAAAGAAGGCTTCCATCCCCACCTGGATAAGAGAACTCCAAATCGCTTCCAGGCTGCCCGGATCCCAAGATAACCTGTAACCTGTGTCTTGGACAGTGAATGCAACAGTAAAAGGTAAAGAGACTGCAAAACCTGTGTCTTGCAATTCCTTTCTGCACCCTAACACCCATCATTCTTGCCAACTACATCGGGAGCCCAGGGGGCTAAGCTTCACCTGTGGGAAGCCATTCCAACATTGATGCAATTCCATCAGCCCCCAGTGGACCCCTCTTCTAAATAGCATCGGTCATCCCTGACTGAATACCACAGGTGGCATCACAAACATTCTTTATTTCTCACAAAACATCCCCTTTAAAGATTTTCCCTCTAACTTGGATGCCCAGGACCACGGACCGGGTCACCGCCACCGTAACTAGCTCTCTAATGACCACCGGACCCAGCCCGAGTACCCCAAGGTCCTAGCGGGTGTTCCAGACATGCTTTCCCCCTTAAAGGGAACCTGTCACCTGAATTTGGCGGGACTGGTTTTGGGTCATATGGGCGGAGTTTTCGGGTGTTTGATTCACCCTTTCCTTACCCGCTGGCTGCATGCTGGCTGCAATATTGGATTGAAGTTCATTCTCTGTCCTCCATAGTACACGCCTGCACAAGGCAAGATTGCTTTGCGCAGGCATGTACTATGGAGGACAGAGAATGAACTTCAATCCAATATTGCAGCCAGCATGCAGCCAGCGGGTAAGGAAAGGGTGAATCAAACACCCGAAAACTCCGCCCATATGACCCAAAACCAGTCCCGCCAAATTCAGGTGACAGAGTCCCTTTAAGAATGATTTATATGAGCTGACAATTTCCTGACTATAGCCGCTAGGACCCTCAAGTGGGTATATTTGAAAGAAATGTACAATTAAATTCAGGATGTTGCCCATGCAAAGAGCTACTTTGCCTGAATAAGAGAATTTTTTTAACCCCTTAGTGACAGTGTCAAATTTTTTAAATCTGACCAGTGTCACTTTATGTGGTAATAACTCTGGAGCACTTCAACAAATCCCAGTGATTTTGAGACTGTTTTTTTTGGTGACACATTATACTTTAAGATAATGATAAATTAATGATAAATTTAGGTTAATAATATGTTTTGTGTTTATTTATAAAAAAATATCAGAAATTTGGCAAAACTGTAAAAAAAATAGCAATTTTCAAACTTTGAATGATTCTCCCTTTAATCTAGATAGTTATACCATAGCAAAACATTAATAAATAACATTTCCCTCACATCTGCTTTAAATCAGAACAATTTGTAAAATGTTATTTTATTTTGTTAGCATTTTAGGAGGTTTAAAAATGTAGCTGCATTTTTTTTCTTTTTCCAAGGAAATTTGCAAAATAATTTTTTAGGGACCTATCCAGTTTTGAAGTGACTTTGGTGGTCATATATATTGAAAACCTCCCAAAAGTGATACCATTTTAAAAACAGCACCCCTTGACATATTGAAAACTGCTGTTGGGTACTTTATTAACCCTTCAGGTACGTTTCAGGAATTAATGCAAAGTCACATGACAGGAATGAAAAAGTGTATTTTTACCACCCGCTAACATCTGAACAGGCTGCTATAGCCGCCAGACTCTAAGGGTATGTATGTGTCCACGTTCAGGATTGCATCAGGATTTGGTCAGGATTTTACGCAGGTAAAATCTGCACCAAATCTGCACCTGAGGTCACTGGCAGGTCACCTGCGCTGTCCTTGCGTGGTTTCAGCATTGTAAGGACATGCTGCGTTCTGAAAAGACGCGCCGCATGTCCGTTTCCACGGATCTGCCGCATGCGTCTTTTAATGCATAGTGGAGACGGGATTTCATGAAATCCCCCCACTATGCTGTAATATCTGGACGCTGCGTGTTTGACGCTGCGGCTCTACGCAGCGTCAAACACGCAGCGTTTCCTGAACGTGGAAACATACCCTTAGGCCGCTATTTGGTCATGAATTGCAATGGCAAACATAAAGACTACACAATCATGATCTTAGGATGCCGATGAGGATAAAGAGGAAGCCACACACTCTGTTAACTATTTATATGACATAGTCACTATTGACTGCAGCATCTCAGGCTATGTGCATACGCAGCTTTTTTTCCATGCAGAATTGCACCAAATCCGCAAAGGGTAGCTCAAGCAATGTTAATCGATGGGAATCCAGAATTGGTGTGCATATGCTGCGGAAAATTCCGCACTGATTCGTAACTTTTTATTTTCCGCAGCATGTCAATTATTTTTGCGGATCTGCAATGTTTCTGCATCCATTGACTTACATTGAGTTAGTCAAATCCGCAGCTAAACCGCAGGTATAAAAAGATGTGCTGTGGATTTGCTTGCCAAAAACGCTACAGAAAAGAAGGACAAAGAGTGTGTGGGCAAAGAACATGTGTGGGCGGAGACTATGTGTGAGTGGAGAATATGTGCGGTTCTGTCTGGGTCTGTCTGCAGGTGTCTGTGGGTGGGTGAGGGTGTCTGTGTGTGTGCGGGTGTCTGCGTATTTGGGTGTGTGTGTGGATGTCTTTGGGTGTGTAGCCAGGCATCATCTGATGGGACTACTGCTCCCATCCAGTTATAAATAACAGTGACAGTATGAGCCGATGATGGGACAGTAGTACAATCATCCGGAGACTGTACAGTTGTAAAGCAAAAAAAAAACACATTCATACTTGCTAAACACCTAATCCCCAATGCCCGTGTCTCCTGCAACAAAAATAAAATAATAAACCAACATATATAGTACTCCTTCTCTGCCATAGTCCATTTAATAATGAGTGTCCTACGACGATCTCACGTGCGGAACAGTCACATCTGGAGAAGTGACCGCTCTACCCTGCCACCAGCAATACACTGACAGGAGGTGATCCCTCCCGTAATATATCATTGCGCCGCTGTGAGAGTTCACTGGAGTTCGTGCTGTCGCTTGTGGCACCGCTGCGTGAGAAAATTCTCAAACAGCGGTGCCGTTAGCGAGAGCACGAACTCCGGTGAACTCTCAGTGATGCACTGCAGGAGTGATTATCTCCTGTTAGTGTATCACCAGAGGCCTGGTAGAGCAGTCACATCGGAAGATGTGACTGTTCTACACGTGAGATCGACGTGGGACACTCGGTAAATGGACTACGGCCAACAGGGAGTATTTAGGTTGGTTCATTATTTTATTTTTGTTGCAGGAATATGGTAAATTAAGATGAATAAAGGAGTCTGTGTGATTATTTCAATTAAAGGACTTTATTCTGGCTGTGTCTTTATTTACCATGTAACTATAGGATTAGTAATGGATAGGTGTCTTATTGAGGTTTCTCCATTACTAATCCATGGGCTTGATGTCACCGGACAATACAAATGTGACATCCACGTCACAAATATTACCCCACTTGCCACCACTACAGAGTAAATGGGAAGAGCGAGGCTAATTGCCACAATTGGCGCATCTATGAGATGCGCCATTTCTGTGGCGGCTGAGAGCTGATGTTTTAAGCCTGGGGGGGTGCCAATATACATGGCCCCTTCCCAGGCTATAAATATCATCCCTCAGCTGTCTGCCTAGCCTTTGCTGGTTCAATTTTATAGGGGGACCCCATGTCAATTTTTTGGGGGGGTTCCCTTGTAAACTAGCCAGTAAAGGCTAAGCAAACATATGTGAGCTGATATTAATAGCCTGGGTACCTTTATGGCTATTTGCTCCTTCTCAGAATATTAACATCAGCCATCAGCTTTCCCTCTGCTGGTTATTAAAATTATGCGGGAGCCCACGCAATAAAACTATTTTTTAAAATAAACAGATATTGCATTTCGCGCAGATTTCTGTGGGTATGTTCCCACGGTCAGTAAATGCTGCAGGTTGGATACTGTGTACATCCCCAGTGTTCAACCCACAGCGGCCAGATGTTACAGCATAGTGGATGGGATTTGAAGCACCTCTATTCACTTAGTACTGTGTAGTACATTTGTGGGGCAAACCTCTTTGATACAATATATACTTCTGATTGAAATTCCAGTATTGTACAGATGATTGCACCTTGTTCTACAGCTCTATATATTTTTTCATAATTGATTACTGGATACACTACCATATATTTTGGAGCCAAATGGTTTAGATGTGGTTTTTATGCACTACCATTGTATACACTTTTTGCTAAAATTGCACTTATTATTGTATATTGCTTATTTTGCACATTATTCTTTGTGCACTGATATATATTTTTTTATCACATGGCACTTTAGTAGGACAGTTGTTCCTCATATACCACCTTTGGCATTTTTTTATATTTATTCTTTATTTTTGGCTCTTTTTTATATAGGTTTTTTCCATTTTTTCAATTTTGGTCACCTGACATGTATTTTTTAGACATGAGGCTATTTCTAGTGGTTGCTCCTACCTATATATAAACAACATTATATTATTTTCTGGGTCAGTCCGTTATAATATTCCATCTTTTATTGTATACATACATTGGTTTTATATTGTTTTTATTGATAAATAATTCCCTTTGTTTTTTTGTGCGCACAAATTATGGATTGTTAAAATATATTTAATTGCCAGTCATATATAATAAAGGCATTTTATATCTATTCTCTGCCTGGTGTTTTATCTGGTACTAGTCTATAGCTTGGTTGTGGGTGTTCTTGTTCTAATCGACCTGGGGGCTCTGGTGAGGGTTCGGTGACCCCTCCTCAAGGGGGGGGGGGGGGGGTACTGTTGTGAATTCTGTTATCGAACTCCCTCCTGTGGTCATGAATGGTACTTCGGCGAGTTCTGTCCATGGACTCCCTCTGGTGGCTGTGAGTGGAGCTGCTGCTTCTGAGGTTCCTTCCACAGGTGATTTAGTTTATTCTTTGGCTGGCTGCTCTATTTAACTCCACTCAGATCGTTACTCTATGCCAGCTGTCAATGTTCTTGTACTGGTTCAGTTCGGTCTTGGATCTTTCTGGTGACCTGTCTACTCCAGCAGAAGCTAAGTCCCTGCTTGTTTATTATTTGTTCATTGTTTTCTTGTCCAGCTTGCTATCATGATTTTTTCTTGCTAGCTGGAAGCTCTGGGATGCAGAGTGGCACCTCCGCAGCGTGAGTCGGTGCGGAGGTCTTTTTGCACACTCTGCGTGGTCTTTTTGTAGTTTTTTGTGCTGACCGCAAAGATACCTTTCCTATCCTCAGTCTGTTTAGTAAGTCTGGCCTCCCTTTGCTGAAACCTGTTTCATTTCTGTGTTTGTGACTTTCATCTTTAAAGGCACGGATGATTGACCTCGTGGAGACCAAAACATCCAACACCGCGGAGACACCATCACGTGTTTCTCAACGCAGTGATCCAGAACACTGCCCCCAAATATGCAAATGCAAGTAGAGGAGCTGCGGAGACACCATCACGTGTTTCTCAACGCAGGCAGTGAATAGCCAGGCCTTTCACCGGGAAGGAACAACCAAGGGAAGGGCAGCATCCAATAAAGGAAAACATCCAATAAAGGAAAACCACCTATGCCAAGCATGGTATCCATCCACAAACAGCTTTATACTTTATACAGTATAGTGATGACTAGTGTTGAGCATTCCGATACCGCAAGTATCGGGTATCGGCCGATACTTGCGGTATCGGAATTCCGATACCGAGATCCGATACTTTTGTGGCATCGGGTATCGGTATCGGTTCCATAGGGATGTGTAAAATAAAGAATTAAAATAAAAAATATTGATATATTCACCTCTCCGGTGGCCCCTGGACATCACACTTGTAACCGGCAGGCTTCTTTGTTTAAAATGAGTGCCTTTAGGACCTGCGAATGATGTCGCGGCTTCTGATTGGTCGCGTGGCGGTCACATGAGCGGCACGCGACCAATCAGAAGCCGCGACGTCATTCGCAGGTCCTAAAGGCGCTCATTTTAAACAAAGAAGCCTGCCGGTTACCAGCGTGATGTCCAGGGGCCGCCGGAGAGGTGAATATATCAATATTTTTTATTTTAATTCTTTATTTTACACATCCCTATGGATCCCAGGGCCTGAAGGAGAGTTTCCTCTCCTTCAGACCCTGGGAACCATCAGAATACCTTCCGATACTTGGTGTCCCATTGACTTGTATTGGTATCGGATATCGGTATCGGCGATATCCGATATTTTTTGGGTATCGGCCGATACTATCCGATACCGATACTTTCAAGTATCGGACGGTATCGCTCAACACTAGTTATGACCCATCCTGGGACAATGTAAAAAAGTTTAAAAAAAATATTAGCATGTGCAAAAATATTTTTTTTAAATTCCTAAATAAAGAAAAAAAATATACATTTTTCCAATAAATACATTTCGTTATGTAAATAAAAAAAAACAATAAAAGTACACATATTTAGTATCGCCGCGTCCACAACGACCCGACCTATGAAACTGCCCTACTAGTTAACCCCTTTAGTAAACATCATAAAAAAGCAATGCTTTATCATCATACTGCTGAACAAAAAGTGGAATAACACGCGATCAAAAGGCGGATATAAATAAACATGGTACCGCTGAAAGCGTCATTTTGTCCCGCAAAAACGAGCTGCAATCCAGCATCATCAGTGAAAAAATAAAAAAAGTTATAGCTCTCAGAACAAAGCGCGATGCAAAAATAATTATTTTTTGTATAAAATAGATTTTATTGTATAAAAGCGCCAAAACATAAAAAAGATATAAATGAGTTGTCGCTGTAATCGTACTGACCCAAAGAATAAAACTGCTTTATCAATTTTACCACGCGTAGAACGGTATAAACGCCCCCCCCAAAAATTAATTTACGAATTGCTGCTTTTTGTTCATTCTGCCTCCCAAAAATCGTAATAAAAAATAAAAAATGTCATGTGCCCGAAAATGGTACCAATAAAAACGTCAACTCATCCGGCAAAAAACAAGAACTTAATTAAAAAACAAAAAAGCAATGTTTTATCATCATACCGCAGAACAAAAAGTGGAATAGCACGCGATCAAAAGGCGGATATAAATAAACATGTACCGCTGAAAGCGTCATCTTGTCCCGCAAACACATGCTGCAATACAGCATCATCAGCGAAAAAATAAAAAAGTTATAGCTCTCAGAACAAAGCGATGCAAAAATTATTAATTATTTTTGTATAAAATAGTTTTTATTGTATAAAAGCGGCAAAACTTTAATAAAGATATAAATGAGGTGTCGCTGTAATCGTACTGACCCAAAGAATAAAACTGCTTAATCAATTTTACCACACATAGAATGCTATAAACGCCCCCCAAAAAATAAGTTCACGAACTGTTGGTTTTTGTTCATTCTGCCTCCCAAAAATCGTAATAAAAAATAAAAAATGTCATGTGCTTGAAAATGGTATAAATAAAAACGTCAACTCATCCTGCAAAAAACAAGACCTCAAAATATGGAAAAATTATGGCTCTCAAAATGTTGTGACGCAAAAACTATTTTTTGCAATAAAAAGCGTCTTTTAGCGTGTGACAGCTGCCAAACATAAAAACCCGCTATAAATAGTTACATAGTTATTAAGGTCGAAGGAAGACTATAAGTTCATCTAGTTCAACCCATAGCCTAACCTAACATGCCCTAACATGTTGATCCAGAGGAAGGCAAAAAAAACCATGTGGCAAAGAGTAAGCTCCACATTGGGGAAAAAAATTCCTTCCAGACTCCACATACAGCAATCAGACTAGTTCCGTGGATCAACGCCCTATCAAGGAATCTAGTGTATATACCCTGTAACATTATACTTTTCCAGAAAGGTATCCAGTCCCCTCTTAAATTTAAGTAACGAATCACTCATTACAACATCATACGGCAGAGAGTTCCATAGTCTCACTGCTCTTACAGTAAAGAATCCACGTCTGTTATTATGCTTAAACCTTTTTTCCTCCAAACGTAGAGGATGCCCCCTTGTCCCTGTTTCAGGTCTATGATTAAAAAGATCATCAGAAAGGTCTAAGTGTGGTCGAACTAGTTCGAATCTCGGCTTCAGGAAAATGGCCGCCGCGATGTCCATCTGCGGCCATTTTCCTGAAGCCCCGGGAAGCAGGAGACTCCATCTGCGCACGCGCGGCCTCAGGAAGATGGCCGCGCCCGCCGAGAAACTGCTGAATAGCGGCGAGCGCGCTCTTTTTCTACAGCTGCGCAGTGCATTCGGCACTTGCGCATGCGAGAAGCACTACGCCACCAACGGGAACATAAGCAAGATGTGGGGGAGAATGATCACGCCCATCTGACCTGACCAGCCTGATTGACAGGCGAAAAACGACACTTTTGTAAGGTATTTCGGCAGCATAGGTGGGGAATCAGGGGACAAAAAATACCCTATTGTAAAGCACAGCTCAGGCCCTATTTAACGGTATTTTTATCTCCTACTGAAAAAACGGGGTGACAGGTTCCCTTTAATAACCATCCTTTGTTTCCTATCCCTGAGCCAGCTCTCAACCCACTTACACATATTTTCCCCTATCCCCATTATTCTCATTTTATGTATCAACCTTTTGTGTGGCACCGTATCAAAAGCTTTTGAAAAGTCCGTATACACTACATCCACTGGGTTCCCTTGGTCCAATCCGAAACTTACCTCTTCATAGAAACTGATCAAATTAGTCTGAAATGTGAATCAAACCCCCCTTTATCACCCCCTTAATTAGGGAAAAATAATAAAATGAACAATGCATTTATTTCCATTTTCCCGTTAGGGTTAGGGCTAAAGTTAGGGTTGGGGCTAAAGTTAGGGTTAGGGTTGGGGCTAAAGTTAGGGTTGAGGCTAAAGTTAGGGTTGGGGCTAAAGTTAGGGTTTGGATTAGAGTTAAGGTTGGATTACGTTTACGGTTGAGATTAGGGTTAGGGTTGGAATTAGGGTAAGGGGTGTGTCAGGGTTAGGGGTGTGGTTTGGGTTATGGTTAGGGTGGGAATTAAGGTTAGGAGTGTGTTGGGGTTAGGGGTTTGTTGGTCTTAGGGTTGTGGTTAGGGTTGGGATTAGGGTTAGGGTGTGTTCGGGATAGGAGTGGGGTTAGGGTTACGCTTAGGGTTGGGATTAGGGTTAGGGGGGTGTTGGGGTTAGGGTTAGAGTTAGAATTATAGAGTCTCCACTGTTTAGGCACATCAGAGGCTCTCCAAATGCAACATGGTGTCCGATCTCAATTCCAGACAATTCTGTGTTGAAAAAGTCAAACGGTGCTCCTTCCCTTCCAAAATTTGCCATGCGCCCAAACAGTGGTTTACCTCCACATATGGGGTATCAGTGTACTCAGGAAAAATTGCACAACTTTTGTTGTCCAATTTCTCCTGTTACCTTTGGGAAAAACATTAAAGGCGAAAAGATCATTTTTGTGAAAAAAATATGATTTTTTATTTTTACAGCTCTACGTTATATATTTCTGTGAAGCACTTGGGGGTTCAAAGTGCTAACCACACATCTAGATATGTTCATTAGGGGGTCTACTTTCCAAAATGGTGTCACTTGTTGAGGTTTCCACTGTTTAGGCACATCGGGAGCTCTCCAAACGCGACATGGAATCTGATCTCAATTCCAGCCAATTTTGCACTGAAAAGTCAAACGGCGCTCATCCCCTACCGAGCTCTGCCATGTGCCCAATCAGTGGTTTATCCCCACATATGGAGTATCAGCGTACTCAGGAAAAATTGCACAACAATGTTTGGGGTCCAATTTCTCCTGTTACCCTTGGTAAAATAAAGCAAATTGGATCTTAATTAACTTTTTTGTGAAAAAAAGTTACATTTTCATTTTTTTAAACATTCTAAAAATTTCTGTGAAGCACCTGAAGGGTTAATAAACTTCTTGAATGTGGTTTTGATCACCTTGAGCGGTGCCGTTTTTAGTATGGTGTCATTTTGGGGTATTTTCTATCATATAGACCCCTCAAAATGACTTCAAATGTGATGTGGTCCCTAAAAAAGATGGTGTTGTAAAAATGAGAAATCGCTGGTCAACTTTTAACCCTCATAACTCCCTAGAAAAAAAAATGTTGATTCTAAAATTGTGCTGATGTTAAGTAGACATGTGGGAAATGTTACTTATTAAGTATTTTGTTTGACATTAATTTAAGGGCATAAAAATTCAAAGTTGGAAAATTGTGAAATTTTCAAAATATTTGGCAAATTTCAGTTTTTTTCACACATAAATGCAAGTCATATCAAAGAAATGTTGCCACTATCATGAATTACAATGTGAAGTGTCACGAGAAAACATTGTCAGAAACACTGGGATCCGTTGAAACGTTCCAGAATTATAGCCTCATAAAAGGACAGTGGTCAGAATTGTAAAAATTGGCCTGGTCATTAACATGCAAACCACCCTTTGGGGTAAAGGGGTTAATATTAATGAGGGAATCTGGCTGAAGAGGTTGAACAAAGAAAGGACATCGCATTTTTTTTAATAATAATATATCTTTATTTAGCTTACAAATCCGCATAAATATCCGCATGAAAATCTGCATCAAATCCGCATAAAATACGGATCAAATCCGCACGGAATTTCAACTGCGTTTTCTGCCAAGAGAGACAGAATCATATCAAGGTCCGCTTCCTCTCGGTCTCGCCGTCTGGTTCCCGGTCTCGCCGTCCGGTTACCGCTCTCTCCTTTGGGAGCAGAGCTTCTTCTTCCTCCTTCTCCCGACATTCAGGATCAGGAGGCGGATCTCGCTGGCTGATGGGCATGTCCTCAGGGTGCAAAGTATTTGGAATGGGCGGCCATTGTTTTCGCGTCCTACAGCTAGTCCCTGCCCACGATGGCACACTTTTCTTTCTCCTGCACTACTCGTAGCACTATAATGGCGGCAGTGTGGGCGGCAATTCACAGTATCACAACAAATCAGTCTCTGAGGCGCACACGATCTATTTCAAAAGGGTAAGTCCATCCTGTTTGTGACGCCAAAAATGAGTCACCTGCTAGGGCCGTGGGGTACTTGGTACCGGGTCCGGTCGGCTTAAAGGGGGATGTCACGGTGGCAGCGACCCGGTCCATGGCCCTGGGCACCCATGTTAAAGGGACAGTTTTTAAAGGGGTTTTTGAATAAAGTTTGTGTTCTTGATGCCACCTGTGGTATTCGGTCAGTGGGGACCGATGCTGCTTAAAGGGGTCCACTGAGGTGATGTTAAGGCAGCTGAGATAGTATAACTTCCCACAGGTGACGTAGGTCCGCAGGTCTTCCGGTATGTAGGTGAAGATGGTGAGTGGTGCAGAAAAGAATGGAAGAAGAGTTTGCAGTCTCTTTACCTGGTTTACTGAAGACTTCAGGCAGCCACAGTCCAGGGCACCAGATCACAGGTACAGGCAGGGTCCGGCTGGCTTGGAAGCAAATTCAGAGTCCACTTTACCAGGTGGAGTTAAAAGCCTTCCTATTAGCGTGGTGGTGTTGTAGTCCCTTACTGCCTATGGCTTCTCGCAAGGTCCTCACAGTTCTTTCTGTCCTCCTTAAAGGTGGGACACAAACCCGTTTGACAGGTGGCTCAAGCCTTTTTACAGGGTCTCTATCACAACCCGGGCGCCACTGTGTCTCCTGGGTATTAGGGCAGACAGGTGATGTGTAATCCAACTGTCCTGCCGGTTTCTGCTGTGCCTCCTAGAGTCCGACACAACCTCGGTCTTCCGGCTACTGGAATCTGTGCTCTGCCAGGGAGGTAGCCCAGTTGCAGCTGTCCTCCCCAATTGTCACTCTCCTGTGCTTCGCTCTCCTGCATGCTCACTAAATGCTGTTTTTCCTTCTGTATATCACTATCCAGGAGCTGCAGCACCTCAGGCTGCATGGCCCCTCACACTACTCTCTGCCTCAGACTGCTTCAGTCTGCTGACTGGCACGAACGCCCTTCTCTCACCAAATAACTTTCCCTCAGACCAGAATGTATTTACAGTATAGTGGAGCCACTCATAAGCAGGATCAGAGCTCCCCCTTCTGGCCTGGAGTGTGAACATGTTGTGTGCTTTTTGATTACCTGATAAGAAGATCTTCCTTCGATTCCAAGCATGACATCACTCTCCCCGTGAGGAAAGCAATGCCACTTTGACAACCAGGACCCTGGGGTGTCACATATACACAAGCAAATCTGAAACGTGCGCACAAAGCCTTAGGGGTTAAAGAAATATGGATGGTGCAAACAGTGATCGTGGCTAAAGCAGCAAGTTGTCAGCTATAGTATACAGATGACAACTGCTGGATTGTCATCTGTATGGGGATTCTGTTCTCTTATGTCTCAGGTCAGTTAAAAGACATATTGGCGGTCATTAAGGGGTTAAAATGATTTCTACGTTTGTGCAGAGAGATATTGACCCTGCCCACTGTAAGGAGGAGGAACTATGGTATAGAGCGATGAAAATGCAAGTGAAGATATCACACAGAGTGAGGAGAAGTCAGAAGAATTCCCTGAACTGCCAGGACAGCGGGACTGCCCTCTCAAATAGGGACAGTCCTGCTGAAACTGGGATGGGTGGTAGCTATGCTATTAGCAGAGAACACTTCTTTAACACTCTTATAACAGAGGTTTATAAGTATTAGCAGAGATGAGTTCATTATTAGGCACAGGCTTACAGGCCAAGCAAAGTGTATGTGATTTTATGAAAACTCCTGGCCACTGTGCATTTAAAGATGATGTTAAACTGTGTGGTTTTGGTGCATTTTTTCTCTATAGACTTATGGGTAGCTGTTGCACTTTTAAATAGGGTTGAGCGAAACGGGTCGTTCATTTTCAAAAGTCGCCGACTTTTGGCAAAGTCGGGTTTCATGAAACCCGATCCGACCCCTGTGCGGGGTCGGCCATGCGGTACGCGACTTTCGCGCCAAAGTCGCGTTTCAATGACGCGAAAAGCGCCATTTCTCAGCCAATGAAGGTAAACGCAGAGTGTGGGCAGCGTGATGACATAGGTCCTGGTCCCCACCATCTTAGAGAAGGGCATTGCAGTGATTGACTTGCTGTCTGCGGCGTCACAAGGGCTATAAAGGGGCGTTCCCGCCGACCGCCATGTTACTGCTGCTGATCTGAGCTTAGGGAGAGGTTGCTGCCGCTTCGTCAGAAGCAGGGATAGCGTTAGGCAGGGTCCATTAACCACCAAACCGCTTGTGCTGTAGCGATTTGCACTGTCCAACACCACCTTCGGTGTGCAGGGACAGTGGAAGCTACATTTTTTTTTCCTCAGCGCTGTAGCTCATTGGGCTGCCCTAGAAGGCTCCCTGATAGCTGCATTGCTGTGTGTACGCCGCTGTGCAAACCAACTGCTTTTTTCAAAGCACAAATCCTCTTGTTCCTTCCTTTCTGCACAGCTATCTTGTTTGTTTGTCCACACTTTTTATTTAATTTGTGCATCAGTCCACTCCTTATTGCTGCCTGCCATACCTGGCTGAGATTACTGCAGGGAGATAGTAATTGAAGGACAGTTCCTTTTTTTTTTTTTTTTTTTTTGTGGGAGATTAAGATTGGCATTTCTGCTAGAGTGCCATCCCTGTCTGTGCTATCTCTCACTCAGTGGGCCATAGAAAGCCTATTTATTTTTTTGCTTGATTTGGGTTCTAAAATCTACCTGAAAAAATCACTACATCAATCAGTGGGAGAAAAAATCACTACATCAATCAGTGGGAGAAAAATATTGGCCTCAGGGCTTGTGTGCCACTCCTGACTCCTGTGTGTGCCATCTCTCAGTCAGTGGGCCATAGAAAGCCTATTTATTTTTTTGCTTGATTTGGGTTCCAAAATCTACCTGAAAAAATCACTACATCAATCAGTGGGAGAAAAATATTGGCCTCAGGGCTTGTGTGCCACTCCTGACTCCTGTGTGGATCATCACTCACTCAGTGGGCCATAGAAAGCCTATTTTTTTTTTTTGCTTTATTTGGGTTCTAAATTCTACCTGAAAAAATCAATAAATCAATCAGTGGGAGATTAATATTGGCCTTTGGGCTTGTGTGCCAGTCCTAAGCGTGCCATCTCTCTCTCTCAGATAGTGGGCCATAGAAAGCCTATTTATTATTTTTTTTATTGGGTTTATAAATTTTCCCTGAAAAAAAAAAAAAAAAGTGGGAGATTAATATTGGCCTCTGGGCTTGTGTGCCAGTCCTGAGCGTGCCATCTCTCTCACAAATAGTGGGCCATAGAAAGCCTATTTATTTTTTATTTTTTGGTTTTATAAATTCTCCCTGAAAAAAAAAAAGGGAGATTAATATTGGCCTTTGGGCTTGTGTGCCAGTCCTAAGCGTGCCATCTCTCTCTCTCAGATAGTGGGCCATAGAAAGCCTATTTATTATTTTTTTAATTGGGTTTATAAATTTTCCCTGAAAAAAAAAAAAAAAAGTGGGAGATTAATATTGGCCTCTGGGTTTGTGTGCCAGTCCTGAGCGTGCCATCTCTCTCACAAATAGTGGGCCATAGGAAGCCTATTATTTTTTTTGCTTGATTTGGGTTCCAAAATCTACCTGAAAAAAATCACTAAATCAATCAGTGGGAGATAAATATTGGCCTCTGGGCTTGTGTGCCACTCCTGACTCCTGTGTGCGTCATCTCTCACTCAGTGGGCCATAGAAAGCCTATTTTTTGTTTTATTTGTTTTCTAAATTCTCCCTGAAAAAATCATTTTATTTTATTTGGTTTCTAAATTCTTCCTGAAAAAATCATTTTTTTTATTATTTTTTTTTTCTAAAGTCTCCCTGAAAAAAAAAAAATAAATAAAATCAGTGGGAGATTAATATTGCCCTTTCTGCTTGTGTGCCAGTCTTGACTCCTGGGTGTGCCATCTCTCTCTCTCTCTCCAATTGTGGGCCATAGAAAGCCTATTATTTTTTTTTTGCTTGATTTGGGTTCCAAAATCTACCTGAAAAAAATCACTAAATCAATCAGTGGGAGATAAATATTGGCCTCTGGGCTTGTGTGCCACTCCTGACTCCTGTGTGCGTCATCTCTCACTCAGTGGGCCATAGAAAGCCTATTTTTTGTTTTATTTGTTTTCTAAATTCTCCCTGAAAAAATCATTTTATTTTATTTGGTTTCTAAATTCTTCCTGAAAAAATCATTTTTTTTTATTATTTTTTTTTTCTAAAGTCTCCCTGAAAAAAAAAAAATAAATAAAATCAGTGGGAGGTTAATATTGCCCTTTCTGCTTGTGTGCCAGTCTTGACTCCTGGGTGTGCCATCTCTCTCTCTCTCTCCAATTGTGGGCCATAGAAAGCCTATTATTTTTTTTTGCTTGATTTGGGTTCCAAAATCTACCTGAAAAAATCACTAAATCAATCAATGGGAGATAAATATTTACATTTGTGCTTCAGTGACAGTCCTGCGTGTGTGGCATCTCTCTCATTTGTTGCCACCAAAAACAGAGTGTGTAACATTGTGCCTGATTTTCCTTGCGGTCTCACCCACCTGTAAAGGGGTAGCTAAATCATACTGAAGTTATAGCTCACCGTGTAAGTTGTGTGACAGCAACAAATACCGTTAGTTTGGTTACGTTTTTAAAACAATGAGGAAGTCTGGTGGAAGAGGTCGTGGCCGGGGGCGTTCATTGTCAGCTGGTAATGAGGGTAGTGGTAGTGGTGGAGCATCAGGTGGTCGTGGGAAAAAAAATATTGCACCTAAGTCTGGAGCTGTGGAGCCAGGTTCGTCGTCTGGCTACACAAGGCCTCGAACGCTCCCTTTTCTGGGAGTAGGAAAACCGCTTTTAAAGCCGGAGCAGCAAGAGCAAGTTTTGGCTTATCTTGCTGACTCAGCCTCTAGCTCTTTTGCCTCCTCTCGTGAAACTGGTAAATGTAAAAGCAGCACGTCGTTAGTGGATGTTCACGGTCAGGGACAAGTCGCTTCCTTGTCCTCTTCAGCAAAAACAACAACAGAGAAGAATGCAGCAGGCGACACAACGGGTTACTCCATGGAGCTCTTTACACATACCGTCCCTGGCTTAGAAAGTGAAGCAGTTAACAGTCCATGCCCATTACAAGTTGAATCTGACATGGAGTGCACTGATGCACAGCCACAGCCAGACTACTATGCTGGTCCTTTGACTCAGACCACAACATTGCCCTCGCAGGGTAATGATCAAGAATCAGACCCTGATGAGACTATGTTGCCCCATCACGAACGCTATACCACCGACCGACACGGTGACACAGACGAAGTTGCACACGAGCTACAAGAAGAGGTAATAGATGACCCAGTTCTTGACCCCGATTGGCAGCCATTGGGGGAACAGGGTGCAGGCGGCAGCAGTTCTGAAGCGGAGGAGGAGGGGCCGCAGCAGGCATCAACATCGCAACAGGTTCCATCTGCCGGGCCCGTATCTTGCCCGAAACGCGTGGCAAAGCCAAAACCTGTTGGAGGACAGCGTGGCCATCCGGTTAAAGCTCAGTCTGCAATGCCTGAAAAGGTATCCGATGCTAGAAAGAGTGCAGTCTGGCATTTTTTTAAACAACATCCAATTGATCAGCGCAAAGTCATCTGTCAAAAATGTTCAACTACCTTAAGCAGAGGGCAGAATCTGAAAAGTCTCAATACAAGTTGCATGCATAGACATTTAACCACCATGCATTTGCAAGCTTGGACTAACTACCAAACGTCCCTTAAGGTTGTAGCACCCTCGGCCAATGAAGCTAGTCATCAACGCAACATCCCTTCCGGCAGTGTAGGGCCACCATTTTCCGCACCAACTGCAGTATCTGTGCAGATTTCTTTGCCAGGCCAAAGCAGTCAGGGTCAGGGAATCACCAGTTTCGTAGTAGGAAACACTGCATCTAGGGCACCGGCGGCAACAATACCATCTCCCACCGTCTCTCAGTCTGCCATGTCCACCGGCACCCCCGCTAGTTCCACGATCTCCAGCTCTCCAGTCCAGCTCACCCTACATGAGACTATGGTTAGAAAAAGGAAGTACTTAGCCTCGCATCCGCGTACACAGGGTTTGAACGCCCACATAGCTAGACTAATCTCGTTAGAGATGATGCCCTACCGGTTAGTTGAAAGCGAAGCTTTCAAAGCCCTGATGGACTACGCTGTACCACGCTACGAGCTACCCAGTCGACACTTTTTTTCCAGAAAAGCCATCCCAGCCCTCCACCAGCATGTTAAAGAGCGCATCGTCCATGCACTCAGGCAATCTGTGAGCACAAAGGTGCACCTGACAACAGATGCATGGACCAGTAGGCACGGCCAGGGACGTTACGTGTCCATCACGGCACACTGGGTGAATGTTGTGGATGCAGGGTCCACAGGGGACAGCAAGTTTGGGACAGTTCTGCCTAGCCCACGGTCTAGGAAACAGTTGGCTGTAGCCGTTCGCACCCCCTCCTCCTCCTCCTCGTCCTCCTGCAGAAGCGAGAGCTCGTCCACAGACCGCAGTCGCACAACTACTCCATCCGCAGCTGCCACTGTTGCACACCAGGTCTCCCATTATGGGGCAGCTACTGGCAAACGTCAGCAGGCTGTATTGGCTATGAAGTGTTTGGGCGACAACAGACACACCGCGGAAGTTCTGTCCGAGTTCTTGCAGAAAGAAACGCAGTCGTGGCTGGGCACTGTAGATCTTGAGGCAGGCAAGGTAGTGAGTGATAACGGAAGGAATTTCATGGCTGCCATCTCCTTTTCCCAACTGAAACACATTCCTTGCCTGGCTCACACCTTAAACCTGGTGGTGCAGTGCTTCCTGAAAAGTTATCCGGGGTTATCCGACCTGCTCCTCAAAGTGCGTGGACTTTGCTCACATATCCGCCGTTCGACCGTACACTCCAGCCGTATGCAGACCTATCAGCGTTCTTTGAACCTTCCCCAGCATCGCCTAATCATAGACTAATAATGCGTCTGCTGATGCAAAGTTTGACGCACATAAAGGATCAGGCGTCTGCAGCTGAGGAAGAGGAAAGCCTTGAAGACAGTCAGCCATTGTCTGGCCAGGGCAGTGTACAGGACGAGGTAGCGGGCGAAGAGGAGGAGGAGGACGAGGAGGATGATGGGGATGATTATATTTTTAATGAGGAAGCTTTTCCGGGGCCACTGGAAATTGTTGGCGCGGCAATGCCGGGTTCTGGTTTTTTGAGGGACACAAGTGACGTGGATTTGCCTGAAACTGCCCCTCAACCAAGCACAACCGCAGATTTGAGAACTGGAACTTTGGCCCACATGGTGGATTATGCCTTACGTATCCTCAAAAGGGACACACGCATTACTAAAATGATGAACGATGACGATTACTGGTTGGCCTGCCTCCTTGATCCTCGCTATAAAGGCAAATTGCAAAATATAATGCCACATGAGAACTTGGAACTAATATTAGCAACCAAACAATCAACTCTTGTTGACCGTTTGCTTCTGGCATTCCCTGCACACAGCGCCGGTGATCGTTCTCACACGAGCTGCAGGGGCCAGCAGACCAGAGGTGTTAGAGGGGCAGAAATCAGAAGTGGCGTTGGCCAGAGGGGTTTTCTGACCAGGTTGTGGAGTGATTTTGCTATGACCGCAGACAGGACAGGTACTGCAGCATCAATTCAAAGTGACAGGAGACAACATTTGTCCAGTATGGTTACAAACTATTTTTCATCCCTTATCGACGTTCTCCCTCAACCGTCATTCCCATTTGATTACTGGGCATCCAAATTAGACACCAGGCCAGAATTGGCAGAATATGCATTGCAGGAGCTTGCTTGCCCGGCAGCTAGTGTCCTATCAGAAAGAGTATTCAGTGCTGCAGGTTCAATACTAACAGAAAAAAGGACTCGTCTGGCTACCCAAAATGTAGATGATCTAACCTTCATTAAAATGAACCACAACTGGATTTCGAAATCTTTTGGCTCACCTTGCCCGGCTGACACCTAGCTTTCCTATGAAAAGGTCTTGCCTGTGGACTATTCTAAATGACTTTTCCAATCTCCTAATTTTCTGCACCTGATTGTCCAGCATACGACATGTTTACACCTCACTAAATGGCCAAACTCCCCAAACGGGGCCGTGGTATCGCCACTTGGCGCCAGCACCCGTGAGAGTGCTGTTTGTCTGAAGAGGTGGGTGTGCCCGCTTTTGGTCGACGGCACTGCCACTGGGTCCCTCATAGTACAATAAAGTGTCTCTGGCGGTGGTGGTGCGCACCCAACGTCAGACACACCGCTGCAATATGAGGGGCCCTGGGCCTGTACCGCCGGCCACAAGACAGTTCCCCCCCCCCCCAGCTCAAACAGTGCTCTACCACTTGCAAAATTATCTCTCACAGCTCCACCAATGTTTAGTCTATGCGCTGACATTCTTCAATGCCTGGCACTGACAATACCATTGTATTGACATTTTTGTTATGTTAGGCCTTCGAAGCCTGTCTGTGGTCCCTCCTTCCACTAGGCCTCCACTGACCATTGTGCTGCTGCCCGTGTACCCCTGGAACCAATTTTAAATTGCCAACAGCCCTATTTTTTTATGTTAGGCCTTCGAAGCCTGTCTGCGGTCCCTCCTTCCACTAGGCCTCCACTGACCATTGTACTGCTGCCCTTGTACCACTGGAACCAATTTTAAATTGCCAACAGCCCTATTTTTTTATGTTAGGTCTTCGAAGCCTGTCTGCGGTCCCTCCTTCCACTAGGCCTCCACTGACCACACCACTGCTGCCCGTGTACCCACGGAACCAATTTAAAATTGCCTACAGCCATGTGTTATTATGTTAGGCCTTCGATGCCTGTCTGCGGTCACTCCTTCCACTAGGCCTCCACTGACCACACCACTGCTGCCCGTGTACCCCTGGAACCAATTTAAAATTGCCTACAGCCAGCCCAATTTTTTTATTTTAGGCCTTCGATGCCTGTTTGCGGTCACTCCTTCCACTAGGCCTCCACTAACCACACCACTGCTGCCCGTGTACCCACGGAACCAATTTAAAATTGCCTACAGCCATGTGTTATTATGTTAGGCCTTCGATGCCTGTTTGCGGTCACTCCTTCCACTAGGCCTCCACTGACCACACCACTGCTGCCCGTGTACCCACGGAACCAATTTAAAATTGCCTACAGCCAGCCCAATTTTTTTATTTTAGGCCTTCGATGCCTGTTTGCGGTCACTCCTTCCACTAGGCCTCCACTGACCACACCACTGCTGCCCGTGTACCCACGGAACCAATTTAAAATTGCCTACAGCCATGTGTTATTATGTTAGGCCTTCGATGCCTGTTTGCGGTCACTCCTTCCACTAGGCCTCCACTGACCACACCACTGCTGCCCGTGTACCCACGGAACCAATTTAAAATTGCCTACAGCCATGTGTTATTATGTTAGGCCTTCGATGCCTGTCTGCGGTCACTCCTTCCACTAGGCCTCCACTGACCACACCACTGCTGCCCGTGTACCCCTGGAACCAATTTAAAATTGCCTACAGCCATCTGTTATTATGTTAGGCCTTCGATGCCTGTCTGCGGTCCTTCCTTCCAATAGTTCTCCACTGACCAGACCAATGCTGGCCGTGTACCCCTGGAACCCAGCTGAAAGTGCATGTAGCCTCCTTTTTTTCTTTGTTTTATATTTAGAAAGCCCAGATGAACTACGCTGTGCAACGATTCAAGCTACCCAGTCGACATTTCTTTTGCGAGAAAAGCCATCCCAGCCCTCCACCGGCATGAAAAAGTCTGCATTGTCATAGCACTCAGGCAATCAAACAGTAGAAAGGTGCACCTGACAAGAGACGCATGGACCAGTAGGCATGTCCACAAAAAGTTACGTGTCCATTACGGCGCACTGGGTTAATGTGTTGGATGCATGGTCCACAGGGGACAGCCTACAAAGTCTGTCTGCAGTCATTAATTCCAATTTTCCTCCGCTGACCACACCACTGCTGCCCGTGTGCCCCTGGAACCAATTTTACAGTGTCTACAGCCTAATTTTATGTTAGGCCTACTACGCCTGTCTGCGGTCCCTCCTTCCAATACTCGTCCACTGACCACACCACTGCTGCCCGTGGACCCCTGGAACCTATTTTTAATTGCATAGAGCATCCTTTTTTTAATAGTAGGCGTACAAAGTCTGTCTGCGGTCCACTATTGAAATTGTCCTCCACTGCCCAGAGCACTGCTGCTTGTGTACCCCTGTACTTTTTTAAGCTGCAGTGAGCCACATTTTTAGTTTAAGTCCTACTACCTGTGTCTGTCTGCGCCACTCAATTCAGCTGTGTTCCTTTGAAAAAAGCTGAGCGTCAATAGTCTTGTTTTCAGCCTCTAGGAATTTTAAAACTGCATTGGGGGTACAACTTTGGTAGGGCCTACTAACGGTGTCTGCCTCCCCAAGGTGTGCCCCAGGTTTCCTCGCCATTGCTTCGATCTTAATGCTCTCGTTTAGTAGTTGTTGGAAACTACACTGCATTAGGCCTACAAATTGGGTATGGGGTGTAGAGAGATGGTGTGTTCCACTCCAAGGTGTTCCCCAGGTTTCCTCTCCATTGCTTCGATCTTCATGCTCTCGTTTAGTAGTTGTTGGAAACTACACTGCATTAGGCCTACAAATTGGGTATGGGGTGTAGAGAGATGGTGTGTTCCACTCCAAGGTGTTCCCCAGGTTTCCTGTCCATTGCTTCGATCTTCATGCTCTCGTTTAGTAGTTGTTGGAAACTACACTGCATTAGGCCTACAAATTGGGTATGGGGTGTAGAGAGATGGTGTGTTCCACTCCAAGGTGTTCCCCAGGTTTCGTCCACATTGCTTCGGTCTTCCGACTCTCGTTTAGTAGTTGTAGAAAACTACACTGCATTAGGCCTACAAATTGGGTATGGGGTGTAGAGAGATGGTGTGTTACACTCCAAGGTGTTCTCCAGGTTGCCTTTCCTGAACTTCTATCTTCAGGCTCTCATTAAATTGTGGTTAAATGGAACAACTGCATTTGGCGTACTAGTTGGTTTGGGGCCTACTATCGGTGTCTGCCACTCCTTGCTGTTCTCCTGATTTCCTGTCCTGAAATTCCATTTTCAGGCTCTCGTTAAGTAGTTGTTAATGTTAGACTGCATTTGGCCTACTAGTTGGGTTGGGGCCTACTATCGGTGTCTGCCACTCCTTGCTGTTCTCCTCCACTGAACAAAGCTGTGCCGCCTGCTTACTACGGTTGCCAATTTTGAACTGCATTTCGACTACTTACTGATTTGGGCCTACTCTCTGTGTCAGCCTCTCATTCCAGTTGTCCTCCACTGCAATGCCCCCTGGTTAGTCCTGTGTTACCAATTTTGAACTGCATTTAGCCAACTTTATTCTTTGGGCCTATATCTGTGTTTCCTCCTCATCCTGCCCATTGCCCAGCCAGTGATTAGTGTTGAGCGATACCTTCCGATATCGGAAAGTATCGGTATCGGATAGGATCGGCCGATATTCAAAAAATATCGGATATCGCCGATACCGATACCCGATCCCAATGCAAGTCAATGGGACCAAAATATCGGAATTAAAATAAACCCTTTCTTGCCTTGTAGGTTCATTCTACATGAAGGAAAACAACTAAGAATAATGTAGGATGTATTGTGGGAGGTGGCGGAGACATTAAAGGCAATGAGGTTTAGCCCAATCAAATAGAATAGCATGTTTTTTTTTTTTTTTTAAGACGTTCGGAGTGAAAAAGATATTGAGTATGTTTATTTTTTTATTTATTTTGTCAGATATTGATGTTTCACTATTCCACGCCCTTCCCCTTCTTTTTTTTTCTTTTTTTTTTTTACTTTTCCCACACTTTCATCTTCATCATCATCAGCATCTTTGACATCAACTTCTTCTTCACCTTATTCATCTTCTTCTTCATCTTCTACCTATTTTTTTTTTTTATTACATTCTTCATATTCATTTTATTCAACTATTATTATTCTTCCTATTCTACATATTCTTTTTATTCCACTGTTATTATTCTTCCTATTCTACTTCTTCATCATATTCTCATTTGTGACAGGCATTCCCGTAGTTGTTATCTATAAAAGTTGGAAGATTACACCTTCCGTTCTGCCAGTCACAAAAGTTACATTTGTCCGCGTTCAGTTTGGCCTGCAGCATCAGGCTTTATCCAGGGGCACCACGAGGAGGAACGGACTCACTCCCATACACTGCTTAGTCTTCTTCTGCATATAATTTAGATAATATCTTTTGCTCTGATATTAAGTCTTATGCTTAATGTTCTTCTGCTCTTTGTTCTGCAGCCTCTTGTTCTTCTGCTTCTCGGTCTTCCATGTCGTCGTCTCCAGGGTCTTCGTCTCCAGTGTCGTCATCTCCGCCGTCGTTGTCTCAGCCGTCGTCGTCTCCGCCGTCGTCGTCGTCGTCGTCGTCATCGGGGTGGTCTTCCGGGTCGTCGTCGTCGTCATCGGGGTGGTTTTCCGGGTCGTCGACTTTAGGGTCTTCAACTTGGAAATGTAGCAGAAGGTACAAGAAGGCTGAGAAAATGCCAAGAACCAGCTGATGGAACTGGAACTCGGATGGCTACCCGAAGGTTCAAGAGCCTATGGAACTACCGAGGACCAGCTGACGTTACTGGAACCCGGTTACTAAGCAGGAGGTACCCATGCTAAAAAGCACTACCAAGGACCGCCTGACGTTGGCGGAACTCGGATACACAGAAGGAGGCACCTAAGCCAAAGGCTCTGCCCGGAACCAGCTGACGGTACTGGAACCAGGATGGGGAGCAGAAGGTACAAGAGCAAAAGACACTGCCGAGAACCAGCTGACGGTACTGGAACCCAGATGGGTAGCCGAAGGTCCAAGAGCCAATGGAACTACCGAGGACCAGCTGACGTTACTGGAGCCCGGTTACTAAGCAGGAGGTACCCGTGCCCGAAAGCACTACCAAGGACCACCTGACGTTGGTGGAACTTGGATACCCAGAAGGAGGCACCTAAGCCAAAGGCTCTGCCCGGAACCAGCTGACGGTACTGGAACCAGGATGGGGAGCAGAAGGTACAAGAGCAAAAGACACTGCCGAGAACCAGCTGACGGTGCTGGAACCAGGTG
This sequence comes from Ranitomeya imitator, assembly GCF_032444005.1. Lineage (NCBI taxonomy): Eukaryota > Metazoa > Chordata > Amphibia > Anura > Dendrobatidae > Ranitomeya > Ranitomeya imitator. Next base: position 433,308,562 of record NC_091285.1, read on the forward strand.
GTGGACCTGAAGGTCCACAGGAGAGGAGAGAACAGCTAGGCCGCGAGGCAGCCGCAGTTACCGAACCCCAACAGTCCTACAGGGGGAGCTGGGCCTACTGGCACTACAGAACCAGCCTTGACTACCAGTTCACGCAGCCCACATAGGAAGCTCCTAAACTGGAGGCACCCTGGAGTTGGCTAACCCGACCGCACCACGACGGGGCAAGCATAGGCGTCTCAGTGAGCTTGACACAACCCGGAAACAGCTGGCGGTGCTGAAACCAGACTTGGCACGAGGGAGTACCTGTGACAAGAACACTGCCGAGAACCAGCTGGCGGTGCTGGAACCCAGATGCGTTGCCCCAGTGTGCAAGAGCCAATGGCACGACCGAGGACCAGCTGGCGGTGCTGGAACCCGGTTACTAAGCTGTAGGTGCCCGCGCTTAAAAGCACTACCAAGGACCGCCTGACGTTGGCGGAACTCGGATACCCAGGAGGAGGCACCTAAGCCAAAGGCTCGGCCTGGAACCAGCTGACGGTGCTGGAACCAGGTGGTGGACCTGAAGGTCCACAGGAGAGGAGAGAACAGCTAGGCCGCGAGGCAGCCGCAGTTACCGAACCCCAACAGTCCTACAGGGGGAGCTGGGCCTACTGGCACTACAGAACCAGCCTTGACTACCAGTTCACGCAGCCCACATAGGAAGCTCCTAAACTGGAGGCACCCTGGAGTTGGCTAACCCGACCGCACCACGACGGGGCAAGCATAGGCGTCTCAGTGAGCTTGACACAACCCGGAAACAGCTGGCGGTGCTGAAACCAGGCTTGGCACGAGGGAGTACCTGTGACAAGAACACTGCCGAGAACCAGCTGGCGGTGCTGGAACCCAGATGCGTTGCCCCAGTGTGCAAGAGCCAATGGCACGACCGAGGACCAGCTGGCGGTGCTGGAACCCGGTTACTAAGCTGTAGGTGCCCGCGCTTAAAAGCACTACCAAGGACCGCCTGACGTTGGCGGAACTCGGATACCCAGGAGGAGGCACCTAAGCCAAAGGCTCGGCCCGGAACCAGCTGACGGTGCTGGAACCAGGTGGTGGACCTGAAGGTCCACAGGAGAGGAGAGAACAGCTAGGCCGCGAGGCAGCCGCAGTTACCGAACCCCAACAGTCCTACAGGGGGAGCTGGGCCTACTGGCACTACAGAACCAGCCTTGACTGCCAGTTCACGCAGCTCACATAGGAAGCTCCTAAACTGGAGGCACCCTGGAGTTGGCTAACCCAACCGCACCACGACGGGGCAAGCATAGGCGTCTCAGTGAGCTTGACACAACCCGGAAACAGCTGGCGGTGCTGAAACCAGGCTTGGCACGAGGGAGTACCTGTGTCAAGAACACTGCCGAGAACCAGCTGGCGGTGCTGAAACCCAGATGCGTTGCCCCAGTGTGCAAGAGCCAATGGCACGACCGAGGACCAGCTGGCGGTGCTGGAACCCGGTTACTAAGCTGTAGGTGCCCGCGCTTAAAAGCACTACCAAGGACCGCCTGACGTTGGCGGAACTCGGATACCCAGGAGGAGGCACCTAAGCCAAAGGCTCGGCCCGGAACTAGCTGACGGTGCTGGAACCAGGTGGTGGACCCCAAGGCCCACAGGAGAGGAGAGAACAGCTAGGCCGCGAGGCAGCCGCAGTTACCGAACCCCAAAAGTCCTACAGGGGGAGCTGGGCCTACTGGCACTACAGAACCAGCCTTGACTACCAGTTCACGCAGCCCACATAGGAAGCTCCTAAACTGGAGGCACCCTGGAGTTGGCTAACCCGACCGCACCACGACGGGGCAAGCATAGGCGTCTCAGTGAGCTTGACACAACCCGGAAACAGCTGACGGTGCTGAAACCAGGCTTGGCACGGGGGAGTACCTGTGACAAGAACACTGCCGAGAACCAGCTGGCGGTGCTGGAACCCAGATGCGTTGCCCCAGTGTGCAAGAGCCAATGGCACGACCGAGGACCAGCTGGCGGTGCTGGAACCCGGTTACTAAGCTGTAGGTGCCCATGCTTAAAAGCACTACCAAGGACCGCCTGACGTTGGCGGAACTCGGATACCCAGGAGGAGGCACCTAAGCCAAAGGCTCGGCCTGGAACCAGCTGACGGTGCTGGAACCAGGTGGTGGACCTGAAGGTCCACAGGAGAGGAGAGAACAGCTAGGCCGCGAGGCAGCCGCAGTTACCGAACCCCAACAGTCCTACAGGGGGAGCTGGGCCTACTGGCACTACAGAACCAGCCTTGACTACCAGTTCACGCAGCCCACATAGGAAGCTCCTAAACTGGAGGCACCCTGGAGTTGGCTAACCCGACCGCACCACGACGGGGCAAGCATAGGCGTCTCAGTGAGCTTGACACAACCCGGAAACAGCTGACGGTGCTGAAACCAGGCTTGGCACGAGGGAGTACCTGTGACAAGAACACTGCCGAGAACCAGCTGGCGGTGCTGGAACCCAGATGCGTTTCCCCAGTGTGCAAGAGCCAATGGCACGACCGAGGACCAGCTGGCGGTGCTGGAACCCGGTTACTAAGCTGTAGGTGCCCGCGCTTAAAAGCACTACCAAGGACCGCCTGACGTTGGCGGAACTCGGATACCCAGGAGGAGGCACCTAAGCCAAAGGCTCGGCCTGGAACCAGCTGACGGTGCTGGAACCAGGTGGTGGACCTGAAGGTCCACAGGAGAGGAGAGAACAGCTAGGCCGCGAGGCAGCCGCAGTTACCAAACCCCAACAGTCCTACAGGGGGAGCTGGGCCTACTGGCACTACAGAACCAGCCTTGACTACCAGTTCACGCAGCCCACATAGGAAGCTCCTAAACTGGAGGCACCCTGGAGTTGGCTAACCCGACCGCACCACGACGGGGCAAGCATAGGCGTCTCAGTGAGCTTGACACAACCCGGAAACAGCTGGCGGTGCTGAAACCAGGCTTGGCACGAGGGAGTACCTGTGTCAAGAACACTGCCGAGAACCAGCTGGCAGTGCTGGAACCCAGATGCGTTGCCCCAGTGTGCAAGAGCCAATGGCACGACCGAGGACCAGCTGGCGGTGCTGGAACCCGGTTACTAAGCTGTAGGTGCCCGCGCTTAAAAGCACTACCAAGGACCGCCTGACGTTGGCGGAACTCGGATACCCAGGAGGAGGCACCTAAGCCAAAGGCTCGGCCCGGAACCAGCTGACGGTGCTGGAACCAGGTGGTGGACCCCAAGGCCCACAGGAGAGGAGAGAACAGCTAGGCCGCGAGGCAGCCGCAGTTACCGAACCCCAACAGTCCTACAGGGGGAGCTGGGCCTACTGGCACTACAGAACCAGCCTTGACTACCAGTTCACGCAGCCCACATAGGAAGCTCCTAAACTGGAGGCACTCTGGAGTTGGCTAACCCGACCGCACCACGACGGGGCAAGCATAGGCGTCTCAGTGAGCTTGACACAACCCGGAAACAGCTGACGGTGCTGAAACCAGGCTTGGCACGAGGGAGTACCTGTGACAAGAACACTGCCGAGAACCAGCTGGCGGTGCTGGAACCCAGATGCGTTGCCCCAGTGTGCAAGAGCCAATGGCACGACCGAGGACCAGCTGGCGGTGCTGGAACCCGGTTACTAAGCTGTAGGTGCCCGCGCTTAAAAGCACTACCAAGGACCGCCTGACGTTGGCGGAACTCGGATACCCAGGAGAAGGCACCTAAGCCAAAGGCTCGGCCTGGAACCAGCTGACGGTGCTGGAACCAGGTGGTGGACCTGAAGGTCCACAGGAGAGGAGAGAACAGCTAGGCCGCGAGGCAGCCGCAGTTACCAAACCCCAACAGTCCTACAGGGGGAGCTGGGCCTACTGGCACTACAGAACCAGCCTTGACTACCAGTTCACGCAGCCCACATAGGAAGCTCCTAAACTGGAGGCACCCTGGAGTTGGCTAACCCGACCGCACCACGACGGGGCAAGCATAGGCGTCTCAGTGAGCTTGACACAACCCGGAAACAGCTGGCGGTGCTGAAACCAGGCTTGGCACGAGGGAGTACCTGTGTCAAGAACACTGCCGATAACCAGCTGGCGGTGCTGGAACCCAGATGCGTTGCCCCAGTGTGCAAGAGCCAATGGCACGACCGAGGACCAGCTGGCGGTGCTGGAACCCGGTTACTAAGCTGTAGGTGCCCGCGCTTAAAAGCACTACCAAGGACCGCCTGACGTTGGCGGAACTCGGATACCCAGGAGGAGGCACCTAAGCCAAAGGCTCGGCCCGGAACCAGCTGACGGTGCTGGAACCAGGTGGTGGACCCCAAGGCCCACAGGAGAGGAGAGAACAGCTAGGCCGCGAGGCAGCCGCAGTTACCGAACCCCAACAGTCCTACAGGGGGAGCTGGGCCTACTGGCACTACAGAACCAGCCTTGACTACCAGTTCACGCAGCCCACATAGGAAGCTCCTAAACTGGGGGCACCCTGGAGTTGGCTAACCCGACCGCACCACGACGGGGCAAGCATAGGCGTCTCAGTGAGCTTGACACAACCCGGAAACAGCTGACGGTGCTGAAACCAGGCTTGGCACGAGGGAGTACCTGTGACAAGAACACTGCCGAGAACCAGCTGGCGGTGCTGGAACCCAGATGCGTTGCCCCAGTGTGCAAGAGCCAATGGCATGACCGAGGACCAGCTGGCGGTGCTGGAACCCGGTTACTAAGCTGTAGGTGCCCGCGCTTAAAAGCACTACCAAGGACCGCCTGACGTTGGCGGAACTCGGATACCCAGGAGGAGGCACCTAAGCCAAAGGCTCGGCCTGGAACCAGCTGACGGTGCTGGAACCAGGTGGTGGACCTGAAGGTCCACAGGAGAGGAGAGAACAGCTAGGCCGCGAGGCAGCCGCAGTTACCAAACCCCAACAGTCCTACAGGGGGAGCTGGGCCTACTGGCACTACAGAACCAGCCTTGACTACCAGTTCACGCAGCCCACATAGGAAGCTCCTAAACTGGAGGCACCCTGGAGTTGGCTAACCCGACCGCACCACGACGGGGCAAGCATAGGCATCTCAGTGAGCTTGACACAACCCGGAAACAGCTGACGGTGCTGAAACCAGGCTTGGCACGAGGGAGTACCTGTGACAAGAACACTGCCGAGAACCAGCTGGCGGTGCTGGAACCCAGATGCGTTGCCCCAGTGTGCAAGAGCCAATGGCACGACCGAGGACCAGCTGGCGGTGCTGGAACCCGGTTACTAAGCTGTAGGTGCCCGCGCTTAAAAGCACTACCAAGGACCGCCTGACGTTGGCGGAACTCGGATACCCAGGAGGAGGCACCTAAGCCAAAGGCTCGGCCCGGAACCAGCTGACGGTGCTGGAACCAGGTGGTGGACCCCAAGGCCCACAGGAGAGGAGAGAACAGCTAGGCCGCGAGGCAGCCGCAGTTACCGAACCCCAAAAGTCCTACAGGGGGAGCTGGGCCTACTGGCACTACAGAACCAGCCTTGACTACCAGTTCACGCAGCCCACATAGGAAGCTCCTAAACTGGAGGCACCCTGGAGTTGGCTAACCCGACCGCACCACGACGGGGCAAGCATAGGCGTCTCAGTGAGCTTGACACAACCCGGAAACAGCTGACGGTGCTGAAACCAGGCTTGGCACGGGGGAGTACCTGTGACAAGAACACTGCCGAGAACCAGCTGGCGGTGCTGGAACCCAGATGCGTTGCCCCAGTGTGCAAGAGCCAATGGCACGACCGAGGACCAGCTGGCGGTGCTGGAACCCGGTTACTAAGCTGTAGGTGCCCGTGCTTAAAAGCACTACCAAGGACCGCCTGACGTTGGCGGAACTCGGATACCCAGGAGGAGGCACCTAAGCCAAAGGCTCGGCCTGGAACCAGCTGACGGTGCTGGAACCAGGTGGTGGACCTGAAGGTCCACAGGAGAGGAGAGAACAGCTAGGCCGCGAGGCAGCCGCAGTTACCGAACCCCAACAGTCCTACAGGGGGAGCTGGGCCTACTGGCACTACAGAACCAGCCTTGACTACCAGTTCACGCAGCCCACATAGGAAGCTCCTAAACTGGAGGCACCCTGGAGTTGGCTAACCCGACCGCACCACGACGGGGCAAGCATAGGCGTCTCAGTGAGCTTGACACAACCCGGAAACAGCTGACGGTGCTGAAACCAGGCTTGGCACGAGGGAGTACCTGTGACAAGAACACTGCCGAGAACCAGCTGGCGGTGCTGGAACCCAGATGCGTTTCCCCAGTGTGCAAGAGCCAATGGCACGACCGAGGACCAGCTGGCGGTGCTGGAACCCGGTTACTAAGCTGTAGGTGCCCGCGCTTAAAAGCACTACCAAGGACCGCCTGACGTTGGCGGAACTCGGATACCCAGGAGGAGGCACCTAAGCCAAAGGCTCGGCCTGGAACCAGCTGACGGTGCTGGAACCAGGTGGTGGACCTGAAGGTCCACAGGAGAGGAGAGAACAGCTAGGCCGCGAGGCAGCCGCAGTTACCAAACCCCAACAGTCCTACAGGGGGAGCTGGGCCTACTGGCACTACAGAACCAGCCTTGACTACCAGTTCACGCAGCCCACATAGGAAGCTCCTAAACTGGAGGCACCCTGGAGTTGGCTAACCCGACCGCACCACGACGGGGCAAGCATAGGCGTCTCAGTGAGCTTGACACAACCCGGAAACAGCTGGCGGTGCTGAAACCAGGCTTGGCACGAGGGAGTACCTGTGTCAAGAACACTGCCGAGAACCAGCTGGCAGTGCTGGAACCCAGATGCGTTGCCCCAGTGTGCAAGAGCCAATGGCACGACCGAGGACCAGCTGGCGGTGCTGGAACCCGGTTACTAAGCTGTAGGTGCCCGCGCTTAAAAGCACTACCAAGGACCGCCTGACGTTGGCGGAACTCGGATACCCAGGAGGAGGCACCTAAGCCAAAGGCTCGGCCCGGAACCAGCTGACGGTGCTGGAACCAGGTGGTGGACCCCAAGGCCCACAGGAGAGGAGAGAACAGCTAGGCCGCGAGGCAGCCGCAGTTACCGAACCCCAACAGTCCTACAGGGGGAGCTGGGCCTACTGGCACTACAGAACCAGCCTTGACTACCAGTTCACGCAGCCCACATAGGAAGCTCCTAAACTGGAGGCACTCTGGAGTTGGCTAACCCGACCGCACCACGACGGGGCAAGCATAGGCGTCTCAGTGAGCTTGACACAACCCGGAAACAGCTGACGGTGCTGAAACCAGGCTTGGCACGAGGGAGTACCTGTGACAAGAACACTGCCGAGAACCAGCTGGCGGTGCTGGAACCCAGATGCGTTGCCCCAGTGTGCAAGAGCCAATGGCACGACCGAGGACCAGCTGGCGGTGCTGGAACCCGGTTACTAAGCTGTAGGTGCCCGCGCTTAAAAGCACTACCAAGGACCGCCTGACGTTGGCGGAACTCGGATACCCAGGAGAAGGCACCTAAGCCAAAGGCTCGGCCTGGAACCAGCTGACGGTGCTGGAACCAGGTGGTGGACCTGAAGGTCCACAGGAGAGGAGAGAACAGCTAGGCCGCGAGGCAGCCGCAGTTACCAAACCCCAACAGTCCTACAGGGGGAGCTGGGCCTACTGGCACTACAGAACCAGCCTTGACTACCAGTTCACGCAGCCCACATAGGAAGCTCCTAAACTGGAGGCACCCTGGAGTTGGCTAACCCGACCGCACCACGACGGGGCAAGCATAGGCGTCTCAGTGAGCTTGACACAACCCGGAAACAGCTGGCGGTGCTGAAACCAGGCTTGGCACGAGGGAGTACCTGTGTCAAGAACACTGCCGATAACCAGCTGGCGGTGCTGGAACCCAGATGCGTTGCCCCAGTGTGCAAGAGCCAATGGCACGACCGAGGACCAGCTGGCGGTGCTGGAACCCGGTTACTAAGCTGTAGGTGCCCGCGCTTAAAAGCACTACCAAGGACCGCCTGACGTTGGCGGAACTCGGATACCCAGGAGGAGGCACCTAAGCCAAAGGCTCGGCCCGGAACCAGCTGACGGTGCTGGAACCAGGTGGTGGACCCCAAGGCCCACAGGAGAGGAGAGAACAGCTAGGCCGCGAGGCAGCCGCAGTTACCGAACCCCAACAGTCCTACAGGGGGAGCTGGGCCTACTGGCACTACAGAACCAGCCTTGACTACCAGTTCACGCAGCCCACATAGGAAGCTCCTAAACTGGGGGCACCCTGGAGTTGGCTAACCCGACCGCACCACGACGGGGCAAGCATAGGCGTCTCAGTGAACTTGACACAACCCGGAAACAGCTGACGGTGCTGAAACCAGGCTTGGCACGAGGGAGTACCTGTGACAAGAACACTGCCGAGAACCAGCTGGCGGTGCTGGAACCCAGATGCGTTGCCCCAGTGTGCAAGAGCCAATGGCATGACCGAGGACCAGCTGGCGGTGCTGGAACCCGGTTACTAAGCTGTAGGTGCCCGCGCTTAAAAGCACTACCAAGGACCGCCTGACGTTGGCGGAACTCGGATACCCAGGAGGAGGCACCTAAGCCAAAGGCTCGGCCTGGAACCAGCTGACGGTGCTGGAACCAGGTGGTGGACCTGAAGGTCCACAGGAGAGGAGAGAACAGCTAGGCCGCGAGGCAGCCGCAGTTACCAAACCCCAACAGTCCTACAGGGGGAGCTGGGCCTACTGGCACTACAGAACCAGCCTTGACTACCAGTTCACGCAGCCCACATAGGAAGCTCCTAAACTGGAGGCACCCTGGAGTTGGCTAACCCGACCGCACCACGACGGGGCAAGCATAGGCATCTCAGTGAGCTTGACACAACCCGGAAACAGCTGACGGTGCTGAAACCAGGCTTGGCACGAGGGAGTACCTGTGACAAGAACACTGCCGAGAACCAGCTGGCGGTGCTGGAACCCAGATGCGTTGCCCCAGTGTGCAAGAGCCAATGGCACGACCGAGGACCAGCTGGCGGTGCTGGAACCCGGTTACTAAGCTGTAGGTGCCCGCGCTTAAAAGCACTACCAAGGACCGCCTGACGTTGGCGGAACTCGGATACCCAGGAGGAGGCACCTAAGCCAAAGGCTCGGCCTGGAACCAGCTGACGGTGCTGGAACCAGGTGGTGGACCTGAAGGTCCACAGGAGAGGAGAGAACAGCTAGGCTGCGAGGCAGCCGCAGTTACCAAACCCCAACAGTCCTACAGGGGGAGCTGGGCCTACTGGCACTACAGAACCAGCCTTGACTACCAGTTCACGCAGCCCACATAGGAAGCTCCTAAACTGGAGGCACCCTGGAGTTGGCTAACCCGACCGCACCACGACGGGGCAAGCATAGGCGTCTCAGTGAGCTTGACACAACCCGGAAACAGCTGACGGTGCTGAAACCAGGCTTGGCACGAGGGAGTACCTGTGACAAGAACACTGCCGAGAACCAGCTGGCGGTGCTGGAACCCAGATGCGTTGCCTATTAAAGATTGTCTTCCTAGAGCCCCAACTAGCGGTGTTGGAGCTAAGGGTAAGCAGGGGGAGCAGAGTGTAGGCCGAAGCCTGCACTGGAGGCAGCTTTGTGTCTGCGTTGCGTTTGCAGGACACTTTGCCGGCTACACAGTGGGGGAACAGCTGGCGTTGCTGAACCCTACTAACACAATGGCGTGTGTTTTTCTCTGTGCAGCTAGCACTTGCGGTCAAAAACTAGCGATGTTAGAGCCCGTGTTGAAGCAGGAGGAGGAGTAGAGGAGCAGAGTGTAGGCCGAAGCCTATTTGAACCAATTTCAAAGGAAACCTTTAACCCCCCCTCAGGTGTTACAAAGTACAAGAGACACACCTTGTGCAGTATTAATGCTGCACAAGTGAAAGGTTGCTCTATTAATTTGTCTACTTGCACACGCTGAATGAAAGACGTACACAATTTAGCCCATTCTACAGTCAAACTGTAGTGGATGCGTGACTTGGCTTTTTAAGGAGACGCAGCACAGGTGTCCCAAATAACGCCTTGGTGCTTGGCGCAGCTTCCTGAGCGTTGTTATTTGCTGTACAGGAGTCTGCGCTCTTGTGTTATCCCTTGGCAATGCCCTGTTAGAGCTGCCCGTCTCATGACCTCATTTCATGTTGGCCGGTGCGGTTAACGATGGCCATAAATCCCAGACCCACAGTGCCTTTTCATAAAGTCACACTGCGGTGCTGTGATTCGTGGCCTTGAGCAGTAAATATTTTGGCCGCTCACACACGTCCTTACACCTGCTTCAGACTGGGCGGCCTCTGCTGATCCCTTCTCGCATGCCGCGGCCATGAGGCTGCACAGTCTGAAGAAGGCGGAAGGAGATGAGTTAAGACAGGTGAAGATATGCACTGCTCGTGCCCATCAATCACACCCTCGCAGTCAAAATAAGACAACGAGGAGCATTGTTTCAGGCAGGGCGGACGCACAGGCGCAACAAGCCAACCAATGATGTCAGAAGACGGGAAGCGCTACCAAGGGGGGTGCTGCGTATCATTAGAAAGGAAAGTCACACCTCAGGGACAGTGGAATGGTCTCAATGAGACACATTTTGTACGTTTTGAGTTCCACGTGGGCAAGGACAAAAAGTCAGCCACCTTGTACAAATGCAGCAGTACTGCTGTACAAGGTGGCTGTTATACATAGAAACACCTGGGGGTGGGGGGCAGGCTCCCTTCAATTTCAGTTCATGTGCCTGCGTGGCATTTGCAGGACACATTGCCAGCTACACAGCAGGGGAACAGCTGGCGGTGCTGAACCCCACTAACACATTGGCTGGTGTTTTTCTCTGTGCAGCTAGCATGTCCGGGCAGAAACTGGCGTTGTTTGAGCCCAGGGTCAGCAGGAGGAGGAGAGGAGCAAAGTGTAGGCCGAAGCCTGCACTGGTGGCAGCTTTTGTTCAGTTGTGCCAGCGTGGCTTGTGCTGGACACGATGCCGACTACACAGCAGGGGAACAGCTGGCGGTGCTGAAGCCCACTAACACATTGGCTGGTGTTTTTCTCTGTGCAGCTAGCATGTCCGGGCAGAAACTGGCGTTGTTTGAGCCCAGGGTCAGCAGGAGGAGGAGAGGAGCAAAGTGTAGGCCGAAGCCTGCACTGGTGGCAGCTTTTGTTCTGTTGTGCCAGCGTGGCTTGTGCTGGACACGTTGCCGACTACACAGCAGGGGAACAGCTGGCGTTGCTGAACCCCACTAACACATTGACTGGTGTTTTTCTCTGTGCAGCTAGCAGTTCCGGGCAAAAACTAGCGGTGTTTGAGCCCAGGGTCAGCAGGAGGAGTAGAGGAGCAGAGTGTAGGCCGAAGCCTAGTTGAACCAATTTCAAAGGTTACCTTTAACCCCCCCCTCAGGTGTTGCAAGGTACAAGAGCCACACCTTGAACAGCATTAATGATGCACAAGTCAAAGGTTGCTCTATTTAATTTTGCTCCTTGCACACGCTGAATAAAACACGTACACTATTTAGCCCATTATACTGTCAAACAGTAGTGGAGGCGTGACTACTAGTCTTTTTAAGGAGATGCAGCACAGGTGTCAAAATTTACACCTAGCTCCTGTGCGCAGATTCCTGAGCGTTGTTATTTGCTGTACAGGAGTCTGCGCTATTGGGATCCCTTGGCCATGCGCTGTGAGCGCTTCCTGTCTTCTGACCTCATTTAATGTCGGCCGTTACGGTTAGCGATGGACATGAATCCCAGACCCACAGTGTGTTTTCAAAAAATCACACTGCGTGGCTGGGATTCGTGGCCTTGTTCAGTAAATATGTTCGCCGCTCACACATGTCCTTACACCTGCTTCAGACTGGGCGGCCTCAGCTGATCCCTTATCGCATGCCGCGGCCATGAGGCCGCACAGTCAGAAGAAGGCGGAAGGAGGGGAGTGAAGACAGGGGAACATATGCACTGCTCGTGCCCATCAATCACACCCTCGCAGTCAAAATATATGAGACAACGGGGGGCGTTGTGTCGGGCAGGGGGGACGCACAGGCACAGCCAGCCAACCAATGATGTCAGGAGACGGGCAGCGCTAACAATGGGGGTGCTGCGTGTCATTAAAAAGGAAAGTCACACCTCAGGGACATTGTAATGGTCTGTAATGAGACACATTTTGTACTTGTTGAGTTCCACGTGTGCAAGGAGAAAAAGTCAGCCACCTTGTACAAATGCAGCAGTACTGCTGTACAAGGTGGCTGTTATACATAGAAACACCTGGGGGGGTGGGGGGCAGGCTCCCTTCAATTTCAGTTCATGTGCCTGCGTGGCGTTTGCAGGACACGTTGCCAGCTACACAGCAGGGGAACAGCTGGTGGTGCTGAACCCCACTAACACATTGGCTGGTGTTTTTCTCTGTGCAGCTAGCATGTCCGGGCAGAAATTGGCGTTGTTTGAGCCCAGGGTCAGCAGGAGGAGGAGAGGAGCAAAGTGTAGGCCGAAGCCTGCACTGGTGGCAGCTTTTGTTCAGTTGTGCCAGCGTGGCTTGTGCTGGACACGATGCCGACTACACAGCAGGGGAACAGCTGGCGGTGCTGAACCCCACTAACACATTGACTGGTGTTTTTCTCTGTGCAGCTAGCATGTCCGGGCAGAAACTGGCGGTGTTTGAGCCCGGGGTCAGCAGGAGGAGGAGAGGAGCAGAGTGTAGGCCGAAGCCTGCACTGGTGGCAGCTTTTGGTCGGTTGTGCCAGCGTGGCTTGTGCTGGACACGATGCCAACTACACAGCAGGGGAACAGCTGGCGGTGCTGAACCCCACGAACACATTGACTGGTGTTTTTCTCTGTGCAGCTAGCAGTTCCGGGCAGAAACTACCGGTGTTTGAGCCCAGGGTCAGCAGGAGGAGTAGAGGAGCAGAGTGTAGGCCGAAGCCTAGTTGAACCAATTTCAAAGGTTACCTTTAACCCCCCCCTCAGGTGTTGCAAGGTACAAGAGCCACACCTTGAACAGCATTAATGATGCACAAGTCAAAGGTTGCTCTATTTAATTTTGCTCCTTGCACACGCTGAATTAAACACGTACACTATTTAGCCCATTATACTGTCAAACAGTAGTGGAGGCGTGACTAGTCTACTAGTCTTTTTAAGGAGACGCAGCACAGGTGTACAAATTTACATCTAGGTGCTGTGCGCAGATTCCTTACCATTGTTATTTGCAGTACAGGAAACTGCGCTCTTGTGTTATCCCTTGGCAATACCCTGTTAGCGCTGCCCGTCTTATGACCTCATTTCATGTTGGCCGGTGCGGTTAACGATGGCCATAAATCCCAGACCCACAGTGGCTTTTCCTAAAGTCACACTGCGGTGCTGTGATTCGTGGCCTTGTGCAGTAAATATGTTCGCCGCTCACACATGTCCTTACACCTGCTTCAGACTGGGCGGCCTCAGCTGATCCCTTATCGCATGCCGCGGCCATGAGGCCGCACAGTCAGAAGAAGGCGGAAGGAGGGGAGTGAAGACAGGGGAACATATGCACTGCTCGTGCCCATCAATCACACCCTCGCAGTCAAAATATATGAGACAACGGGGGGCGTTGTGTCGGGCAGGGGGGACGCACAGGCACAGCCAGCCAACCAATGATGTCAGGAGACGGGCAGCGCTAACAATGGGGGTGCTGCGTGTCATTAAAAAGGAAAGTCACACCTCAGGGACATTGTAATGGTCTGTAATGAGACACATTTTGTACTTGTTGAGTTCCACGTGTGCAAGGAGAAAAAGTCAGCTACCTTGTACAAATGCAGCAGTACTGCTGTACAAGGTGGCTGTTATACATAGAAACACCTGGGGGGGTGGGGGGCAGGCTCCCTTCAATTTCAGTTCATGTGCCTGCGTGGCGTTTGCAGGACACGTTGCCAGCTACACAGCAGGGGAACAGCTGGCGGTGCTGAACCCCACTAACACATTGGCTGGTGTTTTTCTCTGTGCAGCTAGCAGTTCCGGGCAAAAACTAGCGGTGTTTGAGCCCAGGGTCAGCAGGAGAGGAGCAGAGTGTAGGCCGAAGCCTAGTTGAACCAATTTCAAAGGTTACCTTTAACCCCCCTCAGGTGTTGCAAGGTACAAGAGCCACACCTTGTGCAGCATTAATGCTGCACAAGTGAAAGGTTGCTCTATTTGTTTTGCTCCTTGCACACGCTGACTAAAACACGTACACTATTTAGCCCATTATACTGTCAAACAGTTGTGGAGGCGTGACTTGTCTTTTTAAGGAGACGCAGCACAGGTGTCAAAATTTGCACCTAGGTACTGGGCGCAGATTCCTGAGCGTTGTTATTTGCTGTACAGGAGTCTGCGCTATTGTGATCCCTTGGCCATGCGCTGTGAGCGCTTCCTGTCTTCTGACCTCATTTCATTTCGGCCGTTGCTGTTAGCGATGGACATGAATCCCAGACCCACAGTGTGTTTTCAAAAAATCACACTGCGTGGCTGTGATTCGTGGCCTTGTGCAGTAAATAGGTTTGCCGCTTACACATGTCCTTACACCTGCTCCAGACTGGGCGGCCTCAGCTGATCCCTTATCGCCTACCACGGCCAGGAGGCCGCACAGTCTGAAGAAGGCGGAAGGAGATGAGTTAAGACAGGCGAACATATGCACTGCTCGTGCCCATAAACCACACCCTCGCTGACAAAATAAATATGACAACGAGGGGCGTTGTTTCTAGCAGGGCGGATGCACAGGCGCAGCCAGCTAACCATGATGACAAAAGACGGGAAACGCTACCAAGGGGGGTGCTGCGTATCATTAGAAAGGAAAGTCACACCTCAGGGACAGTGGAATGGTCTCAATGAGACACATTTTGTACGTGTTGAGTTCCACGTGGGCAAGGAGAAAAAGTCAGCCACCTTGTACAAATGCAGCAGTACTGCTGTACTAGGTGGCTGTTATACATAGAAACACCTGGGGGGGTGGGGCCAGGTTCCCTTTAATTTCAGTTCATGTGCCTGCGTGGCGTTTGCAGGTCACGTTGCCGGCTACACAGCAGGGGAACAGCTGGCGTTGCTGAACCCCACTAACACATTGGCTGGTGTTTTTCTCTGTGCAGCTAGCACTTCCGGGCAAAAACTAGCGGTGTTTGAGCCCAGGGTCAGCAGGAGGAGGAGAGGAGCAGAGTGTAGGCTGAAGCCTGCACTGGTGGCAGCTTTTGTTCTGTTGTGCCAGCGTGGCTTGTGCTGGACACGTTGCCGACTACACAGCAGGGGAACAGCTGGCGGTGCTGAACCCCACTGACACATCACCTAGTGTTTTTTCTGTGTAGACAACACTTCCAGGTGGCAACTGACAGTGTTGAAACCCAGGGAATCAAAGAGGAACAGAGTGTAGGCCGAAGCCTGCAGTGGAGCAAGTTGAAAGGGAACCTTTAACCCCCCCCCCCCCAGGCATTTGTTGCTGAAAGAGCCATCTTGTACAGCAGTAATACTGCACATGGAAAATGGTGGCTCCGAAAATTATGCTCCTTGCAAACGCTGAAGTACACACTCATATAATGTGTCCCCTCACACCGTCAAACCATCCCGGAAGTGGGACTTTCCTTTGTAATGTGACACAGCACAGCCGTCATTCCAACCCCCTTGGTGCCGGGCGCCACCTCCTCAACGTTGTTTGGTTCTGTCACGGAGCCCGCGCTGTAATGTTATCCCTTGGCCATGCACAGTTAGCGGTGCCCATCTTCTGACATCATGTAGGTGTCAGGCTGGCAGTGCCTGTGCGTCCAAGCTGCCCGAGATCCAACCTTGCAGTGTCATCTAATGTAGTCCCACTGCGGGCCAGGGATCCATGGGCATGCGCAGTGCATATCATCGCCTCTCACTCACCTCCTTCCTGCTTCTTCAGACTGTGCGGCGTCACGGCCGTGGCATGCTATTAGGGATCAGCTGACGCCGCCTAGTCTGAAGAAGCGTGAAGAAGGGGAGTGAGAGGCTAGTATATGCACTGCGCATGGCCATGGATACCAGGCCCACTGTGGGATCACATTAGACGACACTACGAGGTGTGATTTCGGGCAGCGTGGACGCACAGGCGCAGCCAGGACGACAACAAATGATGTCAGAGGACGGGCAGCGCAAACTGTGCATGGCCAAGGGATAACATAACAGCGCAGGGTCCATGACGGAATCAAACAACGCTAAGGAGGCAGCGCACGGTGCCAAGGGGGTAGCAATGACGGCTGTGCTGCGTCACATTACAATGGAAAGTCCCACCTCCAGGACGGTTGGACGGTGTGAGGGGACACATTACATGAGTGTGTAGTTCAGCGTTTGCAAGGAGCATAATTTCAAGAGCGACCTTTCCCTTGTGCAGTATTAGTGCTGCACATGGTGGCTCTTTCAGTAACAAACGCCTAGGGGGGGGGGGGGACAGGTCCCCTTACATTTTAGTTGTGCCAGCGTGGCGGTCGCATGACACGTTGCCGGATACACAGCTGGGGATCAGCTGACGTTACTGAACCCCAATAACAGAGGAGCGACTGTTGACTGTGCACACAGCACTTCCAGGCACCAACTGGCGGTGTTAGAGCCCAGGGACAGCAGGAGGAGCAGATTGGAGGTATTGCCGCACACACAGCTGGGGATCAGCTGACGTTACTGAACCCCAATAACAGAGGAGCGACTGTTGACTGTGCACACAGCACTTCCAGGCACCAACTGGCGGTGTTAGAGCCCAGGGACAGCAGGAGGAGCAGAGGAACAGAGTGTAGGCCGAAGCCTGATTGGAGCAAGTTGAAAGGAAACCTTTAACCCCCCCCCCCCCAAGACGTTTGTAGCTGAAAGAGCCATCTTGTGCAGCACTAAGGATGCAAAAGGAAAAGGTTGCTCTTTTAATTATGCTCCTTGCAAACACCGAAGTAAACACTAAAAATGTGTCCCTTTATACCGTTAAACCGTTCCGGAGGTGCGAATTTCCTTCGTAATGGGACACAGCACAGCTGTCATTCCTATCCCCTTGATGCCGTGCGCTGCCTCCTCAGCGTTGTTTTAAGCTGTCACGGAGCCTGCGCTGTTCTGTTAGCCCTTGGCCATGCCCAATTAGCGCTGCCTGTCTTCTGACATAATTTGGTGTCAGGCTGTCAGTGCCTGTGCGTCCACGCTGCTCCAGATCCCACCTCGCAGTCTCGTCTAACGTAATCCCACTGCGGGCCTTGGAACTATGGGCATGCACAGTGCATAACCTCGACTCTCACTCCCCTCCTTCCCTCTTCTTCAGACTGTGCGGTGTCACGGCCGTGGCATGCTAGGGATCAGCTGACGGCGCACAGTCTAAAGAAGGCGGAGGGAAATGAGCGAGAGCCCGAGGGGAAGATATGCACTGCGCATGCCCATGGATCCCAGGCCCGCAGTGTGACTCAATCAGAAGACACTGCGAGGCGGGATCTCGGGCAGCGCGGCCGCACAGGCGCAGCCAGCCTGACACCAAATTATGTCAGAAGACAGGCAGCGCAAATAGGGCATGCCCAAGGGATAACAGAACAGCGCAGGCTCCGTGACAGCTTAAAACAACGCTGAGGAGGCAGCGCATGGCACCAAGGGGGTAGGAATGACGGCTGTGCTGCGTCACATTACGAAGGAAAGTCCCAGCTCCGGGACGGTATAACGGTATCAGTGAACACATTTTATAAGTGTTAAGTTCTGCGTGTGCAAAGAGCTAAAAAAAAAGAGCTACCTTTTCCTTGTGCAGCATTACTGCTGCACAAGATGGCTCTTTCAGTAACAAACGACAGGGGGGGGGGGACAGGTTCCCTTACATTTAGGTTGTTGTGCCAGCGTGGCGGTCGCAGGACACATTGCCGGCTACACAGCTGGGGATCAGCTGACGTTACTGAAACCCAATAACACTGGGTCGTATGTTTTTACTGTGCAGCCTGCACTTCTGAGCCGCAACTGGCGGTGTTGGAGCCCAGGAATAGCAGTTCAGGTGGTAGAAAGATGAACACAGCAGGAGACCTGGATGACACCCAATTACTTAATCAGGCAGAGGAGTGGCAAATTCCTGCGAGATCCAGGCCTGGTTCATTTTCAGGAAAGTAAGCCGGTCAACGTTATCGGAGGATAGTCGCATGCGACGGTCTGTTAGTACACCACCTGCGGCACTAAAGACACGTTCCGATAAGACACTAGCCGCAGGGCAAGCCAGCACCTCCAATGCATACTGGCTTAGCTCTGGCCATGTATCCAGCTTAGAGACCCAAAACTTGAACGGGGAAGAGCCGTCTGGGAGTACAGTAAGAGGGCAAGCCATGTAGTCTGTCACCATCTGACGGAACCGTTGCCTCCTGCTGACTGGAGCCGCCGGTGATGGTGTAGACATTTGGGGCGGGCACACAAAAGTGTGCCAGAGTTGTGCCATACTGGGCTTGCCTTGGGCAGAGGCACTGCTTCTGCTCCCTCTTTGGGCAGAGCCTCCCCCACTGCCTCGACGCACTGAGCTGCTTTGTAAAGCACTAGCAGCACTCCTCTCAGTTGGACAGGAGAAGATGATGGAATTCACCAGTGTGTCGTGGTACTCCCGCAATTTACGCTCCCGGGTCAACGCAGGGATGAGGTTTTGGACGTTGTCCCGGTAGCGAGGATCGAGGAGGGTGAACACCCAATAATCAGGCATGTTGAGAATGTGGTCGATGCGGCGGTCGTTTCTCAGGCACTGCAGCATGAAATCCACCATGTGCTGCAGAGTGCCAACTGGCCCAGAAACGCTGTCCCCTGCTTGAGACATGATCTCTGCCCGCTCGTCATCACCCCACCCTCGCTGTACACACTGACCACTGGACAATTGTGTCGCTCCCTCCTCTGGACGGAGCTCTTCCTCCTCCATTGACTCCTCCTCATCCTCCTCACAAATTGGCCCCTGCGTACCCCTTTGTGAGGAACCACGTGGCGCTGACTCTCCAGAAGCTGATGGAAAAGGTGACTCCTCATCCTCCACCTCTTCCACCACATCATCCCTTAACCCTTGCAAAGTTTGCTGAAGCAGGCAGATAAGGGGGACAGTCATGCTGACTAGTGCATCATCTGCACTTGCCATCCGCGTGGAATAATCAAAAGGACGCAAAACCTGGCAGACGTCCTTCATAGTGGCCCACTCTGTGGTTGTGAAGTCTGATCGGCGCTGACTGCGACTTCTTTGCGCCTGATGCAGCTGGTACTCCATAACTGCTTGCTGCTGCTCACACAACCGCTCCAACATATGTAACGTGGAATTCCACCGGGTAGGTCACATATGATGCGGTGTTCCGGAAGGCGGAATCGGCGCTGCAGAGCAGCAATGCGGGATCTGGCCAAGCTGGAACGCCGCAAGTGAGCACACTCTAGGCGGACCTTGTGCAGCAGGGCATCAAGATCCGGATAGTCCCTCAGAAAACTCTGCACAACCAAATTGAGCACATGTGCCAGACATGGGATGTGAGTGAGGTTGCCAAGGGCCAAAGCTGCCACCAGATTTCGGCCATTGTCACACACTACCATGCCTGGCTGGAGATTCGCTGGCAGTAACCACACATCGCTCTCCTGCTTGATGGCATTCCAGAGCTCCTGCGCTGTGTGGCTTCGATGCCCCAATGAAACTAGTTTCAAGACGGCCTGCTGACGTTTGGCCACGGCTGTGCTCATGTCGGTCATAGGTAAACGTTCACGGGTCCATGTGGAGGTGGACTGTGATGGATCCTGCAGAGAGGAATCAGAGGAACTGGTGTAAGAGGAGGAGTCGATGCGTACAGACTGGATTCCTGCAATCCTTGGAGTGGGCAGGACACGTCCTGCGCCACTCGCACGATCTGTACCTGGCTCAACAACATTAACCCAATGGGCAGTGAGGGAAACATATCGCCCCTGTCCATGCTGACTGGTCCACGCATCGGTGGTGAGGTGGACCTTGCTACTGATGGCGTTCAGTAGCGCATGTTTTATGTTTGCCTCAACATGCCTGTGCAGGGCAGGGACAGCCTGCCTGCTGAAGTAAAAGCGGCTGGGCACCTTGTACTGTGGGACTGCCAATGCCATCAAGTCACGGAAGCTGTCAGTCTCCACCAGCCTGAACGAGAGCATTTCAAGGGACAACAGTTTGGCAATGCCTGCATTCAGAGCCTGTGCTCGGGGGTGGTTGGCCGAGAATGCCCGCTTTTTCTCCCATGCCTGGACTACCGATGGCTGTAGAGTAGACTGGGAGTGTGAGGATGACTGGGAAGGTGGTGCTGTGGGTGGAATTACACTAGGTCTCTGGACAACAGTGGAGGAAGAGGCAACACGAGATGAAGAGGTGGTTGCTGCCGCTGTTGGTTGGCCTACGTCTTCACTGTGTTTCTGTAACTCCACCGCGTGCCTGTTCCGCACATGTTTCCACATATTTGTGGTATTGAGGTTGCTGACACTTTTACCTCTTTTTACTTTCTGATGACACAGCTTGCATTTGACAAAACAAATGTCATCTGCAACTGTGTCAAAAAAGGACCAGGCACTGCAAGTCTTGGGAGCGCCCTTTTTGGCTTTGGAAAGAGACAGGCTCCTAACGGGTGCCAAAGTGGAGGCTACAGGCTCCGCAGTCTTCCCCCTCCCTCTCCCTCTTTGGCCCGTAAGGGGAAGCTCTTCCTCAGAGCTGCTCCCACCACCTTCCTGTTCCTCACGCCACGATGGGTCAAGGACCTCATCATCTCCACTACCCTCTGCCACCAACTGCTCCTCCTGGGTAGTCTCGGCAGCACAGTACGCATGAGAAAGCGGCACCTGAGTTTCATCATCAGATGCGTACTGCGCTGTGGTCACCGGAGGCACTGGCCCACCTGCCTCTTCAGAGTCAGAGAGATAAAGCTTTTGGGCATCACTGCACACTGCCTCTTCTTCCATTTCTCCACTGCTGCTTGGCTGGCCCCCTGTTTCCAAGCCAAGAGATTCAGAGAACAGAAGTAGAGACGGCTCCTGTCCTGGGCTCTCTGACTGCCTGGCCAATTTGGCAGGTGGTGAAGAGACAGATGGCTGCTCTCCAGTGCTCTGTGCCTGAGAGGATGTGGCACTAACTGAAGTCGATGCCGAGGCGTTAGCTGCCATCCACCCGACAACGGCTTCAATTTGGTCTTCACGTAGCAGCGGTGCACGGCGCTCTCCGACAAAGCTGCGCATGAAGGACTGTTCCCTGCTGAAACTGAGTGACGACGAGTCACCGGCGCCCGCAGCAGGCACAGAATCACCACGTCCTCTCCCTGCTCCTCTCCCTGCTCCGCGCCCACGCCCACGTGCCTTACTCCCTGCCCTCTTCATCTTGGTTGACAGATAAAGATAAGCAGAAAAGTACTAAGGCCTTAGTGTGCTTATTCCTGAAATGCTCCTCCTAACAGGTGTAAGAAACACTAATGTTGTAAATTGTGGACTAAACTTTATTATTTTTCAAATGTGGCCTACACAAGTGTTAAGTTGTGTTTGGTGAACTTAACTTTTTTTTGGGTGCAGATCGGGCTACAGAGCTAGTTTAAATCACACGGAGACCGTGTAGACAGCCGTAAACGGCGCTGCAAGGCCAAAAAACCCTCCTCTCGGTTATCCTATATAGTGTTTTTCCACTATTTAGCTGGATACGAGTGGAAAGACACTAATAGGAATTTTTTTTTTTCAAATTTTAAACAGGCTGCACTATTTGAAAAAAAGTAAAATTTTTCTCAAGGTATGAGGCAGTAACGAACCCTGAGCTGAATCCAACCGGCTATGGCTGCACACAGACTACAGGGCGAGCTGGGCTCACACGGAGACCGTGCAGACAGCCGTAAACGGCGCTGCAAGGCCAAAAAAAACTCCTCTAGGTTATCCTATATAGTGTTTTTCCACTATTTAGCTGGATACGAGTGGAAAGACACTAATAGGAATTTTTTTTTCAAATTTTAAACTGGCTGCACTATTTGAAAAAAAGGAAATTGTTTTTCAAAGTATGAGGCAGTAACGCACCCTGAGCTGAATCCAACCGGCTATGGCTGCACACAGACTACAGGGCGAGCTGCGCTCACACAGAGACCGTGCAGACAGCCGTAAACGGCGCTGCAAGGCCAACAAACCCTCCTCTAGGTTATCCTATATAGTGTTTTTCCACTATTTAGCTGGATACGAGTGGAAAGACACTAATAGGAATTTTTTTTTTCAAATTTTAAACAGGCTGCACTATTTGAAAAAAAGTAAAATTTTTCTCAAGGTATGAGGCAGTAACGAACCCTGAGCTGAATCCAACCGGCTATGGCTGCACACAGACTACAGGGCGAGCTGGGCTCACACGGAGACCGTGCAGACAGCCGTAAACGGCGCTGCAAGGCCAAAAAAACCTCCTCTAGATTATCCTATATAGTGTTTTTCCACTATTTAGCTGGATACGAGTGGAAAGACACTAATAGGAATTTTTGTTTTTCAAATTTTAAACAGGCTGCACTATTTGAAAAAAAGTAAAATTTTTCTCTAGGTATGAGCCAGTAACGAACCCTGAGCTGAATCCAACCGGCTATGGCTGCACACAGACTACAGGGCGAGCTGGGCTCACACGGAGACCGTGCAGACAGCCGTAAACGGCGCTGCAAGGCCAAAAAACCCTCCTCTAGGTTATCCTATATAGTGTTTTTCCACTATTTAGCTGGATACGAGTGGAAAGACACTAATAGGAATTTTTTTTTTTCAAATTTTAAACAGGCTGCACTATTTGAAAAAAAGTAAAATTTTTCTCAAGGTATGAGCCAGTAACGAACCCTGAGCTGAATCCAACCGGCTATGGCTGCACACAGACTACAGGGCGAGCTGGGCTCACACGGAGACCGTGCAGACAGCCGTAAACGGCGCTGCAAGGCCCAAAAACCCCCCTCTAGGTTATCCTATGTAGTGTTTTTCCACAATAGAGCTGGAGACTGGTGGAAAAACACTAATAGGAAATTTGAGAAAAAATGTGCAGCAGGCTGCACTAAGAGCAAAAAAGGACAACTGTGTGAGGCAGTGTGAACCCCCCCTGAGCTGAATACAACCGGGTATATGGCTGCACACAGACTACAGAGTGAGCTGCACACACACACACACACACAGAGACCTTGCAGAACGCTGTTAAAACAGCGCTGCAAGGCAAGAGCAAGGTGAACAGTGAAGAACACACAGCGTTTTGCTAAATTAGCCTTTGGAAAGGAAAATAAAGCAATTAGCTAGCTCGACTGGCCCTCAGTTAGAACACAGCGTCCTGTCCCTAACTGAAATCACAGCAGAGTGAGCGCAAAATGGCGGCAGCGTTTTTTATAGTGCAGAGTGACATCATTTCAGCAGCCAATCCAAGCCTTGCCAGTACTTACATGCCCACCATGCTAAACAGGATGTGCCCACACTTCCAATCATTCCTCATTGGCTGCTGCGTTCAGTTTGAATTCTGGGAACTTCCGATTCCGGTATCCGATACGCGGGAAGTATCGGAATTCGGTATCGGAATTCCGATACCGCAAATATCGGCTGATACTCGATACTAGCGGAATCGGAATGCTCAACACTACCAGTGATAGATGAGTCTGCTGGTACATTGACCCATAACGCAAAATTCCCCGTGCACGCTACACAGCAAGATTGTGACCCTGCTGAAAGTCAGGTTCCTCTTCCCGCATACCATACCACCTTACAAAGAGGAAGGTGCAGATGAAAGTGCAGGTTCCTTCATCAGGTGGGGGGAGGAATACTAGTTGGCGACGTCACTGGCACAGGGCCTCTCATAGTACGCAAAAGTGTTGCTGCCGGTGGGAGGCAACCCCGCCGTGCAAACACACCGCTGTACTTTGAGGGGCCCTGTGCCAGTGCCAATGCCAACGAGTGGGCCCCCCCTGCTTGCTCAGGATCACAGCACTTGCAAAGTTGAAATACTTACCTCTCCCTGCTCCACTGCCGTGACGTATTCCAGATTTACTGGGCCCACTAATTACTTGAACCAGCCCTACCCCCCACAACTGTAGCCAAATGACCCCCAATTTAAAATGCCTTCCAATTATTATAAGCTAAATTACGATTGACAAGCTTCTGTAACAAGAATGGATGTTTTTGCCATTAAAATGGGCAGTGTAGGTGTTTTCCTGGCCTCCACTCACTGCCGACTATGCTCCCCCATTGACTTGCATTGGGTTTCGTGTTTCGGGCGATACCCGACTTTTCGCCATAATCGGCCGATTCCACTCGACTCGACTTCTAAGATAGTCGGGTTTCGCGAAACACGACTCGACTCTAAAAAGGTCAAGGTCGCTCAACACTACTTTTAAAGTACAAAATCAAAGCTTTTCTGTACTATAAAATAAACTTTTGAAACATTATTTCCAATCAATCACATAAAGAGGAAAATGCATAAAATGTGGCATTTGTTTTACTCCACTTACTCATCGCGATAAATAATCCATTTACTGTATTGTATAGGTTATTATGATTACAGGAATACCAAATATATCTGTTATTTGTTGATTTGTGATATTTGCAGTAAACATTGTTGTAATTGTTTTTCATTTTTTTAGCTGTTTTATACGAAGAGAAAAATCTTACGTTTATTTTAATTTTATTCTATAGGTACATAGAAATGAAGTGGTATATAAAGATGTAGCTCTATGTACCAGTACAATGTACCTGTGAAGAAGATGAATACTATGAACTTTCATGTACATCAAATTCTACTATACTTCACAGTGCAGTCTGTGGCTCATGCCTGCTTAAAATTTCTCTAAAAGATAAGAATTTCATGAGAAGAATGAGTTAAAGGCTATAAGTCTCTACAGCACACAGAGATTACCCCCCAACTTTCACCCCTTTCTAAAATACCAAAGCTCGCAAAATCAACAGACAGCCCTGGCACACCAGCCTGACCAAAGCACTGAGGCAAGCTTCCAGGGCTGCTGAGCGGAGATGGAAAAGATCCCACTCCAACAAGCACTTCCTTGCATTCAAACAGTCCCTCACTACTTTCAAGACCACACTCGCCACAGCAAAACAAACCTACTTCTCATCTCTCATATCCTCCCTGTCTCAGAACCCTAAACAGTTATTCAACACCTTCAATTCTCTCCTCGATCCCCCAGCACCTCCTCCCTCCTCACTCATCTCAGCTGAAGACTTTGCCTTATTTTTCAAGCAGAAGATTGAGAACATCAGAGACAGTTTTAATCGACAACCCCCAGAGCCCTTTCTCCCAACTACCCAGTCCTCCACCTCCAAAACCAACTTCTCCACCATTACAGAAGATGGACTCTCCACTCTACTCTCAAGATCGCATCTCACCACCTGTGCACTTGACCCGATCCCTTCCCACTTCATCCCAAACCTCGCAACAGTCTTCATCCCAACTCTAACCCATCTCTTCAACCTATCACTCACAACTGGTGTTTTCCCCTCAAGCTTTAAACATGTCTATCCTCAAAAAGCCCTCTCTTGATCCATCCTCTGTATCGAGCTATCGCCCTATATCACTTCTCCCCTATGTCTCAAAACTACTGGAACAACATGTCCATCTTGAACTGTCCTCTCATCTATCTTCCTGCTCCCTCTTCGACCGCTTACAATCAGGCTTCCGGTCACACCACTCCACTGAAACTGCCCTAACTAAGGTCACCAATGACCTATTAACCGCCAAGAGCAAGCGACACTACTCTATCCTCCTCCTCGTGGACCTGTCCTCTGACTTTGACACAGTGGACCATTCCCTGTTGCTGCGGACCCTCTCATCCCTTGGCATCACTGACATGGCCCTATCCTGGATCTCGTCATACCTAACAGCGTCTCCCACTCACACACCACCTCCTCACCTCGCCCCCTATCTGTCGGAGTCCCGCAAGATTCAGTTCTAGGGCCACTGCTCTTCTCCATTTACACTTTTGGCCTGGGACAGCTTATAGAATCTCACGGTTTTCAGTATCATCTCTATGCTGATGACACACAGATCTACATCACCACCCTACTAACCAGAATCCCTCAATGTCTATCTGCTATTTCATCCTTCTTCTCCGCTCGATTTCTAAAACTTAACATGGACAAAACAGAATTTATCGTCTTTCCCCATCTCACACGACCCCCCCAACGAACCTATCTATTACAGTAAACGGCTGCCCTATCTCCCCAGTCCCACAAGTTCACTGTCTCGGGGTAATCTTCGACACTGATCTTTCCTTCAAACCACATATCCAAGCCCTTTCCACTTCCTGCCACCTTCAACTCAAAAATATTTCACGGATCCATTCATTCCTAAACCAAGAATCTGCAAAAACCCTAGTCCATGCCCTCATCATCTCCCACCTCGACTACTGTAACCTCCTGCTCTGTGGCCTCCTGTTGTGAATTCTGTTGTCAAGCTCCCTCCTGTGGTCATGAATGGTACTTCGGCTGGTTCTGTCCATGGGCTTCCTCTGGTGGTTGTGAGTGGGGCTGCGGCTTCTGAGTTTCCATCCACAGGTGACGAGGTTAATTCGTTAGCTGGCTGCTCTATTTAACTCCACTTAGATAATTGCTCCATGCCACCTGTCAATGTTCCAGTATTGGTCTAGTTCGCTCCTGGATCGTTCTTGTGACCTGTCTTCCCAGCAGAAGCTAAGTTCCTGCTTGTTTTTCTCTTGTTTGCTATTTTTCTGTCCAGCTTGCTATTTTGATTTTTGTCTTGCTTGCTGGAAGCTCTGGGATGCAGAGGGGCGCCTCCGCACCGTGAGTCGGTGCGGAGGGTCTTTTTGCGCCCTCTGCATGGTTTTTTTGTAGTTTTTGTGCTGACCGCAAAGTTACCTTTCCTATCCTCTGTTTGTTCAGTAAGTCGGGCCTCTCTTTGCTCAATCTATTTCATCTCTGTGTTTGTGATTTTCATCTTAACTCACAGTCATTATATGTGGGGGGCTGCCTTTTCCTTTGGGGAATTTCTCTGAGGCAAGGTAAGCTTTATTTTTCTATCTTTAGGGCTAGCTAGTTCCTTAGGCTGTGACGAGTTGCATAGGGAGCGTTAGGAGCAGTCCACGGCTATTTCTAGTGTGTGATAGGATTAGGGATTGCGGTCAGCAGAGTTCCCATGTCCCAGAGCTTGTCCTGTATTATTAGTAACTATCAGGTCATTCCGTGTGCTCTTAACCACCAGGACCATTATTGTCCTAACCACCAGGTCATAACAGTACAGGTGGCCCAAAGTATTAATGCATCTCAATAGAGGGATAAGAGAAGTTCTGAGACCATTTTTTTTGTCTTTGCAGTGTGTTTTGTCTCTCTTTTCCCCTTTACCTCTGGGTGGTTCAGGATACAGGTGTAGATATGGACATTCAAGGTCTGTCCTCTTGTATGGATAATCTCACTGCAAGGGTACAAAACATTCAAGATTTTGTGGTTCAGAATCCGATGTCAGAGCCTAGGATTCCAATTCCTGATTTGTTTTTTGGGGATAGATCTAAGTTTCTGAATTTCAAAAATAATTGTAAATTGTTTCTTGCTTTGAAACCTCGCTCCTCAGGTGACCCTGTTCAACAAGTGAAAATCATTATTTCTTTGTTACGTGGCGACCCTCAAGACTGGGCATTTTCCCTGGCGCCAGGAGATCCGGCATTGCGTGATGTTGATGCGTTTCTTCTGGCACTTGGATTGCTTTATGATGAACCAAATTCAGTGGATCAGGCAGAGAAAATCTTGCTGGCTCTGTGTCAGGATCAGGATGAGGTAGAGATATATTGTCAGAAGTTTAGGAAGTGGTCTGTACTCACTCAGTGGAATGAATGTGCCCTGGCAGCAATTTTCAGAAAGGGTCTCTCTGAAGCCCTTAAGGATGTCATGGTGGGATTTCCCATGCCTGCTGGTCTGAATGAGTCTATGTCTTTGGCCATTCACATCGATCAACGCTTGCGTGAGCGTAAAGCTGTGCACCATTTGACGGTATTATCTGAGCATAGACCTGAGCCTATGCAGTGTGATAGGACTTTGACCAGAGCTGAATGGCAAGAACACAGACGTCGGAATGGGCTGTGTTTTTACTGTGGTGATTCCACTCATGCTATCTCCGATTGTCCTAAGCGCACTAAGCGGTTCGCTAGGTCTGCCACCATTGGTACGGTACAGTCGAAATTTCTTTTGTCCGTTACTCTGATTTGCTCTTTGTCATCCTATTCTGTTATGGCATTTGTGGATTCAGGCGCTGCCCTGAATTTGATGGACTTGGAGCTTGCTAGACGCTGTGGTTTTTTCTTGGAGCCCTTGCAGTATCCTATTCCATTGAGAGGAATTGATGCTACGCCTTTGGCCAAGAATAAGCCTCAGTACTGGACCCAATTGACCATGTGCATGGCTCCTGCACATCAGGAGGATATTCGCTTTTTGGTGTTGCATAATCTGCATGATGTGGTCGTTTTGGGGTTGCCATGGCTACAGGTCCATAATCCAGTATTGGATTGAAAATCTATGTCTGTGTCCAGCTGGGGTTGTCAGGGGGCACATGGTGATGTTCCATTTTTGTCTATTTCGACATCCACCCCTTCTGAAGTCCCGGAGTTTTTGTCGGATTACCGGGATGTATTTGATGAGCCCAAATCCAGTGCCCTACCTCCTCATAGGGATTGCGATTGTGCTATTAATTTGATTCCTGGTAGTAAGTTTCCTAAGGGCCGACTGTTCAATTTATCTGTGCCAGAACACGCCGCTATGCGGAGTTATATAAAGGAATCCTTGGAGAAAGGTCATATTCGCCCGTCGTTATCACCGTTAGGAGCAGGGTTCTTTTTTGTGACTAAATAGCCACAGCCAGCTCACCGATCCACGCAGGTGCACGGAACTTCATCTCGGACAAGGATGAGTGAATAGCAGAAGGAATAGAAGAAAGGCTTTCCAGCTCCTTTAAAAATTTCAAAAACTTTATTTCTCCATTAAAATGCGAAACAGCAATCCTTGCCTCGATGCATTGAGTAAGATCATTTAGATCGAAACGCGTCGCATGTACTCTGCACTCACATTTTCACACTAAGGCAAGGATTGCTGTTTCGCATTTTAATGGAGAAATAAAGTTTTAGAAATTTTTAAAGGAGCTGGAACGCCTTTCTTCTATTCGTTCTTTTTTGTGGCCAAGAAGGATGGTTCTTTGAGACCTTGTATTGATTACCGCCTTCTTAATAAAATTACAGTCAGGTTTCAGTATCCTTTGCCGCTGCTGTCTGATTTGTTTGCTCGTATTAAAGGGGCTAGTTGGTTCACCAAGATAGATCTTCGAGGGGCGTATAATCTTGTGCGTATTAAACAGGGCGATGAATGGAAAACAGCATTTAATACGCCCGAGGGCCATTTTGAGTACCTGGTTATGCCATTCGGGCTTTCCAATGCTCCATCAGTATTTCAGTCCTTTATGCATGACATCTTCCGAGAATACTACCTGGATAAATTCCTGATTGTATATTTGGATGATATTTTGGTGTTCTCGGATGATTGGGAGTCTCACGTGAAGCAGGTCAGAATGGTGTTCCAGGTCCTTCGTGCGAATTCTTTGTTTGCGAAGGGGTCAAAGTATCTCTTTGGAGTTCAGAAGGTTTCATTTTTGGGTTTCATTTTTTTCCCTCTACTATCGAGATGGACCCTGTTAAAGTTCAGGCCATTTATGATTGGACTCAGCCGACATCTGTGAAGAGCCTGCAGAAGTTCCTGGGCTTTGCTAATTTTTACCGTCGCTTCATCGCTAATTTTTCTAGTGTTGCTAAACCGTTGACTGATTTGACCAAGAAAGGTGCTGATGTGGTCAATTGGTCCTCTGCGGCTGTAGAGGCTTTTCAGGAGTTGAAGCGTCGTTTTTCTTCTGCCCCTGTGTTGTGCCAGCCAGATGTTTCGCTCCCGTTTCAGGTCGAGGTTGACGCTTCTGAGATTTGAGCAGGGGCTGTTTTGTCGCAAAGAAGTTCTGATGGCTCGGTGATGAAACCATGTGCCTTCTTTTCTAGAAAGTTTTTGCCTGCTGAGCGCAATTATGATGTTGGCAATCGAGAGTTGTTGGCCATGAAGTGGGCATTCGAGGAGTGGCGTCATTGGCTTGAAGGAGCCAAGCATCGCGTGGTGGTCTTGACGGATCACAAGAATTTGACTTATCTCGAGTCTGCCAAACGGTTGAATCCTAGACAGGCTCGTTGGTCGCTATTTTTCTCCCGTTTTGATTTTGTGGTTTCGTACCTTCCGGGCTCTAAGAATGTGAAGGCTGATGCCCTGTCAAGGAGTTTTGTGCCCGACTCTCCGGGTGTTCCTGAGCCGGCGGGTATTCTCAGAGAGGGGGTAATTTTGTCTGCCATCTCCCCTGATTTGCGGCGGGTGCTGCAAAAATTTCAGGCTGATAGACCTGACCGTTGCCCAGCGGAGAAACTGTTTGTCCCTGATAAATGGACTAGTAGAGTTATCTCTGAGGTTCATTGTTCGGTGTTGGCTGGTCATCCTGGAATCTTTGG
Organism: Ranitomeya imitator; assembly: GCF_032444005.1. Classification (NCBI taxonomy): domain Eukaryota; kingdom Metazoa; phylum Chordata; class Amphibia; order Anura; family Dendrobatidae; genus Ranitomeya; species Ranitomeya imitator. Next base: position 433,338,899 of record NC_091285.1, read on the forward strand.
TACCAGAGATTTGGTGGCTAGATCCTTTTGGTGGCCGTCTTTGTCACGGGATGTGCGTTCTTTTGTGCAGTCCTGTGGGACTTGTGCTCGGGCTAAGCCCTGCTGTTCTCGTGCCAGTGGGTTGCTTTTGCCCTTGCCGGTCCCGAAGAGGCCCTGGACGCATATTTCTATGGATTTTATTTCGGATCTCCCTGTCTCTCAAAAAATGTCGGTCATTTGGGTGGTTTGTGATCGCTTCTCTAAGATGGTCCATTTGGTACCCTTGTCTAAATTACCTTCCTCCTCTGATTTGGTGCCATTGTTTTTCCAGCATGTGGTTCGTTTACATGGCATTCCGGAGAACATCGTTTCGGACAGAGGTTCCCAGTTTGTTTCGAGGTTTTGGCGATCCTTTTGTGCTAGGATGGGCATTGATTTGTCTTTTTCCTCGGCTTGCCATCCTCAGACAAATGGCCAAACCGAACGAACTAATCAGACTTTGGAAACATATCTGAGATGCTTTGTTTCTGCTGATCAGGATGATTGGGTGTCCTTTTTGCCTTTGGCTGAGTTCGCCCTTAATAATCGGGCCAGCTTGGCTACTTTGGTTTCGCCGTTTTTCTGCAATTCTGGTTTCCATCCTCGTTTCTCTTCAGGGCAGGTTGAGTCTTCGGACTGTCCTGGTGTAGATACTGTGGTGGATAGGTTGCAGCAGATTTGGACTCATGTGGTTGTCGTCTCGTTATGTTCCTATGAAGGTTTCCTCTCCTAAGTGTAAGCCTCGTTTCATTGGTCCGTATAAGATTTCTGAGGTTCTCAATCCTGTGTCATTTCGTTTGACCCTTCCAGCTTCTTTTGCCATCCATAATGTATTCCATAGGTCGCTGTTGCGGAGATACGTGGCGCCTGTGGTTCCATCCGTTGATCCTCCTGCCCCGGTGTTGGTTGAGGGGGAGTTGGAGTATGTGGTGGAGAAGATTTTGGATTCTCGTATTTCGAGACGGAAACTCCAGTACCTGGTCAAGTGGAAGGGTTATGGTCAGGAAGATAATTCCTGGGTCTTTGCCTCTGATGTTCATGCTGCCGATCTGGTTCGTGCCTTTCATTTGGCTCGTCCTGGTCGGCCTGGGGGCTCTGGTGAGGGTTCGGTGACCCCTCCTCAAAGGGGGGTACTGTTGTGAATTCTGTTGTCAAGCTCCCTCCTGTGGTCATGAATGGTACTTCGGCTGGTTCTGTCCATGGGCTTCCTCTGGTGGTTGTGAGTGGGGCTGCGGCTTCTGAGTTTCCTTCCACAGGTGACGAGGTTAATTCGTTAGCTGGCTGCTCTATTTAACTCCACTTAGATCATTGCTCCATGCCACCTGTCAATGTTCCAGTATTGGTCTAGTTCGCTCCTGGATCGTTCTTGTGACCTGTCTTCCCAGCAGAAGCTAAGTTCCTGCTTGTTTTTCTCTTGTTTGCTATTTTTCTGTCCAGCTTGCTATTTTGATTTTTGTCTTGCTTGCTGGAAGCTCTGGGATGCAGAGGGGCGCCTCCGCACCGTGAGTCGGTGCGGAGGGTCTTTTTGCGCCCTCTGCATGGTTTTTTTGTAGTTTTTGTGCTGACCGCAAAGTTACCTTTCCTATCCTCTGTCTGTTCAGTAAGTCGGGCCTCACTTTGCTAAATCTATTTCATCTCTGTGTTTGTGATTTTCATCTTAACTCACAGTCATTATATGTGGGGGGCTGCCTTTCCTTTGGGGAATTTCTCTGAGGCAAGGTATGCTTTATTTTTCTATCTTTAGGGCTAGCTAGTTCCTTAGGCTGTGACGAGTTGCATAGGGAGCGTTAGGAGCAGTACACGGCTATTTCTAGTGTGTGTGATAGGATTAGGGATTGCGGTCAGCAGAGTTCCCACGTCCCAGAGCTTGTCCTGTATTATTAGTAACTATCAGGTCATTCCGTGTGCTCTTAACCACCAGGTCCATTATTGTCCTAACCACCAGGTCATAACAGCCTCCCCTCTAACACTCTCGCACCACTCCAATCTATTTTAAACTCAGCTGCCCGACTAATCCAACTGTCCCCCCGCTATTCCCCGGCCTCTCCCCTCTGTCAATCCCTTCACTGGCTCCCCATTACCCAGAGACTCCAGTACAAAACCCTAACCATGACATACAAAGCCATCCACAACCTGTCTCCTCCATACATCTGTGACCTCGTCTCCCAGTACTTTCCTGCACGCAACCTCCAATCCTCACAAGATCTCCTTCTCTACTCCCTCTTATATCCTCTTCCCACAATCGCGTACAAGATTTCTCTCGCGCATCACCCCTACTCTGGAACTCTCTACCACAATATATTAGACTCTCACCGACCATCGAAACCTTCAAAAAGAACCTGAAGACCCACCTCTTCCGACAAACCTACAGCCTGCAGTAACCACCGATCGACCAAACCACTGCACGACCAGCTCTATCCTCACCTACTGTATCCTCACCCATCCCTTGTAGATTGTCAGCCCTCGCGGGCAGGGTCCTCTCTCATCCTGTACCAGTTGTGACTTGTATTGTTCAAGATTATTGTACCCGTATATACTCGAGTATAAGCCGACCTGAGTATAAGCCGACCCCCTAATTTTGCCACAAAAAAACTGGGAAAACTTACTGACCCGAGTATAAGCCTAGGGTGGGAAATGCAGCAGCTACCGGTAAATGTCAAAAGTAAAAATAGATACCAATAAAAGTAAAATTAATTGAGACATCGGGTTAAGTGTTTTTGAATATCCATATTGAATCAGGAGCCCCATATAATGCTCCATAAAGTTTATGATGGCCCCATAAGATGCTCCATATTAAAATATACCCCGTATAATGCTGCACAAAGGTTAATAATGGCCCCATAAGATGCTCCATAGAAACATTTGCCCAATATAGTGCTGCATAAAGGTTGATGGCCCCATGAGATGCTCCACACATTATGGCCCCATGAGATGCTCCACACATTATGCCCCATGAGATGCTCCATACATTTGCCCCATGAGATGCTCCATACATTTGCCCCATGAGATGCTCCATACATTTGCCCCATGAGATGCTCCATACATTTGCCCCATTAGATGCTCCTTACATTTGCTCCATGAGATGCTCCATACATTTGCCCCATGAGATGCTCCATACATTATGGCCCCATGAGATGCTCCATACATTTGCCCCATGTGATGCTCCATACATTTGCCCCATGTGATGCTCCATACATTTACCCCATGAGATGCTCCATACATTTGCCCCATGAGATGCTCCATACATTTGCCCCATGAGATGCTCCATACATTTGCCCCATTTGCTGTGATTAAAATAAAAAAAATCACATACTCACCTCTCTTCGCTCAGGTCCCCGGCACCAGCGATAGTCACCTTCCTCGTTCCATCGCTGCGTGCTGCTCTGTCTTCCACGTCCTCCGCACTGACTGTTCAGGCAGAGGGCAGCGCGCACACTAGTCGCGTCATCGCGCCCTCTGACCTGCACAGTCACAGCCAGAGGACGGAAGACAGAGCAGCGCGCAGCGATGGAACGGAGGACAGGTGACTATCGCGCAATGCTCCCCCTCCCCCATCATACTGACCTGCTCCCGGGGCGGTCCCTGGCAGCGTCTCACTGTCAGATGGTCTCCGGGAGCCGGCGGCATCGTCCTGTGTTCAGCGGTCACGTACCGCTGATTAAAGTAATGAATATGCGTGCATATTCATAACTTTAAATGAGCGGTACCACGTGACCGCTGAACACAGGAAGAGCTGCCCGGAGACCTTCGGACATGCAGGGACCGCGCCAGGAGCAGGTGAGTATGTCACCGCGCTGCTCCCCCTCACCCGCCGAACCCCCCGCCGGCACTGACTCGAGTATAAGCCGAGAGGGTCACTTTCAGTCCAAAAAAGTGGGCTGAAAATCTCGGCTTATACTCGAGTATATACGGTACTTATTTTTATTATGTATACCCCTCCTCACATATAAAGTGCCATGGAATAAATGGCGCTATAATAATAATAACCCCATCCGAGGAGCAGAAGGACATCACAGAAGCTGAGTGAAAGTCTGGACATAGTTCTTATCTCACAGGATTGTTCCTCCAAATTGGGTTTGTCATGCTGTATGCGGGACGGAAGGAAGCTATGAACACATGCACATTTACATGGATACTCACATTGGGGCACACGAATATAAAATATGTCCACATAGTAAGGAATAAGGTCAGCACTACTAGGAAGCACAGGATAAACATTTTGGGATACAGTCAGTAGTCACAGATGTGTTACACAATGTCTGTGAGAGTTCAGTATGACATATCAAGAAATAAACTGGATCTCATCATGCAATATAATTTAAAAGCAGTTTACTTTCCTTGTATCGTGGATAAACTGAGTATTTTGTTTAAAGGGAACCTGTCACCCCGAAAATCGCGGGTGAGGTAATCCCACCGGCATCAGGGGCTTATCTGCAGCATTCTGTAATGCTGTAGATAAGCCCCCGATGTTACCTGAAAAAGGAGAAAAAGACGTTAGATTATACTCACCCAGGGGCGGTCCCGCTGCTGGTCTGGTCAGATGGGCGTCTCCGGTCCGCTGCGGCGCCTCCTATCTTCTTTCCATGACGTCCTCTTCTGATCTTCGGCCACGGCTCCGGCGCAGGCGTACTTTGCTCTGCCCTGTTGAGGGCAGACAAAGTACTGCAGTGCGCAGGCGCCGAGCCTCTGACCTTTCCGGCGCCTGCGCACTGCTGTACTATCCTCTGCCCTCAACAGGGCAGAGCAAAGTACGCCTGCGCCGGAGCCGTGGCTGAAGATCAGAAGAGGACGTCATGGAAAGAAGATGGGAGGCGACGCAGCGGACCGGAGACGCCCATCTGACCAGACCAGCAGCGGGACCGCCCCTGGGTGAGTATAATCTAACGTCTTTTTCTCCTTTTTCAGGTAACATCGGGGGCTTATCTACAGCATTATAGAATGCTGCAGATAAGCCCCTGATGCCGGTGGGATTACCTCACCCCCGATTTTCGGGGTGACAGGTTCCCTTTAATAAACTATTCATTACACAGAAATACACAGGCTAATTGAGATGACCTAAAGGAGAAGACATGCTTCCCCCATCTCTCCATAATTATCTCATAGTGTCTTGTTACTACCTACCATTGTGAAAGCACATATTCCCAGCTCAGTAATCTAAAGGGTCCCTCCACCATGGCAAGGATCAGGCATCAGACTAAGTCTACTTTCACACTAGCGTTAACTGCAATCCGTCACAATGCGTCGTTTTGCAGAAAAAACGCATCCTGCAAAAGTGCTTGCAGGATGCGTTTTTTCCCCATAGACTTGTATTGACGACGCATTGCGACGGATTGCCACATGTCGCATCCATCGTGCGACGGATGCGTCGTGCTTTGGCGGACCGTCGGGAGCAAAAAACGCTACATGTAACGTTTTTTGCTCCTGACGGACTGCTTTTTCCGACCGCTCATGCGTGGCCGGAACTCCGCCCCCACCTCACCGCACCTCACAATGGGGCAGCGGATGCACCGGAGAAATGCATCCGCTGCCTCCGTTGTGCAGTGCGTTAAACGCTAGCGTCGGAATCCATGCCCGACGCATTGCGACGGGGAGATTCCGACGCTAGTGTGAAAGTAGCCTAAGGCTATGTTCATATGGCAGTATTTTGGTCAGTATGTTACTTCAGTATTTGTGAGCCAAAACAAGAAATGGAACAACTAGAGGAATAGTATAACAGAAACATGTGCAACATTTCTGCATTTTTCACCCACTCCTGCTTTTGGGTTGTAAAAACTGATGTAAAATACAGTCCAAAATACTGCTGAACGTAGCCTAATACTGCATCAAAAACATGGGGCACCAAAACAAGAGTCCTTATTCGGTCCCCCCTCCTAAAAAAGTCACAGAAAAAGTAGTGACATAAGAGCATACTTCTCAACCTGAAGGGGCTCACTCACACTGCCGAGTGCTATGCGATATTTTATTGGATAGCACTTGGTCCCATGCTATTCTATGGGGCAGCTTAGAACTGCGTTTGGCTGCGAGACTCAGCTCACATGCACCCACACAAGTCTATGGGTGCGTGTGAAACATCGGCCTGCACTCGGATGTCCTCACCATTATGGTAAGCCTTTAATACACCACATACACAGTTAGAAACCCCACAGTAAATTCCATTGTGGAGTCATGTGGGTCAGTGGGTGCTCATGTCCCTTGACCTACTGAACAAAGGAACAGTACCTCTGGTATAATAAAGAATAATTCTCCCGCATAACAGTAGTCAGACTGATGCAGTGTCGTCACATTCCTCCCCCTTCTTAATTACGGTAGTTGTGGGTTGCGGTTGATGGGCCTGCCAGACGTGATAGGCTTCCTCCCATTCTTCTCTGCTTGTTGGGACAGTCCATTGGAATTTCCATGATATTTGCATTCTTTATACGAGACCAAAAAATTATAGGACTGTAAGGCTAGACTCCATCTGAGTAACCATCCGTTGTCCCCATCAGTCTAATTTAGCCAACTTAAGGGATAGGGGGCAGTTAGGACCGTGAACTCCAGGCTGTAGAGTCTGTTTTGACAATGAACCAGAGGAAGTAAGGAGCTGTCAGGACTAGGCTCTGGGATAGCTGGGTTTTCAACTGGAGGAATGTGGACTCTCATTCTGGAGTCCAGATTAGATTGCGAGCATACCCTTTGGTGGTGAGGACAGCGAGGGACTTCACTGCTCTGCTGTAATTTGGAATAAACTTTTGATAATATTTTGCAATCCCTAAGAATGCTTGGACATGTTTTTCGTTGACTGGGTGGGTCACGGGTAATGGCCTCCACTTTTGCGGGTTCTGGATGAATGCGCCCACTTTCCACTTGATGTCCCAGGTATAGCACCTTGGACATTCCCATTTGGCACTTGTCAGGTTGGATGGTGAGCTGGACTTTGGCTACCCTCTGCAGCACTTGGATACATGCTGCAGATGCTCTTCCCAGGTGTCGCTGAAAATAGCGAAGTCATCCAAGTAGGACTGGACATACCACTGACATCTCTCTAGTAACTGGTCCACATCCTTTGGAAAGTAGCCAGGGCGTTCTTCATCCCATATGGCATGCTGGTGAACTCATACAGGCCAAAAGGGTGTGATGGTGTTGAACACGAACTTCTCTTCTGCCTCTTTTGTGAATGTGATCTACCAGTATCCTTTGCTCAGATCAATGGAAAATATTAACTGAAACCCTCCTAACCTGTCTAGTAGTTCATCCAAGGCATGGGGTAGGTGTCAGGAACGGGGACCTCATTGAGTTTCCTATAGTCCACACAGAAGTGAGTACTCTTGTTTTTCTTGGGTACCAACATTACACTGGTAGCGTATGAGCTATGGGAAGGAACTGAGACCCCCATAATCAACATTTTATCCACCTCGGCCATCGTCAGTGCCAACACTGGAGGTGTCATCTGGTAGGTGGGTTGCCTGAGTGGAGTGGCTACTCCTGTGTTGACAAGATGCTAGACTAGGGGTGTTCGACCAGGTCGACTTGTGAACAAGGGTGCATATGTTCAAAGCAGGTTTGTTAACTGCTGTTTCTGTGATGGACCAAGCAGCTCCCCCAGTGGGACAATCATTAAGCCCACTCCCCTTTTGGATTCCACCAATAAGCCAATATTTGGGTAATCTAAATGGCGACAACAAACTTCTAATTTGGTGACCTCCCTTTCCTTATAAAATCTTAGCCTATTGACATGATGGATCCATTCATGACCACCGAATTGTTCCAAGGCCATGTTGTAGTCAGTATTCCTGCATTTACTGGTAGTAGTGAATGGACCCACCCACATCGTTTGAAGCTTGTTTTTGAAAATTGCTACTAGTACTAGAACCCTCTGTCCACAGGCAAATTCTGGGCGTATGACTGCACAGATGTAATACCGTTGTTGCCTTTCCTGAGTTACTTCTAAATTCTTGTGTGCTAAGGCCATGAGGCACATCATCTTTTCCCTAAACTTTTGGACATAATCCAGAATGGGAACCTCTTGTGTGGGGAAAGTGCCCTCCCAACTCTCTTGTACCAGCTCCAATGACCATTTTACTTTTCAGCCATACAGCAATTCGAAGGGAGAGAATCCTGTTGCACCCCCCAGTAGGCAAAGGGGATCTGCTGCAGGTTTTTCTTCTAGTCCCCAACCTCAGACTCCACATACTGGCTAATGAGCTGTTTGAGCATTCCATTGAAGTGGTCACACAACCTGTTAGTTGTAGGGGGTAATTTGCATGGGGTGGACCCCATGTTTCTCTCAATGGGTCTAAATCTGCTCGCTTTGGAACTGGGTCCCCTAGTCGGTCAATATCTCCTGCGGAAACTCTACTCAACAAATGTTGATATTAACTAATATCAACTAATATTAATATATGCTGCTAAAGAATTTGGTGTTTATCTATCTACTCTTTTAATTGTGAACAATTTGTGTTATCTGTCTTGTCTGTGTTGCACATAGCACTTTATATCCTATTTAGTCTCTGTACTCATTCTTAGGCTAGGTTCACATTTGTAGTTGAGTCCGCAGCGTATCGTCCGCAATCGCGAACGCATGCAAAAAAGCATGCAAGCGCATGATAGAGCAGCATTTTTTTATCCACATCAGCTTACGCATAATGGGTGAAAAAAAACAACATTTGCACACGTTTGCATGCGTTTTTATCTCCCTGTGACTTCAAGCCATTCTGGAAGACCGAGGTCCAGTGAAAAAACTCTGGCATGAGTGACCTGTCTGAGGCCTTCTGCCGCTGGTGGGAAGAATCCCCCTAAAAAGAGGCATAGGACTAGGACAGGGTGAACACCTGAAGGACCAGCTGCCTGTTCTCCAGACTATGATGCCGGCACACTTGCTGCTTCGCTGGTGGATGGCTGGGACTGGTCTGTGGCTGTTCGATGAGGGACCGCTCCAGAGGACGATCCAGGTTCGAGGGTGCTGCTACAGGTTCTGTGAAAAGAAAAGTAAAACATTTTTACCAAAAAATAACAATTGTAAAAGCGCCAACTCCTGTGGAATTGAACAATTCAGATTAGTGAATACAACACAATGGAATACAGCACAAAAATTCTTACATTCTCTGAGCAAGGACAGGCCTCAAGAAAGACAGCACCCAGTGGTATTTGTATTTCCCGATCCTTGCTGCAGCACCACTGCGAACATGAATCTTCTGTCTCAGGTCCTTGTTGAAGCGACGGGTTTTGACTTCTTTCACTGTGAATAGAGTAAAAAAAATTGTTAAACAATGCACTTTAGGCCGGAATCACACAACCGTGTGTGATGTGAGAACCTCAGAGGAGTTTCTCGCATCACACAAGTTGTCCCAGTCATCCATCAGCGCTTGGGCCACCTCATTCCACAGCCGGCAAATCACCACAGTGTCCGAGTGCTGCTGCTCCCGGGTGTTCCACAACGCAAATCGCTCCTGCACCAAGGAGATGACGAGGTTGTTGTCATCGAATTCCTCCTCCCGTTGTTGAACCTACTGTAGAAATGAAACAAATACATTAATATTGGAAAGATAAAACATTTAAAACAAAAACAGTCAAAAAGAAAAAAGTTAAGAGTACCAAAAACAGTCAAGAATAAATAAAAACAGCCAAGAATACTTACACGTCATCTTGCCACCAGAACTGGGGCATGAGCCTGCTGCTCCTGCTCATCTGCACTGGAATGGCTCTATTAAAAGAGAGTACTGCTGCTCTCGGGTGTCCCACAATGCAACTCGCTCCTGCACCAAGGTGATGAGGAGGTTGTTTCAACTAATTCATCCTCCCGTTGTGGAACCTGGAAATTGTTATGATCCGGTGACCTTGGAGCAACATGAAAACTTTCACTGGAGTAAGTGGTAACTATACTGACCGCAAATCCTGATCTTAACACCGCAACTAGAAGTAGCCGTGGGATGTACCTAACACCCTAGACACCTCATCACAGCCGGAGGACTAAATACCCCTAAAGATGGAAATAGGATTACTATCTTGCCTCAGAGCAGAACTCCAAAGGATAGGCAGCCCCCCACAAATATTGGCTGTGAGTAGGAGAGGAAAGACACACACAGGCAGAAAAACAGGATTAAGCACAAGAGGCCACTCTAGCTAAAATAGGAAAGGATAGGACAGAGTTCTGTGCGGTCAGTATTAAAACCCTTCCAAAAATATCCACAGCAGATTATACAAAAAATTCCTCCATCTAACTAAAGACGTGGAACGTATATCTGCAACTCCAGAGACTAATACACTCAGAGCAGGAATATAATCAAAAATCAAGCACACAGCTTGTGTGCCATGGAAAAAGAAACAGACACTTATCTTTGCTGAATTGGCAGCTAAGCAGGAGAAGCCAGACAGAGATCCAATACTTCCCAAGAAACATTGACAACTGGAAAGGACTAATGAGTCCTGCAAACCTAAATATCCCAGTCAGAATTGCAATTAGCAGATACACCTGTCCAGGACTGCAGCCCAGAGACAACTGCATTACCACCTACAACCACCGGAGGGAGCCCAAAAGCAGAATTCACAACAGTACCCCCCCCTTGAGGAGGGGTCATCGAACCCTCACCAGAGCCCCCAGGCCGATCAGGATGAGCCAGATGAAAGACACGAACCAAATCAGCGGCATGGACATCAGAGGCAAAAACCCAAGAATTATCCTCCTGGCCATAACCCTTCCATTTGACAAGGTACTGAAGCTTCCGCCTCGAAAAACGGGAATCCAAAATCTTCTCAACAACATATTCCAACTCCCCATCAACCAACACAGGGGCCGGAGGATCAACAGAGGGAACAACGGGCTCCACATATTTCCGCAATAAAGATCTATGGAAGACATTATGGATCGCAAAAGAGGTCGGAAGCGCCAGTCGAAAAGACACCGCATTAATAATCTCAGAAATCCTATAAGGACCAATAAACCGAGGCTTAAACTTAGGAGAAGAAACCTTCATAGGAACATGACGGAAAGACAACCAGACCAGATCCCCAACCCGAAGCCGGGAACCAACACGCCGACAACAGTTAGCAAAACGTTGAGCCTCCTCCTGAGACAACACCAAATTGTCCACCACATGAGCCCAAATCTGCTGCAACCTGTTAACCACAGAATCCACACCAGGACAGTCAGAAGGCTCAACCTGCCCAGAAGAAAAACGAGGATGAAAACCAAAATTACAAAAGAAAGGTGAAACCAAAGTAGCCGAACTAGCCCGATTATTAAAGGCAAACTCGGCCAATGGCAAGAAAGCCACCCAATCATCCTGATCAGCAGACACAAAGCATCTCAAATAAGTCTCCAAAGTCTGATTAGTTCGTTCGGTCTGACCATTTGTCTGAGGATGAAACGCAGAAGAAAAAGACAAATCAATGCCCAGCCTAGCACAAAAGGCCCGCCAAACTCTAGAAACAAACTGGGAACCTCTGTCGGACACAATATTCTCCGGAATACCATGCAAACGGACCACATGCTGAAAAAACAATGGAACCAAATCCGAAGAGGAAGGCAATTTAGGCAAAGGCACCAAATGAACCATCTTAGAGAACCGGTCACAAACAACCCAGATAACCAACATCCTCTGGGAAACCGGAAGATCGGAAATAAATTCCATAGAAATATGCGTCCAGGGCCTCTCAGGGACCGGCAATGGCAAAAGCAACCCACTAGCACAGGAACAAGGCTTGGCCCGCGCACAAGTCCCACAGGACTGCACAAAAGAACACACATCACGCGACAAAGAAGGCCATCAAAAGGACCTACCAACCAAGTCTCTGGTACCAAAAATGCCAGGATGACCAGCCAACACGGAACAGTGAACCTCAGGAATCACTCTACTAGTCCATCTGTCAGGAACAAACAGTTTCCCCACAGGACAGCGGTCAGGTTTGTCAGCCTGAAATTCCTGAAGAACCCATCGTAAATCAGGGGAAATGGCAGAAAGGACCACCCCTTCTTTCAGAATACCGACCGGTTCTAAGCCCTCAGGAGTAGGGTTGAGCGAAACGGGTCGGCCATTTTCAGAAGTCGCCGACTTTTGGCAAAGTCGGGTTTCATGAAACCCGACTCGACCCCTGTGTGGGGTCGGCCATGAAGTCGGCGATCTTCTGAATCTGGTATCGGAATTCCGATCCCGAGTTCCGATATGTTTGCAATATCGGAAATCGGTATCGGAATCCATATTTAATTTTAAAATAAAGAATTAAAATAAAAAATATTGCTATACTCACCCTCTGACGCGCCCTGGTACTAACCGGCAGCCTTTCTTCCTTCGAATCAGCGCGTGAAGGGCCTTAGATGACCTCGCGGCTTGTGATTGGTCGTGCGTCCACCCATGTGACCGCTCGCGCGACCAATCACAAGCCGTGACGTCACCGCAAGGTCCTTCAAGCGCTGATTCTTAGGAAGGAAGGCTGCCGGAAAGAAGCAGGGCGCGTCCAAGGGTGAGTATATACCTAATAGGAATATACTCACCCTCGGACGCGCCCTGCTTCTTTCCGGCAGCCTTCCTTCCTAAGAATCAGCACTTACAGGACCTTGCGGTGACGTCGCTGCTTGTGATTGGTCATGCGAGCGGTCATATGGGCGGTCGCGCGACCAATCACAAGCCGCGACGTCACCGCAAGGTCCTGCAAGCACTGATTCGAAGGAAGGAAGGAAGGAAGGTTCCCGGTTAGTACCAGGGCGCGTCCGAGGGTGAGTATAGCAATATTTTTTATTTTAATTCTTTATTTTACACTTAAATATGGATCGCAGGGCCTGAAGGAGAGTTTCCTCTCCTTCAGACCCTGGGAACCATTGGAAACCCAATGCACTGCATTGGTTTTCGAGTTTCGGCTGACCCCGACCCCGACTTTTTTATAGGATCGGCCAATTTCACTCGACCCGACTTTTGAAAAAGTCGGGTTTCGTGAAACCCGACCCGATCCTATAAAAGTAAAAGTCGCTTGTGATTGGTCATGCAAGCGGTCATATGGGCGGTCGCGCGACCAATCACAAGCCGCGACGTCATCGCAAGGTCCTGCAAGCACTGATTCGAAGGAAGGAAGGAAGGAAGGTTCCCGGTTAGTACCAGGGCGCGTCCGAGGGTGAGTATAGCAATATTTTTTATTTTAATTCTTTATTTTACACTTAAATATGGATCGCAGGGCCTGAAGGAGAGTTTCCTCTCCTTCAGACCCTGGGAACCATTGGAAACCCAATGCACTGCATTGGGTTTCGAGTTTCGGCTGACCCCGACCCCGACTTTTTTATAGGATCGGCCGATTTCACTCGACCCGACTTTTGAAAAAGTCGGGTTTCGTGAAACCCGACCCGATCCTATAAAAGTAAAAGTCGCTCAACCCTACTCAGGAGAATCAGGCAAAAAACTCCTAGAGAGGGCATCAGCCTTAATGTTCTTAGAACCCGGAAGGTACGAGACCACGACTCGAGGTAAATCAAATTCTTATGATCGGTCAAGACCACAATACGATGCTTAGATGAAAACTTTCACTGGAGTAAGTGGTAACTATACTGACCGCAAATCCTGATCTTAACACCGCAAATCCTGATCTTAACACCGCAACTAGAAGTAGCCGTGGGATGTACCTAACAACCTAGACACCTCATCACAGCCGGAGGACTAAATACCCCTAAAGATGGAAATAGGAATACTATCTTGCCTCAGAGCAGAACCCCAAAGGATAGGCAGCCCCCCACAAATATTGGCTGTGAGTAGGAGAGGAAAGACACACACAGGCAGAAAAACAGGATTAAGCACAAGAGGCCACTCTAGCTAAAATAGGAAAGGATAGGACAGAGTTCTGTGCGGTCAGTATTAAAACCCTTCCAAAAATATCCACAGCAGATTATACAAAAAATTCCTCCATCTAACTAAAGACGTGTAACGTATATCTGCAACTCCAGAGACTAATACACTCAGAACAGGAATATAATTAACAAACAAGCACACAGCTTGTGTGCCATGGAAAAAGAAACAGACACTTATCTTTGCTGAATTGGCAGCTAAGCAGGAGAAGCCAGACAGAGATCCAATACTTCCCAAGAAACATTGACAACTGGCAAGGACTAATGAGTCCTGCAAACCTAAATACCCCAGTCAGAATTGCAATTAGCAGATACACCTGTCCAGGACTGCAGCCCAGAGACAACTGCATTACCACCTACAACCACCGGAGGGAGCCCAAAAGCAGAATTCACAACAGGAAATGAAGCAAAGACAATAATGTTGGAAAGATAAAACACTTAAAACAAAAACAGTCAAAAGAAAAAAACAGTCAAGAATAAATTAAAGCAGTCAAGAATACTTACATGCCGTCTTGCCACCGGAACTTGAGCCTGAGCCTGCTGCTCCTCTGCACTGGAATGGTTCTGTAAAAAGAAAGATAAATATTTTGCCACATGTGTAATAGTGACAGTGATTACGTACCAATCAGTAGCAAATGTACTCACATCAGTCTCCTGTCCACTCTGTGAGGTCTGATCTGCACTGGAGGACATGGTGAGGAAAGCTGCAAGAGAGACAGAAATGACTACAGACTGCAGGGGGGAAAACAGACAGGCTGACATATAGCTTTTACTGTATACTCACATTATAGTCAGAGTCTTCCAATGCTTTCAAAAAAATCTTCCAATCCTAGTAGAGTCTTGAGAGCAATAGACTTCCACTGCCCACATCTTCTTTTATAAGCTTTGTTTGGGGGGTGGCTTAAAACAAGTTCCTAGGCAATAGTACACATGTACTTGCGTACGCATGCGTTCCCATAGACTGTAATGAATTTATATGACACACTCCTGGAAGCATCCGCATGCGTATGGCAGTGGAAATTTGCCACCACAAAAAATGCAACATGGTGTGTTAGCCGCGCCCAGCCACAAATGCAGACACAACTGCAACTGTGAAACCAGCCTTACAGTGTCAATATTGGTTTGTAGAATTCTACCTGGGTGCTCGATTTAAGCACACTATTATGAAAAATTGTACAAGATCTTTTCACTAAATTAGAATATCATCAAAAAGTGACATTTTTTCAGTTCATCAATACAAAAAAGTGAAACTCATATTATATAGAGTCATTAAAAACAGAGTGATTTATTTCAAGTGTTTATTTCTGTTTATGATGATTATGGTTTACAACCAATGAAAACCCAAATTTTGTGCTAAGCATCTGATGTGTTTTTTCATAGATTTCACAAGCCATTATGCTATTCACATTTCATGTATCGCACATTCCGTTGTGGGGAATTGAGTGCAACCATTGATCTATTTGCTATGTAAGTCTTTTTTGGTTATGCACCAGATCTCTGTTCAGTCAGTTAACCATTATTTGCTATGTACTATTTTTTCTGATTTGAACGCCCCGCCCTTCACCATGCTGTGATTTTAATTACATCCAAGCACAATTGGTTCTGACCTTCCTATAAATGCAAATAAAAGTAGATAAACACGGCACTCTGTGAGGATATGAGTTTTGGTGCTCGAGTAGGGTATCCAACCCTCAGTCACAAGTATTCAAGAATCACCCGGCACTCAAAAATTGTGAAAAGTTACAATCACAGTTTATTATTATCCAGACATAGAACCAGTTTGTTTGTTGAACGTTTTCGGTCCCAGATGGACCGTCTTCAGAACAGTTCAATTTATCTGGAATGGAAGGATAATGCGTATGGCCAGTAGGGAGATCCCTCTGACAATGTACTGGCTATCACCACACTAAATGCAATGTGTACATCTGGGGTGTGTAGTGCACAGTGGTGCTACAGAGATCCGGAGGTCAGCACGTGGTGAAGCAGCAGCACTGGTGGCGTGAAGGTGGTGGATGGGCTTACATTTTTTGGCCAAATTTTGTGCTAAGCATCTCAATTGTTTTTTCATAGATTTCACAAGCCATTATGCTATTCCCATTTCATGTATCACACATTCCCTTGCTTTAGTACAATTGAGTGCAGCCATTGATCTATTTGCTATGTAAGTCTTTTTTGGTTATGCACCAGTTCAGACTAGTTCTCTATTCAGTCAATTTACCATTATTTGCTACTAGGTTGTGGCCCGATTCTAACGCATCGGGTATTCTAGATTATGCATGTCCCCGTAGTATATGGACAATGATGATTCCAGAATTCGCGGCAGACTGTGCCCGTCGCTGATTGGTCGAGGCAACCTTTATGACATCATCGTCGCCATGGCAACCATTATGACATCATCGTCGCTGTGCCCGTTGCTGATTGGTCGAGGCAACCTTTATGACATCATCGTCGCCATGGCAACCATTATGACATCATCGTCGCTGTGCCCGTTGCTGATTGGTCAAGGCCTGGCGGCCTCGACCAATCAGAGACGCGGGATATCTACGTCCTTTATGACATCATCGTCGCTGTGCCGGTCGCTGATTGGTCGAGGCCTGGCGGCCTCGACCAATCAGAGAGGCGGGATTTCCAGGACAGACAGACAGACAGACAGACAGACAGACGGAAAAACCCTTAGACAATTATATATATAGATGTACTATTTTTTTCTGACTTGAACATTCCGCCCTTCACCATGCTGTGATTTTAATTACATCCAAACACAATTGGTTCTGACCTTCCTATAAATGCAGGCTTTACCATGTTATTAGCCAGAGGTAAGTGTTCACACTAGGTAGACAGGTCAGGGACCCATCCCGTCCATGAGATTACCTTGACGGTGGTGGATATGCTCACATTTTTTGGCCAAATTTTGTGCTAAGCATCTCATGTGTTTTTTCATTGATTTCACAAGCCATTATGCTATTCACATTTCATGTATCGCACATTCCCTTGCTTTAGTACAATTGAGTGCAGCCAATGATCTATTTGCTAGGCCACTGTAGAGTGAGGATGGGATATGTCACTTCCTCAGCTGCTGTTGTATCTCAGACAAGCTCTGAAGGAGGTGGTATCTGTACTGACCGCAGACCCTGAACCTAGCAGCGCAACTAGAAATAGCCGTGGGGGGTACCTGACACTCCCTAGACCCCTCGGCACAGCCTAAGATCTAACTTCCCCTAAAGATGGAAACAGGAAACCTATCTTGCCTCAGAGAAAATCCCCAAAGGAAAGATAGCCCCCCACAAATATTGACGGTGAGAGGAGGGGAAAATAACATATGCAGAGATTAAATCAGATTTTAGCATAGGAGGCCAGTCTAGCTTGATATATAGGACAGGAAAGGATACTGTGCGGTCAGTATAAAAACTACAAAACAATCCACACAGAGTTTACAAAATCTCCACACCTGACTAAAGGTGTGGAGGGTAAATCTGCTTCCCAGAGCTTCCAGCTAACAGAAAAAATCCATAATGACAAGCTGGACAAAAATAGAATGCACAGAACAATAAGTCCACAACATGAGGACTGAAATGAGCAAAGCCAGAACTTATCTTAGCAGAACTGGTCAGGAAACCAGGAGAATCCAAGAAGAGATGTGAATCCAGCAGAAAACATTGGCAAGTGGCATAGGCTGAAGACTAGAGCCAGGTTAAATAGCAGAGCCAGGAGAGACGATTAGTGAAAGCAGCTGCTAAAGCTAAACCCAAGGAGCAGCAGTTCCACTCAAAACCACCAGAGGGAGCCCAAGGGCAGAATTCACAAAAGTGCCATTTACAACCACCGGAGGGAGCCCAAGAACGGAATTCACAACGGTACCCCCCCCCTTGAGGAGGGGTCACCGAACCCTCACCAGAGCCCCCAGGCCGATCAGGACGAGCCAACTGAAAAGCACGAACCAAATCGGTAGCATGGACATCGGAGGCAACAACCCAAGAATTATCCTCCTGGCCATAACCCTTCCACTTGACAAGATACTGGAGCCTTCGCCTCGAAAAACGAGAATACAAAATCTTCTCAACCTCATATTCCAACTCTCCCTCAACCAACACCGGGGCAGGAGGGTCAACCGAGGGAACAACGGGCACCACATATCTCCGCAACAAAGGTCTATGGAAAACATTATGAATGGCAAAAGAGGCTGGAAGAGCCAAACGAAAAGAGACCGGATTAATAATTTCAGAAATTTTATAAGGACCAATAAACCGAGGCTTAAACTTAGGAGAAGAAACCTTCATAGGAACATGACGGAAAGACAACCAAACCAAATCCCCCACACGAAGCCGGGGACCAACACGCCGACGGCGGTTAGCAAAACGTTGAGCTCTTTCCTGAGACAACGTCAAATTGTCCACCACATGAGTCCAAATCTGCTGCAGCCTGTCCACCACAGAATCAATACCAGGACAATCAGAAGGCTCAACCTGCCCAGAAGAAAAACGAGGATGAAAACCAAAATTACAAAAGAAAGGTGAAACCAAAGTAGCCGAACTAGCCCGATTATTAAGGGCAAACTCGGCCAATGGCAAGAAAGACACCCAATCATCCTGATCAGCAGATACAAAGCATCTCAAAGAGGTCTCCAAGGTCTGATTAGTTCGCTCAGTTTGGCCATTAGTCTGAGGATGAAACGCCGAAGAAAAAGACAAATCACTGCCCATCCTAGCACAAAAGGCCCGCCAAAATCTAGAGACAAACTGAGAACCTCTGTCAGACACAATATTCTCCGGAATGCCATGCATACGAACCACATGCTGAAAAAACAATGGAACCAGATCTGAGGAGGAAGGCAACTTAGGCAAAAATACCAAATGGACCATTTTAGAGAACCGGTCACAAAGAACCCAGATAACAGACATCTTCTGGGAAACAGGAAGATCCGAAATAAAATCCATGGAAATATGCGTCCAGGGCCTCTCAGGGACCGGCAAAGGCAAAAGCAACCCACTAGTGCGGGAACAGCAAGGCTTGGCCCGGGCGCAAGTCCCACAGGACTGCACAAAAGCACGTACATCGCGAGACAAGGAAGGCCACCAAAAGGACCTAGCAACCAAATCTCTGGTACCAAAAATCCCAGGATGACCAGCCAACACTGAACAATGAACCTCAGAAATTACCTTACTTGTCCATCTATCAGGAACAAACAGCTTCCCCACTGGACAGCGGTCAGGCCTATCAGCCTGAAATTCCTGAAGCACCCGGCGCAAATCAGGAGAGATGGCAGAAAGAATCACCCCTTCCTTAAGAATGCCAACCGGCTCAAGGACTCCAGGAGAATCAGGCGAAAAACTCCTAGAGAGGGCATCAGCCTTAACATTCTTAGATCCCGGAAGACACGAGACCACAAAATCAAAACAGGAGAAAAACAGGGACCATCGAGCCTGTCTAGGATTCAGCCGCTTGGCCGACTCGAGGTAAATCAGATTCTTATGATCGGTCAGGACCACAACACGGTGTTTAGCTCCCTCAAGCCAATGTCGCCACTCCTCAAATGCCCACTTCATAGCCAACAACTCCCGATTGCCGACATCATAATTGCGTTCCGCAGGCGAAAACTTTCTGGAAAAAAAAGCACACGGTTTCATTAAAGAACCATCAGACTCCCTTTGAGACAAGACGGCCCCTGCCCCAATCTCAGAAGCGTCGACCTCAACCTGAAAAGGAAGAGAAACATCCGGTTGACGCAACACAGGGGCAGAAGTAATTCGGCATTTAAGCTCCTGAAAGGCCTCAACAGCCTCAGAGGACCAATTCGTCACATCAGCGCCTTTCTTCGTCAAATCAGTAAGGGGCTTAACCACACTGGAAAAGTTGGCAATGAAATGGCGATAGAAATTAGCAAAGCCCAAAAATTTTTGAAGACCCTTCACAGATGTGGGTTGGATCCAGTCATGAATAGCTTGGACCTTAACAGGATCCATTTCTATAGACGAGGGAGAAAAAATAAAACCCAAAAAAGAGACCTTCTGAACTCCGAATAGGCACTTAGACCCCTTCACAAATAAAGCATTATCACGAAGGATCTGGAACACCATCCTGACCTGCTTCACATGAGACTCCCAATCATTGGAAAAAATCAAAATATCATCCAAATATACGACCATGAATTTATCAAGATAATTGCGGAAAATATCATGCATGAAAGACTGGAACACAGATGGAGCATTAGAGAGCCCAAATGGCATCACAAGGTATTCAAAATGGCCTTCGGGCGTATTAAATGCAGTTTTCCATTCGTCACCCTGTTTAATACGAACAAGATTATATGCCCCTCGGAGGTCAATCTTAGTAAACCAACTAGCCCCCTTAATCTGAGCAAACAAATCAGTAAGCAAAGGCAAGGGGTATTGGAATTTGACCGTGATCTTATTAAGAAGACGATAATCAATACAGGGTCTCAAGGAGCCATCCTTCTTAGCAATAAAAAAGAAACCTGCTCCCAATGGTGATGAAGAGGGCTGAATATGCCCTTTCTCCAAAGATTCCTTAACATAGCTCCGCATGGCGGCATGCTCTGGCACAGACAGATTGAAAAGTCGGCCCTTAGGGAACTTACAACCAGCAATCAAGTTAATAGCACAATCACAGTCCCTATGTGGAGGAAGCGAACTGGACTTGGGCTCATCAAATACATCCTGGAAATCCGACAAAAACTCAGGGACCTCAGAAGAGGGGGAAGAGGAAATTGACATCAAAGGAACGTCACTATGTACCCCTTGACAACCCCAACTAGTCACAGACATAGTTTTCCAATCCAGGACCGGATTATGTTCCTGTAACCATGGAAATCCCAGCACAACAACATCATGCAGGTTATGCAACACCAGAAAACGGCAATCTTCCTGATGTGCAGGAGCCATGTACATAGTCATCTGTGTCCAGTACTGAGGTTTATCCTTGGCCAAGGGTGTAGCATCAATGCCCCTCAAAGGAATAGGGCTCTGCAAAGGCTGCAAGGAAAAACCACAGCGCCTGGCGAATTCTAAGTCCATTAAGTTCAGGGCAGCGCCTGAATCCACAAATGCCATGACAGAAAAGGACGACAATGAGCAAATCAGGGTCACAGACAAGAGAAACTTAGGCTGTACAGTACTAATGGTAACAGACCTAGCGACTCTCTTAGTACGCTTAGGGCAATCAGAGATAAAATGAGTCGAATCACCACAGTAAAAACACAGCCTATTCTGACGTCTGAATTCCTGCCGTTCTATTCTAGTCAAAATCCTATCACATTGCATAGGTTCAGGACTATGCTCAGAGGATACTGCCATATGGTGCACAGCTTTGCGCTCGCGCAGACGCCGATCAATCTGAATGGCTAGAGACATAGATTCGTTCAAACCGGCAGGCGTAGGAAAGCCCACCATAACATCTTTAAGGGTTTCAGAAAGACCTTTTCTGAAAATAGCAGCCAGAGCCTCTTCATTCCATTTAGTGAGCACAGACCATTTTCTAAATTTCTGGCAGTATAACTCTGCCGCTTCCTGACCTTGACACAGGGCCAACAGTGTTTTCTCAGCATGCTCTACAGAGTTAGGTTCGTCATACAATAATCCGAGCATTTGAAAAAATGCGTCTACATTCAATAATGCCGGATCCCCTGTTTCAAGAGAAAAAGCCCAGTCTTGCGGATCACCACGCAGCAAGGATATGATGATTTTCACCTGCTGAATGGGATCACCTGAAGAACGGGGTTTCAAAGCAAAAAACAATTTGCAGTCAATTTTAAAGTTCAAAAACTTGGATCTGTCCCCAAAGAACAAATCCGGAGTAGGAATTCTGGGCTCTAAAGCTGGAGTCTGGACAACATAGTCCTGGATACTCTGTACTCTTGCAGCCAGTTGATCCACACGAGAAAACAAACCCTGAGCATCCATGCCAGAGCATATATCCTGCACCACCCAGATATCAAGAGGAAAAAAGAGGCAAACCAGAGCACAGAAAAAAAAATGGTTCAGAACTTTCTTTTCCTTCTTTTGAGATACATTTAATTCATTTTTGGCCACTTGTACAGTTATGATCTGGTGGTTTAGGAACAACATGAGACAAGCTCTGAAGGAGGTGGTATCTGTACTGACCGCAGACCCTGAACCTAGCAGCGCAACTAGAAATAGCCGTGGGGGGTACCTGACGCTCCCTAGACCCCTCGGCACAGCCTAAGATCTAACTTCCCCTAAAGATGGAAACAGGAAATCTATCTTGCCTCAGAGAAAATCCCCAAAGGAAAGATAGCCCCCCACAAATATTGACGGTGAGAGGAGGGGAAAATAACATACGCAGAGATGAAATCAGATTTTAGCATAGGAGGCCAGTCTAGCTTGATAGATAGGACAGGAAAGGATACTGTGCGGTCAGTATAAAAACTACAAAACAATCCACACAGAGTTTACAAAATCTCCACACCTGACTAAAGGTGTGGAGGGTAAATCTGCTTCCCAGAGTTTCCAGCTAACAGAAAAAATCCATAATGACAAGCTGGACAAAAATAGAATGCACAGAACAATAAGTCCACAACATGAGGACTGAAATGAGCAAAGCCAGAATTTATCTTAGCAGAACTGGTCAGGAAACCAGGAGAATCCAAGAAGAGATGTGAATCCAGCAGAAAACATTGGCAAGTTGCATAGGCTGAAGACTAGAGCCAGGTTAAATAGCAGAGCCAGGAGAGACGATTAGTGAAAGCAGCTGCTAAAGCTAAACCCAAGGAGCAGCAGTTCCACTCAAAACCACCAGAGGGAGCCCAAGGGCAGAATTCACAAAAGTGCCATTTACAACCACCGGAGGGAGCCCAAGAACGGAATTCACAACAGTCTCTAAGACCCTGCTGACTCATCTTGGCAGACTTTGACAAGCAGATGTGGTCCAGACATGACGACCCGGCCCTGGAGACAATCTTTGGCCATTTATCCAAGGCACGCTCATGTATAACAGCACCATAAGCTGGGCAAATCACAAGTCTTGCTTGTAAACCTTTGTCCTGGTGGCATTTCTGCTGGGTAGCAGGATAGTCCTGCTCATGTGGCTGGTGGTCGGTCAAATCCTTGGTTTAGGGGTCTCCTGGAATCATTGGGCAAATCGGGTCTCCAGCGGGGTCGATTGCCTGTAAACTCATCAGTCAATCGGGCTGCTTGCACTCACGGTGATAGTGGGGATCTTACCGAGGTTACCGTAATTCAGCTCGGCTGGGAACGCAGCCTCAGTGATCGGAGGTAACCTCGATGACGTCAGCGCCGGTCACTGAGTCTGCACTCGCAGCAGTTCAATCACCAGTGGTTCTCAGCCTGGACAGTCGCATTTTGGCACCGTCCAGATTGAAAATTGTTTTTCCCCCGGATATGGATTACAGCGTGGGACAGAACGAACGACGGATATGTGAGGGATATTGTTGATTTTGATTTTTGGTTTATTACAGGAGAACGAGGGCTTCAGTGGAATAGGCATTTGGTGAGTATAACTGTGTTTGTTATTTTTAAATAAAAAAGAAAAAGTGTGTTTTGTTTTATTTCTAATAAAGAACTTTATTCTTGCTATGTGTTAGTTACCATATAACTATAGGATTAGTAATGGAGATGTGTCTTATAAACGCCTCTCCATTACTAAGTGGTGGGCTTCATGTCACCTGACAATACAAAGGTGAAATCAACCCCACAAATATGAACCCCACTTGCCACCACGACAGGGCATGTGGGAAGAGCTGGTCAAAGCAACAGAATTGGCACATCTAATAGATGTGCCTTTTCTGGGCAGCTTCGGGCTGCTATTTTTATGCTGTGGGGGGGCAGTATCCATGGCCTCTTACCAGCGTGAGAATACCATCCCCCATCTGTCTGCTTTAGCAAGGCTAGTTGTCAAAAATTGGGGGTACCCATGTTGTTGTTTTTTTAATTATTTATTAATTTTTTAAAAAACGGTGTGGGTTCCCCTCTATTCTTGATAACCAATCTTGCTGAAGCTGACAGCTGAAGATTGCAGCCCCCAGCTGTGAGTTTTGCCTGGCTGGTTATCAAAAATACAGGGGAACCCACGCCGTGTTTTTTTAAATGATTTATTTACAGCGCAGGAGCTGGCTAATGAATACACCCATCTTGTGCTCCTGCTCTTGCTGCTATTAGTGGAAACAGGTGTTGGATAATGGGAGCTGTAGTCTCTCCCACTGACAGCAGTGATCGGAGGTAAACTTTATACCTCCGATCACAGCTGCACACTCATACAGTCTTTTGACAGCATCTGAACCGAGGGGGTTAATTTCACCGCCGATCAGAAGTGGTGTTTGCCGCGATTTCATGCACATGACAGCGTGACAAACACCCAGTGTTCAGGCAGCCAAACCCAAACAGTAACACAGACTTACAGATGAAGTCTGTGTCCGGTGTCTGTGCCCGAACAGTAGGTGTTCGGTACGGACGCCGAACTTTACTGTTCGGGTTCGCTCATCTCTACTCTACACGTGATAAATGATTCTACCTGCAGATACTGTTAAAATCTAAATGCCCAGCAAAGTAATGTTAGTGGGTGATATGCATCTGGCCTCCCTCCAGCTCACTGGCCCATAGGGTCTACATGGTCAGCCACTATGAGCAGTAATATCCTGGTGTCCCTTCTCATTGTAAATGAAGAAAATGAATTTTAACGTTGGAGCTGATTACTGAAAATATACCGTACCGCACATCATTTTTTAAAATTAATTATTTATAACAATAAAAATAATTAGAAAGCAGTTTCTATCTATCTATATTTATCTATGTCTTTATCATCTATCTAGATTATTATTATTATTATTATTATTATTATAGCTCTATTTATTCCATGGCACTTTAGATGTGGAAAGGGGTATACATAATAAAAACATCTATAATAATCTTGAGCAAAACAAGCTACCGACTGGTAGAAGAGGAGAAAGGACCCAGCCCTCGATGGCTCACAGTCTACAAGAGATGGGTGAGCATACAGTAGGAGAGGGCAGAAGTGGTCATGCAGCGGTATGGCGGAATCAGGGTTACTGCAGATTATAGGCTTGTTTGAAGAGTTAGGTCTGGGGTGAAGAAATCCGTCTTGTGTAATCAGTGTTAGAGGTTTTCAGCTAATGACATGCTCGTGCTTTGGGACAGAACTGAAAGTAGTGTCTTATTTTCCTGCTCTAAGCCAGAGAAACCAAGGACAGCCCTGCCCACAGGCTGCCCCAATGCACAAACATGTTCCTCATCATAGAGACAGCCTATTGTGTTTCATGGTGGTCTGTGGGCAGGTCTTTCCTTGGTTACTCTGGCTTAAAGCAAGAAAATAAGACTCTGCCTACAGTGCCACCCCGGAGCACGAGCATCTCATTAAAGGGACTCTGTCACCTGAATTTGGAGGGAACAATTTTCAGCCATAGAGGCGGGGTTTTTGATTCACCCTTTCCTTACCCGCTGGCTGCATGCTGGCTGCAATATTGGATTGAAGTTCATTCTCTGTCCTCCGTAGTACATGCCTGCACAAGGCAATCTTGCCCTGCGCAAGGCGTGTACTATGGAGGACAGAGAATGAACTTCAATCCAATATTGCAGCCAGCATGCAGCCAGCGGGTAAGGAAAGGGTGAATCAAAAACCCCAAAACCCCGCCCCTATGGCTGAAGATTGTTCCCACCAAATTCAGGTGACAGTGTCCCTTTAACTGAAAACTTCTAACATTGATTACACAAGAACAACAAGATGGATTTCTTCACCTCAGATATTATTTTAATCAGTTTAACACTGCCAACCTGACAATGTCTGTAGTTTACTAAGCAAAATAATGTTGACAGGTTCGCTTTGGTGCAGATTTCCCCACTCATTAGTAAAAGTCACTGTGCACATGTTGAGTATCTGGTGAGTTGTTTACTTCAGTATTAATAAGGCAAAATTAGGAGTGGGTAAAAAATTCAGAAGTGGTCACATGTTTCTATTATTTTTTTCCTCTGATTGTTCCACTTCTGGTTTTGGCTTAACAATACTGATGTAAAAAAAACTCACCAAATACTCAATGTGTGCATGTGGCCTATGTGAAATCTGCAGCAAAAACATATCTTTGCAGACATAGGGTATGTGCACAAGTTGAGTATTTGGATGCAGAAATTTCTGCACCATTGCTACATCTCTTGGTAGGAAAAACACAGTGTACAATACACACATTTTTAGTGTGTTTGTAAGCAGGTGTTAAGATGCAGTACGCAAGGATTGCAGAGCAGTATGTTATTGGAACGCTTGCCAGGGCCGTGGGGTACTCGGTACTGGGTCCTGTCATTATTAAAGGGGTGGTCACGGTGACGGTGACCCAGTCTGTGGCCCTGGGTGCCCAAGTAAAAGACGGTCGTTAAAGGGGTTGTAAAAATAATAAAAGTTTGTGACGCCATCTGTGGTACTCGGTCAAGGGTGACTGACGCTGCTTAACCCCTTCATGACCCAGCCTATTTTGACCTTAAAGACCTTGCCGTTTTTTGCAATTCTGACCAGTGTCCCTTTATGAGGTAATAACTCAGGAACGCTTCAACGGATCCTAGCGGTTCTGAGATTGTTTTTTCGTGACATATTGGGCTTCATGTTAGTGGTAAATTGAGGTCAATAAATTCTGTGTTTAATTGTGATAAAAACGGAAATTTGGCGAAAATTTTGAAAATTTTGCAATTTTCACATTTTGAAATTTTATTCTGTTAAACCAGAGTTATGTGACACAAAATAGTTAATAAATAACATTTCCCACACGTCTACTTTACATCAGCACAATTTTGGAAACAAAATTTTTTTTTGCTAGGAAGTTATAAGGGTTAAAATTTGACCAGCGATTTCTGATTTTTACAACGAAATTTACAAAACCATTTTTTTTAGGGACCACCTCACATTTGAAGTCAGTTTGAGGGGTCTATATGGCTGAAAATACCCAAAAGTGACACCATTCTAAAAACTGCACCCCTCAAGGTGCACAAAACCACATTCAAGAAGTTTATTAACCCTTCAGGTGCTTCACAGCAGCAGAAGCAACATGGAAGGAAAAAATTAACATTTAACTTTTTAGTCACAAAAATGATATTTCAGCAACAATTTTTTTATTTTCCCAATGGTAAAAGGAGAAACTGAACAACGAAAGTTGTTGTCCAATTTGTCCTGAGTACGCTGATACCTCATATGTGGGGGTAAACCACTGTTTGGGCGCACGGCAAGGCTTGGAAGGGAAGGAGCGCCATTTGACTTTTTGAATGAAAAATTGGCTGTACTCTTTAGCGGACACCATGTCACGTTTGGAGAGCCCCCGTGTGCCTAAAAATTGGAGCTCCCCCACAAGTGACCCCATTTTGGAAACTAGACGCCCCAAGGAACTTATCTAGATGCATAGTGAGCCCTTTAAACCCCCAGGGGCTTCACAAATTGATCTGTAAAAATGAAAAAGTACTTTTTTTTCACAAAAAAATTATTTTCGCCTCAATTTTTTCATTTTCAGATGGACAACAGGATAAAATGGATCCTAAAATTTGTTGGGAAATTTCTCCTGAGTACACCTATACCTCACATGTGGGGGTAAACCACTGTTTGGGCACATGGTAAGGCTCGGAGGGGAAGGAGCGCCATTTGACTTTTTGAATGAAAAATTATCTCCATCGTTAGCGGACACCATGTCGCGTTTGGAGAGACCCTGTGTGCCTAAACATTGGAGCTCCCCCACAAGTGACCCCATTTTGGAAACTGGACCCCCCAAGGAACTTATCTAGATGCCTAGTGAGCACTTTAAACCCTCAGGTGCTTCACAAATTGATCCGTAAAAATGAAAAAGTACTTTTTTTTCACAAAAAAATTATTGTCGCCTCAATTTTTTCATTTTCAGATGGACAACAGGATAAAATGGATCCTAAAATTTGTTGGGAAATTTCTCCTGAGTACACCTATACCTCACATGTGGGGGTAAACCACTGTTTGGGCACACGGCAGGGCTCGGAAGGGAAGGCGCGCCTTTTGACTTTTTGAATGGAAAATTAGCTCCAATTGTTAGTGGACACCATGTCGCATTTGGAGAGCCCCTGTGTGCCTATGCATTGAAGCTCCCCCACAAGTGACCCCATTTTGGAAACTAGACCCCCCAAGGAACTTATCTAGATGCATACTGAGCACTTTGAACCCCCAGGTGCTTCACAGAAGTTTATAATGCAGAGCCATGAAAATAAAAAATAATTTTTCTTTTCTCAAAAATGATTTTTTAGCCTGGAATGTCCTATTTTGCCAATGGTAATAGGAGAAATTGGACCACAAATATTGTTGTCCAGTTTGTCCTGAGTACGCAGATACCCCATATGTGGGGGTAAACCACTGTTTGGGCGCACGGCAGGGCTCAGAAGGGAAGGCACGCCATTTGGCTTTTTAAATGGAAATTTAGCTCCAATCATTAGCGGACACCATGTCGCGTTTGGAGAGCCCCTATGTGCCTAAACATTGGAGATCCCCCACAAATGACCCCATTTTGGATACTAGACCCCCAAAGGAACTAATCTAGATGTGTGGTGAGCACTTTGAACCCTCAAGTGCTTCACAGAAGTTTATAACGCAGAGCCATGAAAATAAAATAAAAAAATTCTTTTCTCAAAAATGATTTTTTAGCCCGCAATTTTTTATTTTCCCAAGGGTAACAGGAGAAATTTGACCCCAAAAGTTGTTGTCCAGTTTCTCCTGAGTACGCTGATACCCCATATGTGGGGGTAAACCACTGTTTAGGCACATGCTGGGGCTCGGAAGTGAAGTAGTGACGTTTTGAAATGCAGACTTTGATGGAATGCTCTGCGGGCGTCACGTTGCGTTTGCAGAGCCCCTGATGTGGCTAAACAGTAGAAACCCCCCACAAGTGACCCCATTTTGGAAACTAGACCCCGAAAGGAACTTATCTAGATGTGAGGTGAGCACTTTGAACCCCCAAGTGCTTCACAGAAGTTCATAACACAGAGCAGTGAAAATAATAAATACGTTTTCTTTCCTCAAAAATAATTTTTTAGCCCAGAATTTTTTAATTTTCCCAAGGGTAACAGGAGAAATTTGACCCCAATATTTGTTGTCCAGTTTCTCCTGAGTACGGTGATACCCCACATGTGGGGGTAAACTACTATTTGGGCACTTGCCGGGGCTCGGAAGTGAAGTAGTGACGTTTTGAAATACAGACTTTGATGGAATGCTCTACGGGCGTCACGTTGAGTTTGCAGAGCCCCTGATGTGACTAAACAGTAGAAACCCCCCACAAGTCACCCCATTTTGGAAACTAGACCCCCAAAGGAACTTATCTGGATATGTGGTGAGCACTTTCAACCCCCAAGTGCTTTACAGAAGCTTATAACGCAGAGCCGTGAAAATAATAAATACGTTTTCTTTCCTCAAAAATAATTTTTTAGCCCAGAATTTTTTATTTTCCCAAGGGTTACAGGAGAAATTGGAGCCCAAAAGTTGTTGTCCAGTTTCTCCTGAGTACACCGATACCCCATGTGTCGGGGTAAACCACTGTTTGGGCGCACGTCGGGGCTCAGAAGGGAAGTAGTGACTTTAGAAATGCAGACTTTGATGGAATTGTCTGCGGACGTCACGTTGCGTTTGCAGAGCCCCTGGTGTGCCTAAACAGTAGAAACCCCCCACAAGTGACCCCATTTTTGGAAACTAGACCCCCCAAGGAACTTATCTAGATATGTGCTGAGCACTTTGAAGCCCCAAGTGCTTCACAGACGTTTACAACGCAGAGCCGTGAAAATAAAAAAATCATTTTTCTTTCCTCAAAAATTATGTTTTAGCAAGCAATTTTTTATTTTCTCAAGGGTAACAGGAGAAATTGGACCCCAGTAATTGTTGCGCAGTTTGTCCTGAGTATGCTGGTACCCCATATGTGGGGGTAAACCACTGTTTGGGCACACGTCGGGGCTCGGAAGTGAGGGAGCACCATTTGACTTTTTGAATACAAGATTGGCTGGAATCAATGGTGGCGCCATGTTGCGTTTGGAGACCCCCTGATGTGCCTAAACAGTGGAAACCCCTCAATTCTAACTCCAACACACCCCTAAACCTTATCCCAACTGTAGCCGTAACCCTAATCACAACCCTAACCCCAACACACCCCTAACCACAACCCTAATTCCAACCCAACCCTAAGGCTATGTGCCAACGTTGCGGATTCGTATGAGATTTTTCAGCACCATTTTTGAAAAATGCGCGGGTAAAAGGCACTGCGTTTTACCTGCGGATTTACCGCGGATTGCCAGTGTTTTTTGTGCGGATTTCACCTGTGGATTCCTATTGAGGAACAGGTGTAAAACGCTGCGGAATCCGCACAAAGAATTGACATGCTGCGGAAAATACAACACAGCGTTTCCGCGCGGTATTTTCCGCACCATGGGCTCAGCGGATTTGGTTTTCCATATGTTTACATGGTACTGTAAACCTGATGGAACACTGCTGCGAATCCGCAGCGGCCAATCCGCTGCGGATCCACAGCCAAATCCGCACCGTGTGCACATGGCCTAATTCTAAAGGTATGTGCACACGCTGCGGAAAACGCTGCGGATCCGCAGCAGTTTCCCATGAGTTTACAGTTCAATGTAAACCTATGGGAAACAAAAATCGCTGTACACATGCTGCAGAAAAACAGCACGGAAACGCAGCGGTTTACATTCTGCAGCATGTCACTTCTTTCTGCGGATTCCGCAGCGGTTTTACAACTGCTCCAATAGAAAATCGCAGTTGTAAAACCGCAGTGAAATGCGCAGAAAAACCACGGTAAATCCACAGCGGTTTAGCACTGCAGATTTATCAAATCCTCTGCGGAAAAATCCGCAGAGGACCAGAATACGTGTGCATATCCCGAACCCTAACCCTACCCCTAACCCTACCCCTAACCCTACCCCTAACCCTACCCCTAACCCTACCCCTTACCCTACCCCTAACCCTAACCCTAACCCTACCCCTAACCCTAACCCTACCCCTAGTTCTAACTCCAACCTTAGTGAAAAAAAAAATTATTTATTTTTTTTATTGTCCCTACCTATGGGGGTGACAAAGGGGGGGGGGGTCATTTACTATTTTTTTTATTTTGATCACTGAGATAGGTTATATCTCAGTGATCAAAATTCACTCTGGAACGAATCTGCCGGCCGGCAGATTCGGCGGGCGCACTGCACATGCACATTTTGGAAGATGGCGGCGCCCAGGAAAGAAGACGGACACCGGCAGGCTCGGTAAGTATAAGGGGGGGGAGATCGGGGCACGGGGGGGCGTCGGAGCACGGGGGGGGCGTCGGAGCACGGGGGGGGAGGCGTCGGAGCACGGGGTGGGGGGCGTCGGAACACGGATGAGGATCGGTGTTAGTGCGGGTGGATTGGAGCACGTGGTGGGGGATCGCTGTGCAGGGGGGGTGATCGGAGCACGTGGGGATCGCTGTGCGGGGGGGGTGATCGGAGTGCGGAGGGTGTTGACTGGAGCACGGGGGGAGCGGACAGGAGGACGGGGGAGCGGAGCACAGGATGGAGGGGAGCGCTGCACAGATCGGGGGGCTGGGGGGGCGATCGGTGGGGTGGGGTGGGGGCACATTAGTATTTCCAGCCATGGCCGATGGTATTGCAGCATCGGCCATGGCTGGATTGTAATATTTCACCAGTTTTTTAGGTGAAATATTACAAATCGCTCTGATTGGCAGTTTCACTTTCAACAGCCAATCAGAGCGATTGTAGCCACGGGGGGGTGAAGCCACCCCCCCTGGGCTAAACTACCACTCCCCCTGTCCCTGCAGATCGGATGAAATGGGAGTTAACCCTTTCACCCGATCTGCAGGGACGCGATCTTTCTGTGACACAGCATATGCGTCACAGGTCGGATTGGCACCGACTTTCATGACGCATACGCTGTGTCACAGGTCGGGAAGGGGTTAAAGGGGTCCTCTGGGGTGATAGTACTGCAGCAAAGATGGTATCACTTCCCACAGGTGAAGCTGGGTCCCCAGGGCTCCCAGTGTGTTTGGGCAAGGATGGTGTGGTGTCGGAAATAAACGGGGGACACACGGTTGCAGTCTCTTTACCTGGTTTACTGGTTGTAGTAAGCCACAGTCCAGGGTACCAGCAAAAGGTGGTGATGTGGTCCAGCCGGCCTGGAGGCAATGGTGGATCCCTCTCCCAGGTGAGGTTTGTAAGCCTTCCTGCTCACGCTCTTATGCGAGGTCCTTGCTGCCTTTGGCTCCCTTACAAAGTCCTCTCTCTCCTGTCCTGGGACAGTACCCCGTATGGTGGGCAATACGAGCTTTTTTACAAGGTCTCTATCATGACCCGGGCTCTATGTACTGCTGCACCTTTGGGTGTGGGTGCGGATAGACGACATACAATCTTCTATCCTTCTGGTTCTCCTGCGGGATGTGAAGTACGACACAGCCTCGGGCTCCCAGTGCCCGGTTTCTGCGCTTCAGCTCAGAGGGTGCCCAATCACAGTCCCCCTCCAAGCTCCAATCTTCTTCTTTGCTTCTCCCCTCAAGTGCTCACTATCACTGCAAACCTTCTGGTTCTCTTATGTCCTAGAGCTGCAGCACACACGTGGCTGCACGGCCCCACTCTCTACTCTCACTCCTCTTTCCTCCAACTCCTCTCAACCACTCACTAACTCCTCCTCCAGACCAGAATATAGGTTCAGAGCTACCCCTGTCCGGCCTGGATTCAGAATGTGTTGCATGTAGGTGCTTTACCTGGTAAAGGAAATCCTCCTTGCCTCCAGGCATGACATCACCCTCCCCGAAGGGAAAGCAACATCACTGTAACAACCGGATACCTGGGGTGTTACAGTATAACAATATTATTTATTTTAACAGTAAAGGTAAGGTAATCTCACAGGGAATTAATGAGCAGTGAAGAAAACGGTTAAAAGAACAACAAGAAATACATGAAATAAGCAGAATGAGTGTGACAGTCTGAGTTTCAAATAACACTTATCGTAGCTCCTGCTGGTGTTCCTTAGTCCACAGTTTGATAGGAGTAGTAGTACCTGCAACAGCCCATATAGGGTCCTCCGTTGGGGTCCAAGATTAGCAATACGTCTTCTGGCGGCAGCGGGCGGTCTCCGGTTTTATCATCTGAGCCCCCAGTCCATAAGCCCGTGCAATCAAAGCGGGAAAAGCTGCAGAAGTTTCCGTACCAAGCGTGGGCTGATACACGCTAGCCAGAAAAGGGAACCGCACCTCAATGTCCTGTAACCGGCCCATGTTTCTCTGCACGAGCACGGCGCTTCCCACAGTCACTGTCTCACTGGAGCGCTCAGGAGATGTCGGCTGCCTTAAGTTGCAGCGCCAGGGCTCAGGGTGTGTAGTGCGCTTCTCACCCTGCCATCCTCTTCCTGACGGCCGGACACTAACTGTTGCTTTGCGCGCTTTTGTAAGGAGGTGAAGCACAAGGAGAGTCTGGGGGTGGTTACCTTCTCGGCTCTGTGCCTGGAACCATTGGGCTGTGCTGCAGGTTCCCCAGGGGGCAGATTTAGAGACTGGGACAGGAAGAAAGCCAGGCAGAGAGCGGGAAAGGCACGCACGCAAGGGACAGAGCAGCGTGAGCAGCGGTCAGAGCAGGGTGCAGCTGCGCTCCGGGAGAGAGAGAGAGCTCCCGGTCAGAGGACAAGTAAAGGGAGATTGCCCAGAAAGACTGCATCTTGTGAGTACATGAAAGCAGACTCTGCTTTGACTGGTGAGGGGCGCTTTGAGACCCGTGTAGAGACATTGGCCCGTGTAGAGACTGCGACCCCCTGGTACCTGCGGTATCAGTACAGAGACTGATTCCTGGTGAGAGACTTAACATTGCAGAGCCCCTGATTCCTGGCTGTGCTGTATAAGCTAAAGACTCAGAGCCTGTGCATATCACAATAACTCCTGAAACCCCAGGCAGCGGGCTCCTAGAGACTACTCAGCCCACGAACAACAGAGGGACGACAAGTGACGCTGTTTCTCGGCACCTACATTGGAGAAGATGACCCTTCAAGCAAGTCCTCATCAGACTGATAAGTGTTCTTTTCTCAAGAAAATCCTGCTTAATTCTGTTACACTGTTTGACTCCCATATTTTTGCACTGTTTTATTGCTAGATATTTTCCATTGCTTCCTCCCTGCGAGGAGAACCTGATTCCTGTTATTAACCCCTGAGCGACCGCCGATACGCCTTTTAACGGCGGCCGCTAAGGGTACTTAAACCACAGCGCCGTTAATTAACGGCGCTGTGGAAAAAGTAAATAGCGCCCCCCAGAGTCGGATTTTCTCCGGGGTCTCAGCTGCCGAGGGTAGCCGAGACCCCAGAGAACATGATTCGGGGGGGTTTTAACCCACCCCGCATTTGCGATCGCCGGTAATTAACCGTTTACCGGCGATCGCAAAAACAAAAACAAAAACGCGATCTCTTTTTAATTTCTCTGTCCTCCGATGTGATCGCACATCGGAGGACAGAGAAAAGGGGTCCCAGGTAGCCCCCCAATACTCACCTATCTCCCCCAATGCTCCTCGTGTCTCCCGGTGGGTGCCGCCATCTTCAAAATGGCGGGCGCATGCGCAGTGCGCCCGCCGGCCGGCCCCGCGAGAATCTTTGGGGTCTCGGCTGCCGGGGGTAGCCGAGACCCCAAAGAGCATGATCGGTGTCGGTTTTATTGACCCCTGTTTTGCGATCGCCGGTAATTAACTGTTTACCGGCGACCGCAAAAAAAAAAAAAAAAAAGTCAAAGTGTAATTCTCTGTCCTCTGATGTGATCGCACATCAGAGGACAGAGAAATAGGGGAATACGGGGACCCTGCCATACCCACCTGTGTCCCTGGGTCCTCCTGCTGCTCCTCCTGGCCGCCGGCAAAAGAAAATGGCGGGCGCATGCGCAGAGCGCCCGCCATCTGTCTCCATCTGCCGGCCGGCAGGAGAAGAGCAGTTGGGGCTAAAATTAGGGTTAGGGTTAGGGTTAGGGGTAGGGGTAGGGTTAGGGGTAGGGTTAGGGCTAGGGTTAGGGGTAGGGTTAGGGGTAGGGTTAGGGGTAGGTGTAGGGTTAGGGGTAGGGTTAGGGGTAGGGTTAGGGCTAGGGGTAGGGTTAGGGGTAGGGCTAGGATTAGGGTTAGGGTTAGGACTAAATTTAGGGTTAGGGTTGGGGCTAAATTTAGGGTTAGGGTTGGCGCTAAATTTAGGGTTAGGCTTCTTTCACACTTACGTCGGTACGGGGCCGTCGCAATGCATCGGCCCAACATACCGACGCACGTTGTGAAAATTGTGCACAACGTGGGCAACGGATGAAGTTTTTCAACGCATCCGCTGCCCAATCTATGTCCTGGGGAGGAGGGGGCGGAGTTACGGCCACGCATGCACGGTCAGAAATGGCGGATGCGACGTACAAAAAAACGTTACATTGAACATTTTTTGTGCTGACGGTCCGCCAAAACACTGATCCAGTGCACGACGGACGCGACGTGTGGCCATCCGTCACGATCCGTCGGCAATACAAGTCTATGGGCAAAAAACGCATCCTGCGGGCACATTTGCAGGATCCGTTTCTTGTCCAAAATGACGGATTGCGACGGATGCCAAACAACGCATGTGTGAAAGTAGCCTTAGGGCTAGGGTTAGGGTTGGGGCTAAAGTTAGGGCTAGGGTTGGGGCTAAAGTTAGGGTTAGAGTTGGGATTAGGGTTAGGGTTTGGATTAGGGTTGGTATTAGGGTTAGGGTTGGCATTAGGGTTACGCTTGGGATTAGGGTTAGGTTTGGGATTAGGGTTAAGGTTAGGGTTGTGATTAGGGGTGTATTGGGATTAGGGTTAGGTTTGAGGTTAGGGTTAAGATTAGGATTAGGAGTGTGTTGGATTTAGGGTTTTGATTAGGGTTATGGTTAGGGTTGACATTAGGGTTGTTTTGGGGTAAGGGTTGTGATTATGGTTAGGGTTAGTGATTAGGATTATGGATCGGGTTAGGATTAGGGGTGTGTTGGGGTTAGGGATGGAGCTAGAATTGGGGGGTTTCCACTGTTTAGGTACATCAGGGGGTCTCCAAACACGACAGCCAATTTTGCGCTCAAAAAGTCAAATGGTGCTCCTTCCCTTCTGAGCTCTGCCGTGCGCCCAAACAGTGGGTTACCCCCACATATGGGGCATCAGCATACTCGGGATAAATTGGACAACAACTTCTGGGGTCCAATTTCTCTTGTTACCCTTGTGAAAATAAAAACTTGGGGGCTACAAAATCCTTTTTGTGGAAAAATATATATATATATTTTTTTTATGACTCTGCATTATAAACTTTTGTGAAGCACTTGGGCATTCAAAGTTCTCACCACACATCTAGATAAGTTCCTTGGGGGGTCTAGTTTCCAAATAGGGGTCACTTGTGGGGGGTTACTACTGTTTAGGTACATCAGGGGCTCTGCAATCGCAACATAATGCCCACAGACCATTCTATCAAAGTCTGCATTCCAAAAAGGCGCTCCTTCCCTTCCGAGCTCTGCCGTGCGCCCAAACAGTGGTTTACCCCCACATATGGCGCATCAGCGTACTTGGGATAAATTGGACAACAACTAATGCAGTCCAATTTCTCCTGTTACCCTTGTGAAAATAAAAACTTGGGGGCTACAATATCTTTTTTGTGGAAAAAAAAATATTTTTTATTTTCACGACTCTGCATTCTAAACTTCTGTGAAGCACTTGGGCATTCAAAGTTCTCACCACACATCTAGATAAGTTCCTTGGGGGGTCTAGTTTCCAAAATGGGGTTACTTGTGGAGGGTTTCTACTGGTTAGGTACATCAGGGGCTCTGCAAACGCAACATAATGCCCGCAGACCATTCCATCAAAGTCTGCATTCCAAAACGGCGCTCCTTCCTTCCGAGCTCTGCCGTGCGCCCAAACAGTGGTTTACCCCCACATATGGGGTACCAGCATACTCAGGATAAATTGGACAACATCTTTTGGGGTCCAATTTCTCTTGCTACCCTTGTGAAAATAAAAACTTGGGGGCTAAAAAATCTTTTTTGTGGAAAAAAAAAATTTTTTTATTTTCACGACTCTGCATTATAAACTTCTGTGAAGCACTTGGGCATTCAAAGTTCTCACCACACATCTAGATAAGTTCCATGGGGGGTCTAGTTTCCAAAATGGGGTCACTTGTGGGGGATTTCTACTGTCTAGGCACATCAGGGGCTCTCCAAATGCAACATGGCGTCCGATCTCAATTCCAGCCAATTCTACATTGAAAAAGTAAAACGGCACTCTTTCTCTTCCAAGCTCTGCGGTGCGCCCAAATAGTGGTTTACCCCCACATATTGGGTATCGACGTACTCAGGAGAAATTGCACAACAACTTTAGTGGTCTAATTTCTCCTGTTACCCTTGTGAAAATAAAAATTTGTGGGCAAAAAGATCATTTTTGTAGAAAAAATGCGATTTTTTTTTCACGGCTCTACGTTATAAACTTCTGTGAAGCACATGGGGGTTCAAAGTGCTCACCACACATCTAGATAAGTTCCTTAAGGGGTTTAGTTTCCAAAATGGTGTCACTTGTGGGGGGTTTCCACTGTTAAGGCACATCAGGGGCTCTCCAAACGCGACATGGTGTCCAATCTCAATTCCAGCCAATTCTACATTGAAAAAGTAAAACGGCACTCCTTCTTTTCCAAGCTCTGCGGTGCGCCCTAACAGTGGTTTACCCCCACATATTGGGTATCAACGTACTCAGGAGAAATTGCACAAAAACTTTTGTGGTCTAATTTCTCCTGTTACCCTTGTGAAAATAAGAATTTGTGGGCGAAAAAGTCATTTTTGTGTAAACAAAAGCGATTTTTTTATTTTCACGGCTCTACGTTATAAATTTCTGTGAAGCACTTGGGGGTTCAAAGTGCTCACCACACATCTAGATAAGTTCCTTAAGGGGTCTAGTTTCCAAAATGGTGTCACTTGTGGGGAGTTTCCACTGTTTAGGCACATCAGGGGCTCTCTAAACATGACATGGCGTCCAATCTCAATTCCAGCCAATTCTGCATTAAAAAAGTCAAACGGCGCTCCTTCACTTCTAAGTTCTGCGGTGCGCCCAAAAAGTGGTTTACCCCCACATATGGGGTATTGGCGTATTCAGGAGAAATTGCATAACAAAATTTATGGTTACATTTCTGTTTTTACACTTGTGAAAATAAAAAAAATGGTTCTGAATTAAGATGTTTGCAAAAAAAAGTTAAATGTTCATTTTTTCCTTCCACATTGTTTCAGTTCCTGTGAAGCACGTAAAGGGTTAATAAACTTCTTGAATGTGGTTTTGAGAACCTTGAGGGGTGTAGATTTTAGAATGGTGTCACACTTAATTATTTTCTCCATAGAAATGGGAGCACCTCAGACAAAAATCAAAAAATACAAAGTTCTTTATTAATCAGTATGACTATATACCACACACAAAAAAACAGAATTAAAAACATTTAAAAATACAGCACCAAAAAACACAGCAGTCATATCCTAGTATAGGGAAAATGACAACCCACAACCCAATCCCCTCCCAACAGACAGAGATATATAGGCAATAAACAAATGCAATAATCCCAAACAAGATGATATATTAACATGCACTATATGAGAAAATATAAAAATATATATATAGCAGAACTCTCAACCTCAAATGGAGCGGTACAAAGTATACACAAGCAGCGGACTACTAATATCACAGTACCATACAGCCCTAAAAGGACAATAATAATGTGCTGACCGATGCGTAACAACCAGGTCTAGGCAGCTGTGATAAGAGGGAACTCAATCCACAAGAGTAATAAGCATGCCGGACATGGCAGTCACACATATATCAAAGTATGGCAAGAATACAAATAGAATACCCACGCCCGAAAACAGGTCCATCTGCGTGTGGGCGACCAAATCATATGCAAATTAAAGAGGGAGAGGTATGGGAGAGAGGGAGAAAAGGGCTGTGGGGTGCAACCCACGCGTATCGCCGCAGCTGTGGCGGCTTCCTCAGGGAAAAGAATAGCATACTGTGTAGGACGAAACACACGAATTTAAACTAAATCATAATGACATAAAAGGTATTCACCTGTAACAGAATGTGACGCTAGCGAGAGGCACACATGGAGCGAGGAGGCCGCGGCCATCTTGTAAGTCCAGGACCATGGCATCTGACTAATAAAGTTGCGCGAACAAACGGCTCCATGTGTGCCTCTCGCTAGCGTCACATTCTGTTACAGGTGAATACCTTTTATGTCATTATGATTTAGTTTAAATTCGTGTGTTTCGTCCTACACAGTATGCTATTCTTTTCCCTGAGGAAGCCGCCACAGCTGCGGCGATACGCGTGGGTTGCACCCCACAGCCCTTTTCTCCCTCTCTCCCATACCTCTCCCTCTTTAATTTGCATATGATTTGGTCGCCCACACGCAGATGGACCTGTTTTCGGGCGTGGGTATTCTATTTGTATTCTTGCCATACTTTGATATATGTGTGACTGCCATGTCCGGCATGCTTATTACTCTTGTGGATTGAGTTCCCTCTTATCACAGCTGCCTAGACCTGGTTGTTACGCATCGGTCAGCACATTATTATTGTCCTTTTAGGGCTGTATGGTACTGTGATATTAGTAGTCCGCTGCTTGTGTATACTTTGTACCGCTCCATTTGAGGTTGAGAGTTCTGCTATATATATATTTTTATATTTTCTCATATAGTGCATGTTAATATATCATCTTGTTTGGGATTATTGCATTTGTTTATTGCCTATATATCTCTGTCTGTTGGGAGGGGATTGGGTTGTGGGTTGTCATTTTCCCTATACTAGGATATGACTGCTGTGTTTTTTGGTGCTGTATTTTTAAATGTTTTTAATTCTGTTTTTTTGTGTGTGGTATATAGTCATACTGATTAATAAAGAACTTTGTATTTTTTGATTTTTGTCTGAGGTGCTCCCATTTCTATGGACATGATCTTTTTTTCTTTTTCTTGGTTTCGCTGCAGTTTGTCAAGTCCTTGGTGAGCCCCAGTGTATTATTGCCTAGTCATACGCATTTGGTGGTGCCCTCTACCTGTCTCTATCTCTATTTACTTAATTATTTTCTATCATATAGACCCCTCAAAATGACTTCAAATGTGATGTGGTCGCTAAAAAAAAATGGTGTTGTAAAAATTAGAAATTGCTGGTCAACTTTTAACCCTTATAACTCCCTAACAAAAAAAAATTTTGTTTCCAAAATTGTGCTGATGTAAAGTAGACATGTGGGAAATGTTATTTATTAACTATTTTTCATGACGTATCTCTCTGATTTAAGGGCATAAAAATACAAAGTTTGAAAATTGCAAAATTTTAAAATTTTTTGCCATATTTCCGTTTTTTTCATAAATAATCGCAAGTAATATCGAAGAAATGTTACCACTAACATGAAGTACAATATGTCACGAAAAAAAATCTCAGAATCAGCGGGATCCGTTGAAGCGTTCCAGAGTTATAACCTCATAAAGTGACAGTGGTCAGAATTGCAAAAATTGGCTCGGTCATTAAGTACCAA
Source organism: Ranitomeya imitator (assembly GCF_032444005.1). NCBI lineage: Eukaryota > Metazoa > Chordata > Amphibia > Anura > Dendrobatidae > Ranitomeya > Ranitomeya imitator. The sequence continues at coordinate 433,379,249 of NC_091285.1, forward strand.
ATTGGCTCTGTCACTAAGGGGTTAAACCCCTCAGCTGTTGGTCTGTCCGTTCCGTGGTGACATACTCAGTACCTGCATACTGTTACACCTTATCCTTTATTTCAGGCTTAAGCACACCCCCTCTTCCCAGGGCCAGGTGTGACCTGTCGGGCCCTATTCCATTTTCCGGGCAACATGGGATGCAGCCTCTACAGTTCCGGAACCAGCTCCACACAGGTACCCACAGCCTGGTCTTCCTCCTTTCCATTTTTCATGCGTTTTTGTACAGCCATGAATGCTGTTTATACCTTACTAGATGGTGGCCCGATTCTAATGCATCGGGTATTGTAGAATATGTATGTAGCTTATTTATGAATTTTTCAGAATAATGCAATTTATACAAAGGATTCGGCCAGTCGGGCGAGACCAATTAGCTTAGCGTGGTTCAAATAGCACGCCAATTCGCGGGGCTGGCTGCGAATGTCACTGATTGTTCGCGGCCAGGCATGACCAATCAGTGAAGCCAGGGGTGGCTCCAGGTTTTTGAGGGCCCCGGGCGAAGGAGTCTCAGTGGGTCCCCCTCTTTAACACATACCACGATTCATGATGCACAGATACAGCAAAGAAATATAGCACAGCCAAGTAGCGTATAACACAGCCCACGTAGCATATAACACAGCCCACGTAGTGTATAACAGCCCACGTAGTATATAACAGCCCACGTAGTATATAACACAGCCCACGTAGTATATAACACAGCCATGTAGTATATAACACAGCCACGTAGTATATAGCACAGACACGTAGTATATTGCCCAGCCACGTAGTATATTGCCCAGCCACGTAGTATATTGCCCAGCCATGTAGTATATTGCCCAGCCACGTAGTATATAGCACAGACACGTAGTATATAGCACAGACACGTAGTATATTGCCCAGCCACGTAATATGTTACACAGCCACATAGTATATAGCACAGAGACGTAGAATATAACACTGCCCATGCAGTATATAACCCAGGCCACGTAGTATAGAGCACAGCAATGTAGTATATTGCCCAGCCACGTAATATATACCACAGCCATGTAGTATATAGCACAGCCCACGTAGTATATAGTACAGAGATGTAGTATATAACACAGCCCACGCAGTATCTAACACAGCCCACGTAGTATGTAGCAATGTGGGCACCAAATCCCTGTTAAAAAAAGAATTAAAATAAAAAATAGTTATATACTCACCTTCCGTCAGCCCCCAGATCCAGGCAAGGCGTTTACCGATGCTCCTCGCCACGCTTCGGTCCCAAGAGTGCATTGCGGTTTCACGAGATGATGACGTAGTGGTCTCGCGAGACCGCTACATCATCATCTCGTGAGACCGCAATGCAAGGACCGGACAGTCGCGAGGAGCGGGAAAGGCCTGGGCTGGATCCGGGGGCCGACAGAAGGTGAGAATATAATGATTTTTTATTTTTCTATTATTTTTAACATTAGATCTGCCTATGCAGCATCAGTAGTAAAAAGTTGGTCACACAGGGTTAATAGCAGCGTTAACGGACAGCGTTACACCGCGGCATAAAGCGGTCCGTTAACGCTGCCATTAACCCTGTGTGAGCGCTGACTGGAGGGGAGTATGGAGCGGGCACTGATGGCAGGATAGTAGGGAGCGGCCATTTCGCGGCCGCACTGTGCCCGTCGCTGATTGGTCGTGGCTGCAGACAGCTGCAGGCTTCCATTATAAGGCTGGGGAGGTCCATGGTTATTGGCCGGTCCCTGCCAAAAAAATAGAATCCTGCAGGTGCCCCAGGATTGGCGCATTGGCACTTTAACTAGCTCATCCCGATTTCCCTGGTGTGGTGGCAATCGGGGGAATATATAGGGTTGATGACAGCTGTGATTTGTCAAAAATCACAGATGCCATCCAGCCCTTGGGTTAGTAATGGAGAGGTGTCAGTCTGACACCCCCATTACTAACCCTATAAGTAAAAATCAATAAACACACACACATAGAAAAGTCCTTTATTTATGTAACACCTGCACTGGGAACTGTTAGGGCAGCTACTGGTATACTGGGATTTCCAGACACTAAGAAGAGCTTTGCAGCTGCTGTTATACCAGGACCTACAGACATTAGCAGATTTTCCTCTGAGCTGCAGTGGACTACAATTCCCAAGGACCCCTGGACTACAATTCCCAGGGATCCTTGTTTGAGTCAGATGACACAGCTTGGATTGGAGGATGAGAGACTTGGAGGCAGGAGCTGGGGAGAAAGTGAAACTAAGAATTCAGAGGAAGAAAAGAGCGTGGTATCTTGTTGGGAGAGACGGAGCACGGGGGACTTGCCTGGCCCCATGCTGCAGGGTTGCTGTCCTCCCAGATATACTCGTGTTGCTGGAGAGAGTGCGACTTTGTGTTACCCTCTGGAGCAAGTTGCATCAAGAACTTGGAGATTTCTGCCTGCACTCCCACCGTATAAAGGACTGAATCCGGCCGCCCCCAGCTGGTGTCCAGAGAACCATCCGACCGTTAGAGACGTGCCGTGAGTGACTTTCTGAGACTTGTGGTCCTACCAGCGTTATTTACAGTGAGTACATTACAGCTCAGACTATTGCCAGTTATATTCGTCTAAGTGCACCAACTGTTTTAATTTGCGCGCCTGCATCCGCGGCAACTGGGCCCCAACGTTTGGACTGAGTTAAACTAGAAGAAACAAACAAAAAACCCTACTACGTTATACTTGCAGGGTTGAAGTAGAATTAGAGTGAGATGTGTATATGACCTTGACAGAGCACAGTTATTTGTATTTCATGTTATTCTTTTAAATCCATCTAATTTATGCTGCATAGCAATAAACCTGTTAAACTGTTTTACTCCTGATCCCTGTGAGTGTGTACTGAGAATGGCAGGGGTTTCCCGAATCAGCCCCTGGCAGAAGATAATAGCCCTTCTGCAGTCCCAGAGAGAGAACTCCAATCAAGATTCGGGTGGAGGCACTGCGCCCTGGAGAGGTGAGACCTCCCATAACACCCAGTATACCGTGGTAGCCCTAAAGGGGTGTTACATTTAAAAAAAACCCAGACATGTTCTTTCACCAATTTTTTCCCCAAAAAAAAATCTCACACCAGTCCGCTGTAGTCCAATGGATCCGCTATAAGCCACATGGGAATATGCTACATCTAAGTGCCAGAATTGGCACATCAAATATGATGAATCACTTCTGGGGCAACTGCAGGATTTTTAGGCTGGGAGAGCACTATAACCATGGGCCTCCCCACCCTGATAATACTGTAGAAGCCCACAGTTGTGTGCTTTCCCTTAGCTGGTAAATAAAAATAGGGGGACCCCACTCCATTTGTTTTATTTATCTATTTATTCCCAGAAAGCTGATGGATATCTCTCTGTCTCATTGTATCTATCTATTTAATCTATCTATTATCTATCTAATCCCAATTTCTATCTTTTTAACGCCTTTTTTCCTTTTTTTCCAACTAACTTTAAACAGAGCACATTGCATTTTTCACCTGCGTTTTTGTAAAAAAAAGTGAAATTCCAGGTTATCAGGTAGCAAAACACAAAAAATGCCAAGGGAGGTGAATACTTTCACAAGTCACTGTGCATTTTAATCACAGGCTGTGTGCAGGTTATCTAGAGTGGGCTCAGAAGCCAACTCCACACCATGTACAGGAAAGGAAATAATTATTTGATCCCTTGCTGATTTTGTAAGTTTGCCCACTGACAAAGATGTGAACAGTCTATACTTTTAAAGGGTAGGTTAATTTCTAACATTGAGAGATAGAATATCAAAAATAAAATCCAGAAAATCACGGTCTAAATTATATACATTTATTTGCATTTTGCATTGAGAAATAAGCACTTGATTCCTCTGGCAAACAAGACTTAATACTTGGTGGCAAAACCCTTGTTGGCAAGCACAGCAGACGTTTTTTGGAGTTGATGATGTCAGGAGGAATTTTGGTCCACTCACCTTTGCAGATCATCTCTAAATCATTAAGATTTTGAGGCTGTCGCTTGGCAACTCAGAGCTTCAACTCCCTCCATAAGTTTTCTATGAAATACCAGACTCTCTGAAAACTAGCGGTGTGGCTGTTTCAAGATGCACAATAAGGAGGCCCTTGAAGAAAATGGGCTGCATGGTCGAGTCACCTGAAGAAAGCCATTACTGCACAATACAACAAAGTATCTCACCTACAATACGCAAAACAGCACAGAGTAAAAGCCTCAAACCTTCTGGAGTGATGAGATCAAAATTAAACTTTTTGGCCACAACCATAAAAGTTACATTTGGAGAGAGGTCAACAAGGCCTATGATGAAAGGAACACCATTCCTATTGCAAAGCACGGAGGTGGATTGCTGATGTTTTGGAGATGTGTGAGCTACGAAGACACAGGAAACTTGGTCAAAGTTGAAGGAAAGATGAATGCAGCATGTTACCAGCAAATAATGGAGGCAAATTTGCACTCATCATCCCAGAAGCTGCGAATGGCATGTACTTGAACGTTTCAACATGACAACGATCCAAAACACAAGGCCAAGTCGACCTGTCATTGGTTACAGCAGAACAAAGTGAAGGTTCTGGAGTGGCCATCTCAGTCTCCTGACCTCAATATCATTGAGCCACTCTGGGGAGATCTCAAGCTAGACAGCCCAGGAATTTACAGGAACTGAATGTTTTTTGCCAAGAAGAGTGGGTAGCTTTACCATCTGAGAAAATAAAGAACGTCATCCACCACTACCACAAAAGACTTCAAGCTGTCCTTGATGTTAGAGGGGGCAACACACGGTATTAAGAAATTAGGTATGTGAACTTTTGATCAGGGTCATTTGTATGTATGGGGTTGTCATTATGCGGAATATGTTGGCACTATATAAATAAAGATTATTATTATGATCTAAAAAGAGAAAGCACAATAGTTTGACAATAAATGGCTCCACCCAACCACTAACCATGAGTGGAGAAAAAGTTTTAGGTGTTATCATTCATATAATTTGAAAAAAGGCCAAGACAAGAAAGTAAAAATTCTGCCGGGGTATGTAAACTCTTGAGCACAACTGTAAATACTGATGAAAATCAGTAATGAAAATCAGATCCAAAATACAAATGAAACTTGGATAATTTTTTGCATACCGGGAAAAAGTACACATGTTTGAATGAGGCCTTAAAACTGTGACTATGATTATGTGTCTTATGCAAATATCCTATCGTGAGAGAAAGAGGACTGGAACTGTAGTGCCACCTATTGGATGTAGCACTCCTAAAAATTAAAATCGACCTTTTAAAAGGAACCTATTAGAAATTTTTACTTTTGACACAACAATGCACAGCCTGACACTACTTCAAAAAGTGAAGTTTCTCTGCTGGAGCAGCACTTTAGACAGTGCCAAGTTAGTTTAAGGAGACTTATAAGTCATGCAATGCTGCTTTGAACTGATATGGGGCACATACCCTAAAAAAAATCTGTAAATTGAGTTTCTGATTTGACTTCTTATCCTAAGTCATGTGGCAAAGCCCTTTTTAAGAGACCATATTGACAATTTGGATTACTACTTCCAATAGGTGGCTTTAGTGGTCCAGTTCTCTTCCTCTCTTAAGCATCTATTTGCATATTTAAATTCCCAGAGGAGCATTGAATGTCCTGTAAGTCTCCATATGCAATCTTGAGGCTCTCCACAAGGAGAAACATTAACCTTGACAGCCTATATCTCATACTGCACATACATATGTATCATCATGATATATCATGTTAAGGACAAAATGTTCATATTGCCTATAACCCAAACCTTGATCGCCATCTTGTGTTTATCAGTCAATAATGCATGTGATTTTTTCCCCCTTATATACAAGGTTTGAACATTTTAGTTGATTACAGCCATTAATTGCAATTATTTAGAAAAACTATGCAACCTTTTGTTTTTCCAGTACATTATTGAAGAAATATCCCTGTCCATGCGCATGTTGCTCTTTAAAAAGACAAGTTTAGCAAAATCTTTACAAGGCCAGTCCATTCCTCCAAATCAGTGTTGGAATACATAAGCCAATGAGACTGAAATACTATGGTAAATCAGAAGCCTCTGTCACTCCAGCTCAATTTCCAGTCACTCCAGCTTAATTTCCATCCAAGCAACACCTCCTCCTGCTTGACTGACAGACTCTATGTAGTGTGACTTCAAGCAAAGGAGCCGTCAGTCAGGCAGAAAGATTCATCATTGGGCAAGGAAAACAGCTGGAGTGATAGAGAATTCAGATCTACCATTGTCCTTCAGACTTATTTGCATATCATTTCAAACACTGTTTAGAGTTCGGAGATTTTCATCGCGGCAGCTAAATGATTTACAGCTATTAGCCAGCTTGATTACATGTGGGAATTCCATAACAACCAGGCAACCCCCACATGTACTTAGCCTGGTTAATAGCTGTAAATCATACAGCTGCCGCGATGAAAACTAAATCTCCAAACACTAACAAATACTTGGAGATCACCGGAGCGTGCTTTGGAAAACCCGAGCAACGAGTACGCTCGCTCATCACTAGAACTTAGATAAGCTTCAGGAGAGCTTATCCGAGACAAGGTAGACAGAACACGAATCATTGTAGTGATTTACTTGCAAGCGCTGAAAGCCAAATGGTAGAAAATGGTTAATAGAAAACAATTACAAATCTTTTATTTGCGAAGGTATTCGGCTCCCTGGAACTTTTCAACCTTTTCCCACATATCATGCTTCAAACATAAACATATCAAATGTAAATTTTTGGTGAAGAATCAACAACAAGTGGAGCACAATTGTGAAGTTGAACGAAATTTATTGGTTATTTTAAATTTTTGTGGAAAATCAAAAACTGAAAAGTGGGGCGTGCAATATTATTGGGTCCCTTTAACTTAATACTTTGTTGTGCCACCTTTTGCTGCGATTACAGCTACTTGGGGTATGTCTCTATCAGTTTTGTACATCGAGAGACTGAAATTCTTGCCCATTCTTCCTTGGCAAACAGCTCGAGCTCAGTGAGGTTTGATGGAGATCGTTTGTGAACAGCAGTTTTCAGCTCTTTCCACAGATTCTCTATTGAATTGAGGTCTGGACTTTGACTTGGTCATTCTAACACCTGGATATGTTTATTTGTGAACCATTCCATTGTAGATTTTGCTTTATGTTTGGGTTCATTGTCTTGTTGAAAGACAAATCTCCATCCCAGTCTCAGGTCTTTTGCAGACTCCAACAGGTTTTCTTCAAGAATGGTCCTGTATTTGGCTCCATCCATCTTCCCATCAATTTTAACCATCTTCCCTGTCCCTGCCGAAGAAAATCAGGCCCAAACCATGATGCTGCCACCACCATGTTTGACAGTGGGGATGGTGTTTTCAGGGTGATGAACTGTGTTGCCTTTACGCCAAACATATCGTTTGGCATTGTTGCCAAAAAGTTCAATTTTGGTTTCATCTGACCAGAGCACCTTCTTCCACATGTTTGGTGTGTCTCCCAGGTGGCTTGTTGCAAACTTTAAACAACACTTTTACGACTGATTGTTGTCCTATGGACAGACTGTCCCACCTCAGCTGTAGATCTCTGCAGTTCATCCAGAGAGATGAACTCAATCTCTGCAGTTCATCCAGAGTGATCATGGGCCTCTTGGCTGCACATCTGATCAGTCTTCTCATTGTCTGAGATGAAAGTTTAGAGGGACGGCCGGATCTTGGTAGATTTGCAGTGGTATGATACTCCTTCCATTTCAATATGATCGCTTGAACAGTGCTCCTTGGGGTGTTTAATGTTTTGGAAATCATTTTGTATCCAAATCCAGCTTTAAACTTCTCCACAACAGTATCACAGACCTGCCTGTTGTGTTCCTTGGTCTTCTTGATGCTCTCTGTGCTTCAAACAGAACCCTGAGACTATCACAGAGCAGGTGCATTTATACGGAAACTTGATTACACACAGGTGGATTATATTTACCATCATTAGGCATTTAGGACAACATTGGTTCATTCAGAGATCCACAATGAACTTCTGGAGTGAGTTTGTTGCACTGAAAGTAAAGGGGCGGAATACTATTGCACGTCCCACTTTTCAGTTTTTGAATTTCCACAAAAATTTAAGATAACCAATAAATTTCATTCAACTTCACAATTGTGCTCCACTTGTTGTTGATTCTTCACCAAAAATTGACATTTGGTATCTTTATGTTTGAAGCATGATATGTGGGAAAGGGTTGAAAAGTTCCAGGGGGCCGAATACTTTCTTAACAAAAAAACACCAGTACACAGGCAGAGATGCTTACCTGTCCAAGGCCTCCAAAAGAATTGCGCTATCCAAGGTGCAGCAGACCCTAATTAAGATGGCAAATGCACAGGTGCAATAATACCGATAAGGCAGCCACCCTACAATCATGAATTGGCCGCTTGGTACATCTGGCAAAAAAAAATAATCTGTATGTGGCATGTTCACACAGAAATGCAGAGCATATGGCTCAAAGCCTATTAATGACGCCATATGGCGGGCTCACCAGCGCTTACTATAATGCATTCTGTGTGGACAGAGGCCACAGTTTACAGAGCCATCTGGGCCCAACTTCACCCTGAAAACTATGTAAAGTGCACACAAAAACTTACTTGATTGAGAGCTTTCATTCACCCCTACATCCGATCGCTGGCTCGCTCTTGTTATCTGCACCTCAAAAGCATTTCTAGAATTCGACCTTTTCTTACTTTTGACTCTGTAAAAACTCTTACTGTTTCTCTCATTCATTCTCGTCTGGACTATTGTAACTCTCTACTAATCGCCCTCCCTCTTACCAAACTCTCCCCTCTCCAATCTGTCCTGAATGCTGCAGCCAGGATCATATTCCTCACCAACCACTACAACGATGCCTCTACCTTGTGCCAGTCATTGCACTGGTTACCCATCCACTCCAGAATTCAATATAAACTTATTACCCTCACCCACAAAGCACTGCACATTCAGCACCACCCTACATCTCCTCCCTCGTCTCAATCTGCCACCCTACCAATGCTCTCCGTTCTGCTGAGGTTAACATCCTCAGTAATCAGAATCTCCCACTCCCGTCTCCAAGACTTCTCACGTGCTGTGCCATTATTTTGGAATGCACTAGCCAGCATAATTCAATTAATCCCACAGTTCTAAGTGTGCCCTAAAATTGCTTTTCTTCAAACTTGGCCTACCGCCTCAACACATTAATCTTATTATCCCTGTGTTGCCTAAAATTTTTACCATAACCAGGTTCCTTGCATCATGCTCTCATATGCCTTATGCATTTAGTAGCCATCTGTGTCTGTACTGTTACATATTCTGGTTGGTAACCAGTTTATGCAGCATTACATGAACACTCGATTTATTACACTATGGCTGGTCCAAACAATTAAAGCAATTGTTACCATCCACCTCTCCTGTGCCCCCTATTTCCCCATAGATTGTAGCTTGTGAGCAGGGCCCTCACTCCTCCTGGTATCTGTGATTTATGTGATCATTGTTATGCTGTAATGTCTTTTGTATGCACAAGTCCCCTCTAAAATGTAAAGTGCTGCGGAATATGTTGGCCCTATAGAAATAAAATTATTATTATTATTATCATTATAGTTATTAAGTTAGCATATGATCACACTTATTTTTTGGAGCAAAAACTGAGCAGAATCTTTCCAAATCCTCCTCAAACACTCAAAACTTGGTTGTGGTGATGTATTGATGTAAATACCTCCTTAAAGTTTTTGCGGCCCTTGGACCAAAAAATGTGCACCCCTGGTTTAGAACTAAAGTTAGGTCCATATATATTTGGACAGAGACAACATTTTTCTAATTTTGGTTATAGACATCACCACAATGAATTTTAAACAAAACAATTCAGATGCAGTTGAAGTTCAGACTTTCAGCTTTCATTTGAGGGTATCCACATTAAAATTGAATGAAGGGTTTAGGAGTTTCAGCTCCTTAACATGTGCCACCCTGTTTTAAAGGGACCAAAAGTAATTGGACAGATTCAATAATTTTAAATAAAATGTTCATTTCTAGTACTTGGTTGAAAACCCTTTGTTGGCAATGACTGCCTGAAATCTTGAACACAAGGACATCACCAGACACTGTGTTTCCTCCTTTTTGATGCTCTGCCAGGCCTTCACTGTGGTGTTTTTTAGTTGCTGTTTGTTTCTGGGCCTTTCTGTCTGAAGTTTAGTCTTTAACAAGTGAAATTCATGCTCAATTGGGTGGAGATCAGGTGACTGACTTGGCCAATCAAGAATATTGCACTTCTTTGCTTTAATAAACTCCTAGGTTGCTTTGGCTTTATGTTTTGGGTCATTGTCCATCTGTAGTATGAAACGACGACCAATCAGTTTGGCTGCATTTGGCTGGATCTGAGCACACAGTATGTCTTTGAATACCTCAGAATTCATTCGGCTGCTTCTGTCCTGTGTCACGCCATCAATAAACACTAGTGACCCAGTGCCATCGGCAGCCATGCATGCCCAAGCCATCACACTGCCTCCACCGTGTTCTACCGATGATGTGGTATGCTTTGGATCATGAGCTGTACCACGCCTTCACCATACTTTTCTCTTTCCATCATTCTGGTAGAGGTTGATCTTGGTTTCATCTGTCCAAGGAATGTTCTTCCAGAACTCTGCTGGCTTTTTTAGATGTTTTTTAGCAAAGTCCAGTCTAGTCTTTTTATTCTTGATGCTTATGAGTGGCTTTCACCGTGCAGTGAACCCTCTGTATTTACTTTCATGCATTCTTCTCTTTATGGTAGATTTGGATATTGATACGCCGACCTCCTGGAGAGTGTTGTTCACTTGGTTGGCTGTTGTGAAGGGGTTTCTCTTCACCATGGAGATTATTCTGTGATCATCCACCACTGTTGCCTTCCGTGGGCGCCCAGGTCTTTTTGCATTGATGAGTTCCCCAGTGCTTTCTTTCTTTCTCAGGATGTATCAAACTGTAGATTTTGCCACTCCTAATATTGTAGCAATTTCTCGGATGGGTTTTTTCTGTTTTCGCAGCTTAATGATGGCTTGTTTCACCTACATGGAGAGCTCCTTTGACCTCATGTTTACTTCACAGCAAAACCTTCCAAATGCAAGCACACCTCAAATCAACTCCAGGCCTTTTATCTGCTTAATTGAGAATAAAATAACGAAGGGATTGCCCACACGTGTCCATGAAATAGCCTTGGAGTCAATTGTCCAATTACTTTTGGTCCCTTTAAAAACAGGATGGCACGTGTTAAGGAGCTGATACTCCTAAACCCTTCATCCAATTTTAATGTGGATACCCTCAAATGAAAGCTGAACGTCTGAACTTCAACTGCATCTGAATTGTTTTGTTTAAAATTCATTGTGGTAATGTCTATAACCAAAATTAGAAAAATGTTGTCTCTGTCCAAATATATATGGACCTAACTGTATATGTGGGTAGTATTTAGTCCTTGTATAGCAGCAATGTTGTTAGAACTACTGTATATATGCATATAAATTTAGTTTAGATAGTTGTGGTGGGGGGACATAATGGGAGGCCTATCTCATGGAGTTTGTGGCCCTGAGCTTTCAAAACCCTAGCAGTGCCTCTGCTCTATATGGAAACTGTAAAATGCTGAATGAAGCTAGGAATAAGCTTTCTATCAGTTTCAAATTGAATTATTGTTTATTTTAGCTCTGTACTTAGCTACACAAAGCTTTTCTACCAAAATATTGACAAATCTGTGCAACTCAAAGCAAAGACAGCTTACCACCAAATCACATATATTAATACAAACCAGCCAAAGAATACTGGAGGGCACCATTGACAAATGTACAGGAGTGCACAAAAACTGATGTCACTATAATCAAATACAGAAAGCAGAAAAGACCCCCCAACATAAAGCAGAAAAGCTTCTGGTACATACAATAAACACACATATATCAATCTTTCTTGAAAATAAACATACCTGAAGATGACACCACAAACTTCATATATACTTGAGTATACTTCAAAAGATCAAGGGGACAGAAAAGATCCCACGCGTATAGCTGGTAACTCAACTTACTGAGGGGCCTCATTGACTTGATACTGTATTTATTTTTACTTCATTTGGCATCATGGTAGGCTATAGCTGACATTTATGCTTTATTAATTCTGTTTAGGTGTTTTTAACAACTGTTTCTGGCGTGACATTCATGTATGTTTATTGCCAGTTTAGATCGATATATAGTTATTGACTGATATCTCAGAAGCTTCTACTGGTAAATTATCTATCTATCTATCTAGTATTACAATATATACAGTATTATCATTACAATTTTCTCTTCCTCATTTTAGTTTTGTATTGTGTAAAATCATCTGAGAATCAACATAAATGTAACAGAAAATGATCAAGACATGTCAGAAGAGTAATGTACACTTCATTTGAAAGCTCTTCACTTCAGTTGTAGTTTTATTTGTAAGCAATTAGTGATTTGCCTGTTATTATGGCATATACCTCAAAGAGACACCTTGGTTTTGGCTAGAATTGCACATTAGGTCTCCATCCATCTCGGAACTTCATAAACTTAACAACATTAAGTCTATTCATGCCCAAGCAGCTGGTCATCATTTCATGGTTAAGGTCGTACACCAATTGACCATCAACTTGTGCTGATTTGAAGGCTTCCTCGTACTGACTCATGTTCAGTAATTTCAGACATTGGCACACTTGGCTGACAGTGAGATTCCTCAAATCCTTTGGGATATCATTGATGGATGAGAAGGTGGCTTCAGATGGAATCACAGTTTTCGTGGCCTTTTGAGAAGAATTCCTATCATTCGGCTTTGGCAATGGTACTGGAGGCATTTGGTAAACATTACATTTCAGTTTGTTTTCCAGAGGCGTTTTCTTGCTTTCATTTAATTCACTAATGTCAATGTATATTGGCTCGATGGTGCTGTAGCTATGATCTTGTGGAGAGAAATCCTTTTTATCTAGCATATATATTTCTGTGAATAAGAAAAAAGACATGACAATGTAAAGTGCATACATATTATCAATTCACGTCTTAGATGTCTATATATCTATGCCAATAAAATTAGAATATTTTATTAGAAATAATTAAAAAGTGCCAATATAGTGCAAGGTGATGAGCCAAAAAAAAAGAAAGTGGCACCACCAAATGGCAGGTAAGAGCAAGATGTAATGCTGATAAACAACGTAGTCAAAGATTGAAAATACACAAATAAGTACCAACAAAAATAAAACTTGCATCCAGAGACTAGAAACAAATCATGTAGTGTATTGACTATATGCCCATAACCCTCAAAATTACAGCTAAAGTGCCTGCAATACACATTGGATAGAAAACTGGAGCATAGATGTCAAAACCATAGTATCCTACATTGATATAATGAATGTGCTAAACATATCTTACCTCACCATGCGATGGTGCCACTTCCTCTACGCGCGTTTCGGCAGCGTGCCTTGCTGGGAGTTATGATTTCTATGTGTGTTGTGTCATGATATTTTAATGGTAATATTAAATGTTAAGTTTTAAGTTCTCCATTGTTCTGCTGATTTTCTATGATTTCGAGGGATCAATAATTTTTGATTCATGCTGTGTTGCTTATTTATTGCAATACTAAGGAAATCCTGAAAGCATGATGTGTGTTGGGCCTTCAGGACTGGAGTGGAGGAACACTCTGCTAAAGTATAAGTTATGTAGTCACAGAGCTTGAAACAGAGAAATACCAACAAACATTATGGGCCTGAAGAATTGTGCATGCCAGTCACAGTCATGAACATGCTGAAATAAGATACCCCAAATTTATTAAGGGGTAAGACACATTTTTCAATTGGCTTGCACTGGCACCAAAATATTGGGATTGGAGTAAAATATCTGGTGTAAGATACACCACAACTTTTCATTCATTTGTCATGTGGGCTTTGCTAGGGGCTAGTCCCAGCTCCACCCGTTTTAGCAGAGCTAACCCAAATTGGCGTAAAACTGTACCAAAATTCTGGCAAAGACACCTTGATAAAATAAAATTCTTCCTGACCACACTAGGACATGTGGTTCCACTAAATTAAGTTCAATCAACATAAATTATAAATTTAAGAGTTTTGCTGCACCGCTCAAATTCACATTGCTGTTACAGGGCCTGTAAATATCACTCATTTCTGATTCACAGGATACCTACAGAGTTCTAACTAGTATGCAGCACTGTCTCTCAACAGTCTTTTAACCCCTTCATGCCGCAGCCCATTTTAATTTTTGCCTTTCTGTTTTTTGCTAACTTTTAACTACCCAATTGGTTTTATCATATCATGTATTGAAAAACAAGAAAAAAATTCTAAGTGCAGTGAAATTGCAAAAAAATGCAATTCAACAACTGTTTTTTGAGGTTTTTTTAAACCATGTTCACCAAATGCTAAAACTGACCTGCCATTAAGATTCTCTAGGTCAATACGAGTTCACAGACACCAAATATGTCTAGGTTCTTTTTTATTTAAGTGGTGAAAAAAAAAATTCAAAGTTTACTAAAAAAAAAATTGCAACAGTTTTCGAGACCCTTTTTATAGGAGGACATAGAGTCAGAAAATACCAAAAATTATGCAAAAGAATTTTATTTTTATTTAATACTCAAAAATTACATAGTCATACTTAATTACATGGGTCTGTTAGGAGTCAAGTTTCCTCTGCTGCACAGGGGGAATCTCGATCCGTGTCTGCTGCGGTCTCCCATTCTGCTTCGGCCACAGTGGGCTCTGCTCAGCGGAGGCGTCGCTCCCAGTGGCTTGCTGGGACTGATTCTGTGCAAAGGGTTACTGCTGCCTTTTCTGGCTCTCCTGTTGTACCCTGCACTGATCTGCGGCGAGCGGGCTTCTCTGGGACTAAGTCCTTATTTGCACACACTGAGCATGCCCAGGGCAAGATCTCCCGTTGGAGATCGAGGGTCACATGCTCAGGTACTGCAGCACATCCCATTGGTCCTTTTGGCAGGTCCTGAAAGGGCAAAACTTCTGTAGCTGTTTCCTGTGCTGCAGCTATATAAACTGCGCATGACCGCACGGCCATGCGCTAGTATCGTCTTGATATTATGTGTGTGTGTAGATGGATGTATGTTGATGGATGAAAGCTCCTAAGTATCCCTCCCTAGAGTTGTTGACTGCTCGCGGATGATGGTAGCTATCTAGCGCCCGACTAGCCATCTGCATGTAACACACATCACAGCGTCCTGTTGCTGTGCCCACCAGTACGGCGCCGTGCGCTTCCTCTGCGCTTTCCTTACCCAAGCCTGGGTGGTTAGTGGCGTCCGTCAGTGCGGCACCGCACGCACTCTCGTGCCTATAGATTCTATTTTATAAGTTTCCTTACACACCCAGTTGCGGTGTTGTGCCAGCAAGTGTCTAATCGGACTTCAATCCTGTGTAGGGGTTGAGTTCGCTGACTTCTTGCTCGCGCTCTATGTGCGGTACTGCGGTCCTGTGACGCAACAGGATCGCTTCCTTCACGCAGGGTGACGTTAACCCATGTGTGTATACTTAGTACCGCCATATAGTCCGTCTTACTAGCAGCAGGGTCTTTTACCTGCACGGTGGACCTCGGACTGCGAACGCACCTAGTTTCATATTATCTATACTTGGTGCGTTCCACCGGTCCTTAACATAATACTAGCGCCAAGGTCTGGCTAGTAATGACGGACGATCAGCGTTTACAGCGGTACATCCAGCAGCTGGAGGGAAGGTTGGCGGCTCTTGAGCGTTCAACCTCAGCTGTGGATGTTACTGCTGTCGCTGTTCAGGCTGCAAGTGTGGCTGCAGCTACCTTGTCCACTGCCGCCCCTGTACCGACGCTATCTCGCCTCCCGCTACCAGAGAAATTTTCTGGTGACAGTAAGTCCTGTAGGGGTTTCGTGAGTCAGTGCTCAATACATCTCGAGCTTCTGACCTCTCATTTCCCTACAGAGCGGGCTAAGGTGGGCTTTATCGTATCTTTACTGTCGGACAGGGCGTTGCAGTGGGCTACGCCGCTGTGGGAGCGTGGCGATCATGTGGTGCAGAGTGCTCCGTTATTCCTGAGCACTCTGAAACAGGTCTTTTTAGGACCTCGTGTCACCCATGATACGGCGCTCCAACTGTTGGCATTGACTCAGGGCTCGTCCTTGGTCAGCCATTTTGCCGTCCGCTTCCGCACTCTAGCATCTGAGCTGGAGTGGTCGGATAAACCTCTTATTCCTATATTTTGGAGGGGGCTGGCTGACCACGTTAAGGACGCCCTGGCCACTAGGGAGATTCCCGCCACACTGGAAGAATTAATAACAGTGTCTACTCGTATTGACCTCCGTTTTCACGAGCGGAGGTTAGAGCGAGCCCAGTGTAGGCAGAGGTTTCGGCTGGCTCCCACCTTCGCCAAACCTTTGGAATCTCCAGTCCAGGCTCCTGAGTCCCATGAACCTAAGGTAGTGTCTCGAGCGGGATCTAAGTCCCGGACCACTCGTGCACTCCAGGTTTGCCATGTTTGCCAACAGTCAGGACATCTTGCCACCAGATGTCACTAGCGGTCGAGGAAACGTCAGCGTCTAGTGGTAGTAGGTTGAGGTGCACTAGACACGGCGACGTTTGCCTCCAAATTGTCCTTTAAGGGGACAATAACTTTTGGCTCATCCTCCCACTCGGTAGAGCTCTGCGTGGATTCTGGGGCGGAAGGCAATTTCATGTCTTCTGCCTTCGCCCAGCGTCACGCAATACCCCTGATTATGCTATCTCAACCAGTAACGGTACGAGTGGTGAATGGGTCGACACTCCCCGCACAGATCACACATCAGACCATCCCTTTTACTCTGTCCATGTCACCATCCCATCAGGAGATTATATCTCTGCTCATCATTCCCGAGGGGATTGATGAGGTCCTGTTGGGGATACCTTGGTTACAGTTCCACTCTCCTCACATCGAGTGGTCCTCAGGCAGAATTCTGGGATGGGGTGAATCATGTGGGGGTAGGTGTTACCTAGAGTGTGTTCAGGTTGCTACTACTGAGGTATCCGCAGATCTTTCCTCTCTCCCCAAGCAATACTGGTCTTATGCAGACGTGTTCTCCAAAAAGGCGGCGGAGACCCTTCCGCCCCATCGCCCTTATGACTGTCCTATCGATCTCTTGCCTGGTGCAGAGCCTCCCCGGGGTCGAGTTTATCCATTATCTCTCCCGGAGACGGAGGCCATGTCTCAGTACATTCAAGAGAATCTGGCAAGAGGGTTCATCAGGAAGTCAGTGTCACCTGCTGGGGCAGGGTTCTTCTTCGTGCAGAAGAAGAATGGGGAACTACGTCCATGCATAGACTACAGGGGTCTTAACGCTATCACCGTTAAGAACAAGTATCCTTTGCCCTTGATATCCGAGCTCTTTGATAGGCTTCGGGGAGCTAGAGTGTTTACTAAATTAGATCTGCGGGGTGCTTACAACCTGATTCGCATCCGTGAGGGGGACGAATGGAAAACGGCGTTTAACACCAGAGATGGGCATTATGAGTTTCTGGTGATGCCCTTCGGGCTCTGTAATGCCCCAGCCGTTTTCCAAGACTTTGTCAACGACATCTTCCGGGATATGCTTTCCACCTCGGTTGTAGTCTATCTGAATGATATTCTCATCTTTTCTCCAGATATTGACTCCCACCGGAGAGATGTTGGCAGAGTCTTCGACCTCTTACGGGCAAACTCTCTCTATGCAAAGTTGGAGAAGTGTATGTTTGAGCAGGAGTCTTTACCGTTCCTGGGCTATATCATCTCCGCCCAGGGATTGGCTATGGATCCTGCCAAACTACAGGCTGTGATGGACTGGCAAGAGCCCCATTCTCTTAAGGCGGTGCAGCGCTTTATGGGGTTCATTAATTATTACCGCCAGTTCATTCCCCACTTCTCAACTCTGGTAGCTCCCTTGGTGGCCCTCACCAAGAAGGGAGCGAATCCCAAATTGTGGTCGGAAGAGGTCTCCAAGGCCTTCACTTCTGTTAAGTCTCATTTTGCTAGCGCTCCCATCTTACATCGCCCCGATGTGGATAAGCCATTCCTAATGGAGGTGGATGCCTCATCCGTTGGTGCTGGAGCAGTCCTCTATCAAAAGGACGCTCAAGGTCGGAAGCATCCATGCTTCTTCTTCTCTAAGACCTTCACATCAGCGGAGAGAAATTACTCCATCGGGGATAGGGAGTTGCTAGCAATGAAGTTGGCCTTTTCAGAGTGGAGACATCTTCTGGAAGGTGCACGGTTTCCCTTCCAGGTTTTCACGGACCACAAAAATTTGGTGTATTTACACACAGCCCAGCGGCTGAATTCTCGTCAGGCCAGATGGTCTTTATTTTTCTCCCGGTTCCATTTTACTCTGCATTATCTCGCCCGGGAGAAGAATATTCGTGCCGACGCTTTCTCTCGCTCCCTTATGTCAACTGAGGAGGAGGAAGAGGAGCCTCGGCTTATTGTCCCTTCTGAGAGCCTGAGAACTGTCGTGCCGGTTTCGCTAGAGTCTGTGCCTCCGGGCAAGACTTTTGTGCCCATTAATTTGCGACCGGAGGTTCTCTCCTGGGCTCATTCGTCCAGGGTGGGTGGACACTTTGGGCCAAAAGGACATCTGAGCTACTGGCGAGGACGTACTGGTGGCCGCATATGGTCTGGGATGTCAGGGATTATATTCTGGCGTGTGTCTCCTGCGCCAAAAATAAATCTCCGCGTCAAAGGCCAGCTGGGTTGCTCTATCCCTTGCCGGTGGCAGATAGACCCTGGGAGATGGTCGGGATGGACTTTGTCGTCGGTTTACCCAAGTCTCGCGGCTGTACCATCATTTGGGTCATCACCGATCATTTCTCAAAAATGGTGCATTTGGTGCCGCTACCACGGTTACCTTCTGCACGGGCCTTGGCAGCGTTGTTCATTAAACACATCTTCCACCTACATGGTATGCCTGACAAAATTGTCAGTGACCGGGGTCCCCAGTTTGCGTCTCGGTTCTGGAGAGAGCTTTGTCGTCTTCTCAGTATCAAGTTGAATCTCTCTTCCGCTTATCATCCCGAGACGAATGGGTTGGTAGAGAGGGCCAACCAGACCTTGGTCACATACCTGCGACATTTTGTTTCAGCCAGGCAGGATGACTGGGCATCCTTGCTATCATGGGCAGAGTTTGCGCTGAACAACGCTGTAGCCGACTCCACTGGACAAACCCCATTTCTTCTCAACTATGGTCAGCATCCACAGGTACCTGTGCCTATGCCCGTGTCTTCCGCAGACTCCAAGGTGGCAGACTGGGCTGTGGAGGCATGGGATATTTGGGACCGCACTCACGATGCCATTCGGGCCTCTAAGGAGAGAATGAGGTCCTCCGCCGATGCTCATCGGCGCCCCGCTCCGACCTTTGCTCCTGGCGACTTGGTGTGGCTCTCCGCCCGTAACATCAGGCTGCGAGTTGAGTCCACTAAGTTTGCTCCTCGCTACTTGGGCCCCTTCAAGGTCCTCGAACAGGTTAATCCTGTGGTCTACCGTCTGGCCCTTCCTCCACGCCTTGGTATCACCGACACCTTTCATGTGTCCCTCCTTAAGCCCGTATACATGTCCCGGTTTTCTGAGTCATCTGCCGAGACATCGGGTTCGTCTACAGACGATTTCGAGGTGAACGCTATCTTGGGGTGCAAGGTGGTACGTGGCAAAAAAATTTTTTGGGTGGACTGGAAGAGTTACGGTCCTGAGGATAGGTCCTGGGAGCCTGCTGAGCACATTCGGGCTCCGCAGCTTATTGCTGCCTTCGAACGTAGCGAGGCCCAAGGAGGGGGGCCCTAGGAGGGGGGGGGGTAATGTTAGGAGTCAAGTTTCCTCTGCTGCACAGGGGGAATCTCGATCCATGTCTGCTGCGGTCTCCCATTCTGCTTCGGCCGCAGTGGGCTCTGCTCAGCGGAGGCGTCGCTCCCAGCGGCTTGCTGCGACTGATTCTATGCAAAGGGTTACTGCTGCCTTTTCTGGCTCTCCTGTTGTACCCTGCACTGATCTGCGGCGAGCGGGCTTCTCTGGGACTAAGTCCTTATTTGCACAAACTGAGCATGCCCAGGGCAAGATCTCCCGTTGGAGATCGAGGGCCACATGCTCAGGTACTGCAGCACATCACATTGGTCCTTTTGGCAGGTCCTGAAAGGGCAAAACTTCTGTAGCTGTTTCCTGTGCTGCAACTATATAAACTGCGCATGACCGCACGGCCATGCGCTAGTATTGTCTTGATATTATGTGTGTGTGTAGATGGATGTATGTTGATGGATGAAAGCTCCTAAGTATCCCTCCCTAGAGTTGTTGACTGCTCGCGGATGATGGTAGCTATCTAGCGCCCGACAAGCCATCTGCATGTAACACACATCACAGTGTCCTGTTGCTGTGCCCGCCAGTACGGCGCCGTGCGCTTCCTCTGCGCTTTCCTTACCCAAGCCTGGGTGGTTAGTGGCATCCGTCAGTGCGGCACCACACGCACTCTCGTGCCTATAGATTCTATTTTATAAGTTTCCTTACACACCCAGTTGCGGTGTTGTGCCAGCAAGTGTCTAATCGGACTTCAATCCTGTGTAGGGGTTGAGTTCGCTGACTTCTTGCTCGCGCTCTATGTGCGGTACTGCGGTCCTGTGACGCAACAGGATCGCTTCCTTCACGCAGGGTGAAGTTAACCCATGTGTGTATACTTAGTACCGCCATATAGTCCGTCTTACTAGCAGCAGGGTCTTTTACCTGCACGGTGGACCTCGGACTGCGAACGCACCTAGTTTCATATTATCTATACTTGGTGCGTTCCGCCGGTCCTTAACAGGGTCTCATCCAATATATTGTGATTAACTCCCAAAAGTGTAATAAATGACCCAGGAGAGGACGTGTAGGACGGAAAAAATGAGCGCCTATAATCCACATAACAAGTCACAACAGGTGAATGGTATGCCAGTTCAATTACTATATTATGGACTGCAACTGCAATTCCTCATGCTAGCATAACCTCATCATCCTGAATGTTGAATCACATGCTCATAGTTCCCTTATATATGCAATTCAATAGAGGCAATAATTACCCATAATAATATCCAAATCACGTTCCAACCACGGTCAGGGACCCCAACGCGCGTTTCGCGTACTTGTAGTGTCGCTCCCTCAGGGGAGCCCGATTGTTTACCGATCATATTAATTCTGTTTGTATGTATAGAAGAATGTCCGGTAACCAATTTCTGAAGGCTTTTTTAGTGTCTGAATGACCTATATAGCTATTTCACAACCTCAAGCACAGAACTTTTCAGGATGGTGTAAGATCCAAAACATATATTAAACTTTCAAGGAGAGGAAGAAATGTCAGCGCTCACCCAGTCTGCAGGTAAATCGGTCCATTTTTATTTTCTTAACATCCTGGACAATAATATAAAGTGCGGTAGTGCTAATATTGCAATACAGGTGCAGGAATTTCAGAAAGAAATGTGAGATATGGCGGACAATGACTGTTTCGCTCTTCACTAGTGCTTCTACAGGTCCTTAATAATATTAGAGACTGACAGCAGCATTTAACATGCATGGGCAGGGTGGCATGTTTTCATGTGCCCATCGGTGCACCCGTGACATGATTGGGGCACCGATGGTTTGCTATGACAGCTGGGGGTCTGCTGAAGGCCCCTGTGCCTGTCATTACAATCATGCAGTGAAAGCCAGCATTTAGCTGGAGTTCATAGGAGATCATGATTTTAGCTTCAAGTCCCCTCAGAGGACTATTAAATACAGTAAAATGTGAGAAAAAAAGTTTTTATATATGAAAAGTGTTCTGTTTGATGAATCCTGTCATAAATCACACTCTGTGAGTATCTCCAGGCTCTTTATTCACATCATGTCTGAACCTCCATTACATGAATTCCGAGTACAACAACATCCAACAAGTTCCAAACAAAGAATATAGAACACACATAAAAGTAGTGAGACCCCTAGAGGCCACATGAACATATAACATATTGCTACATCCTTTCTCTTTTAACTAGAGGAACAATAAAAGATACTAAACTAATGCATACTATGACAAAGTTAGAAATTAACTTAGTACGTCCAGTTAGATATAATCTTTGAGGTGCGCCGGCTTTTTGCTAATTCTGCCAGCTCTGGTAATATAAGATGTGTCACTTTCTACATCTGGTACATCTGGTAGTTCTTCTGATATTGTCTGTCTCTGGCCAGAGTCCTCACCCTGATGGTCAGCTGTCACTGTTGGTGCCTGACTTGTACTTGCTGCCTCGTTGTCTTGGGTGTCTGGATACTGTTCAAAAGGCCATGAATCATCTCTTTCTTGCGTTTTCCTCAAATATCTTCGATTCCTCCTTAGTCTTCTTCCGTCGTCTGTTAGAATTTCGTAAGACCGAGGTCCCAGTTTCTGGACAACCTTTGCCTTTTGCCAGTGTTTGTGGTGCTTGGCTGCAGCCGAATGTTGTCATTACTCTGGAGCTCAGGCAGATCCTTTGCAGATTTATTGTAATAGAAAGCTTGCCTAGCTTGATTCTTCTGTAATTTAGCTTCGATGTTTCCCAGCAGCTTTGGCTCTAACAGATGACACGCAGTTGGTACTAGTGTCTTTGTACGCCTACTCATGAGCCTCTGTGCCAGACTGCTGTCTAGGCCTTGGGTGGGTGTGTTTCTATGATCCAGTATAGACAGATATACATCAGCACCCGCCTGGTTTGCTTTCTGCATGATTCTTTTGGCCGTTTTTACTGCGGACTCTGCTTTCCCATTACTCTGAGGATATCTTGGAGAAGACGTCTGGTGTTCAAATTCCCATTTCTTACTGAAAGTTTTGAATTCTTCCGACGTAAACTGTGCCACATTGTCAGAGAAAACGATATCTGGAATGCCATACCTGGCAAAATGGGCCTTGAGTTTTTTAATCACTGTTCTCGCCTTTGTGTCCTGCACCAAATCAACCTCCCAGAAGTTAGAGAAATAGTCCACTGTAATCAGGTATTCTTTGTCATTCCATGTGAACAAGTCTGTTCCTATTTTTGACCAAGGCCTATGTGGAATTTCATGAGGTTGCAATGTCTCCTTTGGTTGCTTATCATTGCAGGATGCACATATTTCACATTGTGCTATGTAATTTTTTATGTGGTCATTCATTCCTGGCCAATAAACTGATTCTCGTGCACGACGTAGGCATTCTTCCATGCCTAAGTGAGAAGAGTGCAATGTCTTCAATATGCCTCTTCTGAGAACTTCAGGTATAACAGCCCTGTCTCCTTTAAAGATGATTCCTTGCTGCACTGACAATTCATCTCTTATGTGGAAGAATGGTGAGACTTCCCTCGGAGCATGCTGCTTGTATTTTGGCCAGCCCTGCAAGATGACAGTCTTTAAACTCTGGAGACTTTTATCCTTCTCTGTAAAAGTCTGGATTTGCTTGACCTTTTCTTTTGACACTGCAAGGTAGTTACACATATTGATGGTTTCAATGTCTTCCTCCTCATCATTTGTGATAGGAAGGTAAGCTCTGCTTAGCGTATCTGCAATCAGTAAGTCTCTTCCTGGACAGTACCCGATGTCAACATCATATTTCTGAAGTCGCAACAGCATGCGCTGCAGTCTCTTTGGGGCATTTAGTAATGGTTTCTTTGTAATGCTCTCCAATGGTTTGTGATCCGACTGCACTGTTACCAGTCGACCGTAGGTGTACTGGTGAAACCATCTCCATCCCAAATACCACAGCCAGTAGTTCCTTCTCAATCTGCGCATATCCCTGCTCTGTTGTTGTAAGGGCTCTGCTTGCAAATGTAATTGGCTGTTTGTTCTGCATTAATGTGGCTCCAAGGCCTTTTTCCGAAGCATCACATTGTACCACCACTTCTCGATCTGGATCGAAATACTTTAGGGTTGCTGTATCTGCAATGGCATTCTTTACTGCTCGGAAAGCAGTCTCCTGGCTTTCTGTCCTTTCCCAGCGCACATCTTTGTGGGTTAGCTGTTTCAGTGGCTCACACATGTCTGACAGATGTCTGCAAAATTTTGAGAGATAATTCACCATGCCCAAAAATCGTTGTACTCCAGAAACATCAGTAGGGGTAGGCAAATCTTGTATTGCTCTCACCTTTTCAGGATCCACTTTGACCCCAGTTGAAGTCAGTCGATGACCAATATAGGCCACTTCTGTCATTTTCAATTTGAATTTGTCCAAATTCAGCTTTATGTTTTTTTCTCTGCATCTGTCCAAAAATTGTATCATCTTCTGATCGTGATCCTTGATTGCAGATTCCATATTTTCACCTTCTCCCACTACTAGGATATCATCCGCTATTGTCTTCACTCCAGTAAGTCCTTCCAAAGCCTGCATCAATTTCTGCTGGAATATCTCTGGAGCAGGTTTTAGTCCCATGGGCATTTTCAGCCATTTAAAGCGTCCAAATGGTGAAGAAAATGTTGTCAATAAACTTGAATCTTCAGTCAGGGCCACGTGCCAGAATCCATTTTTTACATCACATACAGAAAATATTTTAGCCTTTGATAAATCTGGTAGAACATCATCTAATGTTGGCATTGGGTAATGATTTCGTTTCAGCGCCTTGTTGAGTGGCTTAGGATCAATACATATTCTTAACTTGCCTGATGGTTTCTGCACTATGACCAAACTGCTGATCCAATCTGTGCTCTTATGGATTGGTGCTATCATGCCTCTTCTCTGTAGATCTTGCAGTTCTACTTTCAGCGGTTGCATTAACGCTACAGGCACTCTTCTTGTAGGTAATCTGGTGGGCTGCACTGTGTTGTCAATTTCTAGCCTATATTTACCTTCAAAGCATCCATCACCTTCAAATACATCAGCATACTCTGCTTTTATTTTCTGCATGTCCAAGTTGTGCTCTGCATTTAGTTTTGGATTTTGTATATCCTGGGCAACTTCAACAGTCATAATGTTCTGAGACTGTACTTTTACTAAGTCCATTGCCTGAACTGCTTTTACTCCCAGTAATGGTACATGGTTACCACCCCGTAACACGGTAAATTCAACTCTATAACTCTTTCTGTTACATGGGTTTCGTATTTTTAGCTTACATGTCCCCATTGGTTTCAGAACACTTTTGTTGTACATCACCAGTACCTTGTCAGTTGGCTCAATAGAAACCTGTTTGTTTAGCAGATCAAATGAAATTACATTGCAGCTTGCTCCACAATCCAGCTGAAATCTAATGGGCTTCTAATCCAACAAGAATGTTGCATAAAGCTGCTTGGCATCCTTCACTACTGACTGCCCGACTACATTGACTTTCTCTGTTGTAGACTGCATTTGTAGCCATGTAATGTCCTCTGCACTGTCAGTGTCTGGTGTCACAGTGTGGAGCTGTCTGTACTGTTTGCCTCTTCCTTGCCTGCATACAGCAGAGGAATGATTCTTCTTGCCACATGACCTGCAGGTTTCCCCATATGCTGGACACTTGGTTTTGTCTCTCTCATGTCTTTTCCCACAATACTTGCAGTGGACAGTGTTTATAGGGTAGTCTGGTCCTGTCTTTCCTTTCATAGATACTGCATGTACCTTGTCATCATCATTCTCACTGGTGCCTGCCATCATCTTCAGGCTGTGCTTTGTGAGCTCCGCAGCCCTGCAGATTTGCATACATTTCTCTAAAGTCATGCCTTCCTCTCTCAGTAATCTTTCTTTGAGATGACTGTCCTTTATGCCACACACCATTCTGTCCTTGATTAGACTGTCCCTGATCTCTCCAAAGCCACATGTTTCTGCAAGTCTCCTCAGCTCTGTCAGATATCTGTCCACATTTTCACCATCCTCCTGATGTCTTGTGAAAAACTTATATCTTTCCACTGTCTCATTCTTCTTTGGGTCACAGTGTTTATCAAATGCCTGCACAATGTCTGCTAGGAGGAGGTTGTCTGTGTCTGGGAGCAAGGTGTGGGCTAATTCTCTGCCATTTTCCCCAATTAGGTAATAAAACAGCTTTACTTTCCGTTTGTCATCAGTGGGGCCCACAGTCAGATCCACATACAGTGTAAACTCTTCCTTCCAATGTCTCCAAGTCTGGGACAGATTACATGAAGTGACATCCAGTCTCTGAGGGGGCTTCAGACCAGTCTCCATTTTTCTGTACTGTCAGGGAATCTGTACTTACAGTTGCAGTGATCTGTGCAGTTCCAGCCTCATATAAGCTCTAAGAATTTGCAGGTTCTGTGCCCGGTTGCCACCATGTTCTGTTTGATGAATCCTGTCATAAATCACACTCTGAGTATCTCCAGGCTCTTTATTCACATCATGTCTCAACCTCCATTACATGAATTCCGAGTACAACAACATCCAACAAGTTCCAAACAAAGAATATAGAACACACATTAAAGTAGTGAGACCCCTAGAGGCCACATGAACATATAACATATTGCTACAAAAAGAATAAAAAAAAACTAAAGTTCAACTCAACCCCTTTTGCCCCATTAACAATTAAAATAAAACACTAATATTTGGTATCACCATGTTCACAAAAGTCAGATGTCAAAATATAAAATAAATTAATTATAATAATAATTGGAAAGCAGAGCAATGAGAAAAAATCAGAATGCAAGAATTAAATTTTTTTGGCCACCACAACATTGCAATAAAATGCAATAACAGAAGATCAAAAATTGTATCTACCCTAAAATGGTATCAGTAAAAATGTCAGTTCAGGGCCCAAAAATAAGTAATCACACAGCCCCATATCCCAAAAAATGAAAATGCTACAGGTCTCTGAAAATGACTACAAAAGCAACATTTATTTTTCCAAATTTCTAAAAAAAATTCACCACATAAATTTAAAAAACTATACGTTTGTGTAGAAGGTCGGCTCACTTAGCTGCTCACAGTCCTGCCCAGGTCCTCCGGGACAACACATATAGCAGGTCCAACAGGAGCTTAAGTATGGAGACTTCCTTCACTCCACACAACACAGACCGAGGAAAAAAAAAACTGGCTGGACATTTATTCCCCCATATGGTGAGTAGGTGTCCCGCCCAGCTCTTTACCTACTCACCTGAAAACCCGCCCATAACTCCTTCAGCACATAGCATGCTAAAAAGAAACTTTAAGTTTCTAGATCTCAGAGGAAAGCAATCTCTGTGACATATATTTCCCTTTACAGACAGTGCCAGTGACCCTGTCACATATTCCCCCCACTCTACCCAAAGCGGGGGACTTTTGCACATTCAGACACCAAACAGGGAATTCAGGAGAGGGCATCTGGGTTCCAGGGCCTGTGTTCTACCTGGAACTTGAAATCCTGGAGGCCTAAGAACCAATTAGTCACCCAGGTGTTCGTACCCTTTTTCTCCCTTAACCGTCTCAGAGGGGCATGATTGGACACAAGTTTGAACATCCGGCCTAGTAGATAATACCTCAATGTATCCACGGCCCATTTTATGGCTAGACACTCCTTCTCGACGATGGTGTAATTCTCACATGACGAGACCTTCCGGCTCAAATACAGGATGGGATGTTCTTCTTCATTTATTACTTGAGACAGCACGGCTCCCAAGACAACTTCTGACGCATCCGTTTGGACCACAAACACTTTACAGAAGTCTGGTGCGACCAGAAACGGATGTCTACACAGAGTTCTCTTCAGTTCCTGGAACACCATCTCTGTGTCATCAGTCCATTTAACCATCGTCGATTTGGTGCCTTTAGGAAGATCTGTCAATGGCGCAGCGATTATAGTAAAACTCGGAATAAATCGCCGATAGTACCCCACAATTCCAAGAAATGCTCTCACTTTTGCTTCTTGGAAAGTGGTTCCGGCCACTATTGAATCACCTCAATCTTATTGATTTGCGTCTTAATTTTGACTCTCCCGATGACATAGCCTAGGTCCTTGGCCTCTTTAATCCCTATGGCACATTTTTTTCATATTTATTGTGAACCCCACATTTCTTAAAGCATACAGAACCGCCTGCATCTTTGGCAGATGACTAGCCCAGTAGGAGCTAAAGACCACTATGTCATAGAGGTACGCTGCAGTATACTTCTTATGCAGGGCTGGGATCTTATTCATCTCCCTCTGGAATAGGGCTGGGGGCCCCAGCAGACCGAACGGCATCCTGGTGTATTGAAAACACACATCAGGCATCAAGAAGGCACTCTGGGACATGGGGATCTGCCAATAGCCTCAAGTCTCTCAATGAGTTTATCCACGTGAGGCATCGGGTAAGCATCAAAACTAGAGACTTCATTCAGCTTGCGGTAGTCGTTGCAGAAACACCACTCACCATCAGGCTTTGGTACTAGGACGATGGGACTCGATCATCCACTTTTCGACTCCTCTATCACCCCGAGGTCTAGCTTCTACTTCACCTCATCGGATATCACCTCCCTACGTGCTTCCGGAATTCTATAGGGCTTGAGGTTCACTCTTACATGTGGTTCTGTCAATGCGCCATGCTCAACCACCTGCATATGAGAGGTTCCGGTTTCTTTGCAACAGCTCCCGACACTGTTGCCTCTGGGCCATCGTCATAGTCTCTCTAATGGTGACATTGTCCACTGTGACTTTGGGACTGGCTCCCAGGTAACGCGTGTCCAGCAATTCTCGGTCTCGCCAGGGTTTGAGAAAGTTCACATGATAGACCTGGTGCAGATTCCTTCACCCCGGCTGGTGTACCTTGTAATTAACTTCTCCCAGTTTTTCCACCACCTCATATGGGCCTTGCCACTTGGCTAGGAACTATTTCTCCACTGTGGGAATAAGCGCTAGCACGCGGTCCCTGGCTGGAACTGCCTCAGCCATGCTGATCGGTTATACTCCCTTGCCTGTGCCTGGAGACATTGTTCCTTCCTTCACAATAGGCATCACTTTTGCCATTCTCTCCTGCAGCTGGGCGACATGCTCTATGATGCTCCGGTGTGGCGTGACCTCAGCTTCCCATGTTTCCTTGGCGATGTCCACTGTGTTTTTAAGATGTTCGCAGAATCTGAAAGACAATTCCAGGTAATAGGATTTTTTTAGATTCTGTATAAAACCATATAGTCATAGCCGGAAGTGTTGTGTAAGAAAACTTAGCACTTTGTTTGGTGTGATAAACAGGGAAGCTTCCCATCATAGTCCTTTCCACTACTTGGCGCCGGCTTCAGTGCATAGAGATGGGAGGTACTATGGTGTGTAGACCAATGAATATTAATTTTCTTTACCAGTAGGCACACTTATTACCGGCTGAAGATGCTCCTGCCTCCAGTAACCTGCTACTGCTGGCCCCCACACCCATCCACAGCCATAGCCAGACTATAAGATACGGTACATTCAGACTATAAGACGCACCCACCACTTTCCTGCAACATTTTGGTGGAAACAAGTGCATCTTATAGTCAGAAAATACGGTATGTAAAAATCATACAATGTAATTTTCTGTTTCTTTTCTTAGATTCCGTCTCTCACAGCTGAATTGTGCCTGTGATAAAAATTACAGACCTCTCAATTCTTTGGAGGTGGGAAAACCTGCAAAATCGATAGTGTTTCAAATACATATTTTCCCCACTGTAACTTTGAATTGGGTTTCTGTAAAATGGTTGTCAATGCGTGCATGCACCTCCCAACTTCCAAGTGTTACCCTCCTTGATGGGTTTAATATAGAGAGCGCATGTCCATGATGTCACCTGGAGATTTCTCCGTTATGTGCTTCCTCTATGAATGCCAGATGCGAGGTATACACTTCAGCATTTTTATCGCATTTTTGACACTGCATTTTTTGTCTCTTTGAACACATATAGTTGATTACGGGGAAGAATCAGAAAATATGATAAAAAATTATACAGAAGGGATATAAGAAAAAAAACTTACAAGAAGAAAGAAAAATTGTGGAGGAAATCCCTTTTAATTAGTAAAAAAACCCAAATCTTAATATATGCTTACATTGTAATGTCTTCACATCCTGTTCTGTCCAGATGTGTCCGGATCCCAGAATTCCAAGCGGCAGAAGTTCACCGATTGCCATATTGGGACACCCAAGTGATGGGTGTCTCAATATGGAAACTGCTGGTGGTACTAGCCTCTTGCGCCATCGCACCGCACACACACGCATACTGTATACACCGTACGCACCACACACACAGTGTACACATCGTACGCACCGCACACACACACTGTATATGCCGTACACAGCCTCTTGCGCAGTACAACCAGCAGGAGACCATCGAGAACACGCTGCCGCCGGGATCAGACTAATGATTCACTGACCGCTGCCATCTTTGTACAGGAGGAGCGCGTGCACAGTTTTAATGTGACCTCCACTATCTGTCTGCACAAAAGATGGTGGCAGTCTGATTTCCTGCGCCTGTGCGAATTCCGCGCAGGTGCAGTGAATCATTCGGCTGATCCCGGCAGCAGATGCGCAATGTGTCTACAGGCAGAGGAAGCTGGTCACATTAAAGGGGTTTTCCCACGAACAAAAGTTCATTTTAAAAATTGTCTGTGTCTGACCATGTATGGAGCATACCACATCTCCTGGGCAGGGGAGGAAGCAGAAGACAGTACTGACATTACAGCAGAGGAATGACAGAGGATTCATTTTGTCAGGTAAAATATTTCACTGACTGTTTGTAACCAATATTTTACCTCACAAAATGTATCCTCTGTGATCTCCTGCTGTAATGTCAGTATTGTCTTTTGCTTCCGAAAGCGCACAGGGGTGAGAGAGACAGAGCACAGGGGGAGACAGCTCAAACGAGACAGCACTTGAGGGGAGAATACAGCACAGGAAGGAGAAAGACAGAAGACAAGGGGGATAGCACATGAGGTAGACAGGTCAAAGAAGAGAGCACAGATGGGAGAAGTCAGCACATGGGGAAAGAGAGAGTGGATAGGTGGATGAGCACATAGGGGGAGAGGTTCTCAATGCTGCAAAGCTTGCCCCGGTGACATTGCCACCCTCCCGATGCAATAGCATCGGGCCTCCATCTAGTAAATAAATAATATGCATGTTGACATCAATATCCCCATTATAACTGAATACACAAAGAATTGTGGGTTGCTTAACCCCTTAATCCCATATGACATACTACCCATCAAGGTGACCTGGGATTTAATTCCCAGTGACGGGATAGTATGTCATATGCGATCGGCCGTGCTCACGGTGGGAGCGCGGCCGATCGTGGCCGGGTGTCAGCTCACTATCGCAGCTGACATCCGGCACTATGTGCCATGAGTGGTCACGGACCGCCCCTGGCACATTAACCCCCGGCACACTGCGATCAAACATGATCGCAGTGTTCGGCAGCATAGGGAAGCATCGCGCAGGAAGGGGGCTCCCTGCGGGCTTCTCTGAGACCCTCGGAGCAAAGCGATGTGATCGCGTTGCTCCGAGGGTCTCCTATCTTCTTCTCCCTGCAGGCATTGGATCCAAAATGGCCACGGGGCTACATCCGGATCCTGCAGGGAGGTGGCTTACCAGCGCCTGCTCAGAGCAAGAGCTGGTAAGCCTGTAGCCCTGCATGTGAGATCGCTGATCTGACACAGTGCTGTGCAAAGTGTCAGATCAGCGACCTGACCCTATAACATGATGCCCCCCTCTGGGGAAATGTTGTAAAGTGAAAAAAAATATATTCACATGTGTAAAAAAAAATTTAAAAAAAAATTCCTAAATAAAGAAAAAATATTGTTCCCATAAATATATTTCTTCATCTAAATAATAAAAAAACAATAAAAGTACACATATTTAGTATCGCCGCGTCCGTAGCGACCCCACCTATAAAACTGTCCTGCTAGTTAACCTCTTCAGTGAATGCGGTAAAAAAAAAACGAGGCAAAAAATAATGCTTTATTATCATACCGCCAAACAAAAAGTGGAATAACAGGCGATCAAAAAGACGGATATAAATAACCTTGGTACCGCTGAAAACAGCATCTTGTCCCGCAAAAAACGAGCTGCCATACAGCATCATCAGCAAAAAATTAAAAATGTTATAGTCTTCAGAATTAAGCGATGCAAAAATAATTTTTTTTTCTATAAGTTTTTATTGTATAAAAGCACCAAACATAAAAAAATATAAATGCGGTATTGCTGTAATCATACTGACCCAAACAATAAAACTGCTTTATCAATTTTACCAAACATGGAACGGTATAAATGCCCCCCCCCCCCAAAAAAAAAAAAGAAAAACATGAATAGCTGGTTTTTGGCCATTCTGTTTCACAAAAATCGGAATAAAAAGCGATCAAAAAATGTCACGTGCCCAAAAATTTTACCAATAAACACGTTAACTCGTCCTGCAAAAAACAAGACCTCACATGACTCTGTGGACCAAAATATGGAAAAATTATAGCTCTCAAAATGTGGAGATGCAAAAACTATTTTTTGCAATAAAAAGCGTCTTTTGGTCTGTGACGGCTGTCAATCGTAAAAATCCCCTAAAAAAACGCTATAAAAGTAAATCAAACCCCTCTTCATCACCCCTTTAGTTAGGGAAAAATAATAAAATTTAAAAAAATTATTTATTTCCATTTTCCCATTAGGGTTAGGGCTAGGGTTAGGGTTAGGGCTAGAGTTAGGGTTAGGGCTAGGGTTAGGGCTAGGATTAGGGCTAGGATTAGGGTTGGGGCTAGGGTTAGGGTTGGGGCTAGAGTTAGGGTTTCAGTTAGAAATGGGCGTTTCCACTGTTTAGGCACATCAGGGGCTCTCCAAATGCGACATGGCATCTGATCTCAATTCCAGCCATTTCTGCGTTGAAAAAGTAAAACACTGCCTTCCCTTCCGAGCTCTCCCGTGCGCCCAAACAGGGGCTTACCACAACATAAGGGGCATCAGCATACTCAGGAAAAATTGGACAACAACTTTTGGGGGTCCAATTTCTCCTGTTACCCTTGAGAAAATACAAAACTGGGGCTAAAAAATAATTTTTGTGGAAAAAAAATGATGTTTTATTTTCACGGCTCTGAGTTATAAATTGTAGTGAAACACTTGGAGGTTCAAAGCTCTCACAACACATCTAGATAAGTTCCTTGGGGGGTCTAGTTTCCAATATGGGGTGACTTGTGGGGGTTTCTACTGTCTAGGTACATTAGGGGCTCTGCAGACGCAGTGTGACGCCTGCAGACCAATCCATCTAAGTCTGCATTCCAAATGGCGCTCCTTTCCTTCCGAGCTCTGCCAGGCGCCCAAATGGTGGTTTCCCCACATATGGAGTATCAGCGT
Source organism: Ranitomeya imitator (assembly GCF_032444005.1). Lineage (NCBI taxonomy): Eukaryota > Metazoa > Chordata > Amphibia > Anura > Dendrobatidae > Ranitomeya > Ranitomeya imitator. The sequence continues at coordinate 433,412,383 of NC_091285.1, forward strand.
ACTCAGGACAAATTGTTAGCCTTGGGAAAATACAAAACTGGGGGCTAAAAAATAATTTTTGTGGGAAAAAAAATAATTTTTATTTTCACGGCTCTGCGTTATAAACTGTAGTGAAACACTTGGGGGTTCAAAGCTCTCACAACACATCTAGATAGGTTCCGTACGGGGTCTATTTTCCAAAATTGTGTTACTTGTGGGGGATTTCAATGTTCAGGCACATCAGTGGCTCTCCAAACGCAACATCTTAATCTTAATTCCAGTCAATTTTGCATTGAAAAGTCAAACGGCGCTCCTTCCTGTCTGAGCTCTGCCATGCACCCAAACAGAGGTTTACCCCCACATATGGGGTATCAGCGTACTCAGGACAAATTGTACAACAACTTTTGGGGTCCACTTTCTCCAGTTTCCCTTGGTAAAATAAATCAAACTGGAGCTGAAGTAACTTTTGTGTGAAAAAAAGTTAAATGTTCATTTTTATTTAAATATTCAAAAATTCCTGTGAAGCACCTGAAGGGTTAATAAACTTCTTGAATGTGGTTTTGAGCACCTTGAGGGGTGCAGTTTTTAGAATGGTGTCACACTTGGTTATTTTCTATCATATAGACCCCTCAAAATGACTTCAAATGAGATGTGTTCTCTAAAAAAAATGGTGTTGTAAAAATGAGAAATTGCTGGTCAACTTTTAACCCTTATAACTCCCTAACAAAAAAAAATTGGTTCCCAAATTGTGCTGATGTAAAGTAGACATGTGGGAAATGTTACTTATTAAGTATTTTATGTGACATATCTCTGTGATTTAAGGGCATAAAAATTAAAAGTTGGAAAATTGCAAAATTTTCAAAATTTTCGCAAATTTCTGTTTTTTCACAAATAAACGCAGGTAATATCAAAGAAATTTTACCATTATCATGAAGTACAATATTTCACGAGAAAATATTGTCAGAATCATCAGGATCCGTTGAAGCATTCCAGAGTTATAACCTCATAAAGGGACAGTGGTCAGAATTGTAAAAATTGGCCCGGTCATTAACGTACAAACCACCCTTGGAGCTTAAAGGGAAGGTGCCATCAAAAAAAAATTTTTTTCAGAAATTGTAAAAATGTAAAGAATTAATGATTACATTTTCTTAAAAAATATTATCATTTGTTTATAATTTAGTAAAATATGAAAAATAATTTGAAAAGTTTTGGAATTTCCACTTTTCAACACTAGGGGGAGCAGCTGCTGAAATTTCAGAAAAACCTAGTGTAGAAATAGCTCACATTACAGCACTGCAGTAATTATGGGCGGAGTCTGCTGACATGTGATGTCTCCTCTCCTCTCCTTCTGGGTGTTTGCTAAGGGATTAGAGAGGATGATATTCAGGAACCCAGTGAGCAGCCATTTTGTTTGTGACTGCAGAGTATGGCTGCCGTCACACTATCAGTATTTGGTCAGTATTTTACCTCAGTATTTGTAAGCCAAAACCAGGAGTGGAACAATTAGAGGAAAAGTATAATAGAAACATGTCACCACTTCTGCATTTATCCCCCACTCCTGGTTTTGGCTACAAATACTGAGGTCAAATACTGATAGTGGACGGCAGCCTTAGGCTACTTTCACACTAGCGTTGTTGGCTGTACGTTGCAATGCGTCATTCAGGAGAAAAAAACGCATCCTGCAAAGTTGTCTGCAGGATGCGTTTTTTCCCCATAGACTAAAATTACCGACGCATTGCGACGTATTGCCACACGTCACAACTGTCGTGCGACGGTTGCGTCATGTTTTGGTGGACCGCCGCCACAAAAAAAGTTACATGTAACGTTTGTGCGTCGAGTCCACCATTTTCGACCGCGTATGCACGGCCGAAACTCCGCCCCCTCATGCCCAGACCTAACAATGGGGCAGCGGAAGCGTCGTAAGACTGCTTCTGCTGCCCACATCGGACATTTCTTTCACAGCATACGTCGGTACGACGCACTGCGAAAGGCTCGTACCGACGCTAGTGTGAAAGCAGCCTTATACTGACAAGTAGACAGTCACCGAGGATGGCAGGCAGCAAGGATTCTGGGAGATATGTGGTGGAGGGAGCAGGGTGACAGCAGCACAGAGTATTTCAGGAGAGCAGTGTGCTGGTCTATGGGGGGGCCCCCTGTTTGGTGCGCGGAGCAGCCAGGGATTGTACATAGAGCGCTGTCTTTTATACACATGGATGGACCGTCTGCTCCACAGAAATCCAGGAAACATTTCTGCGGATTGATGGCCTGGTCTGATCCAGACTTTGCATGCAGACCCCATTCCCCTCCTCAGATCCTGTCTTCTCCATCCTGTCCTGGCGATGTGTGAAAGGGAGGCGACAGGCGAAGTACGGGGTGACGCTGGGAAGGAAATGTAGCCATATAGTAACAATAAAAATGAGACCCCTCTCTTCAGCTGCCTCACCAGCCCTGACTACACCTAACTGGAGGTCATGCTGTCCCCTCTATTACCCCAGACCCGCGTGCAGGTGTTCAGCCAGAACCACCATAGAATGGGTCCGCTTTCTGAAGATAATACTGCCATAGTGTTCTCACATAATACCGCCATATAGATCACACACAATACTATCAAATAGATCACACAATACTGTCATACAGTTCTCACATAATACCACCATATAGATCACACATAATACCGCCAGTGTTCTCACATACCGCCATATAGATCACACATAATACTGCCATAGTGTTCTCACATAATACCGCCATATAGATCACACACAATACTATCAAATAGATCACACAATACTGTCATACAGTTCTCACATAATACCACCATATAGATCACACATAATACCGCCAGTGTTCTCACATACCGCCATATAGATCACACATAATACTGCCATAGTGTTCTCACATAATACCGCCATATAGATCACACACAATACTATCAAATAGATCACACAATACTGTCATACAGTTCTCACATAATACCACCATATAGATCACACATAATACCGCCAGTGTTCTCACATACCGCCATATAGATCACACATAATACCGCCAGTGTTCTCACATACCGCCATATAGATCACACATAATACTGCCATAGTGTTCTCACATAATACCGCCATATAGATCACACACAATACTATCAAATAGATCACACAATACTGTCATACAGTTCTCACATAATACCACCATATAGATCACACATAATACCGCCAGTGTTCTCACATACCGCCATATAGATCACACATAATACCGCCAGTGTTCTCACATACCGCCATATAGATCACACATAATACCGCCAGTGTTCTCACATACCGCCATATAGATCACACATAATACTGCCATAGTGTTCTCACATAATACCGCCATATAGATCACACATACCGCCAGTGTTCTCACATACCACCATATAGATCACACAATACTGCCAGTGTTCTCACATACCACCATATAGATCACACATAATACTGCCATAGTGTTCTCACATAATACCGCCATATAGATCACACATAATGCTGCTAGTGTTCTCACATAATACCGCCATATAGATCACACACAATACCACCATATAATTCTCACAATACTGATCAAGCATAATACCACCATACAGATCACATAATACCGTCATATAGATCTCACATAATGCCATAATACAGCATGACGCTCGCAGCTCCTGTTATCGTACACATTGAGTTGCGTGTGCAATGGGGAAAGATATGCAGGGGGGAGAGGAGTGCATAGAAGTGGATTAGATACACGGTTCACCAGACAGTATCACACAGGAGAGGATTAGATACACGGCTCAGCAGTCAGTATTTCACAGGATTAGGCTATGTGCATACGTCAGGATTTTTTCCTGACATAATCCTGAGAATTCTGCCAGAAATCCGCGTGCTTTTTTTGCGCGGATTTCTTGCGGAATTTGCGCGTTTTTTGCGTGGATTTTTTGCGGTTTTTTTGCTTTTTTTTTTTATTTTCCGGAATGTCCTTTTTGATAGGAAATCCGCAAAAAGATAGAGCATGTCAGGATTTTTTGCGGTATGCGTTTTTTTTGCGGAAAAAAACGCTAACATCTGCACAAAAAATGCGGAATGCATTCTAAATGATAGGATGCATAATGTTAGCGTTTTTAAGTGGATTTATAGCGTTTTTATGGCGAAATTCCGCAAAAAAAAAACGCTAAAAATCCGGACGTGTGCACATAGCCTTAGATACACAGGTCAGCACAGGATAGGATTAGATACACGGCTCAGCACAGGAGAGGATTAGATACTTGGCTCAGCACAGTATAGTGATAGATGCAGGGTCTGATGTCCTGTGAGGAGCTGCAGTGAGGTCCGAGCAGCACAGAGATTCTCCCCCATCCCCCTCTGTTACCTCTCTGCAGCTCCTGATAAGATGACATCAGACCCCAGCACTTCACCCTCTCTAGCGATTCTAGAGATTACAGGCAGCAGAGGACAGGGAATGGCCGCTGAGTGTGAGAGGAGACAGATGGAGCTGCCCCTCCAACAGCACGGCTCTACAGTGGAGCTCACAGGTACACTCCACTGTGGGCTAAAGCAAGATGGCGCCGACCTCCTGCCTCTGCTGTGATGTGGAGACAGCCCAGGGGGCGTGGCCACATCAGAGCAGAGAAGCTTATAATGGTAGCTATGGGGTCGGACGCCGACTACTGATCTCTATGCCCAGGGCAGCCGTATGTGAAGACTGTAAGTGTCGTGCAGCTACACTTACAGTCCTGCAAATGAAAATGGCGGCGCCCAGTGGCAGAAAAAAAAATGAATAAAAAAAAAACAATAAATACTATGCACTTGAAAATAACTTATGAAAATAAGGAATTAAAGAGGTTTTTTTTTTTTTTACAATATTAAAACGCGGCACCTTCCCTTTAAGGGGATTAACAAATAGTAAAAAAAAATGGTCTTTTCTACAACAGGATAAAGTTATAAGGAATCTTATTCCGAATCATCACCGTTTTGTATGTATACTGTAAGTGCATTTTTTTCCCTGAAAAAATTGAAGGATGTGTTGTGATTGTGGGGATCACAATCCGACATATAGTCGCAAGGATTATTTTCTGTTACATAGTTATGTCATAGGGGTGACATAACTTCACATAGTAAAGTAGTAGTCAATTGCATTAAATTCTGGTGTCAAAAATTATATGTAGGACGAATTAAACGGGCATTGTGCATCAGGATGAAGAATCGTGTCTATTACATTAAAAGACAATTTGTAGGACAACCAAAATCCAAACACTACAAACAAGTACACAAATGTACTGTAGCTTAAGGGTAGTTCCTTTTGGGTGATTAAAATAATAAAAAAAAACCGGGGAAAACAGTCACCAGTCTATAAAGATAACTTTCTTTTAAAAAATTTTTAAAAGCACATATAATACCTGATGAAGGCCGTTGTGGGCTGAAAAGTGTCTTAATAAATTTGGTACTGAGCAAATTATCTCAACCTTCAAACTATCCTTGTCTTCCGGAAGCGCCAAGAAAGGAATTTTTTTTTTCTCTAACCATTGTATTCACATGCAATCCTTGGATCAAGGCTGGCATAGTTCCTGCAATAGTGCTGCATACCGGAATATTATAAGGCGTGGATCCATCATACGGATCAATTGAATGTACATACAAGACATCTAAAGGGTGAGTGCAACAATATATATTTCTTGCTGTGAATATACACCTCCACTTAGACTCTGCGCCCCTTGTCTCCCCTTTTATATCTCCTTCCGATATCCTTGTGTAATATGGTTTTATATGAGATTGGTATCTTTTGTGGCAAGAAAGAATTATATTATTATCATAGATTGGTAATTGTTGTAATCGCATGTGAATGTATCAGCCAACCTACTGTATGTGCAATCTCTCAGATACATTAAACTGGGCATCCACCAAACACAACTTACCTGCACAAGTAACATTTACAGTTTTTCCTTGGGTTGTCACTTGTTTAGTGAACAAGTCACACAATTCATTCCATTTTGTGTTGTCTCCATTTTGAAATCCAACAGCCACCACTAATTTCAGCTCCGTCATGTACATTGGGACAATTATTGGGTCTTCAATAAATATTTTACCTTTAAATATAAAAAGAAACAAAAATCAAATTATGTAAGACACTTTTTATCATTTTGTCCAATATCCCACAAATTCTATCTACGTCCCAAACTTCCATAAATTTGATTTCTCCTTTGTGTATGATAACTGCAACCAGGGTCATTATATTTAATAATCTGCTTTTCACAGTCACAATGGCATGCAAGGTTAGCCCATAACTCTCTACTATTGTGTACCATCCGCTGGAGAAGTGTGAGAATTTAATGGATAATTAAAATCATTAAAGGGAATCGCTATGTAATATAAGGACAAAATGAGGTAGGGTTGAAACACAGAATTCAAACATGTGTCACTTATCAAGCTGTGTGCTATTGTTTACTTACAATGAAGGTTTTATTACCACTGTCAGGTCTGATGCTCACATGTTAGTGTGACTTTGCCCCCTCCTGTGATAAGCAGCTCACTGTCAATAGACAATGTAAACAGAGAGCCTGGTGTGGGCGGAGTTAGATTTCTCAGCTCTGCTGCATGCTAAAGATAAAGGCTCTGACTGGGTCACAACTATTGCACCCAGTAAACTAAGTAGTATATCGTTGGATTCAGAGTGTCTTTTCTTACATCATATTACTCTTCGATGAGGCTGCAAAACCTGCTGACAGATTCCCTCTAAGCTCATTGTGCTTCCTAAGGTGTCAGTAATCCAAAAAAGCATGCCAATATATTTGCAGCTGTCTTAAAAAAAAGCTGGACTCTTGAATTATATTGCACAACACAAGAGAACGGAGCAACAAAATCCCAGAAACCATGATCATAAAATCATACAAATTTTATTTAGACCAAGAATAACAAATTGTAACATAATAATAAATACAGAGCAGGCATATAGCCAAAACAGGTGGAGTGTAGAGGGAGTAAACTATATAACATCCAGGGTACAGCCAACATGGGTCACCACGACTCATAGAGTCGTTACATAATTTCAGGGATCTCAGTATAAATGTCCTTAGGTTCCACAAGCGGCCCCCTGACATTCTTGTTTTTAATTAGTTTTTAACTTTTGTTGTTCTTTGTTTTAGTTACTCTTCTAAAGGGCTGAGAGTGCTGGGTCTTGACTTATAGCTGCGTTTCCACTTACCAGATTACAGTGCCTATTATTCTGCCAACCTTTTATTGATACCACAATTGCGGCACATTTACAGTATGCTGCTCTTCTCTTATATCGTAATCGCACTTAAATTTAGCACTTTTTGTTAATCTATGTTGGTATCGCGATATCATTACCCTGTTACAGTCCCTCTGGAAGATGGCTACCTTCATGGTCTGCGGCAAGATCGCCACCGGTTGTGCGCGCGTGCGCTCTGGATCTTGGTCTCCCTCCTTCTGTTGGTCCGTCTAATGAGCTGCGCGCGCATATTAATATGACGTCAGTAGGTGGATTTCCGCCCTATGCGCGCGCTGCGATGACGGCCACCAGAGTGATGCGGGCCAGATCCCGAGTGCGCATGCGCCGATACGCCAGTGTCATTTCCGGTTCTCTCCCCATTTAAACTCCTAAGAGCGACCAATTGTTACACCCCTTTTGAAAAAGCAGACCGCGAAACGTGCGTCAGGGGGCCGCTTGTGGAACCTAAGGTAGTCATCCTGATTTATGGGTAAGCCTGTTTGCGTTATACTTATGTCCATGTTGGTTGATATGGTGGCGCCTTGTATTTACAATACTATGGACATTTATACTGAGGTCCCTGAAATTATGTAACGACTCTATGAGTCGGTAATGTGACGTGGCGACCCATGTTGACTGTACCCTGGATGTTATATAGTTTACTCCCTTATATTCCCCAGGTATACCACTAGTTTCCTCTACACTCCACCTGTTTTGGCTATATGCCTGCTCTGTATTTATTATTATGTTACAATTTGTTATTATTGGTCTAAATAAAATTTGTATGATTTTATGATCATGGTTTCTGGGATTTTGTTGCTCCGTTCTCTTGTGTTGTGTTTGTTATGGAGCTCCCTGATTTGTCCTGAGGATTTGGACTATAGTACTGGGGGAGGTATACGAGTGCACTCCTGGCCAAAAATATACTATAAGGTTTTTGAGTTTTATGTCAAATCTTGAATTATATTGACCTGAGATTGTTTTCTTTTAAAGAGGTCAAAGTCTTGTATCAACATGAACTCTGTTGACAATGTGAACATTGAGCCTCATGGAACATGAGAAGGATAAACACCAGTGATAAGCGAACATGCTCGAATAAGGTGTTATCTGAGCATGCTGGTGTGCTGAGTGTCTTTGACGTGCTTGAATAATATCTTCGAGTCTCCGTGTCTATATATTTCACAGTTGTTCGACATCACTAATAAGGACGTTATCAGTAAATACATTATTTATTTTTTTTAAATTCTCAAAAATATTAGTGAGCCAAACATGGCAGAAAGGTTTTACCATTTCTAATACCAAATTTTATGATGCTTTGTTGCATTCAGTTACCCTTGTCAATTGGATGCCCAAACAGGAAATTTTCCTCATATCTGTCTTGCAATGTTAGCTCGCTAAGTAGTTCATCTTGTGACCTCATGTCTCCTTTTTGCTTATAGGATAAAGCAGAAGCTGACCGCACAGTAAGGGGGAGAGCGTATTTAGACAGTATGTCTTCCAGAGTCATAGGCAGCCTGGTAGCTGTAGAAAAAAATAATGTATAGAAATAAATATTAAATACGTGCCTGCAGTAGGAATAAACACAGGTAGGTGCTCTAAACATACTGCCTTCAAAAAGTATTCATACCCCATGAACTTTTCCACAATTTTTTTTACATTACACTACACTCACAAACTTAAATTTATTTTATTAGGATTTTAAGTAATATACCAACACTAGGTAGCAAGTATTTGTTAAGTATAAAAGAAATGATACATGGTTTTAGAAATAAAAATCTGAAAATTGTAATGTGCATTTGTATTCAGCCCACTGTAATCTAATACTCCAAAATAAAATCCTGAGTGACCAATTGCCTCCAGAAGTGACATAATTAGTAAATTGAGTTCAACTGTGTGTAATTTATTCACAATATAACTACATAGATGTTTTGTGAAGGCCTCAGAGATTTGTTTAAGAACATTAGAGATCAAACAGCATCATGAAAACCAATGGAACACACAAGACAGGTCAGGGATAAAGCCGAGAAGAGTAAAGCAGGGTCAGGTGATAAGAAAAAACATAGCCTACGCTCTGAATATCTCACAGAGAACTGTTCAACTCATAATCCATAAATGGAAGGAGTATACCACAGCTGCAAACCTACAAAGACATGGCCATCCACCTAAACGGACATCCTAAGAAAAAAGAACACTAATTCGAAAAGCAACCAAGATGCCCTGGTCTGATGTAGCTGCAGAGTCTTTTGGGGTATGTCTCTACCTGTCTTGCACATCTAGAGGCTGACTTTTTTGTCCATTCTTTGCACACTCTCTCTTGCTCAGTGAGATAGGAACAGGAGTGTCTGTGAACAGCAATTTTCAAGTCTGACCACAAATTTTCAATGGGATTTATGTCTAGACTTTGACTGGACCCAAAACTTGAATATGCATTTAGCCCAAAAAGATCTACTTTGGTCTCATCTGACCAAAACATCTTCTTCCACATGCCATGTAGAGGACACAGCTTGCATGTGGAAAATAATGCTGCTGTCAGATGAGACCAAAGTAGAAATTTTGGTGCCAAATGCAAAATGCTACGTGTGGCGGAAAACTTACACCGCACATCACCCCATATACACCATCCACACCATCAAGCATAGTGGTGGCAGCATCATGCTGTTGAGGTGCTTTTCTTCAGCTGGTCAGAGTTAATGGGAAGATGTATGGCACGAAATACAGGCTATCCTGGAGGAAAACCTGCAAAAGGCTTGAGACTGGGGCATAGGTTCACGTTCCAGAATGACACCGACCCTACACATACTGCCAGAGCTACAATGGAATGGTTTAAAAATCCTACCAATAGGGCAAATAAAACCAAATAAATAAAAAATATTTCATAATAAAAAGTATACCGTAATTTTATTAATATACATTAATTAAAAACACTTTGGAAAAGACGGCATGGTGGAAAGAGGTAAAACTACGCGTTTCGAATGCAATCAAATGTTTTATGTTTCTTTCTGGAATGGATTTGTGTCATACTTTTTTTTTAATATTTTCACATTGATGTTTTAATTAATTTCATAATGTGTCCATAATGTCCTGCTCCCCATTAGTGTGCTGGGATATTTAGGGCTGGTGGGAAAAAATCCCATCAAACTTTGACAGAAAACACTGTATTGCTTTCAAAATGTGTAGCTTTACCATGCTAATTTTTTTTGTTTGACATATTCAAATAACACTGTCAAACATTGCACCAAATAATGTTAATACAATTCTAAAATAATGGAGCCATATAGTATAATAATGCTATAAAGTGCTAGTCCCTATTGCAAATTACCCTGTATAGCATGGTAGGGATGAACTGCTGGACAATTGCCATTTTTCCTTTCCTATAAAACAGTTTTGACTGTAGCAAAGAAGTCACACTGAATTTTTTCAGGCCGCAGAGTTAACTACTATGATTATGATAACACTATTATAGAGGTTATTCTTGTATTGTTTAAAAGATTATCTGAAATTAATTATAATAAAGGAACCAATATAAGTCCTAATTAGTCACAGAAACAAGCCCTTCTTATTTGCAGCTAAAAGGAAAGGTATCAAATTGTCACTTACTTTTCATAGTGCCACTGTCTTGTCCAACAATGAATTTCAGCCTTGTCAGATTAGAGGGTAAGGAAAAAAGCTTCCCACTCTTGGTTTCTGCAGCTATTCTTTGCTGTGTGCAATGAGAGTGGACTCTGATAACCTGCAAGGAGGAAAGAGAGCTTCAATCAATTATTCTAAAGCTCTTATGGTATTCATTTATTTACCATGTGGCCTGCATAGTGGATGAGCATATGGTAGCAAACTTGGTTTGGTCCCTGGGAAAGCCAAACATAATAAAGTCAGCCAAACATTCCAACTCGTGTGAAAACAGGCAACCATCTAATCTCCACTATCAAAAGATGAAAGATTAAGCATATTAGATTTTCACATGCCTAATTCCTTGTTCCAGTGAGAGAAAAGTCACTGTCAAGGTGTCTGGTAGAGGCTTATATCTCTCTTCCCATTACGAAAACTTGTATTCTTCATTATAGAGATGGAAAAATACTTGCTGGCCAAATTAGTTGAGTAGTTGTATAGCCAGTTTTACATTTCCTTGTTGCAACAACGTTCATACTTTTTGATATATACAGAAAAAGTTAATCATAAAACAAAAATACAAACGTGATGAGTGGACCTGTGGATCTGCGGGTTCATCAGGTTTGAACGAACTTGAGAAACAAGTTTATATTTCAAGTTAATGGGGAGGGGCGAACATCCAGCAGTTCCCACGCTGTTCTCTGTGTGACAGCATTGGAAACAGTGGCTCTGACTGGCGCTAACCTTACTGAAGTTACCGCGGTTAACAGCTGAAGTTGACGCACCCACAGGGCCATGGGGTACTCGGTACCGGGTCCTGCGGTTCACAGGGGGATGTCACGGTGGCCCTGGGCATCAACGTTAAAGAGGAAGGTCTTTAAGGGGAATAAAGTTTGTGTTTGTGATGCCACCTGTGGTATTCGGTCAGTGGGGACCGACGCTGCTTTAAGGGGTCCTCTGGGGTGATGTTATGGCAGCTAGATGGTATAACTTCCCACAGGTGAAGTATATCCCCAGGGCTCCCGTGGTGTAGATGGAAGATGGTGAGGAGTGCAGTAAAGAATGAGGACACAAGGTCTCTTTACCTTGGTTTACTGAAGACTTCAGCATCCACAGTCCAGAGCACCAGATCACAGGGCAGGCAGGGTCCGGCCGGCTTGAAGGCAAGTTAGGAGTCCCCCTACCCAGGTGGAAATCAAAAGCCTTCCTTTAGCACCATGGTGGTGTAGTCCCTTACTGCTTAAAGCTTCACATAAGGTCCTCACAGATGTTATCTCTCTCTCTGTCCCCCGGGTAGGATAGGACATAACCCGTATGACTGGTGGCTTGAGGCCGTTTATAGGGACTCTAGCATGCCCTGGCTTCTGAGGGGTGTCACCGTGCCTCCTGGGTGTTAGGTCGGACAGGTAACGTAGAGTTCAGCTGTCCTGCCGGTCTCTGATGTAAGTCGTGGAGGGCCTTACGATCCTCGGTGTTCCAGCTACCAGTTTCTGCACCTCAGAAGGAGGCAGCCTGCTCGGGGCTGATCTCCCCCTGATATCTTCTCCTGTGCTTTGCTCTCCTGCATGCTCTCTGCAATATATTTGGCTTTCTAAATGTCTCTTTTCAGAAACTGCTGCACTGCTGCTACACAGCTCCATAAAACCTTCTTCTGCTTCAGACTGATCCAGTCTGTTTCCTGGCAAGAACTCACTCACTGGAGCTCTGTCAGGAACTAACTAACTTTCCCTACAGACTACCAGTTATATATATGGGGAGTCACCTAGCAAGTAGGATCAAAAGCTCCCCCTGGTGGCTTGGAGTGTGAATGTGTTGCATGTTTGTGGTACCTGGTTGCAGTTATCCCTTCTTGCCTTCAAGCATAACATCACTCTCCCCATGAGGAAAGCAATGCTACTGTGACGACCAGGACCTTGGGGCGCCACACTATCACACAGAGGTGTGACCAGCGATGACAAGGTTACTGCCGGTCAGGTGCCAGCTGATGACTTCTACTGTCAGAGTCTCCTGGTCTTTCTGATAGCAGTGAGAGCAGACGACACTGATGAGAGTATTTATCAGCAAGCACCTGTCCATAGCGGTAGCTTTACTGCTATCCACAGGTGCCAATCACATGGTTAACAGCGATAAAGGGGCAGGACGGCATACTGGGACCCGCACCTGTTCCTGCCACTATAATGGGGCCCTGGCTTTCCCTTATCTCAGGGGTACCTATGATGGTTAGGAGGCCTGAGCCGCCAGCGTATCCCTGTCTCCTGTGCAGGCCCTATCAGTGGCCCCCTCTCCCCCCAAGGGAAGTGGACTGCACCAGTGTATAAATACAACAATAAACAGGGTATACAGACAAGGTAACTAAAAGTCTCAAACTCACCAAATGCTCACACAACCACAGAGGAAACACAGAGAAGGGAAGAGAAGGAAAAAACTAGGAAGGAAAACAGGTTTAACATGCAACCAAAACAGCAGACTCCAATCTCTGTAAATAAACCTCCAAGCTCCTAATACCATGCTCCTTCACACTCCAAGCCAGGCAGCAGAACTGATCACTGACAACAGTTGTAGACAAAGCTGAGTCTATATGGGAGCGCAGATTACCGAAACCAAATCAGCTGAGAGACATAGCTCTCAGTAACAAGGTTTAACTCCTGCCCTGCTGGCACAAGACAGACAGGTCAGAATTCAGGAGAAGAGCTTCTGTTCATCGTGTGTGAACAAGGCCCAGAGCGCTGTGGTTCTCTGGAACCTCTCTGTCACGGTAGCCCCGTGACAATACCCCCCCTTCTATGAGGGACCTCCGGAACCTCAGGACCAAGTTTCTCATCATGAGCTGTATGAAATGCCCCGACTAACCTAACCGCATGGACATCAGTTGCAGGTACCCACATCCTCTCCTCAGGACCGTACCCCTTCCAATGTATAAGATACTGTAGAGACCGGTGAACAAATCGAGAATCCATGACCCTGGCTATCTGGAACTCGAGATTTCCATCAACAAGGACTGGAGAGGGAGGTAAAGGTGATGGATTAGGTGATGCCACAAACCTCTTGAGTAAGGAGCGATGAAAAACATTATGGATGCTAAACGACTGAGTTAAAGCCAGCCGAAATGCAACAGGATTGACGACGGCCACAATCCTATAAGGGCCAATAAACCTAGGGCCTAATTTCCACGAGGGAACTCTCAGTTTAATATTCTTTGAGGACAACCAAACCCAATCACCCACTTTCATACGTCTCCGATCAGCCACATTCTTATATCTGGAACTCATCCTCTTTAACTTATCCAGAACCCCTTGCCATACGGACATGATGGACGAAGAAAACCTCTCTTCTTCAGGCACCCCCGAGGAATCCTTCCTATTAAATGAACTGAATTGAGGATGAAAACCATATGCCCCGAAAAATGGGGACTTACCAGTAGACTCATGAGTACGGTTGTTTATAGCAAACTCTGCCAACAGTAAGTATTTAACCCAGTCCTCCTGATTTTCTGAAATGAAACACCTGAGATAAGTTTCAAGATTTTGATTTACACGTTCTGTTTGACCATTAGATTGAGGATGAAAAGCTGAAGAAAACGACAAATGAATCCCCAGCCGGCTGCAAAAAGCCCTCCAAAACTTAGAAATAAACTGCACCCCACGGTCTGACACAATATCTGAAGGAACACCATGTAATTTCACAACCTCCTTGCTAAAGATCTGTGCCAGAGTCTTGGCATTAGGTAGGAAGGGCAATAAAATGTAACATCTTGCTAAATCTGTCAACTACGACTAAAATAACTGTATTAACCTCAGAAACTGGTAAGTCAGTGATGAAGTCTATTGACAAATGGGTCCAAGGTCTACTGGGAATCTCCAGAGGTTGGAGAGACCCAGACAGGCGAGTACGAGGGGTCTTGGAACGCGCACACACACCGCAGGCAGCGACATATTCCTGTACATCATGATTTACCTCAGACCACCAAAAACGCAGAGTGAGAAGGTCCGTAGTAACTTTACTTCCAGGGTGTCCGGCCAGGACCGAATCATGATGTTCAATAATGACCCTAAGACAAAGATTAGCAGGAACATAAAGTTTACCTAAAGGACAGGCTGTTGGGGCGTCCCCCTGCGCCTCTAGGACCTCTCTCTCAAGATCCGAATTAATTGCAGTGACAATTACACCCTTCTGAAGTATAGGACCTGGCTCACAATTATCCCCACCCCCTGGAAAACAACGGGATAACGCATCAGCCTTGACATTCTTGCTTCCTGGCCTATACATATTGTAGAAATTGAACCTGGCAAAAAACAGAGACCACCTAGCTTGCCTTGGTGTGAGACGCTTCGCAGATTCTAGATACAACAGATTCTTGTGATCTGTGATCACCATGACTGGGTGAAGTGCTCCTTCCAAAAAATGGCGTTATTCCTCAAATGCCCATTTAGTTGCCAACAGTTCCCTGTTACCAATATCATAATTCCTCTCAGTAGGAGATAATTTTTTTGAGAAAAATGCACATGGACGCCACTTACTCGGAGAAATCCCCTGAGACAATACAGCTCCCACTCCCACCTCAGAGGCATCCACCTCTACCACAAATGGCGGCGTGATGTCAGGCTGTATTAGTATGGGTGCAGTGGAAAAACACTTCTTCAAAGTCTCAAAAGCCTGGCAGGCCGTACTAGACCAGACAGAGAAGTCCGTGCCTCTCTTGGTCATGTCTGTTAAAGGTTTGGCTACTACTGAAAAATCTTTAATAAATTTGCGATAGTAGTTTGCAAAACCTAAAAACCTCTGTAAGGCCTTAAGGTCCTCAGGACGCTCCCACTCCAAGACCGCCTTGACCTTAGCTGGATCCATACGAAATCCTGTGGAGGATAAGAAATAACCCAAAAACAGAATCTCTTTGACCGCGAACATGCATTTCTTACGTTTGGCAAACAGTTTATTGTCCCTGAGTACCTGAAGGACCTGCTGTACATGATCCTGATTAGACTCGAGGTCAGAGGAATAAATTAAGATGTCATTGAGATATACCACCACAAACCTACCTATTAGGTGACTAAGTATATCATTGACAAAGTGTTGAAACACAGCAGGAGCATTACTCAACCCAAAAGGCATAACCAAGTTCTCGTAATGTCCCTCTGGAGTATTAAACGCCGTCTTCCATTCATCTCCCTCCTTCATCCGAATGAGATTATATGCCCCCCTGAGATCTAATTTGGAGAACCATTTAGCCCCCACAATTTGATTAAAGAGGTCCGGAATAAGAGGGAGCGGGAAAGAATCCCGGACCGTAATTTGATTTAATTCACGGAAATCTAAGCATGGGCATAAACCCCCGTCCTTCTTCTTTACAAAGAAGAACCCGGCAGCAATGGGTGATGACGAGGGTCTGATATGACCCTTGGCCAGACTCTCCGTGATATAGTCCTTCATGGCCTGTCTCTCTGGGGCAGAGATGTTGTATAGCCTACTCTTAGGCAGTTTAGCACCAGGAATGAGACGTATGGCGCAATCATAAGGACGGTGTGGAGGTAGCTCTCGACTCCCCTCAGAGAATACATCCTCAAAATCTGAGAGGAACTCTGGCAAAACCTGAGAACTCAACCCGGCCAGCCGAGTGCCCAGGCAATGTTCCTGACAAAACTCACTCCATCTAGTAATCTCCCGAGTCTGCCAGTCTAACACCGGGTTGTGAAACGTGAGCCATGGTAAACCGAGAACTACAGGCGACGGCAAACCCCCCAACACATAACAATCTATTGACTCAGAGTGCAACTCCCCTATTTGTAGGCTCACCCCACGGACGATCTGAGTGAAAGTCCCCTGGCTCAAAGGTGCAGAATCAATAGCAATTATAGGTATGGGTCTAGACAACTCTTGAGTTTTAAGCCCATGTGCCTGAACAAACCCAGCATCAATTAAATTAAACCATGCCCCAGAATCCAGAAAGGCAGAGATATTGAGCCTACTTTCACCAAGACGAATCTCGGCTGGTAGGAAAAATTGTGGTTTACCTAAGGAGGAAACTAGTACACCCGAGTTGCCAACCTCCCCGCAACCCGGGCTCAATAGTTTTCCGGTGGTTGTCTTCCAGAAGGACACACAGTCACATAATGACCCCTACTGCCACAAAAAAATATGCACCTCCCTTACGCCGTACTACTGCAGCACCCTTAGAACGAGAAGCGCCACCCAACTGCATAGGTTCTCCTAGAGACTCAGATTCTGGTGAGTCCAAATCTGAATTACCCTTGAATAGCGGCGATTCATTAAGTCTCTGGCGCAGGCGGTGGTCCACACGGATTGCAAGAGACATAGCTGCCTCCAGTGTGGTTGGTGTCTCCTGTAGGGCGAAGGTATCTTTTATTTTATCAGATAGACCCTGATAAAATTGACTGCGGAGTGCAGGGTCATTCCACATTGTGTCAGTAGCCCATCTCCGAAACTCAAAGCAGTACTCCTCTACTGGGCGGTCTCCCTGTGTAAGATGGCGTATTGTGGACTCAGCGAGGGATACGGGGTCAGGATCATCATACACTAGACCTAAGGCTCGAAAAAACTCCTCCACAGTCAGTAACGACAAAGCGTCAGCAGGAAGTGAAAATGCCAAGGATCACCTTGTAGGAGCGATACTACAATTCCAACCCTCTGCTCCTCTGAACCTGAAGAGTGAGATCGCAACCTAAAATACAAATTACAGGCCTCCCTGAATGTAACAAATTTGTCACGCCCCCCAGAGAACCTGTCAGGTAAATATTAGGCTCCAGCGACGCTTGTGGAGGTGTAGCAACCCCTGCAGTGGCCACTGGAGTGCGCTGTACAACCGCCGAGCGAAGGTCAGCCACCTCTAGACTGAGTTGCTGGAATTGTCCAGCTAAAGCAGCAATGGGATCCATATTGGACCAAGAAAATTTAAGGTCAGTGATACTGTCACGCCGTGTCATGTCGGATGCTGTTCACACTAGGGCATCCGACAGACAGCGGTAATTCCACATTTGTCCACTATACGCTCAGTGGCGCCGGCTAGATTTTATCCAGGTTATCCAGGGTTAATCTGGCTGGTAATCTGGTTGGAGGCTGGGTCACGCCCGTGGCCTTTAAATAGTCATTCTGGACATTGGGCATCGCCGATTATAGCTTGTGTCTTGTGCCTGGTGATCTCGGTCTGGAGTGGTGATCTAGGAGTTGAAGTATCATATCTGGTGGTGTATTATCCTTTGTCATATTTCTCCTTCCTATATTTGTGTTTATTTTTGCCCTGTGCACATTATAGTGTTTTCCTGTGTATCTGCGGCGTGGTGCGTTTTTAGTTTTCACTGTCTGTACTTTCTGTGTAGGTTGGTGTGTGGTCTTATCACTGGGTGGCGGGTGGAGGTTTCAGCATAGGGCTGAAACAGGAGTCAGGGTCAGGCCTGGCAGCCCAGACAAGCACACCATCAGTGTAAATTCTGGGAGAGGGACAGACAGGGTTTTCCCTAGTCTGAGTGATATCACAGGGGCCCGGGTAATCAGCTTTAGTCTACCCAATACCCCCGTGACACGCCGTTAATGGTGATAAAGGGGCAGGACGGCATACTGGGACCCGCACCTGTCCCTGCCACTATAATGAAGCCCTGGCTTTCCCTTATCTCAGGGGTACCTATGATGGTTAGGAGGCCTGAGCCGCCAGCGTATCCCTGTCTCCTGTTCAGGCCCTATCAGTGGCCCCCTCTCCCCCCAAGGGAGGTGGACTGCACCAGTGTATAAATACAACAATAAACAGGGTATACAGACAAGGTAACGAAAAAGTCTCAAACTCACCAAATGCTCACACAACCACAGAGGAAACACAGAAGGGAAGAGAAGGAAAAAAATTGGAAGGAAAACAGGCTTAACACGCAACCAAAACAGCAGACTCCAATCTCTGTAAATAAACCTCCAAGCTCCTAATACCACGCTCCTTCACACTCCAAGCCAGGCAGCAGAACTGATCACTGACAACAGTTGTAGACAAAGCTGAGTCTATATAGGAGCGCAGATTACCAAAACCAAATCAGCTGATAGACAAAGCTCTCAGTAACTTCAGTAACAAGGTTTAACTCCTGCCATGCTGGCACAAGACAGCCAGGTCAGAATTCAGGAGAAGAGCTTCTGTTCATCGTGTGTGAACGAGGCCCAGAGCGCTGCGGTTCTCTGGAACCTCTGTCGCGGTAACCCCGTGACAGCTTGGTTGTTTTTTTTTGTTAGGCATTCATCTTATTTAACCCCTTAGCGACCGCCGATACGCCTTTTAACGGCGGCCGCTAAGGGTACTTAAACCACAGCGCCGTTAATTAACGGCGCTGTGGAAAAAGTGTATAGCGCCCCCCACAGGCCGATTTTCTCCGGGGTCTCGGCTGCCGAGGGTAGCCGAGACCCCAGAGAACATGATTCGGGGGGTTTTTAACCCTCCCCGCATTTGCGATCGCTGGTAATTAACCGTTTACCGGCGATCGCAAAAAAAAAAAAAAAAAAAGCGATCTCTTTTTAATTTCTCTGTCCTCCGATGTGATCGCACATCGGAGGACAGAGAAAAGGGGTCCCAGGTGGCCCCCCAATACTCACCTAGCTCCCCCGATGCTCCTCGTGTCTCCCGGTGGGCGCCGCCATCTTCAAAATGGCGGGCGCATGCGCAGTGCGCCCGCCGGCCGGCACCGGGAGAATCTTTGGGGTCTCGGCTGCCTGGGGTAGCCGAGACCCCAAAGAGCATGATCGGGGGTCGGTTTTAGCGACCCCTGTTTTGCGATCGCCGGTAATTAACTGTTTACCGGAGACCGCAAAAAAAAAAAAAAAAAAGTAAAGTGTAATTCTCTGTCCTCTGATGTGATCGCACATCAGAGGACAGAGAAATAGGGGGATTCGGGGACCCTAGCATACTCACCTAGGTCCCTGGATCCTCTTGCTGCTCCTCCTGGCCGCCGGCAGAAGAACATGGCGGACGCATGCCCAGTGCGCCCGCCATCTGTCTCCATCTGCCGGCCGGCAGGAGAACAGCGGTTAGGGCTAAAATTAGGGTTAGGGGTAGGGTTAGGGGTAGGGTTAGGGTTAGGGGTAGGGTTAGGGGTAGGGTAGGGGTAGGGTTAGGGTTAGGGCTAGGGTTAGGTTAGGGGTAGGGTTAGGGTTAGGGGTAGGGTTAGGGGTAGGGGTAGAGTTAGGGGTAGGGTTAGGGTTAGGGTAGGGGTAGGGTTAGGGCTAGGGTTAGGTTAGGGGTAGGGTTACGGCTAGGGTTAGGTTAGGGGTAGGGTTAGGTTAGGGTTAGGGGTAGGGTTACGGCTAGGGTTAGGTTAGGGGTAGGGTTAGGTTAGGGTTAGGGGTAGGGTTAGGTTAGGGTTAGGGTTGGGGCTAAATTTAGGGTTAGGGTTGGGGCTAAATTTAGGGTTAGGGTTGGGGCTAAATTTAGGGTTAGGCTTCTTTCACACTTACGTCGGTACGGGGCCGTCGCAATGCGTCGGCCCGACATACCGACGCACGTTGTGAAAATTGTGCACAACGTGGGCAGCAGCTGTAGTTTTTCAACGCATCCGCTGCCCAATCTATGTCCTGGGGAGGAGGGGGCGGAGTTACGGCCACGCATGCGCGGTCAGAAATGGCGGATGCGACGTACAAAAAAACGTTTCATTGAACGTTTTTTTGTGCCGACGCTCCGCCAAAACACAACTGATCCAGTGCACGACGGACGCGACGTGTGGCCATCCGTCACGATCCGTCGGCAATACTATGGGCAAAAAACGCATCCTGCGGGCACATTTGCAGGATCCGTTTCTTGTCCAAAACGACGGATTGCGACGGAATGCCAAACAACGCAAGTGTGAAAGTAGCCTTAGGGCTAGGGTTAGGGTTGGGGCTAAAGTTAGGGCTAGGGTTGGGGCTAAAGTTAGGGTTAGAGCTGGGATTAGGTTTAGGGTTTGGATTAGGGTTGGTATTAGGGTTAGGGTTGGCATTAGGGTTACGCTTGGGATTAGGGTTAGGTTTGGGATTAGGGTTAAGGTTAGGGTTGTGATTAGGGGTGTATTGGGATTAGGGTTAGGTTTGAGGTTAGGGTTGAGATTAGGATTAGGGGTGTGTTGGATTTAGGGTTTTGATTAGGGTTATGGTTAGGGTTGACATTAGGGTTGTTTTGGGGTAAGGGTTGTGATTATGGTTAGGGTTAGTGATTAGGATTATGGATCAGGTTGGGATTAGGGTTAGGGGTTGGAGCTAGAATTGGGGGGTTTCCACTGTTTAGGTACATCAGGGGGTCTCCAAACACGACAGCCAATTTTGCGCTCAAAAAGTCAAATGGTGCTCCCTCCCTTCTGAGCTCTGCCGTGCGCCCAAACAGTGGGTTACCCCCACATATGGGGCATCAGCGTACTCGGGATAAATTGGACAACAACTTCTGGGGTCCAATTTCTCTTGTTACCCTTGTGAAAATAAAAACTTGGGGGCTACAAAATCTTTTTTGTGAAAAAAAAAAATATTTTTTATTTTCACGACTCTGCATTCTAAACTTCTGTGAAGCACTTGGGCATTCAAAGTTCTCACCACACATCTAGATAAGTTCCTTGGGGGGTCTAGTTTCCAAAATGGGGTCACTTGTGGGGGGTTACTACAGTTTAGGTATATCAGGGGCTCTGCAATCGCAACATAATGCCCACAGACCATTCTATCAAAGTCTGCATTCCAAAAAGGCGCTCCTTCCCTTCCGAGCTCTGCCGTGCGCCCAAACAGTGGTTTACCCCCACATATGGCACATCAGCGTACTCGGGATAAATTGGACAACAACTATTGCAATCCATATTCTCCTGTTACCCTTGTGAAAATAAAAACTTGGGGGCTACAAAATCTTTTTTGTGAAAAAAAAAATATTTTTTATTTTCACGACTCTGCATTCTAAACTTCTGTGAAGCACTTGGGCATTCAAAGTTCTCACCACACATCTAGATAAGTTCCTTGGGGGGTCTAGTTTCCAAAATGGGGTCACTTGTGGAGGGTTTCTACTGGTTAGGTACATCAGGGGCTCTGCAAATGCAACATAATACCCGCAGACCATTCTATCAAAGTCTGCATTCCAAAACGGCGCTCCTTCCTTCCGAGCTCTGCCGTGCGCCCAAACAGTGGTTTACCCCCACATATGGGGTACCAGCATACTCAAGACAAATTGGACAACAACTTCTGGGGTCCAATTTCTCTTGTTACCCTTGTGAAAATAAAAACTTGGGGGCTACAATATCTTTTTTGTGGAAAAAAAAATATTTTTTATTTTCACGGCTCTGCATTATAAACTTCTGTGAAGCACTTGGGCATTCAAGGTTCTCACCACACATCTAGATAAGTTCCATGGGGGGTCTAGTTTCCAAAATGGGGTCACTTGTGGGGGATTTCTACTGTTTAGGCACATCAGGGGCTCTCCAAACGCGACATGGCGTCCGATCTCAATTCCAGCCAATTCTACATTGAAAAAGTAAAACGGCACTCCTTCTCTTCCAAGCTCTGCGGTGCGCCCTAACAGTGGTTTACCCCCACATATTGGGTATCAGCGT
Source organism: Ranitomeya imitator (assembly GCF_032444005.1). Classification (NCBI taxonomy): domain Eukaryota; kingdom Metazoa; phylum Chordata; class Amphibia; order Anura; family Dendrobatidae; genus Ranitomeya; species Ranitomeya imitator. The sequence continues at coordinate 433,434,726 of NC_091285.1, forward strand.
ACTCAGGAGAAATTGCACAACAACTTTTGTGGTCTAATTTCTCCTGTTACCCTTGTGAAAATAAAAATTTGTGGGCAAAAAGATCATTTTTGTAGAAAAAATGCGATTTTTTTTTTCACGGCTCTACGTTATAAACTTCTGTGAAGCACATGGGGGTTCAAAGTGCTCGCCACACATCTAGATAAGTTCCTTAAGGGGTCTAGTTTCCAAAATGGTGTCACTTGTGGGGGGTTTCCACTGTTTAGGCACATCAGGGGCTCTCCAAACGCGACATGGCGTCCAATCTCAATTCCAGCCAATTCTACATTGAAAAAGTAAAACGGCGCTCCTTCACTTCCAAGCTCTGCGGTGCGCCCAAACAGTGGTTTACCCTCACATATGGGGTATCGACGTATTCAGGAGAAATCGTACAACAACTTTTGTGGTCTAATTTCTCCTGTTACCCTTGTGAAAATAAGAATTTGTGGGCAAAAAGATCATTTTTGTGTAAACAAAAGCGATTTTTTTATTTTCACGGCTCTACGTTATAAACTTCTGTGAAGCACTTGGGGGTTCAAAGTGCTCGCCACACATCTAGATAAGTTCCTTAAGGGGTCTAGTTTCCAAAATGGTGTCACTTGTGGGGGGTTTCCACTGTTTAGGCACATCAGGGGCTCTCTAAACGTGACATGGCGTCCGATCTCAATTCCAGCCAATTCTGCATTGAAAAAGTCAAACGGCGCTCCTTCACTTCTAAGTTCTGCGGTGCGCCCTAACAGTGGTTTACCCCCACATATGGGGTATTGGCGTATTCAGGAGAAATTGCATAACAAAATTTATGGTTACATTTCTGTTTTTACACTTGTGAAAATAAAAAAAATGGTTCTGAATTAAGATGTTTGCAAAAAAAAGTTAAATGTTCATTTTTTCCTTCCACATTGTTTCAGTTCCTGTGAAGCACGTAAAGGGTTAATAAACTTCTTGAATGTGGTTTTGAGAACCTTGAGGGGTGTAGTTTTTAGAATGGTGTCACACTTCATTATTTTCTATCATATAGACCCCTCAAAATGACTTCAAATGTGATGTGGTCCCTAAAAAAAAATGGTGTTGTAAAAATGAGAAATTGCTGGTCAACTTTTAACCCTTATAACTCCCTAACAAAAAAAAATTTTGTTTCCAAAATTGTGCTGATGTAAAGTAGACATGTGGGAAATGTTATTTATTAACTATTTTTTATGACATATCTCTCTGATTTAAGGGCATAAAAATACAAAGTTTGAAAATTGCAAAATTTTAAAAATTTTCGCCATATTTCCATTTTTTTCATAAATAATCGCAAGTAATATCGAAGAAATGTTACCACTAACATGAAGTACAATATGTCACGAAAAAACAATCTCAGAATCAGCGGGATCCGTTGAAGCGTTCCAGAGTTATAACCTCATAAAGTGACAGTGGTCAGAATTGCAAAAATTGGCTCGGTCATTAAGTACCAAATTGGCTCTGTCACTAAGGGGTTAATGTGCCCAACTATTTGAGTTTTCGTTATGCCATAGCTATTCCCTTCTTATATATTGGTTTGGTAACACCTCTAAACACAGATGATAACACAGGATCCACCATTCACAATAGACGATATCACACCTGATAATCTTTGCATATGCCCATGAGATGCTTCAATACAGACTATAGGGTTACAGCCTGGTCATTGTGGCTAATGTACATGTGAATTTTCTGAAACAACAGGTAGCATGAGACTAAATATACACAATGGACATTGGAAAAATTGCAAGATTTCCTTTTTTTTATAAAAGATTGTGATATAGAAAAAAATCCTATCAAAATAAAAACATACATGTAACACAAACCCTGTGTTAAACTAATTAGTTCATTTTGAGATGACACATTTCCTTTAACAAGGTCCAAATCTCAATGCTACTAATTGTATGGTTAGCTGTCTGAAAGTGAACAAATAATACTTATTACATAACAATTTGACCATGAAAGTAGAATGTATTGTAATGGGAAAAGGAGAATGTCTAATGGGAAAATGCAAGTCACTATAAAGAGTGGATTAATCATTTACTTTTACGAGTGACCTATAAAAGGCATGACGATCTGTGCTTGGAATTTATTGTGTTTATTGTTGCAGATAAAGAATTGTTTTTCAACATTGAATATAAATATTGCATATTTCAACTGAATACAGTAGTATAGTGATTGTATTTACTCTCAGTTTGTTATTTTATCATTTTGTGACATGCACATGTGGAAAAGCAGATTTTCTATAGTTCATTGGATATTAATCTCTTTACCCTCATAGGTGGTTTGCACGTGAATGACCAGGCCAATTTTTACAATTCTGACCACTGTCATTTCATCTGGTTATAACTCTGGACCGCATGAGCGGATCCCAGTGACCCTTAGACTGTTTTTTGTGACATATAGAATCATAGAATGATAGAGTTGGAAGGGACCTCCTGGATCATCTGGTCCAACCCCCTGCTCAAAGCAGGATTCACTAAATCATCCCAGGCTTTGAAAGAGAACTCATCAGTTCTCATGGCAGACTGTTCCATTTATGGATCACCCTAACTGTCAAAAAGTTTTTTCTAATATCTAATCTGTGTCTCCTCCCATTCAGTTTCATCCCATTGCTTCTAGTCTTTCCTTGGGCAAATAAGAATAAAGATGATCCACAATGTGACAGCCCTTGAGATTTTTGTAGACAGCTATTAAGTCTCCTCTCAGTCTTATTTTTTGCTTCATGAAAGCGGTAACATTTCTTTGATATTACCTTTCGTTTATTTGTGAAAACAAAAAATGGTATTTGTCAAAAATTTTGAAAATGTCGCAATTTTCCAACTCTAAATTTTCATGCCCTTAACCCCTTTACCCCAAGGGTGGTTTGCACGTTAATGACCAGGCCAATTTTTACAATTCTGACCACTGTCCTTTTATGAGGTTATAACTCTGGAACGCTTCAACGGATCCTGATGATTCTGATATGGTTTTCTTGTTACATATTGTACTTCATGATAGTGGTAAAATTTCTTTGATATTACCTGTGTTTATTTGTGAAAAAAATTGAAATTTGGTGAAAATTTTTAAAATTGCGCAATTTTCCAACTTTGAATTTTTAGGCCCTTAAATCACAGAGATATGTCACACAAAATACTTAATAAGTAATATTTCCCACATGTCTAATTTACATCAGCACAATTTTGGAACCAAAATTTTTTTTGTTAGGGAATTAAAAGGGTTAAAAGTTGACCAGCAAATTCTCATTTTTTTTTAGGGACCACATCACATTTGAAGTCACTTTGAGGGGTCTATATGACAGAAAATACCCAAGTGTGACACCATTCTAAAAACTGCACCCCTCAGGGTGCTCAAATCCACATTCAAGAACTTTATTAACCCTTCCGGTGTTTCACAGGAATTTTTGGAATGTTTAAATAAAAATGAGCATTTAACTTTTTTTCACACAAAATTTACTTCAGCTCCAATTTGTTTTATTTTACCAAGAGTAACAGGAGAAAATGGACCCCAAAAGTTGTTGTACAATTTGTCCTGAGTACGCTGATACCCCATATGTGGGGGTAAAGCACTGTTTGGGCACATGGCAGAGCTTGGAAGGGAAGGATAGCTATTAGACTTTTCATTGCAAAATTGACTGGAATTGAGATGGAACGCCATGTTGCGTTTGAAGAGCCCCTGATGTGCCTAAACATTGAAACCCCCCACAAGTGACACAATTTTTGAAAGTAGACCCCGTAAGGAACTTATCTAGATGTGTGGTGAGCACTTTGACCCACCAAGTGCTTCACAGAAGTTTATAATGCAGAGCCGTAAAAATAAAAAATCATATTTTTTCACAAAAATGATCTTTTCGCCCCCAATTTTTTATTTTCCTAAGGGTAAGAGAAGAAATTGGACACCAAAAGTTGTTGGGCAATTTGTCCTGAGTACGCTGATACCCCATATGTGGGGGTAAACCACTGTTTGGGCGCATGGTAGAGCTTGGAAGGGAAGGAGCGCCGTTTGATTTTTCAATGCAAAATTGACAGGAATTGAGATGGGACGCCATGTTGCGTTTGGAGAGCCACTGATGTGCCTAAACATTGAAACCCCCCAAAAGTGACACAATTTTGGAAAGTAGACTCCCTAAGGAACTTATCTAGATGTGTTATGAGAGCTCTGAATCCCCAAGTGTTTCACTACAGTTTATAACGCAGAGCCATGAAAATAAAAAATCATTTTTTTCCCACAAAAATGTTTTTTTAGCCCCCCAAATTTTTATTTTCCCAAGGGTAACAAGAGAAATTGGACGACAAAAGTTGTTGTCCAATTTGTCCTGAGAATGCTGATACCCCATATGTTGGGGTAAACGTCTGTTTGGGTGCACTGGAGAGCTCGGAAGGGAAAGAGCACTGTTTTACTTTTTCAACGCAGAATTGGCTGGAATTGAGATCGGACGCCATGTCGCATTTGGAGAGCCCCTGATGTGCCTAAACAGTGGAAACCCCCAATTCTAACTGAAACCATAACCCTAGCCCCAACCCTAACCCTAGCTCCAACCCTAGCCCTATCCCTAACCCTAACCCTAGCCCAAACCCTTGCCCTAACCCTAGCCATAACCCTAATCTTAACCCTAACCCTAGCCCTAACCCAAGCCCTAACCCTAACCCTAGCCCTAACCCTAATCCTAGCCCTAGCCCTAATCCTAAACCTAGCCCTAGCCCTAGCGGAAACATGGAAATAAATCCATTGTTTAAATTTTATTATTTTTCCCTAACTAAGGGGGTGATGAAGGAGGGTTTGATTAACTATTTATAGCATTTTTTTGTGGATTTTTATGATTGAGATCAGATGCCATGTAGCGTTTGGAGAGCCCCTGATGTGCCTAAACAGTGGAAACTCCCAATTCTAACTAAAACCCTAACCCTTGCCCCAACCCTAGCCCAAACCCTAGCCCCAACTCTAGGCCTAACCCTAGGCCTGACCCTAGCCCTAACCTTAACCATACCCCTAACCCTAGCCCTCATCCTAACCCTAGCCCTAATCCTAACCCTAGCCCTAACTCTAGCCATAACCCTAACCCTAGTCCTAGCCCTAACCCTATCGGAAAAATGGAAATATATACATTTTTTTTATTTTATTATTCTTCCCTAACTAAGGGGGTGATCAAGGGGGGTTTAATTTACTATTTATAGCGCTTTTTTTAGCGGATTTTTATGATTGAGATCAGACGCCATGTCACGTTTGGAGACTAAAAGATTCTTTTTATTGCAAAAAATAGTTTTTGCGTCTCCACCTTTTTGAGAGCTATAATTTTTCCATATTTTGGTCCACAGAGTCATGTGAGGTCTTGTTTTTGCGGGACGAGTTAACGTTTTTATTGGTAACATTTTCGGGCACGTGACATTTTTTGATCGCTTTTTATTCCGATTTTTGTGAGGCAGAATGACCAAAAACCAGCTTATTATAAATTTTTTTGGGGGGGCGTTTATACCATTCCACGTTTGGTAAAATTGATAAAGCAGTTTTATTCTTCGGATCAGTACGATTACAGCAATACCTCATTTATTTTTCTATGTTTTGGCGCTTTTATACGATAAAAACTATTTTATAGAAAAAATTATTTTTGCATCGCTTTATTCTGAGGACTATAAGGCTAGGTTCACATTGCGTTAGGGCAATCCGTTTAGCACATACGCTAGCGGATTGGGCTAATGCAATGTCCCAAAAGGGATCGCGTTTGGCGATCCCGCTAGCGCAGATACCCGATCTGCTCTAGTGAGGAACGTCCGAAACTAACGGGAAACTAACGGGATGGTCGCTAGCGCATGCCAAAAATGGCATGCGTTAGAGATCCGTTAGCACATTGCAGTCAGTAGGTGCGCTAACGGATCCGTTACATAGCGCTAATTGAGACAATTGCGCCATGTAACGGAGTCCGCTAGCAGACACCCATTAACGCAATGTGAACCTAGCCTAACTTTTTAATTTTTTCGCTGATGATGCTATATTGCGGCTCGTTTTTTGCAGGACAAGATGACATTTTCAGCGGTACCATGGTTATTTATATCCATCCTTTTGATCGCGTGTTATTCCACTTTTTGTTCGGCGGTATGATAATAAAGCGTTGTTTTTTTGTCTCTTTTTTTTTTTTCACGGCGTTCACTGAAGGGAGTCACAGAGAAAAAAGCAGAGATGTTTACCTGCTGAAGCCTCCAACCAAATGCATCAGCAGGGCGCAGCGGACCCGATAAATGATGGCAAACACACAGGTGCAAAAAATACAGATGAAACAACCACTTTCAATCCAGTGTTGGCTGTTTGGTATTAGTGCACAAAAAGATAAGAGATAATAGTCTGTATGTGGCATTATTCACACAGGCAATGCAGAGCATCTGGTTTGCAGCCTATTAGTAACGCACATACAGGCGGGCTGCCCAGTGCTACAAAATGCATGCTGTGCGAACAGAGGCCAACAGTTTACAGAGCCATCTTGGTCTGACTGCACTCTGCAAGATAAAGTGCAAAAAAACCCACATATCAATATATGCAAGGTATTAGTTTATATTGGGGTCTCAATATGTAAGCTGTGGGCCTCTGTTCGCACAGCATGCATTTTGTAGCACTGGGCAGCCTGCCTGTATGTGCGTTACTAATAGGCTGTAAACCAGATGCTCTGCATTACCTGTGTGAATATTTTTTTTTTACTTTATAACATTGCCCCGAGGGGGGCATCATGTTATAGGGTCAGATCGCTGATCTGACACTTTGCACAGCACTGTGTCAGATGAGCGATTTGACATGCAGGTTGCTGGTAAGCCACCTCCCCGCAGGACCCGGATGTAGCCCCACGGCCATTTTGAATCCGGGGCCTGTAGGGAGGAGACGCTCAGTACAAGGTGAGCACATCACCTTGTACCGAGGGTCTCAGGGAAGCACACAGGGAGCCCCCTCCTTGTGCGATGCTTCCCTGTACCACCGGAACGCTGCGATCATGTTTGATTGCAGTGTTTCAGGGGTTAATGTGCCAGGGGCAGTTCGTTAACGCTACTGGCACATAGTGCCGGATGTCAGCTGCGATAGTCAGCTGACACCTGGCCGCGATCGGCTGCGCTCCCCCCGTGTCATAACATACTATCCCGTCGGTGGTCACACGGGCCCACCCCACCTCGACGGGATAGTACGTTATATGTCAGAAAGGGGTTAAATCACAGAGATATGTCACACAAAATAGTAAGTGACATTTTCCACGTCTACTTTATATCAGCACAATTTTGGGAAAAAAAATTTGTTAGGAAGTTATAAGGGTTAAAAGTTGACCAGCAATTTCTCATTTTTACAACAAAATTTACAAAACCATTTTTTAGGGACCACATCACATTTAAAGTCACTTTGAGGGGTCTATATGATAGAAGATACCCAAAAGTGACACTATTCTAAAAACTGCATCCCTCAAGGTGCTCAAAAACACATTCAAGAAATTAATTAACCCTTCAAGTGATTCACAGGAATTTTTTGAATGTGGAAAAAATGGTAACAGGAAAAAATAGACCACAAAATGTGTTGTGTAATTTCTCCTGAGCATGCCAATACTCCATATGAGGTAGAAAACCACTGTTTGGGTGCACGGCAGAGCTCGGGAGGGATGGTGTGCCATTTGACTTTTTGAATGTAAAATTTCCTGGAATCATTAGCGGACGTCATGTCCCATTTGGAGAGCCCCTTATGTGCCTAAACAGTGGAAAACCCCACAAGTGACCCAATTTTGGAAACTAGACCCCTCAAGGAATGTATTTATATATTTGGTGAGCACATTGAAACCCAAGGGACTCCACAAAAGATTATAACTTTTAGCCGTGAAAATAATAAAATCATATTTTCCACACAAAAGTGTAATTTTAGCCACAAATTTGGTATTTTCATAAGGGTAAGAGGAGAAATTGCACTATATAACTTGTTGTGCAATTTCTTCTGAATACGCTGATACCCCATATGTAATGAATACTACTTTTGAGGCACAATGCAAAGCTCAGAAGGGAAGAGTCGCCATATTGGAGTTCAGATTTTGCTGGCATGTTTTGAGGGTGCCATGTCACATTGGCAGAGCCCCTGAGGTGCCAGAACAACAGACAGCCCCTATATGTGAACTCATTTTACAAGCCACACTCCTCAATGAATTCATTTAGTGATGCAGTGATCATATTGACACCACATGTGCCTCACAGAACTTTATACCATTGAGCAGTGAAGAAAGAATAAATTACATTTTTACCACTAAAATTTTGTTTTAGCCCCAAGTTTTTAATTTTTCTAAGGGCTAATAGGAAATTTTTTTACAACAAACCGAGGTCCATTTTTTCCTGAGTGAGCCAATAGCTTACATGTAATCAGGAAATATTTTTCAGGCACAGAGCAAAGCTCAGAAGGCAAGGAGCGCCAAATTCTACTGCTATGGTTTGCAGGTGCCATGACCCCCTTGGAGAGTCCATGAGGTGTCAGAACAGCAGAACCCCCCATAAGTGACCCCATTTTACAAACTACACCTCTCAATGAATTCATCTAGGGGTGCAGTGATCATAATGACACCGCGGGTGTGTCACAGAATTATATACCATTTGGCAGTGAAGAAATAACTACATTTTTACCACCAAAATTTTGTTTTAGCCCCAGATTTTACATTTTCACACAAGAAGTGGGTAAAAATGGCACCAAAATTTGTCCCACAATTTCTACTGAACGTGGCAATACCCCATATGTGGCTGTACAGTATTAAGTCATATGGAGAGACTCAGGAGGAACAGAGCGCTATTTACCTCCTGGAATGCAGATTTTCCAAGAACAGTTTGCGGACTCCATATACAGAGCCCCTAATTGCTAGAAGAGCAGAATCCCCCCTCAAGAGACCCCATTATGGTAACTATACCATTTGGGGAATTTATCTACAGGTGTAGTGACTATTTTGACTCCATGGGTATTTTCCAGAAACAATCAGCAATGAATGTTGCTGTAGTGACCAATATGTTGCAGTCACCAGTACGTTAAGATAGGCAGGCTCTCATCGCTTGAGAAATGCCAAAAGTGGACGATATATGTGGTTTAGGTACACTCTGGGGCTCAGAATGGAGGGGGCGTTTGCATTTGGGAGCACAGAATTTGCTAAATTTCTTTTGGCGGGTGAGGAGCCATTCCGCTTTTCCAGAGTCTTTGTGTTACCAGTAACGTGGAAGCCCCCGATATTTCTGTTAACAGATGACAGACCTGAGTGGGGACTTGCTTTTTTGTTGATTGAGCTGAAGTTTTTATTGGGAACATTTTACATAACATTTGGGATCACATTTATCAGCCACTCTACACTGAGCACTTACTTTGGGGTTTCCATCTAAATCTCTGAGCGATGTGATTCAGATGAAACTCCAGAGGGATCCATTCACTGTAATGAGGCAGCAGAGTTAATGTGGACTCTGTCTGGCCTCTGTTGAATGGTGTCCTTCTTTTCAGAAGTTCGCAATGCTTTTAATCGCAGCATTTAGGGGTTAAAGTGCTGGGAGTGGTGTGGACCGCTCCTGGCATTTAGTCGCGGGTGACAGCTGTCAGAATTATGGCAATCGCCATGCAGTAAAAATGTTTCCCTGGTCAGATAGGGCCAGGGTACAGGGACGTATTGTTATGACAAATATCGGAAAGGTGTTAAAGGGTATTTACAGTTTCGGAAAACTCCTGTCCACTGGCTGCTTTTGTTTTTGAAAAACAAGCTGCTTTACTCAACCTTCCCAGGTCTAGTGCTGAGTCTTTGCCGCTGCTCCTGATGTCTGTTAATATCGGAGTGCTGACTTCATGATGACAGTGCTGCAGGCTGAAAACTGGATTCTGCAAGAGTTGATGACATGAGCCGCACAGAGACGGCTGGCTGCAACACTATTGTTATAGACAAAAATTTAAATCCAAGATATCTCTTGAACATATGGGATTAATTATAACTTGGGGAATTGAGAAAGAATTGACTCTTTAACCTCCATTGAAGAAGGATTTCACATTGAACGAATGGGATTAATTATAATTGGGGAAGCGATAAACTAATTATAACTGAGGAAGTGAGAGGGAGATGACACTTCAACCTCCATTGAAGAAGGGACCTTCTGCAGTGACTATGTAATTACAATAGGAGATCCACTCTGGGAACCAGCCACCCAGACTTGGATTATTTTATTCGGAGGCGGAGAAGTACAGGGATTTCTATGTGCAAAGAAATCAGTTTTCTTTGTTCAAATTATTTTTCACAGGCTTTTTGGAGCCAGTAGTCAGCGATCAATATTGGTGTCTGCATCAATTCGATATTTATGGAAGAAATATTTTCAGCGTTGTAGGGAAGGGACGAACATAAAGCATTCCTTCACATCGCCATAAGACCATTCTAACCCCTCCAACTTAATATTGGTCCGATGGATGATGCTATCCAGGCTATGTTTCATCTCTGTAGAAAGATAAAATCGCAATAGGAAATATGACAATAATATCTACTGCTAGGATCTCCAGGGGTGAATATATACTGAGAGTTGAGCATCTCATGATCTGCTAAAAGACATAGCACATCTTACAACCAGCCTCCATATGAGCTCACCAAGGGGAGACATGTGAGCATAACCTTGATCTAATGAAAACAGAGTTTCGGTGTCTTTCATTATTCATTCCTGGAAGGCATAGTTCGATGTGAGAGTGTCCCATTTTGTTAATCAGATCTCTTTCCTCCATAAAGATAAGAGCCATTCCTGCAACAACAGGTTTAGTACTTCTCTTTCATTCCTCCTTTTTATTCTTATGTAATTGCATATACCGTACTGTTTTTCCCATTTTGTAACATCTTTGTATATTCTTTACAAACACTGCCTACCTTTCTGAATTAAATATATAAAACTTAATAGTTTTTACTCTCTTGCTCTGTAAACCACACTCCTCAAGCCATGTGCTACCTGTAATGAATGTCCAATTAACCTGTATAAATAATTGGTGGTGGCAGCTAGTAGTTCTTTTAGTTATTGTGAAATTGGCAGAGACTGTACCGATGTTAAAATATATAATAATAATTTTATTTATATAGCGCCAACATATTCCGCAGCAGTTTACATTATAGAGGGGACTTGTACCGAAAATAGACATTACAGCATAACAATAAACACAGATCAAAACAGATACCAAGAGGAATGAGGGCCCTGCTCGCAGTATACAATCTATAAGGAAAAAGGGAAGACACGAGAGGTGGATGGGAACAACTGCTTTCTTGGTTCTGACCAGCCATCGAGTGTTTATGTAAAGCTGCATGAACTAGTTAACAGCCTAAATATGTAACAGTACAGACCCAGATGGCTATTGAATGCATAAAGCGTATGAGAACATCATGCGAGGAGCCTGATTATGGTTTAAGGGTTGTTGTTTTTTTTTGTGAATGGGCCACACAGGGATAGTTAGGTTAATGCATTGAGGCGGTACGCCAGTCTGAACAAATGCGTTTTTAGGGCACGCTTAGAACTGTGGGGATTAATTAAATTAACCTGAGTAGTGCATTTCAAAGAATTGGCGCAGCACGTGAAAAGTCTTGGAGATGGGAGTGGGAGGTTCAGATTTTTGAAAATGTTAACCTCAGGTCATTAGCAGAACAGAGAGCACGGGTAGGGTGGTAGGCTGAGGCCAGGGAGGAGATGTAGGGTGGTGCTGAGCCATGGGGTGCTTTGTGGATGAGGGCAATAAGTTTGTGCTGGATTCTGGAGTGGATGGGTAACCAGTGTAATGACTGGCACAAGGCAGAGGCATCGGTATTACGATTGGTGAGGAATATGATCCTGGCTCCAGCATTCAGGACAGATTGGAGCGGGGAGAGTTTGGTAAGAGGGAGGGCGATTAGTAGACAGTTACAATAGTCCAGACAAGAATGAATAAGAGAAAGAGTAAGAGTTTTTGCAGAGTTGAAAGTAAGAAAAGGTTGAATTCTAGAAATGTTTTTGAGGTGCAGATAACAGGAGCGAGCCAGTGATCGGATGTAGGTGGTGAATGAAAGCGCAGAATCAAGTATAACCCCAAGGCAGTGGGCATGTTGCTTGGGAGTAATGGTAGAACCACACACGGAGATGGCAATGTCAGGCATAGGCACATTAGTAGAGGGAGGAAACACAAGGAGTCCAGTTTTTGACAGGTTCAGTTTCAGATAGAGAGGTGACATGATGCTTAAGACAGTGGTAAGACACTTACTGAGGTTTTCTAAAAAGGCAGGCGTGAGATATACAGTACATATATATATGTACTTTTGGTCTGTACTATATATATATCTATATATATATATATATGTGTGTACATATATATATATATATGTGTATATATATATATTTATATATATATATATAGTACAGACCAAAAGTTTGGACACACCTCATTTAAAGATTTTTCTGAATTTTCATGACTATGAAAATTGTAAATTCACACTGAAAGCATAAAAGCTATAAATTAAAACATGTGTAATTATATACTTAACAAAAAAGTGTGAAACAACTGAAAATATGTCTTATATTCTAGGTACTTCAAAGTAGCCACCTTTTGCTTTGATGACTGCTTTGCACACTCTTGGCATTCTCTTGATGAGCTTCAAGAGGTAGTCACCGAAAATGGTTTTCACTTCACAGGTGTGCCCTGTCAAGTTTAATAAGTGGAATTTCTTGCCTTATAAACGGGGTTGGGACCATCAGTTGTGTTGAGCAGAAGTCTGGTGCATACACAGCTGATAGTCCTACTGAATAAACTGTTAGAATTTGTATTATGGCAAGAAAAAAGCAGCTAAGTAAAGAAAAAACGAGTGGCCATCATTACTTTAAGAAATGAAGGTCAGTCAGTCCGAAAAATTGGGAAACCTTTGAAAGTGTCCCCAAGTGCAGTTGCAAAAACCATCAAGCACTACAAAGAAACTGGCTCACTTGAGGACCGCCCCAGGAAAGGAAGACCAAGAGTCACCTCTGCTTCTGAGGATAAGTTTATCCGAGTCACCAGCCTCAGAAATCGTAGGTTAATAGCAGCTCAGATTAGAGACCAGGTCAATGCCACACAGAGTTCTAGCAGCAGACACATCTCTACAACAACTGTTAAGAGGAGACTTTGTGCAGCAGGCCTACATGGCAAAATAGCTGCTAGGAAACCACTGCTAAGGACAGGCAACAAGCAGAAGAGACTTGTTTGGACTAAAGAACACAGGGAATGGACATTAGACCAGTGGAAATCTGTGCTTTTGTCTGATGAGTCCAAATTTGAGATGATTGGTTCCAACCACCATGTCTTTGTGCAACGCAGAAAAGGTGAACGGATGGACTCTACATGCCTGGTTCCCACGATGAAGCATGGAGGAGGTGTGATGGTGTGGGGGTGCTTTGCTGGTGACACTGTTGGGGATTTATTCAAAATTGAAGGCATACAGAACCAGCATGGCTACCACAGCATCTTGCAGGGGCATGCTATTCCATCCGGTTTGCGTTTTAGTTGGACCATCATTTATTTTTCAACAGGACAATGACCCCAAACAGACCTCCAGGCTGTGTAAGGGCTATTTGACCAAGAAGGAGAGTGATGGGATGCTATGCCAGATGACCTGGCCTCCACAGACACCAGACCTGAACCTAATCGAGATGGTTTGGGGTGAGCTGGACCGCAGAGTGAAGGCAAAAGGGCCAACAAGTGCTAAGCATCTCTGGGAACTCCTTCAAGATTGTTGGAGGACCATTTCCGATGACTACCTCTGGAAGCTCATCAAGAGAATGCCAAGAGTGTGCAAAGCAGTCATCAAAGCAAAAGGTGACTACTTTGAAGAACCTAGAATATAAGACATATTTTCAGTTGTTTCACACTTTTTTGTTAAGTATATAATTCCACGTGTTAATTCATAGTTTTGATGCCTTCAGTGTTAATTTACAATTTTCATAGTCATGAAAATACAGAAAAATCTTTAAATGAGAAGGTGTGTCCAAACTTTGCTCTGTACTGTATATATATATATTGCATGAGCTGATTGTCATGATCCAGTTCTGAGTTTATGTTCAGCTGTCTTATCTCTGGTCTGGTCATGTGGGAGTTAATCCCCTCTTCCTCACTTTGAAGCTGGCTGAGCTATTTAAGTCCGCTGCAGCCTGTGGGCCAGTGGCAGCTATTGTTCATGCTGCACGGTTTGAGCACCTGACCTGGATACTTGTACTAGTGTTCCTTTTGCCTCTGTCTGCCTGCACCCGTTTATGACTTATTCTGACCTCTGGCTTGTACCCCGACTCCGTCTTACGTCTCACGTTTTGGTTACCACGTTCCCGGTAGGCTCTGACTACTTGCTTATTTATCCCCGACTATTCTCTCCTCGCCCCTTCTGAACCACGCTGCTATCTCCGTGCATGACCTTGGATTGTCTGATGTCCCTTTCATTACCTGTGACACCTGTGTTGTTGTTCAGTGTTGCTGCGCTGTGTGTACAACCTATTTTCCTTAACCAGCACCCCCTGGTGGAGGTTGCTATATACTGCACTTCAGCAGCACATTACATTGATATTGGAGGTGTATATACCATACCCTCACTGTGAGTTCCCCAATAATTGACCTAGTAATGGAAGCAGCTGCCACCATGTCCATCATTTGTCAGTCAATTGCATAATTGTCCTAGGCGATTGGAGGCACCAGAGTTACGTCTCTTTGACAACTGGTGGCAATGGTGGGATCTTTGTGACCTCCATCCCCAGGTGTTCTCCTTTATAAACTGGTGGGATCTGCATGATCTCTCAGGTGTTATCTTTAACAACTATCAACATGATGTCAACGTTGCACACAATAACAGACACTGGAAGCAGCAGCGAGACACAGCACTAGACTCAGTGAGTATGAGTACAGCACAGTTTGTTTGCTCTTTATAACGAACTGTAGCCAGGGGATGTGTTTTCCAAAACAGGAAAACCACTTTACTTCCACGTTCACACGTTCAGTATTTGGTCAGTATTTTACATCAGTATTTATAAGCCAAAACCAGGAATGGTACAGTCAGAGGGAAAGTATAAGGCCGGGATCACACACAGCAAGATACGGCCGAGTCTCGCAGGTTAAAACCAAGCTCTGGCACCGGCACTCCAGAGCGGAACATGCGGCCGCATAGCAATACATGGAGCTGCACGCTCCGCTCTGGAGTGCCAGAGCTTGTTTTTAACCTGCGAGACTCGGCCGTTTCTCGCTGTAGTGTGACTCCAGCCTTTTAGATAGATAAACTTGGCACACACAAAACGTAGATGCGGTAAGATTTAATGAGGTAAAAAGTACATACAGTAGACGTTTCGGTCAGTTTTGACCTTCATCAATGTACCTCATATAGCTATTTTTAAGTCTCAGGGTCATATATGAGAATTCCCAATGCTAGTGGGTTGACCGGTAATGCTGCAGTGACACCAGGTCAGGAGACGTAAAGAGGTGGAATGGACGCAGTATCCACTGCTTACCCAGTGCGCTGAGTGCGTCCATTCCACCTCTTTACACACACACACACACACACACACTTACAAACACTCACAAACACTTTAATTGAAATAAAACAGACACATTCTTTAATCATTTAAATCAACCCAATATACTCACCCGATGTCCGATGGTAAGCCAAGAGTTAGAGCTCATACTCATCTGCGAGGAAAACGAACAAGTGCAATCTGATAAAAAAAAGTCAGATAGCACCTTGACCAATGTTAATTTAGGAGTCCCTGTTCATGTGCAATTTTTTTTCTCAGCTCATATAGGACTCAGAAAAAAAATCGCTGCATTCTACAATTGTCCTTGTATCTCAGATGAGACTCGGCAATGCAAGTCAATGGGAGTGATAAAAAAACTTGCATGACACTTGGACACATTGAATAGATAGATAAAAAGATTAGTGATGAGTGAATACATTCGGCACTATTCCTTACTAGCACAAATAGTACGCTAATCGGGCTATTCTTTACTCAGCAAGTAAATAAGTATTTGCCTCGGTATATTCGAGTGACCAGCCCAGCATGTTTGGCGCTTTATTTGCAGCCAATGTACATGCTGGGCTGGCTTGCCAATCACAGTAATGCAGGCGCCATATTTGGTGTGGCATTTCTGTAATTGGCCTGCCTTACAGCGTCATAGGGGTTATTTAAAGGCCACCATCCTGTGCATATTGCAGCTGAAAACAGCGTAGGGAGAGCATAGTGTGAGCGTAGGGAGAGTGATAGGAGCTTATAGGGAGCGTTATTCATTCCATAAAGCTCTTTTAAGATCTGAAGATTGTGAAGATTAGTTCTTTGTTCTGTGGGGATAGCGTAGGGAGAGATTTAATAGGAGGGAGAGTAAAAGGCAAGCACCTGACTGTTCTGTCTCCGCCATCTAATATTGTTACCCTGATTATTTGCTTGCATAATTGCAGGTTCCTCAGTATACAGTATTGATATATTCATGCCTTTATTCATCTGTGATGCTTTGGCTCCCTCTAGCGGTCAGAGTTATGTTGGCAGTTCAATCTTGTTTTTGTATTATCCATGTCTGATTCTCCTCCTCCTTTGCAATGCATTATGGTAGCTCAGCCTCCATTTCCCTCCATTTTTCCTTTCACTTTCTTCAGTTTGCCTTCAAGGAAAGACGCTTCACTTCATCCCCCTTGCGATTGCATTGCCGGTATGTCTTTATGCTTCCTATAGATATTCCTGCTCTATATTAGCTTAGCCTAGCCAGTTGTACTCCCAGTTTAGTCACTAGCTTTCTAAATGTTATGCATAATGTATATCATGTGTATTATGTATCTGTTCTATGCCATGCACTGATTCTATGTATATCATTGTTCACAGTTTCACCGCATCAATATACCACTACGTTTAATAAAGCACAGACTCAACCACAGTCTCCTTATTGGACCCCGGTATAGCGGTTTAGCTGACTGTATAGCTACGTATGAGCCTGCCTCAGCTAGTGAGGACAGAACAGTGAAACGGCAATCATCCAACTAGTGGGATTCAACAGTGAAACGGCAGCCATCCAACTAGTGGGATTCAAGTCACCGGCTACACAGAGACTGAATACAGCTGTAGCAATATCTGCACAGCCAAGCACTTTCCCAAGACACCATGTCTCACAAATCACATAGGACAAGATCTGTTACTTCCGTCTCCTCAAAGACAACATCCATCAGCAGTGCGGTCGCCATTGCCCGCGTAAATGCTGAAGCCGCCAAAATACGAGCGAGCTTTGCTGACCAAGAGATGCAACTTAAATTAGAAAAAGCACGCCTAGATGACGAAGAGAGAAGGTCGCGCTTAGAGAGAGACGAGCAAGAGAGAAGGTCGCGCTTAGAGAGAGACGAGCAAGAGAGAAGGTCACGCTTAGAGAGAGCCGACCAAGAGAGAAGAACGCAGTTAGAGAAGGCACGTGTGGATGCCGCCTTAGAAAGCCTAGCAGCAAAAAGGGAAGCTGCCGCAGCCCTCGCCGAAGCAGAATCGCTAGAAGCCGCGCAAAATCCCAAGCTGCATAGCCAAAGCAGTACGTCGAGTCTGGAGTTTCCACTGCAAGACTCACCACAACGCACATCTCAGTATGTTAATGACCTTCCTGATCCAAACTATAACCCTGAACCAGTACCAAAACCAGAATACGACACCTCCAGCGAAGTGAGCGAGAGTCGTCACGAGGCTCAGGACAGAAACAAACTCGAAAATGTGAGGCAAAACAACTCTGCTAATGACTACCTTGCCCCTCATCAGGTAACCAACGTGGATCACCCTGCTGACGCACCGTACATCAGGCCGAAGCAATACGACACCGGCTGGCGCCACCATGAGGACTCTAACAGGTACGAACGCACCTCACATCACTATCAGGGCGACCCATCACCAGTATATTCTGCTGACAACCGGTTCACGACAGAATTTGCCAACTTCTTCACACGACGTGAACTGGTTGTCAAGGGACTCATGAAATTCACTGACCGAGCTGAAGGTTACAGAGCTTGGAAAGCTTCCTTCCAAAATGTCATTAGAGACTTGGGGCTACAACACAGGGAAGAGATAGACCTGTTAGTCAAATACCTGGGAGAAGAGTCAGTCAAACACGCAGTAAGGATCAGAGACATTAATATAAACCGCCCTGAGACTGGCCTCAAAGAGATCTGGAAAAGGCTGGATGAGTGTTACGGCTCAGCAGAAGTAATAGAAAGAGCCTTGTTCAAAAGAATCGATGACTTTCCTAAAATATCTAACAAAGGTCTCCAGAAACTTAGAGAGCTAAGCGACTTGCTAAAGGAAGTCCAAGTTGCCAAATACGAGGACGACCTACAGGGACTTGCATTTCTCGACACAGCCAGAGGTGTTAACCCTATAGTCCAGAAGTTGCCCTACAATCTACAGGAGAGGTGGCTCACACATGGTTCCACGTACAAATACAAACACAGCGTTCCATTCCCTCCCTTCTCCGTTTTTGTTGACTTCATACACCAACAAGCAAGAATTAGAAACGATCCCAGCTTTGACTTTGCAATACCATATGCCACACCGTCACCACCTGCAAATCCACGCAGAACATCTGTGGCAGTACACAAGACTTATGTTTCTTCTTCAGGTTCTAATTACAGGTCTGCTGGCTGCTCCCACTCAGAGACAAAGGTGCAGGACCCTGACAAGCAGTGCCCACTTCATCAGAAGCCTCATCCTCTCCTGAAATGCAAAGCCTTCAGAGGAAAATCTATGCCAGATCGCAGAAGCTTCCTGAAAGAAAACGGTATCTGCTACAAGTGCTGCTCGTCCACAGCTCATCTCACCAAGGACTGCAAGGTCAGTGTAAAATGCACAGAATGTGGCACCACAGACCATAACACCGCTCTACACCCTGGCCCAGCTCCATGGAGTACACAAAACACGCCAGCTGACAGTGAGCATGGCGGGGAGGAAAGGAACACTGATACAGCTACGCCAGAGATCACTTCACAATGCACCGAGGTCTGCAAAGGGACAATAGACAGTAGGTCCTGTTCAAAAATATGCCTCGTCAAAGTATACCCGAAGGGCCATAGAGACCAAGCTGTAAGACTGTATGCTATCTTGGATGATCAAAGTAATCGATCCTTGGCTAGATCAACGTTCTTTGACCTATTCAACATCAAAGGGCCAAGCACTCCCTACTCATTAAAGACGTGTGCAGGTACTGTGACAACAGCAGGCAGGAAAGCTACTGACTACCAGATCGAGTTTTTAGATGGACAATTCTGCCTACCGCTACCTACGATCATCGAATGTAACCAGATCCCAGACAACAGATCTGAAATCCCTACACCAGATGTAGCAATCCATCACGCTCATTTAAAACGAATAGCGCACCTTATACCGGAACTCGACCATCAGGCCCAGATAATTCTGCTGTTGGGGAGAGATATCCTGCAGGTTCACAAAGTGAGACGTCATATCAATGGACTCCACAATGCTCCCTATGCCCAAAGGCTAGACCTAGGATGGGTCATAATTGGCTACGTATGCTTGGGACGCATGCACGCCCTATCTTCTGTGACAAGCATGCTGACAAATACATTGGAGAAAGGATGTCCATCTCTGTTTCAACCTTGTAACAATGAGTTCCATGTCAGGGAACTGCCACACAGCATCCAACTGCCCGACCATCTAATAGACTTTACTCACGACAGCAGTATAGTGTCGGGAAGCTATGAGGATCAGTTAGGGTGCACAGTCTTCCAGAGAACTAAGCAGGACAACCAAGTGGCAATGTCGGTAGAGGACAAGTTGTTCTTAGAGGTAATGGACAAGGGACTCGTTAAAGATGAGACCAACAGCTGGGTCGCACCTCTTCCCTTCAAAACCCACAGACCACGTCTACCGAACAACAGAAATCAGGCATTACAACGTTTCTCCTCTCTCATTCGTAATCTGCAAAAGAAACCAGAGATGAAAGATCACTTTTTCTCCTTCATGTCAAAGATTTTTGAAAACCGTCACGCAGAACTAGCTCCCACTCTCAAAGACTCTGAAGAATGCTGGTTCCTACCCATGTTCGGAGTATACCACCCTAAGAAACCAGGCCAGATCAGAGTCGTGTTTGATTCCAGTGCTAAATTTAATGATGTCTCCCTGAATGACGTTCTGCTGACAGGACCAGACCTCAATAACAAACTACTGGGTGTACTTATGCGCTTCCGTAAGGATTCCATTGCCTTCATCGCTGACATCCAGCAAATGTTCCATTGTTTCCTTGTGAGAGAGAGAGACAGGAACTTCCTAAGATTCTTCTGGTACAGAGACAATGATCCTACTAAAGAAGTCACAGAGTATCGCATGAGAGTGCACATCTTTGGCAACAGTCCTTCACCTGCAGTCGCCATTTACGGACTCAAAAGGTCAGCTCAGGAAGGAGAACCAGAATACGGAGCAGATGTCAGACAATTCATAGAAAAGGACTTTTATGTCGACGACTGTCTAAAAGCCATGCCTTCAAATGAGACTGCCATCAGTCTTCTCAGGAGAGCTCAGGACATGCTTGCCTACTCGAACCTTAGGCTTCATAAAATAGCCTCAAACAGCCAAGAACTCATGGAAGCGTTCCCTTCTCAAGACCTATGTAATGGTCTCAGAGACCTGGACCTGGGGTCAGACCCCGCACCAATGCAACGCAGCCTCGGGCTTCTCTGGAATCTACAATCAGACACTTTCACCTTTCAGGTCAGCCAGGAAGAAAGGCCTTTCACACGTAGAGGCGTCCTGTCTACCATCAACAGTCTGTACGACCCCTTGGGTTTCGCAGATCCTGTTACTATACAAGGCAAGGCCCTACTAAGAAACTTAACTAGGGAAACATCTGACTGGGATGCACCTATGCCACCTGATAAGAGGATCCAGTGGGAAGAGTGGAAGAACTCGTTAGCAGCACTCTCCAACCTGCATGTGCCAAGACCATACACCCCTGTGCCATCTACTGAGATACAGAGCCAAAGACTGTACGTGTTTGCAGATGCTTCTGTCAAAGCAATTGCCGCTGTTGCCTACCTCAAAACTGTAGACTCCAAATGTCAGTTCACATTGGTTTCGTCATGGGAAAGGCCAAACTCGCACCACAACCAGAGCACACTATACCCAGGTTAGAGCTTTGTGCCGTAGTCTTAGCCGTTGAGTTAGCGGAGTTCATCGCATCCGAAATGGATATCGACCTGACACAAGCCAAGTTCTACTCAGACAGCAAAGTAGTCCTGGGATATATCCACAACGAAACCAGGCAATTCTACGTTTATGTCAATAACAGAGTGCTACGAATCAGGAGATCAGTTCACCCACAGCAGTGGCATTACATACCCACAGACTAGAATCCTGCAGATCATGCAACTAGAGCAGTTGACGCAAGTCGACTAGGAAGCACAACGTGGCTCTCTGGACCAAAACTATTGTACATTGAGGAATGTTTTCCAGACACCTTCGAACTTGTAGGAGAGGACTCAGATGCTGAAATCCGCCCTCAGGTGTCTACACTACATACAATGACCTCTGTTATCCAGCTTGGATCTTGCAGGTTCGACAGATTCTCAAGTTGGAAGTCACTTACTCGAGCCATTACCTGCCTGACTCATATAGCTCGCTCATTCGGGACCACCAGAACTCGTGACATGGAAAAATGTAAAGGAGCAGCAAGGCTCACTCACGAAAGCCTAATCACCTTCATGGCTGAAGCTGCAACAATAATCAATGCAAGACCCCTGGTTCCAGTTCCTAACGACCCGGAGGAGCCCTTGTTATTGACTCCAGCTACTCTACTTACCCAGAAAACAGGACTGTCCAGTGCCCCTCCAGGAGGATTCGACGCGAAGGACCTCTACAAGCGCCAATGGAGACAGGTACAAAGTCTTGCAAATACTTTCTGGGATAGGTGGCGCAAGCAATATTTGTCTACCCTGCAGCCACGGACGAAGTGGCAATCTACTAAACCTAATCTGAACATAGGTGACCTTGTTCTTGTGAAAGACTGTCAGATTCACCGGAACCAGTGGCCACTTGGTCTAGTTACCGCAACGTTCCCGAGCAAGGACGGCAACATCCGCAAAGTTGAGCTAAGGATGACCAAAGGGAATGAACCTAAGACATTTTCCAGACCGGTATCTGAACTGGTCCTATTGTTGCCTTCGGAAGACAGGAGTAGTGACATCCATTGATGCCAGACGGGGAGTGTTCTGTCTCCGGCATATAATATTGTTACCCTGATTATTTGCTTGCATAATTGCAGTTTCCTCAGTATACAGTATTGATATATTCATGCCTTTATTCATCTGTGATGCTTTGGCTCCCTCTAGCGGTCAGAGTTATGTTAGCAGTTCAATCTTGTTTTTGTATTTTCCATGTCTGATTCTCCTCCTCCTTTGCAATGCATTATGGTAGCTCAGCCTCCATTTCCCTCCATTTTTCCTTTCACTTTCTTCAGTTTGCCTTCAAGGAAAGACGCTTCACTTCATCCCCCTTGCGATTGCATTGCCGGTATGTCTTTATGCTTCCTATAGATATTCCTGCTCTATATTAGCTTAGCCTAGCCAGTTGTACTCCCAGTTTAGTCACTAGCTTTCTAAATGTTATGCATAATGTATATCATGTGTATTATGTATCTGTTCTATGCCATGCACTGATTCTATGTATATCATTGTTCACAGTTTCACCGCATCAATATACCACTACGTTTAATAAAGCACAGACTCAACCACAGTCTCCTTATTGGACCCCGGTATAGCGGTTTAGCTGACTGTATAGCTACGTATGAGCCTGCCTCAGCTAGTGAGGACAGAACACTGAGTGTTTTATCATCATTGCATGTACATGCTGCAAATCTCTGCTATGTTCCAGTGAGTTGTATAGTTAGTATTAGGGCAGAAACAGACTGCCCTATTTCTCGTGCAAGATTCGCATCGTAAACCTCATACTGGCTGTCAGTTCTCTTGACCTGAGCTTGACAGCTGCATAGAAGTACATCATACTGTCTTGCTCAGGTTAGAGGTGTCGGGCCAGCAGTCTGTCTCTGCCCTTAGGAACAGACTGTGTTATTAGGGTGAAATAGGGAGGGTTTCATCCACTACCAAATATACAAATCAGCTATTTGTAGAGGCAAATAATATTAGGTAGTACCAGCATATACAAAACCATTTTCTTTGGAGCAACATAATATTCCTAGAAACACAAGATAAACCACAGGATCAAAATAATAGAAACTCCAAAACATAACATAGCACAACCAGGGAAAACTCAAACATAAGAGACCCAAAGGAGTATATAACAAATATTTATTAATTACAAAATAACATACAGAATAAACACTACCAAGCAGGTAAGAGACAGATACAGGTGGTCCGCATAAATTACAATAGCCCAAACCCTGACCATATACTGAGAAAAAGGGAGAAAAAATTTAACTATACTGAAAAAATGACAAAATGACAAAACCAACCAGGATTGGTATAATTGTGCAAATATCAAATATAAACTCTAAAGTGCAAATGCTAGCTAAAGTGCTGTAGTAATACAGGTGCTACACTAATTAAGCCACCCAGGCCCCACTCAAAACCTATACTGGGAGCACACCAATCCTTAATAGTATGAAAGTGCAAGGAGTGCCAGGATAGGGAGAAATGGGATAAAGTGCACGCCATCTATATAAGGTCAGGGGATGCCAAGAATTATGAAAGAGTACGTTAAAGGGGAGAATACCTACATGCGGAAAACCAAATGAAGTCCTAGCCTGCCGCCTCAACGCGCGTTTCGCCGGTCTTCGTCAGGAGGCGTGGCTTAGGTACTGCTTCCAGAGCTCTAAATAGTTGAGGCTGACCAATGAGCGTGGGAGTCGCAAGGAAAGGGAAGTACAGGGAGTTACGTCGGCAGACAAGCGGCGCATGCGCCGGAACATCGGCAACCGTCTGGGCTCTTCCCGCGGCGTCCATGGAACGCACGCAATCCACCGTCGCTAAGCGATGGTGAACACGTGCAGGCCAGAAGGACGCGTCCGGAAGTCCCGGATGCCGTGGTCCCGCGCATGCGCACCAGCCGACACAAGGCCCAGGCGAGACCGTAAAAGGGGATAGGGATTCTAATGGACTAGAGACCCTGCCGTAAGCAAAACTGCATGCCTAACATATCCTAATAAGGGCAAAAAAGGGGGGGCCCACACATATCATTCTAACATATAAACCTACCTATTCCAAAAACAATTTGTGCTGACGTCCAGCTGTGAAAAAAACCCATATATAACTGGGCTATCCTCATAGAATAGTGCACAGTCACCACAATATAATTGCAGTAACTATAATATAAATACATATATTTCCATGTCATAAAAACCTAATGATGACATATAAGTCACAGGAAAAAGGGGGGTGAAATATAAAATAATATTAACAATATACACAAATATTTAATTAATCAATAAGTGCTAGTGTGATATAATGTAAAAAGGCTAAAATTGATAATACATAAGGTAACCAGTCCATGCTTCATGATAATATGTAGAAGTTCCCTCCTTTCTCATCTTTTCTCTTTCTCCTCTAGATCCCTCATATATCTTTCGATCTCTTGTTAGAAATGTTCGTCCATAATAGATGCCAAGACTACAGTGATCATGCAGCCACACCAGACAAAATCCAAGGACAACAGGACTCCCAACGCCATTGGACATACACAAGGTATGAATTCTAAAAATAAGGATACAGAAAAATATTAAAAACACACAGTACCAACATAGAACCTAAAATTATTAAAAAAAACTAAAAAAGCCCAGAGTAACTAACACAGCTTATAGGAAGGCCCCAAACCCATGGTTTTCATTTAACCCATAGGGTACCAGAGTGTTGAGTCGGTATATCCACCGGCTCTCAACCTGCGATAATGTCTTAAATAAATTACCACCCCGTATACCTAATGTTACCTGATCGATGGCCATGATTTGCAAGCCACGTGCATCGGATCCATGTGCTGCCCTAAAATGTCTTGGGAGAGTTTTTAGTTGCTCCCCTTCCTTGGCTTCTCTTGATTTTTCTATGTCTCGCACATGTTCACGTATTCTTACACGTAGTTCTCTTGTTGTCATCCCAATATATAGCAAGTTACATGTAGATGGTAAGTGGGAGGAGCTAGCATGTAAAATGGAATTTGTTGCTGTTGGTTTTCTAAAGATAGTTGTAGAAATTGATCCATCTAGATCCACGGATATGTCAATGTCCAAGAAGGTGACTCTATGGCCATAGGTATATGTTAGATTAATGTTCATATCATTGTTGTTTAATTGGGTCATTAACTGATTGAGTTCATCAACAGTACCCTCCCATACAAAGATAATATCGTCTATATACCTTAGCCAGTTATGTATTTTTTCAATACCGGGGATAGAAGAACATTGAAACAAATCACGTTCCCATAATCCTAAAAAAAGGTTGGCATATGAGGGGGCACAAGCTGCCCCCATAGCCGTACCCTGAACTTGAAGAAAGACTTGATCTTTAAATGTAAAACAGTTATTTTACATGCTAGCTCCTCCCACTTACCATCTACAATCAGGTCTATTCCGGTTAGCCAATACTTAAGAGCAAAAAGAATTTGCTCAACTGAACAAGCGTTCCAAGAACAAGCTAAAGATCTATATTCCAGATTCCGAGAAAGGGGTTATGGGCATAGGCCGATTAGACAGGCTTACAATAGAGCAGTAAATGCAAACAGAAATCATCTACTGTACCACAACAAAGGTGGAAAAATAAAATCAGAGAACACTGATGTTAGACTTATTACCCCATATAACAATCAGTGGAAGCAGTTTGTCCAAATTATACATGACCGATGGAACGTGTTATTGGTGGACCCTATATTGAGGAGAACACTTTCTCCCAAACCCTTAATTACGGCAAAGAGGGCCAAGAACTTATCTGACCTTTTAGTGAAGAGCCACTATTGCCCCAAACAACAAAAAATTCAAACGAATGTCTTTGGTGAAGTGCAAGGCTTTTTTCCGTGTAAGAAATGCAAAGCATGCACTAATACCGTTAAAAGCAAGGAATTTGTGAACTTTGATGGCTCTAAGAAATTTGCAATAAGAAAGTACTTGACGTGTTCGACCCAAGGTGTTATATACCAAGCACGATGCCCATGTAACTTGCTATATATTGGGATGACAACGAGAGAACTACGTGTAAGAATACGTGAACATGTGCGAGACATAGAAAAATCAAGAGAAGCCAAGGAAGGGGAGCAACTAAAAACTCTCCCAAGACATTTTAGGGCAGCACATGGATCCGATGCACGTGGCTTGCAAATCATGGCCATCGATCAGGTAACATTAGGTATACGGGGTGGTAATTTATTTAAGACATTATCGCAGGTTGAGAGCCGGTGGATATACCGACTCAACACTCTGGTACCCTATGGGTTAAATGAAAACCATGGGTTTGGGGCCTTCCTATAAGCTGTGTTAATTACTCTGGGCTTTTTTAGTTTTTTTTAATAATTTTAGGTTCTATGTTGGTACTGTGTGTTTTTAATATTTTTCTGTATCCTTATTTTTAGAATTCATACCTTGTGTATGTCCAATGGCGTTGGGAGTCCTGTTGTCCTTGGATTTTGTCTGGTGTGGCTGCATGATCACTGTAGTCTTGGCATCTATTATGGACGAACATTTCTAACAAGAGATCGAAAGATATATGAGGGATCTAGAGGAGAAAGAGAAAAGATGAGAAAGGAGGGAACTTCTACATATTATCATGAAGCATGGACTGGTTACCTTATGTATTATCAATTTTAGCCTTTTTACATTATATCACACTAGCACTTATTGATTAATTAAATATTTGTGTATATTGTTAATATTATTTTATATTTCACCCCCCTTTTTCCTGTGACTTATATGTCATCATTAGGTTTTTATGACATGGAAATATATGTATTTATATTATAGTTACTGCAATTATATTGTGGTGACTGTGCACTATTCTATGAGGATAGCCCAGTTATATATGGGTTTTTTTCACAGCTGGACGTCAGCACAAATTGTTTTTGGAATAGGTAGGTTTATATGTTAGAATGATATGTGTGGGCCCCCCCTTTTTTGCCCTTTTTTTGCCCTTATTAGGATATGTTAGGCATGCAGTTTTGCTTACGGCAGGGTCTCTAGTCCATTAGAATCCCTATCCCCTTTTTTACGGTCTCGCCTGGGCCTTGTGTCGGCTGGTGCGCATGCGCGGGACCACGGCATCCGGGACTTCCGGACGCGTCCTTCTGGCCTGCACGTGTTCACCATCGCTTAGCGACGGTGGATTGCGTGCGTTCCATGGACGCCGCGGGAAGAGCCCAGACGGTTGCTGATGTTCCGGCGCATGCGCCGCTTGTCTGCCGACGTAACTCCCTGTACTTCCCTTTCCTTGCGACTCCCACGCTCATTGGTCAGCCTCAACTATTTAGAGCTCTGGAAGCAGTACCTAAGCCACGCCTCCTGACGAAGACCGGCGAAACGCGCGTTGAGGCGGCAGGCTAGGACTTCAGATGGTTTTCCGCATGTAGGTATTCTCCCCTTTAACGTACTCTTTCATAATTCTTGGCATCCCCTGACCTTATATAGATGGCGTGCACTTTATCCCATTTCTCCCTATCCTGGCACTCCTTGCACTTTGCATACTATTAAGGATTGGTGTGCTCCCAGTATAGGTTTTGAGTGGGGCCTGGGTGGCTTAATTAGTGTAGCACCTGTATTACTACAGCACTTTAGCTAGCATTTGCACTTTAGAGTTTATATTTGATATTTGCACAATTATACCAATCCTGGTTGGTTTTGCCATTTTGTCATTTTTTCAGTATAGTTAAATTTTTTCTCCCTTTTTCTCAGTATATGGTCAGGGTTTGGGCTATTGTAATTTATGCGGACCACCTGTATCTGTCTCTTACCTGCTTGGTAGTGTTTATTCTGCTTTGTTATTTTGTAATTAATAAATATTTGTTATATACTCCTTTGGGTCTCTTATGTTTGAGTTTTCCCTGGTTGTGCTATAATATTCCTGTGTACAGGGCCGGCTCCAGGCTTTTGAGAGCCCCGGGCGAAAGCGTCTCAGTGGCCCCCCTTTAACACATTCCACGATTCATGATCGCATATAACACAGCCATGTAGTATATAACACAGCCCACGTAGTATATAAACAGCCATGTAGCATATAACACAGCCATGTAGTATATAGCAGCCCACGTCGCATATAACACAGCCACGTAGTATACAGCACAGCCCACGTAGCATATAACAGCCCATATAGTATATAGCACACCCACATATTATATAACACAGCCCACGTAGTATATAACACGGCCCACATAGTATATAGAACAGCCATGTAGTATATAGCACAGCCCACGTAGTATATAACACGGCCCAGGTAGTATATAGAACAGTCATGTAGTATATAGCACAGCCCACGTAGCATATAAGAGTCCATATAATATATAGCACAGCCACATAGTATATAACACGGCCCATGTAGTATATAGAACAGCCATGTAGTATATCGCACAGCCCACATAGCATATAACAGCCCACGTAGTATATAACACAGACATGTAGTATATAGCACAGACATGTAGTATATAGCACAGGCCACCTCCCCCCAAGAATGGCCCCATAGTCCAGTACTCACTGTTATAGTTACAAAAAAATGAAAAAACACTCCTCACCTCTCATCATGCCCGCGCTGCTCCCTGTTCCGATCTCGGCGTCTGCCGCTGCACTGCCTGACACACAGCAAGTGCGCGATGACGTCATCGCGCACCCGCAGCGGCAGTGTCAGAGGCAGAGTGGGGAATGATGGGAGAGGGAGCATCAGGTGACGCTCTCTCCTCCATCATTGCTTTGAACTTTACCGGCAGACGCCGGTATAGTTCAATGCGGCGGCGGGGGAGTTGTCGCTGGCGACAGGTGGGCCCCCCTGCCTCACAGAGGCCCCATAGTGGCTGCGTGATGTGCCGCTAGCTGAGGGCCCCTGGGGGAGTGGGGGCCCTAGGCAGCTGCCTGCCCCTAACGCCGGCCCTGAATGGGTCCCCCTGTCTCGCCAGGGCCCCGGCACTTGCCCGGGTATGCCGGGTGCTGACGCTGGCCCTGCCTGTGTAGCAGCCTATAATTTTTTTTTTACTGCTAAATAATATTCCTCAGTGCCAGGGCTAGGGCCGTATAATGTAAGCGAGGGCCGCATAGGTACAACAGGTTCAGTTTTTCTGCTCTCAAGACAGCCTTTTCTAAAGCTCCTGCTCTATGTCAAACCGATATCGATCTGCCTTTCATAGTTGAAGCAGACACTTCTGCTGTCGGGATGGGTACTGTGCTTTTGCAAAAAAAAAAGATGGTTACCTTCATCCCTGTGCGTTTTACTACCAGAAGTTTTCTCAAGCCGAACCCAATTATGATATTGGTGAATGTGAGCTTAAGGCAGTTTAAAGAGCTTTTGAGGAATATAGACACTGGTGTTCCCAAGAACTCCTATAGAGTGGTTCAGTTTTTGGCTAGCATTTGGCATAGTTTTAACTTCAGGTTGGGAATCAAATTGTCGTTTTCTTCAGGGTATCGTCCCAAGACTGAAAGGATGAACCAAGAGATAGAACAAACAAAACACCTCAAATATTGCTATAATCATGAAGACTATTTAGAGTTTCGGATCCTTGCTGAATTTGCTTTAAAAAAACTCTACCTTCATGACTATAACAACTCTGCTGGCATCACTACATGGCCTCCCATCCCTCACACACCATTTACTCACTGCTCCATGTCATGTTGTGTTCTGTCTGTTGCCGGCTCCATATTCTGTGCCTCTGCTCTCTGCATGCTTCCTGGCTGTGTGCATAGGGGTAGGGGGGCAGTGCCAGAACTATCTGGTTCTCATGAAATCAGGGCATACTTTTTTAATCTGTTCCTGACCAATTACCAAGAGGCTCCAGTATTTAGGACAGCTCCACCCTGTGGACTGGGCCTGTGCAATGTCTAAACTCAGTTAGTGTTTTGCTTCTGAGCTGCCAGGCCTTGCTCTGTGTTCCTCCTTCTCTGGAGGCTCTACTCTTAGTTTTGCCTTGTTCTTGTTGGTCTGCCCTCCAGGAAGCTGTATATCCTGGTCTCAGTGTCTGTGTCCTTGCTTTGCCTTGTTTTGGTCTGTCCGCCCTCCAGGAGGCAGAATATCCTGGTCTTTGTTCTTGTGCCTTGTCTTGTCCGATTACCTTGTCTGAACTTTGTCCTACTTCTGTCTCCTTGTCTGTGGCTTCTTTCCCTGCTGTGTCTTTCCTTGTGTCCTCTCTGTTTGCTTATGCTCCGCACTCTTGCAGCTCTAGTGGCTTTGCATGTGCTCTGCTCTCTTGCAGCTTTACCTCTGCTCCGCACTCCTGCGGTTCTGCTCCATTCTACTCTGCTCCACTCCTGCTGCTGCAGAAATCTCTTGCTGCAGCTCCTCTCCGCATTCCTTGCGGTTCCGCTCTGCTTAACTTCTGCTGCAGAAATCTCTTGCTGCAGCTCCTCTCCGCATTCCTTGCGGTTCTGCTCTGCTTAGCTTCTGTTGCTGCTCTATCTCTTGCTGCTCTACCGCTCCTATCTGCAGCCTTGCGGTTCTCATCCTGTGTGAACAGGTCTCAACCTGTTCCTTCATACTTCTTTCCTTCCTGCTTGTATCCGTACCTGCTCCTCATGTGTGAACAGGTCCCAACCTGTTCCTTCATACTTCATATCCGTATCTGCACTTCCTGTGTGAACAGGTCCTTACCTGCTCCTTCTTACACCACACCAACCAGCCCTGTGTCTCTGCCATCTCTGCCAGCCCTGTGTCTCTGCCGTGCCTGCCAGCCCTGTGTCTAAGCCATGACTGCCAGCCCGAGTCTCAGCTGTGCCAGCCTACTCGTCTGAGTTTCAGCCGTGCTCTTCTGCCAGTCCTGCCTGATGCCCGCACATGTCCTAGTGTTCCTGTTCTCCAAGTGGGATCAGCAGCCACAGCCAGACACCACCCTTGAGTAGCACCTGGCAGCTGCCTGCTGCACAAGTCTGACCTCACCATCAGAGGTTCCAGAGAAGACCAAGGCAGCTGTAATAGTCACGCCCCTTCCTGGGTAGTTTGGTTCATGGCACAGTGGGGCCACAAACCCCCTGGCTCACACCCACGAGTCAGGGTGTGAGCATGACAATGACTATTGGTACCTCGCCTTATATTGTTGTGAGGGTTTTTTTCTGGTATTTGGTTAATTTTCAGGGTTGCAGTTCATCCGTGCCAGAAAAGGAGAAATTTTCTTCCTGATTGATAAGTCTGGAGGGAGGTCGAAAGGGCTCATTTGATAACTCGTATCTGGGCCAAAAAGGGAGCAAATTGCAGACTTAGGCTACGTTCACACTAGCGTTGCGCCGCCCTGCGTCGGCGACGCAACGCGCGACGCACGAAAAAACGCGCGCAAACGCGCGCAAAAACGCGCGCGTTTTGCGACGCGTGCGTCGTTTTTTGACCAAAATCGGACGCACAGAAAATGCAACTTGTTGCATTTTCTTGCGTCCGACGCTAGCGTCGGAAACGACGCAAGTGTCGAAAAACGCCACCCTAAAAACGCATGCGTCCCCTATGTTAAACATAGGGGCGCGTCGCCGCTGCGTCGCCGCTGCGTCGCCGGCGCAACAGCGACGCACATTGGCGGAACGCCAATGTGAACGTAGCCATAGAAAGGCCTGTATTCAAGGTGGGGGAGTTTCTCTGGTTATCTTTGATGAATTTATATCCTAAGGTGTCTTCTTGGAAGTTTACTCCAAAATTTGTAGGCCCTTACAGGATTACCAAAATCCAGAATCTCGTGACGGTTAAGCTTCAACTCACTGTAGCTAGAAAAATCAACAACTTCTTCCATTCTACCCTTTTAAAGAAATTTGAAGGGACACCTGGTCTCTGAGACATTATTGAGGTGAATCTGGAGGGGGATCAGGAGTATGAAATATAGCAAGTACTAGGATACAGGTGGGTCAGTATCTTGTCAATGACAGGATTATGTTCTGGAAGATACCGTAACTCTTTGGTTAATTTGGAAAATCTACATGCGGATCGCCTAATAAGAGAGCTCCATCAGAGTTTTTAGAGGATGGGGTTTCTGAAGGTCCAGTGGCCTCTCGTAGAAGGGGCGTTCTGTCATGGCTCAACTCTAGGACTCAATCCAATGATCTCTGCTGTGGATCGGTTTCTCACTCTGACCACAGTGTTGTGCCTGTCAAACTGCTGATAATGCTCTTGTCTTTGCTTTGCTGTGTTGCTTCTATGCAGGTGTTTTCACTTCCTCCTTTTGGTTTGTCCTACTACATCTTGGAAGGGGCTAGTAATACTCTCCTGGCACATGCAGTCTGTGCTGGCTATATTCCAAGTTAGATGGATGTTTGGAGTCCCAGCTCCCTAGTGAAGGATTATCTTGCTGAAGTTTTCTCGAATACCTCTCTGCAGTTTGTTTGCGTATTCCCCTTCTCAGCTCTTTTCCGATTTTGTTACATTCAGTGTCCAGGAGTTTTCACATATACCTTCCATCTTTCAAGCATGCCCCGTGTCTTGCCCTCTGTCTGTGTGCACTCCATTCTGTTGTTGTGGTTTTGGGTTACACTGTGTATAGTTGAGAGTGCAGGACACAAAGCATCAGCTAACGTTGAGTGGGGGTGCCATTGAGTAATTTTAGGGTGCCAACCTCTACGGTCAGGCAGGGACAAATCAGGGTAAGTTTAGGGACTTGCCTATTTTGCAAGTAAGGAGGTGAACAAGAGAGAAAATGAGTACAGTTGATGCCTAATTGAGTAACTGCAAGCGAACACCGCCATCTGCTGTTCAAAGGCGAAAGTCAAAGTAAAGAACAAATTACACTGGGGAACAATTTGGAAAAAAATTTCTGTTGAGTTAGGTTTTTGAGCTGATTTATACTAAAATTGGCATGCTGATTCCAAAAATGTAGTCAGTTTTTTTCTAGCACGTCAAGTTTTTTCCTCCACAACTTACCTGCCAGAGAAGCACAATTGCACTGATATCTGTAATAAGACTTGTTATCTGATTACAATTCGACTCATATAGAGGTACGTGGCAACTTGTAAGAGTAGTCACAACTGAGACAGTGTGGTGAGAGGTGTGTGCAGCTCCCAATACGTCATAATTATTAATATCTTTACACAAAAAAATGTATCATAGTAGGAATAAATAGGATTTGTGATAGCTTTTCTCTTTACATTGGGCGCTTAGTTGTAATTTATATATCTTTTATGATTTTTTTCTTTGTTAGTTTTCAAAGCTTGTAACTTTCCATCTCAGTGTTTTATTTACATATGTACATATTTCCTTTGTTTCAGATCATGTCTGCTCCTTGTTCCTCTCGTCGTAAATGCCTATTTGTACTATTTAAAAAAAAACAACACTTTTTAGGTACAGTAGTTTACATATTTTTGAGAAGACAAAAATCCTATAGTTCAAAAACTTGATGTGACAGAGAAAAACTGAGATCATTTCTGGATTCAGCATCCAAAAATTAGTTAAGAACAGTTGTCTAACCTAACTCCTAAAAAATTGTGTTCCCCAGTGTTATAGTAGTAGGAACCCCAAGAGTGGAAGTACATGTTCCCAGTGAAGGGATTAAAGACAACGCCAGGTCAGGTGACACCTGTATCATAGTTACTAATTATAAAAGGCTTGGGCGGGCCGAGAAGATGGTAGTCAGTGCCAGAATCTGCACCAGGCAGGTCGTATGGCCTTACAGCCACCATTGCCACAGAAGGGTCTGAGTGCCGTCAGATACCAAAAAAGGTTTGTGCTGTGAGGAAGATCTGTGACCAGAGCCAGAAAAACCATAAGCTGCACCAGTAGAAGAGCATAAGCAGCACCAATAGAATGCCTTAAAGGGACACTGTCACCTGAATTTGGAGGGAACAATCTTCAGCCACGGTGGCGGAGTTTTGGGGTTTTTGATTCACCCTTTCCTTACCCGCTGGCTGCATGCTGGCTGCAATATTGGATTGAAGTTCATTCTCTGTCCTCCATAGTACACCCCTGCGCAAGGCAAGATTGCCTTGTGCAGGCATATACTACGGAGGACAGAGAATGAACTTCAATCCAATATTGCAGCCAGCGGGTAAGGAAAGGGTGAATCAAAAACCCCAAAACTCCGCCACCGTGGCTGAAGATTGTTCCCTCTAAATTCAGGTGACAGTGTCCCTTTAAGCACAGCAGAATTCCTGTGCAAAAAAGACAGAAAAAATGCAGCATTTACGTGAACATTTATGTGAACACGATATAAATGTCCAAGCAAAGTAGTTGTGATTCCATGAAATCTCCACCATCAAAGCTGAACTCTGCGGTTTTACTGCATTTTTTCTCTATTGGCTTCTTCTGAGAAAAAGCATGAAAAAAACACAGATTTTTAAATACAGAATCAAAGCTTTTCTGTATTATTAAAAAAGTGTTAAAAACTCTGCTTCATATCTTTAGCAAAATTGCATCAAAGAAGGGTCAAAACGCATAAAAGAAATGCAGCAAACACAATAATCAGAAAAGATTGTTATTGTGTTGTGTGGTTAGGACACCTGCAGAAAACGTCCTGAAAGAAAAACAGGGAGAAAAAACGCAGCATTTACTATACATGTGAACACAGCCTCATACATTTTTTATGGGTTTAATAGAGAAAAAATATCAATCATGCCATTTTTTACGTAATTTACTGATCCCTTTATATAATCTGATCACTGTGTTGTGCTGGTCGTTAAGATTACAGGGACACCAAATATGTCAATGTTATTTGATTTCTGATGATTATTTTTTTTTTTTTTAAAAAGCGCAATAAAAATGACAATATTTTAAGTGTTTTTCATTATTTTTAAGTAATTTATATGAAGAAAAAAATCACTTTTATTCTCCCTCTAGAATACAGAAACATAGAAATACTCTGCTGTGTATAATGTATCAGTATAACCTGCCTGTAGTCAGAGCCTGCAATACAGATCAAGTACACAAAATTCTCACCCTAACATCACCAGAGCTTGTGGTTCAGGAGCTTTAGCTCCTGCATGTGATGTTGAGCGTTGTGTGTTCAAGATCTGGGAAGACTTACAAAGAAAGGAAAAATTACATTTTTGTAATTGTTTATTAGTTTTATAGGAACAAAAAAAACTGGAAGCGGGACAGTTTCGCTGAATCCGGGATGGTTGGGAGCTGTGCTACTGTTACCCCCAATATAAGATTTCATTTTGTTAGTCAAATAGTGTTAGTTACGTACCACTGTCTCCTCATTGTCTAGGCTATTGCATCCAAGTAACCTGCTCACATCAATGCAAACCTGTGGTTAGGCCTTAAGGTACCTTCACACTCAGCGACGCTGCAGCGATACCGACAACGATGCCGATTGCTGCAGCGTCGCTGTTTGGTCGCTGGAGAGCTGTCACACAGACAGCTCTCCAGCGACCAACGATACCGAGGTCCCCGGTAACCAGGGTAAACATCGGGTTACTAAGCGCAGGGCCGCGCTTAGTAACCCGATGTTTACCCTGGTTACCAGCGTAAACGTTAAAAAAACAAACACTACATACTTACCTTCAGCTGTCTGTTCTCCGGCGCTCTGCTTTCCTCTGCACTGTCAGCGCCGGTCAGCCGGAAAGCAGAGCGGTGACGTCACCGCTGTGCTTTCCGGCTGGCTGGCGCTGACACAGGATGCAGGAGGAGTGCAGAGAAGCAGAGCGCCGGGGACAGACAGCTGAAGGTAAGTATGTAGTGTTTGTTTTTTTAACATTTACGCTGGTAACCAGGGTAAACATCGGGTTACTAAGCGCAGCCCTGCGCTTAGTAACCCGATGTTTACCCTGGTTACCAGTGAAGACATCGTTGGATCGGCGTCACACACGCCGATCCAGCGATGTCAGCGGGAGATCCAGCGACGAAATAAAGTTCTGGACTTTCCTCAGCGACCAACGATCTCCCAGCAGGGGCCTGATCGTTGGTCGCTGTCACACATAACGATTTCCTTAACGATATCGTTGCTACGTCAGAAAAAGCAACGATATCGTTATCGATATCGTTATGTGTGACGGTAACTTTAGTCATAACACCAAGATGTTTGGGGCAACCTCCTTGCAAGTTCAGTTTAAAATCTGTGTAAATTGAAGAATTGATGCAGTTTTGAAGGTACAGTATATAGTGGTCACACTAAATATTGATTTGATTTAGATTTCTCTTTTGTTCATACACTCCGTTGGAAGTGCATTGAGCTGTTGGTTGGGTTGGTGATAAAGGAAAAAAAATCTCTTTAAATCTTTCTTAGCGAGTGTGAACACGCTGTGTGTGACTGGAGTGTAAGTGTGAATGGAAATAAGTGTGTGACTTGTTATTCGGTGACTTTGGATTCAGGGAGTTTACAAGGGAGGAACTACCGAATTGCTGTTTGAATTTTATTAATACTCTACATTTCCTTTTACTTAACTTTTCTGTCTGTACAATCCCCATTAGGAAATGTGCTCCACTATTGTTAATGCCATCCAGTGTGCATCTTGCCACATGTATGCAATCCTTGAGCAGCTGGTCGAGGGTGCATACTGCTGTGCGAGATGTGAGCACGTTGAGCATTTGGAAGCCCAGGTACTGAATCTAAATGTGCAGCTGGCAACACTGAGATCGATAGGCTATATGGAAAGGAGTCTGCTGCTCACAGAGCAGACGCTTAATTGGATAGATGTGGGAGAGGATGGTAGTATGGAGCTGCAGGAAAGTAAGGCAGCTAGCTGGGTGACAGTTAGGCCGGAGTCACACACAGCGAGATACGGCCGAGTCTCGCAGGTTAAAACCAAGCTCTAGCACCAGCACTCCAAAGCGGAGCGTGCGGCTCCATGTATTGCTATGCGGCCACATGCTCCGCTCCAGCGCATCAGGTGTGGTGGGTCCCTGGGTTCCTCCTCTAGGTAACTATACCTCATATTACCTTTTTTTTTTTTGCAGTTGTCTGTATTTCCACCATCCGGCTGGGTTTACCTTAGATTTGCACTTTATCGCGTTATAAAAGATTCTCATAGGTGTTTCTTTTTATTGTTATACACATGCCTATTTTTTATATAGGGCTTGTACCTATTCATGTGCACTTTACTTAGTCTTATATGTTCATTGATTTATACCTAGCCTGTTACCTTTATTGTACTACTGTTTTTTTGAGATTGGTTCCTGCGTGGGTCCCACTG
Organism: Ranitomeya imitator; assembly: GCF_032444005.1. NCBI lineage: Eukaryota > Metazoa > Chordata > Amphibia > Anura > Dendrobatidae > Ranitomeya > Ranitomeya imitator. The sequence continues at coordinate 433,471,953 of NC_091285.1, forward strand.
TTTTTGTCCTGCATCAGTGGTTACTGTCGCATTATATATTTTTTATGTTTTTAATGATTATTTCAATAAAGATTATATATGTTTTTTTACTTATTGGTCATTGTGTGAAGGTTCTTTTTCGGTAGTGTTATGTTATTCCCTTCATGACCCTGTTAGGGATATTATTTGGTGTTTCTTAGAAAAATTAATAGGCATATATTGTGGCACCCACTTTGGTCATTTGGAATTTTTGAATATGTTACTACCTCTAGCTCAATTCCAAAATCTCCCGTTCTTTTGCTTCCTTTATCCTTTATCCTTATCTTTTGCTTCCATTATCTATAAATTTCTTTGAAATTCCTATATTAGGGCAATATAGGGTTAATTAGGGTATAGCCGTCGTTGAGTGGGGGCGCCAACTCGTGTATGTTTAGGGTGCCAACCTCCACTGTCAGGAAGGTAAAAGAGATAGAAAAAGTTAGGGTTCAATAGCATTTTGATCCCACTGACCCCTGATGTTTTCACTCCCTGTTGGTCCAGATCCATGCTACCCGATGTTATTTGTGCGTTTGGCCAGTGAATTTATCACACGCTATAATTTCTTTATTTCCTCCCTCGTTAATTGAGGTAGTAGGAAAGGAATAAATGAAATAAAACCAGTAAAAGGGTGCTTCTTTAGGACCTTTGAGAATTGGATATTTACTTCTGGAAGAATGCAGAATTAAAATGATTAAATGTCCATTCATAGAGGATTTTGGTGCATCTATTTAAGTATGGTCTCTAAATTTCCATGGGAATACATCTATAGCTCACTATTTTCCAGGGTACTATTTTGTTGATGCAGTGCCGGATGTTGCAGTCACCTTTTTGGACTGCATAACAGCTTGGAACATAAAGAGAGTGTTTGTCCCCGGACAATGTGAACGCATACACCGGAAGTTGTGATCTGCGTTCCAGCCTGGAGCGCAGAATGTTTGTTGCTATGGCACGTATACCGGATATACTCCTGCGTTCCAACTTGGAGCGCAGATGAGACGTCACAAGGGCATTTCTGGTCTACGGCTGACACATGCAGCATGTGTTTTGTAGTGCTAGCATATTCCTGAAAACAATAGAGGTAGATGCACAACCCTCAGGGGTCAAAGGAAGTGACACTTCTGAAGGTACTGGGATACTTTATTTAAACAGTTGAGACAATGTGGGGCGGCAGTCCGTAGGATTACTTTGCACATGAAGGATGTTCATTCTTTTCTAAAGGTACCGTCACACTGAACGATATCGCTAGCGATCCGTGACGATGCAGCGTCCTGGCTAGCTATATCGTTCAGTTTGACAGGCAGCAGCGATCAGGATCCTGCTGTGCCATCGTTGGTCGGCGCAGAAAGTCCAGAACTTTATTTCGTCGCTGGACTCCCGCAGACATCGCTGAATCGGTGTGTGTGACGCCGATTCAGCGATGTCTTCACTGGTAACCAGGGTAAACATCGAGTTACTAAGCGCAGGGCCGCGCTTAGTAACCCGATGTTTACCCTGGTTACCAGTGTAAATGTAAAAAAAAACAAACACTACATACTTACATTCCGGTGTCTGTCCCCCGGCGCTGTGCTTCTCTGCACTGTGTAAGCGCAGCGGCCGGAAAGCACAGCGGTGACGTCACCGCTGTGCTCTGCTTTCCGGCCGGCGCTTAGTGCAGAGAAGCAGAGCACCGGAGAGGACAGTCACCGGAATGTAAGTATGTAGTGTTTGTTTTTTTTTACGTTTACGCTGGTAACCAGGGTAAACATCGGGTTACTAAGCGCGGCCCTGCGCTTAGTAACCCGATGTTTACCCTGGTTACCAGGGGACTTCGCATAGTTGGTCGCTGGAGAGCTGTCTGTGTGACAGCTCTCCAGCGACCACACAGTGACGCTGCAGCGATCGGGATCGTTGTCTAGATCGCTGCAGCGTTGCTTAATGTGATGGTACCTTAAGAGAACGCCTTCTCCCCCCGTAACCTCAATATTATTTTTCCCTCCGCTGATGATTTGAAAAATGAAACGCGTTGGCAGGCACTGGGGATATGGTCCAATACCGGAGATTCTGAGTGGTGGGCTATGATTTACCCCTGTTTACCCACTTCCCGCCCCCGAATCATCAGGATTACCTTTGGAGTCATCTCAAAGACAGGGGCACTGTATGTGACGAAGTGATGAACACAAACCCGGGTGAGATTGTTGCATTTGTTTTACAGGATCTTTGTTTCATAGAGTATATGTTTATGCGTATGCACATATAGGATTTATTTGGTGGCATAAAATGCAATTATGGGCACTACTTAGCTTGCACAACTATGCTGATAGATAGTGCAATAAGGAAATATTGTGCTATATTTTGGGCTTGATAGCTATAGAGTTCTATGAGCCTGTTTTTTATGTATGTGTTGGTGTGTTGTCATTTTGTCTGATATCTGGTTTTATAATGAATTATTAATAAAACTATAACTTCAATTTGGGTTGGTAGATTTTCTTGTATTGATTTATCCCCTTAAAAATAGTCTGGGTGAAATGGTGGATGAGGATGAGGAAAAAGCCAATATGCTAAATGACCTTTTTTCAACAGTATTTACATAGGAAAATTCCATGACAGATAACATGATCAATGATAACAAAAATTCCCCATTAAATGTCAAATGCCCCAGCAGGAAGTACGGCAGCGTCTAAAAATCACTAAAGTTGACAAATCTCCGGGCGCGGATGGGATACACCCTCGAGTACTGCAGGAATTAAGTACAGTCATTGATAGACCATTATTTTTAATCTTTAAAGACTCCATAATAACAGGGTCTGTACCACAGGACTGGCGTATAGCAAATTTGCCAATATTCAAAAAGGGGACAAAAACTGAACTCGGTAATTATAGGCCAGTAAGCTTAACCTCTACTGTGGGTAAAATCCTGGAGGGCATTCTAAGGGATGCTATACTGGAGTATCTGAAGAGGAATAACCTCATGACCCAATACAAACATGGGTTTACTAGGGACCGTTCCTGTCAGACTAATCTGATCAATTTCTATGAAGAGGTAAGTTCCGGACTGGACCAAGGGAACCCAGTGGACGTAGTGTATATGGACTTTTCAAAAGGTTTTGATACGGTGCCACACAAAAGGTTGATGCATAAAATGAGAATAATGGGGGTAGGGGAAAATATGTGTAGGTGGGTTAAGAGCTGGCTCAGGGACAGGAAACAAAGGGTGGTTATTAATGGAGCACACACGGACTGGGTCACGGTTAGCAGTGGGGTACCACAGGGGTCAGTATTGGGCCCTCTTCTTTTTAACATATTTATTAGTGGCCTTGTAGGGGGCATTCAGAGCAGAATTTCAATATTTGCAGATGACACTAAACTCTGCAGAGTAATCAATACAGAGGAGGACAATGTTATATTACAGGAGGATTTATGTAAACTAGATACTTGGGCTGATAAATGGCAAATGAGCTTTAATGGGGATAAATATAAGGTCATGCACTTGAGCAGAAAAAATAAGATGTATAATTACTGTATATACTCGAGTATAAGCCGACCCGGGTATAAGCCGAGGCACCTAATTTTGCCTCGGAAAACTGGGTAAGCTTACTGACCCAAGTATAAGCCGGGTATACATTGTCCCCTCATCCCTGTCCTACTCTGTGTGGCTCCCCATCCCATCCTTGTATGCATGGCTGGGCTACCCCCATCCTTGTATGCATGGCTGGGCTTCCCTGTCCTCCCCTGTCCTTGTATGCATGGCTGGGCTTCCCCTGTCCTCCCCCATCCTTTTATGCATGGCTGGGCTCCCCTCGTCCTTGTATGCATGGCTGGGCTTCCCCCATCCTCCCCTGTCCTTGTATGCATGGCTGGGCTTCCCCCATCCTCCTCCGTCCTTGTATGCATGGCAGGGCTTCCCCCATCCTCCCCCGTTTACTCACCCTCCTCACGCGGTCGCTGCACATCCCTGCATCTCCGTTGTCCCGGCGCTGGCAGCTCTCTTTTCCTTTGCTGAGCGGTCACATGGTACTGCTCTTTAAGGTAATGAATATGGGCGCCATGGGAGTGGAGGCACATGCATATTCATTATCTTAATGAGCGGTACCACGTGACCGCTCAGCACAGGAATAGCTGCTGCAACTGGACAACGGAGATACAGGGGCGTTCAGCGACAGCGTGAGGAGGGTGAGTATGATGTCACAGCCGACAGCTCCTGCCGCTGCTGAAAATCTCAGCTCATTCACGAATATATATGGTGTGTGCTTAATTGTAAAACACTGGGCAAAACTGTCACTGAAAAAGACCTGAGTGTATGGGTGGATGACAGACTCACATTTAGTGGCCAATGTCAGGCAGCTGCTGCAAAGGCAAATAAAATAATGGGATGCATTAAAAGAGGCATAGATGCACATGAGGAGAACATCATTTTACCTCTATACAAGTCACTAGTGCGACCACACTTAGAATACTGTGTACAGTTCTGGTCTCCGGTGTATAAGAAAGACATAGCTGAACTAGAGCGGGTGCAGAGAAGAGCGACCAAGGTTATTAGAGGACTGGGGAGTCTGCAATACCAAGACAGATTATTACACTTGGGGTTATTTAGTTTGGAAAAACGAAGACTAAGGGGTGATCTTATTACAATGTATAAATACATGAGGGGACATTACAAAGACCTTTCTAATTATCTTTTTACTCATAGACCTGAGACAGGGACAAGGGGGCATCCTCTACGTCTGGAGGAAAAAAGGTTTAAGCAGAATAACAGACGCGGATTCTTTACTGTAAGAGCAGTGAGACTATGGAACTCTCTGCCGTAAGATGTTGTAATGAGTGATTCAGTACTAAAATTTAAGAGGGGACTGGATACCTTTCTGGAAAAGTATAATGTTACATGTTATATATACTAGATTCCTTGATAGGGTGTTGATCCAGGGAACTAGTCTGATTGCTGTATGTGGAGTCGGGAAGGAATTTTTCCCCCAATGTGGAGCTTACTCTTTGCCACATGGGTTTTTTTGCCTTCTTCTGGATCAACATGTTAGGGCATGTTAGGTTAGGCTATGGGTTGAACTAGATGGACTTTAAGTCTTCCTTCAACCTTAAAAACTATGTTACTATGTTACTTTACATTTTGTTAACTGAGAAAAGTAACCTATGGACAATTATATTTTTAATGCATTTTTTTTCTATACACTCAGAATTAGAGCAGATGCTGGGTATTAAACCCAGCATGCAGGACAGCAGTGGCACTCTTCAGGGTCCATATATGCAGATATCTTCATAAAACTTTGCTTTGTTTCTTTACGTCCACCATTTCTCACAGTCCTGAGTTTATTCAGCATAGTTCGTGATAGCATGGTATGTAGTTCTGCCTGTAACGCTGCCGTTGGGTCCTATGTCTGACAGTCATCTCAGCACAGGAAGAATTCAGCCCCATACACTTAGCTGCATTACTTGACGCAGCAGAGCTTAAATTGTGTTCCTGAATTTTTCCTGTAGTGTGATAACTTATTGACTTACAGGGGTTGTGCGAAATGCATCTACATTTAATATGATGCTCTATCTATTTAATGTAAAAAATAATCATTTTTCCAATATACTTTAATAAAAAAAATGCCTACCCTTCTCTCTCTACTCTAATTCCTATCTATGCTTTTCTTCTTATTTCCAATGACGTTTCATTTCAGTCTTCCAACACACATTGGGAATTCTCAAATGAGAAGTCATCAGGGAGGTTGAGGCTAGTCTCTGCTATCCTGAGCATTTTCTCAGCATGGTGTCCATGGTTCCTCCTGCTAGTTTCATTGTGCACTGACAGTGGGCTTCCTTGCTGGCTCTAAGGAGAAGTCACAAGCCAGCTGGAGACCACTGTCTTGCTGGCTGGTAAGAGCAGTACATCCCCTATATAGAGAAGTGACAAGTTGACAGGTCTCCGACCGGCTCTTCACATATCTGCTCCAGGTGATTGAAAGGTTTCTCGCTATGGGAGAGATCTGTCAATCTACTCTAGCATGCCAGGGAGAAGCTAGCCAGGGGCAAATCCCGACTAGTCTCATCTCTGGCTATTGCCCCCATCCGGTTCTTTAAAGCATACTTTTTCTACAACACCGGAGAGTTCGAGAGGAATAGTTACTTGGCTGCAATCGTGCACCCAGACTCTGATTCATGTTGCCCCTCGTTGAAAGGTTTGATTTAACCTGTTTAAAGGGGTTTACCATGATCAAAAAATATGTGCCCAGGCACATGCATACTTCTAAAACAACACATAGTAGTCACCCTCCCCCGGTCCAATGCCGGCTCCCTTACAGTAATCCAGTCTTTATATACTGGTTGCAGAAGTGATATCACAAGTAGTATGTACATAGCTGCTGCAGCCAATCAATATACTCACTGGTTCTTCCAATGTAGACAAAACGAGCCACTGATTAGCTGTAATGGTGATGTACACTGAAGTGGTGACTTCACCACTACAACCAGTAATCAATGACAGGAGAGCCAGCATTGGACCTGGAGAGGGTGTACCATCTGTGTTTGTATTTTTACAAGCATACAAGTATTGGGTAACATATTTTGTGATTATGGAAAACCCCTTTAAAAATTACACTACAGAATCCTTTGCATGAATTGCATTGTCAGAATTTCACGTTTCACGACCAGAGGGGGATTTAGAGTAATAAATGGCGGCATACATAGGATTTACATCAATCCTCTTTAGGGCTGGGCTATGACCTAAGGTTATCTTGCATTCTAGGACTGGAAGACATCATTGTACACGAAAGCACTTGATCATATAAGGGGACAACAGTAGATTCATCGGTTCAGATTTAGCCCATGCTTCATATTGTTTTACTCAGTTTAACAGAACATATTATTTGAGGTTAACGTGATCTTTACAGATCAATCATTAGTGCAATTTGTGACCTTTTGTAGATAGAGGCATGGGGCTCTCAATACGAAGAATACAAGTAGCTCATACTTATGGTCCTGAGATTTTCACCAGCTGAGAAAGTCAGAAGGTTTTCTTCCCTTCATGACCACTACTCCTTATATACAGACCATGCACACATTCTCCAGCACTGTCTCTCCTAGTCTCTCTGCACCAATGACACACGTGCCATAAATCTCAGCTTTCTTACACCTTCTTGCATCACCATGCGACTGCAATGACAACGCAGGTTCTCTGCAGATCACCACAAAACAAATCATGAAGTCAAACATCATAAAGTTGCACTCTCTAAACATTGTGTATGGAATTAAAGGGGAATTTTCGACAGATCATATAATGGCATATCGCTTGGTTATGCCACAATATTATGGTTGTTGAGAGTCTGTGTAGCTGTGCAGGAAATTCAGTACAGCCCCATTCGATTGAATGGGTTTATGTGCTCAGCTGGTAGATACTGGTAGATGATTGGAGTTAAAGTCTTGGATCTAAACTATCTCTCTTATTAAGCTAGTGCCATCTATACGCTTATCATGTATAGCACTGTCCCTTATTAGACAGTGTCCTCTCTTATTATGAACTGTGTTGTCCACTGTTATATAGTGTACCCTCTTAATGTGTATAGCATGTCAATTATTACAGTGTTCTCCTTTATTATGTATAGTGCCATCCCTTATTACATAGTGTCCTGCCTTATTATGCATAGCACTGTCTTTTTTTAAATACTGTCCTTCACTGTTATATATGGTGTCATCCATTGCTCTCTTATTACAGTCATGGGCAAAAGTATTGACACCCCTGCAATTCTGTCAGATAATACTCAGTTTCTTTGTGAAAATGATTGCAATCACAAATTCTTTGGTATCATTATCTTCATTTAATTTGTCTTAAATGAAAAAAACATAAAAGAGAGTGAAGCAAAAGCAAAACATTGATCATTTTACACAAAACTCCAAAAATGGACCAGACAAAAGTATTGGCACCCTCAGCCTAATATTTGGTTGCACAACCTTTAGCCAAAATAACTGCGATCAACTGCTTCCGGTAACCATCAATGAGTTTCTTACAATGCTCTGCTGGAATTTTAGACCATTCTTCTTTGGCAAACTGCTCCAGGTCCCTGATATTTGAAGGGTGCCTTCTCCAAACTGCCATTTTTAGATCTCTCCACAGGTTTTCTATGGGATTCAGGTCTGGACTCATTGCTGCCCACCTTAGAAGTATCCAGTGCTTTCTCTCAAACCATTTTCTAGTGCTTTTTGAAGTGTGTTTTGGGTCATTGTCCTGCTGGATGACCCATGACCTCTGAGGGAGACCCAGCTTTCTCACACTGGGCCCTACATTATGCTGCAAAATTTGTTGGTAGTCTTCAGACTTCATAATGCCATGCACACGGTCAAGCAGTCCAGTGCCAGAGGCAGCAAAGAAACCCCAAAACATCAGGGAACCTCCGCCATGTTTGACTGTAGGGACCGTGTTCTTTTCTTTCAATGCCTCTTTTTTTCTCCTGTAAACTCTATGTTGATGCCTTTGCCCAAAAAGCTCTACTTTTGTCTCATCTGACCAGAGAACATTCTTCCAAAACGTTTTAGGCTTTCTCAGGTAAGTTTTGGCAAACTCCAGCCTTGCTTTTGTTATGGCTACGACCGCAGACGCGGCCAAGCCGACGCCTCCTCGTCGCCTGACCATGACGACGTGGGCGAGCATCCCAAAAAGGAATGCAATGTGGACCCACTGGACCACAAAGAGTAACCTTGACCTTCCCAGACTAGGGAAGGGCAGCGAGCAGGGTATGTGGCAGCTGAGGATGTGAACAAGATGTTAATATGCAGAACTAGACTACACTGCACAACTTCAGGTATGAAGAAACAAAGTTTACTTAAATGAAAGCACAGTACATAACAAAACATAATGATGTCAGGATCCCGATTCCACACATCAAGGAAGGGTACACGTCTCAGACGTCAGACGATGGCAGGAGTCATCACGGGTTGATGCAGTCCAGGATCAACTGGCACGGGTATACTAGGATGGCCTCTCTCTCAGGCCTCAGGTGTAGTACAGGCTCAGCAGGAGAACATCAGACAGCGATCCCAGAAGAACGTCGTCACTGGGTGAACCCCGGGAAACCGGTGGAACATCGGATCACAGGCTAGACATCAGGACACAGGCAGGACCTCAGGACACAGGCAGGACATCAGGAAAAAAAACACCTTGGACAAACGTCAGACGATGGCAGGAGTCAACACGGGTTGATGCAGTCCAGGGTCATCTGGCACAGGCTTACTAGGATGGCCTCTCTCTCAGGCCTCAGGCGTAGCACAGGCTCAGCAGGAGAACATCAGACACCGATCCCAGAAGGACGTCGTCACAGGGTGGTCCTCAGGACATCAGGACATCGGACACAGGAACATTGCACAAATTACACAGTTCAGACAGGATCAGGTACTGGATATGCAGCCTCCAGGATAGGTGGATCTGGGTACTCTGCTCCCAGAACAGGCGGACAAAACAAGATACTAACGGATCTGGGTATTCTGCCCCCAGAGCAGGCGGGATCTGGGTACTCTGCTCCCAGAACAGGCAGACAAAACAAGATAGAAACGGATATGGGTATTCTGCCCCCAGAGCAGGTGGTAGACATGTATCAGCTCTCCCAGAACAGACTGCAGACAGAACGGGAGCTGCATACCTAACTCACTGGGCAAGACACAGAAACACAATGCAATGCTCTGGGCCACGCTCAGCAGCAAAGAGGAAGTATATATAGGAGCTGCTCCTCAGCAATAGGCTGTAGAAGCAACACAGGTGCACACTCAAACCCTGATAAAAGCAGGGTAGGTGTGGCCGCGCACATCATAAAACAACCAGAAACCATTACAGCACAGTTAGCACATGAATCATCAAACAATGTGTGCAAACTGTAAAGCGCTGCGGAATATGTTAGCGCTATATAAAAATAAAAGATTATTATTATTATTATGTCAATATTACAATGACAATAGATTATTGGGTCGCCAATTAGGCTTATTTGTTATCTTTTTTAGAAGAAGGCAACAGTTGTCTCATTTACAGAAATCAAAATCTCGGAAAAAAATGTTTTTAATTGCACATTAATAGGTATCAATGTGAAACAAACAGTTGAGTATGATGTAGACATATGAACAGGAGGATATCTACAAAGGCGTTTATGAGATTTACAGCTTCCTAATTTAATAATCTCAACTTAGATGGCAGATTCCCTTAGAGCTGCTGATAACCATCAAACATATTTTGGAATATCTAATGTGTATAGGGACCCTCTTGGAAAAAAAGGCAGAAGAAAAACCTTCTTAAAAATATAAGTATACAATAACACCTACAACAGGGATTTAAAGGGGATTACTAAAAGGAACATTGAACAACTGCTAAAAATACTACTAATAATAATATTAATAATGGCGCTTTCCAGACTTCTACTGACTACAGAACCACTCCAGTCTGTAGCCGATAGCATCAATTACCGATCTACCTAGAGGAACTCCTACTCTAACACATATGTAGCACAAAACATTACAGAAGAAGCAGTGAGCAAACAACAATGTAAAACATTATACCCAAATATTAGAAATAATATGAGAACATCCACCAACAATGAAACAGAAGATCATAGAACCATACATGGTTCAGCTAATGTTCAGAAAATCCAGACAGCTTTACCATATAGCTATACCCAGCAGGTTATAACACCTGTATATAATTCTATGCTGTTCTCACCGTGCTGGAGCTGACACTGTCTATCTCCTGTTTTCCAAGGAACCCCTCTGTGATCTTGATGATGTTGGGAAACGCATTATGGAAGGTGGTCGCATAACCTTGAAGACTAAATTCAGTTGAAGTCCATTCAACCTTAGTAGGATCCATTTTTCCAGGTTGCTGCAATTTGTTGTAAGGAACACTCCGGTCATACTACACAAGGAAGAATGAGAGCAGGAAGTGATAGAAAATAAAAAGGCTACAATGGGAAAAAAAAACCTGCAACTAGGCGGAGTACTCTGTATAGTAACCCTTTCTGTCCATAGAGAGCAGCAAAAGTAAAAGATATTTTTTATGTCTAAATGAAAATGATTCAGTTTTATTATTCAGTAATATTATGCTAACTCTTAGCAAGTGAACAATACCGCCAAATTCATTCCTATGTACACAGTTGCATACTGCATTTCTCCAAATGATGTAACTTGCTACAAAAGAAGTATATTATAAGGGAATGTTTTTACTCTGGCTTCTTGACAAGAGTATATGACTAAGGCCGGCGTCACACTAGCGAGTTTTACGGACGTATGAGCGCAGAAAATACGTCCGTAAAACTCGCAAAACAAACGTCCCAATTATTCTCTATGCCCCTGCTCCTATCTGCCGTATTTTACTGATCAGTATTATACGGCTTTCTACGGCGGTAGAAAATCGCAGCATGCTGCGTTTGTCAACGTATTCCGCAAATAAAACGCCAATGAAAGTCTATGGAAGCCCCAAAAATACGGATTACACACGGACCAGCAGTGTGACTTGCGAGAAATACGCAGCGCTGTTAGAGAGAAAAGCCGGCAATTCAGCGCGGTGTACAGTAAAATCACACTGACAGCTTACAATAGAATAGGTATAATAAATGTGTACACATAGAATACGTATATATATATATATATATATATATATAATGTCAGTGAGACACATATATATATATATATTAATATTTCATCCAGCGCGATATAGCAGAAAGCCGGTAATTCAATTACCGGCTTTTGCTATCTCCTTCCTAAAACCCGACATGATATGAGACCTGGTTTACATCCAGTGAACCATCTCATATCCCCATTTTTTTTGCATATTCCACACTACTAATGTTAATAGTGTGTATATACAAAATTTGGCCGTTCTAGCTATTAAATTAAAGGGTTAAATGGCGGAAAAAATTGGCGTGGGCTCCCGCGCAATTTTCTCCGCCAGAGTAGTAAAGCCAGTGACTGAGGGCAGATATTAATAGCCTGGAGAGGGTCCACGGTTATTGGCCCCCCCCCCCTGGCTAAAAACTAAATACTAATAAAGAGTTAAAAAAAAGACACACACATTATTAAAAATTATTTTAATGAAAAAAATCACAAAGGTTGTTGTAATAATTTATTCTACGCTCAATCCACTCACTGAAGACCCTCGATCTGTAACAAAGTCAAAATAATAAACCAACAATATACATACCTTCCGAAGACCTGTAAAGTCCCACGATGTAAATCCATCTGAAGGGGTTAAAATATTTTGCAGCCAGGAGCTCTGCTAATGCAGCTGCTCCTTGCTGCAAAACCCCGGAGAATGAAGGTAAAGTAGGTCAATGACCTATATTTACCTGCATTTGCGGTGAGGCGCCCTCTGCTGGTTGTCCCTAGATCGTGGGAACTTTCCTAGAAAGCTCCCAGGCTCGAGTTCATAAAAGGCGCCCTCTGCTGGTTGTCCTCATATGAACTCGAGCCTGGGAGCTTTCTAGGAAAGTTCCCACGATCTAGGGACAACCAGCAGAGGGCGCCTAACCGCAAATGAAGGTAAATATAGGTCATTGACCTACTTTACCTTCATTCCCCGGGGTTTTGCAGCAAAGAGCAGCGCTGCATTAGCAGACCTCCTTGCTGCAAAATATTTTAACCCCTTCAGATGGATTTACATTGTGGGACTTTACAGATCTTCGGAAGGTATGTATATTGTTGGTTTTTTTTTTTGGTTACAGATCGAGGGTCTTCAGTGAGTGGATTGAGCGTAGAATAAAATATTACAACAACCTTTGTGATTTTTTCATTAAAATACTTTTTAATAATGTGTTTGTGTATTTTTTAACCCTTTACTACTATTGGATTAATAATGGATAGGTGTCATAATTGACGCCTCTCCATAATTAATTTGGCTTAATGTCACCTTACAATAGCAAGGTGGCATTAACCCTTCATTACCCCATATCCCACCGCTACACGGGAATGGGAAGAGAGTGGCCAAGTGCCAGAATAGGGGGCAGATGTTTTTAGCCGGGGGGGCAATAATCATGGACCCTCTCCAGGCTATTAATATCTGCCCTCAGTCATTGGCTTTACTACTCTGGCGGAGAAAATTGCGCGGGAGCCCACGCCAATTTTTTCCGACATTTAACCCTTTAATTTAATAGCTAGAACGGCCAAATTTTGCATATACACACTACTAACATTAGTAGTGGGGAATATGCAAAAAATGGGGATATGAGATGGTTTACTGTATGTAAACCATGTCTCATATCATGTCGGGTTTAGGAAGGAGATAGCAAAAGCCGGTAATTGAATTACCGGCTTTAAAGCTATCTAGCGCTGTATGAAGTAATAATATATATACATATATGTGTCTACTGACATATATATATATATATATATATTGTGACGCCCAGGAGACCGGGATACCCAGCACCGGACCAATGGAGTCTGTCTCTTGAGGGGGATGTCACGGGTGGCTTGACCCGGTGCTGTGGCCTCAGGCAATGCACAGTGTAAGGGGTATCATGAGGGGACAGGCACTTACTTGATCAGCAGCAGGTTCTCCCAGCGGTGACGATCCCGATCCTGGATAGATGGCTATTGTCCAAATGAAAGACTGAGGCACTGAAACGTTTAACCAGTTTACTTTAACATAAAAGGATTTACAACCAGTCCTGTCACTGGAGTCTGTATGGGAACTCTGAGTTACTTTGACCCTGCCGGGGTCTTCGCCTCTTATTGTGCGCAATTTCTGTGTGGCCCTGCTGCTGTATGTGAACTGGCTACCGGCCCAATCTGTCCCCTCCGGGTCCTGGTTCGACGGGCAACCCGAGTCCTTTTATCGGTTTACCCCCTCTGGGAGTACCGCTGAACTCTGTGTCTGTTGCTGCGTCCGACCCTAGTGAAGCTGATATCACCTCACGTTTTTCCGGTTGCTGTATTATATATAATGAATACAGCCACGGATCCGGTATCCGTCTTTGCACCTGTTCTGGGTAGTGATTAATGCTACCCGGTTCTCACAATGTCCTTTTTCTCTATCCCTCTTCTCCTCAGGCCGGTGATTTAGGCCTGGTAACAGTCACAGGGCTGTTAGAGATTCAACTGTATGACCTCTCACTTTCAGCTCCTTGGCCCAACTGCCATTTCTTCTCTCAGACCAGAATGGATTAAGGGGAGTCTCTGGAGCTCCCCCTTCTGGCCGGAGGTGGTAGTGCAGTTTTGCTATTTTAGTATTTGTGTCTAGTGTCAGTAACTATTTTTGTGGCAAATACCCCTAGGGGTGCCACATTCCCCCTTAGTTAAGAACAGTACTCCGGGACTGTGGGACGATAACATTTTGAAATAACAATTAATATGTACAGAGTCTTAAAAATGAAAAGTTACAAAAACCACTCAAGGAAACAAAAATAGAGTTCTGTAAAAAGTCACTTCAAATAGCGTCCATTAATACAGTTCTACCCTTGAAGGTACTCAATATAAAGTCTAAAGAAAGTTCAAAAAGAGCAAAAAGCAAAGTTCAAAAAGCAGTCTTTCCGGAGCTTTGATTTAGTGCCTCCGGGCTGATAACAAGTTCAAGAATATGCAAGAAGTTCATACAGACAAGTCTCTGTAGGTACTGGGCTTAAACGTTGCAGACTGATAACAATGACTATACTACATTTTCTGTTTAACTATATACGGCATAACATATATACAATTCACATTATGAGCTTTATAGTTGGTAATCTGCATACCTGGCCGGTAATTGACCCTGGGTACTACGCTGTGATCTACGTAATAGCGGTATCTCTTCATGTGGAGTACTACTGTCTACTGCGGATGTAGTATCTGCCCGCTCTGCTAAAGATAATTCCATAACTATGGAGTTGGCAAGTCCACCGTGAATGGGATTACTCTTTTCAGGAATCTGTTCTTCCTGGCCTGGAACCTCCTGTAGTACGGGGTCAGCCTCTTCCTGTCTTGGGACTTCTGGTATTGGGTTCGGTGTTGGATAAAAGGCCACCATGGGAACCACTACTGCACCATGGTATGTTAGTAGGGTTTTGGGAAAGTCTCCTATACAGGTGTGATACACTTCCTCTTCTTTTTCCTTTACTGGTTGAACCTGTATGGGTTGAATAACTTCCGGTTCTGGCTGGACAACGTCTGGCTCTTTCAATGCTTCCGGACATAATTTAATATTGTCTCTTGACACTAGTACAGATGTTAAGCCTCCGTTTTTGCTAATGAGACACATTTTAGGATTATCCACTCTTGTTGGTAAAACTGTGTAGGGTACGGCTTCCCACTGATTGTCCAGTTTATTGGTTCGACGATTTCTCTTGAGCACTTGGTCACCCGGTCTTAATGGGGTCGCTAGAGCATTCTGGTTGAAAGTTCGCTCTTGTCTTTCTCTAGTTTGCTGAAGGCTTCTTTCCACACTCTCTTGCACTTGGCGATACTGCTTTTGCCGTATGATATCCCAATTGGAGTCTTGAACTTCTGCGTCTGGTTTCAGAATTCCCATTTCTAGATCGATTGGTAATTGGCCGGGTCTTGCACGCATAAGATAAGCTGGGGTGCAGTTGGTGGAGCTCACCGGGACATGATTATACAGATCCACCAAGTCAGGCAATTTCTCTGCCCATTGATTCCTTTCTGTCTCAGGTAAAGTCTTTAGTAGGTCTATTACTATATGGTTCATCTTCTCGCATAAGCCGTTTGTTTGTGGATGATAGGCCGTCGTCCTGATCTTTTTGCAACCATACATATTACAGAATTCTCTGAAGATCTCTGATTCAAAGGCTGTACCTTGGTCGGTGAGAACCTGTTCCAGATATCCATGGGGTCTACAAAAGTACGTTTGGAACGCTTTGGCTGCTGTTTTTGCTGTCAGATCTTTTACGGGTACTACTACCAAGAAGCGTGAATAATGGTCCACGATGGTCAAGGCATAGACATAGCCGGACCGGCTTGGTATTAACTTCACGTGGTCTATGGCTACAAGTTCAAGTGGTTGTTTGGTGATTATGGGCTGCAGTGGTGCTCTTTGGTTCTTTTGATCGTTTCTTCTGAGGTTGCACGGGCCACAATTTCTGCACCACTGTTCGATTGATTTTCTCATCCCGACCCAATAAAATCTTTCTCTTAGAAGTACTTCTAACTTTTTCCAACCAAAGTGACCAGCACCATTATGGTAAGCTTCGAGGACCATCTTGACATCTTGTTTAGGCACGATAATCTGCCAAACCAATTCATGTGTTTTCGGATTGGTGTACCTTCTACAGAGCTTCCCTTGATACAGGAACATTTTGCCTCTCTCTTTCCAGAGTTGATGCGTCTCTTCTGGGGCATCCTCATCGGGATATGCACTTTGCTCAGTTAACAGTTCCTTCACCAACTTCACAGCCGGATTGCTGTCTTGGGTGTCAGCCCATCTATGGTGTGCTAACGGATTAAAATGCGCCTCTTGTTGTTTCTGATAGGTACTTGACTGATGATGTTTTGCCTTGGGATGATGGAAGGCTGGTAGTTCAATTTCTTCAAGCTCCCCCGTTTCTTCTTCTACATCTCTCAAGTGTGGCATCCGGGATAGGGCATCGGCATTTCCATTCTTGCGACCTGCTCGATACTTGATCTTGAAGTTGTAATTAGATAACCAGGCTATCCATCGCTGTTCTAACGCACCTAATTTGGCTGTATCCAGGTGGGTCAACGGATTGTTGTCAGTATAGACAATAAATTCTGCAGCGGCCAGATAGTGTTTGAAACGTTCCGTCACAGCCCAAACTACTGCCAGTAGTTCCAATTTGAAGGAGCTGTAATTTTCTGAATTTCTTTCAGTAGGCCGGAGCTTTCTATTTGCAAAGGCGATGACTTTCTCCCGACCTTCTTGCTTTTGTGACAGCACCGCTCCTAGTCCCACATTACTGGCATCGGTGTAGAGGATGAAAGGTTTATGGTAATCTGGGTATGCCAGAACCTCTTCTCCGGTTAGTGCCTTCTTTAGTTGTTCAAAGGAGTCTTCCCTTTCGTCGTTCCACTGAAAAGGAGGGTTTCGGTTTGAAGATTTCTTCGTCTGCCCTACCAAGGTGTCTTGCAAGGGTGCTGCCAACTTGGTAAATCCTTTTATAAATCTGCGATAGTAACCCACCAATCCCAGGAATTGTCTCACTTCTTTTGCGCTGGTAGGTCTTGGCCAATCCCTTATGGCGCTTATTTTCTCGGGATCTGGTGCTACTCCCTCCGAACTCACGATGTGTCCCAGGTACTGTACCTTTGGCTTGAGAAGGTGACATTTGGATGGCTTGACTTTCATGCCATACCTGGATAAGGCTTCGAACACTTCTGCCAGGTCTATTAAGTGTTGTTCGTAAGTCTTTGAGTAGACGATCACATCATCTAGGTACAGGAGGACGGTCTCGAAGTTCTTGTGTCCGAGGCAGCATTCCATCAGCCGCTGGAAGGTACCGGATGCGTTGCAGAGTCCGAACGGCATGCGATTAAATTCACATAGACCCATTGGTGTGGTGAATGCCGTCTTTTCCTTATCTCTCTCAGCCACAGGGACTTGCCAATACCCGCTTGTTAAGTCTAAGGTGGAAAAATAATTAGCAGATTTCAAAGCAGTTAAGGACTCTTCTATCCTAGGCAAGGGGTAGGCGTCTTTATGGGTGATGTTATTAATCTTCCGGTAGTCTACGCACATTCTCATGGTTCCGTCCTTTTTTTTGACAATCACTAGAGGGGCCGCCCAGGGGCTACAGCTGTCTCTTATTACCCCGGCCTGTTTCATTTCCCTCAGCATATATTTTGCACATTGATAGTGAGCGGGCGGTATGGGTCTATATCTTTCTTTTATTGGGGGATGGTCACCTGTGGGGATTGTGTGTTCTACCCCTTCTATCCGTCCGAAGTCCAATGGGTGTTTACTGAAGACTTGTTCATATTCCGTCACTAGCCTATACACCCCTTGTTTTTGATGGGTAGATGTTGAATTTATGCCCACGTGTAGCTGTTGGCACCAATCCTCCATTTCTCCATCTGAGCCATTGCCTTCCACCTGACAGGTTGGTTCTAAGGGCTCAATGGTTGTGATGGCATTGTTGTCAACAGTATATAGCTTTGCCATTGTAGCATACCTTGGCAAAGTGACCTCTTCCTCTCCACAGTTCAAAAGTCATACCGGCACTCGTCCCCGGTGTACCTCGACTATCCCTCGTGCTGTGAGTATAGTGGGCCTGCTGTCGATGTACACTGGTTCTATTAAAGGGAACCTGTCACCTGAATTTGGCGGGACTGGTTTTGGGTTATATGGGCGGAGTTTTCGGGTTTTTGATTCACCCTTTCCTTACCTGCTGGCTGCATGCTGGCTGCAATATTGGATTGAAGTTCATTCTCTGTCCTCTATAGCAGAGGTCCCCAACTCCAGTCCTCAAGGCCCACCAACAGGTCATGTTTTCAGGATTTCCTTTGCATTGCACAGGTGATGCAATTATTACCTGGGCAAGACTAAGGAAATCCTGAAAACATGACATGTTGGTGGGCCTTGAGGACTGGAGTTGGGGACCCTTGCTCTATAGTACACGCCTGCGCAAGGCAAGATTGCTTTGCGCAGGCATGTACTATGGAGGACAGAGAATGAACTTCAATCCAATATTGCAGCCAGCATGCAGCCAGCGGGTAAGGAAAGGGTGAATCAAACACCCGAAAACTCCGCCCATATGACCCAAAACCAGTCCCGCCAAATTCAGCTGACAGAGTCCCTTTAAGGCTTGATAATCTCGTCCCTTAGTACCAATGGCTGCTCTACACCATACCAGCATTTCTGTTTTTGGTGGGATTACAATAGACGTTGGATCACTTACCCTCACACTGCCGATTTCTCCACCTGCAACTTCTACCTGTTGCCTTAACATCAATACTTTTATTTCCCTCCGGAGAACTCTCTGCTGGCAGGATTGGGCAGTTTCAGCAATTTGCTGTAAGACAGAAATGACTTCGGAAAAGCAGTTCTCTAACACATTCATTCCTATCAATACAGTTGGTTCACAGTTCCGCCGGTCAACATCAACAACAATTATACCCTGTTTCTTCAGTTGTACTTTACCAATCTTTATGGTCATCTCCCTGAATCCTAGTTTCGGTACCAACTTACCATTACTGGCCCATATATCTAGTTCAACATCAGAGGGCCCTTTATCAATATCTGCATCAGCCCAGTACCTCTTATAAAGGATATACGGTATAGATGAAATCTGGGAACCTGTGTCCAGCAAAGCGTTGAGGGGAATTCCGTCCAGCACGATAGGGATAATGGGTCGTCCTCCGATGTACCTGTCGTGCCAGGGTGTTGGGCCTTGAAAGTTCATTCCTGCGAAGCGGCCCGCATTCCCAGGGGATTCCTGTTTAAATCACAATCTCGTGCAAAGTGGCCCGGCTGCTGGCAACGGCGGCAAATGGGCTGTCCATCCGGTTGGTAGCGGTCGCGGGGTCGTCCTCTCCATGTCGGGTATCTCCGGGGTCTCATCCATGGAACATCCTCTCTACAGTTTGCCAACTCCATCTTGTGTCCTCTCATCTCCTGCATGGTTTTAGCCATTGAAGCAACAACATCAGCTAAAGAGTCAAGCTTTTGTTGAAGAGCCTCATTAGTACTGGGCCCCAGGGGCTTAGCAATGGCCCCAGACATAGCTGATGTCACTGGCACTCCCTGTTGTTGAGGTGCCTCTGCCATGGGTTGCGCAAGATCCTGATCCCGAGGTGCCTCTGCCAGCTGGAGACGTATAGCGCTCTCCTTTAATTGGGCAAATGTCAATTCAGGGTTCTTAAAAACAAGCATGCTCACATGCCCCCGGTGAGAAGGGGTGTAGAGTCCCTCAATAAATTGATCTCTTAGCAGTTTATCCGCTCCGGTGTTAAAAATGGGTTCAGCCAGTGTAAGTGATTTAAGGGCTTCCTGCAGGTTTAAGGCAAAGTCTCTCACGCCCTCATTAGCTTTTTGTTTGCAATTAAAGAATCGTATTTTAGCTTTGCTGCTGGCCGTGGTTTCAAATGTAGCTTTTAATCCAGCAAATATGCGTTCAACAGTGCCTTTTAGATCAGCTGCCCATGCTGTGACTTCTCGCTTAGCATGGCCACTTAACTGCATCATCAGGAGACTAACACGCTGAACTTCACCCACAGGGAACATGTCAAAATGGGCCAGCATCTTTTCTCTGAAATCGTCAAGGGTATTAGGCTCACCTTCATACATTGGAAGCCATGGGCCACCCGGGGTATATGGCATCAGCACCGGCATGATGGGCGCCACTCCTTGCACCGCTGCGCTGCCGGACTCTCTATTGACACTCTGTCTTTCAGCTGCATTAGCGTTGCCGGGTGCTGCGGCGTCTCCGTGCTGCGACATACTGTGCCCCCTTAGTTAATCCGGACCCTTCCGGTCCTCCGCTTCCGTCGGGATAGTGTAGATTCGTTCCGCTGTGCAGCAGGATCGATTTTCCCCTTGCTCTGAAGTCAGAGCGCTCAGCTTGGTGCCGCCCACAATGACACGCCCCCTGCTGCTCCCGCCCGCCGCGCGCTCTGTAATGGCGGATTCTGAAGTTTTTCAGTTAGACTGGGGCTCAGGTGATGGCGTAGCTCAATTAACAGTCTCGTGCCTAACGGTTATGAAGTGATTACCTCAGGGGATGGCGGCCATCTTTACTCCATTATAACCAATGGGGAAAAGTCACTTTCAATAGTTTTCAATGGGGAATGGATTTTTCTTTAATAAAGTCAATTTTCAACATTTTTCATCCCAGTTTTCACAGTTTTGGGCTCCAATCACGGCACACAATACCCGGTACACGGGCTGGCTAGATCCTGTTCGTGACGCCAATTGTGACGCCCAGGAGACCGGGATACCCAGCACCGGACCAATGGAGTCTGTCTCTTGAGGGGGATGTCACGGGTGGCTTGACCCGGTGCTGTGGCCTCAGGCAATGCACAGTGTAAGGGGTATCATGAGGGGACAGGCACTTACTTGATCAGCAGCAGGTTCTCCCAGCGGTGACGATCCCGATCCTGGATAGATGGCTATTGTCCAAATGAAAGACTGAGGCACTGAAACGTTTAACCAGTTTACTTTAACATAAAAGGATTTACAACCAGTCCTGTCACCAGAGTCTGTATGGGAACTCTGAGTTACTTTGACCCTGCCGGGGTCTTCGCCTCTTATTGTGCGCAATTTCTGTGTGGCCCTGCTGCTGTATGTGAACTGGCTACCGGCCCAATCTGTCCCCTCCGGGTCCTGGTTCGACGGGCAACCCGAGTCCTTTTATCGGTTTACCCCCTCTGGGAGTACCGCTGAACTCTGTGTCTGTTGCTGCGTCCGACCCTAGTGAAGCTGATATCACCTCACGTTTTTCCGGTTGCTGTATTATATATAATGAATACAGCCACGGATCTGGTATCCGTCTTTGCGCCTGTTCTGGGTAGTGATTAATGCTACCCGGTTCTCACAATATCCTTTTTCTCTATCCCTCTTCTCCTCAGGCCGGTGATTTAGGCCTGGTAACAGTCACAGGGCTGTTAGAGATTCAACTGTATGACCTCTCACTTTCAGCTCCTTGGCCCAACTGCCATTTCTTCTCTCAGACCAGAATGGATTAAGGGGAGTCTCTGGAGCTCCCCCTTCTGGCCGGAGGTGGTAGTGCAGTTTTGCTATTTTAGTATTTGTGTCTAGTGTCAGTAACTATTTTGTGGCAAATACCCCTAGGGGTGCCACAATATATATATATATATATATAGACAGTATATATGTTTTTTTGTTTTTTTTACACATGGATCCCTTGTATAGCCGTATGTCGGTTTTGCAAGCCTGCGATAAAAACACGCAGTACGGATGCCATACGGATTACATACGGAGGATGCCATGCGCAAAAAACGCTGACACACCCTGCCTACGGAGGAGCTACGGACCACTATTTTGGAGACTTTTCAGCGTATTACGGCCGTAATATATGGACCGTATTGTCTTACGCTGAGTGTGACTCCAGCCTAATAGTGAGAGAACAAGATATGGCCTGTAAGTCAGGGCCTCCTCCACCATCACACCCACACTACCAATGGTATTTGCATTCTGGATGCAGATACTGGTGAAGACAATATTATAACAGGGAGCCATTATCTCCCTCTTCCATCAATCTCTATGAAGCGGAGGTCTGACATCTCAAGGCAGCAGGCACAATGACATCACTATATCATATCCATTGTGCAGAGCTTCAGGACATATGCTGCAGAGATCAGAGAAGTGAGGTAAAATGGAAATGTAAGTCATTTTCTTTTTTATCATTATTATTTTATCAATGATTATGGGGCCATCATACTGTGTGTAAGAGGCTGTGGGACCATTACAAAGTGTGGGGAACTTTAGGGGACATCATATATGTGTGGAGGACTGTGTGAGGCCCATCATACTGTGTGTAAGAGGCTGTGGGACCCTTACAAAGTGTGGGGAGCTTTAGGGGCCATTATATATGGGTGGAGGGCTGTGTGAGGGTCATTATGATGTGTGGGGTCCATCATACTATGTAGAGGGCTGTGTAGGGTGTATTTTACTGTGTAGAGAGCTGTGTGTGGAGCCATTATACTGTAAGGAGTGTTGTGGGCACCATTACGCTGTGTGGAGGGCTGTGTGTCTATTATATTGTGTGGAGGACTGTGTGGGTGCCATTATACTGTGTGAAGAGCAGTATGAGGGCCTTTATGCTGTGTTGGGGGACTGGAGGGGCCAAGATACTTTGTTGTGAGACTGTGGCGGGTGTCATACTGTGTTTTGGGACTGTTGTGGCCATCATACTGTGTTTTCTGACTGTGGGAGCTATCATACTGTTTTGTGGGACAGTGGGGGCCATCAAACTGTGTTGTGAGACCTTGGGGGTCATCATACTGTGTTGAAGGTCACTGTGGTCCTCTTAAAGTGTGTGTGTGTGTGTGTGTGTGGATCGCCCCCAGACACAGGGCCACGCGTTTCGGTACCGGGCCTCTCTGGTTCGGTTATGAGGCTGTCACGGTGGCTAGGCCCGGTCCACGACCCTGCTAAGGGGCATCCAATGATGGTAGTAAAGCAGTCTGTCAGGGGTTCGTGACGCCACCTGTGGTGTTCGGTCAGGGTGACCGACGCTGCTATGGGGTCCACTGGGGTGATGGAATGGCAGCTGGATGGTATACCTTCCCACAGGTGAAGTATGTCCCCAGGGCTTACCAGTAAGGTGGATGGTGACGGTGTGAGGTACAGTCAATAATGAGGACACAAGGTTGCAGTCTCTTTACCTCTTTACTGAAGGCTTCAGGATCCTCAATCCAGAGTACGTTTAACAGGGCTCTCAGAGACCGGCCGGTCCGATGGGCACATCCAGAGTTTCCTTCGCAGATGGAAATCGTTGCCTACCAATAGCGCCTGTGTGTTGTAGTCCTATCCTGCTGAGCATTCGGAATAGTCCTCACAACTGCTGTTCTCGTTCACTCGTTCTCTACAGCTCTCTCTCTCGTTCTTTGGTTCCAGATGTTACTAGTTTCTAACGTCCCCCAGGTATGTTATGGCTAGGACGCCACCCGTATGACGGGAAGGCTTGGAGGTCTTCCGGGACCCTAGAGACGCCCCTCTCCCAATGTTGCCCCCTATGTCTTCGTAGGTGTAGTAAGGTAGATAGCCAACCTATGATTAACTGTCCAGCGGAGTTTGAAGTAAGGCCTGAAGTCAGTTACTCCTACGGTGTTCCGGCCACCGACTACGCGCCTCAGTAAGATGTTGCCTCTCTCTCTCTCGGCATGACTCTTACTGGCTCTCCTTTGTGCTTGATCTCGTTTACCCGGTTCCACAATATCCTTCCCTTCGTGTCTCTTTCTTAGGATACCGCCGCAGGGTGTGCAGGCGCGGTTCCGTTACGTTCTGTTCTGTTCGCTAGGCACCTGCCAGGTTCCCACGCCTGACAGGGGCCCCCCTGTGCCTTCTCCCTGCAACACCCCCTGCCACGGGATGTTGCCTGAATCCAACCCAGTCAGCTTCTGACTAACTTCCTCCCCAGCCCCTAGTTTTACCAGTGTGAGGAGTGGCCCAATAAATAAAGTCTTTTTCTCCCCCTAGTGGCCGGAGTGTGAAGTGTAATGTGTTCTGGTGATACCTGGTCAGGAGAACTCCTTAGTGCCATCAGACGTACCGCTTGCTCCCCTTAGCAGAGCGCCATACTGCAACGACCAGGTCTCTGGGGCGCTGCATGTGTGTGTGTGTGTGTAGGAAATGTGGGGACATCACTGTGTTGGGGTGGTATGGAGGTCATCATACCGTGCATATAGAGGGTACTACAGGGGAATTTACTGTTTGGGTTTCTTACTGTGTGTGGGGGATTTTCATGTTACCATCTTGCTTTATGGGGGTTACGAAAGGTTTAACGCAGTGGGTGAGAACACTAAGAGGCTTTAATAGGAGTAAAATTGCTTTACCCCTAAAAAGTGCTGCAACATATATCTCGCTCTGTCTTTAAACATTTGTAGCTATGCCCTTCTGTGATTATGCCTATGTGCTGCAACCCAGCCTACTCTGCCAACTTTTTGTTTTGTTTTGGACTGGGGCCAATTAGGACTTTTGCCATGTTGTGCCATGATTGCTATGTATGCCTTTGCTTCCTGGTGTATGAAAAAGTGTCAAGAACTTGAAGCAGTATGAATTTCGATCAATTCTGGTGCTTTTCCCGACTCTTCCCACTTGTCCTGGTGCGGTGTCAAGTGGGGTAATAATTGAGGGTTGATATTACCTTTATATTGTCAGGTGACATCAAACCCAGAGGTTAGTAATGGAGAGGCGTCTATAAGATGCCCCTATTACTAACCCCATAGTCATATTATATAAGAAAACAAAACACCACTAGAATAAAGTCATTTAATTGAAAGGATGACACAAACTCCTTTAATGAATCTAAATTAAACCATACTCACATCATCACCCATTTTACTGAAGCAATGGTCACCTGTAATAAAACAAAAATAAAAACAACCATATGCCTCTTCTGACTGTCATTCTGTCCCACGCCGTAATCTATATCTGGGGATAAACAGTTTTCAACCAGGACGGTGCCAAGATGCGACCGTCCAGGCTGAGAACCACTGAAGTATTAGCTGCTGCGAGCGCAGTCTCAGTGACTAGCAGTGACGTAATTGAGGTTTCTGCCTTAACAAAGTGGCTTAAGGATAATAAAGTCAATGTTTTTTAGTGTCCAACAAATGTGTTAGACCGCACCCAATACTGACACCGTCTCCATGGACATCAGGGCGCTCGTCCACACCAGGGGGTCCGTCCCAGCAAAAGAGTCCACAATCGAAATATAAAAAGGATAGCGCCACACCAGGAAGTGACAGACAGTACCTTTCTTTATTCTGCCTCCTGCGGCGACGTTTCGGTCCGTGGATAATAAAGTCAATGTTTTTTAGTGGACATCACAAAGCCCTGATCTCAATCCTATTGAAAATGTATGGGAAAAGCTGTAAAGTCATGTGCGAGCAATGCGACCTACAAACCTGAGTCAGTTACACCAGTTTTGTCAGGAGGAATGGGCCCTAATTCTGACCAACAATTGTGATAAGCTTTTGCAAGGATATATCAAACGTTTTGACCTAAGTTATTGAGTTTAGGGGCAATGGTACCAAATACTAATGAAATGTATGTAAACTTTTGACTTTGCGGTAAGAATAATAAAACATGCCTTAAAACATTCTCTCTCTCTCTCTCTCTCATTATTTTGGCATTTGCCAAATATTAATAATTATGGTAATCCTAACTGACCTAAAACGGGAAAGGTTTGTTCTGATTTCATGTCAGTTATTGAGAAAAACATGCATAATGTGTCTATACACTGTGTTCCAAATTATTATGCAAATTGTATTTAAGTGTCATAAAGATTAAATTGTTTTGTTTTTCAAATAAACTCGTGGATGTTATTGTGTCTCAGGGCTCAATGGATCACTAATATTGATAATTAGTTTTCCAGGTGATTCTAATTAAAGGAAAACTACCTAAAAAATGATGTTCCACATTATTAAGCAAGCCACAGGTTTCAAGCAATTTGGGAAATAAAAAGGATCTCTCTGCTGCTGAAAAGCGTTAAATAGTGCAATGCCTTGGTCAAGGGATGAAAACATTAGATATTTCCCGAAAATTTAAGAGTGATCATCATACTGTGACGAGATTTGTGACTGAAACTGAGCACGGACAGAGTTCATGCAGATAAAGGCATAATGAGGAAGGTTTCTGCCAGACAAATTCATTGGATTAAGAGAGCAGCTGCCAAAATACCATTACAAAGCAGCAAACAGTTTTTTTAAGCTGCTGGTGCCTCTGGAGTTCCTCGAACCTCAAGGTGTAGGATCCTTCAAAGGCTTGCTGTGGTGCATAAACCTACTATTTGGCCACCCCCAAACAGTGTTCACAAGCAGAAATGGTTGCAGTGGGCCCAGACATACATGAAGACTAATTTGCAAACAGTCTTGTTTACTGATGAGTGTCGAGCAACCCTGGATGGTCCAGATGGATGGAGTAGCGGATGGTTGATGGATGGCCACCATGTCCCAACAAGGCCGCGACATCAGCAAGGAGGTGGAGGAGTCATGTTTTGGGCCGGAATCATGGGGAAACAGCTGGTAGGGCCCTTTAAGTTTCCTGAAGGCGTGAAAATGACCTCTGCAAAGTATATAGAGTTTCTGACTGACAACTTTCTCCCATGGTGTAAAAAGCAGAAACGTGCCTTCAGGACCAAAATCATCTTCATGCATGACAATGCACCATCTCCTGCTGCAAAGAATACCTCTGAGTCATTGGCTGCTATGGGCATAAAATTAGATAAACTCATGGTGTGGCCACCATCTTCACCTGACCTCAACCCTATAGAGAACCTTTGGAGTATCATCCAGCACAAGATCTATGAGGGTGGGAGGCAGTTCACATCAAAACAGCAGTTCTGGGAGGCTATTCTGACTTCATGCAAAGACGTACAAGCAGAAACTCTCCAAAAACTCACAAGCTCAATGGATGCAGGAATTGTGAAGGTGATATCAAAGAAGGGTTCCTATGTTAACATATAACTTGGCCTGTTGGGATGTTTTGGAGTTAGTTTTTTTTGTTCAGTGAATGTGACCTCCTAGTGCAGCAAATTCCACAAATGAGCATTTTCAGTTCTTTACAACATATCAAATGTTTAGAAATTCTAATGTGCCTAATAATTTGGAACTGTGCATTTTGAGTTTGTATTCATTTTGGAGATTATACTGTTATTATTGTGAGGTTTCCTCAATAAAATGTGATGTATACTCTAACAGGTGATGACTTTTATTCGACTGACTGTCATTTGCACCGACCATTTAGGAAAATCCGAGAAAAATGTCATTTGCATAATAATTTGGAACATGGTGTATGTATAATGTATGTACACTTCTATTTTCAACTGTATATAGCAACACACACATATACAGTGCGTACGGAAAGTATTCAGACCCCTTTAAATTTTTCACTCTCTGTTTCATTACAGCCATTTGGTAAATTCACATTAATGTACACTTAGCCCCCCATCTTGACTGAAAAAAACATAAATGTAGAAATTTTTGCAAGTTTAATAAAAAAGAAAAAACGAAATATCACATGGTCAGACCCTTTGCTCAGACACTCATATTTAACCCCTTAGTGACAGAGCCAATTTGGTACTTAATGACCGAGCCAATTTTTGCAATTCTGACCACTGTCACTTTATGAGGTTATAACTCTGGAACGCTTCAACGGATCCCGCTGATTCTGAGGTTGTTTTTTCGTGACATATTGTACTTCATGTTAGTGGTAACATTTCTTCGATATTACTTGCGATTATTTATGAAAAAACCGGAAATATGGCGAAAATTTTTAAAATTTTGCAATTTTCAAACTTTGTATTTTTATGCCCTTAAATCAGAGAGATATGTCACAAAAAATAGTTAATAAATAACATTTCCCACATGTCTATTTTACATCAGCACAATTTTGGAAACAAAATTTTTTTTTGTTAGGGAGTTATAAGGGTTAAAAGTTGACCAGCAATTTCTCATTTTTACAACACCTTTTTTTTTAGGGACCACATCACATTTGAAGTCATTTTGAGGGGTCTATATGTTAGAAAATAATGAAGTGTGACACCATTCTAAAAACTACACCCCTCAAGGTTCTCAAAACCACATTCAAGAAGTTTATTAACCCTTTACGTGCTTCACAGAAACTGAAACGATGGAAGGAAAAAATGAACATTTAACTTTTTTTTGCAAACATTTTAATTCAAAACCATTTTTTTTATTTTCACAAGTGTAAAAACAGAAAAGTAACCATCAATTTTGTTATGCAATTTCTCCTGAATACGCCAATACCCCATATGTGGGGGTAAACCACTGTTTGGGCGCACCGCAGAGCTTGGAAGTGAAGGAGCGCCGTTTGACTTTTTCAATGCAGAATTGGCTGGAATTGAGATCGGACGCCATGTCACGTTTAGAGAGCCCCTGATGTGCCTAAACAGTGGAAACCCCCCACAAGTGACACCATTTTGTAAACTAGACCCCTTAAGGAACTTATCTAGATGTGTGGTGAGCACTTTGAACCCCCAAGAGCTTCACAGACGTTTATAACGTAGAGCCGTGAAAATAAAAAATCGCATTTGTTTACACAAAAATGATCTTTTCGCCCACAAATTCTTATTTTCACAAGGGTAACAGGAGAAATTAGACCACAAAAGTTGTTGTGCGATTTCTCCTGAATACGTCGATACCCCATATGTGAGGGTAAACCACTGTTTGGGCGCACCGCAGAGCTTGGAAGTGAAGGAGCGCCGTTTTACTTTTTCAATGTAGAATTGGCAGGAATTGAGATTGGACGCCATGTCGCGTTTGGAGAGCCCCTGATGTGCCTAAACAGTGGAAACCCCCCACAAGTGACACCATTTTGGAAACTAGACCCCTTAAGGAACTTATCTAGATGTGTGGTGAGCACTTTGAACCCCCATGTGCTTCACAGAAGTTTATAAAGTTGAGCCGTGAAAATAAAAAAATCGCATTTTTTCTACAAAAATGATCTTTTTGCCCCCAAATTTTTATTTTCACAAGGGTAACAGGAGAAATTAGACCACAAAAGTTGTAGTGCAATTTCTCCTGAGTACATCGATACCCAATATGTGGGGGTAAACCACTGTTAGGGTGCACCGCAGAGCTTGGAAGAGAAGGAGTGCCGTTTTACTTTTTCAATGTAGAATTGTCTGGAATTGAGATTGGAAGCCATGTCGCGTTTGGAGAGCCCCTGATGTGCCTAAACAGTGGAAACCCCCCACAAGTGACCCCATTTTGGAAACTAGACCCCCCATGGAACTTATCTAGATGTGTGGTGAGAACTTTGAATGCCCAAGTGCTTCACAGAAGTTTAGAATGCAGAGTCGTGAAAATAAAAAATATTTTTTTTTCCACAAAAAAGATATTGTAGCCCCCAAGTTTTTATTTTCAAAAGGGTAACAGGAGAAATTGGACCGCAATAGTTGTTGTCCAATTTATCCCGAGTACACTGATGTGCCATATGTGGGGGTAAACCACTGTTTGGGCGCAAGGCAGAGCTTGGAAGGGAAAGAGTGCTGTTTTGGAATGCAGACTTAGATAGAATGGTCTGTGGGCGTTATGTTGCGTTTGCAGAGCCCCTGATGTACCTAAACAGTAGTAACCCCCCACAAGTGACCCCATTTTGAAAACTAGACCCCCCAAGGAACTTATCTAGATGTGTGGTGAGAACTTTGAATGCCCAAGTGCTTCACAGAAGTTTAGAATGCAGAGTCGTGAAAATAAAAAAATATTTTTTTTTCCACAAAAAAGATTTTATAACCCCCAAGTTTTTATTTTCACAAGGGTAACAGGAGAAATTGGACCCCAAAAGTTGTTGTCCAATTTATCCCGAGTACGCTGATGCCCCATATGTGGGGGTAACCCACTGTTTGGGCGCACGGCAGAGCTCAGAAGGGAGGGAGTACCATTTGACTTTTTGAGCGCAAAATTGGCTGTCGTGTTTGGAGACCCCCTGATGTAACTAAACAGTGGAAACCCCCCAATTCTAGCTCCAACCCTAACCCCAACACACCCCTAACCCTAATCCCAACCCGATCCATAATCCTAATCACTAACCCTAACGATAATCACAACCCTTACCCCAAAACAACCCTAATGTCAACCCTAACCATAACCCTAATCAAAACCCTAAATCCAACACACCCCTAATCCTAATCTCAACCCTAACCTCAAACCTAACCCTAATCCCAATACACCCCTAATCACAACCCTAACCTTAACCCTAATCCCAAACCTAAACCTAATCCCAAGCGTAACCCTAATGCCAACCCTAACCCTAATACCAACTCTAATCCAAACCCTATCCCCAAATCTAACCCTAACTTTAGCCCCGACCCTAACCCTAGCCCTAAGGCTACTTTCACACTTGCGTCATTTGGCATCCGTCGCAATCCGTCGTTTTGGACAAAAAACGGATCCTCCAAATGTGCCCGCAGGATGCGTTTTTTTGCCCATAGACTTGTATTGCCGACGGATCGTGACGGATGGCCACACGTCGCGTCCGTCGTGCACTGGATCAGTTGTGTTTTGGCGGAGCGTCGGCACAAAAAACGTTCAATGTAACGTTTTTTTGTACGTCGCGTCCGCCATTTCTGACCGCGCATGCGTGGCCGTAACTCCGCCCCCTCCTCCCCAGGACATAGATTGGGCAGCGGATGCGTTGAAAAACTACATCTGCTGCCCACGTTGTGCACAATTTTCACAACGTGCGTCGGTATGTCGGGCCGACGCATTGCGACGGCCCCGTACCGACGTAAGTGTGAAAGAACCCTAACCCTGAATTTAGCCCCAACCCTAACCCTACATTTAGCCCCAACCCTAACCCTAACCCTAGCCCTAACTCTAACTCTAGCCCTAACCCTAACCCTAGCCCTAACCCTAGCCCTAATCCTAACCCTAGCTCTAACCCTAGCCCTAACCCTAGCCCTAACCCTAGCCCTAACCCTAACCCTAGCCCTAACCCTAACCCTAATTTTAGCCCCAACTGCTCTTCTCCTGTCGGCCGGCAGATGGTGATAGATGGCGGGCGCACTGCGCATGCGCCCGCCATTTTCTTTTCCCCGACATCCAGGAGGAGCAGCAGGAGGATCATGGGACATCGGTGAGTATGGCAGGGTCCCCGAATCCCCCTATTTCTCTGTCCTCTGATGTGCGATCACATCAGAGGACAGAGAATTACACTTTGATTTTTTTTTTTTTGCGGTCGCCGGTAAACAGTTAATTACCGGCGATCGCAAAACAGGGGTCGGTAAAACCGACCCGATCATGTTCCTTGGGGTCTCGGCTACCCCCGGCAGCCGAGACCCTAAAGATTCTCCCAGTGCCGGCCGGCGGGCGCACTGCGCATGCGCCCGCCATTTTTAAGATGGCGGTGCCCACCGGGAGCCACGAGGAGCACCGGGGGAGATAGGTGAGTATCGGTGGGCTATCTGGGACCCCTTTTCTCTGTCCTCTGATGTGCGATCACATCGGAGGACAGAGAAATTAAAAAGAGATCGCGTTTTGTTTTTTTTGCGATCGCCGGTAAACGGTTAATTACTGGCGATCGCAAATGCGGGGTCGGTTAAAAACCCCCCGAATCATGTTCTCTGGGGTTTCGGCTACCCCCGGCAGCCGAGACTCCGGAGAAAATCAGACTTTGGGGGGCGCTATTCACTTTTTCCACAGCGCCGTTAATTAACGGCGCTGTGGTTTAAGTACCCTTAGCGGCCGCCGTTAAACGGCGTATCGGCGGTCGCTAACGGGTTAAGTTACATGCTGTCCATTTCCTTGGGATCCTCCTTGAGATGGTTCTACTCCTTCATTGGAGTCCAGCTGTGTTTAATTAAACTGATAGTACTTGATTTGGAAAGGCACACACCTGTCTATATGTCTTTATATTTCAACGAGAAGGGTCTATGTAATAAAAGAGGGCACTGTGAATATACTAAAAGCCGGGGCTATCTATAATATAACGCTGGGAGAATCACTCTGTCCGAAGCCTTTATAGACTGCGCAGGCGCAAGATGGGGACGCAGGATGGTTGCAGCACATACCAGGATGGGGACGCAGGATGGGGACGCAGGATGGTTGCAGCACATACCAGGATGGGGACGCAGGATGGGGACGCAGGATGGTTGCAGCACATACCAGGATGGGGACGCAGGGTGGGGACGCAGGATGGTTGCAGCACATACCAGGATGGGGACGCATGATGGTTGCAGCACATACCAGGATGGGGACGTAGGATGGGGACGCAGGATGGTTGCAACACATACCAGGATGGGGACGCAGGATGGGGACGCAGGATGGGTGCAGCACATACCAGGATGGGGACGCAGGATGGGTGCAGCACATGACAGGATGGGGACGCAGGATGGGTGCAGCACATACCTGGATGGGGACGCAGGATGGGTGCAGCACATGACAGGTTGGGGACGCAGGATGGGTGCAGCACATGACAGGATGGGGATGCAGGATGGGGATGCAGGATGGGTGCAGCACATGACAGGATGGGGACGCAGGATGGGTGCAGCACATGACAGGATGGGGGCGCAGGATGGGTGCAGCACCTGACAGGATGGGGACGCAGGATGGGTGCAGCACATACCAGGATGGGGACGCAGGATGGGTGCAGCACCTGACAGGATGGGGGCGCAGGATGGGTGCAGCACATGACAGGATGGGGACGCAGGATGGGTGCAGCACATGACAGGATGGGGGCGCAGGATGGGTGCAGCACATGACAGGATGGGGGCGCAGGATGGGTGCAGCACATGACAGGATGGGGACGCAGGATGGGTGCAGCACATGACAGGATGGGGACGCAGGATGGGTGCAGCACATACCACGATGGGGACGCAGGATGGGTGCAGCACATGACAGGATGGGGATGCAGGATGGGGATGCAGGATGGGTGCAGCACATGACAGGATGGGGACCCAGGATGGGTGCAGCACATGACAGGATGGGGGCGTAGGATGGGTGCAGCACATGACAGGATGGGGACGCAGGATGGGTGTAGCACATGACAGGATGGGGCGCAGGATGGGTGCAGCACATGACAGGATGGGGACGCAGGATGGGTGCAGCACATGACAGGATGGGGACGCAGGATGGAGCAGCACATACCAGGATGGAGACCATATACCAATGTAAATGCTCGCCACTCGGGCGTAGAACGGGTTCAATAGCTAGTACATAATAAGGCTACATTCCTGTATGCATTGAGCATGTCCTATTCTGATCCTCAAAATCGCATCAGAACAAAACATTCTCTGACCCTCACAGATCTTATTCTCAGATCCATGACTTTCGCAGATGTGTGAGTGGATCCATAAGACTCTATGAGTCTGTGTGTCATACGATAAAAAAGTCTGGAAGCACACGGACATTTCACACAAATGTGAGACTGTAGAATAAGGGATTTTACAGATAACATTATCTCTCCACATCACACAGTGCAGATACAGAATAATATTTACATCCAGGCACTTACTGCTGACGTCCCGTCTGATTAGAAGCGTTTTCTACTGTTTCTTCTCCATCTGGTCAGACCTTCATGTCGACATCTCCCATCCACAACTTGTCTTGTCACAATGATCGCCGCAGCCGGTGGCAAAAAAATAAATGTGTATTTCCTGCCAACACATTAGGACATGCAGCAGAATATTCTCCTGCAAATCCTGAATGGCTGCACATAGCCTTAGTCCCTGTCCTTTGTCCCTTCCATTCATTATAAGTTCTTGATAACATCATAATGAATTTGGGGGTGGGAGACTTAAATGAGTTGTGAGACAAAGGAGGACACTATCAGGGGCTTAGCAACCTCCTCCACCACCTAATTCATTTTACATCCATATCTAATGTTCTCCTCCCCCTCCCCCATTCATAAGTCCATTATAAGCCCCCTTTACTCTGCCCTCTCCACCACCTCCATAATTGCCCTCTCCACCACCCCCATTATTGCCCTCTTCACCACCCCAATCATTGTTCTCCCACACTACCTCCATCATTGCACTCTCCACCACCCCAATCATTGTTCTCCCCACCACCTCCATCATTGCCCTCTTCACCATCCCAATCATTGTTCTCCCCATCACCCTCATCATTGCCCTCTCCACCACCTACTTCATTGCCCTCTAGACCACCCCAATCATTGTTCTCACCCACAACCTCCATCATTACCCTTTTCACCACCCCAATCAATATGCTCCCCACCACCTCCATCATTGCCCTCTCCAACACCCCAATCATTGTCATCTCTACCACCTCCATCAATGCACTCTCCACCAACCCAATCATTTTTCTGCCCCACCACCCCATCATTGCCCTTTCCACAACCCCAACTAATGTTCTCCCTCACCACCTCTATCATTGCCCTCTCCGCCACCTCCATCATTACTCTCAACACCACCCAAGCATTGTTCTCCCCACCACCTCCATCATTGTTCTCCCCGACCACCCCAATCATTGCCTTCTCCACCACCTCAATCATAGTTCTCCCCCACCACCTCCATCATTATCATTTCCACCACCCCAATCATTATTCTCTCTCACCACCCCTAACATTGCCCTCTCCACGTCATTGCCCTGTCCCCCACCACCTCCATCATTGCCCTCTCCCTCACCACCCCCATCATTACCCACTCCACCCCCAATCACCTCTATCCGCACGTTCTCACACAGCCGCAGCATCATTGTTGCTGGCAGCTTTCTCTCAGACACAGGCGCGTGCTGAATGCTGATGTCATCCAGCTGCGCAGCTGTGCCAGACAGAAAGCGCGAGGCAGGAAGCAAAGAACGGATCCCTGCAGATCTGCTCTGCTGCCATTTTCTCCTGTAGGCAGTGGAGCTGCAGGAATACCTCCCTGCCCACCTCACGTGAGAGTAATCTGGCCATGGTCCCCCCCAGAGCCTCAGTGAAGGATAAACAGGCCAGATTGCCCTTATTATTAGCTGCCTTGCAGGGCCCCCCCTCCACCTCCAGGCCCTGGTGCAGCTGCATCAGCGGTATGTCTGTCCTTGTCCCCAGACATGGATTATGGTGTGGGACAGAAAAACGCACATGTGAGGGATATGATTGTTTTTTATTTTTGTTTTATTACAGGAGACAAGCGCTTCAATGGAATGGGCGTTAAGTGAGTATAACTGTGTTTGTTATTTTTAAATAGAAAGGAAAAGTGTGTTTTGTTTTTATTTCAAATAAAGGACTTTATTCTGGCTGTGTGTTTATTTACAGTATATCTAAAGGATTAGTAATGGAGAGGTGACTTAAATTGCCTCTCCATTACTAAGTAGTGGGCTTGATGGCACCGAACATGCTGCTTAGTATCTCGTGGTGAACTCCTATGACCTGACTGACGTCACCTTGAGCGTGAGAAACTTCTCATACTCGCGGTGCCATTAAAAAGGTTCTTGGTATTCACAGCCAGTGAACTCAATTCAACTCACTGACGTCAGCGCAAGCGCCGTTACAATTTTTCCCATGGCGCTCGCGCTGACGTCAGTGAGTTGAACTGAGTTCATTGGCTGTGAACTCCCAGGACCTTTCTGATTGCACCGCGAGCATGCAAACTTTTTCACGCTCATGGTGACGTCAGTCAAGTCATAAGAGTTCACTGCGAAACACTAAGCAAGTGATGGCGAACCATTTAGAGACTGAGTGCCCAAACTGCAATCTAAAACCCACTTATTTATTGCAAAGTGTCAACACGGCAATTTAACCCTGAATACTGAGGTTTTAGATTAGAACAACTCTTACATTAGCACGCTATTGCGTCTATAGCAAAGAGCTGCACTCCAAGCCTAAGATACTAGCCACCGATTGCAGTGGAGGTCTGTTCTTGAGAATGAAGGGGATTTTTATTCAAAAGTAAAATTGACAAGTTGCTTGTTTTTTACAACCTCTTTGCAATTGAAACCCTTTATCATGATGAGAATAACCCTGTAAGCATGGGATGTCAAACTAAATACACAGAGAGCCAAAATTAAAAGCTTTGACAAAATTGCAGGCCAGCCTTGATATTTATTAAAGAAAATGGCTACAATTCAGAAAGTTTTTCCTTATCAAATAAAACAATTAGCTTTTGGAATTATAGTGGAATAATATAATAATGTTATGTAACAGCGGTAAAGAGCATATGGCCCAATGGCCGGATATAAATATGTAAAGGATACATAAACACAGTATTCCTCCATACACAGTATGATGACCCTACTTTATCCCCCTCCCTCAATTCCCCCAACAAAGAGTGATGACCCCATCACAGTGTGATTCTCCAAAGGTATTCCCCACACAGCTCTCCATACAGTATAATGTGCACAAAATGTCCTCCATAAAGTAAAATAATTCCACATAGTCCTCCATACAGTGTAATGGGCCCCACATAGTGTTCAATACAGTATAATGGGCCCCATATAGTCCTGCATAAAGTGTAATGGACTCCACATAGTGCTCTATGCAGTATAAAGGGGGCCCTGCATTGCCTTCCATACAGTATTATGGCCCCACATAGTGCTTGATACAGTACTATGGCCCCACATGATGCTCAATTATGTATAATGGCCCCACATAGCGCTCTATACTGTATAATGGCTTCACATGATGCTCCATAATGTGTAATGGCCCTACATGAGGCTACATTCTGTATAATGACCCCACATGATGCTCCATACTGTATAATGGCCCCACATGATGCTGCATACTGTATAATGGCCACACATAGTGCTCCATACTGTATCATGGCCACATATGATGCTGCATGCAGTATAATGGCCCCACATGATGCTCCATACTGTATAAAGGCCACACATAGTATTCCATTCTGTATAACGGCCACATATGATGCTGCATACTGTATAATGGCCACACATGATGCTGCATAATGCATAATGGTCCTACATGATGCTCCATACCGTATAATGGCTTCACATGATGCTGCATACTGTATAATGGCCACACATAGTGCTCCATACTGTATCATGGCCACATATGATGCTGCATGCAGTATAATGGCCCCACATGATGCTCCATACTGTATAAAGGCCACACATAGTATTCCATTCTGTATAACGGCCACATATGATGCTGCATACTGTATAATGGTCACACATGATGCTGCATAATGCATAATGGTCCTACATGATGCTCCATACTGTATAATGGCCTCACATGATGCTGCATACTGTATAATGGCCACACATAGTGCTCCATACTGTATCATGGCCACATATGATGCTGCATGCAGTATAATGGCCCCACATGATGCTCCATACTGTATAAAGGCCACACATAGTATTCCATTCTGTATAACGGCCACATATGATGCTGCATACTGTATAATGGCCACACATGATGCTGCATAATGCATAATGGTCCTACATGATGCTCCATACTGTATAATGGCCCCACATGATGCTGCATACTGTATAATGACCCCACATGATGCTTCATACTGTATAATGACCCCACATGATGCTCCATACTGTAAAATGACCCCACATGATGCTGCATACTGTATAATGGCCCCACATAGTGCTCCATACTCTATAATGGCCACATATGATGCTGCATACAATATAATGACTCCACATGATGCTGCATACAGTATAATGGCCCCACATGATGCTCCATACTGTATAATGACCTCAGATGATGCTGCATACTGTATAATGGCCCCACATGATGCTGCATACTGTATAGTAACCCCACATGATGCTGCATACAATATAATGGCCCCACATGATGCTGCATACTATATAATGTCCCCACATGATGCTTCATACAGTATAATGGCCCCGCATGATGCTGCATATAGTATAATGGCCCCACATGATGCTTCTTACTGTATAATGGCCCCATATGATGTTGCACACTATATAATGGCATCACATAATGCCGAATACAGTATAATGACCCCACATGATGCTGCATACTGTATAATGGCCCCACATGATGCTGCAAACGGTATAATGACCCAATATACTGCTCCATACCGTATAATGGCCTCAAATTAAAAGAAAAAACTACTCACCTCTGCCCGATCCAATGCTGATCTGGTCTCTTCATATATCAGTCCTACCTGTGGGCACACGCGCCATCTCAGCAATAGCACCGCCACTCTCCTCAGCCCGCACGTCATCCCCATCCTCAGCATGTGCGCAGACTCGTGGAGCGGCACGCGGCCTGATGGGAGAGTTAGGAGAAGAGTAGAGTGACTGCAGTGTCAGTGCTAGTGATGAGGGAGACTACGAGCGGGCTGAGGAGAGTGGTGGCGGCATTAGTTTTGAGGAGATGGCACGTGTGGCTACCGGGAGGGCTCTGCGTGCCACCTCTGGCACGCATGCCATAGGTTCGCCACCACTGCACTAAGCAGTGGTAGCATATGCTGCATAGTGTCTCTGCTGGATGACAGGCTGTATAGATCATGCAACAATGCAGCCTGCCATCTAGATGTAGCAGGGCTAGACCTGTCGTGGAACAATTGGATTATTAGCTACTCAGCGAACAGGTGAGGAATATGGTCGTTTAATATTTTAATTCTCTTACAGGGGACAATGGCTTCACTGGAACGGATGAGCTTCATGTGATATTTTTATTATTTATTTATTTATAGCATGGACTCTGTACACAGGCAACAAGCAACGAGTGATGTCACATGCCAACTGCTCTCACACGTGGCACAGACCATATCAGGTGCGTCACCGGCCAATACTCCCTGTATTGAGGTTTGATGCAACGCAACTCCTGGACTTTCTTGCCAACAAAAGAAAGTTTATTCCTCTACATTGACTGCAACTTGGATGTGAAGGTATTTGGCCATTATCCCTAAATGGCATAAGCACTGCCTCAAGCATATTTATACATAGGATTTGACTATCAATACTAGTTGCCTGAAACCTATTGAATAATTCTACGTGACCATCACAGCCTATTAAAACCATAAACTACACAGGATCGTGTGCAGACCTCAGGACATTGTTTTCTATTGAAGTTGAAACAACAACCCAAGCTGTAGAAAAACCACATTAACTTTATGAGACTTTTTGAAGTATGTTTGCCAATTGTGGTAACCAACTCAGATATGAAGACAATGCATGCATGTAATGAGGTGCTTATTGGTTTTTGATCACTATTGTATACTGCATAGTGTATAACTATAAGTGCATGGTATTTCTGATTTTTTTTAATTTACTTGTCTGTGTTTGATCATCACTGTCAATACCAAACCGATTCCAGTGCTTTACTTTTTAGCTCCATATGGGTTTGTACAGTGCTAGGCTCATGACCACTTTGTTGAGGTTTGGCCCCATTATTGTGTCAGAACTTTGGATCCTTTCATTATTTGGTTTACTGGGCATACACTGGAGTTTATGCAAAGTGATTGAAAGATGAAAAGTATTTTAAGAGAATAAAACGTTTGATACAACAACCATAATACAAAATCAGGGAGTTAATACTGCCCAGTGGTCATGACAGTATCAATTAGAAAAGTTACTCGTTATCATCAATATGTATCCAACTGAATGAAAATGGAAGACTCATTACTCAACTAAAAAAAAAGAAAAAAAAAATACAAAACTTCTTATTGTGCTGAAAAATCCCACTAGAAGTGTTCCCCCTTTTACTAATGGCCACAATTAATGCTTTGGCACTATTGGCTGATTTTCAGGGAAAGGCATTGGGGAAAGATTGTAAGCCTCAACGTCTCACAAAGATCTGCTTGTTCACTGCTCTAAATCTCATCCTAATTCCACTGTGTCTCTTTTATCCGTCCACACAATGACTTATAGAGAGGCGCTGATTTCCACAACTTGGAAAATATCACTGATTGGTCAATGTGTGGAGAAAGGTCGGATTTGCATGTAAATAGCTTAGTTCTCATTGAAATTCTTCACATGTCCAAACAGGGAGAAAGCAAGAACTTTGAAGGAATCCAAACATATTTTAGACAAGTTCAATCAACTTCTCAAGGGAGAAACGTCCTTGGTGTCTAGTCCGGTGTCTTGTGGATTAAAAATAATATCAATGTGCTGATATCATTCCCTCTGAGGATCACCCTGCAAGTTTCCTTTACCTCCCAGGTAAATATTGCATTTTGGGTCAAGCATTGCAGTATAGGAATGAAACATTTCAGATGTTCTCTGTAGAAAAAACATGGAAGAAGAATTTCTAAAAAAAAATGATGCAATGCACATTATTCTATATTTAAATAATGACTAATTTATATTAAACAACTATTGTACTTTGGCTTACTTTTCATAGGAGTTTCTTCATTGGTATTTGACTTTTACAATTCATATACATTTAGTGATATTACCTGAGCTGTTTTGATTTAGCACTCTTCTTAGGACTCTTTATTAGACTAGGATCAGTGATTTGCTGTATGCAAATATACAGTTATATGAAAAACTTTGGGCACCCCTATTAATCTTAAGCTTAATGTTTTATAAAAATTGGTTTTTTTTTGCAACAGCTATTTCAGTTTCATATATCTAATAACTGTTGGACACAGTAATGTTTCTGCCTTGAAATGAGGTTTATCATACTAACAGAAAATGTGCAATCTGCATTCAAACAAAATTTGACAGGTGCATAAGTATGGGCACCCTTATAATTTTCTTGTTTTAAATACTCCTACCTACGTTTTACTGACTTACTAGAGCACTTTTTTTTTTGTTTTCTAACCTCATTGAGCTTTAAACTTCATAGCCAGGTGTATGCAATCAGGAGAAAAGCTACTTAAAGTGGCCACTTGCAAGTTGTTCTCCTGTTTGAATCTCCTCTGAAGAGTGGCATCATGGGCTCCTCAAAACAACTGTCTAATGATCTGAAAACAAAGATTATTCAACATAGTTGTTCAGGGGAACGATACAAAAAGCTGTCTCAGAGATTTAACCTGTCAATTTCCACTGTGAGGAACACAGTAAGGAAATGGAAGAACACAGGTACAGTTCTTGCTAAGGCCAGAAGTGGCAGGCCAAGAAAAACATCAGAAAGGCAGAGAAGAAGAATGGTGAGACCAGTCAAGGACAATCTTCAGACCACCTCCAGAGAGCTGCAGCATCAACTTGCTGCAGATGGTGTCACTGTGCATCGGTCAACTATACAACGCACTTTGCACAAGGAGAAGCTTTATGGGAGAGTGATGCGAAAGAAGCCGTTTCTGCAAGCACGCCACAAACAGAGTCAGCTGAGGTATGCAAAAGCACATTTGGAGAAGCCAATTTCTTTTTGGAAGAAGGTCCTGTGGACTGATGAAACCAAGATTGAGTTGTTTGGTCATACAAAAAGGCGTTATGCATGGTGGCCAAAAAACACAGCATTCCAAGAAAAACACTTGCTACCAACAGTAAAATTTGGTGGAATTTCCATCATGCTTTGGGGCTGTGTGGCCAATGCCAGCATCGGGAATCTTGTTAAAGTTGAGGGACGCATGGATTCCTCTCAGTATCAGCAGATTCTTGACAATAATGTTCATGAATCAGTGACAAAGTTGAAGTTACGCAGGGGATGGATCTTTCAGCAAGACAATGATCCAAAACACTGCTCCAAATCTACTCAGGCATTCATGCAGAGGAACAATTACACTGTTCTGGAATGGCCACCCTAGTCCCCAGACCTGAATATCATTGAACATCTGTGGGATCATTTGAAGAGGGCTGTCCATGCTCGGCGACCATCAAACTTAACTGAACTGGAATTGTTTTGTAAAGAGGAATGGTCAAAAATACCTTCATCCAGGATCCAGGAACTCATTAAAAGCTACAGGAATTGACTAGAGGCTGTTATTTTTGCAAAAGGAGGATCTACTAAATACTAATGTCACTTTTCTAGTGGGGTGTTCATACTTATGCACCTGTCAAATTTTGTTTGAATGCAGATTGCACATTTCTGTTAGTACAATAAACCTTATTTCAAGGCAGAAACATTACTATGTCCAACAGTTATTAGATATATGAAACTGAAATAGCTGTTGCAAAAAAACAATTTTTATAAAACATTAAGCTTAAGATTAATTGGGGTTCCCCAAACTTTTTCATATAACTGTATACCCTGCATTATTTACATGTGTTATTATATATTTTTGTGTGACTAAGCCAGCTCTCATATACGCTATTCTCTACTCATATATACAAATATTCCATTTGAGTCTATCTTATGTTAGCTTACATTGTTTTTTTTCTTTATGTTTTCCTTGGTCTGATGAAGGTCCTATTAGACCGAAAAGTAGCGTAATATTTGGATTGCTATCTCAATAAACAAAGATATAGAAAATCTGTTGTCCGAGTTAAGCTGAAGGATGTTCTGGTAGTATCGGTCCTTCTAAAGAT
Organism: Ranitomeya imitator; assembly: GCF_032444005.1. Lineage (NCBI taxonomy): Eukaryota > Metazoa > Chordata > Amphibia > Anura > Dendrobatidae > Ranitomeya > Ranitomeya imitator. The sequence goes on from NC_091285.1 coordinate 433,514,343, forward strand.
CGAATGACATGCGATGGAATAGTAATGCAGTGCTCGCCATATAGTATGTGTCTAATGAAAGAATAATAAAGTAGTATATGGCATGCAGAATCTGTATAATGTAGTGGATTGTAGTGTACTACCTGCCATATAACAAGTATCTCATGTAGTGGGATAGTGATATAACGTATAGAATGTGTAAAATGTAAGAGGACAGTAATGTATTGTCTGCCATATAATATGTGTATAATGTATAGGCATAGTAATGTAGCAGCTACCCCATAATATGTGTATAATGTGCATAAATGAATGGCCTACATTGAACTTAAAACAAGAGGTCATATACTGTTTTTACAGAGTCCTTGTGCTTTATGTGTACTCACATGTAATAGGAATGGGATAGTGATGTACCGCCTGTCATTGAGTAAGTCTATTATGTAATGGATTTGTACTGTGGTACATACCATGTAGTGATGTAATTGGATAGTAATGTAGTTGTAATATAGCACATGCCATGTAGTATGTGCATAATGTGATGGGATAACACATACCATGTAGTGATGGGATAGTAATACCATGTATTGTCATGGGATAATAATATATCTGCCATATAGTATAGAAAAAGGAAAAAGTAGCACCGGTTATATAGCAGACAAGAGCAAATGGGGGTACAAAGCTTCCCAGGCAAAAGCCTAACCTGAATAATAGAATCAAAATATGGAAGTAGCACTGCAGAACTCCAAAAATAGTGTAAATTATAGGACTGTAATGGCACATGCCATGTAGTAAGCAAACAATGTCTGTAAGTGTATAATGTGATGGGATAATAATGTACCACCTGCTATTAAATGATAAAAAAAGAAATAAAATTGTATTTATATATAAATATATAAAGAGATGTAAAGTAGCACATGCCATGTGTTAAGTACATAATGTAATGGGATAGCTATATATGACCTACGGTACCATAGAGTATGTATATAATATATTAACGTTGCAAAATAGCATGTGCCATATATTAAGTGTACAATGTGGTGGCAGGACATCACATGCATGTGGGAACCCCTGCAAGATTAAACCTTATGAGTCCGGGTAAGCATACTGTCTAGCGAGAAGGGGACCTTGGGACAAGGTAGTGCCCTGCTGTGGGTACTGAAACAGGGAGCAACGTCTCTACGAGCAGTCCCTGTGAATGAAGCAAGGGCACAGGGTATCGGGGTCATATCAACACACCAAGACCCAATTGACTCTACACCTAGTAAAATGCAGGCATTTCAAACTTTCACCCTTTCCTTTGCTGTACCTGCTGCAGGGAACAAAATGCTAACTGTAACTCTGGGAAATGAGCTGGTATATTGTATGAGGGGCGATGAAGAATGCATAACCTGTTACTCCCTGTTCCCCTGTTTGGCCAGGCATAAAAAGGATATTGTAAGAACTGGTCTGGCTTCCTGATTGAAAGGGTTAGAGAGAGCACTGCATCAAGTATATCAGAATGGACTGATATCCGATTCAGGAATAAAGTCGCACATTCATACCCACGACACTCAATCTTCGGTAACTGGCCCTTGTGAGGAAAGGGTGGCCCACTCACGTGACTACTGTCAGGGCCAGCTTACAAGCACACACTGCAAACATGTTTTATCAAGCAGAAGACTTCTATCCATTTAGCCAAACAAGCCTTTCCAAGAGAAAATTAACCATATCCATCAGGACATTTTCACACAAGCCTCTCACATCTTGAATCCCCTTCCCTCCCTCACCTCAAGTTCATGTTCTACCTTGGTAAAGGTCACAGAAGAAGGAGTTGTCAGGCTCCTCACATCTTCTTGACCAGCAACCTGCACCAATGACCCTATACTCTCACATCTCCTTCAGTCTATTTCAACAGTTGTCACTGCCCACATAACTAAAATAGTTAACATCTCTATTTCTTCCATAACCTTTCCCTTCATTCAATCATGCAGTCATATTTGGTCCCACAGATTGAAAAAGGTTAATAGTAGGAGTATATACAATGTGTGCAGAGTGCAAGTTGTATTTTGATCACATGATCCTTTTATACATGTTGTCCTACTCCAAGCTGTTCAGGCTTGAGAGCCAGCTACCAATTAAGTAAATCAGGTGATGTGCATCTCTGTAATGAGGAGGGGTGTTGTCTAATGACATCAAAATCCTATATAAGGTGTGCTTAATTATTAGGCAACTTCCTTTCCTTTGGCAAAATGGGTCAGAAGAGAGATTTGATGGGCTCTGAAAATTCCAAAATTGTGAGATGTCTTCAGGGGCGGACTGGCCCAGGTGGAAAAGGGGCATTTGCCCCCTGGGCCGGTCACTAAGCAGCTGATTAAGGCCGCCAGGGGGCCGCCTTGTTTTAGCTGTGCAGGCAGCATCACAGTGGAGGAGACACAGACGCAGGCACAGCTCCCTGTGTGCGGCCGTCTGCTCTGCTGGAGTGGGGGAGCGCGGCTGTATATCTTCTTCAGGCCGGAGAGGAGCTTGTGGGCGGCTCAGACAGGAGACCTGATGGTGAGTGCTGTAGAGCTTCTGTGTGGTGAGCAGGGGATGCTGATAAGTCCAGGGCGGCTTCTGTATAGAGTCAGCGGCCGCTCTGCTGATCACTGAGATTTATTGCAGGAGAGTGAACTTTCAGGGTCGCCCTGTCAGTGACAGGTTATCAGCTCCAGGGTCACCAGATCTGGAGGAAAGTTCAATCTCCTGCAATAAATCTCCATCCCTGTACCTCAGAGTGACCAGAGACACAATACTGAATCCTGCCCTGGACTGATCCAGCCGGAGCCTGGTACAAAGAATAATACAGAGATCAGTGGTTATACCCTGTACACACTATCCTAGATCTGTATTATACATACAAAAATGCATATACTGTATAAGGCTAAGTTCACATTAGCGTTTGAGTCCCCTGCGTGGTGCTGCGGACTTCTTTCCTTAAGTTCCACCTACTCTGCATGCGTCCTGCGTACCTATCTTTAACATTGTGTACGCAGGGACATGCATTGTATGTGGATGCATCCGCGTGCATCATTTTGACGTCCCCTTAGAACACAAGAAAATGCAACATGTTGCATTTGGCAGGCACATCAAAACGTCGCACCGCATACAACACATGTCCCTGCGTACACAATGTTAAAGATAGGTAGACAGGACGCATGTGGAAGTAGGCAGAGCTTAAGGAAACAAGTCCACAGCACCACGCTGGGGACTCAAACACTAATGTGAACCCGGCCTAACAGTATATCAAATGCCACTTATATGTTATGTTGTATGTGTTAGGGCCTGTGCACACGCTGCAGATTGTCGCAGATTTTTCTGCACAGATTTGTCACAAAACCTAAAGGGATTCCTAATGCCATCAAGTGACTGAGAATCCTGATGTCTCGTGCAAACATTCCTTATGTTTTTTCCTTGCAGATTTGGTAGAGATGTAAATCTTCAGCATATCACTTTTATCAGTGCTTTTGCTGCAGATTTCACGCAGACTAAAGGTACCTTCACACTGAGCAACTTTAGAATGATAACGATAGCGATCCGTGACGTTGCAGCGTCCTGGATAGCGATCTCGTTGTGTTTGACACGCAGCAGCGATCAGGATCCTGCTGTGACATCGCTGGTCGGAGCTAGAAGTCCAGAACTTTATTTTGTCGCTGATCACCCGCTGACATCGCTGAATCGACATGTGTGACGCCGATCCAGCGATGTGTTCACTTGTAACCAGGGTAAATATCGGATTACTAAGCGCAGGGCCGCACTTAGTAACCCGATATTTACCCTGGTTACTATTGTATATGTAAAAAAAACCCCACTACATACTTACATTCCGGTGTCTGTCGCGTCCCCCGGCGTTAGCTTCCCTGCACTGTGTCAGCGCCGGCCGGCCGTAAAGCAGAGCACAGCGGTGACGTCACCGCTCTGCTTTACGGCCGGCGCTTACACAGTGCAGGGAAGGTGACGCCGGGGGACAGACAGATACCGGAATGTAAGTATGTAGTGTTTTTTTTTACATTTACAATGGTAACCAGGGTAAACATCGGGTTACTAAGCGCAGGGCCGATATTTACCCTGGTTACAAGTGAGCACATCGCTGGATCGGCATCACACACAGGGTGGCGCAGGGCCGCGCTTAGTAACCCAATATTTACCCTGGTTACCATTGTAAATGTAAAAAGCTCTCCAGCGACCACACAACGACTAAACAGCGACGCTGCAGCGATTGGCATCGTTGTCTATATCGCTGCAGCGTCGCTTAATGTGACGGTACCTTAAGGCCGGAGTCACACTACAGTGAGATACGGCCGAGTCTCGCAGGTTAAAACCAAGCTCTGGCACCGACACTCCAGAGCGTGCGGCTCCATGTATTGCTGTGCGGCCGCATGCTCCGCTCTGGAGTGTCGGTGCCAGAGCTTGGTTTTAACCTGCGAGACTCGGCCATAGCGCACTGTGTGTGATCCCGGCCTAATAAGTGGGGACAAATCTGCAATAAAATTGCATGTAAAAAACACCTCAAAAACTACTATATGCAGCCTTTTTCCTGCAAAGAAAGACAGAAATGGGGCAGAAATATCTGTGGACATACCCTTGGGGAATGTGCACAAAGTAAAATTTCAGCCTTTCTTTGCAGGAAACACGCAGCTACAAAACCAGTATTTTTTATCCCTGCGCTTTTAACTGATTGTGAAATCAATGGTGAAAAACGCAGGGAAGAATGCACAGAGAATTGACATGCTGCAGATTATTCTCTGCACCAAATCTGAAAGGGTAAGTTCACACTATGCGGTTTTTCTGCAGCAAAACCTGATCTCTTGGCAGGAAAGAAGCTGCAGAAAAACGTTTGTTTTTCCTGCGTTTTTTGCTGCGTTTTTAATGAGGTTTTTGCTGCGGTTTTGGCATCCTAGATTTGTCTCTTGTGCATGCTGATAAAGCTAAGTGTTGAAAAAAAAAGTCCTATTCTATAGAATCAGGGTTTTGGCACAAAAACGCAGCAAAACCTGATACCTGAGTTTTTGGTGTGTTTTGTCAGCATTTTTTCACCACCCATTCATTTCAGTGGGTAAACAAATGGTGAAAGTGACATGCTCCATTGTGCAAAAAAACATGCAAAGCACAAAATCCTGATGACAAAAAAACAGTGTGCATGAGATTTCTGAAATCTCATAGACTTTGCTGGTTCTGTAAAATGCAGCTGAAAATTTGCATAAGAAAAGCATCAACAATAACATACATTGCAAAAACGCCCTGTGTGAACTAAGTCAAGAAATACTCAACATCTGCAGGACACTTCACGTTTCTCATTCACTTTGCTGGCATCAGGTTTTGTTAACAAATCTGCGCAGAAAAAAAACATGGCAAATATGCGCAAGTGTGAACATGGCCTTATACTTTGCGTACAGACATGAGATGCTATACAGTATACACACTGTCATGTATACGTATCTACATACATACACATGTGTATACCGTACAACATCTGATGTTTGTATGACAATGTTTCATATGCAAGTAATATATTATCCTGTATGTGTAAGGGCATGTTTCCACGTGGCATAATACATCAGGATTTGCTGCGGATTGGACACTGTGTATATCCGCAGCGTCCAGATATTACAGCATAGTGGAGGAGATTTTATGAAATTCCATCTCCACTATGCGTGCAGGGACGCATCTGGCGGCCCTGCATTTATGCACATGCAGCGCGTCTTTCTAGATCGCAGCATGTCTATCTTGCGGAGAAGACGCTCCGTCTCCGCAAGATAAATAACCCACTCTATGTACAGGATGCGGTGATTCCGCATGCGCATGTGCTCAATGAACACAGGCGGAATCACCACGCGTACAAAGGGGGGCAGCACTTTGGGCGGAGCGGGGTATCCGCTGCATCCAAAGAGCTACGTTTCCTGACCATGGAAACATACCCTTATACTATGTGTACAGATATCAGATGTTATATAGTAGATAATATTGTATGTGATGGTCAAACACCTGATGTCTGTACTCGTAGTATTATATACAGTATACCAGTCACATACTATCCTGTATATGACATCTGATGTTTGTAGACATATCACCCACCAGTCACATATCCTGTATACTATATGTAATATACTACGTGCACAGACATCTGATGGTATATACTGGATATGTGACTGGTGTAATATCTGATGTCTGTAGTCATTGCGTAATATACACCACTTACATATTATCCTATATACATAGTGGGTATGGAAAGTATTCAGACCCCTTTAAATTTTTCACTTTTTGTTTTATTGCAGCAATTTGGTAAATTCAAAAATCTTCATTTTTTTCTCATTAATGTGCACTCTGCACCCCATCTTGACTGAAAAAAAACAGGAAGGTAGAAATTTTTGCTAATTTAATAAAACAGAAATACTGAAATATCACATGGTCATAAGTCTTCAGACCCTTTGCTCAGACACTCATATTTAAGTCACATGCTGTCCATTTCCTAGTGATCCTCCTTGAGATGGTTCTACTCCTTCATTGGAGTCCAGCTGTGTTTAATTAAACTGATAGGACTTGATTTGGAAAGGCGCACACCTGTCTGTATAAGACCTCACAGCTCACAGTGCATGTCAGACCAAATGAGAATCATGAGGCCAAAGGAACTGGCTAAGGAGCTCAGAGACAGAATTGTGGTAAGGCACAGATCTGGCCAAGGTTACAGCAGAATTTCTGCAGTTCTCAAGGTTCCTTATAGAACAGACGCTTATAAATGGAAGAAGTTTGGGACCTCCGGAAGTCTTCCTAGACCTGGCCGTCCAGCCAAACTGAGCAATCGTGGGAGAAGAGCCTTGGTGAGAGAGGTAAAGAAGAACCCCAAGATCACTGTGGCTGAGCTCCAGAGATGCAGTAGGGAGATGGAGTCAACTATCACTGCAGCCCTCCACCAGTCGGGCCTTTATGGCAGAGTGGCCCGACAGAAGCCTCTCCTCAGTGCAAGACATAGGAAAGCCCCAATAGTTTACTAAAAAAACACATGAAGGACTCCCAGATTATGAGAAGTAAGATTCTCTGGTCTGATGAGATGAAGGTAGACCTTTTTGGTGATAATTCTAAGCGGTATGTGTGGAGAAAACCAGGCACTGCTCATCACCTGCCCAATACAATGCCAACAGCGAAATATGGTGGTGGCAGCATCATGCTATGGGGTGTTCTTCAGGTGCAAGGACAGGATGACTGGTTGGCATTGAAGGAAACATGAATGCGGCCAAGTGCAGAGATATCTTGGATAAAAACCTCTTCCAGAGTGCTGTGGGCCTCAGACTTGGCCAAAGGTTCACCTTCCAAAAAAACAATGACCCTAAGCACAAAGCAAAAATAACAAAGGAGCGACTTAAGAAAAACTGTGACCATTCTTGACTGGCCCAGCCAGAGCCCTGACCTAAACCCAATGGTCATCTTTGGAGAGACCTGAAAATGGCGTCCACCAACGTTCACCATCCAACCTGACGGAACTGGAGAGGATCTGCAAGGAAGAATGGCAGAGGATCCCCAAATTCAGGTGTGAAAAACTTGTTGCATCATTCCCAAGAAGGCTCAATACTGAGCAAAGGGTCTGAATACTTATGACCATGTGATATTTCAGTTTTTCCTTTTCAGTCAAGATGGGGTGCAGAGTGTACATTAATGTGAAAAAAATAAACTTTTTTGAATTTACCAAATGGCTGTAATGAAACAAAGAGTGAAAAATGTAAAGGGGTCTGAATACTTTCCGTACCCACTGTATACAGAGCTGGTTGGGAACCCAGAGGACATTATTTGTTATAAATAGGGAAATTAATAGTTTTCATAGGGGCACCTGAATCAGAAAAAAACGTCATCTGTAAGTTACTATATATGACTGTACTGTAATCACATGTATGTGCAGGGCTGGGATCTACCAATATACGGTTACTATAAGGTGGTATTATTGCTCTTTAGTAGCATTTTTGTTTTCTTTTTTTTATTTAGTAACAGCTTAATGTGTTTCAGTCATTATGTAGTAGAAGGTGTATAGTGGTGTCATTGGTATTTATATAAAGTGTTTTGTTATGTAGAGGTAATGGTAATATGATAATATTATGTATTCGCTGTGTAGTGGTTATGGTAGTTGACATTGTGTAGCCGTATTATTTGTCATTTTATAGCCGTAATTTTATAATATTGGTCATTGCATTGTGTGTTTTTGGTTAGCAACAGTATATACTGTAATTATACACGTATAGATGCTATTTTAAATAGCTAGAGGGGGGTCGTATGGGGAGACATGCACTTTGGGGCTTGGGCCCCTGATCTTTTATGACCCTAGCAACACCCCTGCCATACTGTGTGTTTTACATGTCCGTGTTTCTGGAGTTGTATGTATGTTTGTAAATCAGCTCAGTTATAGTACCATATGTAAGCAGTAAGCTTGGTTCTGGCACTGTATCAATGTAGTAATCTAGATTCTGGTACCATATGTATGCGGTAAGCTTGGTTCTGTTCCCATATCTACGTAGGAGTCTTGGTTTTATTGCTCTATCTATGTAGTAGACTTAGTTAGCGAAAGCTTGGCTCTGCTCCCTTATCTCTGTAGTAAGCTCCGTTCTTTTCCCATAGCTTTGTAGCAAGCTTGATTCTGCTCACATATCTTTTTTGTAAGCTCATTTCAGTTCAGGTATGTATGTAGTAATCTTGGTTCCATTCTCGTGTCTATGCAGTCAGCTTTCTTCTGTTGCAGTATCTATGTAGGTAGTAAGCTTGCTTGTGTTCCCATATCTATTCAGCAAGCTCCGTTCTGTTCCCATATCTATATACCTTCCCATTTTTTAAAGCATGTTATTTCTGCTGCTTTAATGCAGGGACCAGAGATAAGGAGGGCAGGGGTGGTCCACCGCAACTGGTGGGCCACTGCCTTGTGATTGCCCCCCAGGCTGAAAAGTGCCAGCCAGCCCCTGGATGTCTTGCAGAGGGATGCAGCAGTCTTGAAATTGCCAAACTTTTGAAGCGTGATCACCGAACTATCAAGCGTTTCATGGCAAATAGCCAACAGGGTCGCAATAAGCATGCTGGACAAAATAGGCGCAAAATAACTGCCCATGAATTGAGGAAAATCAAGCGTGAAGCTGCCAAGATGCCATTTGCCACCAGTTTTGCCATATTTCAGAGCTGCAATGTTACTGGAGTAACAGAAAGCAGAAGGTGTGAGATACTCAGGGACATGGCTAAGGTAAGGAAGGCTGAAAAACAACCACCTTTGAACAAGAAACATAAGATAAAACGTCAAGACTGGGCCAAGAAATATCTTAAAACTGACTTTTCAAAGGTTTTATGGACTGATGAAATGAGAGTGACTCTTGATGGGCCAGAGGCTGAATCAGTAAAGGGCAGAGAGCTCCACTCCGACTCAGACGCCAGCAAGGTGGAGGTGGGGTACTGGTATGGGCTGGTATCATCAAAGATGAACTTGTTGGACCTTTTCGGGTTGAGGATGGAGTGAAGCTCATCTCCCAGACCTACTGCCAGTTTCTGGAAGACAACTTCTTCAAGCAGTGGTACAGGAAGAAGTCGGTATTGTTCAAGAAAAACATGATTTTCATGCAGGACAATACTCCATCACATGCCTCCAACTACTAAACAGCGTGGCTGGCCAGTAAAGGTCTGAAAGAAGAAAAAATAATGACATGGCCCCCTTGTTCACCTGATCTGAACCCCATAGAGAAGCTGTGGTCCCTCATAAAATGTGAGATCTAGAGGGAGAGAAAACAGTTCACCTCTCTGAACAGTGTCTGGAGGCAGTGGTGGCTGCTGCACGCAATGTTGATCTTAAACAGATCAAGCAACTGATAGAATCTATGGATGGAAGGCTGTTGAGTGTCATCATAAAGAAAGCTGGCTGTATTCGTCACTGATTTTTTGGGGTTTTGTTTTTGCATTTCAGAAATGTTTATTTCTAAATTTTGTGCAGTTATATTGGTTTACCTGGGGAAAATAAACAAGTGAGATGGGAATATATTTGTTTTTTATTAAGTATAAACAAGGAAAACAAAACAGGCAAAAATATACACACCCTCTAATCATGATATCATAAAAAGTATAAGTGAGAAATAACTAACGCCTGTAAATGGAGTTGTGCAAGACACACCAAATGCTAAAAAGCAAAGAGACACTGAAAAAATGGTGCAATAAAGTCCGAGATATAATATTAAATATCTTTATTAAATATACGTATAACAATACAAGGTATCAAAATAGTAAAGAGTTAAAAACTGCAAACACAATGCATGAAACGCATGGAGTCAGACTCCGTAACCCACACTTAGTAACTGAGTACAGCATACTGGGAAATTTAGACCACAATATTGCCCTTGCATACTCCATCATAGTGCCAGTACATAGTATCAAAGCAGGAGTATACAGGTAAAAGTAACAGGATAATATATATTACAGTATCAGGAGATAGTAGCCCAGATAAATACCATATCAGCAGATGATGTGGGGAACGTGTCCACTCCAAACCCACTGGGTTTAATAAAGATATTTAATATTATATCTCGGACTTTATTGCACCATTTTTTCAGTGTTTCTTTGTTTTTTATTAAGTTGCCTAATAATTCTGCACAGTAATAGTTACCTGCACAAACAGATATCCTCCTAAGATAGCCAAATCTAAAAAAACCCCACTCCAACTTCCAAAAATATTAAGCTTTGATATTTATGAGTCTTTTGGGCTGATTGAGAACATAGTTGTTGATCAATAATAAAAATAATCCTCTAAAATACAACTTGCCTAATAATTCTGCACTCAGTGCACACACGTGGTCAAAATTGTTGGTACCCCTAGTTAAATGACAGAAAAAACCACAATGGTCACAGAAATAACTTGAATTTGACAAAAGTAATAATAAATAAAAGACCTTTGAAAATGAACAAATGAAAGTCAGACATTGCTTTTCAACCATGCTTCCACAGAATTAAAAAAAAAATAAATCTCATGAAATAGGCCTGGACAGAAATGATGGTACCCCTGGAAATACTGTGACAAAAGGGACATGTTATATCATGATGTGTCCCCTAACTATCATCACAGGTGTCTACAATATTGGAATCAGTGAGTGGGCCTGTATATAGGGCTACAGATACTCACTGTGCTGTTTGGCGACATGGTGTGTATCACACTGAACATGGACCAGAGGAAGCAAAGGAAGGAGTTGTCTCAGGAGATTAGAAAGAAAATTATAGGCAAACATGTTAAAAGGTAAAAGTTATAAAACCATTTCCAAGCAGCTAGATGTTTCTGTGACTACAGTTGCACATATTATTTATTTATCTGGACGTGGCTGCTATTCAGAAGTGTAAAATCCATGGGACTGTAGACAACCTCTCTGGACGTGGCTGAAGGAAAATTGATGAGAAATCAAAGAGATGAATAACACAAAGGGTAGCAAAATAGCCCAGAAAAACTTCTAAACAGATTATAGGTGAATTTCAAGCTCAAGGAACATCAGTGTCAGATCGCACCATCTGTCTTTGTGTAAGCCAAAGTGAACTTCATAGGTGACGACCAAGGAGGACACCATTGTTGAAAAAAATCATAAAAAAGTCAGACTGGAATTTGCCAAACTACATGTTGACTAGCCACAAAGCTTATGGGAGAATATCCTATGGACAGATGAGACAAAAATGGAACTTTTCGGCAAGGCACATCAGCTCTATGTTCACAGAAGGAAAAATGAAGCATATCAAGAAAAGAACACTGTCCCTACTGTGAAACATAGAGGAGGCTCTGCTATGTTCCGGGGCTGCTTTGCTGCATCTGGCACAGGGTGTCTAGAATCTGTGTAGGGTACACTGAAATCTCAAGACTATAAAGGGATTTTAGAGAGAAATGTGCTGCCCATTATGAGAAAGCTTGGTCTCAGTCGCAGATCATGGGTCTTACAACAGGATAATTATCCAAAACACACAGCTAAAAACACCCATGAATAGCTAAGAGGAAAATCTTGGACTATTCTGAGGTGGCCTTCTATGAGCCCTGACCTAAATCCTATTGAGCATCCTTGGAAAGAGCTGAAACATGCCGTCTGGAAAACGCAATCTTCAAGCATGAATTAATCTCACTAGTTCCAAAGCCGGATATTATTTTAGTGAATGGGCACTTCTACAAGAATTACATTACACAAGGGAGTGTACCGTGAAGTAATTAAAGAAAAACTACAGCTCAACGAAGAGATCCCATATAAAAGTTATAAATTTGTTGGTTTACAGACAATTAAAATTAGTACACTAACAAAATGTCATGTAGGGGACTCTGTTAAAAGAAGACACAGATACATCCATTATACGAGGATAGATAGAAAAAGAGGCACTAAGTCATATGCATTTATACCGATCAACATATTTCAAAAGTCCATCTATATACAGTATTTTATCAAGCATTGAGGTAAATCATGATAATTTGTACCAAGAGGAGGATCAAATCACCATAGGTATATAGATACGGTGCTCTAATATACTAATGCATTCAATTATTTAGATTGATATTGATATAGAAGGGTTAATAGTTTGCCTTTAAGTGCCTTTTGCCTTTAATTGTTAGAATTACTAGAATCTGTTGATGCAGTAGTCTGATGGTCTCCACTTCAAGGAGACTACCCTTCTTATCATGTATGTTCTCAATAGTCAGTCACAACATGTTATTTGGTACGTGAGAAAATAAAGGTCAGTATGACCCTGGGTGATGGTGGGGGCTACATGCATTGCATTGAGAATTACATTTGTTGTAAATGGTATAAAATATTGCTTCTTGCTCTATTACTTCAAATAAAAGTGACTTGCACACAGGATATGTGTGAGGTGTCTTTTTGTCTCCAAGCGCGCTTGTAAAATGACGGGCGTAATTCTACAATTTGGCCCTCACTGGTGATCTGTCAGCTGACATTGGTCAGAACGAAAACAGCTATAACAAGATTGTCGAATATAATGAATCAAATGCTCTATTGCACTGTTGTAATGGCTTGTTAAAAAGGGTTGAATAGTAAGCAGCATATAAGCAGGCATCCGGCCTCTCTGACCTTTCCCAGCGCCTGCGCACTGCAGTACTTTGCTCTGCCCTCAACATGGCAGACAAAGTACGCCTGTGCCAAAGCCGCAGCGTGAAGACAAGAAGAGGACGTCATCGAAAGAAGATGGGAGGCCCGGACCGGACCGCGACACCCATCGGACCGGACCGCAGCAGGAACGCCCCTGGGTGAGTATAATCTATCTATTATTCTGTGGAAGCATGGTTGAAAAGCAATGTCTGACTTTCATTTATTCATTTTCATAGATTTTTTTTATTTATTATTACTTTTGTCAGATTCAAGTTATTTCAGTGACCATTGTGGTTTTTTCTGTCATTTAACTAGGGGTACCAACAATTTTGCCCATGTGTGTAACAAGTAGCTCACTGTAGACTCTATACTGTATCTTGGAAAATAAAATAAACTTTTAATTTTTCCAATAAAATATATATACAGTGGGGCAAAAAAGTATTTAGTCAGTCAGCAATAGTGCAAGTTCCACCACTTAAAAAGATGAGAGGCGTCTGTAATTTACATCATAGGTAGACCTCAACTATGGGAGACAAACTGAGAAAAAAAAATCCAGAAAATCACATTGTCTGTTTTTTTTATCATTTTTTTTGCATATTATGGTGGAAAATAAGTATTTGGTCAGAAACAAACAATCAAGATTTCTGGCTCTCACAGACCTGTAACTTCTTCTTTAAGAGTCTCCTCTTTCCTCCACTCATTACCTGTAGTAATGGCACCTGTTTAAACTTGTTATCGGTATAAAAAGACACCTGTGCACACCCTCAAACAGTCTGACTCCAAACTCCACTATGGTGAAGACCAAAGAGCTGTCAAAGGACACCAGAAACAAAATTGTAGCCCTGCACCAGGCTGGGAAGACTGAATCTGCAATAGCCAACCAGCTTGGAGTGAAGAAATCAACAATGGGAGCAATAATTAGAAAATGGAAGACATACAAGACCGCTGATAATCTCCCTCGATCTGGGGCTCCACGCAAAATCCCACCCTGTGGGGTCAGAATGATCACAAGAACGGTGAGCAAAAATCCCAGAACCACGCGGGGGGACCTAGTGAATGAACTGCAGAGAGCTGGGACCAATGTAACAAGGCCTACCATAAGTAACACACTACGCCACCATGGACTCAGATCCTGCAGTGCCAGAAGTGTCCCACTGCTTAATCCAGTACATGTCCGGGCCCGTCTGAAGTTTGCTAGAGAGCGTTTAGATGATCCAGAGGAGTTTTGGGAGAATGTCCTATGGTCTGATGAAACCAAACTGGAACTGTTTGGTAGAAACACAACTTGTCGTGTTTGGAGGAAAAAGAATACTGAGTTGCATCCATCAAACACCATACCTACTGTAAAGCATGGTGGTGGAAACATCATGCTTTGGGGCTGTTTCTCTGCAAAGGGGCCAGGACGACTGATCCGGGTACATGAAAGAATGAATGGGGCCATGTATCGTGAGATTTTGAGTGCAAACCTCCTTCCATCAGCAAGGGCATTGAAGATGAAATGTGGCTGGGTCTTTCAACACGACAATGATCCAAAGCACACCGCCAGGGCAACGAAGGAGTGGCTTCGTAAGAAGCATTTCAAGGTCCTGGAGTGGCCTAGCCAGTCTCCAGATCTCAACCCTATAGAAAACCTTTGGAGGGAGTTGAAAGTCCGTGTTGCCAAGCGAAAAGCCAAAAACATCACTGCTCTAGAGGAGATCTGCATGGAGGAATGGGCCAACATACCAACAACAGTGTGTGGCAACTTTGTGAAGACTTACAGAAAACGTTTGACCTCTGTCATTGCCAACAAAGGATATATTACAAAGTATTGAGATGAAATTTTGTTTCTGACCAAATACTTATTTTCCACCAAAATATGCAAATAAAATGTTAAAAAAACAGACAATGTGATTTTCTGGATTTTTTTTTCTCAGTTTGTCTCCCATAGTTGAGGTCTACCTATGATGTAAATTAAAGACGTCTCTCATCTTTTTAAGTGGTCGAACTTGCACTATTGCTGACTGACTAAATACTTTTTTGCCCCACTGTATATATATATATATATATATATATATATATATATATATATATATATCATACAGAACGTGAATAAACACACCACCACCAAAAAATATATACTTGGACACTATTATAAAAACCACAGGGAGGTGCCTGCTCCTGTATTATCACTGAGTAGCCCTACCTACCAGCAGATGTTGGCACCCTATCCCTGCGCATTGGCACCCCCGCTCGTCGACGGCTCACCCAGCTGGCCCTGCAAGGCCCTTGATGGAAAAGGGGAGCAGAAGATTATAGACAAGAAAAGCATATAAATTGTCTATGTCAGCAGAAATGTAAAAAGGGATATTATTACATCCAAGATATGATGATCTGTTCAATGGAGTCTATACAATCTTTGTCATGTAATATTTCCAGGATGGTCTAGGAATAGAAACATCACCCTAGTTACTCCTATATATATTTGCTTGCCTGGCTGCAGGGGTTGGCACCATGTAATAGCGAGATTGGCGCCCCTGATCGTCTGCAGCTATCCCTCCTGTTCTGAATTATGACAGAATCACCGACTTGGTGGATCAGGGAAATGCTGTAGATATAGTATATCTTGACTTCAGCAAAGCAGTTGACAAAGTATCTCACACAATCCTTATTGAAAAAATGACTAAGTATGGAATGGATAAGGCAACTGTTAGGTGGATTCATAACTGGCTTAGTGATGGGACCCAAAGAGTGGTCGTAAATGGCTACACATCCAGTTGGAAGAATGTCTCAAGTGGGGTACCAAAGGGCTCTGTCCTGAGCCCTGTATTGTTCAACATCTTTATCAATGATTTAGATGAAGGAATTGAGGGTAAACTGATAAAATTTGCTGATGACACAAAGCTAGGAGGGATAGCTAGTACTAGAGAAGAGAGAGGATTCAAAAAGATATAAATAAACTGGAGCAGTGGGCAGCAACTATCAGAATGGTTTTTAACAGGGAAAAATGCAAAGTGCTACATCTGGGCAATAAACATGAAAATGCATATGCGGAATGGGAGGAATAGGGCTAAGCAACAGCACATGTGAACAAGACTTGGGTATACTAATAGATCACAGACTGAACATGAGTCAACAGTGTGATGCAGCAGCGAAAATGGCAAATACAATTCTGGGATGTATTAACAGAAGCATACAGTCTAGATCACGTGAAGTCATTATTGCCCTTTACTCATCTTTGGTCAGACCTCATCTGGAATACTGTGTCCATTTTTGGGTACCGCAATTTAAAAAAGACATCAACAAACTGGAGCAAGTTTAGAGAAGAGCGACCAGAATGGTGACCGGTCTGCAAACCATGTACTATGAGGAACGTTTACAGGATTTGGGAATGTTTAGCTTGCAAAAAAGAAGACTGAGAGGAGACTTAATAGCTGTCTACAAATATCTCAAGGGCTGTCACATTGAGAAAGGATCATCTTTATTCTAATTTGCACAAGGAAAGACTAGAAGCAATGGGATGAAACTGAATGGGAGGAGACACAGATTAGATATTATAAAAAACTTTTTGACAATTAGGGTGATCAATGAGTGGCACAGGCTGCCACGAGAGGTGGTGAGTCTCCTTCAATGGAAGTCTTCAAACAGAGGCTGGACAGACATCTGTCTGGGATGATTTAGTGAATCCTGCTTTGAGCAGGGGGTTGGACCAGATGACCCAGGAGGTCCCCTCCAACTCTACCATTCTATGATTCTATAAACTGATGTGTTGGGAAATAAAGTGATGAGGAGGGGACATAGGGAATAAATTGCTTAGTGCTTCACAAAGATATAAAAGATAACTCTGCTGATATGCCCATTATGGCGCATTTCAGTGGAGGTAGACAGTGATAGACTAACATAAAAAGGGATTCCAATGTGGAAATAAAAGACTTTAGAGTCAGTTATAGAGAGGCATAAGGTATGGTATGCAAAATTTTACACAAGAAGATAATAAACCCACTTAGTACAATGGGTGCAGTACAAAAAAAGCACAACTGGAGGAGTGGAAGATGCCACTCAATCTTGCTCAACAATCCATGTGGTAAAGTACATTAATATTACAGCTACAGGGAAGGATTAGAAAACCACAAGCTCTATATCCTTATCTATATCTTATCTATACGCTCATAATGCCACTCGACGCGTTTCCCCTCTTCCGAGGTTCATCAGGAGTGAGATATTTAAAGCATGACTACTTAGCTTTCAGTCGTCCATAGTCTGAAGCAGCAAAGTGTCCGTGTGATTTGGGACATATAGGGTCAATACCCACTGATGAAATGCCTATGTATATGTAGGGGGGTTGCCATAGTTTAGCCTTTCTTGCGTTAACCTCTTCAAGTGACGTCCTGGCTTGAAGTAATATTAATGATGTATATTACTGTGTATTTATGTAGAAATATTTGCTGCTGCTGTTGAACTATATGTGTGTTTAGATAGGGAAAGTGCAGTGTTTACAATTGGCCACTAGATGGGGGTATTATAGTACCTAGTTGAAATAGTTAAACATAGGAGGGGCACGGTGGATAAGGCAGGGAAGACTTCCTGGCAGAGTCAGTGAGGCCCAAGGCGCCATTTGAGCGCAGAAGGGCTCTATAGCCCCTGGGCAGCACCATGTCACATAACGTTTGCCACAAGGAAAGGGCCCAGCCATCTTTTTTCTGGGTGGAACATCAGCAGTGGAAACAGTGCAGCAGTGCTAGTGGTGCAGTATAAGTGGGACTGCAGTTGCTACGGGAAGACTAAGCAGTATGGGCAGGTCACTTATGTGGCAGCTTATGGCGTGGGCAGATGCCCTCAGAACCGCGGTGAAACGGCTGAGGGAACAACTTGAGCCTGGCCAGGTAGGACGCTGAGGAACCGAATGGTACGGTTCATCCCGGAAGCGAGCTTAGTGACCAGAACAAGAATGCAGGGAAAGAGACAGAATCGTGTAATGTGAATACCTGTAAATCGTATAAGACGTAACTGCAGTGAAGAGAATCGTTTCCATAAGGAGGCAAGATCTCTCACATCCTGCTTTAAAGAAAGGGGTTATCCTAAACGAATCATTGCACAGGCCTTTCAAGCATCGGCACATAAAGAACAAAGTGAATTATTGAAATCTAAACCCAGAAATGGACTCTCAAGTACCAACATCATTACCCCGTACAATAATCATTGGACATAGATCTATGGTACCTTGAGAAATAATTGGAACATATTACTGAGTGAACCAAGAATTGTTCCTTTCATTAGTGATCGCCCAAAGCTTATTGCAAAACAGGCTAAAAACTTTAAAGGCCCATTATGTTCCAGTCACTTTAGACCCCCAACACAATCTTTGGGAAGGGAGGTCAAACTTGTTCGCACATACCCTTGTGGAGGATGTACTATTCGTCCGTATGTTGTTTTAAATAGAACAATTTCCGTTTCAGTGTTTCCAGGGCAGGTTCATACAAATTTTTATTCGAAGAAATATGATGATGTACTGTATGTTCTTGTTTGTAGCTGCCCCAAGATATATGTGGGGTAGACAGGCCAAGAACTTCATTGACGCGTTCAACATCATGTCTCCAATATTGCATGTGCATGAAAGAACAAGGGCAAACCAATCACGTCATTGGCCAATCATTTTCTAGTACATCACAATGGTGCTCCTGGACATTTATGTATTATGGTAGTGGATAAGGTTGAAACTTCAATCAGAGGAGGCTGTTGTACTGATGAACTACTCAGAAGAGAGTCAAATGGATTTTCAAATTGAACAGTTTGGCACCTAATGGCCTAAATGAGGAACTATTATTTACTGGTTACTATAAAAAATAGATTTGTTATATTTTTCATTTGTGTCACTGTTATTTCAACTATGATGACCTCGTTTTGACTATTTATATATTTTTCACTACTCCACTGTGTTAGTTTATATCACAAACGGCGCTGCACATGATATATTCTCTCAGATTTTTCTATAGTATCCTGCTTATTTCAGCTGTTTTTCAAATATTATTATACTTAGGCCATTAGCTACTAAGGGAGTTTTCAAAGGGGAAAGGGCATTAGTACTAAGAGTTAAAGAAAGGGGTGAGTAGAGGGAATAGGATGCGCGGGTTCCTTCCTCCGACTGCCGTCTCTATGTCAGCTTCCGTGGTTACGGCTTCCTGGTCCCGGATAGCCGCGCATGCGTGGCTGCTGCTTCCAGACGCCGTTCCTCGGACGCATCGGCTCATGTGAAAGGTATTTCTAATCTATTATGTATATAAAAAGGACATGAATCTGGACAGATTAATCCACTTCTTCTTTCCCTTGAGGAAGCCACGCTTAACTACAAAATGTCCGTGTCTGCAGTTATTGATGCAAATCGATGAAAGCTGGTGAACCACTAAGCAAAAAGCCAGGAGGTTTAGTTTATCATGAAATACATTGCTCAATTTGCCTGTATGTTAGAGAATATTGTGCATCTTGCTGAACGATGGCAATAATCAGTTCTTAATGAAAAATCAATCACATGCCTGCAACCTTAAAGGGATTGTTCAGGCTCATGATGAAAGTTTACAACCCACGCTGTCAAGATTCTCCTGTATGCGATTTACATACATGCGGTTATGTGTCGACTAGACGTGCGCGGCCTCGCTCTAGTCGGACTGTTTACTTGCGGTCACATGACCAGCCACTGGAGAATCCTAACAACATGCAGTGCGCTCACTGTGATGAACAAAAGTCTGCAGTCATGTAAAGTGACTGCAGACTCTCATCACAGGCCTGAACAACCCATTTCAGGCTATGGTCTGTTTTTACACACAAAACTGTTATGTCAAAAAAAGTGATGTGCAGGTAACAACCATTTTTTCCAGTGGGATTCAGTTTTGATTTTCCATTTCCATTTCAATGTTCAACTGGACCAGACCACTTCTAATCTTCTGTAGTTGGAGGAAAAAACATTTCAAATATCATGAGTGGCAACTAGGTGATGCCATTAGAATGCTGTCTAAGTACTTTTATATATATATTGTGAGATAGCGCTTACTGAATGTGTTGGGGGACACTCGCTTAGCAACGGGACTCAGTCACACAGGCACGTTTTTCTCACAAAAGCAGTCCATCCAGTTTATTTTAGGCAGCATAAATCACACTGCAGGCCATGTTGCACATCACAGGTCTAACACACAGTTCATTTATATACATTTTAACTTTGATACTTCATATACGGCTTTGAAGCGCAGTCAGTAAACACGCCGGACCACTTTGTCCAGTTACCGTGGCCGACCGCACGCCGAACAGTTCATTAATGTCCATGGAGCACAACAGGCACCAACACAAGACATTAGGTTGCAGGCACTACACATGCTGGACATTACTCCGTCCAGTTACCATGGGAGACCACACAGTTCATTACTGACCCCCTGTCAGTGCACACAGTTCTCCATACTCTGGGTTACCTTCCAGGAGCTCCTGCTCCACACGCTGACTCCGATCAGTCCTCTCTCTCTCAGGGAAGCTGCCGACCAGGGATCACCATCCTGGACAATGTTTTGCTCACTAGGCCGCTTGACAGTCCAGATCCTCAGACGGGCTGTAGCTTCCCCAGTGCAGTGCCGTTGCAGACTCTGCCTCCACTCCTTCCCATGTGCTCCTCAGGAATCCTACTCCCAGGACTTCCAACACAGGTTGTGCTATTCAGGAATCCTACTCCCAGGACTTCCAACTCACAGGAAGTCTGTCCCCACCTGGGACCGTCCACCACACAAGTCTCTAAGTGTGTTTTATCAGGGATCCGAGCCTACTCTCAGGATTTGCCAACACACCAGTCTTCAGATCCACGGCCTCCCAGTGCGCTATTCAGGGATCCAGTCCACACACAGGAACTCCCAACACACAAGTCATCCAGGATCTACACAGTCTCCATTACCGAGACCATTACACCACCATGTGACCACATCATGATTACATTATGCAGTTGTAATCACTCCCATAGATGGAAGCAGGTCCGGACTGGGACTAAAATTCAGCCCTGGCATTTGAAGTTACACAGGCCCACTTGTCACACCGTGACTGTATAATATCTTTGTAAACTTGTAGGCAGGGCCGGTTTTAGGCAAAGTGGGGCCCTAGGCAAAGTTTAAAATGGGGGCCCAAATGCTAACATATTGCACATCACACAAAAGCAAGTATTTACAAGCTCTGAGTTCAGGCCGCTAAATGAGTTTGATCGACAATACTGAAGTTATTCAACACTTGTTTCCCGGCCTCTTTCCACCAGCTGAGGAATAATAATGGGACAGAACCATCACTAACAGATCACTAACAGATCACCATACAGTATCATGTTATAAGCAGCACATCTACAGTTTATGCTGGCGATGTGCTGCTGAGAACAAGGATTTTTGTTCCGGCAAAAACAATCTGAATATGCAGCATTTTACTTGTTTAGTAAAATACACCCCATAGTCCTCCATATATTATAATGTGCACCACAGTCCTCCATATAGTATAATACACTCCCTATAGTCCTCCATATATTAAAATACACTGCTCAGTCCTCCACATAGTATATTACAGTCCTCATAGTCCTTCATACAGCATAATACACTCCTCATAGTGCTCCATATAGTATAATGCTCTGCCATAGTCATCCATGTAGTACAATTCACTTCCCATAGTATAATGCACCCCATAGTTCTTCATATAGTATAATGTATTCCCCATAGTCCTCAATACAGTATAATGCAGCCACCACCCTACAGAGTATAAAGCAGCCACCCCAGAGTATAATGCAGCCACCCCAGAGTATAATGTAACCCCCCAAAGAATATAATGCAGCCCCCCCATAGAGTATGATGCAATCACCCCTCATAGAATATAAATATAATACAGCCCCCCATAGAATATAATGCAGCCCCGAATAGAATAGAATACAGCCCACCTCCCAATAGAATATAATGCAGCCCCATCAAAGAGTATGATGCAATCATCCCTCATAAAATCTAATACAGCCCCCCATAGAATATAATGCAGCCCACCTCCCCATAATATACTGTATAATGTAGCCCCCCATAGAATATAATGCAGCCCCCCATAGTATATAAGACAGCCTCCCCCATAGAATATAATATACCCCCCATAGTATATAACACAGCCTCCCCCATAGAATAGAATATACCCCCGCAATAGTATATAACACAGCCACATAGTATATAACACGGCCTCCCCCATAGAATATAATATACCTCCCATAGTATATATCAAAGCCCGCATATAATATAGCACAACTTGCATAGTATAGACAGTAGCACAGCCTGCATAATATAGCACAGCCCGCGTAGTAGTATACAGCACAGCCCGTGCAGTAGTATACAGCACAGCCCACGTAGTAGTATATACAGCACAGCCCGCGTAGTAGTATACACAGCACAGCCCACACAGTGGTATATACACAGCACAGCCCACACAGTGGTATATACACAGCACAGCCCACACAGTGGTATATACACAGCACAGCCCACACAGTGGTATATACACAGCACAGCCCACACAGTGGTATATACACAGCACAGCCCACACAGTGGTATATACACAGCACAGCCCACACAGTGGTATATACACAGCACAGCCCACACAGTGGTATATACACAGCACAGCCCACAATGTGGTATATACACAGCACAGCCCACACAGTTGAATGCGGTGGCGGTGCCACTGGTGGGGGGAGGGGGGAAAGAGTGCAGCGGCCCACTACTGGCACCGGCCCTTCTGGCATTTGCCAGAAGTGCCCGATGGCGAGTCCGTCCCTGGATGGGAGTTGTGTGTGGATAGTCCAACCCACCCAGCTCTCGAACTAGCCCAGTAAGCCTCCCTTGACTATTATACAAACACTTGTGGGACTACAGGTCCGAGAACAACAACATTACTTCAGGCTTACAGCACAGACTCCCTCTGCGACACATATATATAACAATAGTAATGTTATATTACAAAACTAATAATCTAAAAGAAAAATATGTAGACAAAACTAACTTTAGAAATTAAATGAAATTTGTCTTCCATTAAAAAAGAACAATGAAAGCTAGAGAGATGCATTATTTATTGCTTTGTTCAAGGATTGAGAACGAATTAATCCCAAGGTCTTAAGTAAGACAAACAATCCTATTGAGTTTTTTTTCTTGTATTTCTTGGTGAGAACACTGTGATAAGGTGCAGTGCTCATAATGAACACAATTGAGGAGAAAACATATTGTCAAGAACCAGTACATGAAATTAACTGATAATAGATAGGCCTTGAAATGTACTATAGCCTTGAAAAGAAGACTTAAGGTACCGTCACACTAAGCGACGCTGCAGCGATACCGACAACGATCCTGATCGCTGCAGCGTCGCTGTTTGGTCACTGGAGAGCTGTCACACAGACACCTCTCCAGCGACCAACGATGCCGGTAACCAGGGTAAACATCGGGTTACTAAGCGCAGGGCCGCGCTTAGTAACCCGATGTTTACCCTGGTTACCATCGTTAAAGTAAAAAAACAACCACGACATACTTACCTAACGCTGTCTGTCCCCGGCGCTCTGCTTCTCTGGTCTGGCTGTGAGCACAGCGGCCGGAAAGCAGTGCGGTGACGTCACCGCTCTGCTTTCCGGCAGCCAGGCGCTCACAGCCAGACCAGAGAAGCAGAGCGCCGAGGACAGACAGCGGTAGGTAAGTATGTAGTGGTTGTTTTTTTACTTTAACGATGGTAACCAGGGTAAACATCGGGTTACTAAGCGCGGCCCTGCGCTTAGTAACCCGATGTTTACCCTGGTTACCAGCGAAGACATCGCTGAATCGGTGTCACACACACCGATTCAGCGATGTCAGCGGGAGAGCCAGCGACGAAATAAAGTTCTGGCCTTTCTTCCCCGACCAACGACATCACAGCAGGGGCCTGATCGCTGCTGCCTGTCACACTGGACGATATCGCTAGCCAGGACGCTGCAACGTCACGGATCGCTAGCGATATCGTCTAGTGTGACGATACCTTTACCTTTTACATACGATGCATATCATATCTTTGCAGCACAATTTGTAGAGTAAATTTTATATGAATCTCATTATCATGTGCACACATACAGACATCTCATATAATCCATTAGATTATGTTATCACCAATGCAAGTAGTAATTGTCAATCATTTCTATAATTTTCCCATGTGTTTAGGCATGTAGGTCATAGAAAGTTTAGAAAGTTAAATAAATGGCACTATGATATCTGTGATCCGATGTCTTATTCCAGGGAAATCCACATTTTTTTAATATGTAAATAAGCTGTTAAGATCTATAGGCCGGACACTGATCTGCATGAGAATCTGCCTACAGAGCTTATTTTAATGAAAGGAGGAGTTACCAGTGTAGGACATGTAATGACTGACAGTCTGCTCTCCTGATCTACATGTCTCACACTGGTAACTCCACCCTTCATTTAAAATAAGCTCTGGAGGCATATTCGTGGCGAGATCTCTGTCCCGCCCATAGATCTTAGCATATTAAGAAAAATGTGGATTTATCTGAATGAAGACATTGGACTAACTAACTAATGGCATCATTCTTCTACTATTCTTCTATTTTTCTATGAGAGCTTTCAAAATGCGGTCTCCAGTGCAATCAAATGATCGCCCTTGGTCCTGCAAACAGCAGTGTGGGCCTGCCCCTTCAGTGGAAATGCAGTTGTGTAAGGCTACGTTCAGACTAGCGTTGTGCGCCGCTGCGTCGGCGACGCAACGCACAACGCACGCAAAAACACTGCGTTTTGCGACGCGTGCGTAGTTTTTTGACGAAAATCGGACGCAAGAAAAATGCAACTTGTTGCGTTTTCTTGGTCCGACGCTTGTGGCAAAAAAGACGCATTTGTCGCAAAACGCAACAAACAAAAACGCATGTGTCTCCCATGTTAAACATAGGGGCACATGACGCGTGCGTCGCCGCTGCGTCGCCCGACGCTAACCCGACGCACACTAGCACAACGCTAGTCTGAACGTAGCCTAAGGCAGCCAGCAAACAAATAGCAGTCCATTCAGTACAATGACTGCTTGAGACCATCAGTACAGGTAATCTTTAGCTTGGATTATTGAGGACAGATCCAAGTACCGTAATTGATCCACTCTCTATAATGTGCATATGGCCAAGTAGGACAGATAGACAGGGGATGTGTCAGGGAGACCACTCCCATAAATATCTCTCTTTTCCAACTAAAATGTATAAAGCTAATCATATTTATGTTTATGATAAAGCAATGTAATAATATATGTAATGTATTTTAAAGTAAATAATTTCATTTCCTCCATTTCTTGTAATTATTCCCCCGGTATAATCTGCAGGTTAGATCCTAAGGGCCATGGACTCCCCTGATGCTGAAGCAATCCTGGAAGTTTCCAGCGCAATTTCTCATAAAGGTGAAGAGAGTAATAGCGGTAATAGTAATAATTGGAGAATGCCGAAATGTTAACTGTTATCTATATCTAATTACAGTTTTTCAATAAAATTGCATAGGCAAATTAATGTCTAATTGATTTAGATGGCAGAGTCAAATAGCCTGTAAATTTGGAATCTGTGAGGTAAAGCTTACTCAGTACCTGGTGTACCACTGCTCCTTGGTCCTCTCAGTCTGTTACTGTGCAAGAAGGACTGTAACAATTATGTAGGTGCTAAGGAATCTGATAGCGTGGAATAAAACCAGTCTGAGAACAAAGCTGCAGCAAAAGTGTACTTAACAAAATAAAAATGGAAACAGAACTAACATTATTATTATTATTTATTTATTTATATAGCACCATTAATTCCATGGTGCTGTACATGAGAAAGTGGTTACGGAGTTATAGATATCATTTACAGTAAAAATGTTTACAGTGACAGACTGGTACAGAAGGGAGAGAACCCTGTCCTTTTGGACTCACATTCTATGGGATAGCGGGGAAGAGGCAGAAGGTAGGGGCGAGGCAGTGGCGATGGCAAGGCGGCGGCTCTGGCAATGGCGAGGCGGCGGCTCTGGCGATGCGGCAAAATGGTTATTGCAGGCTGTAGGCTTTCTTGAAGAGATGGGTTTTCAGGTTCCGTCTGAAAGATCCGATAGTGGTGGATAGTCAGACGTGTTGAGGCATGGAATTCCAGAGGATGGGGGAAATTCGGGAGAAATCTTGGAGGCAGTTGTGTGAGGAACGATTAAGTGTGGAGGAGAGTAAGAGGTCTTGGGAGGATCGGAGATTACGTGAGGGAAGATATTGGGAGATTAGTTCAGAGGTATAGGGAGGTGAGAGGTTGTGGATGGCTTTGTAGATCAGTGGTAGTAGTTTGAACTGGATTCGTTGGGGAATTGGGAGCCAGTGGAGGGATTTACAGAGGGGAGAAGCAGGGGAGTAGAGAGGAGGTGGATTAGCCGGGCAGCAGAATTGAGGACAGACTGGAGTGGTGCAAGAGAGTTAGCGGGGAGGCCACAAAAGGGGGGTGTTGCAGTAGTCAAGGCGGGAGATGATAAGGGCATGCACAAGAGTTTTGGTAGATTGTGGGCTGAGGAATGAACGGATTCTGGCAATATTTTTGTTGGAGGCAACAGGAGGTGGCAAGAGTTTGGACGTGCGGTTTGAAGGACAGGGCAGAGTCGAGAGTTACCCCGAGGCAGCGGATTTCAGGTGCAGGAAAGAGCGTGATGCCGTTTACCATAATAGATAGGTCAGGTAGGAGGGATACGTGAGATGGGGGAAAGATGAGGAGTTCGATTTTGTCTACATTGAGTTTTAGGAAGGGAGTGGTGAAGAAGGAGGATATGGCTGACAGACACTTCGGGATTCTGGACAGCAGAGAGGTGACATCTGGGCCAGAGAGGTAGATCTGAGTGTCGTCCGCATACAGGTGGTACTGGAAGCCATGGGACTTTATGAGCTGTCCTAGGCCAAGGGTATAGATGGAAAAAAGTAGGGGCCCTAGGACAGAGCCTTGAGGGATTCCAACAGAGAGAGGGCGGGATGAGGAGGTGGTGTGGGAGTGGGAAACTTGAGCATGGACATGCTGCTCAAAGAGTTTTGAAGCAAACGGGAGCAGTGATATGGGGCGGTAGCTGGGCATAGCCGTTGAGTCAAGGTTAGTTTTTTTGAGGATGGGTGTGATGGTGGCATGTTTAAAGGCAGAGGGGAAGGTACCAGAAGATAGCGATAGGTTGAAGAGATGGGTTAGGGCTGGAATGAGCGTGTTAGTGAGGTTGGGGAGCAGGTGGGAAGGGATGGGGTCAAGTGCACAGGTGGTGAGGTGCGATTTGGAACAGAGGCGAGTAAGCTCTCCTTCAGTGATGTTGGAGAGGGAGCTTATTAGGGAAGGGCAGAGGTCTGGTATATGGAGTGGTTGGGGTCGTGGAACAGTTAGGGTTTGCCTTGTTTGGTCGATCTTGTTTTTGAAGTAGGTGGCAAAGTCCTTGGAAGAGATGAGGGGAGTTGTAGGTGGCATTGGTGGGCGGAGGGAGGTAAATGTGCTGAATAGTTGTTTTGGGTTGTAAGATAGTGAAGATACAAGATTAGTGTTATAGGTCTGTTTAGTGGAGGTGAGGGCTAATTTGAAGTCAAATGTAGCTTGTTTGAAAGCAGTGAAGTCGTCTGGCAAACGTGTTTTCTTCCAATGCCGCTCCGTGCTTGTTGAAGTTTTTTTAGTGAGATTGCTATGCCAAGGTTGCCTATTGGTTCGTCGCACTGTGGCATGCATGAGAGGGGCGACTGAGTCTATGGCTGATGTGAGGGTGGAGTTATAGAAAGCGGTGGCGCTGTCCGTGTCGTGGAGTGAAGATATGGAGGCCAGGGGTAGGAGAGAGTCTGAGAGTCTGTGAATGTCTAGATGTGTGAGGTTTCTGCGATGATGTGGTAATGGCTGGACATGGGGGGCAGGTGAGGAGGACAAGGATGAGGTGAGTAGATGGTGGTAAAATAGGGGGAAGGGAGAGGTTGTGAGATTAGATAAGGAACAGAGGTGGGTGAAGATGAGGTCTAGTGTATGTCTGTCTGTGCGGCTGGCTGTGGAGGACCACTGAGTGAGTCCAAAGGATGAAGTAAGGGCCAGTAGCTTGGAGGCTGCTAGCTGGCGGGTGTCAGCAGGGATATTAAAGTCACCCATGATGATGGTGGGGATGTCAGCAGAGAGAAAGTGAAGAAGCCAGGTGGAGAATTGGTTGATGAAGGCAGTGGCTGAGCCCGGTGGTCGGTATATGACAGCCATTTGGAGATTGGAGGGAGCGTAGATACGGACAGAGTGAACCTCGAAAGAAGGGAGGATAAGGGAGGGTGGGGGTTGGATAGGGTTGAAGGAACAGTTTTTAGAAAGAAGGATACCCACTCCTCCACCATGTCTGTTGCCAGAGCGAGGAGTGTGAGTAAATTGGAGGCCACCGTAGCTCAGTGCTGCAGGCGAGGCCGTGTCAAGGGGCGTCAGCCAGGTCTCAGTGAGGGCCAGGAAGGAAAGGTTGCGGGAAGTGAAGAGATCATGGACCATGTGGAGCTTGTTGCAGACAGAGCGGGCATTCCAAAGTGCCCCAGAGAGAGGAAGCAGGTGGGTGGGGGTCAGTGGCACAGATTTTAAGTGTGAGGGTTTGCCATAGTTTCTCATAGTGTGAGAAGGATAGGGGCGAGGATTAGTGATGAATGAGGGGGGGGGGGCAGGATTGGGGGATGTGTCGGCCGCAGTGAGAATAAGCAGGGAAGGAAGCAGGTGGGTGAAGGAGAGTGATTGGCTTATATTATATTTTGGTGGTAGAGGTCTGAGGTTAGAGAGCAGGTCTGCAGATGAAGCGAGGTGGGGGATAAGAGAGAGGGGGAGATAGTTATGTGGTTTGAGAGTGCGAGGGTATGGGGTTAGTGGAGGAGAGTGAGGATTAGTGGAGCAAAAACAGTGGGGGAAATGCGAGCATGGTTAAAGAGCAGGGGAGAAAAAGAAAGGCAAGTAAATTTAGAAGACAGAGATTAGTCTTACCGTCTGCCCGATTTCTGGACTATTTCTGGTATATTTCAGATGATACACTTAAAATATGTCACTTGAAATTATGTCACATCTGACTAAAGTCAGATCTGACCCGTTCCATGCAACTTATACCATTCAAATGTCCAAGAAATGAAGCCAGGTGAGAGAGGGAGGGGAGGAAGGAGGTTGTGGAGGACAGTCCACAGCAGGGGACAATTAGCAGATTGCAGTTAATACAACATTTGACTACCCAAAATGAAGACAGAGGTATTAACATAGATATTCCTGCAATTGAAACGAGGTGCACAGCACAATATAGTAAATCACAACAAACTGAATAGCGCGGTGCGACCACTAGTACGAACCAGTCCAGCAAGGATATGACGCGGGAGCGAACAAGACACTTAAACGAGGAAGTCCAGTAAGGATATTGGTTTGAATGCACAAAGTACTTAAACGCGAGAATCCAGCAAAAGTGTAGTGGGAATGCACACAATACTTAAATGAGGAAGTCCAGCAATAACTTGATCACACGTGCGCACAGTACTTGTTTGTGGAAGTTCAATAATACGCAGATGGTACGTTGTGAGAATGAAGTCCTGGGAAAAAGAGGATAAGGGGAAAAAGAGGGAGAGCGCTATCTAAGCATACCAGATGAGGAAATCTTTCTTGGAGAGAAAAATACAACTTTAATCTTGCTCATCTGATGAGGTTGTGCAAGGAGACACAACACTATTAAAAGTATTGCAACCTTCCACTGGTGTGCTGCCCATCACAGCAGTTCCAGAGGCGAGAGGAGCACCCAAGACAACCCCGGTCAGGATCCAGGAGCACACAGGAGACGGAAGGCAGCTGAACGTGGCGAGGCAGACAACCGAGTAATGTACAAAGAGAAAAGATGAACAGCGCTCCAATCGGGTGTAGTAGTATCAAAACGAAATCTTTATTGATCCATGTAGAAGCAACGTTTTGACCAGTATCCTGGTCTTTATCAAGCATACAAATGAGTGCAATGTGCCGGCTTAAATGGTGTGGATACCACGCAGGGCACCAATCACCAAACAGCCACTAATTACATATACAAACATAACAAATAACATCAATCAGACCACACCAATTGCATTAAAAATAGATGCAAACAATGTCCGCAGTGTATAAGTAAAGAAAAACATAGCACAAAACATAAATCATATAGCACTACTGCAATGTTTATATTCCGTCCAACCAATTAGGTTCCGGCATACTCATAGCCATGGATACAAAGCTCCAATGGAAAGGTCATATCAGCGGTCCTCATAACCAATCCAAATCCTTCCCGTGAGTGGCGCCAGATTCCAACCAGCCTATCCGGCCCCTTCATGTTCTTGATAGAGACCTAAATAGCAAATCAGGCAACCACTTACAAAATGTAACAGAGCCGCATCATCATCCAGCGCCAACCCCCCGGCGGATCACATGACCGCAAAAC
The DNA here is from genome assembly GCF_032444005.1 of Ranitomeya imitator. Taxonomy (NCBI): domain Eukaryota; kingdom Metazoa; phylum Chordata; class Amphibia; order Anura; family Dendrobatidae; genus Ranitomeya; species Ranitomeya imitator. The sequence continues at coordinate 433,544,830 of NC_091285.1, forward strand.
ACTCAGGGACACCATGGCGTGTAAGGCCGCGCGTCATGGCAACAGTCGACTCCCCCTCTCATGTGACCACGGCATAGGAATCACCCCGCTGTGACGCAACCATCCGTCAACCCCGGTGAGAGGGAAACCATGGACGTGCGCAGGCGCAGAACCGCCGGAAACCGCAACATCGCAAGTCGCGATGTAAGCAGATCCAGCGGCGCCGCGAGCACCACACCTCCCCGGCCACTCCCACACAGAAGAGACGCAGGCGTGCCGCCACCAGGACGTCGCAGCCGCGACGTCACGGAGAAGGCAAAGTGCCTAGATGCCAGTGCGCAAGCACCCAACACACCCATGTGTCTGATTAACCATGGCTAACAGAAGTTGCCATGGAAACTCAGAGGGCATGCATGGACTATTAACTATTATGAAAAATGCAGCTCAGATGTAATACACAAAAATAACCATCATGAATATATATGTTTTTCACAGTTATAGTAACCGAGGACGAAAAAAACAGCAAACATTGTTATCTATAATTAAAAAATATTAAAATAGACACATTAAAAACAAAATACCGATGAAGATGCCATAGCCTAGGGGAGAGAAATCATCTAGGAATACAAACCTGTAAATTAAAATCTAAATTCAAACCCCCAGGTTGTAAGGTCCCCAATGAGTAAATCCACCTCATTTCCTTTTTTCTAAGCAATAATAGCCTATCCCCTCCTCTCCTCAAAGCTGGGACACTATCTATTACTCTAAAGCGTAACTGATTGACAGAGTGTTTATTGTCCAAAAAATGTCTGGGGATCGGCAAATCTGTAAGACCCGTACGTATCGTGCTCTTATGTTTACTGATTCGTGCCCGTACCTCCATTGTGGTCTCCCCCACATAAGCCAACCCGCACGGACACGTAATCATGTAAACAACGAAGCTAGAAGAGCAAGTGTACCGTTCCTTCAGATACATTTTCTTACCCGTATGAGGGTGATGAAAAAACTCCCCTTTTAGCATATTGTTGCAACTCGCACAACCCAGGCATGGAAAATTTCCAAGCCTGGGTGTGCTAAGAGTTGTCTGAATGGAGGAGCTCTTAGATGACCCAATATCAGATCTCACTAGACTATCACCCAAGTTGCGTCCCCTCCTATACGACATTAATGGATAGTTGTTAAACGCCGGTATCGATGGTAAACCGCGCTGTAACCCCAACCAGTGTTTCCTCAAAATTTTATCAATGTGACAGCTAACTGAAGTATAGGTGGATACAAAGGGGATACGTTCCCCAGGACGTTTAGGGGAGCCTGGTTTACAAATAGATTCCCGTGTTAAGCTCCGAGCCTTACAGCTAAATCTACGCAGCTCCTTCTTAGGATAACCCCTGCTCGAGAACTTGAGACACATCTCATCCAGCCTCCGGTCGACCACAGTGTCATCAGACACTATTCTCCGCACCCTCAGGAGTTGGCTCCACGGTAAGGAGTTAACCATTCTCCGGGGATGGTTGCTATCAAATAGCAACAGGCCATTTCTATCCGTCTCTTTCACAAAGATGTCTGTCTTCAGTTTATCTCCTTCCTTGTATACAAGGGTATCCAAAAACTGGATCTGGGAAGAGGAAGATGTCAAGGTAAACTGTAACTCCACATAAATCCCATTAAGATACTAATGGAACTCATTCAGCTCTGTTATGCTACCGTCCCAAATAAAAAAAATATCATCAATGTAGCGCCACCAGGCTCTGACGTGGCGCCAAAGGTTGGAACAGTACACGAACCTGTCCTCGAATACCGCCATGTAGATGTTGGCATAAGTGGGGGCCACATTGGACCCCATGGCGGTACCCCTTAACTGCAAAAAGAACTCATCCCCAAAGAGGAAATGATTCCTCATGAGGATGAGCTCCAACAGTGTGAGGACAAGTCGTGCACTCTCCGGGGCCACGTCAGAGCCCGATAGCGCACAAGAGACCGCATCAAGACCCTTGTCATGCTCAATCGACGTGTACAATGATACAACGTCGAATGATGCAAGTAGGGTAGTTTCAGACACAGTGATGTCTTCAAGTTTTTTAAGAAAATCGTTTGTGTCACGAATATAGGATTTGGCAGATGTGGCATAGGTACGTAATACTTTATCCAAAAAGATTGCCGTCTTGTTAAATAGAGAACCCCTCCCCGACACAATGGGTCTGCCGGGGGGGTTTAGCAGGTCCTTATGAATTTTCGGTAGTACATATAATACCGGAATTACCGGTGCATCAACGATCAAATATTCAAACAACTTGTGGTCAATGAGTCCCATGGCCAGGGAGTCACTGACCACAAGTTGTAATTCCTTCTGGAACCGATTGGTAGGATTACTAGGGGAACGTATCCCCTTTGTATCCACCTATACTTCAGCTAGCTGTCACATTGATAAAATTTTGAGGAAACACTGGTTGGGGTTACAGCGCGGTTTACCATCGATACCGGCGTTTAACAACTATCCATTAATGTCGTATAGGAGGGGACGCAACTTGGGTGATAGTCTAGTGAGATCTGATATTGGGTCATCTAAGAGCTCCTCCATTCAGACAACTCTTAGCACACCCAGGCTTGGAAATTTTCCATGCCTGGGTTGTGCGAGTTGCAACAATATGCTAAAAGGGGAGTTTTTTCATCACCCTCATATGGGTAAGAAAATTTATCTGAAGGAACGGTACACTTGCTCTTCTAGCTTCGTTGTTTACATAATTACGTGTCCGTGCGGGTTGGCTTATGTGGGGGAGACCACAATGGAGGTACGGGCACGAATCAGTAAACATAAGAGCACGATACATACGGGTCTTACAGATTTGCCGATCCCCAGACATTTTTTGGACAATAAACACTCTGTCAATCAGTTACGCTTTAGAGTAATAGATAGTGTCCCAGCTTTGAGGAGAGGAGGGGATAGGCTATTATTGCTTAGAAATAAGGAAATGAGGTGGATTTACTCATTGGGGACCTTACAACCTGGGGGTTTGAATTTAGATTTTAATTTACAGGTTTGTATTCCTAGATGATTTCTCTCCCCTAGGCTATGGCATCTTCATCGGTATTTTGTTTTTAATGTGTCTATTTTAATATTTTTTAATTATAGATAACAATGTTTGCTGTTTTTTTTCGTCCTCGGTTACTATAACTGTGAAAAACATATATATTCATGATGGTTATTTTTGTGTATTACATCTGAGCTGCATTTTTCATAATAGTTAATAGTCCATGCATGCCCTCTGAGTTTCCATGGCAACTTCTGTTAGCCATGGTTAATCAGACACATGGGTGTGTTGGGTGCTTGCGCACTGGCATCTAGGGACTTTGCCTTCTCCGTGACGTCGCGGCTGGGACGTCCTGGTGGCGGCACGCCTGCGTCTCTTCTGTGTGGGAGTGGCCGGGGAGGTGTGGTGCTCGCGGCGCCGCTGGATCTGCTTACATCGCGACTTGCGATGTTGCGGTTTCCGGCGGTTCTGCGCCTGCGCACGTCCGTGGTTTCCCTCTCACCGGGGTTGACGGATGGTTGCATCACAGCGGGGTGATTCCTATGCCGTGGTCACATGAGAGGGGGAGTCGACTGTTGCCATGACGCGCGGCCTTACACGCCATGGTGTCCCTGAGTGTTTTGCAGTCATGTGACCCGCCGGGGGGTTGGCGCTGGATGATGATGCGGCTCTGTTACATTTTGTAAGTGGTTGCCTGATTTGCTATTTAGGTCTCTATCAAGAACATGAAGGGGCCGGATAGGCTGGTTGGAATCTGGCGCCACTCACGGGAAGGATTTGGATTGGTTATGAGGACCGCTGATATGACCTTTCCATTGGAGCTTTGTATCCATGGCTATGAGTATGCCGGAACCTAATTGGTTGGACGGAATATAAACATTGCAGTAGTGCTATATGATTTATGTTTTGTGCTATGTTTTTCTTTACTTATACACTGCGGACATTGTTTGCATCTATTTTTAATGCAATTGGTGTGGTCTGATTGATGTTATTTGTTATGTTTGTATATGTAATTAGTGGCTGTTTGGTGATTGGTGCCCTGCGTGGTATCCACACCATTTAAGCCGGCACATTGCACTCATTTGTATGCTTGATAAAGACCAGGATACTGGTCGAAACGTTGCTTCTACATGGATCAATAAAGATTTTGTTTTGATACTACTACACCCGATTGGAGCGCTGTTCATCTTTTCTCTTTGGACTACTCGAATATCCAGGTTGGTTCCCTGGATTAAGGAACGAGCGCCCCTTTGTGTGAGTGCTGTCAGCCCCACTTTTTCTCTACTACATGGACTGAACCTGGACTGATGTGCACCCCTACCATAAATATGGACGTGAATACTAATCTAGAGGTGGGTGGCCTAGATAATGCCATGATTTTTTCGTATACCGATGATGATGCCAGACGGATACTTTCTGGCTCTAGTGCGGACATGTCTTTCTTGAGTAAACCCACGGCAGACATGCTTAAGAAGAAATGGGAGAATGACAAGAGGAGATACATTTCCCTGGAACTCCATGTGGTGACTCTGATGGAGTATTTCAGAGCGAGGAGGATTCCTCGTGGGTTACGACCACATCTTAGGCCTACCCTGTTGCCAGATAATGAACAATTTTGCTCTAAGTTTGAATCAATTACCAATAAGTTTGCATTTGACATCATGCTATTGAATATTGAATTTTTAAAAAAGGAAATGGAGGTGTTGAAGAGAGGTACTATGGAACTGGAGGAACAACTTAAGTCACAACTGACAGCACAGGATTGGGGTTCTTTACAGAGTAAAGCCGAGGCGAACTTGGCGAAATTCCGATCAGATATTGAATCCACTAAACGTGTTAAGTGGTTCCGTGATATGGAGGACTACAAGGCTGGCTGGGTTTTCTCATGGCACATAGGTCCTAATCATCTCCCCTACAATGGTAGGGGTAAACCCGGGTTGCCAAGGAAACGTAGGAAGCCACAGATGAGGAAACACGCAAATTTTGGCTTTACCTCTGCTGAATCTGACTCTAAGGAGGATTCCAATATGGAGGGTGCTAGGCGATTGCATTTTTTAGAGAGAGAAAAAATGGACAAAGCAGATCCAGGAGGAGGGGCCGAAGAGGAGGCCGGAAGCATAGAAAATCGGAGTATGCACAGAGAACAACGTCCAACGAGGAAGAACACGATGAAAATGAGGAACATGAAGGACAGTTAATGGACAGTAGGAGCTTGGTGGTAAATATTTCTTCTGTTACACTGTCAGAGACTGAACTTAAAGTATTGTCGAAAGGTCTGTCATTTTGCCCGTCCAGTAACCCTGATTGGTTTTCACTAGAGATTGATTTACATGCCTTCTTTAGGAGGTTAAGATTATCTTCATTTTTTGCGGACAAACGCAATGATGTATCCTCTAGTATGTGTAGACCTTCACAGGGTTTTGCTTTACGTGAGTTGGGGTTGTACACTAAAAGTGATTTCCAGCCACCCAATAGAGATCACTTTGTAGAATCTTATGTTGAACTAGTACAGAGAGATAGTAATAAATTGAAAAAGACATTTAAACCTCCGGGCAGTCAAAATATGACACTAACTGACAGGAAGGTACTCAGGGCCTTGGCAGACAATACTTTATTGACCATCAAACAGGCCGATAAGGGTGGGGCGGTTGTCGTTATGGACAGTGTAAAATACAAAGCAGAAATTTTGCGGCAATTGGGGGACCGATGTGTCTATGAAAAACTACCTAGTAATCCTACCAATCGGTTCCAGAAGGAATTACAACTTGTGGTCAGTGACTCCCTGGCCATGGGACTCATTGACCACAAGTTGTCTGAATATTTGATCGTTGATGCACCGGTAATTCCGGTATTATATGTACTACCGAAAATTCATAAGGACCTGCTAAACCCCCCGGCAGACCCATTGTGTCGGGGAGGGGTTCTCTATTTAACAAGACGGCAATCTTTTTGGATAAAGTATTACGTACCTATGCCACATCTGCCAAATCCTATATTCGTGACACAAACGATTTTCTTAAAAAACTTGAAGACATCACTGTGTCTGAAACTACCCTACTTGCATCATTCGACGTTGTATCATTGTACACGTCGATTGAGCATGACAAGGGTCTTGATGCGGTCTCTTGTGCGCTATCGGGCTCTGACGTGGCCCCGGAGAGTGCACGACTTGTCCTCACACTGTTGGAGCTCATCCTCAGGAGGAATTATTTCCTCTTTGGGGATGAGTTCTTTTTGCAGTTAAGGGGTACCGCCATGGGGTCCAATGTGGCCCCCACTTATGCCAACATCTACATGGCGGTATTCGAGGACAGGTTCGTATACTGTTCCAACCGTTGGCACCACGTCAGAGCCTGGTGGCGCTACATTGATATTTTTTTGATTTGGGACGGTAGCATAACAGAGCTGAATGAGTTCCATGAGTATCTTAATGGGATTTATGTGGAGTTACAGTTTACCTTGACATCTTCCTCTTCTCAGATCCAGTTTTTGGATACCCTTGTATACAAGGAAGGAGATAAACTGAAGACAGACATCTTTGTGAAAGAGACGGATAGAAATGGCCTGTTGCTATTTGATAGCCACCATCCCCGGAGAATGGTTAACTCCTTACCGTGGAGCCAACTCCTGAGGGTGCGGAGAATAGTGTCTGATGACACTGTGGTCGACCGGAGGCTGGATGAGATGTGTCTCAAGTTCTCGAGCAGGGGTTATCCTAAGAAGGAGCTGCGTAGATTTAGCTGTAAGGCTCGGAGCTTAACACGGGAATCTATTTGTAAACCAGGCTCCCCTAAACGCCCTGGGGAACGTATCCCCTTTGTATCCACCTATACTTCAGTTAGCTGTCACATTGATAAAATTTTGAGGAAACACTGGTTGGGGTTACAGCGCGGTTTACCATCGATACCGGCGTTTAACAACTATCCATTAATGTCGTATAGGAGGGGACGCAACTTGGGTGATAGTCTAGTGAGATCTGATATTGGGTCATCTAAGAGCTCCTCCATTCAGACAACTCTTAGCACACCCAGGCTTGGAAATTTTCCATGCCTGGGTTGTGCGAGTTGCAACAATATGCTAAAAGGGGAGTTTTTTCATCACCCTCATACGGGTAAGAAAATTTATCTGAAGGAACGGTACACTTGCTCTTCTAGCTTCGTTGTTTACATGATTACGTGTCCGTGCGGGTTGGCTTATGTGGGGGAGACCACAATGGAGGTACGGGCACGAATCAGTAAACATAAGAGCACGATACGTACGGGTCTTACAGATTTGCCAATCCCCAGACATTTTTTGGACAATAAACACTCTGTCAATCAGTTACGCTTTAGAGTAATAGATAGTGTCCCAGCTTTGAGGAGAGGAGGGGATAGGCTATTATTGCTTAGAAAAAAGGAAATGAGGTGGATTTACTCATTGGGGACCTTACAACCTGGGGGTTTGAATTTAGATTTTAATTTACAAGTTTGTATTCCTAGATGATTTCTCTCCCCTAGGCTATGGCATCTTCATCGGTATTTTGTTTTTAATGTGTCTATTTTAATATTTTTTAATTATAGATAACAATGTTTGCTGTTTTTTTCGTCCTCGGTTACTATAACTGTGAAAAACATATATATTCATGATGGTTATTTTTGTGTATTACATCTGAGCTGCATTTTTCATAATAGTTAATAGTCCATGCATGCCCTCTGAGTTTCCATGGCAACTTCTGTTAGCCATGGTTAATCAGACACATGGGTGTGTTGGGTGCTTGCGCACTGGCATCTAGGGACTTTGCCTTCTCCGTGACGTCGCGGCTGGGACGTCCTGGTGGCGGCACGCCTGCGTCTCTTCTGTGTGGGAGTGGCCGGGGAGGTGTGGTGCTCGCGGCGCCGCTGGATCTGCTTACATCGCGACTTGCGATGTTGCGGTTTCCGGCGGTTCTGCGCCTGCGCACGTCCGTGGTTTCCCTCTCACCGGGGTTGACGGATGGTTGCGTCACAGCGGGGTGATTCCTATGCCGTGGTCACATGAGAGGGGGAGTCGACTGTTGCCATGACGCGCGGCCTTACACGCCATGGTGTCCCTGAATGTTTTGCGGTCATGTGACCCGCCGGGGGGTTGGCGCTGGATGATGATGCGGCTCTGTTACATTTTGTAAGTGGTTGCCTGATTTGCTATTTAGGTCTCTATCAAGAACATGAAGGGGCCGGATAGGCTGGTTGGAATCTGGCGCCACTCACGGGAAGGATTTGGATTGGTTATGAGGACCGCTGATATGACCTTTCCATTGGAGCTTTGTATCCATGGCTATGAGTATGCCGGATCCTAATTGGTTGGACGGAATATAAACATTGCAGTAGTGCTATATGATTTATGTTTTGTGCTATGTTTTTCTTTACTTATACACTGCGGACATTGTTTGCATCTATTTTTAATGCAATTGGTGTGGTCTGATTGATGTTATTTGTTATGTTTGTATATGTAATTAGTGGCTGTTTGGTGATTGGTGCCCTGCGTGGTATCCACACCATTTAAGCCGGCACATTGCACTCATTTGTATGCTTGATAAAGACCAGGATACTGGTCGAAACGTTGCTTCTACATGGATCAATAAAGATTTCGTTTTGATACTACTACACCCGATTGGAGCGCTGTTCATCTTTTCTCTTTGGACTACTCGAATATCCAGGTTGTTTCCCTGGATTAAGGAACGAGCACCCCTTTGTGTGAGTGCTGTCAGCCCCACTTTTTCTCTACTAAACCGAGCAATGTACAGCAGAAGCAGGGGGTTCTCCAGCAAGCAGGCAGAAGCCCTGGAGCCAACAGCACAAAATACTCAGGCACAAGAGAACACATGACCTGGACTTAAATTATCAGAACAGACAGGAAGTTCTGTGATAGGGCGAGATACAAGACTCCATCTTGGATGAGGGCGAGCAGGCACAAAGGAAAGTCTGGAATCCTTACAAGGACATTGGATCAAGTAGATGTTCCCACCTCCTGTCGAACTGAGCAAGAAGAGGAAGTCTGAGATCAATTGCATGTTCAATTTGTCCGAAAGCGGACACAGTGACTCTGTCGCTGATTGGGTGACTGCGTCACATGTCACCACAACCGCACGTAAGTCCTGGGACCACGAGTGCCAACACCGCGGGAACTGCAACGGCATTGGAGGTGAGTATAGGCGTTTTTATTTTATGGGGGCCAAACATTTTGATCAAGAAGGGGTTGTTCTAGTAGGGACAACTCCTTTATTGTGATGACCTATTTGGGAACAGATTGTTTCCTAAACCTCTGTCTTAGGATCATTATCACATTTTACTGCCCAGACGTTGAGAAGTTCACACTTTCAGTTACTGTGAAGCTTCTAAAGGATTAATAGACTTCTTGAATGTGGTTTGAGTATTTTGAAGGGTGCAGTTTTTAGAATGGTGTCAATTTTGGGTATTGTCTGTCACATACATAGGTCCCCAAAAGTCAATTCAAAAGTGATGTGGTTTTTCAAAAAAAAAAAAATGGTTTTGTAAATTTTGTTGGAAAAATTAGAAATTGCTGAACAACTTTTAACCCTTCTAACTCCCTAACAAAAACTTGTGCTTCAAAAATGATGCATATGTAAAGTAGACATGTGGCAAATGTTATTTATTAACCATTCTGTGTGACATAACTCTCTGCTTTAAAGGCATAAAAATTCAAAGTTTGAACACTGTAAAATTTTCACCAAGTTTCCAAAATTTTCACAAATATCAAGTCATATTGCACAAATTTTACCACTATCATGAAGTACAATATGTCATGAAAAACTGTCTCCGAATCAGTGGGATCCGTTAAAGCTTTCCAGAGTTATTTCCACATAAAGTGACACTGATTAGATTTTAAAAATTTGGCCTGGTCATTTCGCTCTGTCACTAAGGGGTCAAATCCTCCATACAGTTCCAGAGGTATAAAACGTTTTATTTAGTGCTAATTTTTATTGTCGTTAGCAAGAGGGCGTGCCTCACAGGACTCTGGGGCGTGTCTTTAGATGCACGCCATTAATACCCTGTGCGCTTTCCCCCTTGGTAAAAAAATTAAAAATTAGCACTAAATAAAAAGTCCTATATCTCTGGAACCATATGGGGATTTTTAAAAAGCTACAAAATATAATTCTCAGAGGAGCAGTGAAGGTAACAAATATCCATATGATAGGTGATAACTTGCTGATTGCTAAGGGTCCGATAGCTGAGTCCCCCAGCGATCCTGGGAAGTGGGGCTCTGCATCTCGTTGTGCATCGAGCGGAAGTGTGCATGCCCAGCCTCCAATCCATTCATCATATATGGTTCTGTCAAGCACTGCGCTCGGCTATTTCCACTAGATGAACTGACAATGAATAGAGGCCACATGTGCGCACCTATGCTCTATTCATGCTGGGGATAATTTTATTTTTTGGGGAATAACATTTTAATACTTTGTTTCCTCTTTATGTGTTATTTTGTGTATAAGCAGATCATTTTAACCATGCTTTTTACCATATTATTTTATTATTTTACGTTTCATTATGCTCAGAAGAGAAATTATGGACCACAATAGCCGATGGGTCAGTTCGACTTCGAATTGACTCCTCCTGTCCTCAGACACCTGTAACTGTGCATGAAATGTTTTTGGACTCAGTGGATAAATATGGCTCTCTAAATGCACTTTCAAGTAAGAAGAATGGCGTGTGGGAACATATTACGTTCAAGGAATATTATCAGCTATGTCGTCAATCTGCCAAGGCATTTCTGAAGGTGAGATTATTACAAGTGCTGTTTTTTTCTCAGAAAAAGGGTACCTTTGGAATATCATGCCTCTCCTGCTGCATACAGCTGCTATGTATTCTCTTGTACAAAAATCGGATCCGTTTGTATCATGTTTATCAATTGGACATCAAAAAGGAGCCTGATTCCTTTTTGTCCAGTTGCTTTCTGTTTTAAGGTTCATTTTGATACAATAAAAAATACTTATTATTAAAAGGGTTGTCTGGCCATACAGTATTGATGACCTATCTCCATGATAGGTCATTAATAGCAGATTAGTTGGGGTCCAATATCTGACGTCCCCACTGATCAGCTGTTGTGTTATCTGCTACTGGCCAGATGTAAACACTTTCAACGCAGCTTCTAAGTGCTGCTCCGATCAAAGTGTTGTGTCTGCTGTTGGCCATTGCCGGCTACTGCGGCACAGCTTTTATGCAAATGGATTGGAGCTGCGCTACACTTTGATCAAAGCTGCACTGAGCCGAAAATAGTCGGAGGAGTCAGGTACCAGATCCCCACCAATCTGCTATTGAAGACCTATCATGTAGATAGGTCATTAATACTGTACATCCGGACAACCTTTTAAAGAAAAATGTGGTCTGAACCTACTATAACGCATTGAGAAATATATTCATGTTATAAATGTCTGTTACCAGGCAGCAAGAAATAACATTCAATTGCATGATAAACAGGGATGAGATGGACTTAAGGCCTCTACATTAGAAGCAGTGAGGGAGGCGGCTGACCGTCTACTGTTTATGGGGACCTCAGGACTCTTCCTTGACAGAATCGGGTAGTTTAAGTTGAAACACCCATGCCCATTGTTCTTCCTGGATAATAATAAAGTTAATCTTCCTCTCTCCACCACATACAGATCACATGTAGGGTCAGATTAGCTGGTCATACTGTATATTTGTAGAGGTAAGTTAGCAGAGATGACTCATGGCCTTTAGTGACCTATTGGTCAAAATGTATACAGACCAGACCATTCTCAATACATGTCGATGAGGCTAGGTTCACACATATTCACTGTTCTACGCTGAGCATAGCATTGGGTTTTCTATCGGAATCCCTGATGAAGCCATTCTATGAAATGGAAACCAACAGAGTCACTTATGACTCCATCGGTCCCCCTTCTTGGCAGTGTTTGTCTTTTTCAGACATCCATATTAGAGTGGTCTGCCACCGTTTTGTGCACATCTGAAAAAACAAACACTGCTGGGAAGGAGGCCAGATGGATTCCAAAATGACTCTGTTGACCTCATAATTATTGATGAGTGCAAGTTCTCGTTACTTGAGTTTGTGTAGGTTGCTCAGGTTTGTACAGAGTATCGCGGGTGACATGTTCGAGTCCCTGCGCTCGCATGTTTTGTGGCTGTTAGACAGCCACAAAACATGCAAGGATTGCCTGACATACCCGGGCAACGGCCACATGTTTTGTGGCTGTCTAACAGCCACAAAACATTCGGGTGCAGGGACTCGAACATGTCACTTGAGCACCTGCGATACTCGGTGCATACCCGAGCAACCTACACAAACTCACGAAACGAAAACTTGCACTCATCACTACTCATAATAGCGAATGACTCTGTTTGATTTCCATCAAAATGATGTGTATATCATGTACCGTATATATGTGTGAACCAAGTGTGATCTGTACACCATTTAAATTTAATGCATTTTTTAAACACATCCTCCTTGGATCAAATCTTCTTTACCAGTTACAGTATTTTCCATTTTTTGCAATTTGGATTAATCTTCCCAGTGTCCCTGTGTGTGGAGTTCTGCATATGGCAGTGCTATGTGCACAGCGCCTGTATAGCAGTACGCAGAAAAGTTTTGTAAAATATAGGTGCTCCATGGGCTGCCATCTGTTGCCTTTGTCAGGCATTGTGTTCTATGCTACAAGCAGTGCTATATGTCTGTGTCCACAAGCATTAGTTCTACAATAAAAATATTTAGAAGGGACTGAACAGTGTTTTTTGTAAAGTTGGAATATAATGCTTTACACTGCATAGTCTTCCAGTTACTGGCCAATATCTGGAATCAATTCAATATTCTCCTAGTTTGAACCTGATCAAAAGTGATTTCTCCTGATTACTGTACTTTCTGAGTGCTCCAAAAGTTTTACCCATAAGGCCATGGTTTGCTTAGCAGAAAACGTGGAACAGCTATAGTCCTCCTTCAGATATAGTGCTACACATATCAATCGATTACACACAGTATGTATTTACAGTTAAGTCCATATATATTTGGACAGAGACAACATTTTTCTAATTTTGGGTATAGACATTACCACAATGAATTTTAAACAAAACAATTCAGATGCAGTTAAAGTTCAGACTTTCAGCTTTCATTTGAGGGTATTCACTTTAAAATTCGATGAAGGGTTTAGGAGTTTCAGCTCCTTAACATGTGCCACCCTGTTTTTAAAGGGACCAAAAGTAATTGGACAGATTCAATAATTTTAAATAAAATGTTCATTTCTAGTACTTGGCAATTTGTTGGCAATGACTGCCTGAAGTCTTGAACTCATGGACATCACCAGACGCTGTGTTTCCTCCTTATTGATGCTCTGCCAGGCCTTCACTGCGGTGGTTTTCAGTTGCTGTTTGTTTGTGGGCCTTTCTGTCTGAAGTTTAGTCTTTAACAAGTGAAATACATGCTCAATTGGGTTGAGATCAGGTGACTGACTTGGCCATTCAAGAATATTCCACTTCTTTGCTTTAATAAACTCCTGGGTTGCTTTGGCTTTATGTTTTGGGTCATTGTCCATCTGTAGTATGAAACTACGACCAATCAGTTTGGCTGCATTTGGCTGGATCTGAGCACACAGTATGGCTCTGAATACCTCAGAATTCATTCGGCTGCTTCTGTCCTGTGTCACATCATCAATAAACACTAGGGACCCAGTGCCACTGGCAGCCATGCATGCCCAAGCCATCACACTGCCTCCGCCATGTTTTACAGATGATGTGGTATGCTTTGAATCATGAGCTGTACCACGCCTTCTCCAGACTTTTCTCTTTCCATCATTCTGGTAGAAGTTGATCTTGGTTTCATCTGTCCAAAGAATGTCCTTCCAGAACTGTGCTGGCTTTTTTAGATGTTTTTTAGCAAAGTCCAGTCTAGCCTTTTTATTCTTGATGCTTATGAGTGGCTTGCACCGTGCAGTAAACCCTCTGTATTTACTTTCATGCAGTCTTCTCTTTATGGTAGATTTGGATATTGATACGCCGACCTCCTGGAGAGTGTTGTTCACTTGGTTGGCTGCTGTGAAGGGGTTTCTCTTCACCATGGAGATAATTCTGCGATCATCCACCACTGTTGTCTTCTGTGGGCGCCCAGGTCTTTTTGCATTGATGAGTTCACCAGTGCTTTCTTTCTTTCTTTCTCAGGATGTACCAAAGTGTAGATTTTGCTACTCCTAATATTGTACCAATTTCTTGGATGGGTTTTTTCTGTTTTCGCAGCTTAAGGATGGCTTGTTTCACCTGCATGGAGAGCTCCTTTGACGCATGTTTACTTCACTCCAGGCCTTTTATCTGCTTAATTGAGAATAAGATAACAAAGGGATTGCCCACACCTGTCCATGAAATAGACTTGGAGTCAATTGTCCAATTACTTTTGTTCCCTTTAAGAATAGGGTGGCCCATGTTAAGGAGCTGAAACTCCTAAACCCTTCATCCAATTTTAATGTGGATACCCTCAAATGAAAGCTGAAAGTCTGAACTTCAATTGCATCTCAATTGTTTTGTTTAAAACTCATTGTGGTAATGTCTATAACCAAAATTAGAAAAATGTTGTCTCTGTCCAAATATATATGGACTTAACTGTATGTATGTCTTAGGATAGTTAATTCTGTCTGCTAAGCCATTTGTATTTTCTATTTGCAGCTGGGATTGAAGCAATTTTATAGTGTCGGTATTCTTGGCTTTAATTCACCAGAATGGTTTATTTCAGCAGCTGGAACAGTGTTTGCTGGGTAAGTACCATCCTTTACTTTAACAGGAATCACTACAATAATGGTCAGCAGCACTGCAGGATTAGTGTTGAGAAGATTGAGCAGCAGGCATGGTACACTGTGCAACAAGTATTAGATCATTTGTATTTTTTACGATAATTTTATTATTGACTACAGTGCCTTCAGTGAATCCAAGAGGTTATTAAACCTGAATATTTAAAAAAGTGAGGTTTTATCTTTCTTAGAAGAATATCTACAGTGGGGGAAATAAGTATTTGACACACTGTCGATTTGCAAGTTTTCCCACCTACAAAGAATGGAAAAGTCTGAAATTTTTATCGTACACACACTTCAACTGTGAGAGACAGAATCTTAAAAAAAAAATCCAGAAAATCACACTGCATGATTTTTTACATAATTAATTTGCATTTTATTGCATGAAATAAGTATTTGATGCAATAGAAAAGCAGAACTTAATATTTGGTACAAAAACCTCTGTTTGCAATTACAGGTCAGACGATTCCTGTACCTCTTAACCAAGTTTGCACACACTGCAGCAGGGATTTTGGCCCACTCCTCCTTTCAGATCTTCTCCAGATCTTTCAAGTTTCGTGGCTGTCGTTGGGAAATGTTGAGTTTCAGCTCCCTCTAAAGATTTTTTTTATTGGGTTCAGATCTAGTTAGGCCACTCCAGGACCTTGAAATGCTTCTTACAGAGCCACTCCTTAGTTGTCCCGGCTGTGTGTTTTGGGTTATTGCCATGCTGGAAGACCCAGCCATGACATATCTTCAATTCTCTTAGTGTGGGAAGAAGGTTGTTGGCCAAAATCTTGAGATAAAACGACCTCATCCATCTTCCCTTCAATACGGTGTAGTCATCCTGTCCCCTTTGCAGAAAAGCACATCCAAAGTGTGATCTTTTCCCCACTATGCTTCACGGTTGGGACTGTGTTCTTGGGGTTGTACTCATCCTTGTTCTCATCCTTCTTCTTCCTCCAAACACTGCGAGTGGAAGTGGTACGAAAAAGTTTTATTTTGGTGTCATGCGTGCCTTGCGGGATTTTAATCCATGACGGTGTAGTGTTAGTACAGGTAATGTTTGAAACTGTTGTCCCAGCTTTTTTCAGGTCATTGACCTGGTTCTCCTATGTAGTTCTGGGTTGATTTCTGACCTTTCTCAGAATCATCCTTACCCCACAAGGCGAGATGTTGCAGAGAGCCCCAGACTGAGGAAGATTGACAATCATCTTGTGTTTCTTCCATTTTCTAATAATTGTTCTAATAGTCATTGCCTTCTCACCAATCTGCCTTCCTATTGTCCTGCAGCCCACCCCAGCCTTGGGCAAGTCTACAATTTTGTCTCTGGTGTCTTTAAACAGTTCTTTGGTCTTGCCATGGTAGAGAGGTTGGAGTGTGATTGACAGAGTGTGAACGTGTGGACATACAAAAACACATACCTCGCTCCCATTCCCCTGCACTCTGTTC
Organism: Ranitomeya imitator; assembly: GCF_032444005.1. Classification (NCBI taxonomy): domain Eukaryota; kingdom Metazoa; phylum Chordata; class Amphibia; order Anura; family Dendrobatidae; genus Ranitomeya; species Ranitomeya imitator. The sequence continues at coordinate 433,561,048 of NC_091285.1, forward strand.
CGGTCCCCAAGACTCCACTTCTGATGGCTGGCATGTACATGCTAGTGCGATGACGTCACAGCAGAGGCGTGAGCTCCCCTGGAGTTGCACTGCCATTTTGTATCATTGGCGGTGCAGTGCCAGGAAAGCTCCATGCTGAGATATGTGCGTTATAATGAGGGCAATCTGGCGATGAACCCCCCAGAGTCATGGGCCCCGGGCTGTAGCCCAGATTACCTTCATTATAATCTGCCTATGAAAGAAGAAATATCTTTGTATGGTTGTCAAAAATATTTTCATATCGACAACTGAATTCTTCAAAACAAGTTTCAGCTTCATTTACGAAATAAGAAACATTCTTCCTGGTACATGGCACATTTTACTTAGTAATTTATCTCTGGACACACCAAAACTCTACCAACTATGCATGTCATAGACACAATGTAGCATAAACTATCAAGTCTCTCCACAATTATCTGGCCTTATTTATGATAACAACAAACAGCCTTTCTATTGTTCTATTCTCACAATGGACTCAAAGCTCCTGATACATACAGGCGTACAGCTCAGTTTTTTTTCTAGATCTCTTTCACTGTCATAGGTTAGCACTCCAAAGCTCAGCAACCTGTGGCACTCGGGCTGTTGCAAAACTACAACTCCCAGCATGCCATGACAGCTGCCGGGAGTACTGCAGATTGCTGGTGCCTGCCCTACAGATGCAGGATGGAATGCTGCTTGTCTGGTTGTGTGATGTCTATAGTTAATATACATAACTTGTGATTTCTGAAGGAATGCAGCATAGTATGCTAAAGGTGTATTCCCATTTAAAAAATGAGTATTATTAGATCATTCTTCTAGTTTTGCAATTTACTGCTTTGTAACATTTTTGCCCATTCTTGACGTATTAACATGTTTGTTTACAGCTTGTTGCCTTGGAGACCGACCACCATTGCTGGAAAGCATTGCATAATTAGTGCTTACAAGCTCTTTTCTATTGAACTTTTTGTTTTGACGCTCTCTAGAATCTCTGGAACGTGTTGTTTCCTCCGCTCGGGACCCACACATACTCAGTCCTGTTTAGGCCTGTTACCTTGTTACCTTCTGCTTTACCAACTCTTGGGTTTGTGACTCAACGTTCTTCCCAAGGACCCTTATCCGGGCAGCACAGTGGCGCAGTGGATAGCACAGCAGCCTTGCAGCGCTGGAGTCCTGGGTTCTAATCCCACCCAGGACAACATCTGCAAAGAGTTTGTATGTTCTCTCTGTGTTTGCGTGGGTTTCCTCCGGGCACTCCGGTTTCCTCCCACATTCCAAAGACATACTGATAGGAATTCTAGATTGTGAGCCCCAACGGGGACAGTGATGATAATGTGTGCAAACTGTAAAGCGCTGCGGAATATGTTAGCGCTATACAAAAATAAAGATTATTATTATCCAGGAGACCGCTCTGTCTCGTCGGTAATGTCTCTTCACAATCTCACCATCCCTACCCCTTGCTATACTCTTACTATGGATCACCCATTAGGCAGTTATGTCCACTTTGAACTCCAAAGGCTTTCTCACTAACTTGCTGAAAGCAGTGACTTCCCCTAACACTAATCCTATCCCTATGGACTAGTCCCAAACAACAACTGTCTCTGACCCTGCAGTATGTTGCTGGGCAGACTTAACCTTTCAGACAGTGCTATGCAAACCTTAACACCTATCTCTATCATGCATTACTTTACTATATATTAAATTACCTTACATTATCACATATTTTATTATTTCTTACCAGCATTATCTATAACACTGCTGCACACTATGCATATTATACGTCACATTGCAATACAAAACAGTTCACATTACATCACAATAACACATTTCAACAATGAAGTTGTCTCTTCAAGGGGTAAACGTTAGTAGCATGTCCATATCCTTACATATACACACTGGAGATTCTGAATATGACAGGTCTACCTACCTGCAGTCCATGATAAAGTCATATGAATGTCATAAGTCATAGTGCAGGACTCGTTAAAGCGTTGATTGTGACTTGTAGGATAGCTACTTCCAACAGGTGGCGCTATAGAGTTTAAGTCCTCTTTTTCTCTGAAGAGGCAATTTGCATATTATATTTCCCAAAGGAACATTGCACGGTGAATAAGCCTCCTTACCTTGACAAGCCAGAGCTGGTATGTCAATCTCCATAAAGAGAAACATTACCCCTTAGACCCCAGTCCAGAGCCTCTCACCTAGCCAAATCAGTTCTCATGCTTCGCACTGACGAGGGCCAACAGCCCGAAACACCGTGTCTGCGAATTGAGATACTGATTTGGCTTTTATCCTAAGTCATATTGCACGACTCGTTAAAGGGTTGATTGTGACTTGTAGGATTGCTACTTCCAACAGGTGGCGCTATAGAGTTTAAGTCCTTTTTTTCTCTGAAGAGGCAATTTGCATATGAAAGGTTAGACATCAGCGGTATCTAATATCTTCAGTGTCTTTTATGGATACTAGAAAATTAAATTTTATTGTCTTAGTTAATATACTTTTATCCCGCAGTCCGTTCTCCTACTATTTTATAATGACAAGCTTATGAAGCTTATGCACACACCAGAACTTTTAGAAGAATTTTTTTCTATGGCCAAGTACACAAAGCCATAATCAGTTGTGAAAAGCTTTAATTAATGAATGTTGCTTCATGTAGGTATAGAACATATTTCTTTCTCACTTTATGCTTTAGGGGAATTACAACTGGGATTTATTCAACCAACTCCCCTGAAGCTTGCCATTATGTTGCAAATGACTGCAGAGCAAACGTTATTGTGGTTGAAAATCACAAACAGTTGGAGAAGATTTTACAGGTAAACACAATTTTCATCTTGTTTCTTCATCCTATTCAGATAATCATGGCCATTCCACTACACTTTCAGAAAGAGGCAGCAAATGCATGGCTGGCGCAAATGTTTAAAAGAAACAGTGACCACTGACCAGTGAAACAAAGATATTCAGTAAGGCTGGGTTCACATTTGGCAACAGATTCCAAACTGAGCGCTGTCAATCAACATAAGTTAAAAAGTGAACAATGGTAATTGAGGGGGTGCAACGGCACACTGAGTCTGTATGACTTTTATAGGGGCCTCCCACGGTGAGCTTTCAGTGAGTTTTTCATGCTGAAGAATTTCTGCACCACTTCTGTACCTGTCATGTAGATTACAACACTTGCGGATTTTCATTGCCTTTTTGTGATCGCGTTTTTATGTCGTTTTTTTACTCTGAGCTTTTTTTTTTCTCTTTTTGATGGTGTGTCATTCTTTGCATAAAGTTGCTTTGTTTTTGACATACCATTACGTTATTGATGCGCTTCCACGGTGGATTTTCTGCATCTAATGAAAGTCTATGGGGAAAATCTGCACATAAAGCTCAGTGTATCCCCAAGGGAAATTAATATCCTGCGGATTTGAAACATGCACCAAAGGTCAGTTTACGCTGAGTTAAAAAAAAAGCACAGTGGTCATGAGATTTCTATAAATCCCATCCACTTTAATGTAGCAAAATTACACAGCGTCAGAAATGCACCAAAACTCATAGTGGGAAAGTAGCATCATTGTGGATTGGAGATCAGCAGTTACTTTATGCTGCTGCCACAGGATTTAAAGGTCCCTGCTTAACTCTACTGTTTTAACAACGACATATGCAGCAGATACTTTGTGGGAATGTACCCTTACTATACAAATTTCATATATATCTATGTATGTGTATGCCTGTCTGTAAGTGGTTAGGTCAAATATTACACTCTATTGTGTGGCTGGTTATATTCATATGAGTATTGAAATGTCTTGACTTTTGTTTTAAGCAGTCGATAAAACCTTATTAAGAACAGAAATTAATTTATTCACAGATATGGGAGAAGTTGCCACATCTTAAAGCTGTTGTGCAGTATAAAGGCAGTTTACAAGTCAAGCGCTCAGATCTATACACGGTATGTCATAAATGCAGGTTTCACCAAGGACATCAAGTTCAGACCTTTGGTTGGCAGTAAACAACATCAACATTTATGTCTATACCTGTACTCACCCTTTACTTCAGGAGGTAAAAGAGAGACGTCTTAAGTTGTTCTATGATGTACACTGCATAGCCACAGTACATGTAAGAGATCACAAATGTATACATAGTCTACGATCCCTGAATCATCGCATTGTACCCCTTTGTCTATAGCCGATCGGTGGCTGTTTAACGGCCTGGATCAGCCATTTATAAATCTTACAAATCTATATGCAAGCCAATCAGAGGCCATATACTGACTTGGTTACAGAGGATGACGAACATTGTACGGGCACAGATCGATCTTTAATACAATATTCATGTAGAATATTATGTACTGATGACTTTTCAACTGGCTTAAGTCATCACACACATGAACACACGTTTTGCTCATTTATCACCTTATCGTCAGCCTGTGCATATGCAGATATTGACTTTAAATTACCGTATAGTAGATGTAATATATACAAGATTGTATTAATCCCTTAATGCACCGTGATGGATATAGCTGTAATGGAGCCATTCAGAGTGTGTGGAGCAAACTTAGGATCTGAGCCTGCTCCACACGCGCAATTCGCCATCCATGTTAAAGCACCACTCCAGCATTAATATGTCATTAATCTACGTTCCCTGCCCCTAGTCTTATACTTACCAGCCTCCATCTTCAACTCTGACAGCTCCGGTCAGTCTTCTGCAGGTTGTGACCTGACAAATGGCTCCAGTGTTTGCTGGGTTGAGCCGGATGTCACAACTCAATGTAAGACTGTGAGAGGCAGAACGAGGCCTTCATAGATTTACATTGAGAGCTTACTTGGCCATTACGTCTAACTTCCGGTGACTCAGGAGTTGCGGTCACGAGATGGCGGAATGGGACCAGAGTGGCACCAGGAAGAGCAGAAGACAGCAACCAGTAAGTATAATACTAGATCAGGGACCTTATGTTTGTGGCACCACTACTGCGCTGAAATAAAAAAACATTGGAGTGGTGATTTAAATAGCCAGCCTCTGCTTATAAAATCAGGAGCTGGAACTAAGCTCTGTCTGTGGCTGTTAACCATTTAGATGCCGCTGTCAATCTCTGATCTCTCCCGCGATCATTGGGCACCAATGGTTAAAATGGTAACTTGTTGAAGGTGTCTGGTTGCTGCCATCTTAGTACTCCTGTGATGCCATCCACAAACCGGGCATCATAGGAGTCCATGATTCACACCATATACTAAAATACACTTTTATTTCAGTATGTGATATAAGCAATCAAACAATCGCAGGTCAAAGTCCCCCTAACCTTCATCAGGCTGCATAATTTTACAACGTTAAGAGGCTGCAGAGGTACAATTGTACCTTCATATATATTTTATTGAAATTTTGCCAATATATTCTGGACCAAAACTGCAGAGATGTCACGAAATTTCAGCCCTCTACGGCTTTTCGAAAAAAAAAGTTATTGCAATTTTAAAACGGAATAGTTACAATTGTACCTACTCAGCTGGACAAAGGTTAAGGGACTAACAAATGGAGTAAATAATAAAAAAAAGTTTAAAAAATATAATTCAAATCACCCAGCTTTTCCCCATCAAATATGAAGAAAAAAGAAAAATAAACATATTCGGTATCGCCATATTCTTAAAAGTCTGGTCTATGAAAATTAAAAATTAACAAACCCATAAAGGATACACTATAAGGAAAAATATAAATCAAAATGCCAGAATTACAATTTATTTGTTCACCATGCCTCCCAAAAATACAGATCAAAATGTCATACTGTATATATCCCAAAATAGTATTAATAAACCGTCCTCCCAGAAACCAATTTTTTTTCTTTTTTTTACAAATTTCAGATTTTTTTTTCACCATTGAAATAAAAATAATAATTACAGAATGTACGTCTGGCATCAGTTCGTAATTGTGCTGACTGGGAGAGTAATATTTCTAGATCACTTTTACCTTTCAATAAATGTAAAAAAAAAAAAAAGAAATGGCGGAATTATTTTTTTTACCATTTTATCCTAATTAGATTTTTTTATACCCAATTTTTAATACATAATATGGCAAAATGAATGTTGTTACTCCAAACTACAACTCATTTGTCAAAAAGAACGAGCCATCAAACAGCGGTGTAGATGGAGAAACAAAAAAGTCATGACTCTTGGAAGAAGGAGAGGAGAAAAGTAAAGAACAAAATGCAAAAATTGCCTGGTCCTTAAGGGGTTATTATTATTATTTATTATTATAACGCCATTTCTTCCATGGCGTTTTACATGTGAAAAGGGATATACATAACAAAAACAATTACAATCAAAGGGGTTAATGGGAAATACACTGTACTGCATGTAAGACGCCCCCTGAAGGAATACTCCGAAACGCGCGTCGGGGTGGGTTGGAGTGGACACGTTCCCCACATCATATCACTGGTATGTTATCCATCTGGGCCACTGTCTTCGGGCATTGGTGTGTATATACCTTTATTACTTTTACCTGTATGCTCCTGGTTTAATACTATGTATGGCTACTATGATGGAGCATGTAGGGGTATTATTATCGATCAAGTTTCCCAGTATGATTGACTCAGTTGTTGTTGTAGGGTACTATGTCTGACTCCAGGCGTTTCATACACTGTGTTTGCAATTTTTAACCTGCTATTGTCCTGACACCTTGTGTCTATATATTTATATTCAATAAAGCTATTTAATATTATTCTTTGGACTTTATTGCACCATTGTTTTAGTGGTTTGTTGCATGTAAGATATACCAAGTCATGTATACATTGTAACACAAAATACTAGGGAACATAGAGTATACAAATAAGATATATAACCCTTTATAAGGTACTCCTCAGTAATTCTGCTTTTTATTATATTCTAGTGGAAAGAGTTTATGGAACTGGGAAATGACATCAGTGATGAGCACCTGGATGACATCCTACAATCACAGAAACCCAACCAATGCTGCGTCCTAATCTATACCTCAGGGACCACGGGAAACCCAAAAGGAGTGATGCTAAGTCATGATAATGTATGCAGAAGATGATGACAGACCCTAGGCTGTGGCACAAAGTTTGATTTTTCAGCCTGAGATCCATAGTGCATAGTACTGAGCAGTATTTCACAATCAGATTTTACCAACATTTTGGAGAATCCCATCGTAGTGACCTGATTCTTCCTTTTTCTATCAGATTCCTACTTCACTATAGGGAGGTCCTGAGAATGCTTATACCAAATCTATATGTCAAATGCGATGTATCACTACATATATACAGTATATGGCATCTGATCATACTTTCAATGAACCGTGTATCTCTTTAAGTCCGTCTTACGGAATGTCAGACAGCCTGACTGTCCTTCATTTACAGACATAATAGATATATTTGGCCGAGCTGAATGTGCAAGTTGAGGATATGAAAAAGCTGATAAATGTGCAAACATCAGGAAAGCAGAAAATGCAGTCTCTAGCCTTTCATTGCATAAATAATTGTGGGCAGTAACACATCACAAATGTTACAAAGGTGATTTACATTATAGGACCTTTTTTAATGAATGTTTATGAGAGGGCAAGAAGACTAAAGTTGGTCAATTTGGCCAATATTGTCAAAGTGGTTTGACCATTTAATGTGTATGGGGCATCAGGGGAGAGAAGGAATGGGCAGTTGGAGTGTAAAAAGCTGATCCTTACGTTTCAGCAAGAAATAAGCTGCTGCCAAAGATGTCTGCCAGCAGCTTTTTCCTCTTTTTTTATTGACAACACATGAGCACTCGACCAAGTCTTCACGTGTATGGGAGAGTCAGGGGAGCGTTTGCCTAAAGCTGTATGGGCAGTTTTAGGGCTTATGCACACATAACAGTCCAGAGGTTGATGCCTTTATGGCAGTGTCCATTGGCTATATGGCTTTATAATATGGAGTCATACAGCTTCAGTGCACTGATGTCCAGGTTTTGTTCTGTATGTATAGGCATATTCTCCTCTGGAAGCAATGAGGGTTTTTTATAAGCTACAGAGAAAATTAGAGTACATGGGGTAGAAAAAGGTAGCAAAATAGCCCAATGGAATGAAGCAAACCAGATGGCTAATTGCATTAGAGTAAAATATCCTTCATATAGTCTAAAGTGATAGAGAAAGTGTATGCGGAAAGAGATTATACATTTTCAGAAATTTGATCGAGAAACATTACATTTATATGTTAGAGGAAAGATAACAATACATTATTCTCACACAGATCACCTGGACAGCCGCTCACGCCAGTCGTGCCGGAGACATGCAGCCTGCAGAAGTCCAACAAGAGTCTATTGTCAGTTACCTGCCACTTAGTCACATCGCGGCTCAAATCTATGACCTGTGGACAGGAATCAAGTGGGGAGAACATGTGTACTTTGCAAATCCCGATGCTCTAAAGGTATTATGTGTATGTATTTTAAGTAGTGATGAGCGACGGTGTTATAGGATAAGGTGTTATCGGGCATGCTCGGGTGCTAACCCAGTGACTTCGGCGTGCTCAAACAATATGTTCCCCGCGTCTGCATGTCTCACGGCTGATTGACAGCTGCAGCACATGCAGGGATCGCCTAACAAACAGCCATACCCTGCATGTGTTGCGGCTGTCGAACAGCTACGAGCCATGCAGGCACGGGGGCTTGAACATATTTTTCGAGCACGCCAAAAACACTCGGTTAGCAAATGAGCGTACTCGGATAATACCTTATTCTATGACACCTTATCCAAGCACGTTTTCTCATCACTAATTATAAGCTGCAAAGAAGCAGTGCTAAATCAAGGCAACTCTGGCTTCATGGATTGGCTCTCATACCTGTCCTTTTATAGTCCCCTGATACTAAGAAAAGAAAATCTGATCTATCTATTTGTATGTTATATTCCTGTGAAATCATGTTTTATCTCCTCCTTTGCCCTGTTCCTATACTTCTTTCATATACTGCATCCACAGTTATGCTAAAAAGTTTTGCTTTCTTGGCATTTTTTTCAGAGAATATGAATGATAACACCAAAACTTTTGCTTTCCCCATGGCTCACAATCCAGAAATGCCAGTGGCTGGATGAAAGATGCCAGAGTCTGTCTGGATCCCAGAAACTCACTCAGCATTTATGCACACACACTGATTACAAGCAAACAGGTCACAAGTGAGGATGTTACCTTTAGTAGCCATTCAAACCCATTTGTGCCAACTTCTGTGCATGTTATCAGGCCAAAATCACCAGGTTAAGTGAATTTTTGATCAGGGTCATTTGGATGTTTTGGGTTGTCATTATGATTTAAAAAGAGAAAACATAGTAGTTTGACTGTAAATGGCTTCACCCAACCACTAACCATGAGTGCAGAAAAAGTTTTGGTGTTATCATTCATATTCTCTGAAAAAAGGCCAAGAAAGCAAAAATTCTGCCGGGTGTGTAACCTTTGAGCACAACTGTATACTATACTGTATACTATGCTGTATACTATGTGTTCACTGAAAATAGTTTGAAACTTGAAAGTTCACCTCCAAACACTACAAAAATGTCCCCTGAGCTGTTCTGTTCTCCACTTTTTCCTTAACCCTGCTGTTGTCTTCGGTCTGGGGAGACTGATTTTGAACTTTGGTATTTTTTGGGGCGTTCAAGATGCGGTTCTGAAACTTGTGGTTGATTAATTGACTTAAATGAGGATGGGTCAGTTGGCCACGGGTTCCAGAGCCGCATCTTGAATATTTTAAAGAATATTGAAGTTCAAGGTCGGTCGTTTTTGACCGAAGACAACAGCAGGGTTAAGTAATAAAAGTTAACAGTCCTTTTTCCATGTCATGTTCTAGATTTTAATGTATTACTCTGTCTGAAAAATATGTGCTTAAAACACTTAAAGTGGTCATCTCACAAAGAAAGTGCATTTTAATAGATCTTTGAAAGAAAAATAAGTTGCGCAATTGGATGTGTTAAAAAATGTTCCTGTGCTGAGATCTTATAAATGTGCCCTTGCTGTGTACTGTGTAGTGGTTGTGTCTGACCGCACGGGAACATGGTCTGATCATACCACAGCTCCTGGTAAGGGGAGGAAGCAAAAGAGAATATACAGACATTACAGCACGGGATTGCAGCTGATTCTTTCTGTGAGATAAAACAAGCAGGGGAATATTTTTTCTTACAGAAAGCAGCATCAGTGATCCCGTGCAGTCCTGTCTGTTTACTCTATTTTGCTTCCCTTGCCAAGGAGCTGAGGTATGATAAGGTCACGTTCCTGCACGGTAAGATACAGCCATTACACAGTACACAGCAGGGGCACATTTATAAAATTATCGCAGCACAGGAACATTTTTTTGAACACATTGAATTGTAGAACTTATTTTTATTCCATGATATATTAATTAAAATGTACTTTGCTTGTGGGACAACTTCTTTAATCCCTTTCTGACATCGGACGAACTATCCCGTCGAGGTGGGGTGGGCCCATATGACCACCGACGGGATAGTACGTCCAGCGCGATCGGCGGCGCTCAAGGGGGGAGCGCGGCCGAGTGTCAGCTGCCTACTGCAGCTGACATCCGGCACTATGTGCCAGGAGCGGTCACGGACCGCCCCCGGCACATTAACCCCCGGCACACCGCAATCAAACATGATCGCGATGTGCCGGCGGTGCAGGGAAGCATCGCGCAGAGAGGGGGCTCCCTGCTGGCTTCCCTGAGCCCCCCGCAGCAACGCGATGTGATCGCGTTGCTGCGAGGGTCTTACCTCCCTCCCTGCCTGCTCCAGACCCGGATCCAAGATGGCCGCGGATCCGGGTCCTGCAGGGAGGGAGGTGGCTTCACAGAGCCTGCTCAGAGCAGGCACTGTGAAGCCTGCAGCACTGTAAGTCAGATCGGTGATCTGACAGAGTGCTGTGCAAACTGTCAGATCACCAATCTGTGATGTCCCCCCCTGGGACAAAGTAAAAAAGTTAAAAAAAAAATTTCCAAATGTGTAAAAAAAAAAAAAAAATATTCCTAAATAATGAAAAAAAATAAAAATATTATTCCCATAAATACATTTCTTTATCTAAATAAAAAAAAAACAATAAAAGTACATATATTTAGTATTGCCGCGTCCGTAACGGCCCGACCTATAAAACTGGCCCACTAGTTAACCCCTTCAGTAAACACCGCTTTATTATCATACCGCCGAACAAAAAGTGGAATAACACGCGATCAAAAAGACAGATATAAATAACCATGGTACCGCTGAAAACGTCATCTTGTCCCGCAAAAAACGAGCCACCATACAGCATCATCAGCAAAAAAATAAAAAAGTTATAGTCCTGAGAATTAAGCGATGCAAAAATAATTATTTTTTCTATAAAATAGTTTTTATCATATAAAAGCGCCAAAACATAAAAAAAATGATATAAATGAGGTATCGCTGTAATCGTACTGACCCGAAGAATAAAACTGCTTTATAAATTTTACCAAACGCGGAACGGTATAAACGCCTCCCCCAAAAGAAATTCATGAATAGCTGGTTTTTGGTCATTCTGCCTCACAAAAATCGGAATAAAAAGCGATCAAAAAATGTCACGTGCCCGAAAATGTTACCAATAAAAACGTCAACTCGTCCCGCAAAAAAACAAGACCTCACATGACTCTGTGGACCAAAATATGGAAAAATTATAGCTCTCAAAATGTGGTAACGCAAAAAATATTTTTTGCAATAAAAAGCGTCTTTCAGTGTGTGACGGCTGCCAATCATAAAAATCCGCTAAAAAACCCACTATAAAAGTAAATCAAACCGCCCTTCATCATCCCCTTAATTAGGGAAAAATTTAAAAAATGTATTTATTTCCATTTTCCCATTAGGGCTAGGGTTAGGGTTAGGGCTAGGGCTAGGGTTAGGGTTAGGGCTAGGGCTAGGGCTAGGGCTAGGGTAAGGGTTAGGGCTAGGGTTAGGGCTAGGGTTAGGGTTAGGGCTACAGTTTGAGTTGGGGCTAAATTTAGGGTTAGGGTTGGGGCTAAAGTTACAGTTAGGGTTTAGATTACATTTACAGTTGGGAATAGGGTTGGGATTAGGGTTAGGGGTGTGTTTGGATTAGGGTTTCAGTTATAATTGGGGGGTTTCCACTGTTTAGGCACATCAGGGGCTCTCCAAACGCGACATGGCGTCCGATCTCAATTCCAGCCAATTCTGCGTTGAAAAAGTAAAATAGTGATTCTTCCCTTCCGAGCTCTCCCGTGTGCCCAAACAGGGGTTTACCCCAACATATAGGGTATCAGCGTACTCAGGACAAATAGGACAACAACTTTTGGGGTCCAATTTCTCCTGTTACCCTTGGGAAAATACAAAACTGGGGGCTAAAAAATAATTTGTGTGGGGAAAAAAAAAGATTTTTTATTTTCACGGCTCTGCGTTATAAACTGTAGTGAAACACTTGGGGGTTCAAAGTTCTCACAACACATCTAGATAAGTTCCCTGGGGGTCTAGTTTCCAATATGGGGTCACTTGTGGGGGGTTTCTACTGTTTAGGTACATTAGGGGTTCTGCAAACGCAATGTGACGCCTGCAGACCATTCCATCTAAGTCTGCATTCCAAATGGAGCTCTTTCCCTTCCGAGCCCTCCCATGCGCCCAAACAGTGGTTTATCCCCACATATGGGGTATCAGCGCACTCAGGACAAATTAGACAACAAATTTTGGGGTCCAATTTCTCCTGTTACCCTCGGGAAAATACAAAACTGGGGGCTAAAAAATAATTTTTGTGGGAAAAAAATTTTGTTTTATTTTTACGGCTCTCCATTATAAACTTCTGTGAAGCACTTGGTGGGTCAAAGTGCTCACCACACCTCTAGATAAGTTCCTTAAGGGGTCTACTTTCCAAAATGGTGTCACTTGTGGGGGGTTTCAACGTTTAGGCACATCAGTGGCTCTCCAAACGCAACATGGCGTCCCATCTCAATTCCTGTCAATTTTGCATTGAAAAGTCAAATGGCGCTCCTTCCTTTCCGAGCTCTCCCATCCGCTCAAACAGTGGTTTACCCCCACATATGGGGTATCAGCGTACTCAGGACAAATTGTACAACAACTTTTGGGGTCCAATTTCTTCTCTTACCCTTGGGAAAATAAAAAATTGGGGGCGAAAAAATAATTTTTGTGAAAAAATATGATTTTTTATTTTTACGGTTCTACATTATAAACTTCTGTGAAGCACTTGGTGGGTCAAAGTGCTCACCACACCTCTAGATAAGTTCCTTAGGGGGTCTACTTTCCAAAATGGTGTCACTTGTGGGGGGTTTCAATGTTTAGGCACATCAGGGGCTCTCCAAACGAAACATGGCGTCCCATCTCAATTCCAGTCAATTTTGCATTGAAAAGTCAAATGGCGCTCCTTCGCTTCCGAGCTCTGCCATGCGCCCAAACAGTGGTTTACCCCAACATGTGGGGTATTGGCGTACTCAGGACAAATTGTATAACAATGTTTAGGGTCCATCTTCTCTTGTTACCCTTGGTAAAATAAAACAAATTGGAGCTGAATTAATTTTTTGGTGAAAAAAAGTTAAATGTTCATTTTTATTTAAACATTCAAAAAATTCCTGTGAAGCACCAGAAGGGTTAATAAACTTCTTGAATATGGTTTTGAGCACCTTGAGGGGTGTAGTTTTTAGAATGGTGTTATACTTGGGTATTTTCTATCACATAGACCCCTCAAAATGACTTCAAATGAGATGTGGTCCCTAAAAAAAAATGGTGTTGTAGAAATGAGAAATTGCTGGTCAACTTTTCACCCTTATAACTCCCTAACAAAAAAAAAATTTGGTTCCAAAATTGTGCTGATGTAAAGTAGACATGTGGGAAATGTTACTTATTAAGTATTTTGTGTGACATATCTCTGTGATTTAATTGCATAAAAATTCAAAGTTGGAAAATTGCGACATTTTCATAATTTTCGCCAAATTTCCGTTTTTTTTCACAAATAAACGCAGGTACTATCAAAGAATTTTTACCATTGTCATGAAGTACAATATGTCACGAGAAAACAATGTCAGAATCACTGGGATCCGTTGAAGCGTTCCAGAATTATAACCTCATAAAGGGACAGTGGTCAGAATTGTAAAAATTGGCCCGGTCATTAACGTGCAAACCACCCTTGGGGGTAAAGGGGTTAAGTGTTGGAATTTCCATCTTAAAAATGATTAACCTGCCTCTAGAATATGCCTTCTCTCATTGATTCATTGAAGTTCAAGTTGTGGGAACCTGTCTTTTCCTGGGAATAATGGGTGCAGGGAAATGCGGTACTGTATCATTCAAGTGAATGAGGCTGCTGCATTTTCCTGCACAGTTGGGTAGCCAAGAGCTGAGAAGTCCAGCACTGCAACGTCTTAATTCCCAGAATAGGTGGAGCGCCAGTGATTGAACCTGCACCAATCATAAAGCGATGATGTATCCTAGTGTGTGCCATCACTTTAGAAGATAGAAATACCCCTTTACTGTAGACCTTTGTGATTTAGTAGTGAATGTGCTGTATTGTGGTAACAGGGGACCTTGGTGGATACACTGAAGGAAGCACAACCAACGTCCCACATGGGAGTCCCAAGAGTTTGGGAGAAGATCAAGGAACGTATTAAAGAAGCGTCAGCACAAGCAGGAACAGTCAAAAGAAAGATGTTGTCCTGGGCAATGTCTATCAACTTGGAAAGAAACTTGAATCTATCAAGGAAGTATGAAATACATAAAACTGATATTTCTTTTAGAAACATTACACTCTGGTAAAAAAATAACTTACGGTATTTGCTTTTTGAAGTGGACCTACAGTCATTGATATAAAGTTTCAAATGGTAATGTCCTGCAGTATATTGTTATATGGCTGGGTTCACACAAGCACATTTAGCGCTCTGTATGCGGACCACAGGCCCGGTCTGGCGAGGGAGAGGTCTACTGATCTGAACTTATGATGCATTTCTGTGGATGGTGCAGTGAGTGCCTGGTTCCCCCCACGCAGACTGATTGAGGCACTGACTCCTTTATAATATTGGGGGGTTTTCCTAGTAGCTTTTTTGAGTACAGCACTCAAAATGACTTTGTCAGTGGTTACTGCATTCTTTATAGGCTGTGATCAAAATAACAAAGGTCAGTGTAATCAAGTTTTGAATGAGCTCTCATTTTTCACATCAATACTTTAACATACTGCGCATCATCATCTCGTTTGCTGCCTATGCATAAGAATCCAGGACACCAGATGTTCTCCTTTATATAATCATTTTATTGATAACCGCGTACAAAAAAAAAAACTTACACATAGCCTTTATTAAGCCATAAAAATAAGATATGTGCAAGCACACCTCTTTTTTATGGGTTTATTATTTTTATGGCTTAATAAAGGCCCTGTGTGGCAGACACAAAGGGGTGGATTAAGGGTAGCCAGGGCCCTGGGCTGTTCAGACACTGTGCTACCCCCCCCCCCCCCCCCGATCATGTGACGGGGGTCATGTGACAGGGGTCATGATATACCTGAACCAGATTATTCCAGAAAAATGGCCGGGCCCTACTCTACTGTAACCTATTAAATATTTGTTAAAATATGCAATACAATTTAGGTATATTTTGATTTATTTTTCAATTTTTAAAATGACCAATAATCTAACATACAAGGAACAAATACCACCACACCATGACCACACCACAAATTACAACCACAGTGATCGAATAATTTCACATACAAGGAACAAATACCACAGCACCATGTCGAGACCACATATTACCACCACACAGTGACTGAATACTACAATACTGATCAGTAATAAAGAAAAACAAAAACACAATACTATCACCACACGAAGTCGGGGTCCCACACGGCGTCTGCGATTAGCGAAAAGCTGAGCCTTCTCCTGGGACAAGGTCAAATTGTCCACTACCTGAGTCCAGATCTGCTGCAACCTGTCCACCACAGAATCCACACCAGGACAGTCCGAAGACTCAACCTGTCCTGAAGAGAAACGAGGATGGAACCCAGAATTGCAGAAAAATGGAGAGACCAAGGTAGCCGAGCTGGCCCGATTATTAAGGGCGAACTCAGCCAACGGCAAAAATGACACCCAATCATCCTGGTCAGCGGAAACAAAACATCTCAGATATGTTTCCAAGGTCTGATTGGTTCGTTCGGTCTGGCCATTAGTCTGAGGATGGAAGGCCGAGGAGAAAGATAGGTCAATGCCCATCCTACCACAAAAGGCTCGCCAGAACCTCGAGACAAACTGGGAACCTCTGTCAGAAACAATATTCTCAGGAATGCCATGTAAACGAACCACATGCTGGAAGAACAAAGGCACCAAATCAGAGGAGGAAGGCAATTTAACCAAGGGCACCAGATGGACCATTTTAGAAAAGCGATCACAGACCACCCAAATGACCGACATTTTTTGAGAAACGGGAAGGTCAGAAATGAAATCCATCGAAATATGTGTCCAAGGCCTCTTCGGGACCGGCAAGGGCAAAAGCAACCCACTGGCACGTGAACAGCAGGGCTTAGCCCTAGCACAAATTCCACAGGACTGCACAAAAGCACGCACATCCCGTGACAGAGATGGCCACCAGAAGGATCTAGCAACCAACTCCCTGGTACCAAAGATTCCTGGATGACCGGCCAGCACCGAACAATGAAGTTCAGAGATAACTTTACTAGTCCACCTATCAGGGACGAACAGTTTCTCGGCCGGACAACGATCAGGTTTATTAGCCTGAAATTTCTGCAACACTCTCCGCAAATCAGGGGAGATGGCAGACACAATGACTCCTTCCTTGAGGATACTCGCCGGCTCAGATAACCCCGGAGAGTCGGGCACAAAACTCCTAGACAGAGCATCCGCCTTCACATTTTTAGAGCCCGGAAGGTATGAAATCACAAAATCAAAACGAGCAAAAAATAACGACCAACGGGCCTGTCTAGGATTCAAGCGCTTGGCAGACTCAAGATAAGTAAGGTTCTTATGATCAGTCAAAACCACCACGCGATGCTTAGCACCCTCAAGCCAATGACGCCACTCCTCGAATGCCCACTTCATGGCCAGCAACTCTCGGTTGCCCACATCATAATTACGCTCAGCAGCAGAAAATTTCCTGGAAAAGAAAGCACATGGTTTGAACACTGAGCAACCAGAACCTCTCTGTGACAAAACCGCCCCTGCACCAATCTCAGAAGCATCAACCTCGACCTGGAACGGAAGAGAAACATCAGGTTGACACAACACAGGGGCACAGCAAAAACGACGCTTCAACTCCTGAAAAGCTTCCATGGCAGCAGAAGACCAATTAACCAAATCAGCACCCTTCTTGGTCAAATCGGTCAATGGTCTGGCAATGCTAGAAAAATTACAGATGAAGCGACGATAAAAATTAGCAAAGCCCAGGAATTTCTGCAGACTTTTTAGAGATGTCGGCTGAGTCCAATCCTGGATGGCCTGAACCTTAACCGGATCCATCTCGATAGTAGAAGGGGAAAAGATGAACCCCAAAAATGAAACTTTCTGCACACCGAAGAGACACTTTGATCCCTTCACGAACAAGGAATTAGCACGCAGTACCTGGAAAACCATTCTGACTTGCTTCACATGAGACTCCCAATCATCTGAGAAGATCAAAATGTCATCCAAGTAAACAATCAAGAATTTATCCAGATACTCACGGAAAATGTCATGCATAAAAGACTGAAAAACAGATGGAGCATTGGCAAGTCCGAACGGCATCACCAGATACTCAAAATGACCCTCGGGCGTATTAAATGCCGTTTTCCATTCATCTCCCTGCCTGATTCTCACCAGATTATACGCACCACGAAGATCAATCTTAGTAAACCAACTAGCCCCCTTAATCCGAGCAAACAAGTCAGAAATCAATGGCAAGGGATACTGAAACTTAACAGTGATCTTATTAAGAAGGCGGTAATCAATACACGGTCTTAGCGAACCATCCTTCTTGGCTACAAAAAAGAACCCTGCTCCCAATGGTGACGACGATGGGCGAATATGTCCCTTCTCCAGGGACTCCTTCACATAACTGCGCATAGCGGTGTGTTCAGGTACGGACAAATTAAATAAACGACCCTTAGGGAATTTACTACCAGGAATCAAATCGATAGCACAATCACAATTCCTATGCGGAGGTAGGGCATCAGACTTGGACTCTTCAAATACATCCTGAAAGTCCGACAAGAACTCTGGGATGTCAGAAGGAATGGATGACGAAATAGACAAAAATGGAACATCACCATGTACTCCCTGACAACCCCAGCTGGTTACCGACATAGAGTTCCAATCCAATACTGGATTATGGGTTTGTAGCCATGGCAACCCCAACACGACCACATCATGCAAATTATGCAGTACCAGAAAGCGAATAACTTCCTGATGTGCAGGAGCCATGCACATGGTCAGCTGGGCCCAGTACTGAGGCTTATTCTTGGCCAAAGGTGTAGCATCAATTCCTCTCAACGGAATAGGACACCGCAAAGGCTCCAAGAAAAATCCACAACGTTTAGCATAATCCAAATCCATCAGATTCAGGGCAGCGCCTGAATCCACAAACGCCATGACAGAATACGATGACAAAGAGCACATTAAGGTAATGGACAAAAGGAATTTGGACTGTACAGTACCAATAACGGCAGAGCTATCGAACCGCCTAGTGCGTTTAGGACAATTAGAAATAGCATGAGTAGAATCACCACAATAGAAACACAGTCTGTTCAGACGTCTGTGTTCTTGCCGTTCTACTTTAGTCATAGTCCTGTCGCACTGCATAGGCTCAGGTTTACTCTCAGGCAGTACCGCCAGATGGTGCACAGATTTACGCTCGCGCAAGCGACGACCGATCTGAATGGCCAAGGACATAGACTCATTCAAACCAGCAGGCATAGGAAATCCCACCATTACATCCTTAAGAGCTTCAGAGAGACCCTTTCTGAACAAAGCCGCTAGTGCAGATTCATTCCACAGAGTGAGTACTGACCATTTCCTAAATTTCTGACAATATACTTCTACATCATCCTGACCCTGGCATAAAGCCAGCAGATTTTTCTCAGCCTGATCCACTGAATTAGGCTCATCGTAAAGCAATCCGAGCGCCAGGAAAAATGCATCAACATTACTCAATGCAGAATCTCCTGGTGCAAGAGAAAACGCCCAGTCCTGTGGGTCGCCGCGCAAAAAAGAAATAATAATCAAAACCTGTTGAATAGGATTACCAGAAGAATGAGGTTTCAAGGCCAAAAATAGCTTACAATTATTTCTGAAGCTCAGGAACTTAGTTCTGTCACCAAAAAACAAATCAGGAATCGGAATTCTTGGTTCTAGCATCGATTTCTGATCAATAGTATCTTGAATCTTTTGTACATTTACAACGAGATTATCCATTGAGGAGCACAGAGCCTGAATATCCATGTCCACAGCTGTGTCCTGAAGCACTCTAATGTCTAGGGGGAAAAAAAGACTGAAGACAGAGCTAAGAAAAAAAAATGATGTCAGGATTTCTTTTTTCCCTCTATTGGGAATCATTGGTTGGCTCCTTGTACTGTTATGGCTGGCAATCAGGCAACACAGCGTGCAGTAATCAGCGCACATACAGAGATCTGGCAATAACCAAAAACAATAGGACGAGCTCTGAGACGTGGAATCTCTGTAGACTGCAGTACCTGATCTATCCTCACACAACTATAAGCAGCAGTGGATTGCGCCTAACAACTACCTATGCAACTCGGCACTGCCTGAGGAGCTGACTAGCCTGAAGATAGAAATACAAGCCTGACTTACCTCAGAGAAATACCCCAAAGGAATAGGCAGCCCCCCACATATAATGACTGTTAGCAAGATGAAAAGACAAACGTAGGAATGAAATAGATTCAGCAAAGTGAGGCCCGATATTCTAGACAGAGCGAGGATAGCAAAGAGAACTATGCAGTCTACAAAAAAAACCCTAAAACGAAAACCACGCAAAGGGGCAAAAAGACCCACCGTGCCGAACTAACAGCACGGCGGTGCACCCCTCTGCTTCTCAGAGCTTCCAGCAAAAGACAATAGCAAGCTGGACAGAAAAAAACAGAAAACAAACTAGAAGCACTTATCTAGCAGAGCAGCAGGCCCAAGGAAAGATGCAGTAGCTCAGATCCAACACTGGAACATTGACAAGGAGCAAGGAAGACAAACTCAGGTGGAGCTAAATAGCAAGGCAGCCAACGAGCTCACCAAAACACCTGAGGGAGGAAGCCCAGAGACTGCAATACCACTTGTGACCACAGAAGTGAACTCAGCCACAGAATTCACAACACTCATTCCTGGCTCCAGCCATATGTTCTCGCATCCTGCCCTCATGAGTATCCATTCTACCCCATATGATCACCCCATCCTGCCCCATCTGTCTCCATCGTATCCATCCTGCCCCATGATCCAATCCTGCCCCATGTCTTTCATTCTGCCCCATGTCTCCAATCATGCCCCGTATCTACATTCTGCCCATGCCTCCAGTCCTGCCCCCAGTGTGTCCAGCAATCTGCCCCAGTGTGTCCTGCATATTACCCCCAGTGTGTCCAGCATATTGCCCCCAGTGTTTCCAGCAATCTGCCCCAGTATGTCCAGCATATTGCCCCAGTATCCAGCAATCTGCCCCGGTGTGTCCAGCATTGCCCCCAGACAGTGTGTCCAGCAATCTGCCCCAGTGTCTAACTCCAGCATATTGCCCCCAGTGTGTCCAGCAATCTGCCCCAGTGTGTTCAGCATTGCCCCCAGTGTGTCCAGCAATCTGCCCCAGTGTGTCCAGCATTGCCCCCAGTGTGTCCAGCAATCTGCCCCAGTGTGTCCAGCAATCTGCCCCAGTGTGTCCAGCATTGCCCCCAGTGTGTCCAGCAATCTGCCCGTGTGTCCACCATATTACCCCCAGTGTGTCCAGCAATCTGCCCCAGTATGTCCAGCATTGCCCCCAGTGGGACCAGCAATCTGTCCCAGTGTGTCCAGCATTGCCCCCAGTGTGTCCAGCAATCTGCCCCAGTGTGTCCTGCATATTACCCCCAGCGTGTCCAGCATATTGCCCCCAGTGTGTCCAGCAATCTGCCCCAGTATGTCCAGCATATTGCCCCAGTATCCAGCAATCTGCCCCGGTGTGTCCAGCATTGCCCCCAGACAGTGTGTCCAGCAATCTGCCCCAGTGTCTAACTCCAGCATATTGCCCCCAGTGTGTCCAGCAATCTGCCCCAGTGTGTTCAGCATTGCCCCCAGTGTGTCCAGCAATCTGCCCCAGTGTGTCCAGCATTGCCCCCAGTGTGTCCAGCAATCTGCCCCAGTGTGTCCACCATATTACCCCCAGTGTGTCCAGCAATTTGCCACAGTTATGTCCAGCATATTGGCCCAGTGTCCAGCATTACCCCCAGTGTGTCCAGCAATCTGCCCCAGTATGTCCAGCATTGCCCCCAGTGTGACCAGCAATCTGCCCCAGTGTGTCCAGCAATCTGCCCCAGTGTGTCCAGCATTGCCCCCAGACAGTGTGTCCAGCAATCTGCCCCAGTGTGTCCAGCATTGCCCCAGTGTGTCCAGAAATCTGCCTCAGTGTGTCCAGCAATCTGCCCCAGTGTGTCCAGCATTGCCCCCAGACAGTGTGTCCAGCAACCTGCCCCAGTGTGTCCAGCAATCTGCCCCAGTGTGTCCAGCAATCTGCCCCAGTGTGTCCAGCATTGCCCCCAGTGTGTCCAGCAATCTGTCCCAGTGTGTCCAGCATATTACCCCCAGTGTGTCCAGCAATCTGCCCCAGTATGTCCAGCATATTGCCCCAGTGTGTCCAGCATTGCCCCCAGACAGTGTGTCCAGCAATCTGCCCCAGTGTGTCCAGCATTGCCCCGGTGTGTCCAGCAATCTGCCCCAGTATGTCCAGCAATCTGCCCCAGTGTGTCCAGCAATCTGCCCCAGTGTGTCCAGCAATCTGCCCCAGTATGTCCAGCAATCTGCCCCAGTGTGTCCAGCAGTCTGCCCCAGTGTGTCCAGCATTGCCCCAGTGTGTCCAGCAATCTGCCCCAGTGTGTCCAGCATTGCCCCAGTGTGTCCAGCAATCTGCCCCAGTATGTCCAGCAATCTGTCCGAGTGTGTCCAGCAATATGCCCCAGTGTGTCCAGCATTGCCCCCAGACAGTGTGTCCAGCAATCTGCCCCAGTGTGTCCAGCATTGCCCCAGTGTGTCCAGCAGTCTGCCCCAGTGTGTCCAGCATTGCCCCAGTGTGTCCAGCATTGCCCCAGTGTGTCCAGCAATCTGCCCCAGTATGTCCAGCAATCTGTCCGAGTGTGTCCAGCAATATGCCCCAGTGTGTCCAGCATTGCCCCCAGACAGTGTGTCCAGCAATCTGCCCCAGTGTGTCCAGCATTGCCCCAGTGTGTCCAGCAATCTGCCCCAGTGTGTCCAGCAATCTGCCCCAGTGTGTCCAGCAATCTGCCCCAGTGTCTCCAGCAATCATCTGCCCCAGTGTGTCCTCCAGCATATTGCCCCCCGAAAGTGTCCAGCATTCTGGCCCGCCCGGGCCCCCCGGATTGCCGTTAACAAAGAAAAAAAAATCGAGTTCTCCTCTCCTGACCTGCGCTCCAGGCGGGGAGCTCCCTCCAGCAGCGTGCACTCGCCAGCGACTGACAATGACGTCAGACGCCGGCGACGTGTTTGCTGCGCCTGCGGCCGACTTCAGCTGCCAGACTCCAATTGTCTGGCGGCTGTTAACTATTGACGTGCGGGGCGCGCCCGCACGTCAATAGGTGAAACTGCCGCAGTGCCACTAGGGGCCCAGTGAGCAGACGAGACGGGGCCCGATGCGGGCCCCCTCTGCCCACCGGGCCAATACGCCAGACAGGGCAATAATGCCCTGATGGCGGCGGGCAATCTGAGCGGTAGCCCAGGGCCCCCCACACCACTGGGCCCTGGGCTACCACCCAGATTGACCCTATTATAATCCGCCCCTGCAGACACATTGCATGAATGTGTTTTTGTGTACACTGTTGTCAATAAAGTGATTATCCAAAGGAGAAGGTCTAGTGCCTTGGTTTCTGGATTCTTATATTGCTATGTTGGGCAAGGTTGTACTGCCATCGCAAGGACTACAGAGTTGTGCATAGGATATACCATTTGCATATGCAGAGTACAGAAGTCTATGACAAACTGATCTCGTATACTGCACTTTGGATTGGTAGTGACCAAAATGTCAAAGGCTGAGATTAATATAATGAAGTACTGAATCATGTGCACAGCGTAGTAGAGCTGCCAATGAAATAGTCTTCTCGCCTGATGCACTTGCTTATTATTAAGGAGAAAGCAAATTGCTCTGTTGCATAAAAATCTTGTTTTCTGTTGCATAGAATCCTATTGCTTTGTTGCATAAAAACCTTGTTCTTTGTGGCAAAAAATCATATTGCTTTGTGCTTTATAAACTTTGTACTCTGAGGCAAAAAATTATCATAGAATCATGGAATGTTAGCATCGGAAGGGACCTCCACGGTCATAGTGTTCAACCCCCTGCTCAATGCAGAATTCACTAAACAGTCTCAGACAGATGTCTGTCCTGCTTCTGCTTGAATAATTCCATTGAAGGAGAACTCACCAACTCTCGCAGCAGCCTGTTCCACTCACTGATCACCCTGTCAAAAAGTTTTTTTCTAATATCTAATCTGCATCTTCTCCCTATCAGTTTCAATCCATTGCTTCTCGTGTTTCCATGTGCAAATGAGAATGAACGACGATCCCTCTACACTGAGACATCCCTTCAGATATTTGTAGGCAGCTATTAAAGGGACACTGTCACCTGAATTTGGAGGGAACAATCTTCAGCCATGGAGGCGGGGTTTTGGGGTTTTTGATTCACCCTTTCCTTATCCGCTGGCTGCATGCTGGCTGCAATATTGGATTGAAGTTCATTCTCTGTCCTCCATAGTACATGCCTGCACAAGGCAATCTTGCCTTGCGCAGGCGTGTCCTATGGAGGACAGAGAATGAACTTCAATCCAATATTGCAGCCAGCGGGTAAGGAAAGGGTGAATCAAAAACCCCACCTCCATGGCTGAAGATTGTTCCCTCCAAATTCAGGTGACAGTGTCCCTTTAAGTCTCCTAGTGTTAGCTAACCCTCTTAGATTTGCATCGTCTGCAAATTTTGATTACTTTATCTTCAGTTCTCTTACCTAGATCATTTATAAAAATGTTGAACAACACCAGGGCCAGGACAGAGCATTGTGGTACCCCACTTGAAACACTTTTCCAATTGCATATGCAACCATTTATTAACACTCTTTCAGTATGATCTCTGACCAAGTTATGAATCTACCTAACCGTAGCCTTGTCAATGCCATTCTTGGTCATTTTTTCAATAAGGATAGCATGAGATACTTTATCATATGCTTTGCTGAAATCGATATATACTATGTCTACAGCATTTCCCTGATCTACGCAGTCAGTGATTCCATCATAGAAGGAAATTAGATTAGTCTAGCATGACTTGTATGCTACAAACCCACGCTGGCTCTGGTTAATTAATGTATTCTTATCCAAGTACTTACATACATGCTGTTAGCCAGCATAAGTACATGTGGGGATTCCCTAGCAACCAGGCAACCCCCACATGTACTTATGCTGGCAAACAGATGTAAATCATTCAGCTGCAGCAAGTAAACTAAATCTCCGAGCACTAAAAAATACTCGGAGGACCCCTGAGCATGCTTGGGAAATCTCGAGTAAAGAGTATTTTCGCTCATCACTAGTAATTTCCTTATCCACATTTGTTTGCAGAGCAATTGTCTTACCTCCATAATGCATCCTTTTTCAGCCACGTACCCCTTACTACCACCATTTCACAGCACAAAATATCAGGCACCCATTGCTTCTTGGGGTGAAATCTGAATCGGCGTCTGTGGTAGTATTGTTCCCCATGCTCTGTGGCTGAATTTTTTTATAATCTTATGTGGGGGTATTGTTCCGAATGCTCTGTGGGTGAAATTTGAATCAGCTTCTGTGGGGTTCTGTGCCCCATGGTCTGGGGGTGAAGTTTGTAAGCTGCTTCTGTGGGGATACCTTCAGCCGTGCTCTGTGGGTGAAATTTTTAATTGAACAGTCTCTGTGGGGGCACTGTTAAAATTTTTTATGTTATTCATTTACTTCCTATTTTACCATGATTGCTGTGGTGAAACAACCCCTTTAAGTCATTTCCCTATTTACATTTGTTTATAGTGAAATTGTCCTGCTCTTACCCCCACTTTGCTTGTTTTTGCAGCCTCCTAGCCCTTACTACAACCATTTTACCTGAAGTTCGGGTCTCCATTGACTTATATGGGATTCGGAATCAATTAAGATCAAGTTTGCGACCCAAACCAGACTTTTTTTATAAAAAAGTCTGCCCAAAGCAGACGAACACAGACATCTCTACCTCAGTCACCTATTGAATTACAAAGAATTTATATTGACAACCAGAAAAGTTTATTCTGTTCAGTAAAATACTGAAACACAGCCAGAATCAAAAGGATGTGAAATGGAAGCTTTAAAAAAAACTGTCTTGTTTTTAAATCAAATAAATTCATGTTAGAATGGAGAAAAATACTTAAAAGTTTGCATTTTTCTTTACATTTTTCCACTGTTGCTTCTGAGCCCGTGCTACACAGAGACCTAAGAGCATGAATCCCTTCTGTCTGTGTGTTGGGTGTGGGAGTCAGTACAGCAGGTAATTCCTACCAAGTAGCTCAGAAACTTGGCAAAAATAAGAGAGTATGCGCAAGGAGAATCTTAAAATATGACACAAGTCATATAATCTCCAGATAGTTTTTTTTTTTCTTTCATGCACGCACACAGGACAGTTTAATCTGGAAAGTCACCTGAAATGACAGGTATGCTCTAGCTATTTCCACCCTACATATCCATTAACTTATTTAAAGAGGTCCTCTATGAAATCTGTATATAAGCCCAAACCACTTTTAAAATTTGTTTGATTTGAAATTCCCTTACAGTTCTCCCTATGCTGCTCATCCCTTTTACTTCGTGTGACATTTCGTTTGAGGGGAGTGTCAAAAGGGACGCCGCAGTAGGACGGCACTGAAGTCACTTCCTTGCAGCTTATACAGTCATGGCTGAAAGTGTTGGCACCTTTGAAATTGTTCCAGAAAATTACGTATTTCTCCCAGAACATTATTTCAATTACACATGCTTTGTGAAACACATTTATTTCCTTCGTGTGTATTCGAACAACACAAAAAAATTACCATTACTGTAGCACCCCTCCAAAAACAGGACTTCATCAGGGGGCGATACTTAGCCCAACTTCTGTCACTGCTGTCCCCTGTTGACATCCGGAATCAATCGCAGTGATAGAGGCAGAAAAGTGATCACACCACCACAGATTCTATCACTGTCGCCACCCCGGTTCTGTCCCGGACACATCTTTCAATGCAATGAAACAAGACATCAGGCAGAGGTAGAAGCAGGAGAACTTCTGTCACTACCCTGAAATGAATAGTCATCAAAGGCCATCGCTGCTGTCACTCACCCTGCTTTTATCATATCAACGCTTCCTGTTGACATCTCCTTTCAGTAAAAGAACCTATGAGGCGGAGATGCTGTCACTTACCCTGCTTCTATCACCACCCCTTGATGACGACTCTTTTCAGTGAAAGAGGTGTCGGGGACAGAACTTGTGCAGCGGCAGTGAAACAAGCTGCAGAGCTGTAGTCCTCAAGGGAAGTTCAGCGAAAGAAGCTCTAATAATTGACAACACCGCCCAATGATGGCATCCTGTTTTAGTAATGATAGAAGCTGTGGGGAAGTGATTGCATAGACATCCTCCTGTGGTGTGACATTTAGATATTTACACAGGACATTTTATGTATCGGACAATTCCCTTAAGTTCATGCTTATTCCTGTTATTCATATTCCTCAGTGTAAGAATAGTTTAACTGGTTGTAAAATTCTATTTTATGCATCCATCAAAGGCTTTATGGCACCATAATCACTTTTTGATTCAGAGATTACTGAACCATAAAAGCAGTGGACTAAATACCAGTATTGTTTTACTAGCTCATAGATTGCATTTTGGTGTTGTATTCGCCTTGCTAAAATTGGAAATTCATCTAAAAGAGAGACATTAAGGCTATGTTCACACTTTGCGGATTTTGCTGCGGATCCGCAGCGGATTTGACCGCTGCGGATCTGCAGCAGTTTCCCATGAGTTTACAGTACAATGTAAACCTATGGGAAACAAAAAACGTTGTGCACATGCTGCGGAAAAAACCGCGCGGAAACGCAGCGGATTACATTCCGCAGCATGTCACTTCTTTTCTGCGGATTTTCACCTGCTCCAATAGGAAACTGCAGATGAAAAACCGCAGTAAAAATCGCGATAAATCTGCGGTAAAAACCGCGACGGGTTTTCACTGCGGATTTTGGAATTTTGCTGCGGAAAAATCCGCAGTGGAATCCGCAAAGTGTGAACATAGCCTAAAAGCTTTCTCTTAAAGAGGTTTTCCACTACTAATTTCACCCCTTTCATGTCCTAACACTATCTAACAATCAATATTCTAATATACTTCTATTACCTACGCTGCTCCTGTAATCTCATCGCTAAGTGGGTCATCTAGTCTTCTGTTGAGATTCTGGTCCTGCTACTTCCAGTGTGGAAACCGGAATCAGACATGCTGACAAGCATACATTATTGGTGGGGGCAGAACTACCTCTGTGAGTGACAGAAGCCTGAGCACACATGTTCATATCAAACTTCACTCTGCTCTGCCTGTATCCTGCCGATGCTTTGGAGTGCCGTGCCTTTAGTAGACAGCACTGTGATGTGCTGGTATTAGAAAGCATATCACAAGGCATGTCAGTTTAAGGTACCACACTCCAAAGTCTTAGCAGGATCCAAGCAGAGTGAACACACTCCAAAGTCTTAGCAGGATCCAAGAAGAGTGAAGCCTGAACTGAGCTCAGTCATGCGTGGTGCAGACTGACTTTGCTGATGCTTTGAAATGCCATCATTTCAATTGCGAAGCCCTGTGATAATCTTTCTCAGCTGCTTGTTCTGAGCATGCTTGTTCACATTACTGTCACCCACAAGGTAGCCCCACCACCACCAATGATGTGCACATCTCAGTACGTCTGATTCCAGTTTCCACACCAGAAGTAGCAAAGCCACAATCACTCACATAAATAGAGATGAGCTTACAAGAGCAGAGCAGGTAATAGGGGTATATTAGAAAATTGATAGGAAGAGTTACAACATATGAGGGGGTGAAATTAGTATTGGAAAAGCATTAAGCTACTTACTGGTAGCGGCATTTCTCGGAGGCCCATGACAGCACGACGAGAGAGGGGATCCGCCCATTAGGAACAGGAAACCTACAGATACAAAAGGGCGGTACCTCTCCCTTGCCTCAGTTGTATTTCAGAGTCTTGAGAGGACTACCGCGGTTAGTGGTACACAAAAATATACACTATATACAGATTATATACAAAAATAGCAGACATCTATTGGGACTGGTATCATATTGTGAAATATATACATTTATATGGAGTGCAACCCGCACGTGAATAGG
Source organism: Ranitomeya imitator (assembly GCF_032444005.1). NCBI lineage: Eukaryota > Metazoa > Chordata > Amphibia > Anura > Dendrobatidae > Ranitomeya > Ranitomeya imitator. The sequence continues at coordinate 433,589,560 of NC_091285.1, forward strand.
GAGGGAACTAAGGGTGCTGTCATGGGCCTCCGAGAAATGCCGCTACCAGTAAGTAGCTTAATGCTTTACTCGGACTCCCATGACAGCACGACGAGAGAATTACAGAGATGTAAGCTTCCTTAGGGAGGGACTATGGCCTGTAGCACCCTTAACCCGAATGTGAGATCAGAGGAAGCCCCCAAATCCAACCTATAGTGCTTAAAGAAGGTGGACGGGGATGACCATGTGGCCGCCTTACATATCTGGTCGATTGATACTCCAGACTTTTCCGCCCAGGATGTAGCCATGGCCCTGGTGGAATGCGCCCTCAGATTCTGCGGAGCCGGACCCCCACCTGCAGTGTAAGCCAAAGAGATAGCCTCCCTAATCCACTTTGCTAGTGTGTACTTGGATACCCTAAGTCCCTTTCTAGGGTTTTGGAAAGATAAAAACAACGCATTATCTTTCTTCCAAGTGTCAGTAATAGAGATGTATTCTAGCAGGCATCTCCTAACATCTAATGTATGGAGTAGTTCTTCTTTAGGGTTGGAGGGATTGGGAAGGAAGGATGGTAAAACTATCTCCTGTGTCCTGTGAAACCGTGATGATACTTTTGGTAAATAGGCTGGGTCCGGTCTGAGGATTACTCTGTCTGGTAGAAACTCTGTATAAGGGGATACCCTGGAGAGCGCTTGTATGTCTCCAACTCTACGAGCAGATGTAATTGCCACAAGAAAGGCTGTCTTAAGAGATAGGGCCTTAATTGAAGCTGAATGTAATGGTTCAAACGGCTCTCTAGTCAATGCTGACAGGACTAGGTTGAGATCCCAAGGCATAGATCTATCTTTATGTATGGGTCTAGATCTAATAGAAGCTTTAATGAACCTTGAGATCCAATAATTATTGGCGATGTTACATGAAAATAGAGCCCCTAGGGCCGAGACCTGTACTCTTAGAGTACTAGTGGATAGATCTAGCTCTAGGCCTTTTTGCAGAAATTCTAAGATTTGTTTAATAGGTAATCCCTCTTCTAAATTAAAATCAGAAGAGGCCAGAAATTTCTGCCAGGTCCTAGCGTAGATTGTTGTGGTTATTTGCTTTCTACTTTTCATAAGGGTCTTAATTAGACTCGGGGAGAACCCTTTGCTTTTTAGTAACGCCCTTTCAAAATCCATGCCGTTAAATGGAGATTCTTTACTTGAGGATGGCTGATCGGCCCCTGGTAGAGCAGATCTGGAATGTCCGGAAGTACCCAGGGGTCCTCCACTGACATGATCCTGAGCCAAGTGAACCAGGCCCTTCTGGGCCAGAATGGGGCAATCAATATAACTCTGGCTCGATCTTCTCTTATCTTCCTGACTACTAAGGGTATCAGGCCTAGTGGAGGAAATGCATATGCCAGTTGAAAATCCCATCTGATCAGAAAAGCGTCTACCGACAGAGGATTTTCTCTGGGATTTAGGGAACAAAATTTTGTTGTCTTCCGGTTGTCCCTGGTAGCAAATAAGTCTACTTCTGGATGTCCCCATTTGTGGACGATCTGATCGAACACGTAATTGTTTAGGGACCATTCCCCTTGTCTCAAGGTGTTGCGGCTTAGAAAGTCCGCTTTGATGTTTTCTTTTCCTCTTATGTGTAGAGCAGTTAGGGATAAGAAGTGATTTTCTGCTGTCTGGAACAGACGATCCTCCACTCTCATCAGTGACTCGGAATGAGTTCCACCCTGATGATTTATGTATGCGACCGCCACCTGGTTGTCCGATAGGATCTTGACATGATGACCCTGTAGATATATGAGGAATTTTTTCACTGAAAGCTCTACTGCCATTAACTCTTTCTGGTTGGAGGAGGCTGATGTTAGGGGAGGGGACCATAGACCCTGAACCATCATGTCATCCATGTGTGCTCCCCAACCCGTAGGGCTAGCGTCTGTAGTTACCACACGTGTTACCTGTGACACCCAGGGAACTCCCGCCGATAAGTTTTTACTGTCTAGCCACCACCTAAGAGAAGTGAGTGCTTTTGGACCTAAGGTAATCTGATCCTGCAGGGACCCCTGTAAGATTCTATCATTAACCAGCACCTCGGATTGTAATGGTCTGGTGTGGAACTGGGCCCAACGGACAGCGGGAATGCAAGAGGTTAAAGAACCCAATAGTGACATAGCCTGTCTAAGGGTCATGGATGGCTTATCAATTGCCCTAGACACCTGTTGTTGGATATGTAACAACTTGTCGGGTGGAAGACAACACTGTTGGGATTCTGAGTTTAACAATAGTCCCAAAAATCTTTGTATTTTCTGGGGCTGTAAACGAGATTTTTCGTAATTTACGATCCACCCCAGATGCTCAAGTTCGGATGTGGCTGTCTCTAGCTGAGAACGGCAATGGTCTTCAGAGCTCCCTACTATAAGAAAGTCATCCAAGTAGGGAATAATTAGGATGTCAGACTCTCGTAAGTGTGCCATGACTTCTGCCACTAACTTTGTAAACACCCTAGGAGCTGCTGATAAGCCGAAGGGAAGAGCTCTGAACTGGAAATGGCGAATCTGGCCCCCCATTGACACAGCTACCCTCAGGAATCTCTGGAAGTGTTCATGTATTGGAACATGATAGTATGCATCTTTTAGATCTACCACTACCATGAAACAGTGATTAAACAACATTTTTATTGCTGAATTGATTGTTTCCATTTTAAATGATTCATTGACCAGGAACTCATTAAGACATCTGAGATTAATGATCGTTCTAAAAGATCAGTCTGGTTTCTTAATCAGAAAAAGAGGAGAATAAAATCCCCTTCCTCTTTCTGATTCCGGAATTTCAATCAGCACGTTCTTGGAACATAAGTTGATAACCTCTGCTTCCAGGGCTGCTTGCTCAAGGGGGGAGGAACGTAAAGGGGTTAATTTAAATTTTTCACGAGGCCAGTGATTGAAGTCCAGTTTTAGACCTTCAGTAATGATGCCTCTGACCCATTTACTGTTTGTAATGTCAAGCCAAGCTGAAGAGAATGCTGACAGTCTACCCCCCACAGGGATCGCTAGTCATTGGTCCGTTTTTTTCTGATCCTTTGAGGAACGGCGAAACATATAGCCCGTACCTCTACCGCGTCTGTCTTCCCATCTGAAACTTTCTCTAGTGGGAGAGGACCCGCGTTTTTTCCCGCGACCAAATCTCCTTCGATTGAAGGGCCGGCGGTAAGATGAATATAGACTGGGGAATTTCTTTTTGTCATCCCCTGCTTTTTCCAACAACTCGTCCAGAGTTGGACCGAAGAGATATTGTCCTTCGCACGGAATGGCGCAGAGCTTGGTTCTAGACTGAATGTCACCTGACCAGCATTTCAGCCACAAGGCCCTGCGAGCCGCGTTGGATAGTCCTGCCGCTCTGGCCGCCATTCTGACAGAGTCCACCGATGCGTCCGATAGGAAGGCTGCAGCATTCTGGATGGTCGGTAGAGCCTTCAGAATAGTATCCCTGGATGCACCGTCCTTAAGCTGAGACTCTAACTGATCTAGCCAGACCATTAAAGATCTGGCCGTACATGTTGCCGCTACGGCTGGTCTGAGAGATCCAGCCGCCATCTCCCAGGTACCTTTAAGGAATATATCTGCCTTTCTGTCCAGAGGATCCTTGAGGTTTCCCATATCCTCAAAGGGTAATGAGGCCTTTTTTGACGCCTTTGCAACAGCCGCGTCCAGTTTAGGAGCTTTATCCCATGTATCCACAACCGGATCGTCAAAGGGATACCTGCGTTTTAACGCTGGTGGTAAGGCCCCCTTTTTTTCTGGTTTCTTCCATTCTCTAAGGATTAAGTCCTGAATCTTTTCGTTTACCGGGAAAGATCTATGTTTTTTACGATCAAGTCCGCTAAACATCATCTCCTGTTTCGAGGGCTGTGATTTAGGTTCCTCTATACCCATGGTGCCTCTGACTGATTTGACGACTTTGTCGATTCTATCCAAGGGTAGACAGAATCGTCCTGACTCCTCATCTGATGAAGAGGAGAGAGGACTGGAGAGATAGGAATTCTCCTCTCTTTCTTCCTCTGAAGAATTAGAGTCCAAGAGAGTCCTATGCTTTGAGCCTTCCGCTTGGGATAGGGACCGTAGTGATTCCCTTACTTCCAGCCGGATCATTTCCCTCAGATTTGCCGGAGTTACGGACTCTTCTGCTACCTAGGGGAGGACAATATAGGAGATAACTAATATCTGACCTAAAGTCACTACCACCAACCCGCTCCTGTAGACCTCACCGTCTGCTGTATACAGGGGGCACATAATTTTTTTGAACAAGAGTCAGGTAGAGGGACTCCACAGAGGGCACATTCCTTATGTTTAGACTTCCCCGTACTCTTCTTCCCCTGGAATGATAAAGTATAAAGGGGCCCGCGTCACAGAGTGAACTTTCACGTAGATCACTTACCCGTGCGCCAAAGTACAATACCGGAATCCGAGGGGTCTCTTTAGTCGAAGCTCTGGATCCTTGTTCAGAAGAGCTCTTACGACTGGGCTGGTCGCCTCTATCCTTCTGTTTGGGCTTCTGACGTACCTCGTCTGGCAGCTGCTGCTGCTCACCACCACTCTCCATGACGAAATGCGACCAAAAGCAGGGATCTGACATCTCCACCTGCATAAATACCCCTTGGATCCGGTCAGCAGATGGGCCAGCGCTGTCCCTATTGGCCCAGGATACAGCAGAGGGCAGGAGATCTTGCGGTCAAAAACCGGCACACAGACGCGATGGGCGCCGCCATATTGGAACGACTGCGCATGCGCAGACGTCCGGCGACCCGGAAGCGGCCGCTAACTCCGCCCCCCCACGTCACTGCACCCGGAAATGCTCCAGCACGCGCTGAGAGCTGTGCAGGACGCCGGGGAATGGAGCGCAGCGCTCCGGGAGCTCACCCACACGCCTGAGCCCGGCACCCGCAGCCCCACCATACCGCTGCACCACCAATGGGAATACTTACCTGCGCTGACGCTGATGGAGGCAGGAAATCCTCCGGACTCCACTCCCTGCTGCGAACGCCACTGCCGTGAAGTCCAGCAAGGACCACCGTGGCGTCTCCAGGGATCTCCGCACCGGCCGAGGTAGGAGACCCCCCCGCTACCGTAATCGGCCGGCCGGCCTGGGCCTTCTGTCTGTAGGCACCCGTCCCCTCAGGAACAGGAAACCAACTGAGGCAAGGGAGAGGTACCGCCCTTTTGTATCTGTAGGTTTCCTGTTCCTAATGGGCGGATCCCCTCTCTCGTCGTGCTGTCATGGGAGTCCGAGTAAACCTCATGTATTTCAGTGGAGCCATGCATAGTGCCATACAAATATACAGTGGTATACAGAATACACAGGGTTTACATAAAAAGATACAACACTTAATATGGAACTATACATCCTAGAAAACACTTCCATATTGTGCACCGTATAGTTAGTTGAAATGACCATTGGAAGCTTTAGGCTCTCACAGAAGGGATGTTTTAGCTGTGGGTCCCACTTGCAGGTGGGAAAAAATCTCAGACTGATGATAAGGCTGTGTGCACACGTTCAGGAGTTTTTGCGTTTTTTTCGCTATAAAAACGCAATAAAAATGCTTATAAAACGCATACATATGCATCCCATTATATATAATGCATTCCGCAATTTTTGTGAATATCGTGGTAAAAAACGCAGCATGTTCATTAATTTTGCGGATTTCCCACTATATTATTGCATTGGGAACCTCTGGAAAAACGCAAAAAAAAAAAGCGCAAAAAACACATGTGGATTTCTTGCAGAAAATATCCGGTTTTGTTCAGGAAATTTCTGCAAGGAATCCTGATGTGTGCACATAGCCTAAAGGGAAATCTTTATCAACCACTACTCTCTTGAACAAGATCTTGCTTTTCCTAAGAATATCTAAAGTGCAAAACCAGTTTTAATAGAAATTTATTTGCAATTCCAAGTCTACAAATTGTTGACACGGCCCATACTGTTTTCATTCATTAAAATATGACTTATCTTTATTGTTGGTAGTAGTACTTGAGTTTTATTAACGAGCCCATGAGAAAATATACAATGCTTTAACCATTGGTGTTCTCATCTGTTCTCAGTGGTGAACTAAAGACGTTTCTCCCAGCCGTGGCTGATTTCTTGGTCTTGTCCAAAATTCGCAAGATGTTGGGCTTTTCCCACTGCCAAAAACACTTCTCAGGTGCAGCTCCAATCTCTGCAGAAACACTGGAATTTTTCCTGGGACTCAATATTACTTTATATGAAGCATATGGCATGAGTGAGACCTCAGGGCCCCATGTTATGTCTGGCCCTCACAACCATCGCTTTCAGTGGTAAGAATGCTTTATTTTTTTTAGCCTTTAAGGATCATTTAGACGAACCTACATTAGGTCAGTGTGCTGCCCATGTGCTGATTGGAGAGCACACTGATCCAATAACTGGTAGGAAAGTACACAGGAATGAGTTTTCATATGAACCAATAGTCCATGTATAAAAAATGACAGCAATGACAAGTCTGGTCTGTTTTATTGCCTTGACTCCTGCATATGTACACTATCTGGATGAACCCAAAGAGCTAGTCACATCTGCCATCTGTAGCTGTGATGGGACCAAGATATAGTGCAGGTCACATGAACCCTGGACTTAGACCTCCAAATGTATTGTTAGTTAAACATTCCTTTTCTTACAGTATTTTCCATGTAATAATTAGTGCTGCCGAGCAATTGCTTATGACAAATGTAGTTAGAATTATCCATCTTTGTCCAGAGCTGCTCCCTTCCCCATCAGAACTAAGTGGTGTTTGTAATATAACTTATCAGAGAAATCTGCTTCTTTCTCTACCAGGACTGATCTTTCATTTTCAATTTTCTCAATTCACAGGCAAAATTTGTCTGCAGTGAAGACATTTTTCCCATTACTGGTATAAGAGATGGCTGTGGGGATATTATACTGTGTGAGCGACACCATACTTGTTTTTGGGACCATTATACTATGTGATAAATTACAGGAACATCATACTGTATGTGGGACAACATATTGTGTGAGGGGCTGTGAGCATATCATACTTGTGTGTGGGGCCATGGGAAAAAAACTTGAGTATGGGGATACCATACGGTGTGAGGTGCTTTGAGAACATTATACTTGTGTGTGAGGATACCATACTATGTGAGATGTATTGAGGATATCATACTTGTGTGTGGGGATACCATACTGCGTGAGAGGTAGTGAGGATATCATACTTGTGTGTGGGGATACCATACTGCGTGAGAGGTAGTGAGGATATCATACTTGTGTGTGGGGATACCATACTGCGTGAGAGGTAGTGAGGATATAATACTAGTGTGTGGGGATACCATACTGCGTGAGAGGTAGTGAGGATATCATACTTGTGTGTGGGGATACCATACTGCGTGAGAGGTAGTGAGGATATAATACTAGTGTGCGGGGATAACATACTGCGTGAGAGGTAGTGAGGATATCATACTTGTGTGTGGGGATACCATACTGCGTGAGAGGTAGTGAGGATATCATACTTGTGTGTGGGGATACCATACTGCGTGAGGGACTGTGGGAGCATCATACTTGCGTGTGGTGGAGTCAAACTGTGTGGGGGATGTGTGGCATCATACTGTGTGCATAGGACTGTGAAAACATTATACTGTGGCTGGAGAGGTGGCTGTGGGGACATCATACTGTGGGGTTGGCATTTACACCCCATTGCCAGCCAACTATGCTGACATGGGTGTGGCATGGATGTGAAAGCCAATGGTCATGCTAGCCCGTCAAATTCATTATAAGTTGCGCCACTAAAGTGGTGTTACTCATTCCACAAAGCATAAAAACTGTAAAAACAAATGGGTTATTCTGCGCTGCAGTTAAAGGATGAAATATACCAATACAATTGCAGGTTATTTTATTCGTCAACACGTTTTGAAGTAAGAAACTTCATCAGGACAAACCACGAGCGTGGTTTGACCTGTTGAAGAAGTTGCATACTTTGAAATGCATTGACGAATAAAACAACCTGTAATTGGATTGGTCTCTTTCATCCTTTCTTCTACGGCAGTGCAGAATAACGCATGTTGTTCTAGTTTTTATGCTTTTATCTCCTCGTGGGTCTGCAGCAGCCTCACACCTCAAGAGTGGTTGCTTGCACACAACCCAACCAGGTGAGCTCAATCGTGCATATCTTCCAACACTGTCACCCAGATAAGACCCTGTTTGCGCTTTGTCTCCTCTCCAGTTTCTCTTTCTTGGACTTACCCCACAAAGGTTCACCAGCCCCGGCTGGCGTACATTTCTGGTGACGGTGCACACTGGGTACCAGACCTGCCTGAAACAAGCGGCGAACGTCACTTAATGAATCAGGTCATTATACTCCAGGAAGCACATCTTTAAGACTGACATGCACTTTGCAAGTCTGAATGAATCACCCCCAGTGTTTCTTCCAGTAGAACTGAAAAGTGAAAGTTGCATCCAATCGGCTGCTACTGACTGGCTGTAGTGATCACATGCCAATGTTTGTCAGGAGGTCGTAGGGGGACACCGGGCTGGGAGCAGAGGAGTGATACTGGGCTGAGGCCATTAATTTGGAGGCATGGGAAGGCTATACAAATCCAAAATGAAGGCAAAAAATGCAACATGCAAGCATACCCATTCTCTCTGTGTGGGTATGGTTGTACCATGTAATAATAAACCAATTTATCTCTGAAACGGTGTGCATAGGCATTCAACATATGTCCACACCCTCATATGGTTCTACATAAGGTTATGTAAACAGCTTTTAACAAACAGAACAATACAGAGGACATGACAAAGTTCACAAGACACTAATACTTTTATGCTTTAAATTGCCTGAATGTGTAAAGGGTTTTTCACCTCTTTTTTGAAAACTTGCCAAGAGGAAATGATCTTCATAAATGTAAAAAATGAGGGTTACTTACCCCTCCAAACCTACACCATTGCATTGGTCTCTGTCAGGACCGAAGTGATGGTGAGTTGTCCATTCAGTCACTTGACCACTGTTTCGCTGCAGGCAGGGCCGGACTGGCCATCTGGCAAATGCCAGAAGGGTCTGTCTGGTTGTGGGCTGTGTTGCCTCCTACGTTGTTAGCAGAATCTAAGTTCTCAAGACATCCATACTGCTAAGAGTTGTGATGAAGCACAAGGTCGCTGACTTCGTCACTTACCCCAAGCAGGCCACGGGTATCATTAGAAATATTGGTCTTGTAATAAATCTTCCTTTCCTCCATCCAGGGTAATATTAGTAAAATATGCCCATACGGTGCTCAGGGGCGGGGACACCATGGGCCTGTGTGATTTCTAATGCCAGGGCTGAACCTCAGTCCCAGTCCGTACCTGGCTGTAGGGTATAGTGACTAACAGGAAGAATGTTATGACTTCTGGTCCTGGCATAGAAGACCAAAGCAGCAGGATTTTGGAACTGTAACTATTTCTTTATGTTATAAGGGTCCATTCTTTCTAGCCAGATTGGGGGAAAAAAAGCAGTGGAGAACTGCAATAGACAAACATTTAGTTCCAAGATGCAATTTTTTGGTTTAGGTGAAAAAATTCTAAACATTGAACAGTCACATTGTTCTGTCACTGTTCAAAGGCCCAGTAATCTTAGCTACCCTTCTCCAAATTTATAAGTAGTAAATAGTAGTAAACATATATGATACGTAGAGATGGGCGAACCCAAACAGTAAAATTCGGCGTCCATCCCTACTGTTCGGGCACGGACACCGAACATGGACTTCACCAGGAAGTCCATGTTACTGTTTGGGTTCAGCTCCCCGAACAGCGGGTGTTTGCATGAGCATGACAGCACAGCAAACACTGCTTCTGTCAAATAATAGTACGAACCTGCTGCTGTGATCGGAGGTATAAAGTTTAACTCCGGTCACTGGGTCCAGCTGAAAGGGACTACTGCTCCAATCAGCATATGCCTACTGCTGCTAACAGTGAGAGCAGTAGCAGCTGATGGGAGTATTCATCAGCCGGTGCCTGCACTCTAAATAATAAAAAAAAAAAACGACATGGGTGCCCCTGCATTTTTGATAACCAGCCAGGCAAAACTGACAGCTGGGGGCTGCAACCCTCAGCTGTCAGCGTTAGTAAAGTTGGTCAATAAGACTAGATGGGTCTCCACGTTGTTTTTTTTTCTAATTCTTTCAATAATTTTAACAAACAGCGTGGATTCCCCATTTTTGACAAAAAGCCTTGCTAAACCAGACAGCTGGGGGCTGGTATTCTCAGGCTGGTAAGGGGCCATTGATATTTGCCCCAGCCTAAAAACAGCAGCCCGCATCCACCCAAGAAAAGGCGCATCTATTAAATGTGCCAATTCTGGTACTTTTCCCACCTATTCCCACTTGCCCTGTAGTGGTGGCAAGTGGGGTGATATTTGTGGGGTTGATGCACCAATTGATCCTTTAATTTAAAGAATGACACAGACTGCTTTAATGATTCTAAATTAAACCATACTCACGTCATTGCCCATTCTTTTGAAGCCATGGTCTCCTGTAATAAAACTAAAATAAAAAACAGTCATATCCCTCACCTGTACATTGTTCTGTCCTATGCCGTAATCCATGTCTGGGGATAAACAGTTTTCAACCTGGAAGGTGCTAAGATGCGACCGTGCAGGCTGAGAACCACTGGGAGAATGAGCTGCTGCGAGAGCAACATTAGCGGGGATGTCATTGATGTTAAAGCAGGTCACTGAGGCTGTGTTTCCAGCCGAGCCCCTGAACTGCGGTGACCTTGGGGAGATACCCACTATCACAGTGAGAAAAAGCCTCACAGCGCAGCGGTGAGTTCACAAGGAGAAATATCTCACAGTGAACTGCGGTGAACTCTCTGAGCTCAGCGTTGCACCAAGAGACTTTCTCACTGTGCTAGCGAGGATCTCACTGAGGTCACCACAGTTCAAGGGCCCCCTGCTGGGAATGCAGTCTCAGTGACCTGCGGTAACCTCAATGACATCACCGTTGCTCACTGATGCTGAGACTTATTCATCGGTGGTTTTCAGCCTGGACCGTTGCATCTTGGCACTGTCCATGTTGTAAACTGTATATCTCCAGACAATGGTACGGACATAGCTTCCCCACTTTCTTACAGGCACCACCTTTATTGGACTGATTCCTTTTTTCCTCTCTGCACCCTTACCACAAGTGAGGTTTTGACAAAGACCGCCCCCGGTCAAAATGTTAACTTTATTGTCCGCAACCCATATACGTCATAAAGCACCTGGTGATGTCTGTACGCACAAATAAAGATATAATATTTTTGGCATAAATCTTCAAACTACTTGAGTGCGGCTGCTTTTCATGAACACTGGATGCGATCATGACGGCATCCGGTCACCATGGCAACGATCGGGACCCCGCGTCACGCCGGGGGGTCTCCAATCCAAAGGTAGAGGGACTGTCAGCCCTCTGCCAGCTCCCGGAATGCTAACTATCTCTCAATGTTAAAATTAACCTACCCTTAAAATTATAGTCTGTTCATGTCTGTCAGTGGGCAAACTTACAAAATCAGCAAGGAATCAAATACATATTTCCTTCACTGTACATATCCACATATTGCCTTATTATTTAATCTACACTGTGTGCAGAATTATTAGGCAAGTTGTATTTTAAAGGATTATTTTTATTTTTAATCAACAACTATGTTCTCAATCAACCCAAAAGACCCATAAATATCAAAGCTTAATATTTTTGGAAGTTGGAGTGGTTTTTTTTTTTTAGATATGGCTATCTTAGGAGGATATCTGTTTGTGCAGGTAACTATTACTGTGCAGAATTATTAGGCAACTTAATAAGGCTACGTTCACATTTGCGTTGTGCGCTGCTGCGTCGGCGACGCAATGCAAACAAGAACGCATGCAAAACGCATAGTTTTGCGACGCATGCGTCCTTTTTTTGCCGGATTTTGGACGCAAAAGAAAATGCATCTTGCTGCGTCCTCTGCGCCCTAATGCTTGCGGCAAAAAAGACGCATGCATCACAAAACGTCCATGCGCCCCCATGTTAAATATAGGGGCGCATGACGCATGCGTCGCCGCGGTGGCGCCCAACGCACCACCGCAAGACGCTAGTGTGAACGTAGCCTAAAAACCAAATATATTCCCATCTCACTTGTTTATTTTCACCAGGTAAACCAACATAACTGCACAAAATATAGAAATAAACATTTTTAACATGCAAAAACAAAACCCCAAAAAATCAGTAATCAATATAGCCACCTTTATGATGACACTCAACAGCCTTCCATCCATAGATTCTGTTGATCTATTTACGATCAACATTGCGTTCAGCAGCCACCACAGCCTCCCAGACACTGTTCCGAGAGGTGGACTGTTTTCCCTCCCTGTAGATCTCATTTTATGAGGGACCACAGGTTCTCTATGGGGTTCAGATCAGATGAACAAGGGGGCCATGTCATTATTTTTTCTTCTTTGAGACCTTTACTGGCCAGCCATGCTGTGGAGTAGTTTGAGGCATATGATGGAGCATTGTCCTGCATGAAAATCATGTTTTTTCTTGAACTATACCGACTTCTTCCTGTACCACTGCTTGAAGAAGTTGTCTTCCAGACACTGGCAGTAGGTCTGGGAGTTGAGCTTCACTCCATCCTCAACCCGAAAAGGTCCCACAAGTTCATCTTTGATGATACTAACCCATACCAGTACCCCACCTCCACCTTGCTGGCGTCGGAGTGGAGCTCTCTGCCCTTTACTGATCCAGCCTCTGGCCCATCAAGAGTCACTCATTTCATCAGTCCATAAAACCTTTGAAAAGTCAGTCTTAAGATATTTCTTGGCCCAGTCTTGACGTTTTATCTTATGTTTCTTGTTCAAAGGTGGTCGTTTTTCAGCCTTCCTTACCTTGGCCATGTCCCTGAGTATCGCACACCTTGTGCTTTGTGTTACTCCAGTAAGGTTGCAGCTCTGAAATATGGCAAAACTGGTGGCAAATGACATCTTGGCAGCTTCACGCTTGATTTTCCTCAATTTATGGGCAGTTATTTTGCACCTTTTTTGCCCAACACGCATCTTGCGACCCTGTTGGCTATTTGACATGAAACGCTTGATTGTTCGGTGATCACGCTTCAAAAGTTTGGCAATTTCAAGACTGCTGCATCCCTCTGCAAGACATCTCACAATTTTGGACTTTTCGGAGCCCGTCAAATCTCTCTTCTGACCCATTTTGTCAAAGGAAAGGAAGCTGCCTAATAATTAAGCACACCTTATATAGGGTTTTGATGTAATTAGACAACACCCCTCCTCATTACAGAGATGCACATCATCTGATTTACTTAATTGGTATTTGGCTCTCGAGCCTGAACAGCTTGGAGTAGGACAACATGTATAAAAAGTATCATGTGATCAAAATACAACTTGCCTAATAATTCTGCACACAGTGTACCTATTTTGGTATTTTACCATATACTCTTACTAGTCTGTCTCTTTCAGGTGGTCTGTTTTCTTGATTTTCCCAGTTCTAGCTATATACACCTTTTGCCGTATTGTGTTGTATGCCTCCTGGCCTAACGTGGCACTTTGATGTCTCTCTCCCTTCTTTTATTCCATTTTTGGAAGTTGTATGTTTTTTGTGTATTAACGAAGATAGTTGTTTTTACCTGATACGCTAATAATTCCTTTTGGGTTACACGTGCATATACAGTTATACAGTATATGTATGTGAGGTGGTTAGGCAATCAAGCATGTGTTCAGGCTGTCGAACAACCATGAGACATGCAGCCGGGGGGGACCCAAACATATTATTCGAGCATGAATAAGTCACTCGGTTAGCACCAGAGCATGCTCTGATAACACCTTATTGGAGCACGTTCGCTCATCAGGACGTTGTTTCCTCAGTCATATTCACAAATATCTTACTGCAGGGACACCTAGACAATAGAATGGTTGTCTCCTTTTCCATACCTGAATTAATTCTGCAGTCATGCTATTGTTACAGTTGTGGCAAGGCTGTACCTGGATGCCAAATGAAGCTTGAGAATAAGGATCTGGATGGAAATGGAGAAATCTGTTTCTGGGGGCGGACCGTCTTCATGGGCTACTTGAATATGGAGGATAAGACTAGAGACGTTTTCGACAAAGATGGTTGGTTGCACTCAGGAGACATTGGGAAGATAGATTCTGAAGGTTTTCTGCAAGTGACAGGCAGAATCAAAGGTACGTTGGAAATGTACAAAGAAAATTTAAGTTTTAGGCCACATTCAGTATTTTATATCAGTAGTTGTAAGCAAAATCCACGAGAGAAGTATAATAGAAACACGTCTCCACTTCTGTATTTATCACCCACTCCTGGTTTTGGTTCTACAAACACAGATGTAAAATACTGACCAAATATTGAACATGTGAACGTGGCCTTAAAGGGACTCTGCCAGCACAGAATGACTGTTCAAACCAAGCACAGGCGCTCGGTGCATCATGGCGGGGCCAATGATTTAAGTGCACCTTTCCACATGCTTATTTTCCCTCCATCTCCTCCTTTCTCTGGCTCTATTTAACCATAGCAGCCAATCAAAGAAGGTAGGTGGACGTAAGGGGAAACTGAACAGGTAGGAAGGTGTATGTAAATGAATGGACCGGCCATAGAGCACCGAGAGGTATTACTTTGGCTAAACAGTCATTCTGCATTGACAGAGTCCCTTTAAGGTGACTGTTAGTACAAAATGACTGTTCAAACCAAGTACAGGCACTCTGTGCACCCTTTGGAGTTGACGAACATTTAAATGCACCTTCTCACCTACTTGTTTTCCCTTTATCGCCAGGCCCCCACCCTCCTCTTTGATTGACAGCTCTGGCTTCATAGGTGCACTTAAACATTTGGCCACGCCATGGTGCACCGAATGCCTGTACTTGGTCTGAACAGCCATTTTATGCTGACAGAGCCCCTTTTAGCGGACTTGGACCATTGAGGAAATTCTGGGGCTGACTTTGGCACTTTTCTATACAGCTAGCGGCGGGTTCTCGATTTAGGAAGTCACCTTCAGTCCATTGTAATGGATTCTATTGCTATGTTTGTATAAGCAGAGCTGATTATTACCGCTGGTGGAGAGAACATTCCTCCAATCCTCATTGAAGACGCCGTGAAAAGACATTTACCAATTGTGAGCAATGCAGTGCTGATTGGAGATCGAAGAAAGTTTCTTTCTATGCTGCTTACTCTGAAGGTACTGTAAATACGGTAATAGATAGTGAGCAGATTTTAAAGGGATTTTCCAATTTAGAAAAACTCAATCAGGCTGCAGCATATTTAAAAAAAAGAACAACTTTGCCTTACTCGCCCTCCCCAGGTCCAGCGCCAAGTTGCTGTAGTTTCCGGTTATTGTCTGCAGCACTGACATGTTGACAATTCTGCAGGCAATCAATGAGATCAGCAGCAAGGAGCAGCTTTTGCCATCAACTCAGGGAAAGACATTGAGCTCAGTAATTGGCTGACATAAGTTCTGCAGACAATAAGAGACCGGCAGCAGCAGGGGATACTCAGTACTAGACCCATAGAAGGTGAGGGAAGCACAGGTTTTCTTTGAAAAACAAAACCGCAGCCAGAGATTTCCCGAAGATGGAGAACCCATTTAATATTGAGAGCATATAATAATATAACTTCCTCTGTTCATTACCAGAGCACTGTGGACCAAGATACATTGGAGCCATCGGATAGACTTACTTCAGAGGCAATACAGTTCTGCCAGCAAGTTGGCAGTAAGGCAACAACAGTATCCGAGATTGTGGCACAGAACGACAGGGCTGTGTACACAGCTATTCAAGAAGGCATCGATAAAGTCAACAATGAAGCCGTGTCAAACGCGCAGCGTGTCCAGAAGTGGACAATCCTCTCCAAGGACTTCTCAATAGCGGGTGGTGAAATGGGTGAGATCTCCATAGCATTATCTGATGATTGCTCATCGCCATAATCTGCACAGATTAGATTAAAGGGGTTGTGCCAGCCACAATACACTGATTGCAATCTGTCCGATTGCTTGGGGGTCCCGACTGAGCAGAAGAATGATGGTCAAGTACCTTCTATTCAAATGGGAACATAGCGATCAGACACCCATCACCCATCCTGTGGGAAATGTAGGGCGACCCCTTTAAGAGTATGCTGTATATCTTTAGGGAAACGTTTCATTGTTTTATTCTATACTTATATATTTTTCCCCCTACAACTCTTTAGGACCCACAATGAAGATAAAGCGACATGCCATCTTAGACAAGTACAATAAAGATGTAGAAGCTTTCTATTCACCAGAACATTAGAAATATCCAAACATGAAGCCAAAATGCTGTCCAGTATGTAAATCTATCCGAGAAAAGCACCGTCCAGCAACACAAACAATCAAAATCAGTACGGTGAAGAAATATAGCTGTAGTATTCTAGAAATTAAAAAAGATAACCTATATTATCATGAGTTAAAATGTTATAAAAAAGTTTTTACTTTTGTAATGTTTTTACAAATAATGCAATCTAGACTATCTTAAAGGGAACCTGTCACTTCCCCCCCCCCCCCCCCCCCCCCGGCGTTTTTAACTAAAAGAGGCACCTTGTGCAGCACTAATGCTGCATTCTGTGAAGGTGGCCCTTTGTGTGCTCCCTTCCAACGCAGCAATATTAATTTTTATAATGTTGGCGCCATACCTTTAGTCTGTCCGGGGGGGCACGTCCCAGCCATTAGTCAGCCCCTCCACGCGCCTGCTCCTCTGTCTTCAGTAACGTACCCGGCGCCTGCGCTGTGCTTTTCTTTCGGGAGCACAGAATGCAGCATTAGTACTTCACAAGGTGGCTCTTTTAGTTAAAAACGCAAGAGGGGGGGTGACAGGTTCCCTTTAAATAAGAACTATTACTTCCTGCCGTGAATGTCCCAATAACCTGGCCATACATATCAGATATCTGTCATGTCAACCAAATGCTCATTCAGTCAACTGCCATTTCAAATGGCCCTTTCCACCAAACACATGCACTCCCGGTAGGACTGAGCATGCATGTGTTTTATCTCATCTTTCCTGGGAACAAAAGGATCAGACATTGAAAATCAACACACTTCTTTTCCTTCGGCATTAATACTACTAATCCAGAAATCTGCTGGGTTTTTTTTCTCACCGACGCCAATATACTGAGTAGTTAAAAATGAACAATTTGCTCACTCAAACCCAAGTATGTCTTCAATGTTTCATCCATGTCCCCATAGACTTTAATGACGGAGGCCAATCCGGAAAACGGATGAGTGTAGCACCTCATCTGAATCTCATTGACTGGAGACATGGCTCCATTTTTTAAACAGATGTGTGTACGGATCACAAACTCTGTGGGTCCAAGTGCTGTCCGAGAAAAAAAAAAACAAAACAAGACAGTACATGGAAATGTCATACAGATATATGAAAAAAGCCTCAGTGCAGGTGCAGACGGCTGTATTATCGGTCTGAGTGCAATCCGACTGCACCCAGACCAGTATTAGACAATAGGGCCGTGCACATGTCTATGATTTTTTCCTCAGACAGAGATTGTCCGAAATTGATCTAATATTTGGGAATCAATGAGTCTGTGGAAATCGTACTGCACTCTGTTGACATCTGAGTGCAGTCCGATTTCCAAGCACTGATACAATGAAGATGGAGACATTTTGTTCTCACAGCGTGCTACAGTTCTCCTGTCCAAGAGAATCTGTACACACTAAGCTGACACTCTGAGAAAACTTTGATCAGAGTGTTACTTGCATAATCGGCCCCCGATTCTCTTGGATGAGAGAATCTACGAACATCTGCACGAGCCCTAGGAATGCATGGTGTATAAATGGCAATTTAAGTCAATAAAAAGCGCTGAATGCGTCACCGAATGGGTGTACCATGAGAGCTACTGTAGAACTGGTGTCTTGGTCCTCAGTAGAAATTGGGATCAGAAATAAACAGTATACAAAACAAGTTGTTTTTTTTCTTTTTTAAACACTTTGCACATTTAATGAATCTGCGTAAAAAAAGAAGTGCAATAGGAACACAGAGCGGCGCATATTTCACAAGTACAGCATGAGTTCCCCAAAACAGTATAATAAATAGAACCTCAAAAATAAAAAGATTAAGGCAAGACAAGACATTCATAAAGGTGGGCTCTGATATGGACTGTGCTTTATCCCGCAAGTGAACAATGTGCTGCAGCACCCTCTAGTGGCGGATGGGACCACTATTCTTCAGCAAGGAGTGCGATCCGGTATGGGACGATACAACTAACATCGCTTTCATTCATAGCGATAAAGACTAAGCAATCCAGTGGCTTTCAGATGCAAACTTGCAAAACCATTAGCCTGCACTGCCTTAAATAAATGACTACTTTTGCAAGCATAAAGAATTCACTTGTAAGGCGCTACCAAGAGAGTATCAACAAGCTGCCCATATAGTCCTTATGAGGGGAAAAAGATGCAAGTATAATGTACTGTTGTTGGGATGGTAGTTGAAATAAATGGAGTTGATATGATAGATTAATGTCGGATATGCACTGCAGAAAGGATTAGATGAAGAAATGGTGCAGAACTAATGAATAGATAAGGAATCTTTGGCCTCCCTGTATATGTAAATTATATACAGTGGAGCAAACAATTCAAGAAAACGGCACAGTATATTCGAGAGAACACATCAGGACCTTCAACCTTATTTTAGAACAAACTTAGAGTTCTTCTTTAATATAAAAGCCTAAACCCGTAAACTCCTCTCCTTTGTAAATGTGACGGTAGAGATTAGCTGCAGATAATTAGAATTGGTGGGTTAATATTTTCTTCCCTTCGCTTTCAGACAGATCTCCAGCACATTGAGTCACATCTTTGTATTTTCCATTGCTTGGGTTAATGAAGGGGTACGGTTTTTGGTAACTGAAATCAGGGTCAGCAGAACAAGATGTGCGTGTGATATCAGCTGGCCAGGCTGGGTACACGAGACAAAGACTTAGTCGCTGTCTCGTATTCTGCGGCAGATCTCTTCTGTAAAATCAGAGCACTTTGCGTTGCCGCCTAAGTCTTTAGTTAGAGCCTAGGAGAAATTAAAAAAAAAAAAAAAAAATTACACGGAAAGTGGAAAAATATTTAGTAAACAAGTGAAACACGTTTTTAGACAGTGGCACAAAGCATCTATTACAAAACAGCAAAAGTTCCGAAACTGTTTTATTATTTTTTTTTAAAGGTCGTAAACCAAGTGCATAGAGTTGAGCAAAAGAATTTGCAGGATCCTAATCCATCCTTCAATTAGGTAGTCCACAGTGCCCCGGACCAGAGATCTGCAAACGTCTTCCTATCTGCCGGCATCCCAATGCCTTTTCAGATTCATAGTCACAGCACGTCGTCAGCTAAAGGTAGGAGGTTCATAGAGCTCTGGTCCGGCAGCCATGGGCGTCAAGTACAAAAAGACTTGACATGTAACCTCTGTGGTGCACATAGCCTTGGTTGAGAATTTAGGATATAAATGCATTTAACTAAACACCACTGTCTCCTCAATCTCATACCAGATGGAATCGTCTCTTACCTTGCCAGCTTTTATGGTTTCAAAGCAGGCGCTCTCTATTTTTCGCGCATGGTCCTGCAGCTTCATGTGTCGTAGCATCATGACAGCACTTAACAGCAGGGCAGTAGGGTTGGCCAAGTCTTTACCAGCTATATCTGGGGCAGTGCCGTGGACCTAGAAAAGAAGAAAGAACTTGGTTTGCCTTTGGATAGGGATATTCTTTTCTCTGATTAAGGGCTCACTCACACCCCATATAGATCGGACAAGTGCTATACGTTTTTTTGGGGGGCTGCTATTCTGTCATCCGAGAGCGTTGGTTCTCACTATGCTGACACGTGGATCAAACTCTGAGCAGGAGTTTGACCATAATGTCCACAGCACAATCAGCCCGATTTTCTCGGATGAGCGAATCGATGGGTGTCTGACCATAGCCTAAAGGGTTTGTCCTCTACTGAACATCCCCTTCTGAAATGCTAAGGTGCCCCAGATAAAATAACACATACTTATCTCCCAGACTCAAGCAATTCCAGCGATTTCGGCCCTGTGCCCCCAGCAGGCACATGATATTGTTATGTCCCATGAAGGTTGCAGTTTATCAGCGGCTGATGGGCTGCAGCCTTCACAGATGGAAGACTAAAGGCTGTAGCCAGGAGAAACAGAACCAGTCCAGCGGACGAGTATGCGTTTTAGTTATTTAATCTGGAGCACTTTGGCATTTAAGTAGGGGCTATCCAGGATTTTTCAGACTACAAGACATATCTGAATACAAGAAGCAGCCAGAAGAGAAAATATAAAACTAAATATTTCATACCAATAAAAAACACATTTTAGGTTTGTTTTTCCTTTAATTCCCCCACTTTTATTACCTATAAAACAGAAATTTATATCTCCATACTTTTGAAATTGCCAAAAATATTGACCTTTGTTAAAGTGACCCTTTTCTCCATTCACAGTAAGGCCTCATTCAGATGTCCGTTTTTTCACATACATAAAAAAAACTGACCGAGTTTCATCAGTTTTTCAGTAATAAATATAAAAAAAAAATAGTTTCTCCGCCTTCTCCTTTTTATCAGTCAGTGAAAAATCTATGGCACACAGATGCCTTCCGAGTGCTACCCGCCTGATTTTTCACAGAATTATAGATTTGCATTGCCAAGTTTGATCCGACACTAGACAATGATGATTTTGCGTGGACCACTCAAAAAAAAATAAAGAACACAGACATGTGATTATATCATATACCTATGATGTGATCCATCATAGGTATAGAAAAACACGGATAGCACTTACATGTGATAAACTGATGTGTGAATGAGGCCTTAAGGTACCTTCACACATAACGATATCGTTAACGATATCGTTGCTTTTTGTGACTTAGCAACGATATCGTTAAGGAAATCGTTCTGTGTGACAGCGACCAACGATCAGGCCCCTGCTGGGAGATCGTTGGTCGCTGAGGAAAGTCCAGAACTTTATTTCGTCGCTGGACTCCTGCTGACATCGCTGGATTGGCGTGTGTGACACCGATCCAGCGATGTCTTCACTGGTAACCAGGGTAAACATCGGGTTACTAAGCGCAGGGCCGCGCTTAGTAACCCGATGTTTACCCTGGTTACCAGCGTAAAAGTAAAAAAAAAAAAACACTACATACTTACCTACCGCTGTCTGTCCCTGGCGCTCTGCTTCTCTGCACTCCTCCTGCACTGGCTGTGAGCGTCGGTCAGCCGGAAAGCAGAGCGGTGACGTCACCGCTCTGCTTTCCGGCCGCTGTCCTCAGTCAGTACAGGAGGAGTGCAGAGAAGCAGAGCGCCGGGGACAGACAGCGGTAGGTAAGTATGTAGTGTTTGTTTTTTTTACTTTTACGCTGGTAACCAGGGTAAACATCGGGTTACTAAGCGCGGCCCTGTGCTTAGTAACCCAATGATTACCCTGGTTACCCGGGGACCTCGGGATCGTTGGTCGCTGGAGAGCTGTCTGTGTGACAGCTCTCCAGCGACCAAACAGCGACGCTGCAGCGATCGACATCGTTGTCGGTTTCGCTGCAGCGTCGCTGAGTGTGAAGGTACCTTTAGGGAGAGATCCAATATAAACCATGACAGAGAAACAGGTTCAAAGCTCTGTGGCCGGAGGATTCGGCTCAGAGGTGCATAGAGTACAATGAAACTTCTATTACCATATTGTGCTCATTATTACGCAATGATCCTGTATGGAGATTGGAAAATTAATACATCTAAAATAAATATTAAATGTTTATTTACCGACTCAAATATTGCAATGCCATTAGCACCGATGTTTCCACTTGGTGTAACCCCAAGACCACCGATCAGTCCAGCACACAGATCGCTATGTACGGAAAAAATAAATAAGTACACTTGTGCAAGTAAATACCTTTAGATTTATTTTTTTTACTTTTAGTCTCTTTGAAATATATATTGTGCAGAATTGCAGGCAGTAAACTTAGCAATCGCTGCTTTCTCCCATTATCAGGGCAGTTGCAGATTGATGCCAAAGGAGCCCGGACTAAGTATTGAGCGCATTTACTGAACATACATTTCAGTAGGCCAACATTTCAGATTTTAAAATCATTTTTTCAAGCTGGTGTTATAAAGTATTCTAATTTACTGAGATAATGACTTTTGGGTTTTCATTGGTTGTAAGCTATAATCAACATTAACAGAAAAACACTTGAAATAGATCACTCGGTTTGTAATGACTCTATATAATATAGGAGTTTCACTTTTTGTATTGAAGAACCGAAATTAACTTTTTGATGATATTCTAATTTTGTGACATGCACCTGTATGTTACAATTAAATAGTGGTGAAGAAAAAAAAAAAAAAAAACACACGTGGCCTAAATCTGATTTCCATATTTAAAAATAAGTTTTGTGGTTAAGATGCTGATTAAAAAAAATAAACAATCACTGAACCTTATTACTGATTTAAAACAGCAGAAATAATAATGATTAGAGGAAATCCAATATACCGTATATACTCGAGTATAAGCCGACCCGAGTATAAGCCGACCCCCTAATTTTGCCACAAAAAACTGGGAAAACTTATTGACTCGAGTATAAGCCTAGGGTGGAAAATGCAGCAGCTACCTGTGAATTTCAAAAATAAAAATAGATGCTCCATACCGTTCATTATGGCCCCATAGCTGTGCCATATAGTGCTCTGCACCGTTCATTATGGCCCCATAGCTGTGCCATATAGTGCTCTGCACCGTTCATTATTGCCCCATAGCTGTGCCATATAGTGCTCTGCACCGTTCATTATGGCCCCATAGCTGTGCCATATAGTGCTCTGCACCATTCATTCTTGCCAAATAGATGTACCTTATAGTGCTCTGCGCAGTTCATTATTGCCCCATAGCTGTGCCATATAGTGCTCTGCACCGTTCATTGTTGCCCCATAGCTGTGCCATATAGTGCTCTGCGCCGTTCATTATTGCCCCATAGCTGTGCCATATAGTGCTCTGCGCCGTTCATTATTGCCCCATAGCTGTGCCATATAGTGCTCTGCACCGTTCATTATTGTCCCATAGCTCTGCCATATAGTGCTCTGCACCGTTCATTATTGTCCCATAGCTCTGCCATATAGTGCTCTGCACCGTTCATTATTGTCCCATAGCTCTGTCATATAGTGCTCTGCACCGTTCATTATTTCCCCATAGCTGTGCCATATAGTGCTCTGCACCGTTCATTATTTCCCCATAGCTGCCATATAGTACTCTGCACCGTTCATTATTTCCCCATAGATGCTCCACATAAAGCTGTGCCATTGCTGCTGCTGCAATAAAAAAAAAAAAAAGCCATACTCACCTCTCTTGTTTGCAGCTCTTCTGCGTCCGGTCCCGGCGTCTCTCCGCACTGACTGATCAGGCAGAGGGCGGCACGCACACTATATGCGTCATCGTGCCTTCTGACCTGCACAGTCAGAGCCAGAGGACGCGAAGACAGAGCGGCGCCCGGCGGGTGGAACGCGGACAGGTGAATATAAAATACTTACCTGGTCCCGGCGTCCGGCTCCTTCTCCCGCACAGCTGGTCTTCGGTGCCGCAGCCTCTTTCTCTATCAGCGGTCACCGGCACCGCTGATTAGAGAAATGAATATGCGGCTCCACCCCTATGGGAGGTGGAGCCGCATATTCATTTCTCTAATCAGCGGTCCCACGTGACCGCTGACAGGAAGAGCTGCAGCACCGAAGACCGTGGGACGGGCAGAGGGAGCGTCAGGACCGCCGGGACTAGGTGAGTATGCCTCAGCGCCCTCACCCCCTCACCCGCCGACCCTGCCGCCCACCATGACTCGAGTATAGGCCGAGAGGGGCACTTTCAGCCCAAAATTTTGGGCTGAAAATCTCGGCTTATACTCGAGTATATACGGTAATCAGGTCACATATAGAAGACATAACATACGCAGAACAAACCTTAAAATGTCTCCATACAAGTTTGGCATTACAAGAACATCAAAGTTTGTAGGATCCTGGACCATCTGCAGACAGAAAAAAAAAAGTTATGGGAACAATTACACATGTGGTTGCAGTTCAGAAAACAGCATCCTTGAATAGCAATGGTGCTGGGCTTTAATTTAAGAACTCACATTGAGACACACGGTATCCAAGTACATTTCATTAAATTTAATATCTTTGTAGTTTTCAGCAACTTCTCTACACTTCTTCAAAAAGAGTCCATCAGACATTCTCCTGGAAAAGAAAATGAGCACAAACCTAACAATCTAAGAGAAATTTTAAAATACCTCTGAAATAATCTGATTGTGACGCAAAAGTAGTAAACCAGTATAAATAGTACGTGACAGACCCTTTATACGTAATCTGACAGCCAATGACAAAGCCTAAGTTACCTTTATCAGCTCCTGTCCATAGAAACAAAAGCGAATGGTCTGACCATTGTTGAGATGACAGGCTAAGCAGCCTCCAGATAGGAGCTTATGGATTTGTGCTCCAAGAATTAATATTCTCTCCATACAGAAATATTTTTCTATCCCTGTGTGAGAACAGAAACTTACATGATATTGGCTTTGTGCACTGCAGTCACTGTGCTTCTTTGGTTGTTTCGGGCATACTCAAAGGCAAATTCTGCAATTCTGAGGCTGGCGTCCTCTGTGATCAACTTGATGCTCTGCACTACTCCATCCACAATCTGAAAGACACCAAATAGTGTTAGATGAAAAGAAATGTAACAAACTAAAGAAGGAACGGAAGAAATAATGGAATGAAGAGATTGAATGGGAATGTTCTAATATAAATCGACATATTTTAGATATGCTGGCTGATGGCCTCTGGAAACGACCATAAGAATGACAGATACAGTGGAGAAAATAAGCATTTGATACACTGCCGCTTTTGCAAGTTTTTCCACCTACAAAGAATGGAGGGGTCTGTAATTTTTATTGTAGGTACACTTCAACTGTGAGAAACAGAATCTAAAAACAAAACCAGAAAATCACACAAGATGACTGTCAATCCTCCTTTGTCTGTGGCTACATGCAAGTTCTTGCCTTGTGGGGTAAAGACAATTCTGAGGAAGGTCAGGAATCAACCCAGAACTACACGGGAAGAACTGGACAATGACCTGAAGAGAGCTGGGACCATAGTCTCAATACCATTAGTAACACACTACGCCATCAAGGAATAAAATCCGGCAGGGCACTCAACATCCCCCTGCACACGCCAACACATATCCAGGCCCATTTGAAGCTCGCCAATCACCATCTGGATGATCCAGTGGAGGCATGGGAGAAGGTCATGTGGTCAGATGAAACCAAAATTGAACTTTTTGGTATCAACGCCATTCGTCGTGTTTGAAGGAAGAAGGATAAGTACAATCCCAATAATGATGTCCCAACCGTGAAGCATGGTGGGGGAAACATCATACTTTGAGGATGATTTTCTGCAAAAGGGGACAGAATGACTGCACCGTTTTGAAGGTATGATGGATAGGGTCATGTATCGCGAGATTTTGGCCAAAAACTTCTTTCTCTCAGTAAGAGCATTTTAGATGGGTCGTGGCTGGGTTTTCCAGCAAGACAATGACCAGAAACAAACAGCCCTGGCAACTAAGGAATTGCTCTGTAAGAAGAATATCAAGGTACTTGAGTGGCTTAGCTGGTCTCCAGACCTGAACCCAAGAGAAAATCTTTGGAGGGAGCTGAAACTCAATGTTGCCCAGAGAAAGCGCCGAAACATGAAAGAACTGGAGAAGATCTGTATGTAGGAGTGGGCAAAAATCCCTGCTGCTATGTGTGCAAACTTGGTCAAGAACTACAGGAAACGTCTGACCTCCGTAATTGCAAACAAAGGTTTCTGGACCAAATATTAAGTTCTGCTTTTCTATTGTACCAAATAATTATTTCATGCAATAAAATGCAATTGAATTATTTAAAAATCATACAACGCGATTCTGATTTTTTTCCCCGAGATTCTGTCTCTCAAAGTTGAAGTGTACCTACAATAAAATTTACAGACCTCTCCATTCTTTGTAGATGGGAAAACTTACAAAATCAGCAGCGTATCAAGTACCTATTTTCCCCACTGTTGGTCTTTTAATTAATAAAATAGCATTTTTTAGGGTCCTATGCATCTAAGAGTTATGCAATGAAGCCATTTAATTACTATTAAGCACGGTTAGGCTAGGGTCACATTGCGTTAGTGCAATCCGTTTAGCGCTAGCGGATTGCGCTAATGCAATGTTTTTAACGGGGCCGCGTCCCGGGGTCGCGGTAACGTCCCAGCTCGCGCAGATCCCCGATCTGCGAGAGCGGGGAACGGACCGCGGGCGCGCCTCAGACGCTGCAAGCAGCGTCCGCGGCGCGCCAGGAAACACCGGGGCGTCGCTGGCGTGTTCCCATTGCCGCGAATGGGCGCGCTAACGGACGCGTTGCACGGCGTTAATTTCGCCGTGCAACGCTGTCCGTTAGCGCGTTCCCATTAACTCAATGGGAACCAAGCCTAACTCAAACTGCTGCCCAGGAACCACAAGCAGCCTGCAAAAAGATTCTGTGCAGACCTGAACCATCCTTAGGCTACTTTCACACTAGAGTTAACTGCAATCCGTCACAATGCGTCGTTTTTCAGAAAAAACGCATCCTGCAAAAGTGCTTGCAGGATGCGTTTTTTTCCCCATAGACTTGTATTGACGACGCATTGCGACGGATTGCCACACGTCGCATCCGTCGTGCGACGGATGCATCGTGCTTTGGCGGACCGTCGGGAGCAAAAAACGCTACATGTAACGTTTTTTGCTGCCGACGGACCGCTTTTTCCGACCGCGCATGCGCAGCCGGAACTCCTCCCCCACCTCCCCGCACCTCACAATGGGGCAGCGGATGCAATGAAAATCTGCATCTGCTGCACCCGTTATGCGGCGCAAACAACGCTAGCGTCTGTAACCTCGGCCCGACGCACTGCGACAGGCCGAGCCCGACGCTAGTGTGAAAGTAGCCTTATCCATGTCTGCTCACATTTCCACATCAGAGAGAAGAGTCCTGGGATCAGGAATGTGGCCATCTGCAGGATAATGGACATTTCCTGACTCAGTTGTCACAGTTGTAAAAAATAGTCCAGTCTTATCTATAAATCCCAGGTGTGACTCACAATTTGTGCAGCTCTATGTGCTCATATAAATCACAGAAGAGTGTAGGAGCTGCATGCTATTTCAAGGAGAAGAGAAATGTGACACATTGGAATCCTGGAAGTGAAAACCGTGCCAATCTTGCATTTTTTGGCTTATGCGGAGCTGTGCACAGTGAACCTCAATTTCCCTGATTTGCTGGATTTCCAGAAGAGGAAACAGTGCCTATCATATTTTATGGCACAGGATAAAAATATACCATAAATGTTTGGAATAGTAATGCCTCTTTCTGCGTTAGTGTGTCTCTAAGGCCTAATTCAGACATCTGTGTTACATGTACAATTTCTCACAGATAAAATACGTAACCATTATATAGTCTAAGAGGCAGCTCAAATGTCCATGTTTTTTTACGGACTGTGTCTCCATGCAAAATGCATGAAGAAAGACATGCCAGTTTTTCTCTGCTATCATGGATGAAAAAGGCCACGAGTCTATGGATCTGTGAAAAACACATACAACCCACTAATGGCATCCAAGTGCTGTCCATGTTTAACACTGCAAAGGATAGAAGCTTTGCAATTTATTCATCTATACATGAAAAACACTGAAGAGACGCTGACCAAACACCGAAGAAACACAGACAATAAGCTGACCAAACAGAAGAAACAACGACGAGACGCTGACCAAACCAGGGCTGTGGAGTCGGTAAGCCAAACCTCTGACTCATCAATTTCCATGACACTGACTCCACGACTGACTCCGACTCCACAGCCTTGGACCAAAAACCGAAGAAACAACAATGAGACGCTGACCAAAAACCGAAGAAACAACAACGAGATGCTAACCAAACACCGAAGAAACACAGATAACACACTGACCAAACACCAAAGAAATAGGGATTTTTGTGTACTCACCGTAAAATCCTTTTCTCTGAGCCAATCATTGGGGGACACAGAACCATGGTTGTTATGCTGCTGCCACTAGGAGGACACTAAGTTAACACAAAGAATAACTCCTCCCCTGCAGTATACACCCTCCTGCTGGCTCTAAGTGAACCAGTTCAGTAACAAAGCAGTAGGAGCTTAAAATTTAACAAGAATGAAC
Source organism: Ranitomeya imitator (assembly GCF_032444005.1). Lineage (NCBI taxonomy): Eukaryota > Metazoa > Chordata > Amphibia > Anura > Dendrobatidae > Ranitomeya > Ranitomeya imitator. Next base: position 433,617,739 of record NC_091285.1, read on the forward strand.
TATGTCAAAACCAAGTCAACACAGAAAAAACTAAAGCCAATAGGCTAACAGGGTGGGTGCTGTGTCCCCAATGATTGGCTCGGAGAAAAAGATTTTGCGGTGAGTACACAAAAATCCCTATTTGTCCTACGCCCCATTGGGGGACACAGGACCATGGGACGTCCTAAAGCAGTCCCTGGGTTGGAAACAATCCACTGCAATTGCTCCTCGTACCACTGCAATTGCTCCTTGTATCCACAAGTTACAGATGCGGTACTGTCGCCGGACGCATCTGCTGAGGCCTGGACATGGTAATGTTTCGTAAACGTATGCAGGCTGGACCAGGTCGCAGCCCTGCAGACTTGTGCTGCCGATGCCTGGTGCCGGATGGCCCAAGACGCACCCCACTGACTGAGCAGAATGAGCCTTAATCCCTGCTGGGACGGAGTGACCTCTAACTCTGTAGGATTCCTGGATAGCTGAACGAATCCACTTGGCTATCGTAGCCTTGGAAGCGGCTAGACCTTTCCTTGGCCCTTCCGGGAGCACAAACAGGGCATCTGACCTGCGGAAAGACGCTGTCCTCGAGACGTATCTCCTAAGAGCTCTCACGAAATCCAGTGTGTGGAGAGCCATCTCGGTGCGATGTATCGGCGCCGGGCAAAGAGAAGGCAAGACAGTGTACTCACTGTAGATGCGGTGGGCCGGTGCTCAATCCACCGTCGCCATAGTCAGGGAGGGTGTGGAGAGCTTCTGCCGCCTTGCGTCATCCAATATTTCAGTGGTGATGCAGAGGGGGGCTGCACGGACGCCATGCACATTATGTCCGGTTATGCACCTGGCTCCAGGAGAGGTAGATGGAGGGCTACTCCATGTGATTGCCTGCTATGGAGGGGGGAGATCGGAACGCGAAGGAACCGTCACCCGGAAGATGAGCTCAGGGCTGGCATCCAACATTGCAGGAAAGGATACGGGAGGAACGCTCCACGTACTTGCTTGTTGATGATTCGGGGGAGATCGGAACCTAGAAAGGATCCGTCGCCCCCATTCGCTCCGTTAAGGGAAAAAATAGAACAAAAAATAAAAAATTTAAATAAAAACGGTGGGGTCTGAAATAGACCCAAGTGCCTCCTACAGACACTAAGCAAGAACTGGTTCACTTAGAGCCAGCAGGAGGGTGTATACTGCAGGGGAGGAGTTATTCTTTATGTGTTAACTTGGTGTCCTCCTAGTGGCAGCAGCATAGCACCCATGGTCCTGTGTCCCCCAATGAGGCGTAGGAGAAACACAGATGACACACTGACCAAACACCGATGAAACACTGATGACACCTGTACCATGTACATGTACGTGAAATACATGTATGTCTGAATGAGGCCTTAGGATTGTTTGAATATCAAAATGTCACTCTTGGACCAGAAAAAGGTTATGCATCCCTGATACAAAGAGAATTAGTACTTATGTCTGGCAGCATATAAACTACAGAGTGACGTACCACATGTTCAATCCCACTGTATTCTCCTTCAGTGTTCTCCCGTATGGTAACCAGGTCCACATCAGTGTAAGGAGTTTTGAAACCCTCAATTGAGACACATGGCCGCACATTAGCGTAAAGGTCAAATGTTTTTCGAAGTAACAGGTTCATGGAAGGATGTCCAGCAGCAATTGGTGTTTTCAAAGGCCCTGAGGAGCATGAGAGGAGAGTCATTACGTCATGGTACATAATTAAAACACACAAACTTATTAAAATTATTTCAGAATTGGAAGCTACCTTTAAGCCCCATCTTATTTTTATCCATGGATTCTTTGGCTTCCGGAGGGATCATCCACTTGCCACCAGGTCCCTTAATAGCAGTAACATTCCTCTCTTCCCACTGGACAGGTGCCTAGAATAACAAGCGATACATTGAGAGAGCTATTGATTACATTAAGGCAGTGTTCCCACATTCAGGCTGGAATATATTTTTGGCTGCAATCACTTGAAAAACAGATAATGGTTGCCACAATATTCTATTATTACAGCAAAAATGTTGTGATTTTACAACAATCGCGGCAATCACCGCAACGTCTCAACGCAGCAAAACATTGTTTGTCAGTGTACATTCCCATGTGTTCTAATAAAAATACCAAGTTAACTACACATGATATTAATAGATTTTAGGTATCTACACGAACGCTCCACTATCTAAAACATGTCACTGAAATGGAATATGAAACTAAATGTACCCAACTAATGACTTTAGTAAAGATTGTGAAAGTCCACAATTCACCAAACTGGAATTTTATACAATAATTGTTACACATATATATGGGAACATTGGGTAACAGTAATATACCGTGCTAATGTTCTCTTATCAGATGGTAGGAAGCAACCAATCATGTTGTATATTCTTGGTAAGGGGAAAACCAGAGTACATGCAATCTACAAAAGTAAAAAAATAAAGTGAAATGCCAGAAAGGCGGAAGGAGACTATATACGACAGAACAGAATGGAAGCAAGTGGACAACTATTTCTCTTAAGAAAGCCGCTTATCACTACTTCTGCACCCCTAGATGTACATAAAGTGAGGGCCAGTGACCGAGTCTTTGTGATTTGGGCTCTGCATGCCACAATTTTGGATTTAAATGAAAACGGAGATGCAAAGTGTAGACTTTCAGGTTTAATTAAAGGGGTTAAACAAAAATATCCTGTGAAACATTTAGGAATTGCAACCATTTTTCTACAAACCCTCCTCATTTTAGAGGCCTAAAATTAATTAGACAAATTATCTATCACACATAAAATGCTCTTTTTTTAATAGTTTGTAGAGAATCGTTTGCAGGTAATTACTGGTTGAAGTCTGGAAGCCATGGATGTCACCAGACGTTGGGTTTCCTACTTTGTGATGCTTTGCCGGGCCTTTATTGCAGCTGACTTCAGTTGTTGCTTGTATCTTGGTCATTCGGCCTTATGTTTTGTCTTAAAAGGATTTGCGCACAAACAAATGTTCATTTTAATCAATAGATCTTGGAAGAATAATATTATTATTATTATTATTATTATGTTCCCCAACTGGATGTCTTTATTAAAAAAAAAAAAAAAAGTTTGCTAAGATAATCTTATAAATGTGCCCCTACTGTGTAATGGCCGTGTCTGATCATACAGGAACATGATCTGATCACACCACAGCTCAAGGGCAGGGGAGGAAGCAAAAGAGAATATACAGACATTACAGGATGAGATCACAGCTGATTCTTTCTGTTAGGTAAAACATTTCCCTGCCTGTTTTAAAACAATGTTTTACTTCAAAGAAAGAAACATTTGTGATACCCTGCTGTAATAATACTAAGTATACTTTTCTCTCTCCTCCTGCTCTAGAGCTGTGGTATGATCAGACCATGTTTCTGTACGGTGAGACACAGCCATTACACAGTACACAGCAGGGGCACATTTATAAGATTATCTCAGCACAGGAACATTTTATTTTAACACATCCAATTGTTATTATTCCAAGATATATTGATTAAAATGAACTTTTGTTCATAGGGAAACCCCTTTAAGAATGTGAAATGCTGCTCGATGAGGTTGAGACATCTGGTGACTGACTGGGCCATTGCAGAATATTCTACTTATTTGTCTGGGTTGCTTTCACATCATAGTAACATAGTTATTACGGTTGAAGGAAGACTTTAAGTCCATCTAGTTCAACCCATAGCCTAACCTAACATGCCCTAACATGTTGGGCAAGTTTTAGGCAGTTGTCCATCTGTACTGTGAAGGGCCGTTAATTAACCTTGGTGCATTTGATTGAATCTGACCTGACAGTATATCCCCGTACACTTCAGAATTCATCCGGCTGATTCGGTCTTCAGTCACATCATCAATAAATACTAGTGACCCAGTGCCGATGGAAGCCATGCATGCCCATGCCATCACACGGCCTCCACCATGTGTTACAGAGGATGTGATGTGCTTTGGATCATGAGCCGTTCCAAGCCTTCTCCATACTTTCTCCTTACCATCATTCTGGTACAGGTTGATGTAAGTTTCATCATTCCAGGAACTGGGCTGGCTTCTTGAGACATTTTTTTTGGCAAAGTATAATCTGGCTTTTCTATTTTGAAAGCTGATTATTGGTTTGCACCTTGTCTTCTCTTTATGGTAGACTTAGATACTGAAACACCTACTCCCAAGAGTGTTTTTTGCTTAGGTGGATTTTTTGAAGCTGTTTTCTTCACCATGGAAAGGATTATGTGATCACTCACCACTATTGTCTTGCGTGGATGTCTAGGCCTTTCTGAGTTCACCAGCTCACCTGTGCGTTTTTTTGTACAATGTACAAAACTGTTGATTTAGCCACTCCTGACTTTCTGCTATCTGATAGATTTCATTTTTTATCAGCTAAATGATGGTCTGTTTCACTTCAAATTGAGAGCTCCTTTGACCACATCTAGTGGGTTCACAGCCCATTCTCCCAAATGCAAATGCCACACCTGCCAGACCTTTTACCTGCTTAATTGATGACGGATTACGAGGAAATAGCCTAAGCAGCCTATTAAAGAGCTTTGGGGATAAGTGTCCAATCACTTTTGGTCCCTTGAAAAAGAGGCAGCTACACTGGCTTGCTTAAGTATTCACTCCCTTTGGCATTTTAACTATTTCCTACATTACAACCTGTGCATACATATTTTTGTAATCTGATTTATATGTGATGTATCAGCACTAAATAGTCTAAATTGGTTAAGTGAAGTGAGAAAACTATAGAAATAAATAATATTATGGGATCAAATAACTAAAAATTGGCATGAGTACATGCATTCACCCCTTTTACTATGAAGCACAAGTCACATGCTTAGTGAAAGGTAGTCCACCTGTGTGCAATCTAAGTGTCACATGGTCTATCAGTATATATACACATCTTTTCTGAAAGGCCACAGAAGCTGCAACACCATTAAGCAAGAGGCAGCACTAACCAAACAATACAATGAAGAGCAAGGAGATCTCCAAACAAGTCAGGGACAAAGTTGTTGAGAAGTACAAGTCTGGTCGTGTTTCACCTCCCAACGAAGCTGCGGGGGCATTGAAACGCGCGTCGAGGTGCGTGTCAGAAGACCATATACCCTGCTAACTATAGCTACAAGTACTTGAACTGATTTACAGATGACTCCATGTGCCTTACTATTTCACTGTGATATTGTGGTAAAACCTTATGGTTGTGTCTATTATTGTACTAGTGACTCCAGGTGCCCCACTGTCCTACTACAGTATAATTAATTGGCAAATCCCATGGATGTCTCTGTCATCATACCATTATAACCTATCTCTTACCTGCACCATAGTACTATCCACTTTGATAGACATCATTTAGACACATCATTGCTTGACATATCGTCACTAATGTTAAATACTTCTGATATGTCTAGTCATCTATTATTATACATTTTTATAGCGCCATTTATTCCATGGTGCTTTACATGTGAAAAGGGGAAAATTCAAGCAACCCGCATAGAAAGAAATCCCATAAAAAGCAATCAGAGCAAGGATATAATTATAAAAAAATGCTTTATTTATTAAATAACAGAATAGACTATACCATACAAACGAGCAACAAATTGCATATATATATATAAAAAATGTGTATTTAAAATGTACAAAAATCTATATAAGTGCCTGTAGTTAACTGGTGTCCCTATCTATATAGGTCTTGTGTCCATCATGTCATACCATATGGCCGAAGAACTATATAATAAAAAAAATATATAATAAAAGTTCTCAAAGAGATAAGCCGGATTACTCACCGGTAATACTCTTTTAGTGAGTCCACGACAGCACCCCACTGGAGAGAGGGATCCGCCCCGCAGGAACTGGAAACCTACCGAGAAATAAAAGGGGGCGGTCCGCCTCTCCTCCTCAGTTTTGATTTCAGAGTACCCGGAGGACCGCCAGTATTAGGCAAATATAATTTATTTCATTTTCAAACTTATTTGCTCATGTATGATTAAAAGAATTTTACTCAATAGTAAGTACTATATTAATATAGGGAGGGATGTAAGAGGGTGCTGTCGTGGACTCACTAAAAGAGTATTACCGGTGAGTAATCCGGCTTTTTCCCTTTCACCACGACAGCACCCCACTGGAGATCTTACAGAGACCATCACCTAGGGGGGGACCACCGTGCTGAGGACAGTCCTGCCAAAGTCTAGGTCAGAAGTTGACGATAGGTCAAGCCTATAGTGATTATAGAATGTAGAGGGATTTGACCAAGTTGCCGCCTTACATATAGTCTCAATTGGGACCTCTCCCCTTTCTGCCCAGGAGGATGCCATAGCTCTGATAGAGTGCGCTGTTATGCCTTCCGGAGGGTTTTCTTTACTCGCGGAATAGGCCAGTCTGATAGACTCTCTGATCCACCGGGATAACGTGCTTTTTGTTATTCCATGACCCTTCTTGTGACCCTGGAAGGAAATAAACAGAGTCCTACACTGTCGCCAGCTACAGGTTCTTTCAATGTACTTTAACACTACTCTTTTAACATCTAGAGTGTGGTACTTTTGTTCTTCAGGAGTGGAAGGATTACTGAAGAAAGTGGGCAAGATTATTTCCTGAGACCTATGAAATCTCTTAACTACTTTGGGAAGGTAGGAAGGGTCTGGTTTAAGGACCAACTTATCCTGAAAAGTTAGCAGGAAAGGTGGATCTATAGAGAGTGCTTGGATGTCACTGATTCTCCTGGCTGAAGTCAGTGCTACCAAGAGGGCCGTTTTTAGCGATAGGATTTTGATTGGTATTGAATCTATTGGTTCGAATGGAGAATCTGTTAGGGCTTGTAAAACTAAATTTAGATCCCAGGGAGGAACTCTAGGTATATTAACTGGATTTATCCGTTCGCAGGCTGTAATAAATCGGGATACCCATCTATCCCCCGCAATGTTATGGCCATAGAGAGCTCATAGTGCTGAAACATGGACTTTTAAGGTGTTTGCAGTTAAACCTAGTTCTCTCCCTTTTTGAAGGAATTCCAGGATAGACTGTATCGGAATTTCTGACGTGTTTGAAGATGTATGGAATTGTAGGAATTTCTTCCATATTTTTGTATAAGTTTTTGTAGTGGAAGGTTTTCTACTCTGGAGGAGTGTGTTTATCAATCCCTCCGAGAACCCCCTTGATTTTAGCATCTGCCTCTCAAATTCCAGGCCGTGAGATGTAGACTGTCCACTTGAGGGTGGAAAAACGGACCCTGGAAGAGAAGATTGGGTGTTGAGGGGAGGACCCAAGGATCTGAGACCGACATGGTTTGCAGCCACGAGAACCAAGGCCTCTTCGGCCAGAATGGAGCTATTAGTATCACCCTCGCTCCTTCGGTTCTGATTTTGCGAATGACTTGGGGTAGTAGTATGATCGGCGGAAAAGCATATGCTAGACTGAACTGCCAAGGGGCTTGGAGAGCGTCCAGAATGTCCGGATGATCCGCTAGAGATAGGGAGGCAAATTTCCGGACTTTTTTGTTTTTTCTTGTGGCGAAGAGATCTACTTGAGGCCGACCCCATAGGGATACTATGTCTTGAAAAATCTGTTGGTTTAGGCACCACTCTCCTTGTTTCAAGGTGTGTCGACTTAAGAAGTCTGCCTGCTGGTTGTTTTCCCCTCTTATGTACAGTGCAGTAAGGGATGTTAGGTGACTTTCTGCTAGATTCAGGATTTCTGTAGCAGAAGACATCAGAGTCTCTGATCGCGTGCCTCCTTGCCTGTTTAGATACGCCACTGTGGTGGTGTTGTCGGAAAGGATTCTGACGTCTTTCCCTCGTAGCTGTGGGAGAAAATGGCATAAGGCGTATTTTACTGCATTTAATTCTTTAACATTAGAGGAGTAGCAACTTTCCTCCATGTTCCATAACCCTTGGCAAAAATCATTCCCCATATGAGCGCCCCATCCATGAGGACTGGCGTCCGTGGTTATGGTATGAGATGGCATTATTATCCATGGAACACCACTCATCAAATGGTCTGAATTCAGCCACCACGTTAAGGAAGTTAAAATTTCCTGAGATAAGGTTATTTTTACATTTAGGTGACCAGATAACCGTCTATCTTCTTGTAAAATCTGGTGTTGCAGTGTACGGGTATGATGTTGAGCCCATTTTACCGCAGGTATACAAGAGATAAGGGATCCTAGTAAGGACATAGCTTGTCTTAGGGATATACGTGGATTGTTTATTGCCGCTAGGACTTTGTGTTTGATCAGTAGTATTTTTACCTGAGGCAGGAGACACTTTTGAGATACGGAGTCTAGATGGAACCCCAAGAACGCCTGACAGGATAGCGGAGTGAGTCTGGATTTGTTGGTATTGATTATCCAGCCTAGATCCTGTAGAGAGGAAATTGCATGAGCCAAACGATCAGCACATTGAGTAACTGAATTTCCAATGACCAAAAAGTCATCCAGATAGGGAACAATAAAGGTTTCTTTTTGGCGAAGGTAGGCCATCACCTCTAGCATTATCTTGGTAAAGATCCTCGGTGCTGTTGAAAGGCCGAAGGGCATGGCTGTATACTGGAAATGATGAATCTCGCCGTTGATTGTCACCGCTACTCTGAGGTACCTTTGGTATCTGTCATGGATAGGGAGATGATAATAAGCATCTTTCAAATCAATGCCCCCCATCATACAGTTTGGAAAGAGGAGTTTTATAGTGGATCTAATGGATTCCATCTTGAATGTATGGTTTTCAACAAATGAATTGAGTTTTTTAAGGTTTATGATGGTCCTGAAAGAACCGTCGGGTTTAGAAATCAGGAATAAGGGAGAGTAGAATCCTCTGCCTTCCTGTCCCTCGGGGACTTGGACTAAAACCCGCTTTGATAATAGGGTTTGAATTTCCAGCTCTAGAGCCTGTTGTTGTGCAGGCGAGCTGAGGGATGTTATAATATATGACTCGTGGGGAACACGAGAGAATTGTAATTTAATTCCATCTCGGATGATGTTTAAAACTCACGAGCTAGATGTTACTTTTTCCCATTGGGTGGCGAAAAACTTCAGTCTGCCCCCTACTAGTATATCCTCAGAATTTATTGTCTTTTGGGGGGTTGGGTCTTCTAAACATGGTACCTCTTTGCCTGTCCTCTTTAGCAGTCCATGTTGTAGACCTATCCGTTTGCCTCCTTTTACCAAACGGTCTCCTCTTAAAGGCTCTCCTGTAAAAGGGAATAGAGGAATCAAGAAAAGCTTTCTTCCTGTCCTTTGCCTTTTTGAGTATCTCATCTAAGGTTTTACCAAAGAGGTACTCACCCTCACATGGGATTGCGCATATCTTAGATTTAGACTGCGCGTCCCCTTTCCAACTTTTCATCCAAAGTGCGCGTCTTGCATTGTTCACAAGGCCTGCAGATCTCGCTGCTAACCGAAGAGAGTCGGCAGATGCGTCCGCCATAAAAGCTGCTGCTCCTCGTATTAAGGGGATGGCTGCTCGTAGTTTCTCTCTAGAAATTTTATTTTCGATCTGCTGGTCCAATTGATCAATCCAAATGATCATTGACCGGGCAGCGCAGGTGCTGGCTACTGCAGGTTTAAAGATTCCTGTAACCGCTTCCCAAGATCGTTTTAGGGATGATTCAGCTTTACGATCTAATGGATCGACCAGAAGTCCCGCATCCTCCACAGGCAGAGTGGATTGCATGGAGGTAGAAGCTACGGCTGCATCGACCTTAGGAACTTTGGTCCATGTAAGAAGCTCCTCATCACTAAACGGATATTTACGTTTAGACGCGGAGGGCAAAAAGCTTCTTTGATCCTGCTTCTCCCACTCTCTTTTAATTAATGCTTTCACCGCTGGTATAACCGGAAAACATCTCCTCTTTCTCTCTGCCAAACCCGCAAACATAATTTCCTGCGTGGTTTGCGCTCCCTTTACCTCCTCACACCCCATGGTATTGCGGATTGACTTTACCAAGTTGTCCACACTGTCTAAGGGGAAACATGAACGACCCTCGATTTCTGATGAGGAAGATGATGATGATGATGATGATGATGATAGGGAGGCTTCTGACAGTACCATCTGGTCACTTTCGGAGTCTGACATAAGTGTTGGTGTTTTGGACTTAGCTTTACGCGGTTTTTCCTGGGCCATATTTTTTAACTCCTCCCTAATAATGGCCCGTAAGTCCGTAACGGACACTGTCGCTCCCTGAGTTGTTTCCTTAAAACAGTCTTTGCACAGTTTTTTGGGGTATGAGTCCGGAAGGGGCTGGCTACACAAGGCACATTCCTTATGCTTGGACTTTTGTAGTTTTTTAGACTGGGCGTAATAAGTAGCGAGAGAGAGAGAAAAGAGAGAGAGATAGGGAGACAACGTCAGCTTAATAGGCAGAGTTTTAACCCTCACCCAGTGAAGCGAATAGTACCGGATCAGAAGGCCGAGATCCTGTTCTGGAACCGTCACTCTTACGAGCGGTCTCCGAGGATCCTTTGTGATCTTTGGCGGGGGGCACTGGATCTCCAGCTGTGGGGTCCATGGCACCTGGGGACGACATCTCTGCATAACCGCATTATTGCTTCTTGGCGTTTTAAATAGTGCGCCTTTTTTTTTCCCCCCCCCCTGCGCGGATCGTCGCTGGCTCCCCCGCCCCAGATCCGGCCTAGGCGCCCCGGAAGTGACTCCTTCAGTTCCGGGGTAGCCAATATTGTGGCGGTCGGCGCATGCGCAGTCCGGGATTTAGCGCCGGACCGCAATGGAGATCACCTTACCCGCTCCTGGCCGCACCGCATGCAGGGGAAGACGCCAGGTGGCCCTCCCCGGACCCGGCCGTCTGCCCGCTCCACCAGACGAGGAGGGAGCCGTCTAACGGAACTCCCCCGACGCTGCTTCTGAGCTGCAGCCCCTGCCGTTCTCAAGGACACCGCGCAGGCGGCATGCTAGCCCAGGTACGTGTAGTCCTGTCGTTCCTGGATGTTCCCGCAGGAACAGGAAACCTAAACTGAGGAGGAGAGGCGGACCGCCCCCTTTTATTTCTCGGTAGGTTTCCTGTTCCTGCGGGGCGGATCCCTCTCTCCAGTGGGGTGCTGTCGTGGCGAAAGGGAAAAATGTGAATTGAGTGCCAAGTAAAAGCAGGAATCTGCGAAGATGGAAGTGTAAAAAATACTACTCAATCTGGATGTGCAACACCCGTGCATAGATGTGAAAGGATTTGTATACCGCATAAAGCGGCAACCAACAAAAAAAGTGAATAAGCCAGTAGGTAATATAAGGGGACACTTACTAATAATATATGACTCCAGTTCCAGGGACCACCAGTAACTATCCAGGGCACCCCGACGCGCGTTTCGGACGCACCATCCTTCATCCTTCATTGTATGTAGTGTTATACTACAACATTTGCACACTGGGTGTCCCTAGGGTAATTTTATTTACTAATTTACATTATATATATATATATATATATATATATATATATATATATATATATATATATATATATTTTGGCTATTTTTACCCTATGTACATTAGTGTGTTTTATTAATTAATGTGAAAAGGGGGCAAATATAGACAAATACAATAAAACATGAGCAAAAACAAAGCACTAACAGGTACAGAAGGAGATAGAGGAGGCTCACAGTCTACTTTTACATGTCTGTTTTTTAGTTCTTGTCTCTATGTCCCATTGTGATTTTAATTCCGTGTCATATATGCAATTGATTACTATATATATTTAAATAAAATTGTTATACTTTATTATTGTTGATCATTTGGATTCTTCGTTGTTGCTATTGGTTTTTATAACTTCTAACATCCCAGCCAGCTCAGTTCAGTCCATGAATTTTTCTACAGCCGTTAGCTGCTCACCACCCGCTCAGCTCCTGACCAAGCTCTTCTCATCTATATATAATTGTCAAAGGGGTACTTCCATCTGTCTGTCTAACGGAAATCCCGCGTCGCCGATTGGTCGCAGCCTCGACCAGTCAGCGACGGGCACAGTCCGGCCGAGAATTAGTTCCTCCCTACTTCCGTCCAGTCAGTGCCCGATGCCCCCTCCACACTCCCGTCCAGTCAGCGCTCACACATGGTTAATGGCAGCGTTAACTGACCGCATTACGCCGCGGGTCCGTTAACGCTGCTATTAACCCTGTGTGACCAACTTTTTTACTAATGATGCTGTCTATGCAGCATCAATAGTAAAAAGATCTAATGTTAAAAATAATAAAAAACCTGCTATTCTCACCATCCGTCGTCTGCCGATGAGCGCGCAGCTGCTGCCAGCTTCCGTTCCCAGAGATGCATTGCGAAATTACCCAGAAGACTTAGCGGTCTCGCGAGACCGCTAAGTCATCTGGGTAATTTCGCAATGCATTGTTGGGAACGGAAGCTGGCAGCAGCAGTGCGCGCATCGGGACAGCTTTGCTGGACGCCGGCGGGTGAGTATATAACTATTTTTTTTTAACAGGGATATGGTGCCCACACTGCTATATATTGCGTGGCCTGTGCTATACACTGCGTGGCCTGTGCTATACACTGCGTGGCCTGTGCTATACACTACATGGCTCCTATATACTACGTGGCCTGTGCTATATACTATGTGGCTGCTATATACAGGGTGGAGCGCGGTAATTTGCTTTTTTGCACTGCATGCTGTGGCGGCACTGTCGGTCGAAGAGAGGGGAGAGTGGGTGTGGCTTACAGTGGCTGATGGGAGATTTGTATTCCTCTGCCTTTCAGTTGCCATCATGCAGTGGACACGTGAGGAGAGGTCATTTTGTGTTGAAGCGTATTTTTCAAATGCCCACTCGATCATTGCAGTGCAGCGTGCTTTTCGTTTACAATTCGCTGTTCCTCCACGCGGACGTGTTCCTGGACGGCAATCAATTGTAAATTGGGTGAATGCATTCAGAACAGCAGGGAATGTGTCATGTGTACGAAGGGGACCTGAGAGAAGGATTACAACACCACAAAACATCGAGAGAGTTAGAGCAGCAGTACTGCAATCTCCGAAACGCTCTGCTCGGAAGCAATCATTTGCTCTTGGCATTTCAAGACGTTCTCTCCACCGGATTCTTCATGATGAACTGAATTTTCACCCGTATAAAATGTGCGTGGTCCAACATTTGTCAGCATGGGACTATTTGACACGGCGGACCTCTTGTGAAGACATGTTAGCAACGATACCCCGTGACGCAATTGTGTTTTTTTCTGATGAGGCACATTTTCACCTCAGTGGGTGTGTAAACAAACAAAATATGCGTTACTGGAGTGAAACAAACCCCAGAGAAGTTCACGAGAGACCTCTGTATTCGGACCGCGTCACTGTGTGGTGCGCCATATCACGAGTAGGCATCATTGGTCCTTACTTTTTTCAGGATAATGGTCGTGCCATAACTGTGAACTCCGAACGGTACTTGTCTATGATACAGGATTATTTTCAGCCGGCTCTTGAGGCAATGGAACTAGAGGATACATGGTTCCAACAGGATGGTGCCACTGCACACACAGCGAGGGTTACCATGAATTGTTTGAGGCAAATGTTTCCTGGACGGCTTATCTCTTTGAGGGGAGATGTGAACTGGCCAGCACGCTCACCAGATTTAGCCCCATGCAAATTTTTTCCTTTGGGGTTACCTGAAGTCTAAGGTGTATATCAACCGTCCCAACACCTTGGAAGACCTAAGGAACAATATTGAAGCTGAAATTGGCAGAATACCAGTGGACATGCTTGTTAGAGTTCACGAAAACTTCAGAAAACGTATGCAGCAGTGTGTGGATAGCGAAGGTCGACATTTGCCAGATACACTATTTAACACTACTTAAAACCATGTAATTTAAAAATTCCATTACTGTTCAGTATAATTAAAATATAAAATAAATTTTTCTAATGATCTTAATTTTTTTATTTCATTCCCAAATCAGCAAATTACCGCGCTCCACCCTGTACATACATATTCTAGAATACCCGATGCGTTAGAATCGTGCCAACCTCTGGTTCCTTCATAATCACAATCCCCTACTTCCCTCCCCCTTCCTCAGGTCCCCAGTATCAGCAGCTTCCATAACAGTGCTCCTAATCAGGCCCTCACTTTCCCCAGCCATGTGCTTGTACAAGTGCCCTGTTACTATATATATATATATATATATATATATATATATATATATATATATATATATATATATATATATATATATATATACAGTGGGGCAAAAAAGTATTTAGTCAGTCAGCAATAGTGCAAGTTCCACCACTTAAAAAGATGAGAGGCGTCTGTAATTTACATCATAGATAGACCTCAACTATGGGAGACAAACTGAGAAAAAAAAATCCAGAAAATCACATTGTCTGTTTTTTTAACAATTTATTTGCATATTATGGTGGAAAATAAGTATTTGGTCAGAAACAAACAATCAAGATTTCTGGCTCTCACAGACCTGTAACTTCTTCTTTAAGAGTCTCCTCTTTCCTCCACTCATTACCTGTAGTAATGGCACCTGTTTAAACTTGTTATCAGTATAAAAAGACACCTGTGCACACCCTCAAACAGTCTGACTCCAAACTCCACTATGGTGAAGACCAAAGAGCTGTCAAAGGACACCAGAAACAAAATTGTAGCCCTGCACCAGGCTGGGAAGACTGAATCTGCAATAGCCAACCAGCTTGGAGTGAAGAAATCAACAGTGGGAGCAATAATTAGAAAATGGAAGACATACAAGACCACTGATAATCTCCCTCGATCTGGGGCTCCACGCAAAATCCCACCCCGTGGGGTCAGAATGATCACAAGAACGGTGAGCAAAAATCCCAGAACCACGCGGGGGGACCTAGTGAATGAACTGCAGAGAGCTGGGACCAATGTAACAAGGCCTACCATAAGTAACACACTACGCCACCATGGACTCAGATCCTGCAGTGCCAGACGTGTCCCACTGCTTAAGCCAGTACATGTCCGGGCCCGTCTGAAGTTTGCTAGAGAGCATTTGGATGATCCAGAGGAGTTTTGGGAGAATGTCCTATGGTCTGATGAAACCAAACTGGAACTGTTTGGTAGAAACACAACTTGCTGTGTTTGGAGGAAAATGAATACTGAGTTGCATCCATCAAACACCATACCTACTGTAAAGCATGGTGGTGGAAACATCGTGCTTTGGGGCTGTTTCTCTGCAAAGGGGCCAGGACGACTGATCCGGGTACATGAAAGAATGAATGGGGCCATGTATCGTGAGATTTTGAGTGCAAACCTCCTTCCATCAGCAAGGGCATTGAAGATGAAACGTGGCTGGGTCTTTCAACATGACAATGATCCAAAGCACACCGCCAGGGCAACGAAGGAATGGCTTCGTAAGAAGCATTTCAAGGTCCTGGAGTGGCCTAGCCAGTCTCCAGATCTCAACCCTATAGAAAACCTTTGGAGGGAGTTGAAAGTCCGTGTTGCCAAGCGAAAAGCCTGCTCTAGAGGAGATCTGCATGGAGGAATGGGCCAACATACCAACAACAGTGTGTGGCAACCATGTGAAGACTTACAGAAAACGTTTGACGTCTGTCATTGCCAACAAAGGATATATTACAAAGTATTGAGATGAAATTTTGTTTCTGACCAAATACTTATTTTCCACCATAATATGCAAATAAATTGTTAAAAAAACAGACAATGTGATTTTCTGGATTTTTTTTTCTCAGTTTGTCTCCCATAGTTGAGGTCTACCTATGATGTAAATTACAGACGCCTCTCATCTTTTTAAGTGGTGGAACTTGCACTATTGCTGACTGACTAAATACTTTTTTGCCCCACTGTATATATATATATAAATACGATCCAAAAAAAATTGTATATGAATTATTTATTCAACTATATCAAAAAGTGCATTTTTATATGGGAAAATAAATCATTTTACTTGATTTTTTGGAGTGCTGCTAATGTTTTAGATTCAGAACAGACAGGGTTTTTTAATAGGACAGAGCTCTTGACCAGGATGGTCACTGAAGGAGTGTTGTCCTCCTGGGTGTCTTCTACTGAGAGAAGTAAAAAGACTGCAGAGCTCTAAGCTGGGCAGCAGACAACTTGAGAAGACCCCCTAAAGGCATAAGCTGGGGATGAATGTAGGAGAAAAGAATGTGCTTTGAAACTAACTCTTGAGAACACTAAAATGGTAGCAGAGCAAACATGCCAATTAGATAACTCACACTGTAAACCCTGACATATCTTAGAACAGAGTATTCATGTTGTCAGTATAAACATACAGGTTTACACATATACAGCCTTTGGGGCCTTTACAAGCACAATACTCCACATTTTCACAAGCATGACACTTACACAACACATTTTACTATGTCACTATCGTTACAAATAACAAATATGCTTAGTTACCCATCACACTTACTTTGGCTGCCTCGAAAATCTTCATTACTGCAGAAGAAATCTCGGGTCCTATCCCATCGCCTGGTATCAGTGTGACAGTCTGCACCTGAGAAGAAAATGGGACACTCAAAGATTCTCTTTCCATCTGCCAGAGGGTATTACATTACGTCTCTGTCGCACACTTAACATGGAGGCCATATCGGAAAACAACCTGGGTCCTCACTATACTAGAATGCCTGATTTAGGAAACATGCTCATCTTCTACCTATAGCTTATCCATCTGTGAACTAGTCAACCAATCATCTCCAAATTGATCACAAGAGTCCCTAATGGTCCCCTAAAGGACCCAACGTCTTATCAAAGGTCGGGTCTGAACTTCCAGGTTATGGGTTCCTGGCATGCAGAAAAGGGTCCACAAACACCTGCGGCCTCACATGCGGTGACCGATCTCTCGTGTTATCACAAGGTCGCGGCCTTTGTCCTAACTAACCAAGGGCTGCCACATACTTTATTAAGCAGTTACCTAACAGCAGCCGCTCTAAAGACGTTACGGTTTGGTATCCACTTAGTAAAGTATGTGGCAGCAGTGGGAGCTAGCTCTGGTCGCCGCTGCTAGAACCACATGTTGGTTGTGAAATCAGCTCTATGTAGATAGGCAAGCTTCATCTGAAATATGAACATTGGTCTGAGTGCTGTCTGTGTGGTCAGATTTTATATACACAGCACTAGGACCAAAAATACAGTCTTGTGAACATACCCTAAGGGACAGGAGAGTTCAGAAAAGATTTAATAGGGGGGCGTGGCTATGTAGCAGAGGAGAAAGAACGCACCCTGAGAGAACTCCTGGAATCCTGAACTTATCCTGCCATTAAGACCCCTTTTTAGTAAGTTATACCTGCCGGTATCAGAACCCCGGGACCTTGGGAGGCTTGTGACCTCTGCGGAAGGGTGCTGCGAGGATCCGGGACGTCGGAGATCGAGGAGACCTGGACGGACGGCGGGATCCATGTGTGGTGGTGGCCATTTTCTAAAGCACGTGCTCCGACAGGACGGGACGCGGCGCAAACCTCTGTCAGCGGTGGGACTCTCCCCTTGGGCTCCGGGAGTCTCCCGACACCTGCGGGTGAGTGCTGTGGAACTCTGGTGCACCAGGAGTCGGAAGACCTGGGCGGGCGGCGGTGCCTAAGTGGGACAGCGGCCATTTCTAAAGCGCGCGCCCTGACAGGAGGAGAAGCGACGCTACTTGCCATCCTTGCGGTGCTGCTCAAGAGGTGAGCATACATCCTGAGACAATAAGGGGATGTGCGGTGTGTGCTCTGGAAGATTGGGCCCTGCGCTCCCCTATTAGATAGACACTCAACCTGCCAGCGCCATTATTTTGGAGGGATTAACTCCCTCCCTGCTGCTGCCCTGTGGGGACTGTGAGCCCGCTCTGATGCACAGAGCCTTGGTGAAGACTTAAAGCTGCTACATTTACAATTCTCAATATCCCATTTATTCAGAGTCACTAAGATATAAACTCTGCATTTAACCCTGCTGTGTCCGCGACTGGAACGTGGATACTTCACAAATACAATCGTAATCATTTTTTGGTACCTTGTTGCTGTTAGCCATGCACCATTCCAAGGGAGCAGGATCTGCTGACAAATTAATAAGGTATGCCAGGGATGATCCCCCTGATACTGTACAAACTCTTAAAAATAACCCCTCACTGGCCCAGCGTAAAAACCGCCTCTCTGATAGTAATGAGGAGGGTGAACAAGACGAATTGACTCTTAAAACAGGCATCTGAGCAATTAATGCAGGCTATATCCCTAACTAGATCATCTCTTACTGAAAAAAATAGAGGATGTGCACACTGAGGTGGGTCGTCTGTGGCATGATATGCAGGCCATGAGGGGGCGCAATACAGAGGTGGAAACAAGAGTGTCCCATATAGAAGATACCATCACTCCCATGGAGGCTAAACTGACGAAAGTGGCTGGCTCTAAACGCCTGGAAATAAAAGGCAGACGATTTGGAGACTACAACGAAATAATATCCGAATTATTGGCCTGCCGGAACGTTCAGAGGGTGAGCAACCTGAGCAATTTTTGGAAGACTGGCTCAGGGCCTCTCTGGGGGATGAATTTTCCTCAACATTCTTGGTGGAGAGGGCCCACAGGGTCCCTACAAGACCTCTCCCCCCTGGAACTCCACCTCGACCTTTTCGGGCACGTCTCCTTAACTGTAGGGATAGAGATGCTATTCTTCGTTTGGCATGGCAAAAAGTCCCTATCAAATTCAACAATGCTACAATTTCGATTTTTCCAGACTTTTCTATGGAACTCCAAATACAGCGGGCACAGTTTATGGAAATCAAGAAGCAACTTAGAGACAAAAATGTCATCTACTCTATGCTTTATCCAGCTCGACTCCGAATTGTCCATGAAGGTTCTTCCATATTCTTTACAGACCCAGCGGAAGCAACTGAATGGTTACGGTCTCACAAGGGGTCTAATGCAAAATTGTGGAATAACCATGATTTTTAAACACAGTTTTCATGCATCTTGGATTCTTGGCATGCTTTCCACCAGTCTTTCACACTGCTTCTGGCGCAAAAATGTAAGCAGTTCTTCTTTGTTTGATGGCTTGTGACCATACATCATCCTCTTGATGAAATTCCAGAGATTTTCACCGGGGTTCCGGTCTGGAGATTGGGCTGCCCATGACAGGGTTTTCTTGTGGTGGTCTCTTAATTTTTGCCAGAGCTGTATATACCAGATACTATGCACATACATAGTTCCTCTAGACTCCTGTACTTAAATGGCCTTTGGTAGCATCATGATCAAATTACCATAATGTCACAGAAGGTCCTTAAGCAGTCTTAAGGTACCGTCACACTAAGCGACGCTGCAGCGATACCGACAACGATGTCGATCGCTGCAGCGTCGCTGTTTGGTCGCTGGAGAGCTGTCACACAGACAGCTCTCCAGCGACCAACGATCCTGAAGTCCCCGGGTAACCAGGGAAAACATCGGGTTACTAAGCGCAGGGCCGCGCTTAGTAACCCGATGTTTACCCTGGTTACCAGCGTAAAAGTAAAAAAAAAAAAAAAGTACATACTTACCTACCGCTGTCTGTCCTCCGGCGCTGTGCTTCTCTGCACTCCTCTGCACTGAATGAGCACAGCGGCCGGAAAGCAGAGCGGTGACGTCACCGCTCTGCTTTCCGGCCGCTGTGCTCACAGCCAGTGCAGGAGGAGTGCAGAGAAGCACAGCGTCGGGGACAGACAGCGGTAGGTAAGTATGTACTGTTTGTTTTTTTTTACTTTTACGCTGGTAACCAGGGTAAACATCGGGTTACTAAGTGCGGGCCTGCGCTTAGTTACCCGATGTTTACCCTGGTTACCAGTGAAGACATCGCTGGATCGGTGTCACACACGCCGATCCAGCGATGTCAGCGGGAGATCCAGCGACGAAATAAAGTTCTGGACTTTCTTCAGCGACCAACGATCTCCCAGCAGGGGCCTGATCGTTGGTCGCTGTCACACAACGATTATGTGTGACGGTACCTTTAGCCTCAGAGTAAAGATGCTGGGGTGAGAAATTGCCCAGTTTGCCCCCCCCCCTCCTAACGACGGACCTGCATACCATCCTGTTTCCTCTTCAGTTCCTATATATCCCTTGATGACAACATGGTCACACGACCGTGACATCACAAAAGGTCTATTAACAGTCTTAACCTCGGAATATATACGCTGGGAGCGCCTAAAAGAGTGGGGTCCTCTAAAATAGTGGGGGTACTGTGCAATTGTCCAAACCCACCCCAACACCGGCACTGACTGTAACTAGGACTTATTTTTGAAGTAGGGCTTATATTTAAAGCAAACTCTAAAAATCCTATAAAATAATGCTTGGGCTTATTGTAGGGGTAGGTCTGATTTTCGGGGAGGCATGGTAGTTCTCATTTCCAAAACCTAAAATGCAATAAATCCATACAAGAATGCACTTTAGCAGCATTATTGACAACTAAACATGTGAACATTTTCTTAGAGGCTGAAAAGCTATATAAAGTCGGGGTCATACTAGCGATGAATATAGACGAGTGCTATGCAATAAAACATCGCATAGCACTCGGACCAGTATTCATCTATGGGGAAGCTCACATCACTGTTTTTTTGCTCAGCCGTTTTCAATGTGCGAGAGAAATCGCAGCATGCTGCGATTGTCACCGACACTCGGCCGAGTCTCAGCTCACTTGCACCCATATAAGCCTATGGGTGCGAGTGAGACAACACACATCACTCGGATATCATCCGAGTGCTGTGCAATATACGCTGACCCTGGCAAGAAGAAAATGAAGGTATTTTCACAGATTAAACGTTATTATCCTCACGTTGTAGCACTGGTGGAGACACACCTGACGAGGGATACAGCCCGATGTGTACAAAAGGCATGGGTACAGTGGTTTATCCACGCATTCCATACTAGCTATTCGAGAGGGGTTTCCCTCTTAATACATAGAGCTGTCAGATGGGAAGCCAGGGAGGCTCGGAGGGATCCCGAGGGTCGCTTTTTTTTGTGCATGCATTAATGAACTCCCGTGAATATGTGATATTATGTGTCTATAATCCTCCCCCGGCTAACACATCGGTTCTTCGTATGGCAATGAGTTTCTCCTTAAATTATCCAGATGCAAGTGTAATTTGTATGGGAGATTTTAATTTAGTCATGGATAATCATCTTGATAGACTGAGATTGGATGACACGATATCTGGGGAACCCCCGTCTCAAGCTCCGTCCCAACTGGCACTATTTATGGGAGGTAGCGCATGGTTGGATTTATGGAGAATGTCACCCCGAGACTAGGGGATATACTTGCCACTCATCCACTAGGCGATCTCTATCTCGTATAGACTATATATTTGGATCCAGTGGGTTGGCATTGTGGGTGGACAGTGTTGAACATGCCAATAAGGGGATCTCGGACCATAGTCCAGTTATTCTTAAACTTAAATATGGGAAATCAAATAAATGGCATGTTCTGGAAATTGAATCCATTCTGCCTGAAACTAATAGATTCTAATGATAGGACGGTTGATCAGTTGAACTTTTTCACCTCAGCTCACCCAGAACCCCAGAATACCAGTCTATTTTGGTACACCCTAAAGGCATACTTAAGGGGGTGCTTGTCTTCTACAATTTCTTATATCAAAGGGGTGACCACGAGAGAGGATGAGGTGATAGAGCAACGGTTGAAAGACTTGGAGGCTGCATATATATCTAATCAAACTAATGGTAATAGGGTTGAGTGGCTAGCTTCTCAAAGGTTATATACTCAGCATGCAGACAGTAAGTCTAAACGCAAATTATTCTTTACTCATCAATCCTATTTTGAACTGGGAAATCAAGCAAGTAAATTCTTGGCTTTCTTAGTGCGTCAACATAATACTTCTAACACAATACTGCAGATTCGTGCACCGGATGGCTCATTAGTATCTTCAACTGATGAAATACTCCATTGTTTTCATGATTACTATAAGTCGTTATATAAATCTAGTTGCGGCCTTGATATTTTGGAATGTTTAGATTATCTATCAGATGTAATATTTCCCACATTGAGTTCAGCCCAACGGGCCTTTATGGATGCTGAGTTTACCCTGGAGGAGATAGAATACGCTATAGCGGACATGGCTTCTGGGAAGGCCCCTGGACCAGATGGGTTTCCCATTGAGCTATATAGGAAGTATCGAGATATACTAGCACCACTCCTATTGAAAGTGTTTCGGGGGGTTTGGGAGGGAGCATTTATGCCTGAAACATTTTAAGAAGCAAACATTATTATGCTCAGGAAAGAGGAGAAGGACCCTTTGGAAGGTGGATCTTATCGCCCCATATCACTAGTAAATGTAGACTATAAAATTTTCACTAAAATCTTGGCCACAAGACTGAGCACGATCATATTAGATCTTATACACCCACACCAAACTGGTTTTATGCCTGGTAAAAGTACTTCTATCAATATTAGGCGGGTTCAGTAAGTGATTCAATATAGCTCTCTGGTATCAGATAATAACTGGGCACTAGCATCGCTCGACGCGGCCAAGGCTTTTGACTCCCTTGAGTGGCCCTTTCTGTCTGCATGTTTGACAAAGTATGGTTTTGGGGACAAATTCTTAAGATGGATTGGTATACTGTATATGAAACCTAAGGCACGTATAATTGTAAATAATTCCATTTCTGAGCCCTTTTCATTACACAGGGGAACTCGTCAGGGGTATCCTCTATCCCCAGCTTTTTTTGCCCTGGCGATAGAGGCATTGGCAATACGCATAAGGTCTTCCACTGATATTATGGGAATAGATATAGCGGGTCGTGTAGACACTGTTGGTCTTTATGCTGATATTTATGAATAGAGCAGAGGAAACACTACCACAAATAATAGTCACTATAGATAAATTTTGTAAATTCTCCGGCCTATATATAAACTAGGACAAATCTACTCTATTACCTCTTTGTCATACCCCAATGCCCTATCTTGAAACTCTCTCGTTGTTACCTATTGTCTCTAATTTCAATTATCTAGGCATCCACATGTCTCAACATAGTCACTTTGATTTACAACTTAATATCTACCCATTACTAGATTTGGTCAAATCTAAATTCACAATTTGGAATAAACTCCCGCTCTCTGTTGCTGGTCGTATTAATCTAATTAAAATGATATTGCACCCCAAGCTCAGCTACTGCCTTCAACACAGTGCTGTGCCAATACCTAAATCCTTTTTTTGCGAATCTAAACTCCCAAACTAAGTCCTTTATATAAGGGAAAGCTAGGCCCAAACTCAAGCTATCTGCTCTACAAAGACGAAAGCAGGGGGGTAGAGCGGCTCTACCAGATTTTTATTTATATTACTTGGCAGGGCAGGCTAAGGCAATAAATAAATGGATGCCCAATAATTCTCTTCCTAACTCTGAGAGCCATCTGCTCCATTCTGCCCGGATTAATTGCCCACTGGGTTTTCTGGAACTGGAAAGAGTTAGTGTTCGTCGTTTGTTGCCCTTACTCCGGCTGGCCCGAACAATTTGGAGGCAAATTTAAAAAAAAGTCATTAGATTTGTAGATATGGTAGCCAAAATGCCCTTGTAGAACAATAATTATTTTCCAGTACTGTTGAACCACCCATCCACTGACTTTTGGATCTCACATGGTGTCTTCTCGGTAGGTGATCTACATAACCAGGGGACCTTTATGTCTTTTGAACAACTACAGAATAAATATGATATCCCGAGATCTCAATTCTTTCGTTATTTACAGCTAAGATCAGCCTTTCAATCACAAATGAGGAATATGGATACAGGTCGAGCCATCTCATCTCTACCTTTAATAGGAATTCTCAATTTGCAAGGTCCTCAAGGCCTTATATCCTCTTTATATACCTATCTGCTGTCTGTGGGAGTTGAGTCTACTATACAATCGATTAAGGGGAAATGTGAGGGACTTCTTCCTGATGTACTAGGAGAAGAATGGGAAGATATCCTAGAATCTCCAACTAGGGTCTCCCCATCAATTAACAATAGGATGACACAGTTGTATATATCAATCCTATTTGACACCGACGCGACTTTTTAAAATGGGTCGTCTCCACTCACCAGAATGTTTGCGATGTCACTCAGATGCAGATTTTATCCATATGATATGGAAATGCCCTATTATTTTTCATTACTGGAAAGAGGTGACGACATTATTAACATCTCTGTTGTCAATTCCTGTCTGTCTTGAGCCATTGACCTGCTTATTCGGGGTGTGGGATGCGGAGACCTGGGACCATTAGACTGGGGTTTTTCTACGAGAGACGCTTTTTATGGCACGGAAGTAATTGGCGCTACGGTGGATGGGTGGTTCTTGCCCATCTCTTAGAGCTTGGGGTGAATTGGTGAATTTGGCTATCCCGTATGAATGTACATTGTATCAAAATAGAGGATGTCCAGGCAAATTTGAGAAGATCTGGGGTAGATTGAACTCCTCTTACCGTACTCTATAGATCCATACTAATTAGATATCAGTGCAGGAAGCTGGGTTTATGGCTTTGGGGGCATCGCATGAAGGACAAAATAATGCAGAGTTTTCTTTTAAGCAGCAAACTAGTAGTTATTGTAGTTGATGTTATATAATATGTGATTTACAGGGCATCTGTGATTTGACGTACACAATTTGCTGTCCTTGAAATACTTTATCAATAATAGGTACAATATTTTTTGTTATGAATAAAGTACACACCTTTTCACATTCAATAATGCAATATAATTATCTGTACTTTGTGCTGTACTTGATAATAACAAATGCAAACGTGTGTATTGTATGGTTTATTCTGAAATTAATAAATAAATTTATAAAAAAGAAAAGATTTAATAACTCATTTTCTATCACAGTTAGAACTTCTACGGTATGACTGCATTTTTCATAAGAAACATATTAATAGGACATAACATTTGTTAACATTTCTAAACGTATTTAAAATGATACCAAAGTTATTTTTTAGTTATCTTTTTTTATTTATTTTTTTTTTTTACACAACAGATATATATTTTTAAAGCCATAATCAGAAGATTTCTACCATCTTAAGGACACAGACTCTTTAGCCCTTAAAAATATATTAAAAGTGCAAGATCTGCAAGTAACATAGCGGAAAGTCTCAAGTATACTCACATGATTAGAGAAGGCCCTGACTCCATTCTGGGGAGTACTGATGGCTCCTGCCAAACGATTGACCTGTAAAAATAGTAACAATGCAAGCACTTAACGAAAAGACTTAGGAAGCCATTGTAAATAAGCTGAAAGGTAAGGAGAGGTTCACACTGGCGTTACCAGAACAGTTAGGCCTTGTTCACACTTCCGTCTTTACAGATCCGCGGCAATGCGTCGTTTTGGGGAAAAAATGGATCCTGCAAATGTGCCTGCAGGATCCATTTTTTTTCCCATAGACTTGTATTAGCGACGGATCGGGATGGATGGCCACACGTCGCATCCGTCATACGACGGATCCGTCGTGTTTTGGTGGACCGTCGTCACAAAAAAAGTTCAATGTAACGTTATGTTGTACGTCGCGTCCGCCATTTTTGACGGCGCATGCGCAGCTGAAACTCTGCCCCCTCCTACCCGGACTGCAGAATGGGCAGCGGATGTGTCGAAAAACTGCATCTGCTGCCCCCATCGTGCAACAAATTCACAACGTCCATCGGTACGTCGGCCCGACGCATTGCGACGGGCCCGTACCGACGGAAATGTGAAAGAGGCCTTATTCTGCTCCATTTTAGAAACTGCAAAATAGAGCTGCTGCAAGAAATGTTGCAGGTCAGGTGTACAGGCTTACCTATGGAGTCAGCTGGGAGACCCTCATACTTGTAAATCTCTGTGTTCGTCAGCATGGTCTCTAATGTGTATGGCTACAGCTGAGCTACAATTTCAGCATAACATCTCAATACATATTTGTTTAAATAGAAAATTGAATCCCAGGAGGTCCCTGATAGTTTCCACTTCAAGAAATGCTAGTGTAGGGATGTATATACTACTAGAAAATTAGCAGACCCTGCCCAAATGTTCTGTCAGAGCACAAGGATGATATAAGGGGCAGGGGCACTACCTCCTCTAAGACTGAGCTCGTATTCTGGACGTGGCCATTGTGAAACACGACATTTGTAAATGTACGCTGGCTGCACAAAGATGAGCTCCATTTCACTTTCAGGAAAGATTTTATACTGAGAACAAGGTAACGGGATGAAGCCATAACTGTCAACAGATTTGTAAATCAAAACGGCCCCTCTGGGTTCAGTCCTGCAGCACCATTCTCCAGACTGCTGTCACATAAGGGGCATTTATACTGAAAGATCATCGCGGACAATGATTCCTCGGCACACTTGATTTGTTTTACCTTGCAGTGTAAACCAGCTGCCGATCACCTGAGAGCGAGAAAAACCCTCCTTCAACCAGTAAAATGACCTTTTGTGCTGCACAAAAGGTCATTGTTCTAGCAGCACATTGTCCTGTGTCACACTGCTGGGAACCACGGCAGCCTGTGTGCACGGAGCAATCTACTACAGACTGAATATTCCCACATCGTTTTTAAGAGGTTTTCCCACAAACAAAAGGTCATTTTAATCAATAAAGCTTTTGGAATAATAAGTTCCACAACTGGCTGTGTTTAATAAAATGTTCCTGTGCTGAGATAATCTTAGAAATGTGCCCCTGCTGTGTACTGTGTAATGGCTGTGTCTGACCGTACAGGAATGTGGTCACACTGCACACACCTCTATACACACGCACACTACCAGCCTAGTTCCTCCAGCCCCCTGCAGTTAAAGGACCTTTGGCAACATCATGGTCAAATGACCGTGAGGTCACCAAAGGTCCTTAAAGGGAACCTGTCACCCCCAAAATCGAAGGTGAGCTAAGCCCACCGGCATCAGGGGCTTATCTACAGCATTCTGTAATGCTGTAGATAAGCCCCCGATGTATCCTGAAAGGTGAGAAAAAGAGGTTAGATCATACTCACCTTGGAAATGGGCAGTCCGATCCGATAGGCATTGCGGTCCGGGGCCTCCCATCTTCATAGGATGACGTCCTCTTCTTGTATTCACGCTGAAGCTCCGGCGTACTTTGTTTGCCCTGTTGGCAGAGCAAAGTACTGCAGTGCGCAGGGCCTCTCTGACCTTTCCCGAAGCCTGTGACCTGCAGTACTTTGCTCTGCCCTCAACACGGCAGACAGAGTACGCCTGCGCCGGAGCCGCAGCATGAAGACAAGAAGAAGTCATCCTATGAAGATGGGAGGCCCCGAACCGTGACACCAATCGGACCGGACCGCAGCAGGACCGCCCCTGGGTGAGTATAATCTAACCTCTTTTTCTCCTCTTTCAGGATACACTGGGGGCTTATCTACAGCATTACAGAATGCTGTAGATAAGCCCCTGATGACGGTGGGCTTAGCTCACCTTTGATTTAAAGGTACCTTCACACATAACGATATCGTTAACGATATCGTTGCTTTTTGTGACGTAGCAACGATATCGTTAAGGAAATCGTTATGTGTGACAGCGACCAACGATCAGGCCCCTGCTGGGAGATCGTTGATCGCTGAGGAAAGTCCAGAACTTTATTTCGTCGCTGGATCTCCCGCTGACATCGCTGGATCGGCGTGTGTGACGCCGATCCAGCAATGTCTTCACTGGTAACCAGGGTAAACATCGGGTTACTAAGCGCAGGGCCGCGCTTAGTAACCCGATGTTTACCCTGGTTACCAGCATAAACGTTAAAAAAACAAACAGTACATACTTCCCTTCAGCTGTCTGTCCCCAGCGCTCTGCTACTCTGCACTCCTCCTGCATCCTGTGTCAGCGCCAGCCAGCCGGAAAGCACAGCGGTGACGTCACCGCTCTGCTTTCCTGCTGACCAGCGCTGACAGTACAGAGGAAAGCAGAGCGCCGGAGGACAGACAGCTGAAGGTAAGTATGTAGTGTTTGTTTTTTTAACGTTTACGCTAGTAACCATGGTAAACATTGGGTTACTAAGCGCAGCCCTGCGCTTAGTTACCCGATGTTTACCCTGGTTACCCGGGGACTTCGGGATCGTTGGTCGCTGGAGAGCTGTCTGTGTGACAGCTCTCCAGCGACCAAACAGCGACGCTGCAGCGTCGCTTAGTGTGAAGGTACCTTAAGGCATTTTAACCTAGCAATAAATGCCGTGGGGGCCTTAAGAGATTGACCAGTTTCCCCTAACACTGGTCCTGCATGCCAGCCTGTCTCTTCAGATCCTCTAGGCTGCCCACAGCTAAAGCTGCACCACATATTCTGGGGTCCTCATATCTGCCACAATGTAACTAAAGCCGCACCACATATTCTGGGGTCCTCACATCTACCATAATGTAACTAAAGCCGCACCACATATTCTGGGGTCCTCACATCTGCCACAATGTAACTAAAGCCGCACCACATATTCTGGGGTCCTCACATCTACCATAATGTAACTAAAGCCGCATAACATATTCTGGGGTCCTCACATCTGCCATAATGTAAATAAAGCCGCACCACATATTCTGGGGTCCTCACATCTGCCATAATGTAACTAAAGCCGCACCACATATTCTGGGGTCCTCACATCTGCCACAATGTAACTAAAGCCGCACCACATATTCTGGGGTCCTCAGATCTGCCATAATGTAAATAAAGCCGCACCACATATTCTGGGGTCCTCACATCTGCCACAATGTAACTAAAGCCGCACCACATATTCTGGGGTCCTCACATCTGCCACAATGTAACTAAAGCCGCACCACATATTCTGGGGTCCTCACATCTGCCACAATGTAACTAAAGCCGCACCACATATTCTGGGGTCCTCAGATCTGCCACAATGTAACTAAAGCCGCACCACATATTCTGGGGTCCTCAGATCTGCCATAATGTAACTAAAGCCGCACCACATATTCTGGGGTCCTCACATCTGCCACAATGTAACTAAAGCCGCACCACATATTCTGGGGTCCTCAGATCTGCCACAATGTAACTAAAGCCGCACCACATATTCTGGGGTCCTCACATCTGCCACAATGTAAATAAAGCCGCACCACATATTCTGGGGTCCTCACATCTGCCACAATGTAAATAAAGCCGCACCACATATTCTGGGGTCCTCACATCTGCCACAAACCAGTCTGGGCCCTCAGGGCAGCTTGCAGGACCAATACCTGCACCTATATGTCACCTACAGGGGGCAGGCAGAGAGGGGTGGCGTATACCAGGACCTGCCATAGTCACCCACTGCGCCAAGGACTGGCACTAGGACCCGGTATGTCAGGGCCGGCTGTGGTGTGGCCCTGGCTCCGGGCACATATTACACACTGGCGGAGTACAGGAGGTCCCCTCACTGCTACCCCCGCTCCTTGGCCGTGCGCGCCCCTCCTCCCCACCAGGTCACCTTCACCAGCACCCTGAGGGTCACGCTGCCCAGCACACCACGGCTGTGCCCGCTACATTCTCCTGCACCAGAACTCACCAGTGACCTCCAGGCGCTGCTAGCCATCTTCATGAGGGACCGTGAGGGGGAGGAGTAAGCAAGAGACGTTTCCAGGACACGCCCATGCTTTACCGGAAACGGCTTTAGCGCGCCGGAAGTGAATGTTGCTTAGCAACTAGAGGCGACCTATCAGCTGATTAGTCTATGTGGGAGCTGTGGTGACCCGCCCACCAGTGTATACAGTGCTGGACAGTAATAGAGGAGCCGCAATGGCAGAGCTTCCCGCTGTTTCTGCAGAAGATTCTGCTTCTGGGCCTGACATACAGTGTGATGTGCGAGTGCTGCAGTATCAGATATTCTGAATTAGCAAATGTTCAGGTTAGGCTCTAATATGAAGGCGCTGATGATATAGGAACAGTTAATCAACCAAATAAACAACTATATCTGTGGTCGTGTATCTGTATAAATACATAACCTATAAATATGAAACAAAAACACTATGGTTGTTTCATATTTATAGGTGTTATGATAAAGGAACAGGACAGATGTTCAGGTTAGGCTCTAATATGGCGCTGATGATATAGGAACAGGACAAATGTTCAGGTTAGGCTCTAATATGAAGGCGCTGGTGATATAGGAACAGGACAAATGTTCAGGTTAGGCTCTAATATGAAGGCGCTGATGATATAGGAACAGGACAAATGTTCAGGTTAGGCTCTAATATGGCGCTGATGATATAGGAACAGGACAAATGTTCAGGTTAGGCTCTAATATGATGGCGCTGGTGATATAGGAACAGGACAAATGTTCAGGTTAGGCTCTAATATGAAGGCGCTGATGATATAGGAACAGGACAAATGTTCAGGTTAGGCTCTAATATGAAGGCGCTGGTGATATAGGAACAGGACAGATGTTCAGATTAGGCTCTAATATGATGGCGCTGATGATATAGAAACAGTACAAATGTTCAGGTTAGGCTCTAATATGGCGCTGATGATATAGGAACAGGACAGATGTTCAGGTTAGGCTCTAATATGATGGCGCTGATGATATAGGAACAGGACAGATGTTCAGGTTAGGCTCTAATATGATGGCGCTGGTGATATAGGAACAGGACAAATGTTCAGGTTAGGCTCTAATATGGCGCTGATGATATAGGAACAGGACAGATGTTCAGGTTAGGCTCTAATATGGCGCTGATGATATAGGAACAGGACAGATGTTCAGGTTAGGCTCTAATATGGCGCCGATGATATAGGAACAGGACAGATGTTCAGGTTAGGCTCTAATATGATGGCACTGATGATATAGGAACAGGACAAATGTTCAGGTTAGGCTCTAATATGATGGCGCTGGTGATATAGGAACAGGACAGATGTTCAGGTTAGACTCTAATATGATGGCGCTGGTGATATAGGAACAGGACAGATGTTCAGGTTAGACTCTAATATGATGGCGCTGATTATATAGGAACAGGACAGATGTTCAGGTTAGGCTCTAATATGATGGCGCTGGTGATATAGGAACAAGACAAATGTTCAGGTTAGGCTCTAATATGATGGCGCTGGTGATATAGGAACAGGACAAATGTTCAGGTTAGGCTCTAATATGATGGCGCTGGTGATATAGGAACAGGACAGATGTTCAGGTTTGGCTCTAATATGAAGGCGCTGGTGATATAGGAACAGGACAAATGTTCAGGTTAGGCTCTAATATGGCGCTGATGATATAGGAACAGGACAAATGTTCAGGTTAGGCTCTAATATGATGGCACTGATGATATAGAAACAGGACAAATGTTCAGGTTAGACTCTAATATGATGGCGCTGATGATATAGGAACAGGACGAATGTTCAGGTTAGGCTCTAATATGATGGCGCTGATGATATAGGAACAGGACAAATGTTCAGGTTAGGCTCTAATATGAAGGCGCTGGTGATATAGGAACAGGACAGATGTTCAGGTTAGGCTCTAATATGATGGCGCTGGTGATATAGGAACAGGACAAATGTTCAGGTTAGGCTCTAATATGATGGCGCTGGTGATATAGGAACAGGACAGATGTTCAGGTTAGACTCTAATATGATGGCGCTGGTGATATAGGAACAGGACAGATGTTCAGGTTAGACTCTAATATGATGGCGCTGATTATATAGGAACAGGACAGATGTTCAGGTTAGGCTCTAATATGATGGCGCTGGTGATATAGGAACAAGACAAATGTTCAGGTTAGGCTCTAATATGATGGCGCTGGTGATATAGGAACAGGACAAATGTTCAGGTTAGGCTCTAATATGATGGCGCTGGTGATATAGGAACAGGACAAATGTTCAGGTTAGGCTCTAATATGATGGCGCTGGTGATATAGGAACAGGACAGATGTTCAGGTTAGGCTCTAATATGATGGCGCTGGTGATATAGGAACAGGACAGATGTTCAGGTTTGGCTCTAATATGAAGGCGCTGGTGATATAGGAACAGGACAAATGTTCAGGTTAGGCTCTAATATGATGGCACTGATGATATAGAAACAGGACAAATGTTCAGGTTAGACTCTAATATGATGGCGCTGATGATATAGGAACAGGACGAATGTTCAGGTTAGGCTCTAATATGATGGCGCTGATGATATAGGAACAGGACGAATGTTCAGGTTAGGCTCTAATATGATGGCGCTGATGATATAGGAACAGGACAGATGTTCAGGTTAGGCTCTAATATGAAGGCGCTGGTGATATACGAACAGGACAAATGTTCAGGTTAGGCTCTAATATGAAGGCACTGGTGATATAGGAACAGGACAAATGTTCAGGTTAGGCTCTAATATGATGGCGCTGATGATATAGGAACAGGACAGATGTTCAGGATAGGCTCTAATATGATGGCACTGATGATATAGGAACAGGACAGATGTTCAGGTTAGGCTCTAATATGATGGCGCTGATGATATAGAAACAGGACAAATGTTCAGGTTAGACTCTAATATGATGGCGCTGGTGATATAGGAACAGGACAAATGTTCAGGTTAGGCTCTAATATGATGGCGCTGGTGATATAGGAACAGGACAAATGTTCAGGTTAGGCTCTAATATGATGGCGCTGGTGATATAGGAACAGGACAAATGTTCAGGTTAGGCTCTAATATGATGGCGCTGGTGATATAGGAACAGGACAAATGTTCAGGTTAGGCTCTAATATGATGGCGCTGGTGATATAGGAACAGGACAAATGTTCAGGTTAGGCTCTAATATGATGGCGCTGGTGATATAGGAACAGGACAGATGTTCAGGTTAGGCTCTAATATGATGGCGCTGGTGATATAGGAACAGGACAGATGTTCAGGTTTGGCTCTAATATGAAGGCGCTGGTGATATAGGAACAGGACAAATGTTCAGGCTAGGCTCTAATATGATGGCACTGATGATATAGAAACAGGACAAATGTTCAGGTTAGACTCTAATATGATGGCGCTGATGATATAGGAACAGGACGAATGTTCAGGTTAGGCTCTAATATGATGGCGCTGATGATATAGGAACAGGACAAATGTTCAGGTTAGGCTCTAATATGAAGGCGCTGGTGATATACGAACAGGACAAATGTTCAGGTTAGGCTCTAATATGAAGGCACTGGTGATATAGGAACAGGACAAATGTTCAGGTTAGGCTCTAATATGATGGCGCTGATGATATAGGAACAGGACAGATGTTCAGGATAGGCTCTAATATGATGGCACTGATGATATAGGAACAGGACAGATGTTCAGGTTAGGCTCTAATATGATGGCGCTGATGATATAGAAACAGGACAAATGTTCAGGTTAGACTCTAATATGATGGCGCTGGTGATATAGGAACAGGACAAATGTTCAGGTTAGGCTCTAATATGATGGCGCTGGTGATATAGGAACAGGACAAATGTTCAGGTTAGGCTCTAATATGATGGCGCTGATGATATAGGAACAGGACAAATGTTCAGGTTAGGCTCTAATATCATGGCGCTGGTGATATAGGAACAGGACAAATGTTCAGGTTAGGCTCTAATATGATGGCGCTGGTGATATAGGAACAGGACAAATGTTCAGGTTAGGCACTAATATCATGGCGCTGGTGATATAGGAACAGGACAAATGTTCAGGTTAGGCTCTAATATGATGGCGCTGATGATATAGGAACAGGACAAATGTTCACTTTAGGCTCTAATATGATGGCGCTGGTGATATAGGAACAGGACAAATGTTCAGGTTAGGCTCTAATATGATGGCGCTGATGATATAGGAACAGGACAAATGTTCAGGTTAGGCTCTAATATGATGGCGCTGGTGATATAGGAACAGGACAAATGTTCAGGTTAGGCTCTAATATGATGGCGCTGGTGATATAGGAACAGGACAAATGTTCAGGTTAGGCTCTAATATGAAGGCGCTGATGATATAGGAACAGGACAAATGTTCAGGTTAGGCTCTAATATGAAGGCGCTGGTGATATAGGAACAGGACAGATGTTCAGATTAGGCTCTAATATGATGGCGCTGATGATATAGAAACAGTACAAATGTTCAGGTTAGGCTCTAATATGGCGCTGATGATATAGGAACAGGACAGATGTTCAGGTTAGGCTCTAATATGATGGCGCTGATGATATAGGAACAGGACAGATGTTCAGGTTAGGCTCTAATATGATGGCGCTGGTGATATAGGAACAGGACAAATGTTCAGGTTAGGCTCTAATATGGCGCTGATGATATAGGAACAGGACAGATGTTCAGGTTAGGCTCTAATATGGCGCTGATGATATAGGAACAGGACAGATGTTCAGGTTAGGCTCTAATATGGCGCTGATGATATAGGAACAGGACAAATGTTCAGGTTAGGCTCTAATATGATGGCGCTGGTGATATAGGAACAGGACAAATGTTCAGGTTAGGCTCTAATATGATGGCGCTGATGATATAGGAACAGGACAAATGTTCAGGTTAGGCTCTAATATGATGGCGCTGGTGATATAGGAACAGGACAAATGTTCAGGTTAGGCTCTAATATGATGGCGCTGGTGATATAGGAACAGGACAAATGTTCAGGTTAGGCTCTAATATGAAGGCGCTGATGATATAGGAACAGGACAAATGTTCAGGTTAGGCTCTAATATGAAGGCGCTGGTGATATAGGAACAGGACAGATGTTCAGATTAGGCTCTAATATGATGGCGCTGATGATATAGAAACAGTACAAATGTTCAGGTTAGGCTCTAATATGGCGCTGATGATATAGGAACAGGACAGATGTTCAGGTTAGGCTCTAATATGATGGCGCTGATGATATAGGAACAGGACAGATGTTCAGGTTAGGCTCTAATATGATGGCGCTGGTGATATAGGAACAGGACAAATGTTCAGGTTAGGCTCTAATATGGCGCTGATGATATAGGAACAGGACAGATGTTCAGGTTAGGCTCTAATATGGCGCTGATGATATAGGAACAGGACAGATGTTCAGGTTAGGCTCTAATATGGCGCTGATGATATAGGAACAGGACAGATGTTCAGGTTAGGCTCTAATATGATGGCACTGATGATATAGGAACAGGACAAATGTTCAGGTTAGGCTCTAATATGATGGCGCTGGTGATATAGGAACAGGACAGATGTTCAGGTTAGACTCTAATATGATGGCGCTGGTGATATAGGAACAGGACAGATGTTCAGGTTAGACTCTAATATGATGGCGCTGATTATATAGGAACAGGACAGATGTTCAGGTTAGGCTCTAATATGAAGGCGCTGGTGATATAGGAACAGGACAAATGTTCAGGTTAGGCTCTAATATGATGGCACTGATGATATAGAAACAGGACAAATGTTCAGGTTAGACTCTAATATGATGGCGCTGATGATATAGGAACAGGACGAATGTTCAGGTTAGGCTCTAATATGATGGCGCTGATGATATAGGAACAGGACAAATGTTCAGGTTAGGCTCTAATATGAAGGCGCTGGTGATATAGGAACAGGACAGATGTTCAGGTTAGGCTCTAATATGATGGCGCTGGTGATATAGGAACAGGACAAATGTTCAGGTTAGGCTCTAATATGATGGCGCTGGTGATATAGGAACAGGACAAATGTTCAGGTTAGGCTCTAATATGATGGCGCTGGTGATATAGGAACAGGACAGATGTTCAGGTTAGACTCTAATATGATGGCGCTGGTGATATAGGAACAGGACAGATGTTCAGGTTAGACTCTAATATGATGGCGCTGATTATATAGGAACAGGACAGATGTTCAGGTTAGGCTCTAATATGATGGCGCTGGTGATATAGGAACAAGACAAATGTTCAGGTTAGGCTCTAATATGATGGCGCTGGTGATATAGGAACAGGACAAATGTTCAGGTTAGGCTCTAATATGATGGCGCTGGTGATATAGGAACAGGACAAATGTTCAGGTTAGGCTCTAATATGATGGCGCTGGTGATATAGGAACAGGACAGATGTTCAGGTTAGGCTCTAATATGATGGCGCTGGTGATATAGGAACAGGACAGATGTTCAGGTTTGGCTCTAATATGAAGGCGCTGGTGATATAGGAACAGGACAAATGTTCAGGTTAGGCTCTAATATGATGGCACTGATGATATAGAAACAGGACAAATGTTCAGGTTAGACTCTAATATGATGGCGCTGATGATATAGGAACAGGACGAATGTTCAGGTTAGGCTCTAATATGATGGCGCTGATGATATAGGAACAGGACGAATGTTCAGGTTAGGCTCTAATATGATGGCGCTGATGATATAGGAACAGGACAGATGTTCAGGTTAGGCTCTAATATGAAGGCGCTGGTGATATACGAACAGGACAAATGTTCAAGTTAGGCTCTAATATGAAGGCACTGGTGATATAGGAACAGGACAAATGTTCAGGTTAGGCTCTAATATGATGGCGCTGATGATATAGGAACAGGACAGATGTTCAGGATAGGCTCTAATATGATGGCACTGATGATATAGGAACAGGACAGATGTTCAGGTTAGGCTCTAATATGATGGCGCTGATGATATAGAAACAGGACAAATGTTCAGGTTAGACTCTAATATGATGGCGCTGGTGATATAGGAACAGGACAAATGTTCAGGTTAGGCTCTAATATGATGGCGCTGGTGATATAGGAACAGGACAAATGTTCAGGTTAGGCTCTAATATGATGGCGCTGGTGATATAGGAACAGGACAAATGTTCAGGTTAGGCTCTAATATGATGGCGCTGGTGATATAGGAACAGGACAAATGTTCAGGTTAGGCTCTAATATGATGGCGCTGGTGATATAGGAACAGGACAAATGTTCAGGTTAGGCTCTAATATGATGGCGCTGGTGATATAGGAACAGGACAGATGTTCAGGTTAGGCTCTAATATGATGGCGCTGGTGATATAGGAACAGGACAGATGTTCAGGTTTGGCTCTAATATGAAGGCGCTGGTGATATAGGAACAGGACAAATGTTCAGGCTAGGCTCTAATATGATGGCACTGATGATATAGAAACAGGACAAATGTTCAGGTTAGACTCTAATATGATGGCGCTGATGATATAGGAACAGGACGAATGTTCAGGTTAGGCTCTAATATGATGGCGCTGATGATATAGGAACAGGACAAATGTTCAGGTTAGGCTCTAATATGAAGGCGCTGGTGATATACGAACAGGACAAATGTTCAGGTTAGGCTCTAATATGAAGGCACTGGTGATATAGGAACAGGACAAATGTTCAGGTTAGGCTCTAATATGATGGCGCTGATGATATAGGAACAGGACAGATGTTCAGGATAGGCTCTAATATGATGGCACTGATGATATAGGAACAGGACAGATGTTCAGGTTAGGCTCTAATATGATGGCGCTGATGATATAGAAACAGGACAAATGTTCAGGTTAGACTCTAATATGATGGCGCTGGTGATATAGGAACAGGACAAATGTTCAGGTTAGGCTCTAATATGATGGCGCTGGTGATATAGGAACAGGACAAATGTTCAGGTTAGGCTCTAATATGATGGCGCTGATGATATAGGAACAGGACAAATGTTCAGGTTAGGCTCTAATATCATGGCGCTGGTGATATAGGAACAGGACAAATGTTCAGGTTAGGCTCTAATATGATGGCGCTGGTGATATAGGAACAGGACAAATGTTCAGGTTAGGCTCTAATATGATGGCGCTGATGATATAGGAACAGGACAGATGTTCAGGATAGGCTCTAATATGATGGCACTGATGATATAGGAACAGGACAGATGTTCAGGTTAGGCTCTAATATGATGGCGCTGATGATATAGAAACAGGACAAATGTTCAGTTTAGACTCTAATATGATGGCGCTGATGATATAGGAACAGGACAAATGTTCAGGTTAGGCTCTAATATGATGGCGCTGGTGATATAGGAACAGGACAAATGTTCAGGTTAGGCTCTAATATGATGGCGCTGATGATATAGGAACAGGACAAATGTTCAGGTTAGGCTCTAATATGATGGCGCTGATGATATAGGAACAGGACAAATGTTCAGATTAGGCTCTAATATGATGGCGCTGATGATATAGAAACAGGACAAATGTTCAGGCTAGGCTCTAATATGATGGCGCTGATGATATAGGAACAGGACAAATGTTCAGATTAGGCTCTAATATGATGGCGCTGATGATATAGAAACAGGACAAATGTTCAGGCTAGGCTCTAATATGATGGCGCTGATGATATAGAAACAGGACAAATGTTCAGGTTAGGCTCTAATATGATGGCGCTGATGATATAGGAACAGGACAAATGTTCAGGTTAGGCTCTAATATGATGGCGCTGATGATATAGGAACAGGACAAATGTTCAGATTAGGCTCTAATATGATGGCGCTGGTGATATAGGAACAGGACAAATGTTCAGGTTAGGCTCTAATATGATGGCGCTGATGATATAGGAACAGGACAAATGTTCAGGTTAGGCTCTAATATCATGGCGCTGATGATATAGAAACAGGACAAATGTTCAGGCTAGGCTCTAATATGGCGCTGATGATATAGGAACAGGACAGATGTTCACTTTAGGCTCTAATATGAAGGCGCTGATGATATAGGAACAGGACAAATGTTCAGGTTAGGCTCTAATATGATGGCGCTGATGATATAGGAACAGGACAAATGTTCACTTTAGGCTCTAATATGATGGCGCTGGTGATATAGGAACAGGACAAATGTTCAGGTTAGGCTCTAATATGATGGCGCTGATGATATAGGAACAGGACAAATGTTCAGATTAGGCTCTAATATGATGGCGCTGGTGATATAGGAACAGGACAAATGTTCAGGTTAGGCTCTAATATGATGGCGCTGATGATATAGGAACAGGACAAATGTTCAGGTTAGGCTCTAATATGATGGCGCTGATGATATAGGAACAGGACAAATGTTCAGGTTAGGCTCTAATATGATGGCGCTGGTGATATAGGAACAGGACAAATGTTCAGGTTAGGCTCTAATATGATGGCGCTGGTGATATAGGAACAGGACAAATGTTCAGGTTAGGCTCTAATATGATGGCGCTGATGATATAGGAACAGGACAAATGTTCAGGTTAGGCTCTAATATGATGGCGCTGGTGATATAGGAACAGGACAAATGTTCAGGATAGGCTCTAATATGATGGCGCTGGTGATATAGGAACAGGACAAATGTTCAGGATAGGCTCTAATATGATGGCGCTGGTGATATAGGAACAGGACAAATGTTCAGGATAGGCTCTAATATGATGGCGCTGGTGATATAGGAACAGGACAAATGTTCAGGTTAGGCTCTAATATGATGGCGCTGGTGATATAGGAACAGGACAAATGTTCAGGTTAGGCTCTAATATGATGGCGCTGGTGATATAGGAACAGGACAAATGTTCAGGTTAGGCTCTAATATGATGGCGCTGGTGATATAGGAACAGGACAAATGTTCAGGTTAGGCTCTAATATGATGGCGCTGGTGATATAGGAACAGGACAGATGTTCAGGTTAGGCTCTAATATGATGGCGCTGGTGATATAGGAACAGGACAGATGTTCAGGTTAGGCTCTAATATGATGGCGCTGGTGATATAGGAACAGGACAGATGTTCAGGTTAGGCTCTAATATGATGGCGCTGGTGATATAGGAACAGGACAGATGTTCAGGTTAGGCTCTAATATGATGGCGCTGATGATATAGGAACAGGACAGATGTTCAGGATAGGCTCTAATATGATGGCACTGATGATATAGGAACAGGACAGATGTTCAGGTTTGGCTCTAATATGATGGCGCTGATGATATAGAAACAGGACAAATGTTCAGGTTAGACTCTAATATGATGGCGCTGATGATATAGGAACAGGACAAATGTTCAGGATAGGCTCTAATATGATGGCGCTGGTGATATAGGAACAGGACAAATGTTCAGGTTAGGCTCTAATATGATGGCGCTGGTGATATAGGAACAGGACAAATGTTCAGGTTAGGCTCTAATATGATGGCGCTGATGATATAGGAACAGGACAAATGTTCAGGTTAGGCTCTAATATGATGGCGCTGATGATATAGGAACAGGACAAATGTTCTGGTTAGACTCTAATATGGCGCTGATGATATAGGAACAGGACAAATGTTCAGGTTAGGCTCTAATATGATGGCGCTGATGATATAGGAACAGGACAGATGTTCAGGTTAGGCTCTAATATGATGGCGCTGATGATATAGGAACAGGACAGATGTTCAGGATAGGCTCTAATATGATGGCGCTGGTGATACAGGAACAGGACAGATGTTCAGGTTAGGCTCTAATATGATGGCGCTGATGATATAGGAACAGGACAGATGTTCAGGTTAGGCTCTAATATGATGGCGCTGGTGATATAGGAACAGGACAAATGTTCAGGTAAGGCTCTAATATGATGGCGCTGGTGATATAGGAACAGGACAGATGTTCAGGTAAGGCTCTAATATGATGGCGCTGGTGATATAGGAACAGGACAGATGTTCAGGTTAGGCTCTAATATGATGGCGCTGGTGATATAGGAACAGGACAGATGTTCACTTTCGGCTCTAATATGAAGGCGCTGATGATATAGGAACAGGACAGATGTTCAGGTTAGGCTCTAATATGATGGCGCTGATGATATAGGAACAGGACAGATGTTCAGGTTAGGCTCTAATATGATGGCGCTGGTGATATAGGAACAGGACAAATGTTCAGGTAAGGCTCTAATATGATGGCGCTGGTGATATAGGAACAGGACAGATGTTCAGGTAAGGCTCTAATATGATGGCGCTGGTGATATAGGAACAGGACAGATGTTCAGGTTAGGCTCTAATATGATGGCGCTGGTGATATAGGAACAGGACAGATGTTCACTTTCGGCTCTAATATGAAGGCGCTGATGATATAGGAACAGGACAGATGTTCAGGTTAGGCTCTAATATGATGGCGCTGGTGATATAGGAACAGGACAATAGTTCAGGTAAGGCTCTAATATGATGGCGCTGGTGATATAGGAACAGGACAAATGTTCAGGTTAGGCTCTAATATGAAGGCGCTGATGATATAGGAACAGTTAATCAACCAAATAAACAACTATATCTGTGGTCGTGTATCTGTATAAATACATAACCTATAAATATGAAACAAAAACACTATGGTTGTTTCATATTTATAGGTGTTATGATATAGGAACAGCACAAATGTTCAGGTTAGGCTCTAATATGAAGGCGCTGATAATATAGGAACAGGAGAAATGTTCAGGTTAGGCTCTAATATGATGGCGCTGATGATATAGGAACAGGAGAAATGTTCAGGTTAGGCTCTAATATGATGGCGCTGATGATATAGGAACAGGACAGATGTTTAGGTTAGGCTCTAATATGATGGCGCTGGTGATATAGGAACAGGACAGATGTTCAGGTTAGGCTCTAATATGATGGCGCTGATGATATAGGAACAGGACAGATGTTCAGGTTAGGCTCTAATATGATGGCGCTGGTGATATAGGAACAGGACAAATGTTCAGGTTAGGCTCTAATATGATGGCGCTGGTGATATAGGAACAGGACAAATGTTCAGGTTAGGCTCTAATATGATGGGGCTGATGATGTAGGAACAGGAGAAATGTTCTGGTTAGGCTCTAATATGATGGCGCTGATGATATAGGAACAGGACAGATGTTCAGGTTAGGCTCTAGTATGATGGCGCTGGTGATATAGGAACAGGACTAATGTTCAGGTTAGGCTCTAATATGATGGCGCTGATGATATAGGAACAGGACAGATGTTCAGGTTAGGCTCTAATATGATGGCGCTGGTGATATAGGAACAGGACAAATGTTCAGGTTAGGCTCTAATATGATGGCGCTGATGATATAGGAACAGGACAAATGTTCAGGTTAGGCTCTAATATGAAGGCGCTGATGATATAGGAACAGGACAGATGTTCAGGTTAGGCTCTAATATGATGGCGCTGGTGATATAGGAACAGGACAGATGTTCAGGTTAGGCTCTAATATGATGGGGCTGATGATGTAGGAACAGGAGAAATGTTCTGGTTAGGCTCTAATATGATGGCGCTGATGATATAGGAACAGGACAGATGTTCAGGTTAGGCTCTAATATGATGGCTCTGGTGATATAGGAACAGGACAAATGTTCAGGTTAGGCTCTAATATGATGGGGCTGATGATGTAGGAACAGGAGAAATGTTCTGGTTAGGCTC
This sequence comes from Ranitomeya imitator, assembly GCF_032444005.1. Lineage (NCBI taxonomy): Eukaryota > Metazoa > Chordata > Amphibia > Anura > Dendrobatidae > Ranitomeya > Ranitomeya imitator. Next base: position 433,659,788 of record NC_091285.1, read on the forward strand.
TAATATGAAGGCGCTGATGATATAGGAACAGGACAGATGTTTAGGTTAGGCTCTAATATGATGGCGCTGATGATATAGGAACAGGACAGATGTTCAGGTTAGGCTCTAATATGATGGCGCTGGTGATATAGGAACAGGACAAATGTTCAGGTTAGGCTCTAATATGATGGCGCTGATGATATAGGAACAGGACAGATGTTCAGGTTAGGCTCTAATATGATGGCGCTGGTGATATAGGAACAGGACAAATGTTCAGGTTAGGCTCTAATATGATGGCGCTGATGATATAGGAACAGGACAAATGTTCAGGTTAGGCTCTAATATGAAGGCGCTGATGATATAGGAACAGGACAGATGTTCAGGTTAGGCTCTAATATGATGGCGCTGGTGATATAGGAACAGGACAAATGTTCAGGTTAGTCTCTAATATGAAGGCGCTGATGATATAGGAACAGTTAATCAACCAAATAAACAACTATATCTGTGGTCGTGTATCTGTATAAATACATAACCTATAAATATGAAACAAAAACACTATGGTTGTTTCATATTTATAGGTGTTATGATATAGGAACAGCACAAATGTTCAGGTTAGGCTCTAATATGATGGCACTGATGACATAGGAACAGGACAGATGTTCAGGTTAGGCTCTAATATGATGGCGCTGGTGATATAGGAACAGGACAGATGTTCAGGTTAGGCTCTAATATGATGGCGCTGATGATATAGGAACAGGACAGATGTTCAGGTTAGGCTCTAATATGATGGCGCTGGTGATATAGGAACAGGACAAATGTTCAGGTTAGGCTCTAATATGATGGCGCTGATGATATAGGAACAGGACAGATATTCAGGTTAGGCTTTAATATGAAGGCGCTGATGATATAGGAACAGGACAAATGTTCAGGTTAGGCTCTAATATGATGGCGCTGGTGATATAGGAACAGGACAGATGTTCAGGTTAGGCTCTAATATGAAGGCGCTGATGATATAGGAACAGGACAAATGTTCAGGTTAGGCTCTAATATGATGGCGCTGGTGATATAGGAACAGGACACATGTTCAGGTTAGGTTCTAATATGATGGCGCTGATGATATAGGAACAGGACAGATGTTCAGGTTAGGCTCTAATATGAAGGCGCTGATGATATAGGAACAGTTAATCAACCAAATAAACAACTATATCTGTGGTTGTGTATCTGTATAAATACATAACCTATAAATATGAAACAAAAACACTATGGTTGTTTCATATTTATAGGTGTTATGATATAGGAACAGCACAAATGTTCAGGTTAGGCTCTAATATGAAGGCGCTGATGATATAGGAACAGGAGAAATGTTCAGGTTAGGCTCTAATATGATGGCGCTGATGATATAGGAACAGGAGAAATGTTCAGGTTAGGCTCTAATATGATGGCGCTGATGATATAGGAACAGGACAGATGTTTAGGTTAGGCTCTAATATGATGGCGCTGGTGATATAGGAACAGGACAGATGTTCAGGTTAGACTCTAATATGATGGCGCTGATGATATAGGAACAGGACAGATGTTCAGGTTAGGCTCTAATATGATGGCGCTGGTGATATAGGAACAGGACAAATGTTCAGGTTAGGCTCTAATATGATGGTGCTGGTGATATAGGATCAGGACAAATGTTCAGGTTAGGCTCTAATATGATGGGGCTGATGATGTAGGAACAGGATAAATGTTCTGGTTAGGCTCTAATATGATGGCGCTGATGATATAGGAACAGGACAGATGTTCAGGTTAGGCTCTAATATTATGGCGCTGGTGATATAGGAACAGGACAAATGTTCAGGTTAGGCTCTAATATAATGGCGCTGATGATATAGGAACAGGACAGATGTTCAGGTTAGGCTCTAATATGATGGCGCTGGTGATATAGGAACAGGACAAATGTTCAGGTTAGGCTCTAATATGATGGCGCTGATGATATAGGAACAGGACAAATGTTCAGGTTAGGCTCTAATATGATGGCGCTGATGATATAGGAACAGGACAGATGTTCAGGTTAGGCTCTAATATGATGGCGCTGGTGATATAGGAACAGGACAGATGTTCAGGTTAGGCTCTAATATGATGGGGCTGATGATGTAGGAACAGGAGAAATGTTCTGGTTAGGCTCTAATATGATGGCGCTGATGATATAGGAACAGGACAGATGTTCAGGTTAGGCTCTAATATGATGGCGCTGATGATATAGGAACAGGACAGATGTTCAGGTTAGGCTCTAATATGATGGCGCTGGTGATATAGGAACAGGATAAATGTTCAGGTTAGGCTCTAATATGATGGCGCTGATGATATAGGAACAGGACAGATGTTCAGGTTAGGCTCTAATATGACGGCGCTGGTGATATAGGAACAGGACAAATGTTCAGGTTAGGCTCTAATATGATGGCGCTGATGATATAGGAACAGGACAAATGTTCAGGTTAGGCTCTAATATGAAGGCGCTGATGATATAGGAACAGGACAGATGTTCAGGTTAGGCTCTAATATGATGGCGCTGGTGATATAGGAACAGGACAAATGTTCAGGTTAGGCTCTAATATGAAGGCGCTGATGATATAGGAACAGTTAATCAACCAAATAAACAACTATATCTGTGGTCGTGTATCTGTATAAATACATAACCTATAAATATGAAACAAAAACACTATGGTTGTTTCATATTTATAGGTGTTATGATATAGGAACAGGACAAATGTTCAGGTTAGGCTCTAATATGAAGGCGCTGATGATATAGGAACAGGACAGATGTTCAGGTTAGGCTCTAATATGATGGCGCTGGTGATATAGGAACAGGACAAATGTTCAGGTTAGGCTCTAATATGAAGGCGCTGATGATATAGGAACAGTTAATCAACCAAATAAACAACTATATCTGTGGTCGTGTATCTGTATAAATACATAACCTATAAATATGAAACAAAAACAATATGGTTGTTTCATATTTATAGGTGTAATGAAATAGGAACAGCACAAATGTTCAGGTTAGGCTCTAATATGAAGGCGCTGATGATATAGGAACAGGAGAAATGTTCAGGTTAGGCTCTAATATGATGGCGCTGGTGATATAGGAACAGGACAAATGTTCACGTTAGGCTCCAATATGATGGCGCTGATGATATAGGAACAGGACAGATGTTCAGGTTAGGCTCTAATATGATGGCGCTGGTGATATAGGAACAGGACAAATGTTCAGGTTAGGCTCTAATATGGCGCTGATGATATAGGAACAGGACAAATGTTCAGGTTAGGCTCTAATATGAAGGCGATGATGATATAGGAACAGGACAGATGTTCAGGTTAGGCTCTAATATGATGGCGCTGGTGATATAGGAACAGGACAAATGTTCAGGTTAGGCAATAATATGGCGCTGATGATATAGGAACAGGACAAATGTTCAGGTTAGGCTCTAATATGATGGCGCTGATGATATAGGAACAGGACAAATGTTCAGGTTAGGCTCTAATATGATGGCGCTGGTGATATAGGAACAGGACAAATGTTCAGGTTAGGCTCTAATATGAAGGCGATGATGATATAGGAAAAGGACAGATGTTCAGGTTAGGCTCTAATATGATGGCGCTGGTGATATAGGAACAGGACAAATGTTCAGGTTAGGCAATAATATAGCGCTGATGATATAGGAACAGGACAAATGTTCAGGTTAGGCTCTAATATGATGGCGCTGATGATATAGGAACAGGACAAATGTTCAGGTTAGGCTCTAATATGAAGGCGCTGATGATATAGGAAAAGGACAAATGTTCAAGTTAGGCTCTAATATGATGGCGCTGGTGATATAGGAACAGGACAAATGTTCAGGTTAGGCTCTAATATGGCGCTGATGATATAGGAACAGGACAAATGTTCAGGTTAGGCTCTAATATGAAGGCGCTGGTGATATAGGAACAGGACAGATGCTCAGGTTAGGCTCTAATATGATGGCGCTGGTGATATAGGAACAGGACAAATGTTCAGGTTAGGCTCTAATATGATGGCGCTGGTGATATAGGAACAGGACAAATGTTCAGGTTAGGCTCTAATATGATGGCGCTGATGATATAGGAACAGGACAGATGTTCAGGTTAGGCTCTAATATGATGGCGCTGGTGATATAGGAACAGGACAAATGTTCAGGTTAGGCTCTAATATGGCGCTGATGATATAGGAACAGGACAAATGTTCAGGTTAGGCTCTAATATGAAGGCGATGATGATATAGGAACAGGACAGATGTTCAGGTTAGGCTCTAATATGATGGCGCTGGTGATATAGGAACAGGACAAATGTTCAGGTTAGGCAATAATATGGCGCTGATGATATAGGAACAGGACAAATGTTCAGGTTAGGCTCTAATATGATGGCGCTGGTGATATAGGAACAGGACAAATGTTCAGGTTAGGCTCTAATATGAAGGCGATGATGATATAGGAAAAGGACAGATGTTCAGGTTAGGCTCTAATATAATGGCGCTGGTGATATAGGAACAGGACAGATGTTCAGATTAGGCTCTAATATGATGGCGCTGATGATATAGGAACAGGACAAATGTTCAGGTTAGGCGCTAATATGATGGCGCTGATGATATAGGAACAGGACAAATGTTCAGGTTAGGCTCTAATATGATGGCGCTGGTGATATAGGAACAGGACAGATGTTCAGGTTAGGCAATAATATAGCGCTGATGATATAGGAACAGGACAGATGTTCAGGTTAGGCTCTAATATGATGGCGCTGGTGATATAGGAACAGGACAAATGTTCAGGTTAGGCTCTAATATGAAGGCGCTGATGATATAGGAACAGTTAATCAACCAAATAAACAACTATATCTGTGGTCGTGTATCTGTATAAATACATAACCTATAAACATGAAACAAAAACACTATGGTTGTTTCATATTTATAGGTGTTATGATATAGGAACAGCACAAATGTTCAGGTTAGGCTCTAATATGAAGGCGCTGATGATATAGGAACAGGACAAATTTTCAGGTTAGGCTCTAATATGATGGCGCTGATGATATAGGAACAGGAATGATGTTCAGGTTAGGCTCTAATATGATGGCGCTGATGATATAGGAACAGGACAAATGTTCAGGTTAGGCTCTAATATGGCGCTGATGATATAGGAACAGGACAAATGTTCAGGTTAGGCTTTAATATGATGGCGCTGATGATATAGGAACAGGACAAATGTTCAGGTTAGGCTCTAATATGGCGCTGATGATAAAGGAACAGGACAGATGTTCAGGTTAGGCTCTAATATGGCACTGATGATATAGGAACAGTACAGATGTTCAGGTTAGGCTCTAATATGAAGGCGCTGATGATATAGGAACAGTACAGATGTTCACTTTAGGCTCTAATATGAAGGCGCTGATGATATAGGAACAGGACAGATGTTCAGGTTGGGCTCTAATATGATGGCGCTGATGATATAGGAACAGGACAGATGTTCAGGTTAGGCTCTAATATGAAGGCGCTGATGATATAGGAACAGGACAGATGTTCTGGTTAGGCTCTAATATGAAGGCGCTGATGATATAGGAACAGGACAGATGTTCAGGTTAGGCTCTAATATGATGGCGCTGGTGATATAGGAACAGGACAAATGTTCAGGTTAGGCTCTAATATGAAGGCGCTGATGATATAGGAACAGGACAAATGTTCAGGTTAGGCTCTAATATGATGGCGCTGATGATATAGGAACAGGACAGATGTTCAGGTTAGGCTCTAATATGAAGGCGCTGATGATATAGGAACAGGACAAATGTTCAGGTTAGGCTCTAATATGAAGGCGCTGATGATAAAGGAACAGGACAAATGTTCAGGTTAGGCTCTAATATGATGGCGCTGATGATATAGGAACAGGACAGATGTTCAGGTTAGGCTCTAATATGAAGGCGCTGATGATATAGGAACAGGACAGATGTTCAGATTAGGCTCTAATATGATAGCGCTGATGATATAGGAACAGGACAAATGTTCAGGTTAGGCTCTAATATGGCGCTGATGATATAGGAACAGGACAGATGTTCAGGTTAGGCTCTAATATGATGGCGCTGATGATATAGGAACAGGACAGATGTTCAGGTTAGGCTCTAATATGAAGACGCTGATGATATAGGAACAGGACAGATGTTCACTTTAGGCTCTAATATGAAGGCGCTGATGATATAGGAACAGGACAGATGTTCAGGTTAGGCTCTAATATGATGGCGCTGGTGATATAGGAACAGGACAAATGTTCAGGTTAGGCTCTAATATGATGGCGCTGGTGATATAGGAACAGGTCAAATGTTCAGGTTAGGCTCTAATATGAAGGCGCTGATGATATAGGAACAGTTAATCAACCAAATAAACAACTATATCTGTGGTCGTGTATCTGTATAAAAACATAACCTATAAATATGAAACAAAAACACTATGGTTGTTTCATATTTATAGGTGTTATGATATAGGAACAGCACAAATGTTCAGGTTAGGCTCTAATATGAAGGCGCTGATGATATAGGAACAGGACAAATTTTCAGGTTAGGCTCTAATATGATGGCGCTGATGATATAGGAACAGGACAGATGTTCAGGTTAGGCTCTAATATGATGGCGCTGATGATATAGGAACAGGACAAATGTTCAGGTTAGGCTCTAATATGGCGCTGATGATATAGGAACAGGACAAATGTTCAGGTTAGGCTCTAATATGATGGCGCTGATGATATAGGAACAGGACAAATGTTCAGGTTAGGCTCTAATATGGCGCTGATGATATAGGAACAGGACAGATGTTCAGGTTAGGCTCTAATATGGCACTGATGATATAGGAACAGGACAGATGTTCAGGTTAGGCTCTAATATGATGGCGCTGATGATATAGGAACAGGACAAATGTTCAGGTTAGGCTCTAATATGGCGCTGATGATATAGGAACAGGACAAATGTTCAGGTTAGGCTCTAATATGGCGCTGATGATATAGGAACAGGACAAATGTTCAGGTTAGGCTCTAATATGATGGCGCTGAAGATATTGGAACAGGACAAATGTTCAGGTTAGGCTCTAATATGGCGCTGATGATATAGGAACAGGACAGATGTTCAGGTTAGGCTCTAATATGGCGCTGATGATATAGGAACAGGACAGATGTTCAGGTTAGGCTCTAATATGATGGCGCTGATGACATAGGAACAGGACAGATGTTCAGGTTAGGCTCTAATATGAAGGCACTGATGATATAGGAACAGGACAGATGTTCAGGTTAGGCTCTAATATGAAGGAGCTGATGATATAGGAACAGGACAGATGTTCAGGTTAGGTTCTAATATGATGGCGCTGGTGATATAGGAACAGGACAAATGTTCAGGTTAGCCTCTAATATGAAGGCGCTGATGATATAGGAACAGGCCAAATGTTCAGGTTAGGCTCTAATATGATGGCGCTGATGATATAGGAACAGGACAGATGTTCAGGTTAGGCTCTAATATGAATGCCCTGATGATATAGGAACAGGACAAATGTTCAGGTTAGGCTCTAATATGATAGCGCTGATGATATAGGAACAGGACAGATGTTCAGGTTAGGCTCTAATATGAAGGCGCTGATGATATAGGAACAGGACAGATGTTCACTTTAGGCTCTAATATGAAGGCGCTGATGATATAGGAACAGGACAGATGTTCAGGTTAGGCTCTAATATGATGGCGCTGGTGATATAGGAACAGGACAAATGTTCAGGTAAGGCTCTAATATGATGGCGCTGGTGATATAGGAACAGGACAAATGTTCAGGTTAGGCTCTAATATGAAGGCGCTGATGATATAGGAACAGTTAATCAACCAAATAAACAACTATATCTGTGTTCGTGTATCTGTATAAATACATAACCTATAAATATGAAACAAAAACACTATGGTTGTTTCATATTTATAGGTGTTATGATATAGGAACAGCACAAATGTTCAGGTTAGGCTCTAATATGAAGGCGCTGATGATATAGGAACAGGACAAATGTTCAGGTTAGGCTCTAATATGATGGCGCTGATGATATAGGAACAGGACAGATGTTCAGGTTAGGCTCTAATATGATGGCGCTGATGATATAGGAACAGGACAAATGTTCAGGTTAGGTTCTAATATGATGGCGCTGATGATATAGGAAAAGGACAAATGTTCAGGTTAGGCTCTAATATGGCGCTGATGATATAGGAACAGGACAAATGTTCAGGTTAGGCTCTAATATGATGGCGCTGATGATATAGGAACAGGACAAATGTTCAGGTTAGGCTCTAATATGAAGGCAATGATGATATAGGAACAGGACAGATGTTCAGGTTAGGCTCTAATATGGCGCTGATGATATAGGAACAGGACAGATGTTCAGGTTAGGCTCTAGTATGATGGCGCTGATGATATAGGAACAGGACAAATGTTCAGGTTAGGCTCTAATATGGCGCTGATGATATAGGAACAGGACAAATGTTCAGGTTAGGCTCTAATATGATGGCGCTGATGATATAGGAACAGGACAAATGTACAGGTTAGGCTCTAATATGGCGCTGATGATATAGGAACAGGACAGATGTTCAGGTTAGGCTCTAATATGGCGCTGATGATATAGGAACAGGACAGATTCTCAGGTTAGGCTCTAATATGAAGGCGCTGATGATATAGGAACAGGACAGATGTTCAGTTTAGGCTCTAATATGAAGGCAAAGATGATATAGGAACAGGACAGATGTTCTAGGTTAGGCTCTAATATGATGGCGCTGATGATATAGGAACAGGACAAATGTTCAGGTTAGGCTCTAATATGAAGGCGCTGATGATATAGGAACAGGACAAATGTTCAGGTTAGGCTCTAATATGATAGCGCTGATGATATAGGAACAGGACAAATGTTCAGGTTAGACTCTAATATGGCGCTGATGATATAGGAACAGGACAGATGTTCAGGTTAGGCTCTAATATGCCGCTGATGATATAGGAACAGGACAGATGTTCAGGTTAGGCTCTAATATGATGGCGCTGATGATATAGCAACAGGACAGATGTTCAGGTTAGGCTCTAATATGGAGGCGCTGATGATGTAGGAACAGGACAGATGTTCACTTTAGGCTCTAATACGAAGGCGCTGATGATATAGGAACAGGACAGATGTTCAGGTTAGGCTCTAGTATGATGTCGCTGGTGATATAGGAACAGGACAAATGTTCAGGTTAGGCTCTAATATGAAGGCGCTGATGGTATAGGAACAGGACAAATTTTCAGGTTAGGCTCTAATATGATGGCGCTGATGATATAGGAACAGGACAAATGTTCAGGTTAGGCTCTAATATGATGGCGCTGATGATATAGGAACAGGACAAATGTTCAGGTCAGGCTCTAATATGGCGCTGATGATATAGGAACAGGACAGATGTTCAGGTTAGGCTCTAATATGGCGCTGATGATATAGGAACAGGAAAAATGTTCACGTTAGGCTCTAATATGATGGCGCTGATGATATAGGAACAGGACAGATGTTCAGGTTAGGCTCTAATATGATGGCGCTGATGATATAGGAACAGGACAAATGTTCAGGTTAGGCTCTAATATGGCGCTGATGATATAGGAACAGGACAAATGTTCAGGTTAGGCTCTAATATGATGGCGCTGATGATATAGGAACAGGACAAATGTTCAGGTTAGGCTCTAATATGGCGCTGATGATATAGGAACAGGACAGATGTTCAGGTTAGGCTCTAATATGGCACTGATGATATAGGAACAGGACAGATGTTCAGGTTAGGCTCTAATATGATGGCGCTGATGATATAGGAACAGGACAAATGTTCAGGTTAGGCTCTAATATGGCGCTGATGATATAGGAACAGGACAAATGTTCAGGTTAGGCTCTAATATGGCGCTGATGATATAGGAACAGGACAAATGTTCAGGTTAGGCTCTAATATGATGGCGCTGAAGATATTGGAACAGGACAAATGTTCAGGTTAGGCTCTAATATGGCGCTGATGATATAGGAACAGGACAGATGTTCAGGTTAGGCTCTAATATGGCGCTGATGATATAGGAACAGGACAGATGTTCAGGTTAGGCTCTAATATGATGGCGCTGATGACATAGGAACAGGACAGATGTTCAGGTTAGGCTCTAATATGAAGGCACTGATGATATAGGAACAGGACAGATGTTCAGGTTAGGCTCTAATATGAAGGAGCTGATGATATAGGAACAGGACAGATGTTCAGGTTAGGTTCTAATATGATGGCGCTGGTGATATAGGAACAGGACAAATGTTCAGGTTAGCCTCTAATATGAAGGCGCTGATGATATAGGAACAGGCCAAATGTTCAGGTTAGGCTCTAATATGATGGCGCTGATGATATAGGAACAGGACAGATGTTCAGGTTAGGCTCTAATATGAATGCCCTGATGATATAGGAACAGGACAAATGTTCAGGTTAGGCTCTAATATGATAGCGCTGATGATATAGGAACAGGACAGATGTTCAGGTTAGGCTCTAATATGAAGGCGCTGATGATATAGGAACAGGACAGATGTTCACTTTAGGCTCTAATATGAAGGCGCTGATGATATAGGAACAGGACAGATGTTCAGGTTAGGCTCTAATATGATGGCGCTGGTGATATAGGAACAGGACAAATGTTCAGGTAAGGCTCTAATATGATGGCGCTGGTGATATAGGAACAGGACAAATGTTCAGGTTAGGCTCTAATATGAAGGCGCTGATGATATAGGAACAGTTAATCAACCAAATAAACAACTATATCTGTGTTCGTGTATCTGTATAAATACATAACCTATAAATATGAAACAAAAACACTATGGTTGTTTCATATTTATAGGTGTTATGATATAGGAACAGCACAAATGTTCAGGTTAGGCTCTAATATGAAGGCGCTGATGATATAGGAACAGGACAAATGTTCAGGTTAGGCTCTAATATGATGGCGCTGATGATATAGGAACAGGACAGATGTTCAGGTTAGGCTCTAATATGATGGCGCTGATGATATAGGAACAGGACAAATGTTCAGGTTAGGTTCTAATATGATGGCGCTGATGATATAGGAACAGGACAAATGTTCAGGTTAGGTTCTAATATGATGGCGCTGATGATATAGGAAAAGGACAAATGTTCAGGTTAGGCTCTAATATGGCGCTGATGATATAGGAACAGGACAAATGTTCAGGTTAGGCTCTAATATGATGGCGCTGATGATATAGGAAAAGGACAAATGTTCAGGTTAGGCTCTAATATGGCGCTGATGATATAGGAACAGGACAAATGTTCAGGTTAGGCTCTAATATGATGGCGCTGATGATATAGGAACAGGACAAATGTACAGGTTAGGCTCTAATATGGCGCTGATGATATAGGAACAGGACAGATGTTCAGGTTAGGCTCTAATATGGCGCTGATGATATAGGAACAGGACAGATTCTCAGGTTAGGCTCTAATATGAAGGCGCTGATGATATAGGAACAGGACAGATGTTCAGTTTAGGCTCGAATATGAAGGCAAAGATGATATAGGAACAGGACAGATGTTCTAGGTTAGGCTCTAATATGATGGCGCTGATGATATAGGAACAGGACAAATGTTCAGGTTAGGCTCTAATATGAAGTCGCTGATGATATAGGAACAGGACAAATGTTCAGGTTAGGCTCTAATATGATAGCGCTGATGATATAGGAACAGGACAAATGTTCAGGTTAGGCTCTAATATGAAGGCAATGATGATATAGGAACAGGACAGATGTTCAGGTTAGGCTCTAATATGGCGCTGATGATATAGGAACAGGACAGATGTTCAGGTTAGGCTCTAGTATGATGGCGCTGATGATATAGGAACAGGACAAATGTTCAGGTTAGGCTCTAATATGGCGCTGATGATATAGGAACAGGACAAATGTTCAGGTTAGGCTCTAATATGATGGCGCTGATGATATAGGAACAGGACAAATGTACAGGTTAGGCTCTAATATGGCGCTGATGATATAGGAACAGGACAGATGTTCAGGTTAGGCTCTAATATGGCGCTGATGATATAGGAACAGGACAGATTCTCAGGTTAGGCTCTAATATGAAGGCGCTGATGATATAGGAACAGGACAGATGTTCAGTTTAGGCTCTAATATGAAGGCAAAGATGATATAGGAACAGGACAGATGTTCTAGGTTAGGCTCTAATATGATGGCGCTGATGATATAGGAACAGGACAAATGTTCAGGTTAGGCTCTAATATGAAGGCGCTGATGATATAGGAACAGGACAAATGTTCAGGTTAGGCTCTAATATGATAGCGCTGATGATATAGGAACAGGACAAATGTTCAGGTTAGACTCTAATATGGCGCTGATGATATAGGAACAGGACAGATGTTCAGGTTAGGCTCTAATATGCCGCTGATGATATAGGAACAGGACAGATGTTCAGGTTAGGCTCTAATATGATGGCGCTGATGATATAGCAACAGGACAGATGTTCAGGTTAGGCTCTAATATGGAGGCGCTGATGATGTAGGAACAGGACAGATGTTCACTTTAGGCTCTAATACGAAGGCGCTGATGATATAGGAACAGGACAGATGTTCAGGTTAGGCTCTAGTATGATGTCGCTGGTGATATAGGAACAGGACAAATGTTCAGGTTAGGCTCTAATATGAAGGCGCTGATGGTATAGGAACAGGACAAATTTTCAGGTTAGGCTCTAATATGATGGCGCTGATGATATAGGAACAGGACAAATGTTCAGGTTAGGCTCTAATATGATGGCGCTGATGATATAGGAACAGGACAAATGTTCAGGTCAGGCTCTAATATGGCGCTGATGATATAGGAACAGGACAGATGTTCAGGTTAGGCTCTAATATGGCGCTGATGATATAGGAACAGGAAAAATGTTCACGTTAGGCTCTAATATGATGGCGCTGATGATATAGGAACAGGACAGATGTTCAGGTTAGGCTCTAATATGATGGCGCTGATGATATAGGAACAGGACAAATGTTCAGGTTAGGCTCTAATATGGCGCTGATGATATAGGAACAGGACAAATGTTCAGGTTAGGCTCTAATATGATGGCGCTGATGATATAGGAACAGGACAAATGTTCAGGTTAGGCTCTAATATGGCGCTGATGATATAGGAACAGGACAGATGTTCAGGTTAGGCTCTAATATGGCACTGATGATATAGGAACAGGACAGATGTTCAGGTTAGGCTCTAATATGATGGCGCTGATGATATAGGAACAGGACAAATGTTCAGGTTAGGCTCTAATATGGCGCTGATGATATAGGAACAGGACAAATGTTCAGGTTAGGCTCTAATATGGCGCTGATGATATAGGAACAGGACAAATGTTCAGGTTAGGCTCTAATATGATGGCGCTGAAGATATTGGAACAGGACAAATGTTCAGGTTAGGCTCTAATATGGCGCTGATGATATAGGAACAGGACAGATGTTCAGGTTAGGCTCTAATATGGCGCTGATGATATAGGAACAGGACAGATGTTCAGGTTAGGCTCTAATATGATGGCGCTGATGACATAGGAACAGGACAGATGTTCAGGTTAGGCTCTAATATGAAGGCACTGATGATATAGGAACAGGACAGATGTTCAGGTTAGGCTCTAATATGAAGGAGCTGATGATATAGGAACAGGACAGATGTTCAGGTTAGGTTCTAATATGATGGCGCTGGTGATATAGGAACAGGACAAATGTTCAGGTTAGCCTCTAATATGAAGGCGCTGATGATATAGGAACAGGCCAAATGTTCAGGTTAGGCTCTAATATGATGGCGCTGATGATATAGGAACAGGACAGATGTTCAGGTTAGGCTCTAATATGAATGCCCTGATGATATAGGAACAGGACAAATGTTCAGGTTAGGCTCTAATATGATAGCGCTGATGATATAGGAACAGGACAGATGTTCAGGTTAGGCTCTAATATGAAGGCGCTGATGATATAGGAACAGGACAGATGTTCACTTTAGGCTCTAATATGAAGGCGCTGATGATATAGGAACAGGACAGATGTTCAGGTTAGGCTCTAATATGATGGCGCTGGTGATATAGGAACAGGACAAATGTTCAGGTAAGGCTCTAATATGATGGCGCTGGTGATATAGGAACAGGACAAATGTTCAGGTTAGGCTCTAATATGAAGGCGCTGATGATATAGGAACAGTTAATCAACCAAATAAACAACTATATCTGTGTTCGTGTATCTGTATAAATACATAACCTATAAATATGAAACAAAAACACTATGGTTGTTTCATATTTATAGGTGTTATGATATAGGAACAGCACAAATGTTCAGGTTAGGCTCTAATATGAAGGCGCTGATGATATAGGAACAGGACAAATGTTCAGGTTAGGCTCTAATATGATGGCGCTGATGATATAGGAACAGGACAGATGTTCAGGTTAGGCTCTAATATGATGGCGCTGATGATATAGGAACAGGACAAATGTTCAGGTTAGGTTCTAATATGATGGCGCTGATGATATAGGAACAGGACAAATGTTCAGGTTAGGTTCTAATATGATGGCGCTGATGATATAGGAAAAGGACAAATGTTCAGGTTAGGCTCTAATATGGCGCTGATGATATAGGAACAGGACAAATGTTCAGGTTAGGCTCTAATATGATGGCGCTGATGATATAGGAAAAGGACAAATGTTCAGGTTAGGCTCTAATATGGCGCTGATGATATAGGAACAGGACAAATGTTCAGGTTAGGCTCTAATATGATGGCGCTGATGATATAGGAACAGGACAAATGTACAGGTTAGGCTCTAATATGGCGCTGATGATATAGGAACAGGACAGATGTTCAGGTTAGGCTCTAATATGGCGCTGATGATATAGGAACAGGACAGATTCTCAGGTTAGGCTCTAATATGAAGGCGCTGATGATATAGGAACAGGACAGATGTTCAGTTTAGGCTCGAATATGAAGGCAAAGATGATATAGGAACAGGACAGATGTTCTAGGTTAGGCTCTAATATGATGGCGCTGATGATATAGGAACAGGACAAATGTTCAGGTTAGGCTCTAATATGAAGTCGCTGATGATATAGGAACAGGACAAATGTTCAGGTTAGGCTCTAATATGATAGCGCTGATGATATAGGAACAGGACAAATGTTCAGGTTAGACTCTAATATGGCGCTGATGATATAGGAACAGGACAGATGTTCAGGTTAGGCTCTAATATGCCGCTGATGATATAGGAACAGGACAGATGTTCAGGTTAGGCTCTAATATGATGGCGCTGATGATATAGCAACAGGACAGATGTTCAGGTTAGGCTCTAATATGGAGGCGCTGATGATGTAGGAACAGGACAGATGTTCACTTTAGGCTCTCATACGATGGCGCTGATGATATAGGAACAGGACAGATGTTCAGGTTAGGCTCTAGTATGATGGCGCTGGTGATATAGGAACAGGACAAATGTTCAGGTTAGGCTCTAATATGAAGGCGCTGATGGTATAGGAACAGGACAAATGTTCAGGTTAGTCTCTAATATGATGGCGCTGATGATATAGGAACAGGACAAATGTTCAGGTTAGGCTCTAATATGATGGCGCTGATGATATAGGAACAGGACAAATGTTCAGGTCAGGCTCTAACATGGCGCTGATGATATAGGAACAGGACAGATGTTCAGGTTAGGCTCTAATATGGCGCTGATGATATAGGAACAGGACAAATGTTCACGTTAGGCTCTAATATGATGGCGCTGATGATATAGGAACAGGACAGATGTTCAGGTTAGGCTCTAATATGATGGCGCTGATGATATAGGAACAGGACAAGTGTTCAGGTTAGGCTCTAATATGATGGCGCTGATGATATAGGAACAGGACAAATGTTCAGGTTAGGCTCTAATATGATGGCGCTGGTGATATAGGAACAGGACAAATGTTCAGGTTAGGCTCTAATATGACGGCGCTGGTGATATAGGAACAGGACAAATGTTCAGGTTAGGCTCTAATATGATGGCGCTGGTGATATAGGAACAAGACAAATGTTCAGGTTAGGCTCTAATATGATGGCGGTTTTTATATAGGAACAGGACAAATGTTCAGGTTAGGCTCTAATATGAAGGCGCTGGTGATATAGGAACAGGACAAATGTTCAGATTAGGCTCTAATATGAAGGCGCTGATGATATAGGAAAAGGACAAATGTTCAGGTTAGGCTTTAATATGATGGCGCTGATGATATAGGAAAAGGACAAATGTTCAGGTTAGGCTCTAATATGATGGCGCTGGTGATATAGGAACATGACAGATGTTCAGGTTAGGCTCTAATATGATGGCGCTGGTGATATAGGAACAGGACAAATGTTCAGGTTAGGCTCTAATATGAAGGCGCTGGTGATATAGGAACAGGACAGATGTTCAGGTTAGGCTCTAATATGGCGCTGATGATATAGGAACAGGACAGATGTTCAGGTTAGGCTCTAGTATGATGGCGCTGATGATATAGGAACAGGACAAATGTTCAGGTTAGGCTCTAATATGGCGCTGATGATATAGGAACAGGACAAATGTTCAGGTTAGGCTCTAATATGATGGCGCTGATGATATAGGAATAGGACAGATGTTCAGGTTAGGCTCTAATATGAAGGCGCTGATGATATAGGAACAGGACAAATGTTCAGGTTAGGCTCTAATATGATAGCGCTGATGATATAGGAACAGGACAAATGTTCAGGTTAGACTCTAATATGGCGCTGATGATATAGGAACAGGACAGATGTTCAGGTTAGGCTCTAATATGCCGCTGATGATATAGGAACAGGACAGATGTTCAGGTTAGGCTCTAATATGATGGCGCTGATGATATAGGAACAGGACAGATGTTCAGGATAGGCTCTAATACGGAGGCGCTGATGATGTAGGAACAGGACAGATGTTCACTTTAGGCTCTAATACGAAGGCGCTGATGATATAGGAACAGGACAGATGTTCAGGTTAGGCTCTAATATGATGGCGCTGATGATATAGGAACAGGACAAATGTTCAGGTTAGGCTCTAATATGGCGCTGATGATATAGGAACAGGACAGATGTTCAGGTTAGGCTCTAATATGGCGCTGATGATATTGGAACAGGACAGATGTTCAGGTTACGCTCTAATATGATGGCGCTGATGATATAGGAACAGGACAGATGTTCAGGTTAGGCTCTAATATGATGGCGCTGATGATATAGGAACAGGACAGATGTTCTGGTTAGGCTCTAATATGAAGGCGCTGATGATATAGGAACAGGACAAATGTTCAGGTTCGGCTCTAATATGATGGCGCTAGTGATATAGGAACAGGACAAATGTTCAGGTTAGGCTCTAATATGAAGGCGCTGGTGATATAGGAACAGGACAAATGTTCAGGTTAGGCTCTAATATGATGGCGCTGGTGATATCGGAACAAGACAAATGTTCAGGTTAGGCTCTAATATGATGGCGCTGATGATATAGGAACAGGACAAATGTTCAGGTTAGGCTCTAACATGAAGGCGCTTTTTATATAGGAACAGGACAAATGTTAAGGTTAGGCTCTAATATGAAGGCGCTGGTGATATAGGAACAGGACAAATGTTCAGATTAGGCTCTAATATGAAGGCGCTGATGATATAGGAAAAGGACAAATGTTCAGGTTAGGCTTTAATATGATGGCGCTGATGATATAGGAACAGGACAAATGTTCAGGTTAGGCTCTAATATGAAGGCGCTGATGATATAGGAAAAGGACAAATGTTCAGGTTAGGCTCTAATATGATGGCGCTGGTGATATAGGAACATGACAGATGTTCAGGTTAGGCTCTAATATGATGGCGCTGGTGATATAGGAACAGGACAAATGTTCAGGTTAGGCTCTAATATGAAGGCGCTGGTGATATAGGAACAGGACAAATGTTCAGGTTAGACTCTAATATGATGGCGCTGATGATATAGGAACAGGACAAATGTTCAGGTTAGGCTCTAATATGAAGTCACTGATGATATAGGAACAGGACAAATGTTCAGGTTAGACTCTAATATGATGGCGCTGATGATATAGGAACAGGACAAATGTTCAGGTCAGGCTCTAATATGGCGCTGATGATATAGGAACAGGACAGATGTTCAGGTTAGGCTCTAATATGGCGCTGATGATATAGGAACAGGACAAATGTTCACGTTAGGCTCTAATATGATGGCGCTGGTGATATAGGAACAGGACAGATGTTCAGGTTTGGCTCTAATATGATGGCGCTGATGATATAGGAACAGGACAGATGTTCAGGTTAGACTCTAATATGATGGCGCTGATGATATAGGAACAGGACAGATGTTCAGGTTAGACTCTAATATGATGACGCTGATGATATAGGAACAGGACAAATGTTCAGGTTAGGCTCTAATATGATGGCGCTGATGATATAGGAACAAGACAGATGTTCAGGTTAAACTCTAATATGATGGCGCTGATGATATAGGAACAGGACAGATGTTCAGGTTAGGCTCTAATATGGCGCTGATGATATAGGAACAGGACAAATGTTCAGGTTAGGCTCTAATATGATGGCGCTGGTGATATAGGAACAGGACAAATGTTCTGGTTAGGCTCTAATATGATGGCGCTGGTGATATAGGAACAGGACAAATGTTCAGGTTAGGCTCTAATATGATGGCGCTGATGATATAGGAACAGGACAGATGTTCTGGTTAGGCTCTAATATGAAGGCGCTGATGATATAGGAACAGG
The DNA here is from genome assembly GCF_032444005.1 of Ranitomeya imitator. NCBI lineage: Eukaryota > Metazoa > Chordata > Amphibia > Anura > Dendrobatidae > Ranitomeya > Ranitomeya imitator. The sequence continues at coordinate 433,678,626 of NC_091285.1, forward strand.
ACAAATGTTCAGGTTAGGCTCTAATATGATGGCGCTGGTGATATAGGAACAGGACAAATGTTCAGGTTAGGCTCTAATATGATGGCGCTGGTGATATAGGAACAAGATAAATGTTCAGGTTAGGCTCTAATATGATGGCGCTGATGATATAGGAACAGGACAAATGTTCACGTTAGGCTCTAATATGAAGGCACTGATTATATAGGAACAGGACAAATGTTCAGGTTAGGCTCTAATATGAAGGCACTGATGATATAGGAACAGGACAAATGTTCAGGTTAGACTCTAATATGATGGCGCTGATGATATAGGAACAGGACAGATGTTCAGGTTAGACTCTAATATGATGGCGCTGATGATATAGGAACAGGACAAATGTTCAGGTTAGGCTCTAATATGATGGCGCTGATGATATAGGAACAGGACAGATGTTCTGGTTAGGCTCTAATATGATGGCGCTGATGATATAGGAACAGGACAAATGTTCAGGTTAGGCTCTAATATGATGGCGCTGGTGATATAGGAACAGGACAAATGTTCAGGTTAGGCTCTAATATGAAGGCGCTGGTGATATAGGAACAGGACAAATGTTCAGGTTAGGCTCTAATATGATGGCGCTGGTGATATCGGAACAAGACAAATGTTCAGGTTAGGCTCTAATATGATGGCGCTGATGATATAGGAACAGGACAAATGTTCAGGTTAGGCTCTAACATGAAGGCGCTTTTTATATAGGAACAGGACAAATGTTCAGGTTAGGCTCTAATATGAAGGCGCTGGTGATATAGGAACAGGACAAATGTTCAGATTAGGCTCTAATATGAAGGCGCTGATGATATAGGAAAAGGACAAATGTTCAGGTTAGGCTTTAATATGATGGCGCTGATGATATAGGAAAAGGACAAATGTTCAGGTTAGGCTCTAATATGATGGCGCTGGTGATATAGGAACATGACAGATGTTCAGGTTAGGCTCTAATATGATGGCGCTGGTGATATAGGAACAGGACAAATGTTCAGGTTAGGCTCTAGTATGAAGGCGCTGGTGATATAGGAACAGGACAAATGTTCAGGTTAGACTCTAATATGATGGCGCTGATGATATAGGAACAGGACAGATGTTCAGGTTAGACTCTAATATGATGGCGCTGATGATATAGGAACAGGACAAATGTTCAGGTTAGGCTCTAATATGAAGTCACTGATGATATAGGAACAGGACAAATGTTCAGGTTAGACTCTAATATGATGGCGCTGATGATATAGGAACAGGACAAATGTTCAGGTTAGACTCTAATATGATGGCGCTGATGATATAGGAACAGGACAAATGTTCAGGTTAGGCTCTAATATGAAGTCACTGATGATATAGGAACAGGACAAATGTTCAGGTTAGACTCTAATATGATGGCGCTGATGATATAGGAACAGGACAAATGTTCAGGTTAGACTCTAATATGATGGCGCTGATGATATAGGAACAGGACAAATGTTCAGGTTAGACTCTAATATGATGGCGCTGGTGATATAGGAACAGGACAGATGTTCAGGTTAGGCTCTAATATGATGGCGCTGATGATATAGGAACAGGACAGATGTTCAGGTTAGACTCTAATATGATGGCGCTGATGATATAGGAACAGGACAGATGTTCAGGTTAGACTCTAATATGATGACGCTGATGATATAGGAACAGGACAAATGTTCTGGTTAGGCTCTAATATGATGGCGCTGGTGATATAGGAACAGGACAAATGTTCAGGTTAGGCTCTAATATGATGGCGCTGATGATATAGGAACAGGACAGATGTTCTGGTTAGGCTCTAATATGAAGGCGCTGATGATATAGGAACAGGACAAATGTTCTGGTTAGGCTCTAATATGATGGCGCTGGTGATATAGGAACAGGACAAATGTTCAGGTTAGGATCTAATAAGAAGGCGCTGGTGATATAGGAACAGGACAAATGTTCAGGTTAGGCTCTAATATGATGGCGCTAATGATATAGGAACAAGATAAATGTTCAGGTTAGGCTCTAATATGATGGCGCTGATGATATAGGAACAGGACAAATGTTCAGGTTAGGCTCTAATATGAAGGCACTGATTATATAGGAAAAGGACAAATGTTCAGGTTAGGCTCTAATATGAAGGCACTGATGATATAGGAACAGGACAAATGTTCAGGTTAGACTCTAATATGATGGCGCTGATGATATAGGAACAGGACAGATGTTCAGGTTAGACTCTAATATGATGGCGCTGATGATATAGGAACAGGACAAATGTTCAGGTTAGACTATAATATGAAGGCGCTGATGATATAGGAACAAGACAGATGTTCAGGTTAGACTCTAATATGATGGCGCTGATGATATAGGAACAGGACAGATGTTCAGGTTAGGCTCTAATATGGCGCTGATGATATAGGAACAGGACAGATGTTCAGGTTAGGCTCTAATATGATGGCGCTGATGATATAGGAACAGGACAGATGTTCTGGTTAGGCTCTAATATGATGGCGCTGATGATATAGGAACAGGACAAGTGTTCAGGTTAGGATCTAATATGATGGCGCTGATGATATAGGAACAGGACAGATGTTCTGGTTAGGCTCTAATATGAAGGCGCTGATGATATAGGAACAGGACAAATGTTCAGGTTAGGCTCTAATATGATGGCGCTGGTGATATAGGAACAGGACAAATGTTCAGGTTAGGCTCTAATATGAAGGCGCTGATGATATAGGAACAGGACAAATGTTCAGGTTAGGATCTAATATGAAGGCGCTGGTGATATAGGAACAGGACAAATGTTCAGGTTAGGCTCTAATATGATGGCGCTGGTGATATAGGAACAAGACAAATGTTCAGTTTAGGCTCTAATATGATGGCGCTGATGATATAGGAACAGGACAAATGTTCAGGTTAGGCTCTAATATGAAGGCGCTTTTGATATAGGAACAGGACAAATGTTCAGGTTAGGCTCTAATATGAAGGCGCTGGTCATATAGGAACAGGACAAATGTTCAGATTAGGCTCTAATATGATGGCGCTGATGATATAGGAAAAGGACAAATGTTAAGGTTAGGCTTTAATATGATGGCGCTGATGATATAGGAAAAGGACAAATGTTCTGGTTAGGCTCTAATATGATGGCGCTGGTGATATAGGAACATGACAGATGTTCAGGTTAGGCTCTAATATGATGGCGCTGATGATATAGGAACAGGACAGATGTTCAGGTTAGGCTCTAATATGAAGGCGCTGATGATATAGCAACAGGACAGATGTTCACTTTAGGCTCTAATATAAAGGCGCTGATAATATAGGAACAGGACAGATGTTCAGGTTAGGCTCTAATATGATGGCGCTGGTGATATAGGAACAGGACAAATGTTCAGGTAAGGCTCTAATATGATGGCGCTGGTGATATAGGAACAGGACAAATGTTCAGGTTAGGCTCTAATATGAAGGCGCTGATGATATAGGAACAGTTAATCAACCAAATAAACAACTATATCTGTGGTCGTGTATCTGTATAAATACATAACCTATAAATATGAAACAAAAACACTATGGTTGTTTCATATTTATAGGTGTTATGATATAGGAACAGCACAAATGTTCAGGTTAGGCTCTAATATGAAGGCGCTGATGATATAGGAAAAGGACAAATGTTCAGGTTAGGCTCTAATATGATGGCGCTGATGATATAGGAACAGGACAGATGTTCAGGTTAGGCTCTATTATGATGGCGCTGATGATATAGGAACAGGACAAATGTTCAGGTTAGGCTCTAATATGGCGCTGATGATATAGGTACAGCACAAATGTTCAGGTTAGGCTCTAATATGATGGCGCTGATGATATAGGAACAGGACAAATGTTCAGGTTAGGCTCTAATATGAAGGCGATGATGATATAGGAACAGGACAGATGTTCAGGTTAGGCTCTAATATGGCGCTGATGATATAGGAACAGGACAGATGTTCAGGTTAGGCTCTAGTATGATGGCGCTGATGATATAGGAACAGGACAAATGTTCAGGTTAGGCTCTAATATGGCGCTGATGATATAGGAACAAGACAAATGTTCAGGTTAGGCTCTAATATGATGGCGCTGATGATATAGGAACAGGACAAAAGTACAGGTTAGGCTCTAATATGGCGCTGATGATATAGGAACAGGACAGATGTTCAGGTTAGGCTCTAATATGGCGCTGATGATATAGGAACAGGACAGATTCTCAGGTTAGGCTCTAATATGAAGGCGATGATGATATAGGAACAGGACAGATGTTCAGGTTAGGCTCTAATATGATGGCGCTGATGATATAGGAATAGGACAGATGTTCAGGTTAGGCTCTAATATGAAGGCGCTGATGATATAGGAACAGGACAAATGTTCAGGTTAGGCTCTAATATGATAGCGCTGATGATATAGGAACAGGACAAATGTTCAGGTTAGGCTCTAATATGGCGCTGATGATATAGGAACAGGACAGATGTTCAGGTTAGGCTCTAATATGGCGCTGATGATATAGGAACAGGACAGATGTTCAGGTTAGGCTCTAATATGATGGCGCTGATGATATAAGAACAGGACAGATGTTCAGGTTAGGCTTTAATATGGAGGCGCTGATGATATAGGATCAGGACAGATGTTCACTTTAGGCTCTAATATGAAGGCGCTGATGATATAGGAACAGGACAGATGTTCAGGTTAGGCTCTAATATGATGGCGCTGGTGATATAGGAACAGGACAAATGTTCAGGTTAGGCTCTAATATGAAGGCGCTGATGATATAGGAACAGGACAAATGTTCAGGTTAGGCGCTAATATGATGGCGCTGATGATATAGGAACAGGACAAATGTTCAGGTTAGGCTCTAATATGATGGCGCTGCTGATATAGGAACAGGACAGATGTTCAGGTTAGGCTCTAATATGATGGCGCTGATGATATAGGAACAGGACAAATGTTCAGGTCAGGCTCTAATATGGCGCTGATGATATAGGAACAGGACAGATGTTCAGGTTAGGCTCTAATATGGCGCTGATGATATAGGAACAGGACAAATGTTCAGGTTAGGCTCTAATATGATGGCGCTGATGATATAGGAACAGGACAGATGTTCAGGTTAGGCTCTAATATGATGGCGCTGGTGATATAGGAACAGGACAAATGTTCAGGTTAGGCTCTAATATGATGGCGCTGATGATATAGGAACAGAACAGATGTTCAGGTTAGGCTCTAATATGATGGCGCTGATGATATAGGAAAAGGACAGTTGTTCTGGTTAGGCTCTAATATGATGGCGCTGATGATATAGGAACAGGACAAGTGTTCAGGTTAGGCTCTAATATGATGGCGCTGATGATATAGGAACAGGACAGATGTTCTGGTTAGGCTTTAATATGAAGGCGCTGATGATATAGGAACAGGACAAATGTTCAGGTTAGGCTCTAATATGATGGCGCTTGTGATATAGGAACAGGACAGATGTTTAGGTTAGGCTCTAATATGATGGCGGTGATGATATAGGAACAGGACAAATGTTCAGGTTAGGCTCTAATATGATGGCGCTAATGATATAGGAACAGGACAGATGTTCAGGTTAGGCTCTAATATGAAGGCGCTGATGATATAGGAACAGGACAAATATTCAGGTTAGGCTCTAATATGAAGGCGCTGATGATATAGGAACAGGACAAATGTTCAGGTTAGGCTCTAATATGGCGCTGATGATATAGGAACAGGACAGATGTTCTGGTTAGGCTTTAATATGAAGGCGCTGATGATATAGGAACAGGACAAATGTTCAGGTTAGGCTCTAATATGATGGCGCTTGTGATATAGGAACAGGACAGATATTTAGGTTAGGCTCTAATATGATGGCGGTGATGATATAGGAACAGGACAAATGTTCAGGTTAGGCTCTAATATGATGGCGCTAATGATATAGGAACAGGACAGATGTTCAGGTTAGGCTCTAATATGAAGGCGCTGATGATATAGGAACAGGACAGATGTTCAGGTTAGGCTCTAATATGAAGGCGCTGATGATATAGGAACAGGACAAATATTCAGGTTAGGCTCTAATATGAAGGCGCTGATGATATAGGAACAGGACAAATGTTCAGGTTAGGCTCTAATATGGCGCTGATGATATAGGAACAGGACAGATGTTCTGGTTAGGCTTTAATATGAAGGCGCTGGTGATATAGGAACAGGACAAATGTTCAGGTTAGGCTCTAATATGAAGGCGCTGATGATATAGGAACTGGACAAATGTTCAGGTTAGGCTCTAATATGATGGCGCTAATGATATAGGAACAGAACAAATGTTCAGGTTAGGCTCTAATATGATGGCGCTGATGATATAGGAACAGGACAAATGTTCAGGTTAGGCTCTAATATGATGGCGCTGATGATATAGGAACAGTACAAATGTTCAGGTTAGGCTCTAATATGGCGCTGATGATATAGGAACAGGACAGATGTTCAGGTTAGGCTCTAATATGGCGCTGATGATATAGGAACAGGACAAATGTTCAGGTTAGGCTCTAATATGATGGTGCTGATGATATAGGAACAGAACAGATGTTCAGGTTAGGCTCTAATATGATGGCGCTGATGATATAGGAACAGAACAGATGTTCAGGTTAGGCTCTAATATGATGGCGCTGATGATATAGGAAAAGGACAGTTGTTCTGGTTAGGCTCTAATATGATGGCGCTGATGATATAGGAACAGGACAAGTGTTCAGGTTAGGCTCTAATATGATGGCGCTGATGATATAGGAACAGGACAGATGTTCTGGTTAGGCTTTAATATGAAGGCGCTGATGATATAGGAACAGGACAAATGTTCAGGTTAGGCTCTAATATGATGGCGCTTGTGATATAGGAACAGGACAGATGTTTAGGTTAGGCTCTAATATGATGGCGGTGATGATATAGGAACAGGACAAATGTTCAGGTTAGGCTCTAATATGATGGCGCTAATGATATAGGAACAGGACAGATGTTCAGGTTAGGCTCTAATATGAAGGCGCTGATGATATAGGAACAGGACAAATATTCAGGTTAGGCTCTAATATGAAGGCGCTGATGATATAGGAACAGGACAAATGTTCAGGTTAGGCTCTAATATGGCGCTGATGATATAGGAACAGGACAGATGTTCTGGTTAGGCTTTAATATGAAGGCGCTGATGATATAGGAACAGGACAAATGTTCAGGTTAGGCTCTAATATGATGGCGCTTGTGATATAGGAACAGGACAGATGTTTAGGTTAGGCTCTAATATGATGGCGGTGATGATATAGGAACAGGACAAATGTTCAGGTTAGGCTCTAATATGATGGCGCTAATGATATAGGAACAGGACAGATGTTCAGGTTAGGCTCTAATATGAAGGCGCTGATGATATAGGAACAGGACAAATGTTCAGGTTAGGCTCTAATATGAAGGCGCTGATGATATAGGAACAGGACAAATGTTCAGGTTAGGCTCTAATATGGCGCTGATGATATAGGAACAGGACAGATGTTCTGGTTAGGCTCTAATATGATGGCGCTGATGATATAGGAACAGGACAAGTGTTCAGGTTAGGCTCTAATATGATGGCGCTGATGATATAGGAACAGGACAGATGTTCTGGTTAGGCTCTAATATGAAGGCGCTGATGATATAGGAACAGGACAAATGTTCAGGTTAGGCTCTAATATGATGGCGCTGGTGATATAGGAACAGGACAAATGTTCAGGTTAGGCTCTAATATGGTGGCGCTGGTGATATAGGAACAGGATAAATGTTCAGGTTAGGATCTAATATGAAGGCGCTGGTGATATAGGAACAGGACAAATGTTCAGGTTAGGCTCTAATATGATGGCGCTGGTGATATAGGAACAAGACAAATGTTCAGGTTAGGCTCTAATATGATGGCTCTGATGATATAGGAACAGGACAAATGTTCAGGTTAGGCTCTAATATGAAGGCGTTTTTGATATAGGAACAGGACAAATGTTCAGGTTAGGCTCTAATATGATGGCGCTGGTGATATAGGAACATGACAGATGTTCAGGTTAGGCTCTAATATGATGGCGCTGGTGATATAGGAACAGGACAAATGTTCAGGTTAGGCTCTAATATGAAGGCGCTGGTGATATAGGAACAGGACAAATGTTCAGGTTAGACTCTAATATGATGGCGCTGATGATATAGGAACAGGACAGATGTTCAGGTTAGACTCTAATATGATGGCGCTGATGATATAGGAACAGGACAAATGTTCAGGTTAGGCTCTAATATGAAGTCACTGATGATATAGGAACAGGACAAATGTTCAGGTTAGACTCTAATATGATGGCGCTGATGATATAGGAACAGGACAAATGTTCAGGTTAGACTCTAATATGATGGCGCTGATGATATAGGAACAGGACAGATGTTCAGGTTAGACTCTAATATGATGGCGCTGATGATATAGGAACAGGACAGATGTTCAGGTTAGACTCTAATATGATGACGCTGATGATATAGGAACAGGGCAAATGTTCAGGTTAGGCTCTAATATGATGGCGCTGATGATATAGGAACAGGACAGACGTTCAGGTTAGACTCTAATATGATGGCGCTGATGATATAGGAACAGGACAGATGTTCAGGTTAGGCTCTAATATGGCGCTGATGATATAGGAACAGGACAAATGTTCAGGTTAGGCTCTAATATGATGGCGCTGGTGATATAGGAACAGGACAAATGTTCTGGTTAGGCTCTAATATGATGGCGCTGGTGATATAGGAACAGGACAAATGTTCAGGTTAGGCTCTAATATGATGGCGCTGATGATATAGGAACAGGACAGATGTTCTGGTTAGGCTCTAATATGAAGGCGCGGATGATATAGGAACAGGACAAATGTTCTGGTTAGGCTCTAATATGATGGCGCTGGTGATATAGGAACAGGACAAATGTTCAGGTTAGGATCTAATAAGAAGGCGCTGGTGATATAGGAACAGGACAAATGTTCAGGTTAGGCTCTAATATGATGGCGCTGGTGATATAGGAACAAGATAAATGTTCAGGTTAGGCTCTAATATGATGGCGCTGATGATATAGGAACAGGACAAATGTTCAGGTTAGGCTCTAATATGAAGGCACTGATTATATAGGAACAGGACAAATGTTCACGTTAGGCTCTAATATGAAGGCACTGATGATATAGGAACAGGACAAATGTTCAGGTTAGACTCTAATATGATGGCGCTGATGATATAGGAACAGGACAGATGTTCAGGTTAGACTCTAATATGATGGCGCTGATGATATAGGAACAGGACAAATGTTCAGGTTAGACTATAATATGAAGGCGCTGATGATATAGGAACAAGACAGATGTTCAGGTTAGACTCTAATATGATGGCGCTGATGATATAGGAACAGGACAGATGTTCAGGTTAGGCTCTAATATGGCGCTGATGATATAGGAACAGGACAGATGTTCAGGTTAGGCTCTAATATGATGGCGCTGATGATATAGGAACAGGACAGATGTTCTGGTTAGGCTCTAATATGATGGCGCTGATGATATAGGAACAGGACAAATGTTCAGGTTAGGCTCTAATATGAAGGCGCTGATGATATAGGAACAGGACAAATGTTCAGGTTAGGCTCTAATATGGCGCTGATGATATAGGAACAGGACAGATGTTCTGGTTAGGCTCTAATATGATGGCGCTGATGATATAGGAACAGGACAAGTGTTCAGGTTAGGCTCTAATATGATGGCGCTGATGATATAGGAACAGGACAGATGTTCTGGTTAGGCTCTAATATGAAGGCGCTGATGATATAGGAACAGGACAAATGTTCAGGTTAGGCTCTAATATGATGGCGCTGGTGATATAGGAACAGGACAAATGTTCAGGTTAGGCTCTAATATGGTGGCGCTGGTGATATAGGAACAGGATAAATGTTCAGGTTAGGATCTAATATGAAGGCGCTGGTGATATAGGAACAGGACAAATGTTCAGGTTAGGCTCTAATATGATGGCGCTGGTGATATAGGAACAAGACAAATGTTCAGGTTAGGCTCTAATATGATGGCTCTGATGATATAGGAACAGGACAAATGTTCAGGTTAGGCTCTAATATGAAGGCGTTTTTGATATAGGAACAGGACAAATGTTCAGGTTAGGCTCTAATATGATGGCGCTGGTGATATAGGAACATGACAGATGTTCAGGTTAGGCTCTAATATGATGGCGCTGGTGATATAGGAACAGGACAAATGTTCAGGTTAGGCTCTAATATGAAGGCGCTGGTGATATAGGAACAGGACAAATGTTCAGGTTAGACTCTAATATGATGGCGCTGATGATATAGGAACAGGACAGATGTTCAGGTTAGACTCTAATATGATGGCGCTGATGATATAGGAACAGGACAAATGTTCAGGTTAGGCTCTAATATGAAGTCACTGATGATATAGGAACAGGACAAATGTTCAGGTTAGACTCTAATATGATGGCGCTGATGATATAGGAACAGGACAAATGTTCAGGTTAGACTCTAATATGATGGCGCTGATGATATAGGAACAGGACAGATGTTCAGGTTAGACTCTAATATGATGGCGCTGATGATATAGGAACAGGACAGATGTTCAGGTTAGACTCTAATATGATGACGCTGATGATATAGGAACAGGGCAAATGTTCAGGTTAGGCTCTAATATGATGGCGCTGATGATATAGGAACAGGACAGACGTTCAGGTTAGACTCTAATATGATGGCGCTGATGATATAGGAACAGGACAGATGTTCAGGTTAGGCTCTAATATGGCGCTGATGATATAGGAACAGGACAAATGTTCAGGTTAGGCTCTAATATGATGGCGCTGGTGATATAGGAACAGGACAAATGTTCTGGTTAGGCTCTAATATGATGGCGCTGGTGATATAGGAACAGGACAAATGTTCAGGTTAGGCTCTAATATGATGGCGCTGATGATATAGGAACAGGACAGATGTTCTGGTTAGGCTCTAATATGAAGGCGCGGATGATATAGGAACAGGACAAATGTTCTGGTTAGGCTCTAATATGATGGCGCTGGTGATATAGGAACAGGACAAATGTTCAGGTTAGGATCTAATAAGAAGGCGCTGGTGATATAGGAACAGGACAAATGTTCAGGTTAGGCTCTAATATGATGGCGCTGGTGATATAGGAACAAGATAAATGTTCAGGTTAGGCTCTAATATGATGGCGCTGATGATATAGGAACAGGACAAATGTTCAGGTTAGGCTCTAATATGAAGGCACTGATTATATAGGAACAGGACAAATGTTCACGTTAGGCTCTAATATGAAGGCACTGATGATATAGGAACAGGACAAATGTTCAGGTTAGACTCTAATATGATGGCGCTGATGATATAGGAACAGGACAGATGTTCAGGTTAGACTCTAATATGATGGCGCTGATGATATAGGAACAGGACAAATGTTCAGGTTAGACTATAATATGAAGGCGCTGATGATATAGGAACAAGACAGATGTTCAGGTTAGACTCTAATATGATGGCGCTGATGATATAGGAACAGGACAGATGTTCAGGTTAGGCTCTAATATGGCGCTGATGATATAGGAACAGGACAGATGTTCAGGTTAGGCTCTAATATGATGGCGCTGATGATATAGGAACAGGACAGATGTTCTGGTTAGGCTCTAATATGATGGCGCTGATGATATAGGAACAGGACAAGTGTTCAGGTTAGGCTCTAATATGATGGCGCTGATGATATAGGAACAGGACAGATGTTCTGGTTAGGCTCTAATATGAAGGCGCTGATGATATAGGAACAGGACAAATGTTCAGGTTAGGCTCTAATATGATGGCGCTGGTGATATAGGAACAGGACAAATGTTCAGGTTAGGCTCTAATATGAAGGCGCTGATGATATAGGAACAGGACAAATGTTCAGGTTAGGATCTAATATGAAGGCGCTGGTGATATAGGAACAGGACAAATGTTCAGGTTAGGCTCTAATATGATGGCGCTGGTGATATAGGAACAAGACAAATGTTCAGTTTAGGCTCTAATATGATGGCGCTGATGATATAGGAACAGGACAAATGTTCAGGTTAGGCTCTAATATGAAGGCGCTGGTGATATAGGAACAGGACAAATGTTCAGGTTAGGCTCTAATATGATGGCGCTGGTGATATAGGAAAAGGACAAATGTTAAAGTTAGGCTTTAATATGATGGCGCTGATGATATAGGAAAAGGACAAATGTTCTGGTTAGGCTCTAATATGATGGCGCTGGTGATATAGGAACATGACAGATGTTCAGGTTAGGCTCTAATATGATGGCGCTGATGATATAGGAACAGGACAGATGTTCAGGTTAGGCTCTAATATGAAGGCGCTGATGATATAGGAACAGGACAGATGTTCACTTTAGGCTCTAATATAAAGGCGCTGATAATATAGGAACAGGACAGATGTTCAGGTTAGGCTCTAATATGATGGCGCTGGTGATATAGGAACAGGACAAATGTTCAGGTAAGGCTCTAATATGATGGCGCTGGTGATATAGGAACAGGACAAATGTTCAGGTTAGGCTCTAATATGAAGGCGCTGATGATATAGGAACAGTTAATCAACCAAATAAACAACTATATCTGTGGTCGTGTATCTGTATAAATACATAACCTATAAATATGAAACAAAAACACTATGGTTGTTTCATATTTATAGGTGTTATGATATAGGAACAGCACAAATGTTCAGGTTAGGCTCTAATATGAAAGCGCTGATGATATAGGAAAAGGACAAATGTTCAGGTTAGGCTCTAATATGATGGCGCTGATGATATAGGAACAGGACAGATGTTCAGGTTAGGCTCTAATATGATGGCGCTGATGATATAGGAACAGGACAAATGTTCAGGTTAGGCTCTAATATGGCGCTGATGATATAGGTACAGCACAAATGTTCAGGTTAGGCTCTAATATGATGGCGCTGATGATATAGGAACAGGACAAATGTTCAGGTTAGGCTCTAATATGAAGGCGATGATGATATAGGAACAGGACAGATGTTCAGGTTAGGCTCTAATATGGCGCTGATGATATAGGAACAGGACAGATGTTCAGGTTAGGCTCTAGTATGATGGCGCTGATGATATAGGAACAGGACAAATGTTCAGGTTAGGCTCTAATATGGCGCTGATGATATAGGAACAAGACAAATGTTCAGGTTAGGCTCTAATATGATGGCGCTGATGATATAGGAACAGGACAAAAGTACAGGTTAGGCTCTAATATGGCGCTGATGATATAGGAACAGGACAGATGTTCAGGTTAGGCTCTAATATGGCGCTGATGATATAGGAACAGGACAGATTCTCAGGTTAGGCTCTAATATGAAGGCGATGATGATATAGGAACAGGACAGATGTTCAGGTTAGGCTCTAATATGATGGCGCTGATGATATAGGAATAGGACAGATGTTCAGGTTAGGCTCTAATATGAAGGCGCTGATGATATAGGAACAGGACAAATGTTCAGGTTAGGCTCTAATATGATAGCGCTGATGATATAGGAACAGGACAAATGTTCAGGTTAGGCTCTAATATGGCGCTGATGATATAGGAACAGGACAGATGTTCAGGTTAGGCTCTAATATGGCGCTGATGATATAGGAACAGGACAGATGTTCAGGTTAGGCTCTAATATGATGGCGCTGATGATATAAGAACAGGACAGATGTTCAGGTTAGGCTCTAATATGGAGGCGCTGATGATATAGGATCAGGACAGATGTTCACTTTAGGCTCTAATATGAAGGCGCTGATGATATAGGAACAGGACAGATGTTCAGGTTAGGCTCTAATATGATGGCGCTGGTGATATAGGAACAGGACAAATGTTCAGGTTAGGCTCTAATATGAAGGCGCTGATGATATAGGAACAGGACAAATGTTCAGGTTAGGCGCTAATATGATGGCGCTGATGATATAGGAACAGGACAAATGTTCAGGTTAGGCTCTAATATGATGGCGCTGCTGATATAGGAACAGGACAGATGTTCAGGTTAGGCTCTAATATGATGGCGCTGATGATATAGGAACAGGACAAATGTTCAGGTCAGGCTCTAATATGGCGCTGATGATATACGAACAGGACAGATGTTCAGGTTAGGCTCTAATATGGCGCTGATGATATAGGAACAGGACAAATGTTCAGGTTAGGCTCTAATATGATGGCGCTGATGATATAGGAACAGGACAGATGTTCAGGTTAGGCTCTAATATGATGGCGCTGGTGATATAGGAACAGGACAAATGTTCAGGTTAGGCTCTAATATGATGGCGCTGATGATATAGGAACAGAACAGATGTTCAGGTTAGGCTCTAATATGATGGCGCTGATGATATAGGAAAAGGACAGTTGTTCTGGTTAGGCTCTAATATGATGGCGCTGATGATATAGGAACAGGACAAGTGTTCAGGTTAGGCTCTAATATGATGGCGCTGATGATATAGGAACAGGACAGATGTTCTGGTTAGGCTTTAATATGAAGGCGCTGATGATATAGGAACAGGACAAATGTTCAGGTTAGGCTCTAATATGATGGCGCTTGTGATATAGGAACAGGACAGATGTTTAGGTTAGGCTCTAATATGATGGCGGTGATGATATAGGAACAGGACAAATGTTCAGGTTAGGCTCTAATATGATGGCGCTAATGATATAGGAACAGGACAGATGTTCAGGTTAGGCTCTAATATGAAGGCGCTGATGATATAGGAACAGGACAAATATTCAGGTTAGGCTCTAATATGAAGGCGCTGATGATATAGGAACAGGACAAATGTTCAGGTTAGGCTCTAATATGGCGCTGATGATATAGGAACAGGACAGATGTTCTGGTTAGGCTTTAATATGAAGGCGCTGATGATATAGGAACAGGACAAATGTTCAGGTTAGGCTCTAATATGATGGCGCTTGTGATATAGGAACAGGACAGATGTTTAGGTTAGGCTCTAATATGATGGCGGTGATGATATAGGAACAGGACAAATGTTCAGGTTAGGCTCTAATATGATGGCGCTAATGATATAGGAACAGGACAGATGTTCAGGTTAGGCTCTAATATGAAGGCGCTGATGATATAGGAACAGGACAGATGTTCAGGTTAGGCTCTAATATGAAGGCGCTGATGATATAGGAACAGGACAAATATTCAGGTTAGGCTCTAATATGAAGGCGCTGATGATATAGGAACAGGACAAATGTTCAGGTTAGGCTCTAATATGGCGCTGATGATATAGGAACAGGACAGATGTTCTGGTTAGGCTTTAATATGAAGGCGCTGGTGATATAGGAACAGGACAAATGTTCAGGTTAGGCTCTAATATGAAGGCGCTGATGATATAGGAACTGGACAAATGTTCAGGTTAGGCTCTAATATGATGGCGCTAATGATATAGGAACAGAACAAATGTTCAGGTTAGGCTCTAATATGATGGCGCTGATGATATAGGAACAGGACAAATGTTCAGGTTAGGCTCTAATATGATGGCGCTGATGATATAGGAACAGGACAAATGTTCAGGTTAGGCTCTAATATGGCGCTGATGATATAGGAACAGGACAGATGTTCAGGTTAGGCTCTAATATGGCGCTGATGATATAGGAACAGGACAAATGTTCAGGTTAGGCTCTAATATGATGGTGCTGATGATATAGGAACAGAACAGATGTTCAGGTTAGGCTCTAATATGATGGCGCTGATGATATAGGAACAGAACAGATGTTCAGGTTAGGCTCTAATATGATGGCGCTGATGATATAGGAAAAGGACAGTTGTTCTGGTTAGGCTCTAATATGATGGCGCTGATGATATAGGAACAGGACAAGTGTTCAGGTTAGGCTCTAATATGATGGCGCTGATGATATAGGAACAGGACAGATGTTCTGGTTAGGCTTTAATATGAAGGCGCTGATGATATAGGAACAGGACAAATGTTCAGGTTAGGCTCTAATATGATGGCGCTTGTGATATAGGAACAGGACAGATGTTTAGGTTAGGCTCTAATATGATGGCGGTGATGATATAGGAACAGGACAAATGTTCAGGTTAGGCTCTAATATGATGGCGCTAATGATATAGGAACAGGACAGATGTTCAGGTTAGGCTCTAATATGAAGGCGCTGATGATATAGGAACAGGACAAATATTCAGGTTAGGCTCTAATATGAAGGCGCTGATGATATAGGAACAGGACAAATGTTCAGGTTAGGCTCTAATATGGCGCTGATGATATAGGAACAGGACAGATGTTCTGGTTAGGCTTTAATATGAAGGCGCTGATGATATAGGAACAGGACAAATGTTCAGGTTAGGCTCTAATATGATGGCGCTTGTGATATAGGAACAGGACAGATGTTTAGGTTAGGCTCTAATATGATGGCGGTGATGATATAGGAACAGGACAAATGTTCAGGTTAGGCTCTAATATGATGGCGCTAATGATATAGGAACAGGACAGATGTTCAGGTTAGGCTCTAATATGAAGGCGCTGATGATATAGGAACAGGACAAATGTTCAGGTTAGGCTCTAATATGAAGGCGCTGATGATATAGGAACAGGACAAATGTTCAGGTTAGGCTCTAATATGGCGCTGATGATATAGGAACAGGACAGATGTTCTGGTTAGGCTCTAATATGATGGCGCTGATGATATAGGAACAGGACAAGTGTTCAGGTTAGGCTCTAATATGATGGCGCTGATGATATAGGAACAGGACAGATGTTCTGGTTAGGCTCTAATATGAAGGCGCTGATGATATAGGAACAGGACAAATGTTCAGGTTAGGCTCTAATATGATGGCGCTGGTGATATAGGAACAGGACAAATGTTCAGGTTAGGCTCTAATATGATGGCGCTGGTGATATAGGAACAGGACAAATGTTCAGGTTAGGATCTAATATGAAGGCGCTGGTGATATAGGAACAGGACAAATGTTCAGGTTAGGCTCTAATATGATGGCGCTGGTGATATAGGAACAAGACAAATGTTCAGGTTAGGCTCTAATATGATGGCTCTGATGATATAGGAACAGGACAAATGTTCAGGTTAGGCTCTAATATGAAGGCGTTTTTGATATAGGAACAGGACAAATGTTCAGGTTAGGCTCTAATATGAAGGCGCTGGTGATATAGGAACAGGACAAATGTTCAGATTAGGCTTTAATATGATGGCGCTGATGATATAGGAAAAGGACAAATGTTCAGGTTAGGCTCTAATATGATGGCGCTGGTGATATAGGAACATGACAGATGTTCAGGTTAGGCTCTAATATGATGGCGCTGGTGATATAGGAACAGGACAAATGTTCAGGTTAGGCTCTAATATGAAGGCGCTGGTGATATAGGAACAGGACAAATGTTCAGGTTAGACTCTAATATGATGGCGCTGATGATATAGGAACAGGACAGATGTTCAGGTTAGACTCTAATATGATGGCGCTGATGATATAGGAACAGAACAAATGTTCAGATTAGACTCTAATATGATGGCGCTGATGATATAGGAACAGGACAGATGTTCAGGTTAGACTCTAATATGATGGCGCTGGTGATATAGGAACAGGACACATGTTCAGGTTAGGCTCTAATATGTTGGCGCTGATGATATAGGAACAGGACAAATGTTCAGGTTAGGCTCTAATATGAAGGCACTGATGATATAGGAACAGGACAAATGTTCAGGTTAGACTCTAATATGATGGCGCTGATGATATAGGAACAGGACAGATGTTCAGGTTAGACTCTAATATGATGGCGCTGATGATATAGGAACAGGACAAATGTTCAGGTTAGACTCTAATATGATGGCGCTGATGATATAGGAACAGGACAGATGTTCAGGTTAGACTCTAATATGATGGCGCTGATGATATAGGAACAGGACAGATGTTCAGGTTAGGCTCTAATATGGCGCTGATGATATAGGAACAGGACAGATGTTCAGGTTAGGCTCTAATATGATGGCGCTGATGATATAGGAACAGGACAGATGTTCAGGTTAGGTTCTAATATGATGGCGCTGATGATATAGGAACAGGACAAGTGTTCAGGTTAGGCTCTAATATGTTGGCGCTGATGATATAGGAACAGGACAGATGTTCTGGTTAGGCTCTAATATGAAGGCGCTGATGATATAGGAACAGGACAAATGTTCAGGTTAGGCTCTAATATGATGGCGCTGGTGATATAGGAACAGGACAAATGTTCAGGTTAGGCTCTAATATGATGGCGCTGGTGATATAGGAACAGGACAAATGTTCAGGTTAGGATCTAATATGAAGGCGCTGGTGATATAGGAACAGGACAAATGTTCAGGTTAGGCTCTAATATGATGGCGCTGGTGATAAAGGAACAAGACAAATGTTCAGGTTAGGCTCTAATATGATGGCGCTGATGATATAGGAACAGGACAAATGTTCAGGTTAGGCTCTAATATGAAGGCGCTTTTGATATAGGAACAGGACAAATGTTCAGGTTAGGCTCTAATATGAAGGCGCTGGTGATATAGGAACAGGACAAATGTTCAGATTAGGCTCTAATATGATGGCGCTGATGATATAGGAAAAGGACAAATGTTCAGGTTAGGCTTTAATATGATGGCGCTGATGATATAGGAAAAGGACAAATGTTCAGGTTAGGCTCTAATATGATGGCGCTGATGATATAGGAACAGGACAAATGTTCAGGTTAGGCTCTAATATGAAGGCGCTTTTGATATAGGAACAGGACAAATGTTCAGGTTAGGCTCTAATATGAAGGCGCTGGTGATATAGGAACAGGACAAATGTTCAGATTAGGCTCTAATATGATGGCGCTGATGATATAGGAAAAGGACAAATGTTCAGGTTAGGCTCTAATATGATGGCGCTGGTGATATAGGAACAGGACAGATGTTCAGGTTAGGCTCTAATATGATGGCGCTGATGATATAGGAACAGGACAGATGTTCAGGTTAGGCTCTAATATGAAGGCGCTGATGATATAGGAACAGGACAGATGTTCAGGTTAGGCTCTAATATGATGGCGCTGGTGATATAGGAACAGGACAAATGTTCAGGTAAGGCTCTAATATGATGGCGCTGGTGATATAGGAACAGGACAAATGTTCAGGTTAGGCTCTAATATGAAGGCGCTGATGATATAGGAACAGTTAATCAACCAAATAAACAACTATATCTGTGGTCGTGTATCTGTATAAATACATAACCTATAAATATGAAACAAAAACACTATGGTTGTTTCATATTTATAGGTGTTATGATATAGGAACAGCACAAATGTTCAGGTTAGGCTCTAATATGAAGGCGCTGATGATATAGGAACAGGACAAATGTTCAGGTTAGGCTCTAATATGATGGCGCTGATGATATAGGAACAGGACAGATGTTCAGGTTAGGCTCTAATATGAAGGCGCTGATGATATAGGAACAGGACAGATGTTCACTTTAGGCTCTAATATGAAGGTGCTGATGATATAGGAACAGGACAGATGTTCAGGTTAGGCTCTAATATGATGGCGCTGGTGATATAGGAACAGGACAAATGTTCAGGTTAGGCTCTAATATGATGGCGCTGGTGATATAGGAACAGGACAAATGTTCAGGTTAGGCTCTAATATGAAGGCGCTGATGATATAGGAACAGGACAAATGTTCAGGTTAGGTTCTAATATGATTGTGCTGATGATATAGGAACAGGACAGATGTTCAGGTTAGGCTCTAATATGATTGTGCTGATGATATAGGAACAGGACAAATGTTCAGGTTATGTTCTAATATGATTGTGCTGATGATAGAGGAACAGGACAGATGTTCAGGTTAGGCTCTAATATGAAGGCGCTGGTGATATAGGAACAGGACAGATTTTCAGGTTAGCCTCTAATATGAAGGCGCTGGTGATATAGGAACAGGACATATGTTCAGATTAGGCTCTAATATGATGGCGCTGGTGATATAGGAACAGGACAAATGTTCAGGTTAGGCTCTAATATGATTGTGCTGATGATATAGGAACAGGACAAATGTTCAGGTTAGGTTCTAATATGATTGCGCTGATGATATAGGAACAGGACAGATGTTCAGGTTAGGCTCTAATATGAAGGCGCTGGTGATATAGGAACAGGACAGATGTTCAGGTTAGGCTCTAATATGATGGCGCTAATGACATAGGAACAGGACAAATGTTCAGGTTAGGTTCTAATATGATGGCGCTGGTGATATAGGAACAGGACAAATGTTCAGGTTAGGCTCTAATACGATGGCGCTGATTATATAGGAACAGGACAAATGTTCAGGTTAGGCTCTAATACGATGGCGTTGATGATATAGGAACAGGACAGATGTTCAGGTTAGGCTCTAATATGATGGCGCTGATGATACAGGAACAGGACAGATGTTCAGGTTAGGCTCTAATATGATGGCGCTGATGATATAGGGACAGGACAGATGTTCAGGTTAGGCTCTAATATGATGGCGCTGGTGATATAGGAACAGGACAGATGTTCAGGTTAGGCTCTAATATGATGGCGCTGGTGATATAGGAACAGGACAAATGTTCAGGTTAGGCTCTAATATGATGGCGCTGATGATATAGGAACAAGACACATGTTCAGGTTAGGCTCTAATATGATGGCGCTAATGATATAGGAACATGACAGATGTTCAGGTTAGGCTCTAATATGATGGCGCTGGTGATATAGGAACAGGACAAATGTTCAGGTTAGGCTCTAATATGAAGGCGCTGGTGATATAGGAACAGGACAAATGTTCAGATTAGGCTCTAATATGATGGCGATGGTGATATAGGAACAGGACAAATGTTCAGGTTAGGCTCTAGTATGATGGCGCTGGTGATATAGGAACAGGACAAATGTTCAGGTTAGGCTCTAATATCATGGCGCTGATGATATAGAAACAGGACAAATGTTCAGGCAAGGCTCTAATATGAAGGCGCTGGTGATGTAGGAACAGGACAGATGATCAGGTTAGGTTCTAATATGATGGCACTGATGATATAGGAACAGGACAGATGTTCAGGTTAGGCTCTAATATGATTGTGCTGGTGATATAGGAACAGGACAAATGTTCAGGTTAGGCTCTAATATGAAGGCGCTGATGATATAGGAACAGGACAAATGTTCAGGTTAGGTTCTAATATGATTGTGCTGATGATATAGGAACAGGACAGATGTTCAGGTTAGGCTCTAATATGATTGTGCTGATGATATAGGAACAGGACAAATGTTCAGGTTATGTTCTAATATGATTGTGCTGATGATATAGGAACAGGACAGATGTTCAGGTTAGGCTCTAATATGAAGGCGCTGGTGATATAGGAACAGGACAGATTTTCAGGTTAGCCTCTAATATGAAGGCGCTGGTGATATAGGAACAGGACATATGTTCAGATTAGGCTCTAATATGATGGCGCTGGTGATATAGGAACAGGACAAATGTTCAGGTTAGGCTCTAATATGATTGTGCTGATGATATAGGAACAGGACAAATGTTCAGGTTAGGTTCTAATATGATTGCGCTGATGATATAGGAACAGGACAGATGTTCAGGTTAGGCTCTAATATGAAGGCGCTGGTGATATAGGAACAGGACAGATGTTCAGGTTAGGCTCTAATATGATGGCGCTAATGACATAGGAACAGGACAAATGTTCAGGTTAGGTTCTAATATGATGGCGCTGGTGATATAGGAACAGGACAAATGTTCAGGTTAGGCTCTAATACGATGGCGCTGATTATATAGGAACAGGACAAATGTTCAGGTTAGGCTCTAATACGATGGCGTTGATGATATAGGAACAGGACAGATGTTCAGGTTAGGCTCTAATATGATGGCGCTGATGATACAGGAACAGGACAGATGTTCAGGTTAGGCTCTAATATGATGGCGCTGATGATATAGGGACAGGACAGATGTTCAGGTTAGGCTCTAATATGATGGCGCTGGTGATATAGGAACAGGACAGATGTTCAGGTTAGGCTCTAATATGATGGCGCTGGTGATGTAGGAACAGGACAAATGTTCAGGTTAGGCTCTAATATGATGGCGCTGATGATATAGGAACAAGACAAATGTTCAGGTTAGGCTCTAATATGATGGCGCTGATGATATAGGAACATGACAGATGTTCAGGTTAGGCTCTAATATGATGGCGCTGGTGATATAGGAGCATGACAGATGTTCAGGTTAGGCTCTAATATGAAGGCGCTGGTGATATAGGAACAGGACAAATGTTCAGATTAGGCTCTAATATGATGGCGATGGCGATATAGGAACAGGACAAATGTTCAGGTTAGGCTCTAGTATGATGGCGCTGGTGATATAGGAACAGGACAAATGTTCAGGTTAGGCTCTAATATCATGGCGCTGATGATATAGAAACAGGACAAATGTTCAGGCAAGGCTCTAATATGAAGGCGCTGGTGATGTAGGAACAGGACAGATGATCAGGTTAGGTTCTAATATGATGGCACTGATGATATAGGAACAGGACAGATGTTCAGGTTAGGCTCTAATATGATTGTGCTGGTGATATAGGAACAGGACAAATGTTCAGATTAGGCTCTAATATGAAGGTGCTGGTGATATAGGAACAGGACAGATGTTCAGGTTAGGCTCTAATATGATGGCGCTGATGATATAGCAACAGGACAAATGTTCAGGTTAGGCTCTAATATGAAGGCGCTGATGATATAGGAACAGGACAAATGTTCAGGTTAGGCTCTAATATGAAGGCTCTGATGATATAGGAACAGCACAAATGTTCAGGTTAGGCTCTAATATGATGGCGCTGATGATATAGGAACAGGACAGATGTTCAGGTTAGGCTCTAATATGATGGCGCTGGTGATATAGGAACAGGAGAAATGTTCAGGTTAGGCTCTAGTATGATGGCGCTGATGATATAGGAACAGGACAAATGTTCAGGTTAGGCTCTAATATGAAGGCGCTGATGATATAGGAACAGGACAAATGTTCAGGTTAGGCTCTAATATGAAGGCTCTGATGATATAGGAACAGCACAAATGTTCAGGTTAGGCTCTAATATGATGGCGCTGATGATATTGGAACAAGACAAATGTTCAGGTTAGGCTCTAATATGATGGCGCTGATAATATAGGAACAGGACAGATGTTCAGGTTACGCTCTAATATGAGGCTATAATATGATGGCGTTGATGATATAGGAACAGGGCAGATGTTCAGGTTAGGCTCTAATATGATGGAGCTGATGATATAGGAACAGGACAAATGTTCAGATTAGGCTCTAATATGATGGCGCTGATAATATAGGAACAGGACAGATGTTCAGGTTACGCTCTAATATGATGCTATAATATGATGGCGCTGAAGATATAGGAACAGGGCAGATGTTCAGGTTAGGCTCTAATATGATGGAGCTGATGATATAGGAACAGGACAAATGTTCAGGTTAGGCTCTAATATTTAGGCGCTGATGATATAGGATGGAGAAACATGACAGTAACACTGTAGCCTGGGACCGTCAGTAATCTGCCAGTGCAAACAGGCCACCATCACCCAGCGAGGAACCAAGCGCGTCTTCATCAGGTGACTGATCGTTTATGCTGCACAGAGATGATCATTCTCGGCAGCACATCATCCTGTGTAAGGACCCGCGGTGCCGATAACAATGGCAGCCTGTGCTCAGTGATCCGTCTGTTACTGATTGTTCTGCCTGTGTGAACCTGAACCGTCTGCCGATCAGTATCTACTATTTAATGTCTGCGCATGACAGTCTGGGAAGCTGATAATCCAGCACTTGTTTATAGGACAGCAATGTAAATCCTGCACAACCATGAACCCATATTACACTAGAAAGAAGAAAAACGCAGAAAAAGGTCTCATTAATCCATGTAAGCGCTTGCTCCTCAGAGGTGGTAGAGAACATGTTCCCAAATTAGTGTTTACAGAGAGCCAGTTGCAAAACTGAAGATGGCAGTCGTAATAAATGAATGATTGGCCTCAGATCTACCAGTAAAGTTTAGCGCTGGTAGGACGGGAAGATTGGCCCACGTATTATGTTGTAATGCAATTACACTGACCTTCCTGATAAGGAACATGTCCTAATACTGCACTGATGATCCGGGCATGGTCTAGTCACTGCATTCTAGGTGTATGTATAGCTAACGTTTACATGAAATCAGTACTGCAACAAGCAATGGAAAATATGTCTGCAGTTTTGGGCCCTTTAAAAAAAAGGATATATTGTATATATATCTGGCAAAAATTAAAATAATAACAAAAAAAATGCATTGCTTGCAGACCACAAATAATGCAAAAAAACAACAACAAAAAACAAGTTCATGATCATTTAGAAACAACAATACTAATGTCTTAACTCAGGAAGAGTTCAGAAATGATTATTTTGTGGAATAACCATGATTATTAATCACAGCTTTTCCCTGACGAAGGAGAATCTTCCGAAATGCGCGTCGGGTGAGCGCAGGTTCGGGACTCAGCCTACCCCCCAGGTATATATAATATATATTGCTGTGCTATCTTATCCTTGGTGTATGGTTACACGTTGTCTGATCTTCATGCAGGTCCTTGCACTTGGGCACTTTAAATCTATTAGCTTGTGTTTTATACATAATCATTTACCTTTTTTTGCACAGTGCTGTTGAGCTTTTTGTGTTACATTCTAAAAAAAATTTTTGTATATATATTTATATATATACTAGATTGTGGCCCGATTCTAACGCATCGGGTATTCTAGGATATGCATGTCCCCGTAGTATATGGACAATGATGATTCCAGAATTCGCGGCAGACTGTGCCCGTCGCTGATTGTTCGAGGCAACCTTTATGACATCATCGTCGCCATGGCAACCATTATGACATCTATGTCGATACTGTGCCCGTCGCTGAATCAGAAACGTGAGATGTCAACGTCCTTTATGACATCATCGTCGCTGTGCCCGTTGCTGATTGGTCGAGGCCTGGCGGCCTCGACCAATCAGACGCGGGATTTCTACGTCCTTTATGACATCATCATCGCTGTGCCCGTTGCTGATTGGTCGAGGCCTGGCGGCCTCGACCAATCAGAGAGCCGGGATTTCCAGGACAGACAGACAGACAGACAGACGGAAAAACCCTTAGGCAATTATATATATAGATATATATATATATATATATATATATATTTTTATACACATTTTTTTATATATATCGCACTATAAATGGTATATCTTTTTGCACTCTTTGATATGCACAACTGAAAAATCCTTTTATATATATATATATATACAGTGGGGCAAAAAAGTATTTAGTCAGTCAGCAATAGTGCAAGTTCCACCACTTAAAAAGATGAGAGGCGTCTGTAATTTACATCATAGGTAGACCTCAACTATGGGAGACAAACTGAGAAAAAAAAATCCAGAAAATCACATTGTCTGTTTTTTTATCATTTTTTTTGCATATTATGGTGGAAAATAAGTATTTGGTCAGAAACAAACAATCAAGATTTCTGGCTCCCACAGACCTGTAACTTCTTTTTTAAGAGTCTCCTCTTTCCTCCACTCATTACCTGTAGTAATGGCACCTGTTTAAACTTGTTATCAGTATAAAAAGACACCTGTGCACACCCTCAAACAGTCTGACTCCAAACTCCACTATGGTGAAGACCAAAGAGCTGTCAAAGGACACCAGAAACAAAATTGTAGCCCTGCACCAGGCTGGGAAGACTGAATCTGCAATAGCCAACCAGCTTGGAGTGAAGAAATCAACAGTGGGAGCAATAATTAGAAAATGGAAGACATACAAGACCACTGATAATCTCCCTCGATCTGGGGCTCCACGCAAAATCCCACACCGTGGGGTCAGAATGATCACAAGAACGGTGAGCAAAAATCCCAGAACCACGCGGGGGGACCTAGTGAATGAACTGCAGAGAGCTGGGACCAATGTAACATGGCTTACTATAAGTAACACACTACGCCACCATGGACTCAGATCCTGCAGTGCCAGACGTGTCCCACTGCTTAAGCCAGTACATGTCCGGGCCCGTCTGAAGTTTGCTAGAGAGCATTTGGATGATCCAGAGGAGTTTTGGGAGAATGTCCTATGGTCTGATGAAACCAAACTGGAACTGTTTGGTAGAAACACAACTTGTCGTGTTTGGAGGAAAATGAATACTGAGTTGCATCCATCAAACACCATACCTACTGTAAAGCATGGTGGTGGAAACATCATGCTTTGGGGCTGTTTCTCTGCAAAGGGGCCAGGACGACTGATCCGGGTACATGAAAGAATGAATGGGGCCATGTATCGTGAGATTTTGAGTGCAAACCTCCTTCCATCAGCAAGGGCACTGAAGATGAAATGTGGCTGGGTCTTTCAACATGACAATGATCCAAAGCACACCGCCAGGGCAACGAAGGAGTGGCTTCGTAAGAAGCATTTCAAGGTCCTGGAGTGGCCTAGCCAGTCTCCAGATCTCAACCCTTATAGAAAACCTTTGGAGGGAGTTGAAAGTCTGTGTTGCCAAGCGAAAAGCCATAAACATCACTGCTCTAGAGGAGATCTGCATGGAGGAATGGGCCAACATACCAACAACAGTGTGTGGCAACCTTGTGAAGACTTACAGAAAACGTTTGACCTCTGTCATTGCCAACAAAGGATATATTACAAAGTATTGAGATGAAATTTTGTTTCTGACCAAATACTTATTTTCCACCATAATATGCAAATAAAATGTTAAAAAAACAGACAATGTGATTTTCTGGATTTTTTTTTCTCAGTTTGTCTCCCATAGTTGAGGTCTACCTATGATGTAAATTACAGACGCCTCTCATCTTTTTAAGTGGTGGAACTTGCACTATTGCTGACTGACTAAATACTTTTTTGCCCCACTGTATATATATTTTTTTATATCGGGGGCTTTTTGCTGGGTATGATTATTATCCTATGTAATCCTGTTCTTGCGCTTTTCTTTACATTTTTAAACAATTTTTATGTAATCATTGCCATTCTTATAAATAAAGGCTTATTTTAATTATTCCCGTGCTCATTTACTATCTGGTGACTTCTTGTTCCGTGTTGGTTCGGCTTTTGTCTCTTCTCTAGAGACGTTGTCAGTAGTTTATACAATAAAAGAACAATTTACATTTTACTCAAAAATATACGTATAAAGAGAAAAATCAGACAAACTGAAAATTTTACAGTGGTCTCTTAACTTTTGCCAGAGCTGTATATGTATACACATGGGCAGACATACCACATGTGCAGCCGATGCAGCTGCACAGGGGCCCAGGAGGACAGGGGGCCCGATCAGCTGCTGAAATAATATGCTCTCTCATAGAGCCAGCGGCTGCATCTACACTAAGAGGAGAGGAAGGGGGCCCGTACCTGAGTCTTTTGCTGTCAGGAGGGGCCTCTTCCTCTCCTCTGAGTTGATGCTGCCGCTTGCTCTATGGTGAAGGAGCCCAGGATCTCTGGACATGCCCCCGGCTTCTCTACAGCTTGTAGGCAGGAACAGGCCTGGTAAGTATAGCTGATCTTAGCCAGTCCTGCCTCTGACTGCTGCTGGGAACAGCCTCTGAGCAGTCAGTACATCTGACACCTCTCCTGCCTCCTAAGCAGTTCTGACAACTGAACTGCCTAATGTTCATATGAGCTATCACACCAATCCCCCCTGCCCCTGTATCTACCTCCACCCCCTGTACTGAGGGGGCTTTATTGGAAAACCGCTGCACGGGCCCAGTCAGAAGCAGGAGCTGCAGTGTGAATACTGCCTGAGTGGGCCAGTGCAGCCATTCCTCAATAAATACCCCTCAGTGCTACGGGGAGGGGAAGTTGAGGTGATGGCTGATGTTCACATGGGTCAGGCACCTGCCAGAACTTCTCAGGAGGAAGGAAGAGATGTGTCAGCTGTACTGACTGCTGGAAGGCTGTTCTGTGCAGCTATCAGAGGTAGTGAAGAGGCAGAAGGACTGGTGACAGCTGGAGATCTGGCCAGTAAGAGCTGATAGAGGACTGAAGACCCCCAGGATGGC
Source organism: Ranitomeya imitator (assembly GCF_032444005.1). Classification (NCBI taxonomy): domain Eukaryota; kingdom Metazoa; phylum Chordata; class Amphibia; order Anura; family Dendrobatidae; genus Ranitomeya; species Ranitomeya imitator. Next base: position 433,706,769 of record NC_091285.1, read on the forward strand.
GCAGCCGCAGATGGAAGAATGCACCTGCCAGAGGGACGACATGTGTAAGTAATAATATGTGTGCAGACTTACCTGAGTAACAGTAATCTCTGTGTGTATAATGTATAATATATACACACACTGTCATTTATCGACATGTACTTTGGTTATCTGTGCAGGTATGTTATATATATACAGTACAGACCAAAGGTTTGGACACACCTTCTCATTTAAAGATTTTTCTGTATTTTCATGACTATGAAAATTATACATTCACACTGAAGGCATCAAAACTATGAATTAACACATGTGGAATTATATACTTAACTAAAAAGTGTGAAACAACTGAAATTATTTCTTATATTCTAGGTTCTTCAAAGTAGCCACCTTTTGATGACTGCTTTGCACACTCTTGGCATTCTCTTGATGAGCAACAAGAGGTAGTCACCGGTGTTATGATCCGGTGACCTTGGAGCAGCATGAAAACTTTCACTGGAGTAGGTGGTAACTATACTGACCGCAAATCCTGATCTTAACACCGCAACTAGAAGTAGCCGTGGGGTGTACCTAACAAGCCCTAGACACCTCGTCACAGCCGGAGGACTAAATACCCCTAAAGATGGAAATAGGAATACTACCTTGCCTCAGAGCAGAACCCCAAAGGATAGGCAGCCCCCCACAAATATTGGCTGTGAGTAGGAGAGGAAAGACACACACAGTCAGAAAACAGGATTTAGAACAAGAGTCCACTCTAGCTAAAATAGTAAAGGATAGAACAGAGTTCTGTGCGGTCAGTATTAAAACCCTTCCAAAAATATCCACAGCAGATTATACAAAAAATTCCTCCATCTAACTGAAGACGTGGAATGTATATCTGCAACTCCAGAGACTACTAAACTCAGAGCAGGAATACAATAAAAAAACAAGCACACAGCTTGTGTGCCATAGAAAAAGAAACAGACACTTATCTTTGCTGAATTGGCAGCTAAGCAGGAGAAGCCAGACAGAGATCCAAGACTTCCGAAGAAACATTGACAACTGGCAAGGACTAATGAGTCCTGCAAACCTAAATACCCCAGTCAGAATTGCAATCAGCAGAAACACCTGTCCAGGACTGCAGCCCAGAGACAACTGCATTACCACCTACAACCACCGGAGGGAGCCCAAAAGCAGAATTCACAACACACCGGGAATGGTCTTCCAACAATCTTGAAGAAGTTCCCAGAGATGCTTAGCACTTGGCCCTTTTGCCTTCACTCTGCAGTCCAGCTCATCCCAAACCATCTCGATCGGGTTCAGGTCTGGTGACTGTGGAGGCCAGGTCATCTGGCGTAGCACCCCATCACTCTCCTTCTTGGTCAAATAGCCCTTACACAGCCTGGAGGTGTGTTTGGGGTCATTGTCCTGTCGAAAAATAAGTGATGGTCCAACTAAAGGCAAACCGGATGGAATAGCATGCCGCTGCAAGATGCTGTGGTAGCCATGCTGGTTCAGTATGCCTTCAATTTTGAATAAATTCCCAACAGTGTCGCCAACAAAGCACCCCCATACCATCACACCTCCTCCTCCATGCTTCACGGTGGGAACCAGGCATTTAGAGTCCATCCGTTCACCTTTTCTGCGTCGCACAAAGACACGGTAGTTGGAACCAAAGATCTCAAATTTGGACTCATCAGACCAAAGCACAGATTTCCACTGGTCTAATGTCCATTCCTTGTGTTCTTTAGCCCACACAAGTCTCTTCTGCTTGTTGCCTGTCCTTAGCAGTGGTTTCCCAGCAGCTATTTTACCATGAAGGCCTGCTGCACAAAGTCTCCTCTTAACAGTTCAAGTTACTAATACTGACCTACAAATCCATCCACAACCTGTCTCCTCCATATATCTCTGAACTAATCTCCCGATATCTTCCCTCACGTGATCTCCGGTCCTCCCAAGACCTCCTTCTCTCCTCCACACTTATTCGCTCCTCATCCAACCGCCTCCAAGACTTCTCCCGAATATCCCCCATCCTCTGGAATTCTTTGCCCCAACACGTCCGACTATCAACCACATTCGGATCTTTTAGACGGAACCTGAAACCCCATCTCTTCAGGAAAGCCTACAGCCTGCACTGACCCCGCTGCCGCCTCATCACTACCGAAGCTACCACCTCACCAACGCCGGAGCTCCTGCAACCCTCAACCTACTGTCTCCTTCCACATAATCCTGTAGAATGTAAGCCCGCAAGGGCAGGGTCCTCGCCCCTCTGTATCATTGTCATTGTTAGTTTGTTTACTGTAAGTGATATCTGTAACTTGTATGTAACCCCTTCTCATGTAAAGCACCATGGAATCAATGGAGCTATATAAATAAATAATAATAATAACAGTTGTTGTAGAGATGTGTCTGCTGCTAGAACTCTGTGTGGCATTGACCTGGTCTCTAATCTGAGCTGCTGTTAACCTGCGAGAGGTGACTCTTGGTCTTCCTTTCCTGAGGCGGTCCTCATGTGAGCCAGTTTCTTTGTAGCGCTTGATGGTTTTTGCCACTGCACCTGGGGACACTTTCAAAGTTTTCCCAATTTTTCGGACTGATTGACCTTCATTTCTTAAAGTAATGATGGACACTCGTTTTTCTTTACTTAGCTGCTTTTTTCTTGCCATAATACAAATTCTAACAGTCTATTCAGTAGGACTATCAGATGTGTATCTACCAGACACAACACAACTGATGGTCCCAACCCCATTTATAAGGCAAGAAATCCCACTTATTAAACCTGACAGGGCACAGCTGTGCAGTGAAAACCATTCCCGGTGACTACCTCTTGAAACTCATCAAGAGAATGCCAAGAGTGTGCAAAGCAGTCATCAAAGCAAAAGGTGGCTACTTTGAGGAACCTAGAATATAAGATATTTTCAGTTGTTTCACACTTTTTTGTTAAGTATATAATTCCACATGTGTTAATTCATAGTTTTGATGCCTTCAGTGTGAATGTACAATTTTCATAGTCATGAAAATACAGAAAAATCTCAAAATGAGAAGGCGTGTCCAAACTTTTGGTCTGTACTGTATGTACGTGAGACACAGTAAACAGTATGTGTAAAGGTAAAAATCACTTAAGGTAGATTTCCCGGGGCCAAGCAAATCGTCAGTGCAGCTGCATCGTGCCCAGAAGTGGAGTGCGGCCACTGACACCAGCGAATATTTCAGCTCCATCTGCATCCTCGGACTCACATTCAGCTGAAATATATTGCAGCGGAGGTGATCCACCAGTTCTGCTGCAGTACACGCACTGACCAGTTTGCGTCCAGGATCTGTCTCGTTGTGCCTATGAATGGGCATATGGCAGTGACAACATGAGCGATGGTGGGGATGCTGAAGTCAGTTGGCTGCTCTTGCACCGGTTGCAGATGAGAACGCCGTGTGGCATGGGAGCGGAGAAAGGTGAGTAGAATTGAGGTTTTTTTCATGTGTTTTTTCATGTGTTACAGAAGAAAAATGATTCATTAATGATCTGGTAGAAGGTTTACACAGTAAAATATCGATATTTGCAGATGATACAAAACTATGTAAAGCAGTTAATACAAGAGAAGATAGTATTCTGCTACAGATGGATCTGGATAAGTTGGAAACTTGGGCTGAAAGGTGGCAGATGAGGTTTAACAATGATAAATGTAAGGTTATACACATGGGAAGAAGGAATCAATATCACCATTACACACTGAATGGGAAACCACTGGGTAAATCTGACAGGGAGAAGGACTTGGGGATCCTAGTTAATGATAAACTTACCTGGAGCAGCCAGTGCCAGGCAGCAGCTGCCAAGGCAAACAGGATCATGGGGTGCATTAAAAGAGGTCTGGATACACATGATGAGAGCATTATACTGCCTCTGTACAAATCCCTAGTTAGACCGCACATGGAGTACTGTGTCCAGTTTTGGGCACCGGTGCTCAGGAAGGATATAATGGAACTAGAGAGAGTACAAAGGAGGGCAACAAAATTAATAAAGGGGATGGGAGAACTACAATACCCAGATAGATTAGCGAAATTAGGATTATTTAGTCTAGAAAAAAGACGACTGAGGGGCGATCTAATAACCATGTATAAGTATATAAGGGGACAATACAAATATCTCGCTGAGGATCTGTTTATACCAAGGAAGGTGACGGGCACAAGGGGGCATTCTTTGCGTCTGGAGGAGAGAAGGTTTTTCTACCAACATAGAAGAGGATTCTTTACTGTTAGGGCAGTGAGAATCTGGAATTGCTTGCCTGAGGAGTTGGTGATGGCGATCTCAGTCGAGGGGTTCAAGAGAGGCCTGGATGTCTTCCTGGAGCAGAACAATATTGTATCATACAATTAGGTTCTGTAGAAGGACGTAGATCTGGGGATTTATTATGATGGAATATAGGCTGAACTGGATGGACAAATGTCTTTTTTCGGCCTTACTAACTATGTTACTATGTTACTATGTAAAAAGACAAATTATCAGAGAAAGGGGCATGTAGTGCTATGCCCGGCATGGTGTCCCCTCCTCTCTAAATGAAGGGATGCCAGCTTACTCATCGGCCCATGGCGCTGTCCCCAGCATGCTCCTGCCTTCTACCTCCACTATGCACTCTGCACTGTGTCCCAACAGTGTGCCTAGGGTGCGTGTGCCCGCGCTCCCCTGTTCTAAAAGGGGCAGCATGGGCAGCATGGTAAATGCTCCCAGCAAGAGCTTGGAGGCATTTAGTTAAATGTGTGTTCACTCCCAGTCGATAGCTTGGAAAAATCCTGTATAAAAATATCTTGTATAAAAATCACCGTCCCCAACAGGGTGCCTAAGCAATCCCTGTAGTTACGGTGGGGGAAATAAGTATGTGATCCCTTGATGATTTTGTAAGTTTTCCCACTGGCAAAGACATGAACAGTCTATAATTTTAAGGGTCTGTTAATTTTAACATTGAGAGATAGAATATCAAAAATAAAATCCAGAAAATCATTTTGTGTAAAATATAAATATATATACAGCTGTCTTTACTGCAGGTAACGAGTTGATTAGGAGCATCTAACTGGTCTGTAGAAGTCAGAACTCTTAATGGTTGGTAAGGGATCCAATACTTATTTTTCACTGCAAAATGCAAGTAAATATATATATATAATATATAAAGCTGAATGTGTGTGTGTGTGTGTGTGTGTGTGTGTGTGTGTATGTGTGTATGTCCGGGATTGGCAACTGCACCATCGCAGCTACAGCCACAAAATTTGCACAGTCACACGTCTGGACCCCGAGAGCGTCATAGGCTATGTTGTGAGGTGAAATTTTAACCCCGCGCTTTCCAATTCACCAATTTTGCCCCTATCTACATAATGGGGAAAAAGTGAAAGGAAAAGTGTTGGAGACAAATTGACAGCTGCCAGATGTGAACAAGGGGGACTTAAAGAGTGAGAGCGATGGCGCCAAAGAGTATATACCGTACAGTTGCTAAGATGGGGCCCCGACATGGGATACTCACCACACACGGGGATATGAATACACACACAAAACGCGCCAAACACTACCACGTGCTTGAACACATATACCACCCTACGGTAGTAATGGACAGGACTGATTACCTTGAGGAAGTATTTAGACAATTAGGTGACACTACGGTGTACAAGGTAATATCACACAACCCTTTAAACCGGTTGGTCCAAAAAATTGCGCCTATCGTAGACTTTCACTTCCAAACAGGCACTATAGATAGCAAAATGAGGGATTTCCTCATTAAAAGGGATCCCATTACCCCCATATTTTATATTTTGCCTAAAATACATAAAAGACTAGTCAAACCACCTGGCCGGCCTATTGATTCGGTCCTGTCACCATTATCGATGGCGCTTGAGAAAATTCTAACGCCACTAGTTAAAACCACCCGCTCCTTTCTGTTGGATACTAATGACTTTATTCAAGTCATTAGATCTTTAGGCCCCATATCCCCTTCTTCCCTTTTGATTACCTGGGATGTTAATAGCTTGTACACATCGATAGTCCATGAGAAAGGCCTAGCAGCTATGGATAGACTCCTGAGTGAGAACAAAGTAGACCTCAAAATCCGTCATCTCTGTGCCGACCTTTTGGGCCTGGTACTCAAAGAAAACTACTTCATGTTTCAGGACACCTTTTATGCCCAACTACAAGGCACAGCAATGGGCGTGAATGTAGCGCCTCCCTACGCTGTAGCATATATGGCGGCCTTCGAAAATGACTTTGTGTACAACCATCCCTTATTCATTACTCACTGTAGGGTTTGGTGGAGATATATCGATGATATATTTTGCGTATGGGACGGTTCAATTGAATCACTTCTGCCTTTTGACCAACACATCAATAGTATCTGGCCTGAACTTAAATTCTCTATACAACATGACACACACAGGATCAGCTTTTTGGACACCTTGATTTACAAGGAGAGGGGGGGCATTTTGGCTATTGACCTATTCATTAAACCAATGGATCGCAATGGTCTATTACACTTCACCAGCTGCCACCCACCCTCTATTAAGAACTCTATTCCTAAATCACAGTTTCATAGGGTTGACAGGATTGTCTCCGATGAAAATATCAAAAAACTAGACTCACTGAGATGGAAAAAAAATTCACTGACAGGGGATATCCCCATGGGGTACTGACAGAGGCCAAATGGAATTTATCAAATAGTAAACCCAAGGATAATCAAAAGAGAATCCCCTATGTCACAACTTTCCACCCGTTCTCTGGCCTAGTACAGTCTACCATTAGGAAACACTGGAACATTTTAACAAAAAGCTATCCGAAAATTCCAGAGTTCAAAGTGCCTTTCCTGTCATGTTTTAAGCAGGCAAGGAACCTTAAGGATAGGTTAGTCAATGCAGATGTTGGCCCAGGCACAATGGTCCCCAAACAAGCCTTCTTACAAACTCAGAGACAAGGCACATTTCCCTGCCTAAACTGCCTTCAGTGCAGCAACGTACAAAAGGGTCCCTCGGTTTTTTACCCACAAACTGTTAGGGCTATCCCTATTAAGGGTTTTTACACCTGTGAGTCCACATTTGTTGTCTATCTTATCAAATGCCCTTGCAGCTTGGCTTATGTGGGCGAAACTACACAAACAGTTAGGGATAGAGTGACCCAACATAAATCCACCATTCGATGCAATAAGACGCACCTCCCCCTCCCACATCATTTTTCCGAAAAGAATCATAACATTGCCCAACTCCGGTTCCAGGTTCTAGAACAGATAGACATCCCTAGAAGGGGCCAAAACCGTATTAAAATGATCCAAAGGAGGGAAGCATGCTGGATTTACACACTACAGACCCTAGAACCAAAGGGATTAAACAGGGACTATGACATCTCAGCTTTTTTGTAATATACTGTGTACATTTATAGTACAATTGTGATGTATATTGACCTTGTCTGACTAGTAATGTCTTGGTTTTAACTGTTTTAGGTTTTCTCCTTGTTCCCCCACAGAACCGTTAATTGCACCTCACGCACCGAGCACTGGTTTTACCCCATATGGTACAGTATTCCTGCAAAATGCCGTTTGATATAGAGTGTTAACCTCATCTCTATATCGCACCTGTGTGACCACCATTTAGGGACCTGTACAGATTTACATGGTTATTGTTGCCACTTTGCATATTGTTTTGGGCGCTTGTCCTCAGCCTTGCCCGTATACCAGTTCTAGCCTCCCACACAGCGGTCCGGTCACCATGTAATCCGCCCTGCCCTGCGGCTCTGTCTATACACAGCCTCTATTTGCGCAGACACAGCTCCTCTAGTCCCTGCTTCCTGTGCGCAGGCGCCGCAGGCCCCGGGGACCTTAATGGCTTTCCCCTTATCCCGGAGCCTACTCTGCGCGTGTGCAGCTTCGCCGGTCACGTGTCCTCTATGACGCGGCGGGTCAGGTGACCCGCTTGCAGCGCGCACTTAAACCCGGAAGTGCCGCTGCCTGTCAGCAGTCCTGGGAGCAACGCGACCCCTGCAACACGGCGCCGGTCTTCTGAGAGATTACAGGTACAGCAGCGCCCCTTCACAGCAGCGCTTGTCCCCCTCCTGTACTTCCCACAGCCCCGTTACCCACTCCCTGCTTCTATCTTTCACAGCGCTACCACTCCTGCGAGTGTCTCGCCCCACAGCAGCGCTTCCCCATACCTCCAGACTTTTCAAGGTAATAGCGGCTAATAAGGGGTGATTATCCTTGTGTTGGGCAGCTCAGCCAGTGCCATATGATATGTCATTCTCCTCCTCCCTGTTATGTTTTTCAGGCGCTTACTTCTCCCGGACTCTGTCTTACGCTGGCACCTTTGTGGGCCCATACATGTGTTTTGTGGCTTCCAGGTATTATTTTGGGCCTCTGGGGACGTATAACCCTGGTTATGTGCACTGCACTGTTTGTTTGCACCTACATATTCATGACCATGGCATACAGGCATAAGGTGGTCACACTTAAGGGTGGATCTGGTATTCTAGATTGATAAACAGGGCCTTATGCCCATTCGCTCCGTACGGTACCTATACAACGGCAGCAGTGTGTATATTCATGCTTTCATATTTTTATGTTTTAGGCATTCACCTTGCACCTTAGCCCTTTGACCCCGCGTCTTGGGAGGTCACTTCGTATTCTGTATCCTTTGGGGGCGGTCAGTCTGCATCCCACTCTGATAGTCCTTCGGCAGGACTTGATATCTTCACCTTACAACAATTTTCCTATACACGTTCACAGTCCATAGCATCTCTTGATCGAGGCTCACGACTCACGGAGCATCAGGCCGGATCCGTTCAAACCGCCACAATTGTTGTCTGTTACGCAACAAGTGATGTATTTTATTCTTTTGAGCAGAATGTATCACGTTTGTATCTATATCATGTACTATTTCTAAAAGAATTCTTTTGTGTTATTTTGCATATGTATTTCAGTACTCCAAAAACTATTTCTGATGAAGGTCTTGTGATTAGACCGAAAACGTTTAATTTTGAACTGGGTGCACTAAATAAACAAATTGTTCACCTCTCATCTTGCAATAAGATCTCCTGAGTGCCAAGTAATTTATTGCGTACATATACCACCCTCAGCACACATTTCACCACAAATACACCAACCTCGCCACATAAAAGTAGAAACACAAAAGTCGCCACTCAAAACTCGCCACGCGCAAAATTTGCCTCATGCAAAACTAGGCTCATGCAAAACTCGCCACACGTGCAAAACTCACCTCATGGAAAACTCGCCACATGCAAAATTTGCACACGCGGAAAAATTGCCACATGCAGAAAAGTTGCAACACATGCAAAAGTTGCCTCACACAAAACTTGCACATACTCAAAATGCACCACACATAAAACTCGCCACGCGCAAAACTCGCCATGCGCAAAACTTGCTGCACACAACTTGCTACACTCACCTGTCACATGCAACTCGACACACAAAAAGTTGCTACACGCATGTCGCCACACAAAACTCATCTCACAAAAGTCGCTACATGCATGTTGCCACACGCAACTCAGCACACACAAATTGACACATGAAACACGCCCTAAAACACACACAAGTCTGGTATTATCATTCAAAAATAAAAATCTGATTAATAAGCAGACAAACTACAAGAGCAACAAATGTACCATATAGGAAATCCGGCAGCTGGCAGTCACATGACCTGTCTATTATGTGTTGTGAATTCTGTGGCAGAGCTCCCTCCTGTGGTCACAAGTGGTACTTCGGCTGATTCTCTCTATGAGCTTCCGTTGGTGGAGGAAAGTGGTACTGCGGCTTCTGAGTTTCCTTCCTCAGGTGATGTGGTGAAGTCGTTAGGTGCTGCTCTATTTAACTCCACCTAGTGCTTTGATCCTGGCCTCCAGTCAATGTTCTAGTATTGGACTTGCTTCCTCCTGGATCGTTCCTGTGGCTTGCTGCTCTGCATAGCTAAGTTTCGCTTGTGTTATTTTTGTTATCTGTTTTTTCTGTCCAGCTTGCTTATTTGGTTTTTCTTGCCTGCTGGTAGCTCTGGGACGCAGAGGGTGTACCTCCGTGCCGTTAGTCGGTACGGAGGGTCTTTTGCCCCCTTTGCGTGGTTGTAGGGTTTTGTGTTGACCGCAAAGTTACCTTTCCTATCCTCGCTCTGTTCAGAAAGTCGGGCCTCACTTTGCTAAATCTATTTCATCTCTACGTTTGTCTTTTCATCTTAACTCACAGTCATTATATGTGGGGGGCTGCCTTTTCCTTTGGGGTATTTCTCTGAGGCAAGGTAGGCTTATTTTCTATCTTCAGGCTAGCTAGTTTCTCAGGCTGTGCCGAGTTGCATAGGGAGTGTTAGGCGCAATCCACGGCTGCCTCTAGTGTGGTTGGAGAGGATTAGGGATTGCGGTCAGCAGAGTTCCCACGTTTCAGAGCTCGTTCTATGTTTTTTGGTTTTGTCAGGTCACTGTATGTGCTCTGACTTCTATGTCCATTGTGGTACTGAATTACCAAATCACAACAGTACTGGAGGCCCAAAGTACTAATGATTCTCAATAGAGGGAAAAAAGAAGTTCTGAGACCATTTTTTTTTCTCTGCACTGTGTTTTGCCTTTTTTTCCCCTAGATATTTGGGTGGTTCAGGACACAGGTGTAGCGATGGACATTAAAGGTCTGTCTTCATGTGTGGATCAGCTCACGGCAAGAGTACAAAATATTCAAGACTTTGTGGTTCAGAATTCTATGTTAGAACCAAGAATTCCTATTCCTGATTTGTTTTTTGGAGATAGAACTAAATTTCTGAGTTTCAACAATAATTGTAAACTATTCCTGGCTTTGAAACCTCGCTCCTCTGGTGACCCAGTTCAACAAGTTAGGATCATTATTTCTTTTTTACGTGGCGACCATCAGGACTGGGCATTATCTCTTGCGCCAGGAGATCCTGCATTATGTAATATTGATGCGTTTTTCCTGGCGCTCGGATTGCTGTACGATGAGCCTAGTTCGGTGGATCAGGCAGAGAAAAATGTACTTACTCTGTGTCAGGGTCAGGATGAGATAGAGGTATATTGTCAGAAATCTAGAAAGTGGTCCGTGCTCACTCAGTGGAATGAAGGTGCGCTCGCAGCTATCTTCAGAAAGGGTCTCTCTGAAGCCCTTAAGGATGTCATGGTGGGATTTCCTATGCCTGCTCGTCTGAATGAGTCTATGTCTTTGGCCATTCAGATCGGTCGACGCTTGCGTGAGCGTAAATCTGTGCACCATTTGGCGGTATTATCTGAGCATAAACCTGAGCCTATGCAGTGCGATAGGACTTTGACCAGAGTTGAACGGCAAGAACACAGACGTCAGAATGGGCTGTGTTTCTACTGTGGTGATTCCACTCATGCTATCTCTGATTGTCCTAAGCGCACTAAGCGGTTCGCTAGGTCTGCCACCATTGGTATGGTACAGTCAAAATTTCTTTTGTCCGTTACCTTGATCTGCTCTTTGTCATCTTATTCTGTCATGGCATTTGTGGATTCAGGCGCTGCCCTGAATTTGATGGACTTGGAGTATGCTAGGCGTTGTGGGTTTTTCTTGGAGCCCTTGCAGTGTCCTATTCCATTGAGAGGAATTGATGCTACGCCTTTGGCCAAGAATAAGCCTCAGTATTGGACCCAGCTGACCATGTGCATGGCTCCTGCACATCAGGAGGTTATTCGCTTTCTGGTGTTGCATAATCTGCATGATGTGGTCGTGTTGGGGTTGCCATGGCTACAAGTCCATAATCCAGTATTAGATTGGAAATCCATGTCTGTGTCCAGCTGGGGTTGTCAGGGGGTACATGGTGATGTCCCATTTCTGTCTATTTCGTCATCCACCCCTTCTGAGGTCCCAGAGTTCTTGTCTGATTACCGGGATGTATTTGATGAGCCCAAGTCCGATACCCTACCTCCGCATAGGGATTGTGATTGTGCTATCGATTTGATTCCTGGTAGTAAATTCCCAAAAGGTCGACTGTTTAATTTATCTGTGCCTGAGCACGCCGCTATGCGGAGTTACGTGAAGGAGTCCTTGGAGAAGGGGCATATTCGCCCGTCATCGTCGCCATTGGGAGCGGGGTTCTTTTTTGTGGCCAAGAAGGATGGTTCGCTGAGACCTTGTATAGATTACCGCCTTCTAAATAAGATCACGGTTAAATTTCAGTACCCCTTGCCGCTGTTATCTGATTTGTTTGCTCGGATTAAGGGGGCTAGTTGGTTCACCAAGATAGATCTTCGTGGTGCATATAATCTTGTGCGTATTAAGCGAGGCGATGAATGGAAAACTGCATTTAATACGCCCGAGGGCCATTTTGAATACCTAGTTATGCCATTCGGACTTGCCAATGCTCCATCAGTGTTTCAGTCCTTTATGCATGACATCTTCCGAGAGTACCTGGATAAATTCCTGATTGTATACTTGGATGATATTTTGGTCTTTTCGGATGATTGGGAGTCTCATGTGAAGCAGGTCAGAACTGTGTTTCAGGTCCTGCGTGCTAATTCTTTGTTTGTGAAGGGATCAAAGTGTCTCTTTGGTGTTCAGAAGGTTTCATTTTTGGGGTTCATTTTTTCCCCTTCTACTATCGAGATGGACCCTGTTAAGGTCCAGGCCATCCATGATTGGACTCAGCCGACATCTCTGAAAAGTCTGCAAAAGTTCCTGGGCTTTGCTAATTTTTATCGTCGCTTCATCTGCAATTTTTCTAGTATTGCTAAACCATTGACCGATTTGACCAAGAAGGGTGCTGATGTGGTCAATTGGTCTTCTGCTGCTGTGGAAGCTTTTCAAGAGTTGAAGCGTCGTTTTTCTTCTGCCCCTGTGTTGTGTCAACCAGATGTTTCGCTTCCGTTCCAGGTCGAGGTTGATGCTTCTGAGATTGGAGCGGGGGCTGTTTTGTCGCAGAGAAGTTCTGATTGCTCGGTGATGAAACCATGCGCCTTCTTTTCCAGGAAGTTTTCGCCTGCTGAGCGAAATTATGATGTTGGCAATCGAGAGTTGCTGGCCATGAAGTGGGCATTCGAGGAGTGGCGTCATTGGCTTGAGGGAGCTAAGCATCGCGTGGTGGTCTTGACTGATCATAAGAACTTGACTTATCTCGAGTCTGCCAAGCGGTTGAATCCTAGACAGGCTCGTTGGTCGCTGTTTTTCGCCCGTTTTGACTTTGTGATTTCGTACCTTCCGGGCTCTAAAAATGTGAAGGCGGATGCCCTGTCTAGGAGTTTTGTGCCCGACTCTCCGGGTTTGTCTGAGCCGGCGGGTATTCTCAAAGAGGGAGTAATTGTGTCTGCCATCTCCCCTGATTTGCGGCGGGTGCTGCAAAAATTTCAGGCTAATAAACCTGATCGTTGCCCAGCGGAGAAACTGTTTGTCCCTGATAGGTGGACGAATAAAGTTATCTCTGAGGTTCATTGTTCGGTGTTGGCTGGTCATCCTGGAATCTTTGGTACCAGAGAGTTGGTGGCTAGATCCTTTTGGTGGCCATCTGTCGCGGGATGTGCATTCTTTTGTGCAGTCCTGTGGTATTTGTGCTCGGGCTAAGCCCTGCTGTTCTCAGGCCAGTGGGTTGCTTTTGCCCTTGCCGGTCCCGAAGAGGCCTTGGACACATATCTCTATGGATTTTATTTCAGATCTTCCCGTCTCTCAAAAAATGTCAGTCATTTGGGTAGTTTGTGATCGCTTCTCTAAGATGGTCCATTTGGTACCCTTGTCTAAATTACCTTCCTCCTCTGATTTGGTGCCATTGTTCTTCCAGCATGTGGTTCGTTTACATGGCATTCCAGAGAATATCGTTTCTGACCGAGGTTCCCAGTTTGTTTCGAGGTTTTGGCGAGCCTTTTGGGCATTGACTTGTCTTTTTCCTCGGCTTTCCATCCTCAGACTAATGGCCAGACTGAACGAACCAATCAGACCTTGGAAACATATCTGAGATGCTTTGTTTCTGCTGATCAGGATGACTGGGTGTCCTTTTTGCCTTTGGCTGAGTTCGCCCTTAATAATCGGGCCAGCTCGGCTACCTTGGTTTCGCCGTTTTTCTGCAACTCTGGGTTCCATCCTCGTTTCTCTTCAGGGCAGGTTGAGTCTTCGGACTGTCCTGGTGTGGATACTGTGGTGGACAGGTTGCAGCAGATTTGGACTCATGTTGTGGACAATTTGACCTTGTCCCAGGAGAAGGCTCAACGTTTTGCTAATCGCAGACGCTGTGTGGGTCCCCGACTTCGTGTTGGGGATTTGGTTTGGTTGACTTCTCGTCATATTCCTGTGAAGGTTTCCTCTCCTAAGTTTAAACCTCGTTTCATTGGTCCGTATAGGATTTCTGAGGTTCTTAATCCTGTGTCTTTTCGTTTGACCCTTCCAGATTCTTTTTCCATCCATAACGTATTCCATAGGTCATTGTTGCGGAGATACGTGGCACCTATGGTTCCATCTGTTGATCCTCCTGCCCCGGTTTTGGTGGAGGGGGAGTTGGAGTATATTGTGGAGAAGAGTTTGGATTCTCGTGTTTCAAGACGGAAACTCCAGTATCTGGTTAAGTGGAAGGGTTATGCTCAGGAAGATAATTCCTGGGTCTTTGCCTCTGATGTCCATGCTCCCGATCTTGTTCGTGCCTTTCATATGGCTCATCCTGGTCGTCCTGGGGGCTCTGGTGAGGGTTCGGTGACCCCTCCTCAAGGGGGGGGGGGTACTGCTGTGAATTCTGTGGCAGAGCTCCCTCCTGTGGTCACAAGTGGTACTTCGGCTGATTCTCTCTATGAGCTTCCGTTGGTGGAGGAAAGTGGTACTGCGGCTTCTGAGTTTCCTTCCTCAGGTGATGTGGTGAAGTTGTTAGGTGCTGCTCTATTTAACTCCACCTAGTGCTTTGATCCTGGCCTCCAGTCAATGTTCTAGTATTGGACTTGCTTCCTCCTGGATCGTTCCTGTGGCTTGCTGCTCTGCATAGCTAAGTTTTGCTTGTGTTATTTTTGTTATCTGTTTTTTCTGTCCAGCTTGCTTATTTGGTTTTTCTTGCCTGCTGGAAGCTCTGGGACGCAGAGGGTGTACCTCCGTGCCATTAGTCAGTACGGAGGGTCTTTTGCCCCCTTTGCGTGGTTGTAGGGTTTTGTGTTGACCAGAAAGTTACCTTTCCTATCCTCGGTCTGTTCAGAAAGTCGGGCCTCACTTTGCTAAATCTATTTCATCTCTACGTTTGTCTTTTCATCTTAACTCACAGTCATTATATGTGGGGGGCTGCCTTTTCCTTTGGGGTATTTCTCTGAGGCAATGTAGGCTTATTTTCTATCTTCAGGCTAGCTAGTTTCTCAGGCTGTGCCGAGTTGCATAGGGAGCGTTAGGCGCAATCCACGGCTGCCTCTAGTGTGGTTGGAGAGGATTAGGGATTGCGGTCAGCAGAGTTCCCGCGTTTCAGAGCTCGCTCTATGTTTTTTGGTTTTGTCAGGTCACTGTATGTGCTCTGACTTCTATGTCCATTGTGGTACTGAATTACCAAATCACAACAATTATGTGTATGTGTGAGCTAATATATACTGCCAGGGGGGAGGGCTTCCTGTTGGCTGGGGATTTATCAGGCTGCCAATCACAGCTCAGCTTCTATTTTGCTACAGTTAATTAATCTGAGCTCTGATTGGTTAATATAGGCAACAAAGGACATTCTCAGTATAACAAAGCTTGTGTGAGGTAATAGCATGTCAGTTAGGGTGTGTTGGTGGAAAGGCTGATGTCAGTCACATTACCTCTATGTGAGAGGATATAGAAACTGCCAGTTACAGACTATTTTTACCACAATAATGCATCATAAGAAAAGGAATTCCATGGCACGAATGTCAGCTGATGCAAAAAGAAAAGCTGCATTACGGGCCAATGAAAAATGTGAAGACCGAGAAACAAGGCTGACACACATGAGAACAGCAGCTGCTTCCTCAAGAGCCAATGAACTTTCTGAGGAGAGGGAAGTGAGGCTTGTAGACATGAAAACAAGAGCTGCTTCCTCAAGGGCCAATGAACTTTCTGAGGAATGGGAAGCGAGGCTTGCAGACAAGAGAACAAAAACTGCTTCCTCAAGAGCCAATGAACTTTCTGAGAAGAGGGAAGCGAGGCCTGCAGATAAGAGAAGAAGAGCTGCTTCTTCAAAGGCCAATGAGTCATCTCAGCAGAGAGAAGGCCGACTTGCCACTAAGAGAATTGCTATTTCTTCCACAAGGGCACAGGAAATGGTTACAGATTTGAAACATGCTGCCTTTTGTTACCAGTCAGACAAACTATCAGGATAATCCTAAAGTTCAGATAGGAAAAATGGAGGTGGTCTGCATGTACTGCAGTGCCCTGAAATGGAAAGATGAACCGCCAGGTTTATGTTGTGCAAATGGCAAGATAAAACTTCCACCTCTCCTGTCACCACCAGATCCCCTAAAGTCTCTGATGACAGGTACCAGTACAATATCAAAGCATTTCTTGGACAACTTCAGGAAGTACAACTCCTGCTTCCAAATTACATCATTTGGGTCAACAAAAGAAATGTTTACAACAGGATTTATGCCGATAATTAAAGTTCAAGGACAGGTTTACAACTCAATTGGCTCACTGCTTCCATTACAAGGAGAAGAACCTCAATTTCTTCAACTCTTCATGTGAAATGCAGAAGCAGAGGCTCATCGGAAATGCTCTTTAATTCCTAACACTCGCCTTGATATTGTCACTATTTTGCAGCAGTTCCTTCACTCCAACAATCCATATGTTCAACTTTTCAAGACTGCACTTGAATGCATGCCAAATCACGATTACAAGGTTGTCATTCGAGCTGACAAAACACCACAAGGTGAACATCAGCAACGTTTCAATGCTCCCACATTTGATGAGGTAGCTGTCATGCAGCTGCAGTGCAGTACAGCGCAACCTCCACCAGGGGGAGTCTGGTAGTGAAGCCAGACTGCACACACAGAGCAACTGAACAGACGCCACCTAGTGGCGAGAGCAAGGTCAGGAAAACCAAGTCAGAGCACAACAGTACAAACGGATTCAGACAGAACGGATAGTCAGGATATAGCAAGGGATCAATAAACCAGGACGGGCAAAATACGGTACCAAAGGGATAAACTGAAACAGAGTCAAAGAGCCAAGCCAAGATATCATAACCAGGGAGTCAAGCAGATAAACAGACAGACAAAGAGACACTGGGAAAGGGCAGGCGGGGGGATAACAGACACAGGACAAGTCAGGGTTCAGTAGGACAAACCAAGGGCTTCCAGAGTCAGGTTCACACGCCAAAGACAGAGCTATAGCTGACACCACCCTCAGGATACCTGGGAGCTAAATAGCAAACCCGAATGAGGCAGATCAAAGTTAACCCTTGACATGATCCACCCAGAGAAAAGGCAGACAGAACTAAACTCCGGAACGGATCATGACAGTACCCTCCTCTCAAGGGGGAGCCACCGGACCCCCAGGTTTCCCAGGATAACGTGCATGAAATGCCCGGACCAATCGATCAGCATGGACAGATCGCGCCGGGACCCAAGATCGATCCTCAGGACCATAACCCCTCCAATGGACCAAATACTGAAGGGAACTACGGACCATGCGAGAATCCACGATCCGTTCTACTTCAAACTCGGTCTGACCATCCACAGAGACAGGAGGCGGAAGGGATGGAGGCCCAGTGGAAGATGGTACAAAGGACTTAAGAAGGGATTTATGGAACACATTGGGGATCCGAAGTGACTGAGGAAGGCGTAAACGAAAAGCAACTGGATTGACCACCTCAATGATCTCGTAAGGACCAATAAACCTGGGACCAAGCTTAGCAGAAGGAATCTTTAGACGAATGTTCTTGGTAGACAACCACACTTTATCTCCTACCAGGAATATAGGTCCTACAGACCGTCGCTTATCAGCAAAAAGTTTATGTTTGCCCTGAGCTTTCTCAATGTTCTTCTGGACCTCCCTCCACACCTCCCCCAACCGTTGCACTGCCGTATCAGCCCCTGGACATCCTGAATCCAGCCTAGAAAATTCACCAAAATGGGGATGAAAACCATAGTTACAGAAGAATGGAGAGGTGCCCGTGGACTGGTTAATCCGATTATTAAACGCAAATTCAGCCACGGGCAATGAAGAACACCAATCATCCTGCTGAGAGGTAGCAAGACACCTCAAAATCTGTTCAAGTGACTGATTGGTCCTCTCCGTCTGCCCGTTGGTCTCAGGATGGTAAGCAGAGGAGAAGGTCAAACAAATACCCAATCTCTTACAAAATGCCCTCCAAAATTTGGACACAAATTGAACCCCTCTATCAGAAATCACATTCAAAGGCACACCATGCAGCCGTACTACATGCTCAACAAACAATCTAGATAGTGTCTCAGCATTAGGCAATCCTGCCAGAGGTACAAAATGTGCTTGCTTGCTAAATCTGTCAACCACTACCCAGATTACAGTTTTGCCATTGGAAGGAGGGAGATCAGTGATAAAATTCATGGACAAATGAGTCCAAGGTCTATCTGGAATTGACAATGGCACCAATTCCCCGGCCGGCCGGTTATGGGAGCTCTTAGCACGGGCACAGGTATCACAAGCAGACACAAACTCAATAATATCAGAATTCATGGAGGGCCACCAAAACAGCCTAGCAACAGCTTTTCGGGTGGCAGAGATCCCCGGGTGACCACTAAGAGCAGAATTGTGGAACTCTTGGAGAATCCTCAATCGGTACTGAACTGGGACAAAAAGCTTATTGTCAGGCAAAGAGGGAGGAGCAAGAGACTGAGCCTTTCGAATCTCCTGCTCCAATTCAGAGGATACCCCTGCAACAACCACCCCATGCTGAAGAATGGAGGAAGGAGTTTCGGGGGGTGATATCGGATCAAAACTGCGAGATAAGGCATCAGCCTTGACATTCTTGAAACCAGGCCGAAAAGTGATTGAAAAATGAAAACGAGAGAAAAACAGTGACCACCTAGCCTGTCTAGGAGTTAACCGTTTGGCGGTTTCAATATAAGACAAATTCTTGTGGTCAGTAACCACCGTGATCCGATGAACCGCCCCCTCCAAAAAATGCCTCCATTCCTCAAAAGCCAATTTAATGGCCAATAACTCCCGGTTCCCAACATCATAGTTCCTCTCAGCAGAAGAAAACTTACGGGAGAAAAAGGCACATGGTCTCAAGTTGGTCAAAGTAATGGGTCCCTGAGACAACACCGCCCTTACTCCCACCTCTGATGCATCCACCTCTACAATAAATGGTTTAGATGGATCGGGCTGAACTAACACAGGAGCAGACATAAAACATTTTTTTAAAGTAATAAATGCTTCAACTGCCAAGGATGACCAAACTTTGAGATCAGCCCCTTTGCAAGTGAGATCGGTGAGTGGCTTGACTACCTGAGAAAACCCTTTGATGAATTTTCGGTAATAATTGGCGAAACCCAGAAAACGTTGCAACCCCTTGAGGTCTCTGGGTTGCACTCAATCAACAATGGCCTGTACCTTTCCGGGATCCATCAGAAACCCATTCGCAGAAAGGATGATCCCCAGAAAAGAAAGCTCCTGGACACAAAACAAACATTTCTCTGGTTTAGCAAACAAAGAATTTCCCCGTAACCGGTGAAGAACAGCACGTAAATGACCAATGTGAGATTCCTTGTCAGGCGAGAAAACAAGGATATCATCCAGGTATACAACCATAAAGCGCCCGATAAAATCAGAAAACACATCATTCTTGAAGTTCTGAAACACCGCGGGCGCGTTTGTGAGACCAAAGGGCATGACCAAATTTTCAAATAGACCCTCAGAGGTGAGAAATGCCGTTTTCCACTCATCCCCTTCCTGAATACGGATAAGATTATATGCTCCCCTAAGATCGAGTTTGGAAAACCACTTAGCCCCAGACAATTGGTTATAGAGATCAGGAATGAGTGGGAGAGGGTAGGTATTTCTCACCGTAATTTTATTTAGTTCCCGGAAATCGAGGCATGGGCGTAAACCACCATCTTTCTTCTTGACAAAGAAAAAATCCGCGGCCACAGGTGAGACAGAGGGACGGATGTGACCTTTGCGTAAACTATCAGAGATATAGTTTTTCATAGCAGTACGTTCCGGGCCAGAAAGATTGTACAAACGGGCTTTGGGCAATTTAGAACCCGGAATAAGGTTGATGGTACAATCATAAGGACGATGGGGTGGTAAGACCTCAGCCTCTTTTTCGGAGAACACATCACCAAAGTCCTTTAGGTACTCCGGAATACCCTCCGGACTAGTGGTGGACACAAACACAGCAGAAAGACAACCATTGAAACAATTAGGACCCCATTTAACAATATCACGGGATCCCCAGTCTATAACAGGATTATGTCTCTGCAGCCATGGGAACCCCAGCACCAGTCCCGCAGGAAGATTATTCATAACATAACATGAAATTCGTTCCTGGTGCAAAGAACCCACTTTGAGGAGGAACTCCTCAGAGACAAATTTAAGGACATTTTGAGCCAACGGTGTCTTATCAATGGCAACGATATGGATGGGAGTCTCTAACCTAACTGTCCCTAACTTTAACTTGGACACCAGACTATAGTCAATGAAGTTCATGGAAGATCCACAGTCCACAAATGCTGAAGTGGATGCAAAGACACCTCCATAACACAGTTCCACCTCTAACAACACTTTTTGAAATGACGAAAATGGTACCTGTGAGTCTGGATGACCTCCTAGACCATCACCCAGACTCGGCAGCTTGTTAGACGATGGACAAGAGGGGCAGTCCTTCTTCCAATGTCCCGGATCTCCACAGTAAAAACATAGTTTCCCATCACGTCGCCGTTTTCGCTCCTTCTCCTTGAAATTGATGGCACCAACTTCCATAGTCTCCTTGAATGACATCACCTCAGACTTGGCAGGCAAAGCAGAAATCTCACGCGGGATAATTCTTCTCTCCCGTAACCTCCGGTCCATACGAATGGCCTGAGTCATGGCCTCTACCAGGGAACTGGGTGGTGTATGAAGGGCCAGCGCGTCCTTGAGATGATCAGAAAGTCCTCTCTCAAACAGGCGCTTCAGAGCAGAGTCACCCCAAGACACCTCAACAGCCCACCGCCTAAACTCAGAACAGTACTGTTCAGCGGTGAGTTCATTCTGGGAGAGACTCATGATCATGTCCTCTGCTACCCTGACCCGGTCTGGTTCGTCATAAATCAGTCCCAAAGCCTCAAAGAATTTGTCCACAGACACACGTTCAGGGGCAGAAGTAGGTAAAGAGAAGGCCCATGACTGAGGTCCCTCCCGCAGTAAGGAAATAATTATCCCCACTCGCTGACTCTCATTACCACAAGATCTAGGTCTAAGAGAAAAAAAAAGCTTGCAACTCTCCTTAAAAGTAAAAAATCTCTCCCTCTCCCCAGAGAAGGTATCTGGGAGCTTGACTGTAGGTTCAGGAGAGTGCAAAGAGACATCAACAGTGTCAGAGCGCTTACAGTCAGTCTGCAATGATTTAACTGTGTCTGAAAGCTCCCTTTGCAGATGGTTATGAGAAGAGGACAAGGCCCTCTGTTCCACAAACAGGTCTTGTATCATAACAGTCAAGCTATCCATTTGATCTGCCAAGGTATGTAGCGGATCCATAGTAAACAGAGCAGAGAAAAAAAAATGCAGAAATCGCTTTAATATGTGTTGGTCAGCTATAATGTCATGCAGCTGCAGTGCAGTACAGCGCAACCTCCACCAGGGGGAGCCTGGTAGTGAAGCCAGACTGCACACACAGAGCAACTGAACAGACGCCACCTAGTGGCGAGAGCAAGGTCAGGAAAACCAAGTCAGAGCACAACAGTACAAACGGATTCAGACAGAACGGATAGTCAGGATATAGCAAGGGATCAATAAACCAGGACGGGCAAAATACGGTACCAAAGGGATAAACTGAAACAGAGTCAAAGAGCCAAGCCAAGATATCATAACCAGGGAGTCAAGCAGATAGACAGACAAAGAGACACTGGGAAAGGGCAGGCGGGGGGATAACAGACACAGGACAAGTCAGGGTTCAGTAGGACAAACCAAGGGCTTCCAGAGTCAGGTTCACACGCCAAAGACAGAGCTATAGCTGACACCACCCTCAGGATACCTGGGAGCTAAATAGCAAACCCGAATGAGGCAGATCAAAGTTAACCCTTGACATGATCCACCCAAAGAAAAGGCAGACAGAACTAAACTCCGGAACGGATCATGACAGTAGCCATCTTGATTGTAGGTAATGATTTTCAAAGCCGTGACATTGTGCTTCAGAAAAGGAACAATAGTTTGCAACGAGTAGCAGAAACTCACAGGTCCTATGATGGTCTGCAATATCCAATCATCTTTTGGCAGGGACAGGATGGCTATCACTTTGGAATACCTCAGACAGATCCTACAACAGGCAACCCTTCAGGGAAAAAAGTGTCTGCCATGGAATTCTATGCATATAGGATCATGACAAGATTTGCAGAGGAAAATCACATCTTGAAATGCAAACACCTCTTCCTCCAATTTATTGTTGACATGTATGCAAAGATTGAGAGTGAACACCTTTTATATATCCGACTAAATCAAAAGAAACTCAGGGCAGAGGAATATATTCACCTTAGAGATGCTGTTGCAAATGATGCTGATCCAAAAGAGTTAGGGAAAATGATTATTCTTCCATCAAGTGTCTCTGGAAGCCCACGACACATGCATGAATACACACAGGATCCAATGACTTATGTGAGAAAGTATGGCCGTCCAGATCTTTTCATCACCTTTACTTGCAATCCTGCCTGGGAGGAAATTGGAGGGCACCTGTTGCCAGGCCAAAAAACAGTGAATCTCCATGACCTTATTGCTTGGGTTTTCAAACAAATACTTTCAAAAATGACTAATCTCAACACAAAATCACATATTTATGGTGAGACGCAGTGCTGGATGTATTCAGTTGAATGGCAAAAATGAGGCCTTCCTCATGCCCACATCTTGATCTGGCTGAAGCAAAAAATAAAGGCTACCGAAATTGACAATATCATCAGTGCCGAATTGCCAGACCTTCAGATGGACCCATTGCTGTTTGACACCATCACAAAAAACATGCTCCATGGTCCATGTGGGAGTCTCAACAAAAATTCTCCCTGTATGATTGATGGCAGGTGTTCAAAGCATTACCCACGATCCCTGGTCCAAGAAACCCAAACAGGGCAAGATGGATATCCAGTCTACCGAAGAAGAAAGCCAGGGGATGGTGGTTTCACAGCAAAGCTCAACATACGTGTTGGATCATCACTCCAAGAGATAGAAATTGACAACAGGTGGGTAGTGCCTTACAACCCTTTGCTCTCAAAAATCTTCCAGGCCCACATAAATGTCGAATCTTGCCACTCTGTTAAATCAATCAAGTATATCTGCAAATATGTCCACAAAGGAAGTGATCAAGCAGTTTTTGGACTCCAGAAAAATGGACCTATTATTGATGAAGTGGAGGCATTCCAGATGGTCAGGTACATAAGCAGCAATGAAGCTGTTTGGAGAATACTAGGATTCTCCATTCATGAGCGCTACCCACCAGTTGTGCATCTGAGTGTGCACTTGGAAAATGGACAGAGAATTTACATTAACCCAGCAAACTTGCAGCAGCAGCTCCTAACACCTCCTAAGACCACCCTCTTGGCATTTTTTAAGCTGTGTCAACAAGACCCTTTTGCAAAAAGAATTCTCTACTGTGATTTACCAAAGTAATACACTTGGAATGCCTCCAGGAAAACACTGGAACGGAGGAAACGGGGGCTTGATATTGAAGGCTATCTAGGGGTGAAAGCAACTGATACTCTTGGTCGCGTCTACACTGTTCATCCGTCAAATGCAGAGTGCTTCTACCTGCGCCTGTTACTTCATGTTGTCAAAGGCCCTACATCATTTTCTGACCTGAAGACCGTCAGAGGCCATGTGTGTGTGAAACATTCAGGGAAGCTTGCCAAAGAAAAGGACATCTGGAAAATGATGGACACTGGGACATGACCCTCAGTGAAGCAGCAGCCACACAAACCCCAAAGCGACTAAGACACCAATTTGCTATTATTCTAACAACCTGTAGCATTTCAAATCCTCTTGAGATTTGGACAGAGTACAAAACTGATCTCAGTGAGGACATCCACATGCAGATTAGAAGGGAAAATCCTCAGCAACTCATCAACTTCACTGAGGAAATGTTCAATTAAGCTTTAATGCTCCTTGAAGATCAGTGCATAGCAATGTCAGGAAAAGCCTTACAATTGCTTGGTTTGCCTGCTCCAATAAGAAATCCTGAAGGCATCCAAATGTGTAGGGAGATTTTCATAGAAACAAACTACAATATTGATGAACTGACAGCATTTGTGTCTCAGAAGGAGCCAATATTGGTACCAGATCAAAGGGACACCTATAACTACATTTTAAGTTTCAGTGAAACCAACAAAGGTGATTTGGGATGATTGCACCATGTCACACAAAAGGGCACTGGAAGTGGTGGACAGATTACTGCAAGACCTGCGTAGCAACAAATATATCATGGGAGGAGTAGTTGTTATTTTGGAAGGTGACTTCCGCCAAACACTAACTGTTATTCCAAGATCAACCCCTGCAGACGAACTCAATCCCTGTCTCAAAGCATCGTACCTTTGGAGAAAAGTAAAAAAAATGTCACTGAACACAACCATGAGGGTCTACATGACAGGCGATGTTTCTGCTGGACTGTTTTCGAGCCAGCTGTTGACTATTGGAGATGGCAAGGCACCAGTAAACTCAACCACTGGACAGATCACCTTCCCAAGCAACTTTTGTTGCATTGTGACTTCCATTGAGGAGTTGAAAGCAAAGGTTTTTCCAAACATTCAACTCCACTTCAAAAATTCTGGCTGGCTGTGGGAAAAGGCTATTCTAGCTCCCAAAAATGACAGCATCAACAAGATCAATCTTCAAATTCTAAATCTGCTTCCAGGTGTGTGCACAACCTACAAGTCAGTGGATACAGTAATAGACCCTGCTCAAGCATTATTTTATCCAACTGAGTTCTCCTCAGTTCCTTGGAGCCACAAGGACTTCCTCCTCACAAGCTCTTTCTAAAACCTGGAGCACCTATTCTGCTATTGAGAAATTTGGATCCACCAAAGCTGTGTAATGGAACAAGACTCTTGATTAAGAACCTGTTTCCACATGTAATTGAGGCAACCATTTTGACAGTATGTGCCACAGGAGAAGATGTTTTCATTCCAACAATTCCTCTCATCATTCCATCTGATTTGCCTTTTGATTTTAAACGCCTCCAGTTTCCTGTTCGACTGGCATTTGCTATGTCCATCAACAAGGCTCAGTGACAGTCCTTGAAAGTAGTTGGAATTGATTTACAATCTCCATGCTTTTCTCATGGTCAACTTTATGTGGCCTGTTCAAGGGTTGGAGTTCGTCTTTGCACCTGAAGGAAAAACTAAGAATGTCGTTTGTCAAAATACTTACTCGAATAAGTAGTAGAAGATTACTTCACATTACTTGGCCAATTTAGTTAAATTTGTGTAGAATATCTCTGTTGTTGAAATATATGTTGTTAAATGCTTCTATTAGCTTAGTTTTTGACTTTTAATAATAACATTTCTATCTATTTGTTTTGTGGTTTTTGTGTGCAGAATAAATTTTTGTTAACACATTCTATTTTGCTAACAGCAGTTATTAACCCGGGCGAAGCCGGGTAGTACAGCTAGTATATACAGTATATATATATATATATATATATATATATATATATATATATATATATATTGTATAGAATGTGATTTTCTTAATTTTATTTTTAATATTCTCTCTCTCAATGTTAAAATTTACCTACCCTTAAACTTATAGACTGTTCATGTCTTTATTAGTGGGCAAACTTACAAAATCAGCAAGGGATCAAATACTTATTTCCCCCACTGTATGTTAGGTGGTTGGTGTGTATACAACTGTATGTTGCCAGGTCCACCATTCCTAGTCAGATATAGTATCCCATACCCTGTGTACTGTTATTAGTGCTCGCTTCCTGTGACTGCTTCGGCGGTTTCCGTATCCTGAATTCATGTCTGCGGTATCGGTAGCCTCTCATCCCTTATTAAGTAACATCCTCTCTATGTATGGTGCCGTCCTTTATTAAATAGCGTTCTGTTATGTGGAGTGCCTTCCATTAATACACAGTATCATCTCTTGTCATCTACAGCACCATCCCTTAAATTGAGAATTCTCATTATTTTTGTTATTCACAGCACCCTCTCATTATTGTATAGTGTCATCTTCTGTAAAATGACAGCTGATTGAGCAGCATCTCACCAGAAGACCAGTCTATCTGCCGCATCCATCACAAAAGAAGCTTTCCCATGCTCCATCAGCCATCATTTCAGTTTATATCTAACAAGAATAAAGAACAGGGAGGTATAAATAACAAAAATAACCACAATCCGATATGTAAGCGACGGTGCTGTACATAACAAGAGGGAACTATGTGATAAGGGACGGCGCTATACATAAAGAGAGGGTACTGTGTAATAAGGGGTGGCAATATATATAATATATACAGTATATCTGTAGCTTGGTCACCATAAAGGAGGAGGGCCCAGATACATTTCTTGTACAGGGGCCCCAAGCTGTCTGTGTCCGCCTCTGTGTATATACACAGTATAAGTTCAGTCTACAGATCTATTGAACAGATACTTTTTTCTCTTTCATTTTTACATTTAACTAGACTGTAGTCATATTGCATGACTTTGCCTATTGACTGATAATTGTAAAGAATAAAAACAATTATTACATAAACAGAGGTCCTGTTATATGTGCTTTCTAGTGGTGAGGAATAGTAGAACACTGTTTTGTACGTATATACATTCATAGCAGAAAGTATCAGCACCCTTGAAATTGTTCCAGAAAATGAAGTATTTCTCGCAGAACATTATTACAATTTTACATGTTTTGTTATACACATGGTTATTTCCTTTCTATGTATTGGAACAACACAAAAAATTGGACATAATTTCACACAAAATTTTAGAACCAAAATTTTTGAAAAATATCAACAACCTCAAGGTTACAAGTTGATCTCCAGAGATTGTCTACGGTGGACAACATAATCAAGAAGTTTACAACCCATGGCAATGTACCTAATCTCCCTGGATGTTAACAGCAGAGAAAAATTGATGAAAGGTTGCAACGCAGGATAGTCCGGATGATGGATGATCAGCCCTAATCAAGTTCCAAAGAAATTCAAGCAGGCCGGCAGGTACAGGATGCATCAGTGTCAGTGCAAAGTATCCGTCTACATTTGAATGAAATTAAACACTATGGCAGGAGACTCAGGAAGACCCCACTGCTGACATTGACATATAGACTGCAGTTTGCCAAAATGTATGTGACTAAGCCAAAATCCTTTTGAGAAAGTGTCTTGTGAATAGATGAGACCAAGATAGTAAAGCACATCATTCTACTGTTTACCAAAAACAGAATGAGGCCTACAAAGAAAAGAACAGAGTACCCACAGTCAAATATAGTGGAGTTTCAAAGATGTTTTGGAGTTTTGCTGCCTCTTACACTGGGTAGAAAACCAAAAAAGATGGACACTTGAGCTAAAATTGACAATTTTTATTGAAAAAGCTATTAAAAATATAAGTACAACAATAAGAACGTAGAATAAAAAGACACAATGAAAAAAGAGGCAACACTAGTGCCACGCACGGATGCTATGACCAGATATAATAAGAAAGTGCATATATGTATGAATAATTTCATACCAAGCTATCTGGAGGAGCAAATCATCATAATTAACCATACAGAAAATATATATAAATAAATAACGTGGTTACACTGTATTCATATAAAAAAAAATGACAGACTGTTATGCCGATAAATGGCTGAACATAAAGGCAACCACACCTGTAGGTAAGCTCCAAGATAATATACGGATGAAGGAAGGTTCTGATATATAAATACAGATACAATAAAGTGCCTAATGCAGTCCTTATATAGCAAGGTACCCAATATAGCTTATTAATGCATGGTCTAAAATATCCTGGAAAGTCCCATATGCATTAATAGATTAGACTTAGGCTACACCTGCATAATAGCAGAAAGAGGAGACGCAGGGAGAATCAAGTGAAAAAGAACCAACCTGCTGCCGTGCGTGGAAGGAGGGGCCCCGACGCGCGTTTCGCAATTGTTGCTTCCTCGGGGGGCGCCAGTGTGAGGTGAAGTGGGGGTCTCCTTTTATATAAGACATCAGAGCTCTAAGCGGCTATGGCGGCGCTTGCCCGGGCACTGCGGTGACCGGAAGTGGTGGAGTCGGCGTCCAACGTCACACAGCCGCGCACCGCACTGACGCGTCAGTGGGAGGGGCCAGATGTGCGACGCAGCAAGGGCGCGTATCCACGGCAACCGAGTCACGCCGGCAAGGAGAAGCGCACACCGCTCAGAGGGAGGTAAGAAGCAGGAACCGAGGCGACTAAACAAAGAATACAAACCGAAAGCCGACAGTGAACAAGTGCACATACCTGACCAGTGACAGTGAAATGACAAAAAGAGGAAGGTGAGGGTGAGTGAGGTGCTCACGAGAATACCGGAATCAGGCTGGAAATAAGAAAGACAAATATATGAGAATATGCAGATAAATATGTTTATATAGATATAACAATAGATATAAGCCTGTATACCGCCGATTAAACATGAACACTGGAAAATTGGCTTAGAGATATGTGGCAAAAAAGTGGAGGATACAGTGAAGAAAAATAAATACACTAAGTATTGGTGAGACCGTGTGTCTTTTTATTCTACGTTCTTATTGTTGTACTTATATTTTTTTAATAGTTTTTTCAATAAAAATTGTCAATTTTAGCTCGTGTCCATCTTTTTTTGGTTTTCTACTAAACTTATTATGGCGGAGCATATACTCTGGTTGCCCTCCTTGTTGGTTTATTTCTCTTACACTGGGTGCCTTGACTGTGCAAGGCATCGTAAAATCTGAAGATTACCAAAAAATGTAGGGTCGCGATGTAGTGTCCAGTGTCAGAAACCTGGGTTAGCCTCCTAGATCATGGGTCTTCCAACAGGACAATGACCTGAAACATACTTCAAGAAGCACCCAGAAATGGATGTAAACGAAGCGCTGTTGTGTTCTGAAGTGGCCAGCACTTAGTCCGGATCTAAATCCCATTCAACACCTGTGGAGAGATCTTGTAATTGCTGTTGGGAGAAGGCTCCCTTCAAATATGAGAGACCTGGAGCAGTTTGTGAAAGAAAAGTGGTCAACAATTCCAGTTGAGGTGTAAAGGTACCGTCACACTTAGCGACGCTGCAGCGATACCGACAACGATCCGGATCGCTGCAGCGTCGCTGTTTGGTCGCTGGAGAGCTGTCACACAGACCGCTCTCCAGCGACCAACGATCCCGAGGTCCCCGGTAACCAGGGTAAACATCGGGTAACTAAGCGCAGGGCCGCGCTTAGTAACCCGATGTTTACCCTGGTTACCATCCTAAAAGTAAAAAAACAAACGCTACATACTTACCTACCGCTGTCTGTCCTCGGCGCTCTGCTTCTCTGGTCTGGCTGTGAGCGCCGGGCAGCCGGAAAGCAGAGCGGTGACGTCACCACTCTGCTTTCCGGCCGCTGTGCTCACACCAGACCAGAGAAGCAGAGCGCCGAGGACAGACAGCGGTAGGTAAGTATGTAGCGTTTTTTTTTTTTACTTTTAGGATGGTAACCAGGGTAAACATCGGGTTACTAAGCGCGGCCCTGCGCTTAGTAACCCGATGTTTACCCTGGTTACCAGCGAAGACATCGCTGAATCGGTGTCACACACGCCGATTCAGCGATGTCTGCGGGGAGTCCAGCGACGAAACAAAGTTCTGGACTTTCTTCCCCGACCAGCGACAGCACAGCAGGGGCCTGATCGCTGCTGCCTGTCACACTGGACGATATCGCTAGCAAGGACGCTGCAACGTCACGGATCGCTAGCGATATCGTCTAGTGTGACGGTACCTTTAGAAAGTTTGTTGATGGTGATAGGAAGTGATTGAGTGCAGTTCTTAACTGGAACAATTTCAACGGTGCCAATACTTTCGACCAGACTGTACATGCAGTGGATAGGTGATAGCTTTCAATGTTTGAAATAAATCTTTAATCACACATCTAAACATCACTGTAAAGACCATGGGGGTCAGCAAGAAAAATATATATATCCTCCCTGCAATCAAATACTTTATTGGATACTCTTTATATATATAAATATATAAATATAAAATTCAAAAACCGCGCAGAACAAAAATGGAGTACATCACAGAGATGGAAGATAGAAGTACTATATAATACTTATATAGCATATACTGTTAAAGTATATAGCCCTTTAACCCCTTCATGATCCAGCCTATTTTGACCTTAATGACCTGGCCATTTTTTCCAATTCTGACCAGTGTCCCTTTATGAGGTAATAACTCAGGAACACTTCAACGGATCCTAGCGATTCTGAGAATGTTTTTTCGTGACATATTGGGCTTCATGTTAGTGGTAAATTTAGGTCGATAATTTTTGCATTTCTTTGTGAAAAAAAAAAAACGGGAATTTGGTGAAAATTTAAAAAATTTCTCAATCTTCAAATTTTGAATTTTTATTCTGTTAAACCAGAGAGTTATGTGACACAAAATAGTTAATAACAACATTTCCCACATGTCTACTTTACATCAGCACAATTTTGGAAATAAAAATTTTTTTGGCTAGGAAGTTATAAGGGTTAAAATTTGACCAGCGATTTCCCATTTTTACAGCAAAATTTACAAAACCATTTTTTTTAGGGACCACCTCACATTTGAAGTCAGTTTGAAGGATCTATATGGCTGAAAATACCCAAAAGTGACACCATTCTAAACACTGCGCCCCTCAAGGTGCTCAAAAACACCTTCAAAAAGATTCTTAACCATTCAGGTGCTTCACAGCAGCAGAAGCAACATGGAAGGAAAAAATGAACATTTAACTTTTTAGTCCCAAAAATGATCTTTTAGCAAAAATGTTGTTAGTTTCTCAAGGGTAAAAGGAGAAACTGGACCCCGAAAGTTGTTGTGCAATTTGTCCTGAGTACGCTGATACCCCATATGTGGGGGGAACCACTGTTTGGGCCCATGGCAGAGCTCAGAAGGGAATGAACGCCATTTGACTTTTTGAATGGAAAATTGGCTCCAATCTTTAGCGGACACTGTGTCGCGTTTGGAGAGCCCCTGTGTGCGTAAAGGTTGGAGCTCTCCCACAAGTGAACCCATTTTGGAAACTAGGCCCCCCAAGGAAGTTATCTAGATGCATAGTGAGCACTTTAAACCCCCAGGTGCTTCACAAATTGATCCGTAAAAATAAAAAAGTACTTTTTTTCCACAAAAAAGTTCTTTTAGCCTCAGTTTTTTACATTTTCACATTGGCAACAGGATAAAATGGATCCTTAAATTTGTTGGACAATTTCTCCTGAGTACATCGATACCTCACATGTGGGGGTAAACCACTGATTGGGCACACGGCAGAGCTGGGAAGGGAAGGAGCGCCATTTGACTTCTTGAATGAAAAATTAGCTCCAATCGTTAGCAGACGTGTCGCGTTTGGAGAGCCCCTGTGTGCCTAAACATTGGAGCTCCCCCACAAGTGACCCCATTTTGGAAACTAGACCCCCCCCCCAAGGAACTTATCTAGATGCATAGGTAGCACTTTATATTTAAGAAAAAAGGAGCGCACTCAGCTGTCTTAAGTTGGTGCTGGCTGTAATTGGGAAAACCCAACAACAAGTCCAATAAAGAAAAATCAGCCGCACTCTTATGGTATATCTTTGCAAAAATGTGATGTATTTCTTCACATGTGTTGAGACAAAAATTGTATATATATACACACACACACAGCAGGGAGTATAAACGAAGTAGTAACGTTTCGACCCTGCCTCGGGTCTTTCTCAAACTGCGTCTTCTAGATAGTGTGCAAAATTAGAAGCGTGGTCCCTTTAAGGGCTCCAATTGTTGTCAGGACGTCTTGCTTGTGTGGGCGTGTGTATGTACAATGTATATAATGGCATACGTTATGGATGCATTACATACATTGCGGTCAATGGGTGCGCTAACGGATCCGTTACATTGCGTTAGTGGCTCTATGTAACGGATTCTGTCAGTGGACACGCAATGTGAACCACACGCTGCCGGAAAGTGCGGTCTCCCCCACTGAATCCCCCTGGGACGGGATCTATACTCACCCGGGTGGAGGCTTCTGCTGCGGCATCCCGGGGTCACTACTCGTGACCAGCACCATCTTGGAGTAAAGCTCTTTAGTGCTCTGGGAGCCTGGGGCTGCAGGTACGGGGTCTGCTCCCTGGCAGGTGCTTACGGGGTACACTAAAGGTACTGTCACACTCAGCAACTTTCCAACGATCACGACCAGCGATACGACCTGGCCATGATCGTTGGAAAGTCCTTGTGTGGTCGCTGGAGAGCTGTCACACAGACAGCTCTCCAGCGACCAACGATGCCGAAGTCCCCGGGTAACAAGGGAAAACATCGGGTTACTAAGCGCAGGGCCGCGCTTAGTAACCCGATGTTTACCCTGGTTACCACTGTAAATGTAAAAAAAACAAACACATACTTACATTCCGGTGCCTGTCACGTCCCCGGCGTCAGCTTCCCTGCACTCCTCCTGCATCCTGTGTAAGTGCCGGCCGTAAAGCAGAGTGGTGACGTCACCGCTGTGCTCTGCTTTACGGCCGGCGCTGATTCCTCTTTATAAAAACCTTTGGACTCTCACAGCTCTCCTCATAGGCCATAGTGGCTGGATATACCTTTATTACTATACTTTTCCCTCACTACGATTGAACATAATACAAAATTCTGGGAGGAGGTGGTACTCCACTGCCACCTACTGGCTGATAAACAGCACAATTTGCAATACCACTCTTTATATCTCTCCTAAATAAGTGGCTCCTGATGGGCTTCAGGAGGCAGGAACCCAGTGTGACCGCCTTTTAAATTAGCTCCTGCCTGTATAACCCAGTCTGTTGAATATTACCACTATAGGCGGAGAATCAGATTGACTGTGTATGAGATTTCCCTCCTCAGAACCGCTATCTTTCAGGAGTTGAAGTTTTTCTTTCTGGAGGCCCTGTGTGTGGCTCACACGACATTGTAAAGGAGGAACCTGCAGACCGGGCTGAGGTGCTGGGGTGGTTTTCTTGACAATCACCCCTGCCAACCGTAACAGAGACAATGAGACCAAGGCCAAATACGACACCCACCGAGTGCACAACTCTCCTCATACTCGCTATCTGAAGATATATTTGACAAATGTATGCCATTACTCATCTGCTTAGTCCCCACTTCCGGGACTATGATATTACTGTGACAGTGTTCCTACTCCCCAGCCCACTGTGGCCTATAACCTCTTATTCCAATTGCTCCTTCTACTGTCCACTGACCGGTTGCCTCACCCTAATCGTGGGGAGTTGTAATGGACAGATACTTAATAAAAACCCAAGCTGAGAGGTTTACACATTCGCAAGTGTCTGCTTCACTCAACACGCATCTACAATGCACAAAACCAGACCCACCTTGAAACCACCTAAACAATCCGCTAAAACACACGTCACCAACCCGCCTCTCCACCACCTGTACTACAGATGGACAACAATTCAACTCCACTGCAGCTATCTCCATTGTCAAGCTGCTCTGAGTCCTCTGCACAAGACTCTATACAGGCAACTTTGGTGGCCCAAGAGATCTATAAACTATTGATGCCATTATTTGACAAATGGTTTGACGTTCTTCACGCCTCTATCAATACAGCTATGGCTAAAATCACCACTAACTCTCAAAAAAAAACTGTGGAATTGCACTTTTTTTGCAATTTCACCACACATGAAATTTTTTTTTTCCCCGTTTTCCAGTACACTATGTGGTTGAATCAATGGTGTCATTGGAAAGAACAACCCGTTCCGCAAAAAATAAGCCTTTATATGGCTATATTAACAGAAAAATTAAGAAATTATGGCTCTGGGAAGATGGGGGGCAAAAAACGAGAGCGCAAAAATGGAAAATCGCAACGTGGTGAAGGGGTTAAGCATTGGGTGAGAGAAGCATAGAACTACAAAAGTCACAAGTTTTAGCACAGAATTTAGCACCGAGAGTTATGACTTTTTTTTACACCAGAAAACAGGCGTAAATTATAGATCACACCTTACTGTCTGTCAAATAAGTCCCATTTCCTAACATTTACAGGACAGTGACACAGTGAGTGCTGTAGAATCTGCAGCCGTTTGTGATGCCAAATAATAATAATAATTAACCAAAATAGATATTGGTTCTTCAAAAAGATTTATTATATACTGGGTACCGTATTTTCATGTACTTACATGTGGGAAATCCTACTAAAGGCCGGGATCACACACAGCGAGATATGGCCGAGTCTTGCAGGTTAAAACCAAGCTCTGGCACCGGCACTCCAGAGCGGAGCGTGCAGCTCCATGTATTGCTATGCGGCCGCACGCTCCGCTCTGGAGTGCCGGTGCCAGAGCTTGGTTTTAACCTGTGAGACTCGGCCGTATCTCGCTGTGTGTGATCCCGGCCTAAGGGCCATAGATACAAGGAAAGGAAAATGGGTGGTAAGAGACAGTAGAGAAACGTAGACATTGCCTAACTAGCTCTGCACACTACTTTTATATATCAGCCACAAATGCAAGCATAGCCCATGCATCCTCCATCCCTGTAACACCTCCACATACTATCACCATCCAATCATATCACTGTGTCTGGGTTTTCCAGGGATCCAGGAACAGAAAAGAAAGGATGTGGGTTTTTGGGGAAATGTATTGACATACAAATTTGTTTGGTGGGCAATCAATTGTAGGACTTCTGTAAAATTTTCAAGGGGGGTAAAATTAGTTACATCAATTTTTATAACATGGGCAGCTGATGGGGTCACTCTCCAGAAGGTGGCGCTCTTAGGTCCAAAATAAACTAGAAGTTCAATGGTTTCAGCCTTTATTACCTCCTAGTGGATGGTATCCTTGCACTTCATGGTTACCAATTGTCCACTGCCAGTATAGGTGTGCCCACTTCCAAAGCTATTTAGCAAACTTAAAGCCTTAGAGGGGGTATTTTTCACAAAAGCCTTAAAAAGTTGTTTATCTTACACCCTAGTGTGCAGCCCATTGGTATTGAGATATAGTTACCAGAACAAAAGATGAGAATGAAGAACACCACAGGGGTTATTTATATGTTAATCCTGTTATCATTGTTGCTTACTTATGACCCCTACCAGCTACAGTCTGACTCTTTTGTAGTACTTTTGAATAGCTTTGTTGTAAATCAGTCATCAGATTGTATGTTCAGTGCTTGATTTTACAAATTGACCTGATTTCATCATTTGCGATTTGTTTTAGGTCACTTTTCTTTTTTGTCTTGTGGCATTTGTTGATGTTTTTTGAGCCAATTTCTTCAGAGCAGTGCAAGCGGTTCATGAATGCTTTTTTGTCTTCTATTTTAACTTTGTTTGTGACTCTTTATTTTAAAAAGTTTCACATTTTGCAAAATAGCTCAAACGTTAGGACACACTACTTCTACATAAAATCTCTCTTGGTGGGGGATTATTGAACAATTGCAATAAATTTTTTGACTTTTTCAAAAAGTCACATTTTATGAATCAGTATAAAACACCTCTAAAAGCCACACTGACATAAAAATCAGTAGTAAACTATGAAAGACAACTTCGAAAAAAAAGAACCAAATCATTTAGTGAATTATCTCAAATCGAAAATGGAAAAGTATTCATGGCCAAAAAATACAATGGTGAATCGGGCCCTAAAATGTTTTACAATAGTCAGAGATATAAGCTGAGTCAATTTTAGAAAAAAAAATAACAATTGATCTACAATCTTTCCCACTGCAGTATAATCTTCCTGGAAATAGCTGCTGGCAGACAATAGGTATAGGAGTTTATTGTAGTAAAGATGGCCCCTTAAAGTCCACTCTATGGTTTCACTTCTGGGTATCGTACTCCAGGTTTATCATTTATTCGTGAACCATGGCCCTTGTAATTGTCCCTACACTTAATATGGGAGAGAAGTTAAGAAGTGAAGGCGGTCAGTTTATGATATTTATAGTATTACTAGATGGTGGCCCGATTCTAACGCATCGGGTATTCTAGAATATGCATGTCCCCGTAGTATATTGCCCAGCCCACGTAGTATATTGCCCAGTCCACGTAGTATATTGCCCAGCCCACGTAGTATATTGCCCAGCCACGAAGTATATTGCCCAGCCACGTAGTATATTGCCCCCAGCCACTTAGTGTAGTGTATTGCCCAACCACGTAGTATATTGCCCAACCACGTAGTATATTACCCAGCCACGTAGTATATTGCACAGCCACGTAGTATATTGCACAGTCACGTAGTATATTGCCCAATCACGTAGTATATTGCCCAACCACGTAGTATATTGCCCAGTGACGTAGTATCTTGTCCAGCCACGTAGTATATTGCCCAGTTACATAGTATATTGTCTAGTGATGTAGTATATTGCACAGCCACGTAGTATATTGGCCAGTTACGTAGTATATTGCCCAGCAACATAGTATATTGCTCAACCACATAGTATATTGCACAGTCACGTAGTATATTGCCCAGTCACGTAGTATATTGCCCAGCCACGTAGTATATTGCCCAGTCACGTAGTATATTGCCCAGCCACGTAGTATATTGCCCAGCCATGTAGTATATTGCCCAGTCACGTAGTATATTGCCCAGTCACGTAGTATATTGCCCAGCCACGTAGTATATTGCCCAGCCATGTAGTATATTGCCCAGCTGCGTAATATATTGTCTAGTGATGTATATTGCGCAGCCACGTAGTATATTGGCCAGTTACGTAGTATATTGCCCAGCAACGTAGTATATTGCTCAACCATGTAGTATATTGCACAGTCACGTAGTATATTGCACAGTCACGTAGTATATTGCCCAACCACGCAGTATATTGCCCAGCCACGTAGTATATTGCCCAGTTACGTAGTATATTGCCTAGTGACGTAGTATATTGTGCAGCCACGTAGTATATTGCCCAGTTATGTAGTATATTGCCTAGTGACGTAGTATATTGCGCAGCCATGTAGTATATTGCCCAGTGATGTAGTATACAGCACAGAGCCACGTAGTATATTGCACAGCGATGTAGTATACAGCACTGAGCCACGTAGTATATTGGCCTGTCACGTAGTATATTGTCCAGTTACGTAGTATATTGCCCAGTGACGTAGTATACAGCACAGAGCCACGTAGTATATTGCACAGCGAAGTAGTATACAGCACAGAGCCACGTAGTATATTGGCCAGTCACGTAGTATATTGCCCAGCCAGGTTTGTCACAGGTTAAAAAATAAAAAATAAACATATACTCAGCTTTCCGAGGGGCCCTTGTAGTCCACGGCAGCTTCCGGTCCCAGGGTTGGTATGAGCGCAGGACCTGTGATGACGTCGCGGTCACATGACCGTGACGTCATGGCAGGTCTTTCTAGCACAGGCGCGCAGGGCCTGTGATGACATCGCGGTCACATGACCGTGACGTCATGACAGGTCCTTCTCCCGTACCGTCTTTGCCACTGGAACCTGCAACGGAAGATGGTGGCCGGCGCGAGCGGCTCAACGGACTACAGAGTGTGAGTATAGCAGGTTTTTTTTTTTAAATTATTTTTAACATTACATTTTTTACTATTGATGCCGCATTGGCAGCGTCAATAGTAAAAAGTTGGGGACACACAGCGTTAATAGCGGCCGTAACGGAGTGCGTTACCCACGGCATAACGCGGCCCGTTACCGCCGGCATTAACCCTGTGTTAGCTGTGACCGGAGGGGAGTATGCGGGTGACAGGCACTGACTGCAGGGAGTAAGGAGCGGCCATTTTCTTCTGGACTGCGCCCATCGCTGATTGGTCGCGGCAGCCATGACAGGCAGCTGGCGAGATCAATCAGCGAATGAATAACTGTGACAGAAGGACAGACAGAAAGACGGAAGCGACCCTAAGGGTATGTGTCCACGTTCAGGATTGCATCAGGATTTGGTCAGGATTTTATGTCAGTATTTGTAAGCCAAAACTAGGAGTGGGTGATAAATGCAGAAGTGGTGCATATGTTTCTATTATACTTTTCCTCTAATTGTTCCACTCCTGGTTTTGGCTTACAAATACTGACATAAAATCCTGACCAAATCCTGATGCAATCCTGAACGTGGACACATACCCTTAGACAATTGTATAGTAGATATTGGTTACATACCGTACATATATCATATCTAAATAAGCTTTAGGCCTGTCCCACACGTCCAGATAATTCCGTTACCGGAAAAATTGGTACCGGAGTTATCCGTGTGCTCACGTGGCACACGTGCGGCAGCCGTGTGCCGTCCATGTGCCGACTGGGTACCACACGCACCGTGCAGGAAACAGCGACACAGTAAGCGCTGTCCCCTGCTTTGGTTGCTGAATCCAGAATTCATTCCTTCTCCCCAGCAGCGTTCGCTGGAGCGAAGGAATGAAAAATCTTTTTTTGTTGTTGTTGTTAAAATAAAGTTCCCGGTAATCTTCCCCCTTCCTCCCCCTGTGCGCCGCCCGCTGGCATTAAAATACTTACCCTGAGGAGGTGGTGATGGCGAACTCAGTCGAGGGGTTCAAGAGAGGCCTGGATGTCTTCCTGGAGCAGAACAATATTGTATCATACAATTATTAGGTTCTGTAGAAGGATGTAGATCTGGGTATTTATTATGATGGAATATAGGCTGAACTGGATGGACAAATGTCTTTTTTCGGCCTTACTAACTATGTTACTATGTTACCCAGCTCCCTCGATGCTTCCTCTCAGCGTTGCAGCTCTTCCTGTATGAGCGGTCACGTGGTGCCGATTATTACAGTGATGAATATGTGGCTCCGCCCCTATGGGAGGTGGAGCCGCATATTCATCACTGTAATAAGCGGCACCATTCCTTCATCACTGTAATAAGCAGAACCACGTGACCGCTCATACAGTAAGAGCTGCGACGCTGAGAGGAAGCATCGAGGGAGCTGGGTAAGTATTTTAATGCCAGCGGGCGGGCGCACAGGGGGAGGGAGGGGGGAGATTACCAGGAACGTTATTTTAACAAAAAAATTGATTTTTCATTCCTTTGCTCCAGCGAACGCTGCTGGAGAGAAGAAATGAATGGGGCTTCAGCACCACAAGCTGGGGGGGCAGCGCTTACTGTAGCGCTGTCTCCTGCACGGCACACGGACTGCACACGGACAGCATCTGTGTGCGGTACGTGTTTTACACGGACCCATTGACTTTAATGGGTCCGTGTGATCCGTGCACTCCCACGAACACTGACATGTCTCCGTGTTTTCCAAACACGCTGACATGTGCAGAGACGCATTGATTTTAATGTGTCTACGTGAGTCATTGTCTCCGGTACATGAGGAAACTGTCACCTCATGTACCGGAGCCACTGACATGTGAAACCGGCCTTAAATAGTGTTATATACTTTGCTAATATACTTTTATTAAAGTCAAGTTCCCACATTCAGTATTTGGTCAGTATTTTATCTCAGTATTTAGTAGCAAAACCCAGGAGTGGAACAATCAGAGGAAAAGTATAATAGAAACTCTTCACCACTTCTGTATTCATCACCCACTCCTGGTTTTGGCTTAGGCTAGGTTCCCATTGCGTTAATGGGACTGCGCTAATGGACAGCATTGCACAGCGAAATTAACGCCGTGCAACGCGTCCGTTAGCGTGCCCATTGGCAGCAATGGGAACACGCATCGCTAGCGCGTGCCATTTTCGGCACGCGCTAGCGATGTGCCGGTGTTTTGTGACGCGCCTCGGACGCTGCAAGCAGGGTCCGAGGCGCGCCCGAGGTCCGTTTCCCGCTCTCGCAGATCGGGGATCTGCGCTAGCGTGGACGTTAAACGCGACCCCGAAAAAGACATTGCGTTAGCTCAATCCGCTAGCGCTTAGCGCTAAACGGATTGCCCTAACGCAATATGAACCTAGCCTTACAGATACTGAGGTAAAATACCGACTAAATACTGAATGTGGGAAATTGGCATAACCCAGATATCCTGACTCTCCAGTAACTGCTCCACCTCATGTCCTGGCAGCTTTGGTTTTAGTCCTATGCACCTATCACATACAGAAAGGGTTCAACTTAGCAACTGAATTAACTCCTTAGCGACCGAGCCAATTTGGTGCTTAATGAGCAGGCCAAATTTTTTTTTAAATCTGACCACTGTCACCTTATGTGGTAATAACTCGGAATGCTTCAACGGATCCCACTGATTCTGCAACTGTTTTTTTTCGTGACATGTTGTACTTCATAATAGTGGTAACATTTGTTCGATATGACTTGCGTTTATTTGTGAAAATATAGGAAATTTAGCAAAAATGTTTGCAATTTTCAAATTTTAATTCTTATGCCCTTAAATCAGAATGTTACATTGCACAATAGAGTTAATAAATAACATGTCCCACATGTCTACTTTACATCTGCTTCATTTTTTAAATATATATTTTGGGTTTGGAAGTTATAAGGCTTAAAAGTTGATTTCTCATTTTTCCAACAAAATTTACAAAAGTATATCACATTTGAAGTGACTTTGGGGGGCCTATATGACAGAAAATACCCCAAAGTGACAGATTCTAAAAACTGCACCCCTCAAAGTCCTCAAAACCACATTCAAGAAGATTATTAACCCTTCAGCTGCTTTACAGGAATTAATGGAATGTGGAAGGAATAAATGAACATTTTACTTTTTTCACAAACAGTTTACTCTAGCCCCAGACTTTTTATTTTCACAAAGGTAATAGGAGAAAACAAACCCTAAAATTTGTTATGTAATTTCTCCTGAATATGTCGACACCCCATATGAGGGGAAAATTCACTGTTTGGGCGCACGACAGGTCTTGGAAGGGAAGTAGCACTGCTTGACTTTTTGAACACAAAAATGGCTGGAATTGAGAGTGGATGTTTTGTCGCATTTGGAGAGGCCCTGATGAGCCTAAACAAAGGAAGCCCCCCAGAAGTGACCTTATTTTGGAAACTAGACCCCTTATAGAATGTATATAGATATGTGGTGAGCACTTTGATCCCCCATGTGCTTCACAGCAGTTTATAAAGTAGAGCTGTGAAAATAAAAAAAAATCACCTTTTACACCACAAAAATGTACTTTTAGCCCCAAATTTGTTATTTTCCCAAGGGTAACAGGAGAAAATGGACCCCAAAATTTGTTGTACAATTTCTGCTGAGTACGCTGTTACCTAGTATGTGTGGGAATACTACTATTTGGGCGCACGGCAGGTCTCGGAAGGGAAATAGCACCGTTGACTTTTTGAACTCAAACCATCTGGAATCGAGAGCTGAAGCCATGCTGTGTTTGGAGAGCCCCTGATGTGCCTAACCAGTGGAAACTCCCCACAAGTGACCTCATTTTGGGACCTAAATCCCTTAGTGAATTTATGGAGATGTGTCATTTTGGAAACTACACTCCTCAAGGATTTTATCCAGGGGTAT
The DNA here is from genome assembly GCF_032444005.1 of Ranitomeya imitator. Classification (NCBI taxonomy): domain Eukaryota; kingdom Metazoa; phylum Chordata; class Amphibia; order Anura; family Dendrobatidae; genus Ranitomeya; species Ranitomeya imitator. The sequence continues at coordinate 433,748,284 of NC_091285.1, forward strand.
AGTGAGCATTTTGAACCCACCAGTACTATACAGTATTTGATAATATTAGGCCATCATATTGAAAATTTTCATTTTTTTACTGAAAATGCTGTTTTGGCCCCAATTTTGTAATTTTCACAATAAATAGGAAAAAAGAACCTCAATTTGTTGCAAAATTTGTCCCGAACGAAACTATACCCCATATGTGGTCAAAAACTTCTGTTTGAGCACATAGCAGGGCTAGGAAAGGAAAGAACACTATTTGCTTGAGATAGATTGTGAATGCCATGTCACATTTGAAGAGCTCTTGATGTCAAAACAGCATAACCCCCCCCCCCCACCACCACCACAAGTGACCCCTTTTTGGAAACTAGACCCCTCAAAGAATTCATCACAGCATGTAATGAGTATTTTGAACCCATAGGTGCCTCACAGAATTTTTATAACATTGAGACGTGGAAATATGACATTTTAGCGGTGAAAATGTAATTATTGTATTTGCTGCAAATTTGTCATGTACACAAGGGTTAATAGGTGAAACTAGGCCCTACAATTTATTGAGCAACTTTTCCCAAACATGGTGCTGCCACATATGTTGTCAGAAATTACTTTTAGGCCGCACGTCAGGGCTGAGACGGAAGGAACGCTATTTGTCTTTTAGAGCATAGATTTTGCTAGAATAGTTTGCCAGTGACATTTGCAAAGCCCCGAAGGTGCTAGAACAGCAGGAAAAAAAGCAAAAAGGACCCCACAGTAGAAACTTCACTTCTCAATAAATTAATCTAAGGCTGCAGTGACTATTTTGTAACAACCATGCCAAGCTTTTTTTCTGGAGAATTGAAAATATGCCAGTTTTGTGCCCATAAATTGTGCTCCCATACAGTGTAATGCCCGCATATATTGTAGCACCCCCATACAGTGTGCACAGCTTGTGCTTCTAGCGATACACACCCGTAAATTGTTAAGTGCCTTCTCTCCATTGCAATAATGGGGCTCAGAAGGAGGGGGGCCATTTGGATTTGGGAGCACAGAATTCACTGGATTTCATGAGGGGGCGGAAGCCATGTCTCTTTTCCAGAGACTTTGTTCTGCCAGTAACGTGGGAACCCCTATAGTTCTACTGGCAGATGACTGACCTGAGTGAGGGCTGGTTTTCTGAGGGATAAATTTGGGTTTTTATTGGTAACATTTTGGTGTACATAATATTTTTTTATCCCTTCTAGAATAAAGGTGGGATCACATTCTTGTGTTCTACGCTGAGCACTTATGTCGGGGTAAATCTCACAAAAATGCAATTTAGACGAAACCCCCAATGGAACCACCCACCATAATGAGGCAGATAGAGACATTCTGTACTCCATATGGGGTCTGCTCTGGTGGTATAAATCTCTTTAGGCATGCACAGATCTGTGGTCGCCCACACTTGTGAACTAAAAAGATGCCTAAAATGATGGGACACTGCTGGAACACAGACCGTCCAAATTGACTCCATCTGCCTCATAAGGCTAGGTTCACATTGCGTTCATTGACAACGTTAAACGCACTAACGTTACACCGCGGCATAACGCGGTGTTATGTAGTCAGTTAACGCCGCCATTAAATGCAATGGCGAACGCATCGCTAGCGCACGCCCACAATGGGCATGCGCTAGCGATGTGCCATCATTTGAGTGATGGACCCGAGACGCTGGCTGCAGCATTTTCGGGTCCGTCACTGCTAGCACAGATGGAGCTAGCAGATGCTCCATCTGCGCTAGTGTGATGTAGTGCAGGCACTTGCGCTAGCAGCAGCCCACTAGCGTATGTGCTGAACGGGCTGCTGCTAACGCAATGTGAACCTAGCCTTAGTGAGTGGTTCTGTCTGGGGTTTTGTCTGAATTGCGGTTTTGGGGAATTTACATGGAAACTCCGACATAAGCACTCAGTGGAGAGCACAGGATAAATGTGAACCGAGCCTTATTCCGATTTCTGGTAGGTAGAATGAACAAATAGACAGCGGTACAAGAATAGTTCTTATTTTTATTTTTGTGCTGTTCACCGTGCAGTTGTGAGCAAGTAGCGGGATGCAGTGAGGCACAAAAGGCACCGCTGTGCTCTGCTTTCCGGCCGGCGCTGACACAGTCAGTGCGGGAAGCTGACGGTGGGGAACGTGACAGACATCGGAATGTGAGTATGTACTGGTTTTTTTTTTTTTTACTTTTACAATGATAACCAGGGTAAATATCGGGTTACTAAGCGCGGCCCTGCACTTAGTAACCCGATGTTTACCCTGGTTACCCGGGGACTTCGGCATCATTGAAGACAGTTTCAACGATGCCGGAGTCTTTCCCCTGATCGTTGGTCGCTGGAGAGAGCTGTCTGTGTGACAGCTCCCCAGCGACCACACAACGACTTACCAACTATCACGGCCAGGTCGTATCACTGGTCGTGATCGTTGGTAAGTCGTTTAGTGTAATGGTACCTTAATACACACAAATACACCAACTAATAAAAAAAAAAACATAAAACCAATTGAAAAGAGCAAATAGGGCAGTGTGGATACAAAATAAGTAAAGCATATTAATATTCCTTAAATCCAGAACAGGAAGGCATGTTCAATCAAAAATATCAGTCACTATATGGAAGCTCAATATAAAGAGATAAGAATTCAGTAAATTAAATGAATATACGGTAACTACCATAATAAAACTCCAAGAAAATATCAGTGCTTCAGTTATATATATACATTATAGTAAGCCTACCATAAAAAATTAGCCCCCCTTACATAAGCACTATAACAAAAGTTATGAGTAAACCATACCAGCCACATGTCATTGTATATCAGACCACACTGCCCCAATTTAGTGCCAATTTTTATGATCTTTACATGTGGGTGTGGCTCACATTTAAAGGGACACTGTCACCTGAATTTGGAGGGAACAATCTTCAGCCATGGAGGCGGCGTTTTTGGGTGTTTGATTCACCCTTTCCTTACCCGCTGGCTGCATGCTGGCTGCAATATTGGATTGAAGTTAATTCTCTGTCCTCCATAGTACACGCCTGCGCAAGGCAAGATTGCCTTGTGCAGGCATGTACTACGGAGGACAGAGAATGAACTTCAATCCAATATTGCAGCCAGCATGCAGCCAGCGGGTAAGGAAAGGGTGAATTAAACACCCAAAAACCCCGCCTCCATGGCTGAAGATTGTTCCCTCCAAATTCAGGTGACAGTGTCCCTTTAATAATCTTGTGAGCCATGCCCTCTTGGTAGATCATAAAAATTAGAACTAAATAAAAAAGTCCATATCTCTGGAACCGTATTGACAGATTAAAAAAAAAGTTACTCGGGAGCAGTAGGAATAAAATAAGAGTAAAAACAAGACACTTTATTTTAATTTTGGTAATAATTCATTATTGGCATAGTTTTTTTTCTCTAATCCATTTTTTATGGTTTCTATGTGTCATTAAATAAAAGTCTAAATAAATAGCTATTGTATAGGATTTAATTGAATGGAAGATAACCCTGGACAGTCAGCTCTACTGTTTCACTTCTAGGTGTATCACTTATTCATGAGCTCTGCCCCTTGTAATCACCCCTAGGCTTCAGTGATATAAAATACTACTTCACATAGGATATAGAAGAGTTGCGTTACAGGCAATATTAAACAAGACAAATACCCAACAGTATTTAATTACCGGTATGTTATACAAGGCATACAAGAAGTTTTATTTTCCTTAGAATCAGGTGCCTTGTTTGTACCATCTGTTCACACACCCTCCATGCACTTTATAGACCTCTGTATCTATATAATTAGCAAATAGGTGGGGACCCAACGAGAAGTATAATATGGTATAGCAGTTGGGGTAAAAATTAACTTTTTTACTTTACTTTATTACTGTACTTAAAATAATAAACCACGCAAACCACAAAGTGCAATGTGCAAGAACTAAGGCTTCTTTCACACTTGCGTCGTGTGACGTCCGTCGCAATCCGTCATTTTGGGAAAAAATGGATCCTGCAAATGTGCCCGCAGGATCCCCATAGACTTGTATTGCTGACGGATCGCGACGTATGGCCATACGTCACGTCCGTCATACACTGCATGTTTTGGTGGACCGTCGGCATGAAAAAACGTTCAAGGGAGCGTTTTTTCGTACTTCGGGTCCGCCATTTCCTACCGCGCATGCGCGGCCAGAACTCCGCCCCCTCCTCCCCAGAACTTTACAATGGGCAGTGGATGCGTTGAAAAACTGCATCCGCTGCCCACGTTGTGCCACATTTTCACAACGTGCGTCGGTACGTCGCGCCGACGCTTAGCGACGGACCCGTACCGAAGCAAGTGTGCAAGAAGCCTTACACACACAAAAAGATGTATGGTATACACAGTAATTTCTGTAGTCCTCCTAATATTCTCCAGAAATATAACGGGGTACGTTTGTATCTATACTGTACAGATACTAGCTGGTGACCAGTTAATGCAGCTTTATGTGAATACCCTATTTATTATATTGATGGCTGGAACATACAATACAGTTGCTTTTTACCATTTACCTTTTGTGTCTCCCCTAATTCCTCATAGATTGTGAGCTTGGAAGCAGGGCCCTCAATCCTCATGGTATCTCTGGAATTATGTGTTACTTTGTAATGTCTGACATTGCCGATACAAGTCACCTCTGAATTGTAAAATGCTGCAGAATATGTTGGCGTATAGAAAAAAAATTATTATTATTATTATTATTTTTCTATTACTGAGCCTTCTCCACAAATATAGCATATATTATTATTATTTATTATTATATGAACAGATTGTGCACCCACAAAATGTACCATTAGGCCTCTGCTATTGGCTCACTTGGTAAGATGGACTTGCAATGCTGTAAGTCAGTGTAAGCATCATGGACAGGAGGTGTTGATGCAGCGGAGATGGACTAGCCGGACAGCATGTAGAACAAGGAGGGTCAGTAGGCCTAGATATGGAGGACGGCATGTTGGTGAGGAAAAAGAATAGACAAGCAGGTATCTTGACGCAGCAGAGTTGAATGTGTGAACAGCGCCTTGAAATAGCAGATACAAGAGTGAATTGGTGCACCAGAAATTAGTGTAAGGAGTAAAGCCCCCGTCACACAAAGCGAGATCGCTAGCGAGATCGCTGCTGAGTCACAAGTTTTGTGACGCAACAGCGACCTCAGTAGCGATCTCGCTATGTGTGACACGTAGCAGCGACCAGGCCCCTGCTGTGAGATCGCTGGTCGTGTCGGAATGGCCTGGACCTTTTTTTGATCATTGAGGTCCCGCTGGGTAGCACACATCGCTGTGTTTGACACCTTACCAACGACCTCATGACAGGACGTCCCTCATTGAGGTCTGTTAATCGTCATGAAATAGCTGCCATGTGACATCGTTGTACAGGTCGCCGCATCGCTGCTGCGTCGTTGGGGAGATCTCACAGTTTGACATCTCACCAGCGACCACATAGCGATGCAGCAACGATCCCTGACAGGTCGTATCGTTGTCGGGATCACTTTAGCGTCGCTAAGTGTGACGGGGCCTTAAGGACAACACATTGGATTAGTAGACTCAAGTAGGGTGCACATACCCTGATGCAGCAAAGTTGAGGGTGTGGACAATACCCTGAAACTAGAGAGGCAATCAGGCTGGACTTGATAAGCTGTAGGCCATGTTGAGCAAGGACTGGAGGTGTTGAAGCAGTTGAGTAACAGCACATGAAGCAGCGGGGACCATTAGATAACTTGATTCAGCAAAGTTTAATGTTAAGAAAGCACCTTGGATTTGCAGAGACGAATAGGCTGGCAAGTACCTGGTCTAGCAGAATTGTGGGTGCAGACAGCACTTTGGAACAGTAGAGATAAGTAGGCCGGCAGCATCTTGGATTAGCAGAGATGAGTAGGTTGGCAGGTATATTGGTACAACAGATTTCAGGGGGTGAACAACGCTACGAACAGCATAGCTGATTTGGAAATAGTGCTGTGTGTTGTATACCACTCACAAGCAGCTAAGTAGAACATCAGGCACCTGATTGTAACAGAAGTATAGCTAGAGTCCTAGAAAACATGTGGTAGCAGTATGTATTACTGCCAGATTACTCAGCTGGCCTTAAAGGGACACTGTCACCTGAATTTGGAGGGAACAATCTTCAGCCATGGAGGCGGGGTTTTGGGGTTTTTGATTCACCCTTTCCTTACCCGCTGGCTGCATGCTGGCTGCAATATTGGATTGAAGTTCATTCTCTGTCCTCCATAGTACACACCTGCGCAAGGCAGAGCACCAGATGGGGATATATTACTAACATTACCCTGGATTGAAGAAAGCAAGATTTACTACAAGACCAATATTTCTAATGATTCCCGTGGCCTGCTGGGGTAAGTGACGGAGTCAGCGACTTTGTGCTCCATCACAACTCTTAACAGTATGGGTATCTTGAGAACACAGATTCTGTTAACAACATAGCAGACAAGGCAGCCCACAACCAGACAGGCCCTTCTGGCATTTGCCAGAATTGCCAGATGGCCAGTCCAGCCCTGTAAGGCAAAACCAGGAGTGGGTGATAAATGCAGAAGTGGTGCATATGTTTCTATTATACTTTTCCTCTAAGGCAGGGATCACACATACACGAGATACGGCCGAGTCTCGCAGGTGAAAACCCAACTCTGGCGCCGGCACTCCAGAGCGGAGCATGTGGCTCCATGTATTGCTGGGCGGCCGCACGCTCCGCTCCGAAGTGCCGGCGCCAGAGTTGGGTTTTCACCTGCGAGACTCGGCCGTGTCTCGCGTATGTGTGATCCCAGCCTAATTGTTCCACTCCTGGTTTTGGCTTACAAATACTGATGTAAAATACTGACCAAATACTGCTAGTGTGACGGCAGCCTAAGGCTACGTGCACACGTTGCGGATTGGGGTGCAGAATTTTCCGCACAAAATCTGCATCTCCTGGCAGAAAAGGCAAGTGTTGTCCAGCCAAGAGAAAATGATATAAAATATAACTTTTAATCATATTAAAGTAAAAGCTACCCAAAAAAAAGGAAAACAATGATAAAGTGTATCTTAAAATCTCAATTATCAATATTTATTGTCCATCCGGACCAACATCACATAGGGATATGGATACCTCCTCAGAGGTCCCTATTAAACATGCACTAAATTCAGTTCTGATCAGATTAGATGCCCGATCATAAATAACAGGACCGAAAATTAAACCATCCCGACATCATACATGATGCTCCTATTAAAGGGATATAGCTACGGTCCCTATGTGGACTAATTAGCTTGGTTACGTTCTTTGTTTGTCATACACAGAAAATATAAAAGAAAGATCTCACCCATCAGTCCTGCAGGCATCGATCATCCCCTCTTTGTTTCCAAGCAACCAAGCTCCTTCAGAGGGAGTGGATCCAAAAAAATGACCTAGTATGCCCTGTATAGGCTAGTATGGCCCTGATCCCAGAACTCCCGCCCTTACAAGGGCAGTCCACATCTGACCCTTTTATAGAATAGCCCTATTTGTCCCTGTATGTCCCGACGCGTTTCGTCTCTGCCACGACTCCTCAGGGGACCTCTATGCTCAAATAGGGTACTTGGCTACTGCGTAAGAAACTAGGGTTCCATCCTGGTAATACTCGGGCTTGCAATGGCTATTCGTCACACCCACTTTGATTACCTTTATAAGCTATACACAGCACGAAAATCAGGTGTCTAATCATAATAACTCACCCAATCCAATACCGCCGCTTATGCACGCCATTACGAACACTGCACGTGTCTTCTAGCATGGCCGCTATACTTCCGGTTTACTAGTGTGAGGTCACCATTCACCATGGTAACAGTTGCGTCCTTGCAGCGAGCACACCAAATATGGCCGCTCCATATCCGGTACACCGCCCGGAAGTAGCCGCTGGAACGCAACTTGCGCTTCAGACCAATCTATTACAGCGGCCGCAAATGAACTAACCATAGGTCACCGCGTATACAAATCGCTATGGAAACCTGCCTACGTCATTACGGTGAAAATGCCACTCATGACAACACCCGGAAGTCTCATCTGGAACGCAACCTGCGCTCCACTATGACCTATTAAAGCAGCCACTATTTATGGCAGCTTTTTACATTATCATATTTAACTTATTCAAGAATAAAGAAAACATAACGCGGCGGAATTGTTATGTTGATGCGTCTAAATTATGTACTTATAAACCATACCATAATATTCTAAAGCAATAGAGAGATACATACAATGGCTTGCCAATCAAACTGCCATGACCACATTACTTAATATTATCTCATACTCCCGCTTAAAGAATGGTGATAGAATAGGTGACATAAATTCAGAATAACGGGTAAAAAGCCTCAGAAATGAAATAAATAGGTAGTCCAGATCTAAACAAGTATTGACAGTACGTTAACCAGAGAGAAACTAACAAGCAAACTCTCATTTATAGTATCTTAAATGAAACAACTGTAATTAAGCTGCTCATTGAGCCCCCTCGGAGCTACAGTATTCAAGTGGAAAATCCACCTTGTTTCTTTCTGCAGAACGATTTTATCCCGATTTCCTCCTCGTATTGGTCTCGCCACTTTCTCGATGCCCATAAATTTGATAGAATCTGTATTACCTCCTTGACAGATATTAACGTGTCGTGCGACCGGGGTATCTCTCCTATGCACCACATATCCAATGTGCTCCCCTATCCTTCGTTTAAACTCTGACATTGTGTTGCCTGTTCCCACATCATCACAGGCGACAGGTTTACCAGTAATGTTACTGGGAAAGAGTACATGGTGAGAGAATTCATCAATTGTAGTACAAAGGGGATCATTTACAAAGCCTCCTGTGTATGTGGGAAAGAATACGTCGGGAAAACCATCAGAGAGTTTAAACGAAGGATAGGGGAGCACATTGGAGATGTGGTGCATAGGAGAGATACCCCGGTCGCACGACACGTTAATATCTGTCAAGGAGGTAATACAGATTCTATCAAATTTATGGGCATCGAGAAAGTGGCGAGACCAATACGAGGAGGAAATCGGGATAAAATCGTTCTGCAGAAAGAAACAAGGTGGATTTTCCACTTGAATACTGTAGCTCCGAGGGGGCTCAATGAGCAGCTTAATTACAGTTGTTTCATTTAAGATACTATAAATGAGAGTTTGCTTGTTATTTTCTCTCTGGTTAACGTACTGTCAATACTTGTTTAGATCTGGACTACCTATTTATTTCATTTCTGAGGCTTTTTACCCGTTATTCTGAATTTATGTCACCGATTCTATCACCATTCTTTAAGCGGGAGTATGAGATAATATTAAGTAATGTGGTCATGGCAGTTTGATTGGCAAGCCATTGTATGTATCTCTCTATTGCTTTAGAATATTATGGTATGGTTTATAAGTACATAATTTAGACGCATCAACATAACAATTCCGCCGCGTTATGTTTTCTTTATTCTTGAATAAGTTAAATATGATAATGTAAAAAGCTGCCATAAATAGTGGCTGCTTTAATAGGTCATAGTGGAGCGCAGGTTGCGTTCCAGATGAGACTTCCGGGTGTTGTCATGAGTGGCATTTTCACCGTAATGACGTAGGCAGGTTTCCATAGCGATTTGTATACGCGGTGACCTATGGTTAGTTCATTTGCGGCCGCTGTAATAGATTGGTCTGAAGCGCAAGTTGCGTTCCAGCGGCTACTTCCGGGCGGTGTACCGGATATGGAGCGGCCATATTTGGTGTGCTCGCTGCAAGGACGCAACTGTTACCATGGTGAATGGTGACCTCACACTAGTAAACCGGAAGTATAGCGGCCATGCTAGAAGACACGTGCAGTGTTCGTAATGGCGTGCATAAGCGGCGGTATTGGATTGGGTGAGTTATTATGATTAGACACCTGATTTTCGTGCTGTGTATAGCTTATAAAGGTAATCAAAGTGGGTGTGACGAATAGCCATTGCAAGCCCGAGTATTACCAGGATGGAACCCTAGTTTCTTACGCAGTAGCCAAGTACCCTATTTGAGCATAGAGGTCCCCTGAGGAGTCGTGGCAGAGACGAAACGCGTCGGGACATACAGGGACAAATAGGGCTATTCTATAAAAGGGTCAGATGTGGACTGCCCTTGTAAGGGCGGGAGTTCTGGGATCAGGGCCATACTAGCCTATACAGGGCATACTAGGTCATTTTTTTGGATCCACTCCCTCTGAAGGAGCTTGGTTGCTTGGAAACAAAGAGGGGATGATCGATGCCTGCAGGACTGATGGGTGAGATCTTTCTTTTATATTTTCTGTGTATGACAAACAAAGAACGTAACCAAGCTAATTAGTCCACATAGGGACCGTAGCTATATCCCTTTAATAGGAGCATCATGTATGATGTCGGGATGGTTTAATTTTCGGTCCTGTTATTTATGATCGGGCATCTAATCTGATCAGAACTGAATTTAGTGCATGTTTAATAGGGACCTCTGAGGAGGTATCCATATCCCTATGTGATGTTGGTCCGGATGGACAATAAATATTGATAATTGAGATTTTAAGATACACTTTATCATTGTTTTCCTTTTTTTTGGGTAGCTTTTACTTTAATATGATTAAAAGTTATATTTTATATTATTTTCTCTTGGCTGGACAATATTTATAGGAGAGAGGAATTGAGTTAAACTCAACTTTGCTGGTAATCAGAAAAGGCAAGTGCAGATTTGCCACAGATTTTATGCGGATTTTGTGTGTTTTTGTTGCAGAATTGATGCCGATTTTTTGTGGATTTTCTGCGTTTTTTACCCCTGCGGATTTCTATTATGGAAGGGGTCAGAAATGCTGCAGTTCCGCACAAAAGAAGTAGCATGCTACTACTTTTGATCCGCAGCAGTTTTCATGCAGATTGTTCCGCACCATTAGCACAGTTTTTTTTTCCAATTGATTTACATTGTACTGTAAATTACTGTGCGGAACTGCAGCGTTTCTGCGCAGAAAAGTCCGCTGCGGATCCGCACAAATTCCGCATCGTGTGCACACAGCCTAACACAGAAGGTGCTTGCCTTAAAGAGAACTTGTCGGCAGGATTTTGCTAAGTACACACATGGCTATAATAATGGCGCTGTGATATTTATTAAAACGATACCTGTGGTGAAAAAAAACAGCTTTGTGCATTTTGTATAATTAGGGATTGAAGTTTTCTTATAATCATAGCTTCGTGCATCGGGGCGGGACTGTGTGTAGGGTCCTCGGCTCTGCTATGGACCCTCTGCTGCTCCTGCTAGCTTTATCATCCTCCTGGTTTAAACTTTGCACTGGAGCTGTCCTCGTTGCAGGCAGCGCTTGCGCACATTGATCTCCTGGCACTCATTAGCAAAATGGTGCCGGTGGTGGCACATGAACAGATTTAGATCTCCACTGCCAATTTCCTGAAGACTGCCAGGAGACCAATGAGTGCAAATGCCGCCCACGGCTAGAACGGCTCCAGCACAAAGTTTAAACCTGGAGAATGATAAAGAAAACAGGAGCAGCGCAGGGACCTTGGCAGAGTCAAAGACCCTACCCACAGTCCTGCCCTGATGCACAAAGTTGTGATTCTAAAGGTACCGTCACACTAGACGATATCGCTAGCGATCCGTGACGTTGCAGCATCCTGGCTAGCGATATCGTCCAGTGTGACAGGCAGCAGCGATCAGGCCCCTGCTGTGATGTCGCTGGTCGGGGAAGAAAGGCCAGAACTTTATTTCGTCGCTGGCTCTCCCGCTGACATCGCTGAATCGGCGTGTGTGACGCCGATTCAGCGATGTCTTCGCTGGTAACCAGGGTAAACATCGGGTTACTAAGCGCAGAGCCGCGCTTAGTAACCCGATGTTTACCCTGGTTACCATCGTTAAAGTAAAAAAAAAACCACTACATACTTACCTACCGCTGTCTGTCCCCGGCGCTGTGCATCTCTGCTCTGGCTGTGAGCGCCAGGCAGCCGGAAAGCAGAGCGGTGACGTCACCACTCTGCTTTCCGGCCGCTGTGCTCACAGCCAGACCAGAGAAGCACAGCGCCGGGGACAGACAGCGGTAGGTAAGTATGTAGTGGTTTTTTTTTTACTTTAACGATGGTAACCAGGGTAAACATCGGGTTACTAAGCGCGGCCCTGTGCTTAGTAACCCGATGTTTACCCTGGTTACCGGCATCGTTGGTCGCTGGAGAGCTGTCTGTGTGACAGCTCTCCAGCGACCAAACAGCGACGCTGCAGCGATCCGGATCGTTGTCAGTATCGCTGCAGCGTCGCTTAGTGTGACGGTACCTTAAGAAAACTTCAAACCCTGATTACATGAAATACACAAAACGGGTTTCTTCACCACATACATCATTTTAATCAGTTTCACAGCACCATTATGGCCATGTGTGTACGTTACTTAAGGGAACCAGTCAGTAGGATTGTGCACAATAAACTACACACAGTGTCAGGTCGGCGCTGTTATACTGATTACAATGATACCTTGGTTGATGAAATCCATCTTGTGGTTGTTGTTTAATCTTTATTTTCAGTTTTTAGTTAATGATCTGCTCGTGCTCCGGGGCGGCCTGTGGGGAGTCTTCATGTGGTGCTCTGATTAGGTATTCATCTGTATTATCTGACATACATGACTGATCTCTCAGTGACCTGCCCTCTATTTCACAAACTGATTATATGTTTTGGAAAAAAAAATCACCTTCAGCAGTCAGGTGATCACATGTATGATGGGCAAATCCGGTCTCAAAATGGCGCCTGACGCGCCTGCTCAGTAGCATCTATCGGCAATCCAATAGATGCTACTGTGCAGGCGCTGGCGGTGCCATCTGGCTAGAGAAAAAAAAATTGTCTCCACCAAGATGGCACAATCCTGCTTCATGTTCCCTTTAAGGGAACAAAGCCTGATTCACACTTCAGTATCTTATCAGTATTTTTCATCTATGTATCTATGATCCTTTAAGAGTGGATCATAAACAGAGTGCTCATCCAAGAGGAAAGTTATTGTGTTGCACAAATATCATCAGCTCAAAAGCTCAAAAGTTAAAGTACCGTACTGTATTTTTTTGTTAATTTTAGTTAATGGCACTTATGGCATGGTACAAATTACATTTTGACCTTGGTATACAAGTTTTTACATTTATGCTTGCCATTTTTCAAGATGATCTGTCTGAGCAGAGGTTGGGGGTCTGGGTAGTGTAACTTCGGTGGTAAAACATCACTGTACCTTCATGATAGTTTGTTTCTTGTGCGATAAGTTGTTTTTTTAATGGTCCCATTTTGGGGTGCACCTTAGTCATTGATAGTTTATACCAACAGTTCTACATTTTCTAAGAACAGCTCCACATTTTGTTTCATTTTTTTTTTCTCTGAAAAATGCCAGGCTGTATCTGTTATGTCGATTCCCTTTTTGTAATCATTTTTTTACAACTGATTGATGCGAGATTGGCTTCTCTAAAGGTACCTTCACACATAACGATATTGTTAACGATATCGTTGCTATTTGTGACGTAGCAACGATATCGTTAATGAAATCGTTCTGTATGACAGCGACCAACGATCAGGCCCCTGCTGGGAGATCGTTGGTCGCTGAATAAAGTCCAGAACTTTATTTCGTCGCTGGATCTCCCGCTGACATCGCTGGATCGGCGTGTGTGACACCGATCCAGCGATGTCTTCACTGGTAACCAGGGTAAACATCGGGTAACTAAGCGCAGGGCCGCGCTTAGTAACCCGATGTTTACCCTGGATACCATGCTAAAAGTTAAAAAAAACAAACACTACATACTTACCTAACGCTGTCTGTCCTCCAGCGCTGTGCTCTGCACTCCTCCTGTACTGTCTGTGAGCCGGAAAGCAGAGCGGTGACGTCACCGCTCTGCTTTCCGGCTCACAGCCAGTACAGGAGGAGTGCAGAGAAGCAGAGCGCAGCGCTGGAGGACAGACAGCGGTAGGTAAGTATCTAGTGTTTGTTTTTTTTAACTTTTAGCATGGTATCCAGGGTAAACATCGGGTTACTAAGCGCGGCCCTGCGCTTAGTTAAGGCCCCTTCACATTTAGCGACGCTGCAGCGATACCGACAACGATCCGGATCGCTGCAGCGTCGCTGTTTGGTCGCTGGAGAGCTGTCACACAGACCGCTCTCCAGCGACCAACTATGCCGGTAACCAGGGTAAACATCGGGTAACTAAGCGCAGGGCCGCGCTTAGTAACCCGATGTTTACCCTGGTTACCATGCTAAAAGTAAAAAAAAACAAACACTACATACTTACCTACCGCTGTCTGTCCTCCAGCGCTGCGCTCTGCTTCTCTGCTCTCCTCTTGTACTGTCTGGGAGCCGGAAAGCAGAGCGGTGACGTCACCGCTCTGCTTTCCGGCTCACAGCCAGTGCAGGAGGAGTGCAGAGCGCAGCGCTGGAGGACAGACAGCGGTAGGTAAGTATGTAGTGTTTGTTTTTTTTTACTTTTAGCATGGTAACCAGGGTAAACATCGGGTTACTAAGCGCGGCCCTGCGCTTAGTTACCCGATGTTTACCCTGGTTACCAGTGAAGACATCGCTGGATCGGTGTCACACACGCCGATCCAGCGATGTCTCCAGGGAGTCCAGCGACGAAATAAAGTTCTGGACTTTCCTCAGCGACCAACGATCTCCCAGCAGGGGCCTGATCGTTGGTTGCTGTCACACATAACGATTTCATTAATGATATCGTTGCTATGTCACAAATAGCAACGATATCGTTAACAATATCGTTATGTGTGAAGGTACCTTTACCCGATGTTTACCCTGGTTACCGGCATCGTTGGTCGCTGGAGAGCGGTCTGTGTGACAGCTCTCCAGCGACCAAACAGCGACGCTGCAGCGATCCGGATCGTTGTCGGTATCGCTGCAGCGTCGCTTAATGTGAAGGGGCCTTTACCTTCAGGAATGTTTTGGCTTTATAAAACTACCCCATTGTCTTGCACCCCTTCTTCAGGACTCCTACCACATTCCTAACGTAGGAATGTACATTTTTAATGTTGTGGAGATCAGACTGAACTAAAGGAATCCATCTTGTCTTCTTCCTGAGAAAGCTCGCTTACAACAAGATACATTTCTGCTGACTTGACATTTCCTTTTATGGAAGTAATCATGTGTGCATTCCTTCTTTCAATAGCAGCCTTTCATTCACCTTCCAGATGATGTAACTTTCTACTGATAAAGACTGGTATAGATTGTTTATGTAAGAGATAGTGAAATATGAGCGCTTGTGCGCATGTCTGTAAAAGAATAATTCTTTTCTATATAAAGGGAGGGCAAAGCCCAGAGAGAGAGAGATGTGCTCCTGGGCTTCCCCTGTACATGATCACACAATACCTTGTTTGCGTGTCATTTACTCAGGATCCCTACCTCTAGTAAGCCAGGGACTGAGAAGGACTTAACATTTCTTTGGCGCACCGAACAGGGACCCGAGATGAGAGTATTTGCTCGAGATTCACCTGCAGATACGGACAATGGAGATCTGGGATAATGGACGGCAAATGAACTGAAAAACCTGGCCAGGTAAGAGACATTATTAGTTCTCTTTTATCTGCCTTGTATTATCCGAAAGATCTCTATGAGCCGTGTCACGCTGGGTTAGTCTAGTAGTGAGTAGATACCTATAAAACTCGGGTTACTATATTGTATAGATTTATGAGTCCTGTCCCTGGCAGTGTGTGAACAGTGTGAAGGTTGTGGTATGTTGTGAAAGAAGAGCAAAAGTGCGTAGAAAAATAAGCCGAAATAGTTGGGGTATAAGCCTTATACACGGAAGTCAGCCTAACTGGGTCATGTGGTTGCGTCCTTTCGGGGAGACCTCCGCCCATGCTTGACTCTCATTTAAGTGCTTAACCTCCTTCATTTCTGGATAAGGTTTGATAGAATGAGCCCAGGACGCGGGTCCATGAGCCTGGGACAAGTATGCTAACTGACACAGAAAGTTTTGTGATCTGTATGGTGTTGCTGGGTCTGTTTGCGTGCATAATAGCACTTAAGTACATTCTGCACATTAGAAAGAATGGAGCAGATCAGCCCTTCAATATTTTAGCTCCCTAGGAGAGAAGGCAACGAGACATCACCTAGGATAAGTGATTGTCCAAACGTCACCTGGGGTAGAAATAGCTAATATTGAAAAAAAAAAATAAAAAAGAAAAATGGGAAATAAACAGACAAAAACCGTCTTAGGACAAGTGGAAGCAGCAGATATCATACAGGAAAGATGTGGGAAGACAGTCAGAAGTCAGATTAGAAGGGTAAGAGAAAAATTGGGAATTTCAGAAGCACTTATGTTCAGTACAGAATGGGAAAAACTGAGTAAAGAACGAGGTGGAATTATCAAAGACAATGGGTGGGAAGAAATCATACACTGTATGATAGAGGTCTCAAAAACAGCTAAAGAGGAGAATTGGAAGTATGATCCAGACACTTCCAAATGGATTATGGGGAAGGGAAAAAGTTGTGACATAATCCCACCACCTTACCTAGATCCAAAAGCCCAATCATTTGTACCATCTGGAGGAGCAGAAGGAGGAAAACAATTTCCAGCCTTGTATCCCAATCTTGGTGGGGTAGGAGGATGGGTATGTTCACACTGTGGACAACAAAATCCAGATTGGAGAAATGATTGCCTAGTCTGTGGTACACCTAGACATGGCGCTGTACTTGCCCCTGTTAGGGTAGTACCAAGACCCTTTAGGGAACCTGGTGCTGACGGGGTAATGGGAACTAGATATCACCAGACCCGACAGTATTTTCCTTGGTCCCCTGCTGAAGGTATGTCCCTCCTGCATAATGCGCCTGATCCCACTCAATATCCCATCCGATTTGCACAATACATACAACAAATCATGCAGACTCATGCTGGGGTCTGGGCGGACGGGGAAGAATTATGTAGAATGAAAATGTCCCCCGGACTTTTTCAGGAATTATTGACACACCTACAGCCCAATAGACCAGTGGCAGAAGGGGGTGCCTTACAGACAGAAGCATCAGGTACCCAGTTCACAGAGGCATTAATAATTTTCATGAGAGAAAAACAGAGGGAAAGGGGATCTACGGGTGTGATTATGCAGAAATTTGGGCAAAGTATTGAAGAATATAGTCAAGAATTAGAAAATAGCTTTAGGGATGAAGGATTGGATTTGACTGATGCTTCAGTAAGGAGACTTTTTACAAAACAATTAATAGAGGGGCTAGATCCGAAAATCAGAGAAAAATTTAAATCCTCTACTCCAGATTGGAGAACAATTGAACAACCAAATATTGTGAAACAACGATGTTTAGGAATAGTCATGGATATGAGAGAGAATCGTAAGCCTGTTAGAATAGCACAAGCTAATACAGGAGGAAGAGTGAGACACAACTTTCCTTGCCACTACTGTAAAAAGCCAGGTCATTTCCAAAGAGAGTGCAGGAAGAAGTTGGCAGATATAAAGTCAGGCAAATTTGTTCCCAGAAATAACCCTCCCCAAACGGACAACCAGCAGAAATCTACCATCATAGATGGTCCCATACCAGATTCAGATTGACTCGATGTGTTACAAACTTCCCTACCAGCTAGAAGACCTATGATACAGGTGAATGTGGGGGGGAGAGAGATTCCATTTTTGATAGATACAGGTGCAACTTCCTCAATTTTGAATCAAGATTTTCTTCCGAATCCGGAAGATATTTCAGAACAAACAACTTTTGCTAAGGGTTATGATGGGGTAATTCGAACACTGCCATATACTGTGCCCCTAGAGGTCTCATTAGGACCTAAATGTTTTGCATCCAGATTTTTGTATGCCAGAGGTGCCCCAACATGTTTGTTAGGAACTGATGTCCTAAAGAAATTAGAAGCTAACATCAATTTTAGGGAAGATGGCACAGTTATACTGACTATCCCTGATGATGCAGAAACATTAGAACAATATGTTAGAATTCAGGCTTTTGAGGATTATGCTGAAGAAAAAGAGTACACCACAGATCTAGACCTCTCAATGGTCCCAGAAACACTGTGGGCACAGGGTGACACCGATGTGGGACTATTGCATATCTCTCCTGTAAAACTATCTGTGCAACCAGGAACTGTTCTCCCACAGCTCAGACAATACCCTGTGAGTGCCCAGCAGGAACTAGCGATTACAAAACAGATAGAGGGATATAAAGAGAAAGGAGTTTTGGTAGAGATACAATCACCTGCTAACACTCCTCTGTATCCAGTCAAAAAGAGAACTCTTGATAAGAGTTCTATGCCCAAATATCGTATGGTACATGATTTAAGAGAAATAAACAAAGTTCTAGATCCAATCACCCCAGTTGTACCCAATCCTCATACGTTACTATCACAGATACCAGCCAGTTCTCAAGTATTTACTGTAATAGATCTTTCAAATGCATTTTTCTCGGTTCCTTTACACCAAGATAGTTGGCATTTGTTTGCATTTACATTTAAGGGCAAACAGTTGGCGTGGACACGCCTTCCACAGGGAATGATACACTCCCCTACTCTTTATTCAAATGCCCTACAAACAGTCCTTCAGAGGTTTGAACCCGAACCACAGGTAGTAATTTTGCAGTATGTGGATGACCTACTACTTTGCTGCCCAGATCTAGAAACTGCAAAAAGGTCCACTGTGAGTTTACTATGTTTTTTAGAAAAAGAAGGGTGTAAAGTGAATAGACAAAAGCTACAAGTTTGTCAGACCAAAGTGGTCTTTCTAGGTCATTGCATTTCTCAAGGTAAAAAGCATCTTACACCACAAAGAACTGAAGCAATAAGACAGATGAATGAGCCTAGAAATCATAAACAGCTACGAGCATTTTTAGGAATAGTGTCTCATTGTAGACAATGGATTATACATGCCAGTCAACTAATGCAACCACTGTATGACTGTGTAAAAAGTGAACCTTATTTGTTGACAAAAGAAGGTCAGATTTCGTTCCAACAATTAAAAGATGCCCTTGTTTCAGCTCCAGCGTTAGGACTACCAGACTACACCAAACCGTTTCAGCTTATGGCTGCAGAAGTTGATTCCCATGCTACAGGAGTT